>NC_055992.1:26148376-27398376 GCF_018446385.1 Zingiber officinale | reverse complement strand
ATTAAGTTTAAAACTTAATTTGTAAAACTAAATAGTTATATTTCTCCCCCTGAATTTGATACCTATCTTCAACCAGCTGTCTAACCAATTTGGTACTAACTAACTATCAGAAGACAGTAGTTTTCACTAGGTTAGTCAGATTAAGTTATTTGTAATCAGTCAGTGTTTGACTTGACTGATGAACTTTTAATCTGATTAATATTTGATTTGTATTTAACGTCCAGACTTATACTGATGCACTGAAATAAGCATCTTAAGTCCAGACAGATGGCCTATGCATCTCACCCCTTTCTATGTTTGTCAAACACAAGCAAGGTAATCCTAGGGTGTTGGTGAGATGCTCAAGAACTCAACCTATGGGTACATGCTTTCTAAGGATGTAAACCTAGTCTAAGGCCAAAACTGTTTTTGAAAGTCTAAAAAATGGAGATTTTGAAAGCACACAAGTTTAGCCTATAAGTTGATAAAATCATTTTTGAAAGGATTTTTGAAATTTCCTAGTCTATTGAGCACATCCCTAATTGTCGTCGTAAGTTGCTAAATTCACTTTCAGGGAGTGGTTTTGTAAAATGTCACTAAATTTGATTTAGACTCAATGTACTTAAGTTCAATATCACCTTTAGTAACATGATCTCTGATGAAGTGATGCCTAACTTCAATATGATTGGTTCTTGAATGATGCACAGGATTCTTGGTTAAGTTAATCGAACTTATATTATAAATTATTACTATAACATTTGTGATATTTAAGTTGAAATCATTTAGAGTATGCATCATCCATAATATTTGTGCAACACACTCGCCTATAGCTATGTATTCGACTCGGTTGTAGATAGTGCAACACGTGTTGCTTTCTACTAAACCAGTGACAAGGGATGGACCAAGTAGTTGGCATCCACCACTTGTGCTTTTGCGGTCTAATTTGCATCCAGCATAATCTGAATCAGAATATCCTATTAATTCAAAGTTGTTGGTCCTAGGATACCAAATACCTACATTTGTGGTTCCCTTTAGGTATCTAAAGATTCTTTTGACTTGAGTCAAATGAGATTCTTTAGCACAGGTTTGGTATCGAGCACACATACTAACGGCAAATAAAATGTCAGGTCTGCTTGCAGTTAAGTAAAGTAGACTACCTATCGCGCTCCGATAATGTTTTAAGTCTACTGATTTTCCATTAGGATCCTCATCTAGGATTGTGTTTACGGCCATAGGTGTTTTTATTTCTTTAGTATTTTCCATTCCAAATTTTCTAAGTAAGTCCTTAGTATATTTTTGTTGATAAATATAATTTCCTTCATTTGTTTGTTTGACTTGTAACCCTAGAAAATAAGTTAATTTTCCTACCAGACTCATTTCGAATTCGTGTTCCATTAGGTTTGTAAATTCGTCTAAAAATTCTGAATTGGTTGAACCAAAGATGATATCATCTACATAAATTTGAGCTATAAAAATATCTTCTTTTATTGATTTCACAAATAGTGTTGGGTCAATTTGACCTTGATTGAACCCTTTAGAAGTTAAGTAAGAGGTTAGTCTTTCATACCATGCCCTAGGTGCCTGTTTAAGTCCGTATAATGCCTTTTTTAATTTGTAGACATAATCAGGGTGTTCTAGGCTTTCATAACCTGGCGGCTGACCTACATATACTTCTTCTTTTATCAATCCATTAAGAAAGGCAGACTTGACATCCATTTGGTATAGTTTGAATCCTTTATGGGCTGCATAGCTTAGTAACATTCTAATGGACTCTAGTCTAGCTACCGGGGCATAAGTTTCATCGTAGTCAAGACCTTCAACTTGACTGAACCCTTTGGCAACTAACCTGGCCTTATTCCTAGTAATTTCTCCAGTTTCACTTAATTTGTTTCGAAATACCCATTTGGTTTCTATTATTTTCTTATCGGTAGGTGGAGGTACTAGGTCCCAAACTTCATTGCGCTCAAATTGAGCTAATTCTTCTTGCATAGCTATGATCCAGTCTGGGTCAAGTAGAGATTCAGCTACAGTTTTGGGTTCAATATTTGAGATTAACGAGATTTGACTTAGGTTTCTGAAAGATGACCTAGTTTGAACCCTCAGGTCTGGGTCACCAATTATTTGATTGGTAGGATGGTTTGGGTTGACTCTTATGGTTCTAGGCGGTTGACTTTCTTGTAGTTGTTCTTCTTCTTCATGAATTTGGGTTTGGTTTGTTCCCTCGGAATTGATATGTTCGTGAACAGAGTCAACTGGTTGTAGTTGGGCTTGTTCTAGGTTTTGATTGGATTCTTTGAATTTTACATTGGTGGTTTCTTCAATTCTTAAAGTGACTTTATTATAAATTCTGTAGCCCCTGCTATTTAGAGAGTAACCTAGAAAAATTCCATTTTCTATTTTGGAAGTGAATTTGCCTAAGTGTTCTCTAGTATTTAGGATGAAGGCTGGGCAACCAAATACCCTAAAGTATTTTATATTAGGTCGCTTGTTGTAAAATATTTCAAAAAATGTTTTATTGTGGTTTTTGTTTAGTGTTATTCGGTTTTGTACATAGCATGCTGTGCTCACAGCTTCTGCCCAAAAATATTTAGGTAAGTTGTATTCATTTAGCATAGTTCTAGATGCTTCAAGTAAGGTTCTATTTTTTCTTTCTACAATTCCATTTTGTTGAGGAGTTTTAGGGCAAGAAAATTCATGATGGTAGCCATTTTCAAGGCAAAATTTATCAAAATTATGATTTTTGAATTCTCCTCCATTATCACTTCTGATTCTTTTAATTTTTATGCCTTTTTCATTTTCAATTTGTTTGCAGAAATTCGTAAAAATTTCAAAGGTTTCATCTTTATGTTTTAAGAATTTGACCCAAGTGAACCTAGAATAGTCGTCTATTATAACTAAACAGTACAGACTTCCATTTATTGATTTGACCCCGTGGGAGTCAAATAAATCTAAGTGTAAAAGCTCTAGGACTGAGTTGGTTTGGGATTCATTAATTGGTTTGTGGGTAGATTTTGTTTGTTTGCCTTGTTGACAAGCATTACATATTGTTGAATCTAAGTTAGGTAATTTCGGTAAGCCTCTAACTAGACCGTTTAATTTACTTATGTTTCTGAAATGGGTGTGTGACATTCTTCTGTGCCATAACCAGGTTTCTTCTTTTTGTGTTAAATAACACTTGACTGAAGAAGTGGTTAAGTTGATGGCATAGATATTGTCTTTCCTAAAGCCTTTTAGGCTTATAGTTGGATTATCTAGATGTTTGATTAAACATTCTGTGGATAGAAATTTTACCTTATACCTAGTGTCACACAATTGACTTATACTCAGAAGATTGTATTTAAAATTTTCAACAAGTAGAACATTTGAAATTATGAAATCTATGTTTAATTCAATATTACCTATACCAATTACCTTGAGTTTACCGTTGTTTCCAAAGGCAACTGTTCCTAGGCTTTTGTAGGTTAATTGAGTGAACTTGGTGTGATCTCCAGTCATATGTTTGGAGCAACCACTGTCCAAAATCCACTTGGTTTCCTACAACAAGTAGGATTTATGTTAGTTTATCAATTTTTTAATCAATCATTACTTAAGTTAAGTTAAAATTTTTGAAAATAATTTTTAAGTTTTAAAATTAAAATTTTTGAAATTAATTTTTAAGTTTAAGAATTTTGAAAATAATTTTTAAGTTTTAAAATTAAAATTTTTGAAATTAATTTTTAAGTTTAAGAATTTTGAAAATAACTTTTAAGTTTAAAAATTTTTGAAATTAATTTTTAAGTTTAAAATTTTGAAAATAATTTTTAAGTTTAAAATTAAAATTTTTGAAATTAATTTTTAAGTTTAAGAATTTTGAAAATAATTTTTAAGTTTTAAAATTAAAATTTTTGAAATTAATTTTTAAGTTTAAGAATTTTGAAAATAACTTTTAAGTTTTAAAATTTTTGAAATTAATTTTTAAGTTTAAAATTTTGAAAATAATTTTTAAGTTTAAAATTAAAATTTTTGAAATTAATTTTTAAGTTTAAAATTTTGAAAATAATTTTTAAGTTTAAAATTAAAATTTTTGAAATTAATTTTTAAGTTTAAGAATTTTGAAAATAACTTTTAAGTTTTAAAATTTTTGAAATTAATTTTTAAGTTTAAAATTTTGAAAATAATTTTTAAGTTTTAAAATTTTTGAAAATAATTTTTAAGTTTTAAAATTAAAATTTTTGAAATTAATTTTTAAGTTTAAGAATTTTGAAAATAATTTTTAAGTTTTAAAATTAAAATTTTTGAAATTAATTTTTAAGTTTAAGAATTTTGAAAATAACTTTTAAGTTTAAGAATTTTGAAAATAATTTTTAAGTTTTAAACTTAAAATTTTTGAAATTAATTTTTAAGTTTAAGAATTTTGAAAATAACTTTTAAGTTTAAGAATTTTGAAAATAATTTTTAAGTTTTAAACTTAAAATTTTTGAAATTAATTTTTAAGTTTAAGAATTTTGAAAATAACTTTTAAGTTTAAGAATTTTGAAAATAATTTTTAAGTTTTAAACTTAAAATTAGCCTAATTCATCTCACCCGATCTATATTATCAATCAGGGAATCTTATGATTTTGTGAGATGAAATTGGTTTGATTACAGACTTTTGGTTTAACTTGTGTTAGATTCAGATTTAATTTTGGTTTTCACAAATAGGCATTCTTCGGATAAACTTCTAAGCTTGGTGAGTCACAGGGACATCATTAGAAGTAACCAACCTTTCGAAGTTTTCCGAATAGTCCTATCCACGGAACTTAGTACTAAATCTTGGTCTAACTGGTTAGGATTCGTTTAAGGGTAGCTTCGGTCAGTTCCACTTGGCCAAATGCACCAGATCGAAGCCATATCTTTCTAGACATGCGATGCCCAAGCTTCCCTAACGTACTATCATCCAAAAACTTCACCAGTACCATGAGTCAAGTTAACCTCGGTCTCTTTTTAACTAATCCTGATTACCCTGTCGGGTTAGTTTGTTTTGGGTTACCCTGTTAGTTTTGGAGGTGCCAGCTATTCTGGAGCCTCCCCCTGAATTATTGGCCATTAATTTAGATTTTGGGTTTGTGTCGATTCTTTTTATAGTTATAATCAACTTGGTGATAGTCTAAATTTTGTTGAGTTTTGAATTTTGATTTTAAGTTAAATTTATTTTTTAGTTTTTGATCTGATTTATTCAAGTTTATATAATGTATTTTATCTTTAGGTATATAGAATTGATTAAGTCCTACTTGCGTGGTTAAGCACGCTTTCGGGACCCAAGCTTGTTTAGTTGCTTTGTGTTGGGTTAATAATGATTTAAAGGTTTTGTTTGATTTTGACTTATATCCAAGCCCGGTTTTATTATAGCATGCCTTTTGGTTATTTAGAATTAAATCTAAATTTTTAGATCTTGTTGTGAATTTTTCCAACAATTCTTTTAACTTATTAATTTCACTTTTTAATGATAAATTCTCCTCCTCAAGTGTTCGGTCTTGAGTTGAATTCGAATTTTTTAATTGTTCCTCGAGGTTTTGATTTTCCTCAAGAAGCGATTTATTTTCATTTTCCAATTTAACTAATTTTTTATTTAAACACGAGATAATTCTAAAGAATTTATGATTTAAGTTTCGGTATACCTCTTCGGAACCTTCGGAAACGAGTGCGGACTCGTGGCTCGATTCGGGTTCGGACCCGTCTTCCGATTCCTCCGATTCGTCTTCCGTTTCGACATCGCGAGGTGACTTTGGTGCTTTTGCCTTTCTCCCTCCGATTCGTCTGAGGAGGAATCGTCCCATGTTGCTTTGAGGGCTTTCTTCTTTGTTGACTTTGTTTTGTCAAGTTTCAATCTTGGGCATTCGTTCTTGTAGTGCCCCTTTTTGTTACATCCAAAACATGTGACATTTCTTGAGTCGGCTGGCGAACTGATCTTCTGAAGATCCTGTTTGCTGAAGTTTCTCTTTTTCCTAGTGAACATTTTCCTTACCAGGTTCACCAGGTGTTCTTCGTCTTGAGTCTTGATCGGAGTCTTCTGATTCGGGTTTGTTTTTCTTTTCTTTAGAGGAACCTGCAATTAAAGCTACACCTTTCTCGACCCCGGCGTTAGTTTGCTCATGAAGTTCTAATTCACAAAGAGTTCATCCAATTTTAATTTAGATAAATTTTTTGAAATTTTGTAGGCATCTACAATTGATGCCCACAAATTATTTCGTGGAAAAGCATTTAACGCGTACCTTATTAAGTCTCGGTTCTCCATTTGGTGTCCTATCGCGTGGAGACCGTTGAGGATATCTTTGATCCTCGCGTGGAGCTGACTTGCCGTTTCTCCTTCCTGCATTTTTATATTAAAAATTTTATTTAACAGCAAATCTCTTTTTGTTACGTCGCTTGTTCCTTCGTGCAGCTCGATCAGTTTATCCCAGAGCTCCTTAGCGTTTTCATGCGGTCCGACCCGGTTCAGTTCTTCTCGTGTTAGTCCGCAGTGTAGAGTGTTGATGGCTTTGTTTTCAATTGATGCCTTTTTCTTTAAATCATTTGTCCATTCTTCAGGGTCTATTATTTTCCCGGAGTTGTCTACTGGAATTTTATAAGCCTTTGTGACGCTCATCCATTGGTCGTAGTCTGTCTTCATGTAGACCTCCATTCTTCTCTTCCAGTACGAAAAATCATCCCCGTTGAATAGGGGAGGACGAACTGTGCTGAAGCCTTCTTGTTGAGACATCTTATCCTGCACACACTAAATTAACTAGAAAAAATTCCAAGACTTCGTCTTGGATTAGTAGTGCGGGAAAAAATAGAAACTCTAAGTGTAACGAAAAAAATCTTCCAAAACGATAATAATATCAGTTTGGAGCTAGAATATTTCTGATTGGTGGTTGCACCAAATCAGAGCGGTACCTGCTCTGATACGACTTGTAAGACCGATAGATTCGATAGAGGGGTGAATATCGATTCGAAAATATAGAGTATTAGAGCAGCGGAAAAGTAAAGTAGACACATTGTTTTTTTTCGGAGCCTAGCACGACTCCTACTCGAAGGCCCGTGGTCCTTGACCACTTCGTTGGCAATCACTAGCAATTCGATAATAATTACAAAATGAATACAGAAATGCTTAATGAAACAAAGTAATACCGACAAGAAAATTAACCAAAAGCGAAGAAGCACTTTGTCGAGCTTTGTTAGCGTCGCAGCGTAAAGCGTGGGACCGGTCGAAAGTTCTCGATCGATGATTGATTCTCAAGCTTCCGCCGAGGCTTCTTTTATATCTGTCGGCGCTGGATCCCTTCCGCGCGAATGTGACGAGTGTTGCACAAACCATGATGCTCCACGTGGCGACGACTCGGCTGGATGAAATTTGCCTTGGGCGCGGATCCTTCCGGGCCGGGCGCTCGGGCCGGATCCTGGCGCCCGGACCTCTTCTCCGGAAGGTCCTTCTCCCGCAAGAAAAGGTTAGTCAGAGGCAAATGTACCTTGCAGCAAAGAATGTAGTATGCTTTAAGAGAAAAGTATGACTTAGATTCCGTCTTTCCGGAATCTAGTCACGATCTCGACTTAGATATCCGAAATGGATCTAAGCCGGATCGGCGCCTAATGTCCTTCGGAACGCGTCCTCACGGTCCTCCCTCCAATGACTTACCTCACTTACGCGGACGTCCGGCCACCGTCTGGACTTCTCGCCAAGCGTCCGGTCAGCCCGTCGACCCGCTTGGACTTCTCGCCAGCTATCCGGTCAGCCCGTCGACCTAGCTGGACTTCTCGCCAGCTATCCGGTCAGCCCGTCGACCTAGCTGGACTTCTCGCCAAGCGTCCGGTCAGCCTGTCGACCCGCTTGGACTTCTCGCCAGTTATCCGGTTAGCCCGTCGACCTAGCTGGACTTTTCCTGCACACTTGATAAAAGTCTCAGACAACAACAAACCTAACTTAACCTGATTTGTCATTCATCAAAACCTGAGTTAGACCGTTAGTGCTAACCGCACCAACACAAACTGCCTCCTTTGCTGCCTCTGATGCAGCAATATACTCGGCTTCTGTTGTAGAATCAACTACTGTATCCTGCTTCGAACTCTTCCAGCTGACAACACCACCATTAATGCAAAATACGAACCCTGACTGCGATCGGTAATCATCTGATCGGTCTGAAAGCTGGCATCACTGTAACCCTTTATAGTTAGCTCATCATTGCCTCCATATATGAAGAAATATTCTTTAGTCCTTCGTAAGTACTTAAGAATATTCTTGACCGCTATCCAGTGACTTTCACCTGGATCTGACTGGTATCTGCTCGTCATGCTCAAAGCATACGAGACATCAGGTCGAGTACACAGCATGGCGTACATGATCGATCCTATGGCTGAGGCATAAGGGATCTGATCCATGCGGTCTCTCTCCTCTCTAGAAGAGGGACCTTGAGTCTTCGAAAGACTCACGCCATGTGACATCAACAGAAATGCATGGCAAACCGAAGAAGTACCTTGTCAATATATGTACTCGACTTAGGCCAAGCAATCTCTTAGATCTATCTCTATAGATCAGATCCCAAGAATGCGAGATGTCTCGCTTAAGTCCTTCATTGAGAAGCAACTCCTAGCCATGTCTTGACTGAAGCATAGGATGTCCTTCCCAATGAGTAGTATGTCATCCACATACGGTATGAGGAAGACAACTATGTCCCCTACAACCTTCTTGTAGACACAAGGCTCATCTTCGTTCTTGATGAAACCAAACTGTTTGATCGCATCATCGAATCGAAGATTCCAGCTCGAGAAGCTTGCTTTAGTCCATAAATGGACCTATAAACTTGCATACTCTACTAGTATCTTTGTGGATCTACAAAACCCTCGGGTTGTGTCATGTACACATCTTGAGTAGGTTTCCATTCAGAAGCGGTTTGACATCCATCCGTCATATCTCATAGTCATGGTAGGTCGCAATAGCAAGCATGATCTGAATGGACTTAAACATCGCCAGGAGAAAAGGTTTCATCATAGTCAATACCATGAATCGCTTGAAACCTTTAGCTACCGACCCTTATAGATAAGTCCATCCATGTCGGTCTTTCTCTTAAAGACCCACTTGCACCCAATGGGTTTTACCCTTGGTGGATCAACCAAAGTCCATACTTGGTTGGTGTACATGGATTCTATCTCGGATCTCATGGCTTCTAGCCATTTCTCAGAATCTGGTCTCATCACAGCTTCTTGATAGGTGGTAGGCTCATCCTCTATGAGCACAATGTCATCATGGTCAGACAAGAGAAATGAGTATCTCTCAGGCTGACGACGTACCCTATCAGACCTGCGAAGAGGTATGTCTACTTGAACTGGTTGTTGTTCCTCAACTCCTTGTGGAACAACATCATCCACAACACTTTGTGGTTCCAGTTCAATTTCCATCGAGGCATCAGTGCTATTGTTCGCATCTTGAACTTCTTCAAGATCGAACGTGCTCCCACTAGTCTTTCTAGAAACAAAATCCCTTTCTAGAAAGACCCCAGTCTTTGCCACAACTACCTTGTGCTGACTGGGAATGTAGAAGTAATATCCCTTAGTTTCCTTGGGATATCCGATGAAATAGCACTTATCGGATTTGGGTCCTAACTTGTCTGAGACTTGACGTCTAACGTAAGCCTCACAACCCCAAATCCTCATGAAAGACACCTGGGCATCTCTCCCAGTCCATATCCTATATGGTGTCTTTATCACGGCCTTTGATGGAACTCGGTTGAGTATGAAAGCTGCCGTGTCTAGAGCATATCCCCATAGATATGTCGGAAGATCTGTGTGACTCATCATAGATCGTACCATATCTAATAAGGTACGATTCCTCCTTTCGGATACACCATTCCATTGTGGTGTTCCAGGAGGAGTGAGTTGAGATAAAATCCCACACTCAGCTAAGTAGTCACGAAACTCATGGCTTAAGTATTCACCACCTCGATCTGATCGAAGTACCTTAATACTCTTGCCAAGCTGGTTATGTACTTCATTCTTGAATTCTTTGAACTTTTCAAAGGATTCAGACTTATGTGTCATCAAGTACACATAACCGTATCTACTGAAATCATCAGTAAATGTGATGAAGTACCTATAACCGCCTCTAGCAGCAACATTGAAAGGGCCACATACATCACTATGTATGAGTCCTAACAAATCAGTCGCTCTCTCGCCGTGCCCACTAAAGGGAGCCTTGGTCATCTTGCCTCGTAGGCATGACTCGCATATCTCATATGATTCAAAATCAAATGAGTCCAGCAAACCATCCTTATGGAGCTGGGATAAGCGCTTGTCATTTATATGACCTAAGCGACAGTGCCAGAGGTAAGTTTGGTTCAAGTCATTCGACTTGATCCTCTTGGTATTTATGTTATAGACAGGGCTCTCTAGGTCTAGAATGTAGAGTCCGTTTATCAGAGGTGCACTACAATAGAACATATCGTTTAAAAAGACGGAACAACATTTGTTCTTTATTATAAACGAGTATCCTCTCTTGTCCAAACAAGAAACTGATATTATGTTCTTTGTCAAGGCAGACACATAACAACAATCGTCTAATTCTAGTACTAGCCCAGAGGGCAGAGATAGATGATAAGTTCCTACAGCAATAGCAGCAACTCGTGCTCCATTGCCTACTCGTAGGTCTATCTCACCCTTCGTCAATGCTCTGCTATTCCTCAGCGCTTGTACATTAGTACAAATGTGCGAAGCACATCCGGTATCTAATACCCACGATGAAGAAATAGAGAGGTTGACTTCTATAACATTTATACCTGAAGTAGAAATCTTATTTCTCTTCTTCTTAAGATCTTCCAGGTATTCTTTGGAGTTCCTCTTCCAGTGCCTTGCTTGTCCCTGATATAGTTGGCGAAGATGCTCAACCATATCAAAAGCGCCCATTAACTCATGTTGCTTCTGAAGCTCTGAGTTCATGGTCGCGAGCATTAGACAGGACACATCTAATGCGTCGTCTTGATGCTTCTTGTAAGCATCTTTGTCAGCTCGCGGGGCATTGGCAGGAGGAGCCTCCGGAATGGGCTGCTCCAGAACGTACAGTTTACGTTCCTGAGTGAGAACTATTCTCAGGTTCCTGTACCAGTCCAGGAAATTTGCTCCGTTGAGCTTGTCCTTCTTAAGGACAGATCGCAGGGAGAAAATGTTCGTATTCGACGTCATGGCAATTCTACAACAGAAATAAATGCAGAAATAAGTATCATATTCTTTTAAAATCATTTAATTAGGCCTTTTAATTAAATGATGCTCCCACTGAATTCTATAATTCTTGTGGAACAAGATCCACATCATACTAACCCTTGAGTTAGCTTTGGCTAATACGCCCAAGGCTTAGTATGATTGGTAGGTAACGATTACCAATTACATCTCTATGCAACTCTTGTTTATAGAATCAATATCCGCATTTATATTAAAACTCGAGTTAGCTTTGGCTAATACGCCCGAGAGTTAATATAGATGTGATATTGACCTATCTTTCTAACTATTGGAAGAATGCCTATAGTTGACTCGATCCAACCGAGTAACTATGAATACTCAATCTAATTGAGTTTTTATTCACCCATGCGTTGATAGACGGGACCAAGATTGTCCCTCCGTACCCTACCAAGATAATATGTATTGCTCTGCTTTGGCAGATTCAACAATACATGTGATCGAGGTAGTGATAGGTATCACGGCACGGTTAGACATTTTAGAGTTGGTTCGATCTAGATCTAATCTAATCGAGAAGAATGCATCTTGTGCACGACTTAGATCTAATCTAATCGCAAGGGTGCATCATGTGCACGACTTAGATCTAATCTAATCGTTAAGGCACTAATTAATTAATTAATTATTAAACATGCATCAAATACATAATAATTAATTAATTAATCTATTTGTGATTTAGTCATGGCCCTACTACGATCTTCTCAAGCCAATGAGAAGATCGATTGGTCAACCTAGGGTCAACAGCTTCTCCAAGCGCCTCCCTTTGACCACCTTGTGTTGCTCGTGCCTGCCTCGGAACTCCGTCTCGTGTGGACCCTCCACCGCTCCAATTTGTACATTACAATTTGAAACTCGAGTTACATTCGAGTCTAAATCTAATTTACAACAAGAATAAAAGACGAGGCACGACGCGCAGGTCGCGAATAATAAAATAAATACAACACGCGAAAACACATCACAGCACGCAGGCCGTATTATGAATTACAACACAACCAATCATATTGGGCTTTGGGCCATGACTATCACAAATTAATATATATAATTCAAAATTATATATTTTCATAATTTTCTATAATTTTAAAATTAATTTTTACAATTTTACAAGTAAAATTTCTCGGCGGTCCCGTTTAGCGGTTTCGGGCGCAATCGCGGAACGGATCCCCTTGCGGGGCCCAGGGGCAGCGCCCCTACCCGCGATCTAACCATCGCGAGGGTTCCTTTGCGATCCAACAGCGCCTAAACCCGCTGTCCCAAAACGATTTGGGCCGAGACATTACCGTTTCGGAAAAATCTTCCCGACGGGTTCGTTTTTAGCGATTTCGGGTGCGATCGTGGAGCAAATCCCCTTGCGGGGTTAGGGGCAGCGCCCCTACCCATGATCTAACCATCGTGAGTTGCTCCGTTGCGATCTAAAGGCACCCGAGTCCGCTGTCCCAAAAGATTTAGGGTCGAAACGAAGTCGTTTGGAAAAATTCTTCCCGATAGCCGAAGCCTACAAGTGCCGAGACACTTGTGCTTCGCCTATAAGGAAAAATTACCCATAAAAACATAAAAATTGAATTTTTACAGAAAATCACAGAAGCTTTTTGTTTTCCAAAAATCAAAAACTAACTCGTACATGTCTTTGCACGTGGCTCTGATACCACTGTTGGGTTCTTCGAGTCGCGAAAACCGCTTTTTCACGTCGCGGAAACCCCGAAGGACCCAAAGCCGTAGATCCGTGCAAAGATTCGTATAAAAATTCGAAAAACTATTTCTTGTACGAGTTCAAAAACTGATCTACTACTTAGATCTACTCAAGCTCTCCCTCTCCCTCTCCTCCCTTGGCCGAACCACATAGGTGCTAGCACATCTTGGTTTTTGGTCATCTCCATCTAGTGTGTCCGTGTGGATACTTCTAGAGGACCGGCGCTTGACGGTCTTGAGAGGGAGAAGGAGGAAGATGCACACAAGTGAATAAAAAATGAATTTTTTCACCCAAAAACCAAGTGGCCGGCCACATTTCAAAAAATTCACATTAATTGCATTAATTGCAATTAATATGAAACCATAAAATCACATTAATTGCATTAATTGTAATTAATATGAAACCATTAAGAGAGTGACTTTGTTACTTCCATGAGGTGGCACCCATGATGATGTGGAACATCACTATTGGTCCACCTAATGCCAACTCACCAATGAGGTGGCAAAAAGGTCAAGTCAAAATTGACCTTTGGTCTTCCTTCTCAAGTCAAGTCAAACTTGACTCAATCTCTACCATGGTGGATCTAATCCAACCATTTGATTCGAGCCAACTTAATATAATGAATCTAATTCATTAAATTAAATTGATTCAATGAGTCAAAATCTAAATTAGACTCATTTAACACATGAATCAACTTGAGTCGAACTCAAGTTAGCCCAATTAGGATTACTCTTAATCCAATTTGATTCATCAAATGAATCTAATCCTCTTGGTTCATCATATGAACCTAATCTCCACCTAATTGTCCTAAGTGTGTGACCCTATAGGTTCTTGTAACGTTGGCAATGCCCTAAACCCATTTAGGAGCATAAGTAATGAGCGGTATCTAGCAACACATCATTACTACCCAAGTTACAAGAATGTCGAGATCCGACATCACCTTGTGACTACCAATTGTGACTACTCACAAAATAATGACAAGTGTCCTTCTATCCTAGACATCTAGATTGATCAATATGAGGCATAGACCGTGTCATCCTCTAATCAATCTAAATCTTGAACTCCAAGTAGACTCACTCGATCAAATGAGCTCAACATCTAATGTTGACTCATTTGGGCATGGCCATGCACTTAGTGGTCTCACTCTATCAAGAATACCGATGTCGCTCCCGTCATATGGGAGGGATAGATCCCATCTACATCACTCACATCCCTCTACATAATTCGTTATATACCCAGTAATCGCCTTTATAGTCCACCCAGTTACGGGTGACGTTTGACGAAACCAAAGCACATAACTCCTTATGTAGGGATCCATGGTGACTTCAGGTCTAAGGACTAATAGTCATACTAATAGCCACATGAGAAAGTATATGACACTCATATAACGATCCATGATACTTTCTCATGGCGGGTCATTCAGTATACATTCTCTAATGCATACCCATGTGTCAGCTTGATATCTCTATATCCATGACTTGTGAGATCAAGTCATCGAGCTGACCTACATGCTAGTCTTATTGTATTAACATTGTCCCTGAATGCTAATACTCGACTAGGAATGATTTAGAGTAGTGTTCCCTATATCATCTCACTATCGATTCAACTAATCGATTGATATAGGTATGAACCTTCTACTCAAGGACGCTATTATACTTAGTCTATTTGGCACTAATATAAATAAGTATAATAACCAAACAAATGCCTTTATTAATATAAAAGAATATGATATACATGAGTCCATACAATCATCAAATGATTGGCTCTAGGGCTCTAACTAACACGCCAAGTGTCCTAAACTCTCATGCTATTTGGTCGAGTTATAAGCGGGCACGCTCTCACGCCAGGCATCCCAGACTCATGTCGTTCTGTTGAGTTATAAGTGAGCTTAGCTCTCGTGCCAAGTGTCCCAGACTCTCGTGTCGTTTGGTTGAGTTATAAACAAGCTTAGCTCTCGCACCAAGTATCCAAACTCTCACACTGTTGGGTCAAGTTATAAGCGAGCTTAGCTCTCGCGTCAAGTGTCCTAAACCCTCGCGCCGATCGACTGAATTGAGGCATGGATGATGCCAAGACATGAGACTAAGACATGGATGATACTGAGACCTGAGAGTAAGGTGTGGGGGTGTCGACAATTATGGTCGAAAATAAATGTCTTATCTTCAAACAAATCCTTTGGGATGAGGGTGCTAAGAAGATTTGATCAAACCTAAATCTCTTCCGGTTCATGTCCAATTCTCTTTGAGTCATGTTTGACTCATCTTAATTTTAACTGACAGCTCAGCACGACTTACGAGCTAGGTAAGAATGTTGGATTGTGTCACATCATAATTCAAAAATAATTAACCAAATATGAAATAAATATCTTAAATATCAAATATTTCATATTTATTATTAAAATAAAAATGTTAATCATCAAATAATAATATAAAAATGTTTAATTTTTTATAAATGTGTAAATCTCAAGTTTTTTTTTTATTTCTTACGGATGCCGCAATTTACAATTTATTTATTTATAATTATCACTTGTTTTGCATTATTTCTTTTATGGTTAGTAAATGATCGAACGACATGCCGTAAGATTGTCAGAAATCCTCTAAACAGGAAATCATCAGGAAAATAGAAACAGAAAAAAATATTGCATAACCTTCAGTTGAATAAAGTGAAACAAAATCTTCTACTTTCCCCTGATCAAAGCAGTAGATAATTATTTATAATTAAGACAATGCAGTATACAGTAGAACATATGTAATCAATCAACTAATCGTTTAACATGCATCTGTACAAGTTCAATCATATATACTATTACTGTCTCCTATGTATTTGAAACACGTTACAAGCAACCCTCACCCTTTATAGGTCATATATACCTTCCATCTCCACCAACTGTACCATGATCAAACCCTAAATCCAGTAAGAATCCAAGCTCATTACCCTCACAAGACCTTGAGCTCGTAATAATACTCTCCATATTCCCCATCGTGTAGTGATCAAGAGAGTTGCAGTCGAGAAGTAGCATGCTCGTGAAGGGGTTTGAGCTGACATTTTCTTCCTGTTCGATTTGCATGGGTAGGTCCACTAGAGAAGGAGATGGCCTAATTGTTAATGTGGGAGAAGAGGAATAAGAAGCTTCCGTGGTAGTAGCGTTGCCATGCAGCTGGTCTATGCTCTCCCGTTCTCTTTTGTGGAAAACTCTGCATAGAACCCAGGCCCCCTCCTGTCATTCGTATACATGCATATTCATGCAGCAAAGTAATTAGGCAAAGAGATAGATTCATATAGCCGCATTAGGTACCTAAGTTTGGGTGAAAATCAATGTTTCTAAATTTGTCATTTAAATACTTGTAAATTGTAAGATAATAATATCAGAAGACCATATCCTCTCTCTCTCTAGATATATATATAACATCAGAAGGAATATGTAAAGGTGCCATACCTTACGGAGTGAAGGAGGGGTCTCCAGTTTGAACTCATGCATGACCCACAGAGTCTTGATGCCACTAGGAGCTCTGCCTCTATAGAACACCAACGTCTTTCTCATCCCTACCATTGCGTGAGTCCTTGGATCACTGATTTCCCTATCTTTTCCAGTAGCCTTCCAGTAACCAGATTTGGTCGCTCGGTTCGCGCGTGATCCAGTCGTGTATTTGCGGTCACAGAAGCTGAAGAAGTACCACTCGTTGGTACTCAGCTCGGCAACGTCTGTGTGAGGCAAAATCACATATATATATTAGGCATATAAAATCAATACTCGCTTAATACTGCACAGATAAATGTGAAGTTTTAGGTTCTTATTTTCAAATAATTAAAACGTAGATTGCTCGAATGAAATTTTTGAAACAGGAAGCAATTAACAGAGCTATCAAGATTTTGAAATAAATCTGACATAACGGAAGCTATTGATTTCATTGATTCGAACACAAATATAAGAAGTAATGTTCTAAATACTTGTTGATTCAACAGAATATCAAGAAATTAGACATCCAAAAACTTAAAGTTTTGAGGAAAAAAAACAGTCAAGATCTTATGAATCAAAAACTACTAAAAACCAACTAAACGGTTGTTAAACCCTAACTCGGCAAATGATAATAAAAAATAATTAAAATTTGGACTTTAAAAATATTTTAAACGATATTTTTTAGTCTAAAATCAGGTCATTATGGATTTCATCCGATAATCGACTGTGTATTTCTGAATGAACTTCGATTTGATATTCTGTATGTCCGTAATTCAATCCAAATTAAAAGTTACGATTATTGAAACCTTGTTCTGCTGTTCCGTGTCAAAATTGCTAAAAGAAACTAAAACCTAATAGTTTAATTTTCAAAAGCAAAGCGGCTATTTAGTAGATGATGAATCCAATAACTTTCACCTGGAAGTTCCCATGGCTCGCGAGTGTGCAAATCCACCTCCACCATTGTCGTCCCTTCCAAGCTTCTTTGTTTGGTCACCTTGTTGTAGAGATAGTGGCACACCAGTTCCTCATCACTTGGATGGAACCTGAAACCTGGAGGCAGAGTGGATTCTATATCTCTCAGGTCCATTTCTCTTCTCTGTACAAAAATATCTTATCCGAAGCCAAATAAGTGAAGATGAATATATGGAGAAGGAAGAGTTCGATGGAGTTGTCGAGGCTGAGGGTTTAAGTATTTATATATGTAAATGATGCAATAAATCTCCAGGAGAGGCGTGCACCGAAGGAATTGATAAGTCCACAACAGCAAGAAAGCTTTCATTAACAGTAAGGAAAAAGAATTAAAAAGTCATTTTATCTCATACACGCATGAATAAAAAATGATATCGTGGCATGAAGGTCGTTAAGTAGGAGAAAGTGTTGTTATTCAGATGACTAGTTGATGAGTAGACAAATTAAAAGGGGTCTCATTAATTAATTATTCATGGCATGCGAGACATGGAGATAGCTTAGTATAGGATTTATAGGGTAGGGTAGGGATGAATTGTCTGTCCTATTTGGTCCTTATAAACTCACACAGGCTGTTCTTATATAACTTGCTTTGGAATTTTTATCATGTATATATCTCAGTTTGATTTGGCAACAGTGACAAATATCTTCATGTAATTATTAACCAGATGCATGCATCTTTGAGAGTTGTGTTCTTGCCTATTGTTCAATTAATATTGACTTCGTTATAGATGATAAGTGTCTTATATATTATTATTAAAAAAAATCCATCTAACTCTACTGTGAGAGGGCTATCCTTTTTTAAAATAAATGTAAACTAAAGCAAATATATAATAGATTACTTAGACTTTACCAACATTGTTGGTCTTCTGAGTTTCCTCATTCAAATATATTATTGAAGAAATTCAACTTTATTCTTACATAAAAGAATAAATAACTTAGAATCTAATTGGAAATAAAAAATAATATAAGTTAATTTTATGAATTACATAAATGTTTAACTAATTTATATGAAAAACTCAAGTTCAGTTGGAAATCGATAAGATTTTTAATTTAATTTTTTTTAATAAGCTTGATAAGTAAATAAATAAGTCAGTACATTATTTTTTGTTTTAAAAAATAGAATCAATTTGTTCATCTGAAAATTAAATAAAATGTTTAAATTAAAAAGTACACTAATAGGTATTTAGGAGTACTTTTCCTATTTATAAACAACACAGTGGCTGTTTGATAGCATCCATCTACTATAAAAAAAAAAAAAAAATCATAAAATGTAATTGATATGGTGTAAGATATCTTTTTGGGTTGTTGGGATAATCCCAGGCCCAAACAATGCAAAAAAAACTTAAATTGATAGATTTTTCAGATAAATTCCTATAGTCATACCTTAAATTTGTATGTTTTTTACATTTTCATTAAAAAAAAAGTGAAAGAACTTTCGATCTGTCAATCCTTACTACATCGAGACTTGATAAATCCCTCCTACCTAAATAGGTCACTTGATCCTGTGACTTACTTCCTTCATCTCGCTATGGGACCGTCAATGAAGGGTACTTGGAGTGAGCAAGTCACCTTTTGACATATTAAATTTTTTTTTTTATTTATAGAATTTTATTTTAGTAATAAACTATTGGAATCCCAAGGTTATTTTGATGTGATCAAATAAGTTAAATTAGGTCCTGTGATTTTTTTGATCCATGTATCTAAGTGTGCAGGAGCTTAGAAGCACTGAAAGTCGAACGGAAGATGCGGCTAGCGAGAAGGATGGCACGGGAGAGAGCCGACGGGCTCAATGCGTTTGAGGGACAAGGCGCCATGGAAGAGTACACCGGTGGACAAGAAGAACATGCGCGATGTTCGATGGACAAGAAGCCGGAGCAGAAGACTGCTTGAGGAGAAGGCTGAAATTAGGTTCGGATGAGCCTTATTTCGGTTGGCCGAAATTATCCAAGCGAGCGGAGCCGGAGCGGAAGACCCGGACTAGTCCGGGCGCCCGGAGAGATTCCAGGCGCCCGGTACCTGATTCTATCCAGATCGCATTTGACCGCGATCCGTTACGGAGGGGATAAAATTTTATCCCCCTCCAGGCGCCTGAAACCCTTTCAAGCATTGCGACCAAGGCTATAAATATAGCCTTGGTCCAAGAAGCTAGAATCAACAAGCATTTCGTTTACAACACTTGTGCGCTTTCCATTTTTGTTTAGCTTCTTCATTTTTTTGCTTTCACTACTGTAAGGAGGCTTCTCCACCTGAAGGAATATTTAGTGCGCTTCATTTCCTTGGATTAACAACCTCACCGGTTGTAACCAAGTAAATCCTTTGAGACTCTATTTTCTGTTTATTCTAATTTTATTTATGCAAGTGTTCATTTAAATCCGAGAAGGGTATTTTTTCTATCTTATTTTTTGAAGGGCTATTCAATCCTTTTCTAGTCGGCCCAACGGTCCCAATAAGTGATATCAGAGCCAGGACGCTTCAGGAGAACTAACCGCCAATTGAAGCAAAGATGATGGTCGGACTGAGCATATACCCGCCGAAATTCGAGGAGGAGTTCGTTAGCTGGAAAAAGTGAATGCAGGTATTCTTTAAAACCGACTTTGAATTACATTTAATAATAAAGTTCGGTTTTGTAGCACCTAAAGGTAAGGAAGAATACCAGTGGATGAAGAAAGAGCAGGCCGACTACGTGGTAAATGGCAAAGCAGAATTCCATCTGCTGAGCGTCCTTCCGCCACAAGAAGTCAACCAGATCGGCACCTACAACTCAGCAAAGGAGCTTTGGGAGAATTTCCTTGAGCTACATGAATGGACGCCCGAGGCCAAGCTCGCAAGACGAGACTTATTCTGCAACCAGCTGATGAACCTACGGCTTGAAGAAGACAAAACGATTGCACATCTTCACTCGAGGACTAAAGAGTTCATCACCGGACTTTCGAATCTCGGAGAAAAGGTAAGTAACTGAGATTCGCTAAGGTACTCTCTTAATGCATTCTTTAGGAATACAAAATGAGCACCACTAGTAGATTTCTTCTATATCTCTAAGGACTTAGAATCTATTATCTTAGAAGAATTATTTTTGACGTTTAAAGTGCATGAATTGAGATGTGTAGGTACGAAGGAGTCGAAGTGTCACGCCCCGGAGGAGTCTCTGTCCGAAGAAATTTCGGCAGCATCTCCCCTGTACGGCGGACAATCTGAAACTTTTCTACAAGCACTATACACCTCAGCCACATGCGGCTGGAATAATAACACAAATTAAAACAAACACCACGCAGTTTATAAAGATATTTAGCCTCTAGCTGTCACAACCACGCAGTTAATAATAGTAATCAATAACAATAGGACTCTGACTCGAAATCCACCATATTCCACTACACTCGTAAAGCTCAAATCCAATGAACTCACCTCTTCTGCCGTCCAGGCAGGCACGTAGTAGAATGAAATCCAATATCATATCAAAAATCCATCAAAAGGTATCACTCCATACAATATCCATAGGAAAAATCCAAAGACAATACTAAAACAAAGTCTGATATAGAAAAAGGCCAAATAAAAACAAATAACGAACTAGTAGAGAACTGGCTCTACGTGCAGATGGGGGGCCAGCGACTGGAACTGCTTCGAGGCGGGGCGAGTCCAACACTCAGCAGGTACAACTGATATGCATAATAAAACAAATAACAGACAACACTAATCATGCGTACAATCTCCTGAACACGAGAAGAATAAATGCAACTGAAACGAAATCAGGAGATAACTGTACTAACCGGGATCAAAGTACAAGGTAACAAGGTCGTCAGACTGGGGAAGTCATAATCCTGTATGCATGTCAATCATATGCATCCACATAAATGCAGCAAGTAAATGCAGCAATCACAAACAATAAATGCAATATATGCATATGGTGACCGTGCACTCTGAAATCACTGCTCCTGCAGAGCGACCGAGTGGACGGGATGCTGTCGGATTACTCCTGTCCTCTGCCCCCAAATCATAAATGGGGGAGCTCAATGCTCTCATCTCCCGGTACACAATGACGGGGAGGATATCTCTACCGGCTACCACGCTGAGTCTCCTGACCAACGGAGCCAAACAGAGTCCACCATCTGCCGGCTACCACGCTGCTACACTAAATGCCAACGGAGCCAAACAGAGCGGAACTGCTACCACGCTGAGTCCTCAGACCAACGGAGCCAAACAGCAGAACCGCCACACACCTGCCTGATATACCACTAATCCATGGGTGGTGGTGGTGTGTGCAGTACATGTAACTGGCGATGGGCTCAACCATAGTGGAGCCGACAATCGCACAGCATGCAAACATGATGCATGATACCAAGCATGACAATCTCATGAATAGCATAGCAAGATCCATACACAAATAAAAGGTGTATCACAAGTCAATGTATCGGATGGAAGGTACACAAACAGATAGGGTATCATATAAACCCTAGGTCCTGAACATGATGTATCATATGGTTGGGTCACTACTGAAAACATGTATGGTCAGATAAATAATAACATGCAGTGCATAATAAATAAACAAACAAAATGTAACAGATCATGTAGTGACCAACCGAATCAAATGGAAAACACAATTCTTGCTATATATTAGACACTTTATCATGCATATCAAAAGACATAAGTCAAAGTACCCGCCTCCAATAAAGTGGTCCAATCCGGTAATCAAGATACTCGTCGAGATACCGTCCCGAATCAAAGTCCTGTGTCGAACATATAGATATATATTTTATTTAGCTACAATTCAAATGAATTTAAATAGCTTAATAAAATCCACGAAACTAATATCAGGGAAAGCCCTAATTAACATCACCAATTGCCTACCCAAAATTAATTCTAACCATTGACTAAGGTTAATGGTCTTAACCCTAATCGTTCCATTAGATTCATTTAAAACCCAACTCAATCTACAATAAGGATCCGCCATCAATGTATCATCCTATAACCAAATTATGTATGTATCATTTCATACCTAAACAACATGTAGCAAAAGCGTGCCAACTCAATCCATAAACTAAACCCTTACCTTACTGCCGTTGGACCAAGATGCTGTTGGAAAACAAAACTTACTGCTAGCAAAGATAAATTGCTGCTGTAAATCAAAGGGTTGCTCAACCACAGTCGCTATGGCTCAATAGCAAGGATCGTTGCTGCTGAAGCTTTAAAAGCTTTGCTGCTAAAATCCACTTCACAGATTCTGTCCAGAACAAAATCTAGAACGATCAACCATTAGTTGGGAATGATTTACACTGTTCGAATCAAGAACAGAAAATGGAAAATTCGAGATATAAATGAATGCGAGCTACCAGTATCTATCAGTATATCTGCATATAAGGCATAAATATAAATCATACCGCGGAAAACAGATCCGTCGTCTCGCTGCGCATCCTCTCTGGTCATCGCATGAACACGTCCAGTCTCTGGCGGAGGAGGAGGAGGTAACGCTGCCAGCGGCTGCTGCGGCTGGGCAGAACCGATGATTGGGACTGAGTCTGGTACTGGCCTAAAGGCTGAGGCTGCATCTGATACTGCCCCTGCGTCGGATAATAAGGTCCTGGAACAGAACCCTGGGGTGCTATGGAAGCACTGGAGTACTCCTGTCCAAACATGCCAAATGCCGCTGCTGCAGGTGAATCACTCGGCTGCTGGCCAAGCAAAGGTTGGGCTCTACGCCCTCCTCGATAAGTACCGGACTGACTGGACTATCCTCCATGATCCGTCCCTCCAGAAGTCATATGTTGAGTCTTCTGCGGACAATCTCGGCTCTGGTGCCCAGGTAGTTTACAATGAAAGCAAACTGACTGTCCCAGAGAACAGACTGAAGTGACATGATCTCTGGATCCACATCTGAAATAGCGAATATCGCTGGCGGGTTGTTTCCGGTTCTGCTGGTAAGACCGAAAACGTCCTGAAGAAGACTGCCCTGATTTCTGAGGTTTACGTGATACCCCAGATGTACCCTGATCTGATCGACTACGCCTGCTCTGTTGTGATGTAGCCTGAGGCTGCTGAATCTGACCAGATGTCTGACTCGGCTGCTTTCTTTTCCTATCCGGAAAAACTCTCTGCTGAGCTGACTCAATAATGAGGGCTCTATCCAACATCTCCGCATAAGATATGATACCAAGACCGACAAGTCTTAGTTGCAAATGTCCATCCAGCCCCTGAATGAACTGCTGCATACGTGAACTGTCCTCAGCAACTAGCTCTGGACAAAACCTGGCCAATCTGTCAAACTCTGCATTATACTCAGTCACTGTCCGATTATTCTGTCGCAAACTCAGGAAATCCTGCCGGCGAGCCATCTGATAAGCTCGTGGAAAGAAACGGCTCTCAAAAGCCTCTCTGAATCTGGCCCAAGTGATGTTCTGCTCACCGATGATGGAACGCTGAGTAAGCCACCAAGTGTCGGCCGCGTCCCGTAAGTGAAAAGCAGCCAGCTCTGCTTTCTCCCACTCGGAGCAAGCAATATAAAAGAAAGTCCGCTCCATAGTCTCAATCCAAGACAAAGCCACACTCGGATCTCTGTCTCCTCGGAAGAGTGTGAATCGACTCTTCATCGATTCTGCCAACACTGGAATCTGGCTCGCTTGCAAAGTCGGTGAGGTGTGTCGGGCAGTGTCGGGATGGCGAGCACTTGGAGCTGGTGCTCTGGTGGTACGGTGCATAAACCGGAGGAGGTACTCCGGTCTTCTTTGGGTAAGGGAGCATATCTTGTCGGTGGCACCGTAGGGTGAATGTAGGTGGCGCGGTGGATCTGATGAGCAGTGGGATGTGAAGCAACAGGTATCCCTAATCTTGGGCTGGGTACACGATAGTCTTTGGGGGCACAGTGGTGGGATACAGTGGGTCCAGTGGCGGTGGTCTTGGGATACACCGTGGGTGGTGTCGGATATGCTAATGGTATCCCTGGTGGTACCGGAAATACAGGTGCAGTGGATACTGTCGGTGCAGCTGAGGTAGGCACCTCTAAGGGAGCCATCGGAGTCTGAAGGCCCGCCACACTCGCAGTATGCTGAGTCTGTCCCTGACCGACAGGCTCAGCCTCGGTAGGCATCTCTGGTATATCCAGAGATCCTACAGTCCTCGCACGTGCTCGTCTAGCACCACGTCTCACAGCAATACGCGTAGATCGCCTCATATCTGTTAAATTATATTACAGATATTACTACAGGTATAAATAATTACCAAAATGACACCATACCTAATTGCTGTCTGGAGATGTTCCGTCGCTGTCCAGCCCCCAAATTGACCTCGGAATTCCGTACGAGAAAAACAACACTGGAAATCCATATAAATCAATAACGGAAGTCCATAACAAAATCGAAACGGAAAATCCGTGCAACCCAAAATAACTGCCCAGACTAATCTGTCTCGCAACTAGGGCTAGTATAAAAATGTCCAAAATACCAAATGCAGGTATCACACCCTGCTCTGATACCAATGAATTGGTATCAGATAAATCCCGAAAATCCAACACACGGAAATCAAATAAATATCGCCAAACTTTGGCGCACTGATACCCAATAAACTGATATCAGATTATTCAAAGTATCCATAATACGAAAACAAAGATCATATAAATCCAGAACACACAGCAATTATCGTAACCTGCTCTGATACCACTAAATTGTCACGCCCCGGAGGAGTCTCTGTCCGAAGAAATTTCGGCAGCATCTCCCCTGTACGGCAGACAATCTGAAACTTTTCTACAAGCACTATACACCTCAGCCACATGCGGCTGGAATAATAACACAAATTAAAACAAACACCACGCAATTTATAAAGATATTCAGCCTCTGGCTGTCACAACCACGCAGTTAATAATAGTAATCAATAACAATAGGACTCTGACTCGAAATCCACCCTATTCCACTACACTCGTAAAGCTCAAATCCAACGAACTCACCTCTTCTGCCGTCCAGGCAGGCACGTAGTAGAATGAAATCCAATATCATATCAAAAATCCATCAAAAGGTATCTCCCATACAATATCCTTAGGAAAAATCCAAAGACAATACTAAAAACAAAGTCTGATATAGAAAAAGGCCAAAATAAAACAAATAACGAAATAGTAGAGAGCTAGCTCTACGTGCAGATGGGGGGCTAGCGACTGGAACTGCTCCGGACAGCCTCAACCTGAAAATATCAACAATGGAGGCGGGGTGAGTCCAACACTCAGCAGGTACAACTGATATGCATAATAAAACAAATAACAGACAACACTAATCATGCGTACAGTCTCCTGAATACGAGAAGGATAAATGCAACTGAAATGAAATCAGGAGATAACTGTACTAACCGGGATCAAAGTACAAGGTAACAAGGTCGTCAGACCGGGGAAGTCATAATCCTGTATGCATGTCAATCATATGCATCCACATAAATGCAGCAAGTAAATGTAGCAATCACAAACAATAAATGCAATACATGCATATGGTGACCGTGCACTCTGAAATCACTGCTCCTGCAGAGCGACCAAGTGGACGGGATGCTGTCGGAGTACTCCTGTCCTCTGTCCCCAAATCATAAATGGGGGAGCTCAATGCTCTCATCTCCCGGTACACAATGACGGGGAGGATATCTCTACCGGCTACCACGCTGAGTCTCCTGACCAACGGAGCCAAACAGAGTCCACCATCTGCCGGCTACCACGCTGCTACACTAAATTCCAACGGAGCCAAACAGAGCGGAACTGACTGCCGGCTACCACACTGAGTCCTCAGACCAACGGAGCCAAACAGCAGAACCGCCACACACCTGCCTGATATACCACTAATCCATGGGTGGTGGTGGTGTGTGCAGTACATGTAACTGGCGATGGGCTCAACCATAGTGGAGCCGACAATCGCACAGCATGTAAACATGATGCATGATACCAAGCATGGCAATCTCATGAATAGCATAGCAAGATCCATACACAAATAAAAGGTGTACCACAAGTCAATGTATCGGATGGAAGGTATACAAACAGATAGGGTATCATATAAACCCTAGGTCCTGAACATGATGTATCATATGGTTGGGTCACTACCGAAAACATGTATGGTCAGATACATAATAACATGCAGTGCATAATAAATAAACAAACAACATGTAACAGATCATGTAGTGAACAACCGAATCAAATGGAAAACACAATTCTTGCTATATGTTAGACACTTTATCATGCATATCAAAAGACATAAGTCAAAGTACCCGCCTCCAATAAAGTGGTCCAATCCGGTAATCAAGATACTCGTCGAGATACCGTCCCGAATCAAAGTCCTGTGTCGAACATATAGATATATATTTTATTTAGCTACAATTCAAATGAATTTAAATAGCTTAATAAAATCCACGAAACTAATATCAGGGAAAGCCCTAATTAACATCACCAATTGCCTACCCAAAATTAATTCTAACCATTGACTAAGGTTAATGGTCTTAACCCTAATCGTTCCATTAGATTCATTTAAAACCCAACTCAATCTACAATAAGGATCCGCCATCAATGTATCATCCTATAACCAAATTATGTATGTATCATTTCATACCTAAACAACATGTAGCAAAAGCGTGCCAACTCAATCCATAAACTAAACCCTTACCTTACTGCCGTTGGACCAAGATGCTGTTGGAAAACAAAACTTACTGCTTGCAAAGATAAATTGTTGCTGTAAATCAAAGGGTTGCTCAACCACAGTCGCTATGGCTCAAGAGCAAGGATCGTTGCTGCTGAAGCTTTAAAAGCTTTACTGCTAAAATCCACTTCACAGATTCTGTCCAGAACAGAATCAAGAACGATCAACCATTAGTTGGGAATGATTTACACTGTTCGAATCAAGAACAGAAAATGGAAAATTCGACATTCCAAACTTACCTCAACCGGAACCTAGGACACAGAAGAAGGCTCGGCCAAATTTAAACTAGACACGGCACAATAAAGGAAGAAATGGTGCTCTGCCATGGGGAGGAAGGGAGGCTCGGTTGCCGGCACAGAGAATCGGAGAGGGGCGATGGCGCTAGGTTAAACCTAGTGGCCGGCGAGGTCTCGGGAAGAAGAAAAGAGGGAGTCGCGGTGACCGGCGCTGCTTCGATCCAAAGAGGGAGCGGCGACGCTGTGCAAAAGCTAGGGCAGAAAAGGAGAGAAACTCGACTCGGGGGAAAAAAGAAGAAAATGAGAAGAGGGAAGAAAATGGTCTCGGAGAAGAGGAGGAGGCGGCTAGGGTCAGCGCAGAGGAGATTAGGGCAAGGAGAGGCGCGGCAGTTTCGTGGAGAAGAAATGGAGGAAAACGGCGAAAAATAAAGAAAAATAATAAGAAAAAGAAAAGGGAAAAGGAAAAGAAAATAAATCTTTTCCTCATTAAAACAGGGTAACCTAAACAGGCTTTTCCAGACCCCGTTTTTATCCCCGTCAACTCGTCCGTACGAGCTCCGAAAATTTCCCGAAAAATCTCCAAAAATTCCGGAAAATTCCCTTATTAATATTCGCCTATTTTCCGGTATTTTACATGAAGCACAACATAGCCCTCAAGGTAACAAGAGACGAACATGAGTCAGAATCTTCTCTCGACGACGAGGAAATGATGATGATGGTAAGACATTTTAAAAAGTTATGTAAATCTAGAAAAACTAACCATCCGCAGGTAGGGGTGAGTAGTCAACCCGCTAAATCGATCAACCCGCTTATATCGATCCGAATCGAACCGAAAAAAAATCCGCCGGATATAGGGTCGGATGTCGGATCCTAATATTGTATTATCCGATCTAATAGGGTCGGATAGTTTTTTATCCCAATAACTAAACCAACCTGATTCGCGATCACCCCTACTTGTAACAACTACTGTCGATAAGTTTCTACACATTGTAGTAGTTACTGCCGATAAGATGCTACACATTGTAGCAGCTACTGGCGATTAGCTACTACTGTTGGGATATATACTATAAGCCTAGTTTTTATAGGAATATATGTTTTATGAGATATTTTGAAATGAGAATCATTTTGGTCAAATATTGTATTTTATATTTATTTATATGTTAATGCAGTTGTCCATTTAATTTATATTGTAGATAACATGGTGGGTGGTGCCACACAGAAGATCATGTTATCAGTTCCTTATAAATTATAAATAGTAGTGCACGACCGAGATGGATAGGGATAAACCATTGGAACAGTTGTAGTGTAATTTGGTATTAGTCTGTCTTGACTATAAAATTACACTAGAACACTATGTGTGTATTGACCAAGACCATTTGAGGTTGTTCGATTTATACACACGATATATTAAACATAGGGAGATTAACGCACTCATGATAAGAAGGAGCCCATATTATAATATGAGGTTGGTGTGGTAGTTCAATAATAACTCTTTAGTGGTATGAGTTATTATTGATGAACTTGAGTTGGGTGTTTGGGTCGAACACAGGAAGCTCAAGTCCATCAGGAGGTCAAAACCAATTCCTCCTCTCGGTCCTTGTTGTAGCCTCTACATAGTCTCACATGCACTCGTTAGATTTTGTTTCCTACCCAAGAAAGGGACCGACCAAGCCTTGCTTGGTGCTCAAGCAAGGGGTCGGCCAAACCAAAAGAAAAGAAAAGGAAAAAAAAAGAAAAGGAAAAAAAAATGAAAAGGAAAAAAAATGAGTTGTATAAGAGAGATTTTTTTCTCAACAGAATTAGAGATTTTTCTAAAAAGAATTATGTTAATTCTTTCTTAAAAATTTTCTAAAAAGAATTATATTAATTCTTTCCTAAGAAATTTTTCTAAAAAGAATTATGTTAATTCTTTTCTAGATATTTTTTCTAAACAAAAATTCTGTTAATATTTTTCCTCTTTTATCTGGTGCCAAAGGTTATAAAAAGAGAGGAGGCCATGCCACCATAACCTAATCTCTCTTGAGTTGTTTTCCCTTCCTTGTGGTCGACACCTCATCTCTTCTTTTCTCTCTTTTCTTTTCCCCTAGAGCCGGTGCCCACCTCCTCTCTTCCTCCTAGGGTCAGCGCTCCACCTTCTCATCTCTTCCTCCCTTTCCTCCCTCTAGGGCCGGCGCATATCTCCTTTGGTGGCCAAAGCTTGGAGGAGAAGAAGAAGATGAGAAGAACCACCTTAGGTGGTAGGCGGTTTGGAGGAGAAGAAGAAGAAGGAGGCGCGTAGGCGGCTTGGAAACAAAATAAGGTTCGGGTGGTTTGTCTTGGTAGATCGTCGCCCACACGATGTCCAAGAAGAGGAGAGGAATACAGCAGAAGATCAAAAGATCTTTGTCTATGAAAAAAGGTACAACTAGTTATTTATTCTGCAGTGCAACTAGTTTTGTTTTCTTTGTATGGATCCTGAAATACCAACACAAGAGGCTACGATCTTGTGCTTCGATCAAGGTGTGTTTTGATCAATTAAGAACTTGCTTGATTGATCAAACACATTTCTGATCAAGCAAATGGTTTGCTAGGAATAGTTCTGTCCTTGTACAAATTTTTGTACAATAGATTTACACATAACAGAATTCCAGCGGCTCTTCAAGTGGTATTAGAGCAAGTTTTCTGCCTCTGTGTGTTTGGTTTTAGGTTAAATTATGCACTAGTCATATATAATTTAGGCAGAATAATAGTAGGATATGCAAAATAGATTAACTCTGTGGTTGCAGGCATCCTAGTTCCAACTATTATGGCCTATTGTGTTTGTATGTGATTTGGACCTCGGGCACGTCGAGGGTATTTTGTGTGTGCATGATTGTAATTATTAAATATAGCAGGAGCTGTATTAGTTTATTTTATATTTTGATCTAGATTATATGTACATTCCTTTGTAGAATATAGGATCGATAAATGTAAATTTTTATTTTTGTTCGATCTAGATTACATGTACATTCCTTTATGGAATATAGGATCGATAAATATAAAATTTTGTTTTGTTGTGGCTCGTCTCCTTGCTATGCGTGGTGCTACCTTGAGGACCGGAGGGGCGGCGGAAGAGGAAGCAAGAAGGATGCAATGACATAAACCCTAGAGTTGGCAGCGGCTAGGATTAGCGACATACGGAGGACAGCTATAGATGAGGACATAATAGTTGGAAAATTATTTTTTCATATTTATTGCCTTTATGTGCTATGATGTGTATGCTTTTGTGTGCATGTGTGATATGTGTGCATGTTAAAATTTCTCTTTTAATAACTAAGTGGAGAGGGTTTATTTATTTAAATTTCACAGTCTCCATTACTGGTTTGTAAGTGATGCATTCAAACTTGCACGTTGGCTTTAAGTGCATTCCTCCACATCAGATGAGTTTGTTTGCAGATCACTAGATCAAACTTCCTCTATGGATGATTATAGGAAATTATTTAGTTTTGTGTGATCTTCTCCATCTGAAGGGGCGCAATCCTAATTAATGGACTAAGTATCAAGTAATGATATACACTTAGGCACATTTAATAGTATCCTCCCCATCGGAGTCACTGCTATTATTTTGTGTGACCGAAGACAAACAAACTATTAATTTTATTTGTCATAAAGTTAGGTTGACAAGATCATAAAATTAATGGGTAAAACCTCCTCTTACAAATGTTTGAATTAGTATACGTCCACACTATCGTGGCATACTAAATTCACGGTGTTTTGAGGTGTTGGTGAATTTTAATTATATTGTTTCAGAGATCAATATTATTTTAAATTCTAAAGTTTTGACCAAATATCTAATTTTGTGATTCTCAGGATTTCAAAATGGCTTTCAATCCTCTTGTTGTTATTTTAAAAGAAAATAAACTTACTGGTCCCAATTATATTGATTGGAAACGAAACTTGGACATTATCTTAACTGCTGAAGGGTACAAGTTTATACTTTTTGAGGTCTATCATAACGTGCCTGATAGCAATTCTAGTGAACAGGAGATTGACAGGCATAGGAAATGGGTCACGCAGATGAAATGGTGCGGTGTTACATTTTGGCTTCTATGTCAAATGTGCTGCAACATCAGCATCAGGCCATGCCTACTGCCTATGACATAATGTGCAATATCAAAAAACTCTTCGGACACCAGAATCGGGCAGCAAGGAAGGAGGCTATGAGAAACTTGATGACAACCACCATGACTGAGGGGACACTCATGAGGGATAATATCCTCAAGATGATGGCTCATTTGAACGAAATACAAATCCTTGGAGCCGAAATCGATGGGGAAACCCAGGTCGATATTGATCCTGTCCGAACTAGGGGTCAACGAACGCTAGGGATGTGGCGCTCCCTGCTAGATCCTCGAGTGCTCCGGCGAACCTGCAACAAAATCGAGCCGGGAGGGGTATCCCGGCGACGGCCCTCCGACGCTCAAGTCAGGCGAGGAATAACAAAGAGGTGGCTTAGAAACAGAAGACTCGTGTACCTCCGGTGAAGAAATGGAGACCTTATATAGACCTCTCGAAGGAGCCTGGGCACGCCAATCAAAGCAATCACCTGCTTTCGACCATGCCCAGGTATGGGTCTGTCAGAAGGGCATCCATAAGGCCATACCGCTACTGTATCAACCTCTCCATGATGTGACGGCTAGATCCTCTATCGTGAAATCTTGTGTACGGCATAATCATTAGGCATGCCTTTGCTGACATCCCATATCCCGAGCCGAACGAATAGGCCGTTCGGCTAACGTTTGTATCCTCGCCCTTATCCTGGCCAAACGGACCACCCGCTCGGCCCTTCGGTTCCAGCCGGGCAGACACCCGCCTTGGCATCGGAAACCCAAGCCGATGGCTGGGTTATATCTGGCTCCGCTTGGACCTGCTTAACTGCTCGACGCGGCCCTTACCCGCTTAGTCAGCCCTCCATCTGTCCTCAGGCTGGGACCCTTCAGGAAGTGGGTCCCCCATTCTCACCGTCGGATCACTTGCCTCCCCTTCATTTCTAGTCGAAGGAGGCAGTGAGTCCGACTGATTGGACTATGTGTCCGAGCGGGCGATCGTCGCCTTACCGTCGCTTATAATATCCCTTGAGCCGTTCGGCCCTTATGCCAAATTCAGCCGCTCGGCTCTTCGTTTTGAATGTCTTGGCGCTCCACGTAGATGTTTGCTTGTCTAAATCTTCTCGAAAATCACGCAAATCCTTTTCATTAAGTCGAAGCACGCGCGGTATGGGCGCATTAATTGCGCCTGGTGACAGAGCGCCACGTGGCTCTTCTCGCGTGGCGGTGATGATCCGTACGATGGGACGCCGATTGTTTTGAAATGGACGGCCCGATGACGTCCTTGTTTCTCGTGACCTGGATCGGACGATGGAGGCCAATCGACTTCGGCCGTATAAAGCCTTAGTCCTCCTCCTCTGCCGCATCTTTGCTCGTGCTTTGTCCTTCTGACTCCTCTGTTGCTGCGGCCTCCGGCGATCCAGTTCCCGTTTTTCGGCGGCTATCATCTCACCGGCGATCTTCTCCGCCCATCTCCTTCTTAGTGAGCCTTCTTTCCTCGCTTACCAGGTCTTTCCTAATCGTTTCACCTCTCTTTCGTTGCTATCCTTTTGTCTCTTCGAGATGGCGAGCTCTTCCGAACCCGCTACCCATGTTCACGGTCCATGGTATATGAGTATGGAAAATAAATTTGACGAGGAGGGCGCTCGGCGCCTTGTTCGGACGTACGGGATCCCGGACGACCATGAAATAGTTATAGCCGACCGACCGATCGGCCCCATAACCCGCCGATCGGTACCATTTGCTTTTTTCTAGACCAATTCCAGGGCGGCCTTAGATTTCCTACCCATCCATTTATTTTGGAAGTTTGTAATTATTTCCGCATCCCTCTCAGCCAACTTGTGCCGAATTCCTTTAGGCTGCTGAGTGGGGTGGTCGTCCTCTTTAGGCTGCATAGTATTCCACTTGACCCCAAAATATTCCACTTCTTCTTCTACCCCAAACAATCCGAGTTGGGCACATTTATTTTCCAAAGTAGAATAGGCTTCAAATTTTTTGATAATATGCTGACCTCCAACAAGCACTGGAAGGAGTTTTTCTTCTATATACGACTTCCCGAGCGGCCAGCATTCCGAACTAAATGGCAGACCGCTGTGCCGACCCAGCCGGAGCTCGGCAAATTCAAAAGCAATCCAGCCTATCTTTATGCGGCAAACTGGTTGTCCGGTCAGCGGTACAAAATCGACTAGTTGCTTCTCAAGGGGGTGTTATACATTTTTGGATTATCTCCCGTTCGGGCCAATCTTCCCTACCGCATGAGTAAGGACTCTTTACTCACTTCGCCTTTTTTTGTCTAACTGATTTTAATTTTTTCTACTGCAGCTGGAGTCATGTGGCGCTCCAAGGCTACTGATCATCTGAAATTGAAAGCCGTGGAAATTGAGGCGGCTACCAAAAAAGAACTCGCCGAGCGAGGTCTAATCCCCAGCCGCCCGGAGCTACAGGAGAGGGGGGGACGCAGTCCGCCCCTGAAACAGAAGTTACTCCATCCGCTTCAACAGAGGTTGAGGCGGATCCTGTTTCCTCTGCCCCAGCCGAGCTGGGAGTCCCCCAGGCCGGGGATTCACCGCGAGAGACTCCAGCCTTCCGCCGACCCCAGAGGGCGAACCACAGGCGCCGATCGAGGTCGCTTCGCCAGATCGCACGCCATCGCAGATCGGGACCTCAGTGGCCTCGCCCACCGCACAGCCCTCTGGCTCTCCTCCACTGACTCGTCGTCGCTTACGACGGTTGGGCGAAACTTCAACCATTGGGGAGTCCTCGGGCCAGGCGACCGGCCACCCGACCGTCAAGACTACCCTTCGATTCCCATCGGAGGAATATTTATTGTCTGCCGATCGACCTTCAAGCCCCGTTCATGAGATAACCTTGAGGGGTCCGCTCGCCAAGCTTTTTGAGGACGCTCAGATTAGGGTGGCCCTCGTGACGCCCAAGCAGCTTGGTGATAACCACATGCAGCAGGCCACTCAGGTAGGTTCATTTTTCTTCTTGTGTCCTACTACTGTTTGGTTTCTGATTTTATTGTTTCCCTTACAGCATTGGGCCGAGCAAATCGCCACTAGCCATCGGTTGGCCGAGCTGGAGGATCTCATGGAAAAACTCCAAGTCTCGGGGGGTCCATCGGCCGAGCGGGAGAAACAAGCCCGTGAGGCCGAACAGAAGAAGGCCGCCGACCTGGCTACAGAGGTGGCTCGACTTGAAGGCCTGGTGAAGAAATGCGACGCAGACGTGAAGCGCGCCAGTAGCCGGAAGAAGTGGGCGATTGCTGATCTGGACAAGATGAAAGTTGAAGTCCGAGCCCTAGATCAGCAATCTAAGAATCTGGAAGCCCAGCTAGCTGCCGAACGGGAAGGGCGCTCCGCTGAACGCACTAAAGCGGAGGTGGACCAGAAAGTTCTCCAGGACTCGCTAATTGCCTCCCGAGCGGCTTTCAGGAAGTACAAGGAAGGGGAGCAGCAGCGCGCCAAGAATACCTCCGCTCGGAGCGGTTCGGCGAAAAGTTCGGTGGCAACGTCTCCTCAACTTTCGCCGAGGCGGTCAAGGTCACCATGGCGTATTTGAAGAAGGGGGGGCACCTTCCTGCTGACCTGAGCATTCCCTCTTCAGATCTGGCGGCTATGATTGACGATATCCCGGACGCCTTTTTTAATTTTGAGGACCCGGAGTGAAGCGAGTTCTTTTCAGTACTTTCTGTATTTCATCTGCTGATGTAAAATTTTTGCATGTGCCGATCGGCGTAATTGTCTTCTTTTGTCTCTATTTTTGCTTGCCCTTCATTGCCGTTTTTTGTCTGTTTGGTGCTTATTCGTAGAATCAGTTAAGCTCCACGTGTTCCACACTAGACGACCGATCGGGTTAATCAGTTGACTTGTTTTCCTCGAAATCGTTTAGCGCTTGGCTATGCTGTTTGCATTCAGTGAATGCGAAGTATTGGCAAACTGATGGCCGATCGGACTTAATCAATTTAGTACTTGCGAACGCTCGTTATTTGGCGTCCTTAGTTTCGTCCAGTAAGCTCACAGTCGCGGGTTTGACTCTCGATCTTTAACGTCGGTGCTCGACGGCGCGGTTATTTATAGCCGGTCGGCGCGGCTCTCGATTTTTAACGACGGGGCTCGTCGGTCTTCCGCTCGGACGTTTATAGACGCCGGCTCGTCTCTCGATCTTTAACGTCGGTGCTCGACGGCGCGGTTATTTATAGCCGGTCGGCGCGGCTCTCGATTTTTAACGACGGGGCTCGTCGGTCTTCCGCTCGGACGTTTATAGACGCCGGCTCGTCTCTCGATCTTTAACGTCGGTGCTCGACGGCGCGGTTATTTATAGCCGATCGGCGCGGCTCTCGATTTTTAACGACGGGGCTCGTCGGTCTTCCGCTCGGACGTTTATAGACGCCGGCTCGTCTCTCGATCTTTAACGTCGGTGCTCGACGACGCGGTTATTTATAGCCGATCGGCGCGGCTCTCGATTTTTAACGACGGGGCTCGTCGGTCTTCCGCTCGGACGTTTATAGACGCCGGCTCATCTCTCGATCTTTAACGTCGGTGCTCGATGGCGCGGTTATTTATAGCTGATCGGCGCGGCTCTCGATTTTTAACGACGGGGCTCGTCGGTCTTCCGCTCGGACGTTTATAGACGCCGGCTCGTCTCTCGATCTTTAACGTCGGTGCTCGACGACGCGGTTATTTATAGCCGATCGGCGCGGCTCTCGATTTTTAACGACGGGGCTCGTCGGCCTTCAAGGCTAACTCCTTACCAGGTCGAGCGACCTTGGCCTTCATAACTTATCTCGCGCTTAAACAGTCTTTGTGCCCGGCCGAACAGCACGGGTCATTTGTTTGCGAATCCAATCGGCTGGGAGGCCTTCGCTATTCGGGCACTTGGCTCGGATAATCCATATGCCCCTTTCACCCAGCTTGGAGAACATACTTCTGGCCGAACGGCTCAGGGTCTGCTTCGTCGAGCATTTTGGCTCGGATAATTTACCTACGTCCGGAAGGTACTGGGTCTTCGATCCTCAAGCGCTTGGCTCGACCCATTTACCTCCGGCCGAACGACGTGGGGCCTTCGTTTCTTGACAATGCCTTATATTTGTTCTCTTGATTCTTCATTTCTGCATTTCCAGTATTCAGTCGAAAAAAAGTACACAGGATGATTTACAGTGGTACACCTTTCATCCCGCCCGGTAAGGCTGGAGGTGGTTCGCGCTCCACGGCCTATCTAACTGCCGACCGTCCTCATCCTCCAAATAATACGCACCCGAGCGGAGGTTTTCGATGATTTTGAAGGGACCTGCCTACGGAGCTTCAAGCTTGCCGACGTCGCAGACCGGTTTGACTTTCTTCCAGACAAGGTCGCCGACCTGCAATGATCGGGGAATGACGCGGCGGTTGTAGTTTTGCTTCATTTGTTGACGGTATGCCATCAGCCGAACGGATGCCTTGGCCCGCTCCTCATCAACCAAATCCAGCTCCATGTTCCTCCGCTCGGCGTTGCTTCCATCGTAACATTGGACCCGGACGGACTCGACTTCACCGCCGTACACCAGATGAAAAGGTGTGACGCCGTTGCTTCCTTAGGAGTCCTCCGGATGGCCCATAAAATGCCCGGCACTTCATCCGCCAACTTCCTCCCAAGTGGTCGAGCCGAGCGCGCAGAATTTGGCTACTTCAGCTTGACCGTTGCTTTGGGGGTAAGCCACGGATGTAAAGTGTTGCTCGATGCCGTAGCTTTTGCACCAATCTTCTAGCACTTTCCCTGTGAATTGCCGCCCATTGTCGGAAACCAATCGGCGAGGGATACCGAACCTACAGATAATGTGTTGCCAGATGAATTTTTTGACCATCTGTTCGGTGATCCTGGCTAGTGGCTTGGCCTCCACCCACTTGGAAAAATAATCGACCGCCACCAGCAAAAATTTCCTCTGCCCGGTCGCCATCGGAAATGGACCCACAATATCCATTCCCCATTGATCGAAAGGACATGAAACGGCTGATGTCTTCATCTCCTCTGCTGGTCGGTGCGAGAAGTTGTGATACTTCTGGCATGAAAGGCACGCAGATACTGTCCGAGCGGCGTCCATTTGTAAGGTCGGCCAAAAGTATCCAGCTAGCAAAATCTTCTTGGCTAGTGATCGTCCGCCCGGATGTCCTCCGCACGATCCTTGATGTACCTCTTGGAGGATGTAAGCCGAGTCTTCCGAGCTCACACACTTCAACAGCGGGCGAGAGAAAGCCTTCTTGTAGAGCTGATCGCCGATGAGTGTGAACCGACCGGCCCTCCTCCTGAGCAGCTGGGCTCCATCCCGATCGGCAGGAGTGGTGCCTGACCGCAAAAACTCCATGATGGGTGTCCTCCAGTCGTCCGGAAACATGAGGCCTTCCATCCGGTCAACATGTGCCACCAAAGATACTTGTTCAATTGGCTTCGGGATAATGACCGGCGTTATAGAACTTGCTAGTTTGGCCAACTCATCGGCTGCCTGGTTCTCCGTTCGGGGAATCTTCTGAATAAGAACCTCGCGGAAATTAGCTTTGAGTTTTTCAAAGGCCTCAGCGTAGAGTTTAAGCCGAGCGCTGTTGATTTCAAAGGTGCCAGATAGGTGCTGAGCTCCCACATGTCGTGCTGCCTGCAATCCGGCTATGAGGGCCTCATACTCTGCTTCATTGTTGGTAGCTTTGTAATCCAGCCGGACGGATAAGTGCATCTTTTCTTCTTGAGGCGAGAGCACCAATATTCCAATCCCACTTCCGAGCCGAGTGGAAGACCCATCCACATATATTCTCCACAGAGCTTCCGGCTCTGGCTTTTGCACTTCAGTCACAAAATCAGCCAAGGATTGCGCTTTGATCGCCGAGTGGGGCTGGTATTGGATGTCAAATTCACTTAGTTCTGTCGTCCATTTGATGAGCCGTCTGGACGCTTCTGGATTCAACAGCACTCTTCCTAGTGGGCTGTTCGTCCGGACAATGATGGTGTGAGCCAAGAAATATGGTCGAAGGCGCCGAGCGGCTAGAACCAAAGCAAAGGCCAACTTCTCGAGCCCGGTGTAACGAGATTCAGCATCTTTTAAAATGTGGCTCAGAAAATACACCGGCTGCTCTTCGTCGCTCGCCCTCACAAGTGCTGAGCCTACAGCATGCTCAGTTGACGACAGATAAATATAAAGTGACTCACCCTCGATCGGCTTGGCAAGTACAGGCAGAGAATTAAGATGTCTTCAATTCTTCAAATGCTCGGTCACATTCTTCATCCCACTGGAACTTAGTAGCCTTGCGCAGGATCTTGAAGAATGGTAGGCTCCGGTCGGCGGTTTTGGAGATGAATCTCGATAAAGCAGTTATCCGACCGGTCAACCGCTGCACTTCCCTTGTATTTCTGGGAGGCGGCATGTCTTGTAGAGCTTTCACTTTGCTGGGATTTGCTTCAATACCCCGTTCGGTCACTATGTACCCCAAGAAACGCCCTCCTTTTGCTCCGAACAGGCACTTCTGGGGATTTAGCCTGACTCCATATTTACGTAGCGTTCGGAAGGTTTCTTCCATGTCCTTGAAGAAATCGGCCGCTCGGACTGATTTGATAAGAATGTCGTCCACATAGACTTCCAGATTCCGCCCAATCTGCTCCCTGAACACTTTGTTCATCAAGCGTTCATAGGTGGCCCCGGCATTCTTCAATCCGACGGCATCACATTGTAGCAATATGTGTCGTTGGCAGTCACGAAGCTAACTTTTTCTTGATCTTCACGGGCGAGCGGCACTTGATGATAGCCTTGGTAGGCGTCGAGCATACATATTAACTCGCAGCCGGCCGTAGAGTCCACCAGCTGATCTATCCGGGGCAGGGGATAAAAATCTTTGGGGCATGCTTTGTTTAAGTCCCGAAAGTTAATGCAGACTCTCCACTTGCCGCCCGGCTTGGAGACTAATGCTACGTTAGCCAGCCAGCTCGGGAACTGCACCTCGCGTATGTGGACGACTTCCAGAAGTTTCTCTACTTCCGGCCGGATGATGGCATTCTGCTCGACACTGAAATCTTTTTTTCTCTGCTTCACTGGCCGAGCGTCCGGTCGGACATGCAACTCATGCTGCGCTATGCTCGGCGAAATTCCGGGCAACTCATGTGTCGACCAGACGAAGACATCATGATTTCGTTGGAGGCATTGGATCAGCTCCTCCTTCTGCTCCTCCTCCAGATCAGAGGCGATAAAAGTCGTGGCCTCCGATCGGGTCGGATGGATCTGAACCTCCTCCTTTTCATCATAAATTAAAGCAGGAGGTTTCTCGGTTATGGCGTGTACCTCGATCCGGGGCGCCTTCCGAGCGGAACAGGCTTCTGCTCGGATCATCTCTATATAGCACCGCCGAGCTGCTAGCTGATCTCCATGTACTTCTCCTACTTTGTCCTCCACGGGGAACTTGATCTTCTGATGGAAGGTTGAGACGACTGCTCGAAATTCGCTGAGCGCCGGTCATCCCAAAATGACGTTGTAGGACGAAGGAGAGTCGACCACCACGAAGTTTATTGTCCTGGTCCTCCTGAGCGGCTCTTCTCCCAGTGAGGTAGCCAACCGGATCTGTCCGACCGGCTGTACTTCGTTACCCGTGAACCCGTAGAGCGGCGTTGTCATGGGTAGCAGCTCGGCTCGATCAATTTGCAGCTGATCGAACGCCTTCTTGAATATAATGTTGACCGAGCTCCCTGTGTCAACAAATATGCGGTGAATAGTATAATTTGCTATTACCGCTTTAATGAGCAGAGCGTCGTCGTGGGGCACTTCTACTCCTTCTAAGTCTCCGGGCCCGAAAGTGATTTCCGGTCCACTTGCCCGCTCTTGGCTACAACCGACTGCGTGGATCTGTAGCTGCCGGACGCTTGCCTTTCTGGCTCGGTTGGAGTCTCCTCCAGTCGGCCCACCAGCAATAACGTTGATCTCGCCTCGGGAAGTATTGCTTCTATTTTCCTCTTCCCGAGCGGACGGCCGGGATCGTTCTCTTGACGCTCGGCGATTCTCCTGCCTTGGAGATCGATGCCGATCGGGCGTCTGTTGATGTCGCCTCTCGGTGCGGGTCCGGTTGGCTTCATGGGTCCTTTGCCTCCTGTCGATGGAAGGAGACCGTCGCTCAACCTTCCTGGGAATGGGATTAGCCACGAAGGGAAGACTTCGACAATCCCTTGTGTTGTGCGTATCCGTCCGGTGGAAGGAGCAGAACATAGGGGTCCATTTCTTCTTTGGCTTGCTTCGAGCGGCAGCTACTTCTTGTACTTGGGACCTTACACGAGGGGAGTGGATTGCTTCGGCCCTTGGTCCCCTCGGCGGTTGATGAGCGGCGTGCTGTTTCCGTTCGGCCTGAATAGGTGCCCGCTCGGTTGGAGTTTCCTTTTTCCGGGCGGCTTGCGCTTCTTCCACGTTAATGTACTCGTTGGCCCGATGTAGCATGTGATCATAATCCCGGGGCGGCTTTCGGATGAGCGATCGGAAGAAATCTCCATCCACTAGGCCTTGTGTGAAGGCATTCATCATGGTTTCCGAAGTGGCCATTGGAATGTCCATCGCCACTTGGTTAAATCGCTGGATGTAGGCTCGAAGCGATTCCCGGGCCTCTTGCTTGATGGCGAACAGACTTATGCTTGTTTTTTGATAACGCCGACTGCTGGCGAAGTGGTGGAGGAAGGCCGTTCGGAAGTCCTTGAAGCTTGTGATGGATCCGTCCGGCAGCCTCCGAAACCACCGTTGAGCCGATCCCGAGAGAGTGGTAAGAAAGACTCGGTACTTTACTCCATCGGTGTATTGATGGAGCGTGGCTGTGTTATCAAACTTACCCAGATGATCATCCGGGTCAGTTGTTCCATTGTACTCGCCAATCGTCAGAGGCACGTAGTGCTTGGGCAGAGGGTCTCGCAGAATAGCCTCCGAAAATTGGCGATTGATCCGCTCGGGAGATGAGTCCGCTCGGGAAGCTTTCCCCTTTCTGTCGTCTCGCCTAGGCATTTCGTCAGAAGAAGATCCTCTATCTCTCCGAGCTGGTACGGCTTCAGGGGTGCGGAATAAGGCCCGATGGAATGCGACGGTGGCTTGAGGTGCTTTCGCTCGGCCACCCGACGCACATGTTGCTTGTTGCTCCGGCCGCTCGGCTGATGCTTTTTGTTTTTGCTCCACAAGTTTGGCGGCCCTCATCTCGACCAGAGCGTCGAGTTCTTCTGTTGAAAGCGCCACACAGAAAGTGCCACCGTGTGTTGTCGTCCAGCCTCGTCCATCGTTCCCGTTCGGATGCAGGAGCGTTCCTACAGACGGCGCCAAATTGATCCTGTCCGAACCAGGGGTCAACGAACGCTAGGGATGTGGCGCTCCCTGCTAGATCCTCGAGTGCTCCGGCGAACCTGCAACAAAACTGAGCCGGGAGGGGTGTCCCGGCGACGGCCCTCCGACGCTCAAGTCAGGCGAGGAATAACAAAGAGGTGGCTTAGAAACAGAAGACTCGTGTACCTCCGGTGAAGAAATGAAGACCTTATATAGACCTCTCGAAGGAGCCTGGGCACGCCAATCAAAGCAATCACCTGCTTTCGACCATGCCTAGGTATGGGTCTGTCAGAAGGGCATCCATAAGGCCATACCGCTACTGTATCAACCTCTCCATGATGTGACGGCTAGATCCTCTATCATGAAATCTTGTGTACGGCATAATCATTAGGCATGCCTTTGCTGACATCCCATATCCCGAGCCGAACGAATAGGCCGTTCGGCTAACCTTTGTATCCTCGCCCTTATCCTGGCCGAACGGACCACCCGCTCGGCCCTTCGGTTCCAGCCGGGCAAACACCCGCTCGGCCCTTCGGTTCCAGCCGGGCAGACACCCGCCTTGGCGTCGGAAACCCAAGCCTATGGCTGGGTTATATCTGGCTCCGCTTGGACCTGCTCAACTGCTCGACGCGGCCCTTACCCGCTTAGTCAACCCTCCATCTGTCCTCAGGCTAGGACCCTTCAGGAAGTGGGTCCCCCATTCTCACCGCCGGATCAGATATCATTCTCCAAACGCTACCCAAGAGTTTTGAGCAGTTCCTCCTGAACTATTATATAAATAAAAGGACATATTCGTTGGTAGAACTTTTGACAGAACTCCAAGCAGCAGAAGAGATATTTTGTCAAAGTTCTCAAATTCACATTGCTGAAAACATTTCTGCTTCTAAGCTGAAGGGCAGAAAGAAGAAGAAACAAGTTGGTTCAGCAAAGAAAGTAATTCAACCTCAAGGGACTGGACCGCAAGAAGGTGTGAAGAAGCCGAAGGGCAAGTCCTTCACATTCAAGTAGTCTGGACATTGGAAGGTGAGTTGTCCTCGCAGAAAGAAGAACAATAAAGGTATATCTCATTCATTAGTTATTGAAACATGTTTAGCGGTGTTATCTACTAGTACTTGGTGTGTAGATACGGGAGCCACTGATCATGTCTGCAATTCATTGCAAGTGTAACAACCCGACCCCTTGACCCCTTGGGCGGCCCAACTGGCGGCCCATTTGACGATCCCTTTGGGCGGCCCAACTGGCGGCCCAATTGGCGACCCCTTATGTCGTCGACCGACGACCCTCGGCCGTGCCGTTACTGACTAGGTCCTCCCACCCCTGGCTAGTGGATTTTTTTACCTTCCCCAAGATTCGAACTCTAGACCTCCAGGCTAAGTACTAGAGTTTATGAATCCTGGTAGCCAAGTGAGCGCCACTCACTTGGCTACTAGGATTCATAAACTCTAGTACTTAGCCTGAAGGTCTAGAGTTCGAATCCTGGGGAAGACAAAAAATCCACTGGCCAGGGGTGGGAAGACCTAGTGAGTAACGGCACGATCGAGGGTCGTCGGTCGACGACATAACAGGTGTAACGACCCGGCCCCTCGACCCCTTGGGTGACCCAACTGGCGGCCTATTTGGCGGTCCCTTTGGCGGCCTAACTAGCGGCCCAATTGGCGACCCCTTATGTCATCGACCGACGACCCTCGGCCGTGTCGTTACTCACTAGGTCTTCCCACCCCTGGCCAGTGGATTTTTTGCCTTCCCCAGGATTCGAACTCTAGACCTCTAGGCTAAGTGCTAGAGTTTATGAATCCTGATAGCTAAGTGAGCACCGTGGGAAGACCTAGTGAGTAACGGCACGACTAAGGGTCGTTGGTCGACGACAAAAGGGATCGTCAGTTGGGTCGCCCAAGGGACCGGCAAGGGGCCGCCAAATGGGCTGCATTGGGCCGCCCAAGGGGCCGAGGGGCCGGGTCATTATAGCAAGGGTTCTAGGAAACCCAACGACTACATGAAGGGGAGATCATCGTCTATATGGGCAATGCTATGAAAGTGGCGCTTGTTGCAGTGGGAGATGTTTATTTATCTTTTGATAGGAATAAAACTTTGATTTTGAGAAATTGTCTTTACTACCATGTTTTAAAAAGAACTTGATTTCAGTTTCTAAATTATTTATGGATGGATATTTTGTTTCTTTTGATGATAAAGTAGTTGTCAAGAAAAATAGGATGGTTATCTATTCTGGTATGTTGGTTGGCAATTTGTATACACTTAATCCAATAACTCCCACGATGCAATAAATGAAAATTAATAACATATTTTCTAATTCTAATAAGAGAAAGCAACATTTGAAAATGAACCAAATATATCTTTGGCATCTAAGGCTAGGTCATATTAACTTGAGTAGGATTCAAAGGTTAATAGCCGATGGACCTTTGAATTCATTGGTGGTGGAAAACTTTCTAACCTGTGAATCTTGCTTGGAAGGAAAAATGACCAAGAGACCTTTTAAGGCATAGGGGTATAGAGCCAAAGAAGTGTTGGAATTGGTTCATTCTGATTTGTGTGGACCTATGACTATCCATGTGAAAGGTGGTTTCGAATATTTTATCTCTTTTATAGATGACTATTCGAGATACGGGTACATTTACTTGATGCGCCGCAAGTCTGAGTGCTTTGATAAGTTCAAAGAGTACAAGGCTGATGTGGAGAAACGTCATGGTAAAAGTATCTACGGCCTGATCATAGTGCCGAATACCTCTTAGGAGAGATTAGGAGTTACTTATCAGAGGCCGGGATTCAATCCCAACTGTTTGCACCTGGTACACCCCAACAGAATGGTGTGGCAGAAAGAAGGAATAGGACTCTTATGGAAATGGTTAGATCGATGATGAGTTATTCAGAATTACCAAATTCGTTCTAGGGATATGCTCTAGAAACGACAATGTACATTTTGAACTTGGTACCTTCTAAATCAGTACCCTCTACTCCCACAGAATTGTGGAATGAGCGTAATCCTAGTCTGAGACATGTTCGGATTTAGGACCGTCCAGCACATGTGCTAAAGGGAGATGCTGATAAGTTGAAATCTCGTACAGAAGTTCGCTTGTTTGTAGGTTATCCTAAAGGAATGAAAGGTGATTTGTTTTATAGTCCCAAAGATTAGAAGGTCATTGTTAGGACCAATGCCCGATTTTTAGAAGAGGATTATGTAATGAACCACAAGCCCATGAGTAAAATTATTCTTGAGGAAATAAGAGAGGACACGTGTAGTTTAGTACCAACAGTACAAGATGAGATATCACAAGAAACTGTAACACGTGTCACAAATGATGCACAATTACAGGTAGTGCCTCGTCGTAGTGGGAGGATTGTTCGCCAACCTGATAGATTCATGTTTTTGGGAGAGTCTTCGGACTTGATCCCTGGTGAACATGAACCTGATCCCTGGACATATAATGAAGCACTCCAAGATAAAGATGCAGCATCTTGGCAAAGTGCAATGAATTCTGAAATAGAATCCATATATTCAAATCAAGTCTGGGAGTTTGTAGAACCACCCAATGGTGTAAAATTCATTAGATGTAAATGGGTCTACAAAAGGAAAAGAGGAGCAGATGGAAAGGTGGAAACCTTTAAAGTAAGACTTGTTGCAAAGGGGTATACTCAGAAAGAGGGAATCGATTATGAGGAAACCTTTTCATCGGTAGTCATGCTTAAGTCTATCCAGATTCTTTTATCTATCTCTGCTTATATGGATTATGAGGTTTGGCAAATGAATGTCAAGACAGCTTTCCTTAACAGAAGTATTGAAGAAAATATCCATATGAAGCAACCAGAGGGGTTCATTGCAAAGGGTAAAGAGCATCTTGTTTGTAAGCTCAATCGGTCCATTTATAGACTGAAACAAGCTTTGAGATCTTGGAGCATCCGGTTTGATGAAGTGATCCAGTCTTATGGATTCATTCAGTGTCCGGATGAGTTTTGTGTATACAAGAAAAGTGAGGTAAACGTGATAGTATTTCTTGTACTATACATAGATGACATTTTGCTCATTGGCAACAATGTCAAAGTGTTGTTAAACATAAGGGTATGATTGCCCAAGCAGTTTGATATGAAGGGCTTGGGAGAATGTGGACATATTTTTGGGATCAAAGTAATAAGAGATCGCAAGAAAAGGATGTTGTGCTTATCTCAAGCTTCATACATCAATACTATCCTAGCTCATTTTAGCGTGCAAAACTCCAAGAAAGGTTTTCTATCTTTTCAGCATGGAGTACCTTTATCTAAAGAGATGTGTCCTAAATATCAAAGGAGATAGAGGAGATGAAGGCAGTTCCTTATGCTTCTGCTGTAGGAAGCCTAATATCTGTTTTATCGTGGGCATGGTTAGCAGATATCAAAGTAACCCAGGATAGGGATATTGGACTACCGTAAAACATATATTAAAGTACTTGAGAAAGACTAGAGATTATATGCTGGTTTACCAGGTAGATAATTAACTCCCTGTGGGTTACACGGATTCAAACTTCCAATCAGATAGGGATAGTAGTAAGTCAACCTCAAGGTATGTATTTACTTTGGGAGGTGGAGCCATAACATGGAGAAGTGTTAAGCAGAAGTGCGTTTCAGACTCCACCATGGAACTTGAGTATGTGGCAGCCTCTGACGCAGCCAAAGAAGTTGTATAGCTCAGAAACTTCTTGATGGACTTAGATTTGATTCCTGGTTTGGCTAAAATTATCATAATTTATTGTGATAATAGTGGTGCAGTAGCAAACTCGAAGAAACCACGAGCCCATAAGGCAAGTAAACACATTAAGTGCAATTACCACCTGATACGAGATATCGTAAAGCGAGGAGAAATTGTTGTCGCCAAGATTGCATCAACAGATAACCTGGTAGATCCTTTCACTAAGGCCCTTCCGGTGAGTGCTTTTGATGGGCATGTTGAGGGGATGAGAATCAGATGTATGACAGCATATATGGTAACATAGTCTTTTAGTATAAGTGGGAGATTATTGGGTTGTATACTATAAGCCTAACTTTTGTATGAACATCTGTTTTATGAGATATTTTGAAATGAGAATCACTTTGGTCAAATGTTGCATTTTATATTTATTTATATATTAACGCAGTTGTCCATTTAATTTATATTGTAGATAACATGGTGTGTGGTGCCACACAGAAGATTATATTATCAATTCCTTATAAATTATAAATAGTAGCTCACAACCGAGATGGATAGAGACAAACCATTGGAACGGTTGTAGTGTAATTTGGTATTAGTCTGTCTTGACTATAAAATTACACTAGTACACTATGTGTGTATTGAGCAGGACCATTTGAGGTTGTTTGATTTATACTGACTGTATAAAAGAATAGAATTTCTGTTATTATGGATGTGCATTCTCTTAATTCCGATATAATAACAAGCACGTACACTTACTATTTATTTCTTTGACTTATCAATTGGTGAAATTTATTCATTAAATCAATAGGCCCGATAAGTTGGGAGATAGTGCTATTTATACGGTGTGTTGTTGATTATAAAAGAAAACTGTCATATTTATTTAGGTTGATGATGTCCCCTTGAGGAGCTCATAAGGTTTATCATGTAAATCCTACAGGTGGACTTAGTCCGACATGATAATAAAGTTGAGTGGTACTACTCTTGGAGTCAGATGTTAATTAAGTGAGTTGTCAATAACTCATTTAATTAACGAGCATACGATATCTTAAACACAGGGAGATTAACGCACTCATGATAAGAAGGACCCCATATTGTAATATGAGATTGGTGCGGTAGTTCAATAATAACTCTTTAGTGGTATGAGTTATTATTGATGAACTTGAGTTGGGTGTTCGGGTCGAACACAGGAAGCTCAAGTCCATCAGGAGGTCAAAACCAATTCCTCCTCTCGGTCCCTGTTGTAGCCTCTACATAGCCTCGCCTTCACTCGTTTGATTTTGTTTCCTACCCAAGAAAGGGGTCGGCTAAGCCCTTCTTGGTGCCAAGCAAGGGGTCGGCCAAACCAAAAGAAAAGAAAAGGAAAAGAAAAGAAAAGGAAAAAAAATGAGTTGTAAAAGGGAGATTTTTTCTCAATAGAATTAGAGATTTTTCTAAAAAGAATTATGTTAATTCTTTCTTAGAAATTTTCTAAAAAGAATTATATTAATTGTTTCCTAAGAAATTTTTCTAAAATGAATTATGTTAATTATTTTCTAGAGATTTTTTCTAAACAAAAATTCTGTTAATATTTCTCCTCTTTTATCTGGTGCCAAAGGTTATAAAAAGCGAGGAGGCCATGCCACCATAACCTAATCTCTCTTGAGTTGTTTTCCCTTACTTGTGGTCGACACCTCATCTCTTCTTTTTTCTCTTTTCTTTTCCCCTAGAGTCGGCGCCACCTCCTCTCTTCCCCCTAGGGGCGACACTCCACCTTCTCATCTCTTCCTCCCTTTCCTCCCTCTAGGGTCGACGCATATCTCCTTTGGTGGCCAGAGCTTGGAGGAGTATTAGAGTGTATATTAAAAGCCTATCTTTTGTAAACATTTATTTGTTAAAATAAAAGAATCACATTGGTCAATATCTGTATTTATTTGTTAAATGTAATTGTTCAATTAATTTATATAGTAGACAACATGGAGTGTGGTGTCACACTCAGAAGATCATGTTATCGGTTCTCTATAAATTATAAACAAGTTGCTCACGACTAAGATGGAAAGGAACAAACCATCAGAATAGGCGTAGTGTAATTAAGTATTAGTTTATCTTGACTAATAAATTACACTTATACACTTTAAGTGTATTGAGTAGGACCATTTAGGTAAGTTCTTTTTGTACTGGCTTTATAAAAGAACTAGACCTTAGTTATTATGGAAGTGTGTGCTCTTAATCCTAATATAATAACAAGCACATATATTTAATATTTATTTCTTTAACTTATCAAAGGGTGAGATTTAGCTCGATAAATCAATAGGCCCAATAAGTTGGGAAATGGTACTACTTATAGTGTGTGTTGTTGATTATAGAAGGAATCTGTATCCTAGTTATCTAGGTTGAGAATGCCCCCAAGACGAGCTCATAAGAATAGTCATGTTAAACCCTACAGGTGGACTAAGTCCGACATGACAATGAAGTTGAGTGGTACTACTCTCGGAGATAGATATTAATTAAGTGAGTTTTCAGTAACTTACTTAATTAGTAGACATTCGTAATCTTAAACACAGGGGGACTAACTGTAACGCCCCGCCCCTTCCTGCTTAAGCTGACGGGGGTTACTTATCTTTTCTTCTTAAACAGCGGAAGTCTTATCTATAGCCTATATTTACTTTTTTTTTTGTTTTCTTTAACACATCATCATCAACTACCTATAAAATGAGTCACATAACATGCTTAACATAAACTTAGACCATGATACTAAAGAACATGATGAAGTGTCATAGAGTTATAAAGGAAAACAACATGAACATAATTCTTATTAATTAAAAGCAGGTTTTTTTCCTCTTTAGCCAAGTCACTACTACACACGTCCTTCTTGCCCCTCCTGATGCTCCCTTAGTACATCCATTCTTTGCCCTTATCTGTGGAACAAGGAAAGTAAGTTGTGAGCACTCAAGGCTCAGTAAGATCCTTTCCTACTCACAAAAATCGTATAGCATAAATAAAGCTTCAATGCATAAAGCATAAAGACAACTCATCATATCAGGTATAGAAGCATCATAAAAAATCATATGGTACCATGGCATATCCTCATAAAGTCATAAAGTGTATTCTAGCATAACATGATCGTGGTCATAACATATCAAAACATAATCATAAGGTTCATCCTAACATAACGTAACATAATCATAGGCATCATGGTATATCGTAACATAATCATAATGTGCTATGCAAGATGACTTTTAAAACATGATTCATGCAATAATATATATGCAACATGTCCTTTGAAAACTTATTTCATACATACTTAAACATAGTCATAACATGGTTAGGGCCCCGGCTTGTACAACTTACATAAATGCGCGCGTCCTATATAGGTCCAAGGTAGCAAGTCTTGAACCCTACAAGGCATACATACTAGGCTCGTTTCTTAGTCCATCGACCTAGGGGCACTTAGGAGCCCATCCCTAACGAGGCCCGTTTCTTAGTCCATCGACCCCGGGACGCTTATGGAGCCCATCCTTGGTACAAGCCATACATAAAGTAAAATAGCATGTCTTACATATCATGGTTCTTATCATTTCTTGCACATCGTATCTCTTATCATATCATACCATATAGAATTTTGGGCACACAGCTCATCATAATGGTATGTAAAAATTTGGGCACACAACACATCATATATTTTATGCATAAATTGGGCACACAGCTCATCACATATATCATGCATAAATTGGCACATAACTCATCATAAATAATACACACCATAGCATAAGGGTTTTCATCATGTATCATGTATAGATCATAAGTGTGCATAATTAAACATAGAAGCATAGAAATCTCATAATTATGGCATATAATATACATGGAAAACATAATTAGGTTTCTAACCCTAATGTCTTATAGTGGCCGAACCATATAGATTGGGTTTTTGGTAAAAACTCCATACCAACATGTGAACCCAAAGTAAGCATCATTTCTTATACCATAAGAAACACCATGAGCAAGTTTAGGTAGAGTTCTAGGATTCTTAGGTTTACAACTTATCATGGCCAAAACATGTCAAGCATACATTGGGTTAAAAACTATCATTCAAGCTTGTGAACCCTAAACAACTTCCATAGCAAACATATCAAGGAATAACATGAGCATAGTTGAGTTAGGTTCTAAGTTTCCTAGGCCCTTAAACATGAAGTGGCCGAGAGTTATAGGACTTAAAACTAAGGTTCAAGTGTCCTAAAAGCATGAGAACCTTAAACAACTTTCATAGCAAATATTTCAAAGAATAACATGAGCATAGTTGAGTTAGGTTCTAAGTTTCCTAAGCCCTTAATCATGAAGTGGCCGAAACTTGTAGGGCTTAAAAACTAGGGTTCAAGTGTCCTAAAAGCATGAGAAACTTAAACAACTTTCATGGTAAATATTTCAAGGAATAACATGAGCATAGTTGAGTTAGGTTCTAAGTTTCCTAAGCCCTTAAACATGAAGTGGCCGAAACTTGTAGGGCTTAAAACTAGGGTTCAAGTGACCTAAAAGCATGAGAACCTTAAACAACTTTCATAGTAAATATTTCAAGGAATAACATGAGCATAGTTGAGTTAGGTTCTAAATTTCCTAGGCCCTTGAACATGATGTGGCCGAATGTTATAGGACTTAAAACTAAGGTTCAAGTGTCCTAAAAGCATGAGAACCTTAAACAACTTTCATAGCAAATATTTCAAGGAATAACATGAGCATAGTTGAGTTAGGTTCTACGTTTCCTAAGCCCTTAAACATGATGTGGCCGAATGTTATAGAGCATGTAATTAAATTTCCATGCAACAACAAACATAAGAACATTAAGTTAGTTTCATAACATTTCATGAAGGTGGTCATGAGCATCTTAGACTTGTTTTAAATTCTCCTAGGCTTCAAAACTAAACATGGCCGAACCTTCATGGACATGAAATAGAGTTCAACTTAGCATACAATCATGGGCATATCATAATAGTTTCATATCTTATCTTAGGGAGATCATGGCATGCTTAGTTTTAAATTAAAGCTCTCCTAGGCCCTTAGTTCTACCATGGCCGAATACTCATGAATCTAAGTTCTACCAAACATTTTAACATAGAGACATGAGATAAATCCTTATCATAAAATACATGTTACAAGAAAAAAATATCGAGCATATCAAATTTAGATCTTTTCATTCCCTAGGTCCTTCCTTTGGTTTTATCTTGGTTGGAATTCTTCATGATGTTTTCTTAGATTTTTATGTAACCGAATCTTCATAGAACAACAAGAGCTATTGTACCACAGGTGAGGGGAACTTACATCCTTTCGCTTGTGGTTTTCCTTAGAGAGAAAAGTGTTCTAGGTGTCAAGGAAGGAGGAAGCTTCTTCTTCTTGTACCTCCTTTTGTTTCCTTTGCTTGTAAGGGCTATAACTTGAAGGTTTCTTCTCGGAAATTAGCTTTCTTGGAGAAGAACTTAACTTAGCTATTGGAATGAGTAGAGGGAAGTTTTCTTGGTTCGGTGAAGAATGAAGAAGGGAGAAGGAGGAAGAAGAAAAATGAATTTAATCCCTTGTTTTTCTTCTCTAAACCTATTTATCCCTTTGCCAAATGAACCATGTCCTCATTCATTCCCTCAACTCCTCTTTTCCCCCACTCCTTTAATTCCCACGAAAATAGAGAGAGGGAGGGAAGTAGACAATCTCTCTTTTGCTTGCTCCTTTTCTTAACCAAGAGGGAAAAGAAGGTAAGCAACTTGGTTTTCTCTTGCTCCTTTTTGCTTAGTTTTCTTTTCTTCTTTAACTAAATTTTTCATTCCTTTCTATTCAATTATTTCTCCTTATCCTAATGGTTATCAACCATCAATTTATCTCCATCAATTGTGGGAGGTTCAAGGTTCAATCCTTGACCTCACCTCTTCTTATTCTATATTTTCTTTTATTTTTTCCTTTTTCTCTTATTCTTCTCATTTATTTATGCTCTAAGGAAAAATAATATTCATATACCTATCATATAATTTCGTGGGTGTTACAGTACCCCATACCTCATAAAAAGTTCGTCCTCAAACTTAAAATAGCGATGTCAGGTTGCACCGGACTTCCGGCTGAGTGCATCGGCCACCTTGTTCGCTTTTCCAGGATGATAAAAGATTTCGCAATCGTAATCCTTGACTAGCTCGAGCCATCTGCGTTGTCTCATATTTAGGTCTTTTTGCGTGAAGAAATATTTCAGACTCTGGTGGTCTATATAAATCCTGCACGGGGCTCCATATAAATAATGCCTCCATGTTTTCAGAGCGAAGACCACAGCTGCTAGTTCCAGATCGTGAATGGGGTAACTTCTTTCGTGCTCTTTGAGTTGTCTGGAGGCATAGGCGATGACTTTGCCATCTTGCATGAGTACAGCTCCCAATCCTAATAAGGAAGCATCGCTATACATATCAAAGCCTTTGTTGCTTTCCGGAAGAGTAAGGATCGGGGCACTGGTCAGTCTCCGTTTTAGTTCTGTAAAACTCTTCTCGCATTCATCCGTCCATTCATACTTTTTATTTTTCTTGGTGAGATTCGTCATGGGGGCTGCAATTTTAGAGAAATCCTCTACGAACTTCCTGTAGTAGCCTGCCAATCCCAAAAAACTTCTGATTTCGCTGGCATTCTTTGGTCTGTTCCAGTTACTTACGGCTTCAATTTTGCTTGGATCTACCATGACTCCATCCTTGGAGATGACATGACCCAAGAATATTACTCGATCTAGCCAGAACTCGCACTTGGAGAATTTTGCATACAGTTGTTTCTCTCGGAGGATCTGCAGTACAATTTTCAGATGTTCGGCATGTTCTTCTTGGGTTCTGGAATAGATGAGGATATCGTCAATGAAGACGATCACACATTTATCAAGATATGCCGCAAATACCCGATTCATCAAATCCATGAACACAGCAAGGGATTTGTCACTCCGAAGGGCATAACCACGAACTCCTAGTGTCCGTATCTTGTTCGAAAGGCTGTCTTTGGTATATCATCTTGTTTCACTTTCATTTGATGATAGCCGGACCTTAGGTCAATCTTTGAGAAGACAGTTGCTCCCTTCAATTGGTCGAACAGATCGTCGATCCGCGGAAGGGGGTATCTGTTCTTGATCGTCGCGTTATTTAATGCTCGGTAATCTATACACATTCGCATAGATCCATCCTTCTTTTTCACAAACAGTACCAGAGCTCCCCATGGAGAGTGACTAGGGCGAATAAGTCCCTTGTCGAGTAACTCCCGTAGCTGTTCTTGAAGTTCCTTCAACTCAGTCAGCGCCATCCGGTAAGGTGCTTTAGAAATTGGTTTAGTACCCGAAACTACTTCGATCGTAAATTCTATTTCTCTATCGGGTGCTAATCCCGGTAGTTCATCAGGAAATACTTCCGGATAGTTGCATACTACCCTGACCTCTTCTAGCTTCTGGCTTCCGGTTTGTCTTGTATCAACTACGTGTGCTAGAAATCCAGTACATCCTTTGTCTAACATACTCTGTGCCTCTATAGCTGATAAGAATCTTTCAGGTTCTTTCCCAGATTCCCCAATAAATTCAAACATCGGCTCAGCTTCAGGTCGGAAGACTACCTTCTTGTTACGGCACTCGATTGAGGCGCCGTACTTGCTCAGGAAATCCATGCCCAGAATAATGTCATAATCCCGCATGTCAAGTACTATCAGATTGCAGTAGAGTTCTCTGTCTGTGATTCGGATAGGTACGGCCCGCAGCATATGATCCGATGGCATAACTTCCCCGGATGGTAGGGTTGTTAAGAACGTGATATTTAGTGTCTGGGGTGGTATGTCTAAACTCTTGGTAAATGATGCTGAGACGAACGAGTGTGTCACCCCCGTATCAAACAATACTAAAGCATACTGACTGAAAATAGGTAGCTGACCTGTAACGACAGTAGAGGTGCTTGCCACATCTTCTTTAGTAAGCGAGAAAACCCTAGCGTTCATTGTAGTTGGTGGAGCCTCTAATCTCCCTTGGCTAATCGGTGTTCTCTCAATAGTGGTTTGCATCTAATGTAGTTGTGAGGGGGTATTCTTGTTTTGGTTGTTCTGCTGGGGAGGTGCCTGGAACCGGTTGGTGCAGTCTCTGGCCAGATGTCCTTCTCCTCCGCAATTATAGCACCTTCTGGTACCCTTATGACATACTCCGGAATGCAGCTTTCCACAAATAGTGCACTGGGGGTACTTCGGTTGCTTATTCACTGAGCCACCTTTTGCATTGTCCCATTGTTTCCTTTTTCCAGTAGAGGTCCCTTTCCAGCTTGTTTTATTACTTGAGGATCTCTGTCCTTCTGTTCGGACCTGACTCTTATTCCCGTTCATTACATTCTGATAATGTTCTGTGATGAGGGCACTACTGACCAATTCCTCTGTAGTCTGAGGTCTATTAACTCCGCCGGCCACGTTCAGTACTATTTCAGGTCGAAGCATCTTCAACATCAGTCTGACCCTTTCTCTTTCTATGCGAACCAATTCTGGACATAGGTGTGCCAAACGGTTGAAGCGTTTTACTGCTTCGTTTACTGATAGGTCACCTTGTCGAAACTCGGTGAACTCGTCATAGTGTCGGTTCGTCACTTGCATATGGAAGAACTCCTCGAAGAACTCTGTCTCGAAGTCCGTCCAATTTATCAGATTAATCTATCTTTTTGCTTTCACTCTTTCCCACCACATTCTCGCGTCTCCGGAAAAACAGAAAGATACGCACTTGATCTTCTCCGATTCGGGCTAGTCCAGTAGTTCCACTATGCTTTCTACTGTCTTGAACCAGGCCTGGGCATCCCATGGCTCGCAAGTACCCGAGAAGTTCTCCAGCTTTAGCCTCAGCCACTATATTAAGTAGGTCTCCTCTCGAACCACTAAGGCGGGGGCTACCGGTGGTACTGGTGCCACTATTGGCACGACGGGCATTGTATTCTGATTTGCTGGCGGGGTGGCAGGAGTTCCTTGTTGGCCCATTAACGTAGTGATCAGCTGTTGTTGCTCCGTGATCTGACGCTGGAGATCGGTGACTACCTAGTTCAGATCTGGTGGAGTCGGTGTCTCGTCTGCTCGGGTAGTACGTCTCCTAGCCATGCTTATCTTCATTAAATAACAATAAATTATCGTTATTCCTATTCGGTTGCCATAAGGTTAGTACTATTCCTATCCTACCATCATGAATACCTAAACTAAATAAAAAGAATAAATAAACATGCATAATATTAAAGCATCATAAAACAAACAAAAAAAAAAAAATTAAGCATATAGATTCTTACTTGGAGCGGCAGGATGGAGGCTTGACATGTGTGTAGTGAAATGACTAAACTTGGCTCTGATACCAAACTGTAACGCCCCGCCCCTTCCTGCTTAAGCTGATGGGGGTTACTTATCTTTTCTTCTTAAACAGCGGAAGTCTTATCTATAGCCTATATTTACTTTTTTTTTTTGTTTTCTTTAACACATCATCATCAACTACCTATCATATGAGTCACATAACATGCTTAACATAAACTTAGACCATGATACTAAAGAACATGATGAAGTGTCATAGAGTTATAAAGGAAAATAACATGAATATAATTCTTATTAATTAAAAGTAGGTTTTTTTCCTCTTTAGCCAAGTCACTACTACACACGTCCTTCTTGCCCCTCCTGCTGCTCCCTTAGTACATTCATTCTTTGCCCTTATCTGTGGTACAAGGAAAGTAAGCTGTGAGCACTCAAGGCTCAGTAAGATCCTTTCCTACTCACAAAAACCGTATAGCATAAATAAAGCTTCAATGCATAAAGCATAAAGACAACTCATCATATCAGGTATAGAAGCATCATAAAAAATCATATGGTATCATGGCATATCCTCATAAAGTCATAAAGTGAATTCTAGCATAACATGATCGTGGTCATAACATATCAAAACATAATCATAAGGTTCATCCTAACATAATGTAACATAATCATAGGCATCATGGTATATCGTAACATAATCATAATGTGCTATGCAAGATGACTTTTAAAACATGATTCATGCAATAATATATATGCAACATGTCCTTTGAAAACTTATTTCATACATACATAAACATAGTCATAACATGGTTAGGGCCCCGGCTTGTACCACTTACATATATGCGCGCGTCCTATGTAGGTCCAAGGTAGCAAGTCTTGAACGCTACAAGGCATACATACTAGGCCCGTTTCTTAGTCCATCGACCTAGGGGCACTTAGGAGCTCATCCCTAACGAGGCCCGTTTCTTAGTCCATCGACCCCAGGGCGCTTATGGAGCCCACCCTTGGTACAAGTCATACATAAAGTAAAATAACATGTCTTACATATCATGGTTCTTTTCATTTCTTGCACATCGTATCTCTTATCATATCATACCATATAGAATTTTGGGCACACAGCTCATCATAATGGTATGTAAAAATTTGGGCACACAACACATCATATATTTTATGCATAAATTGGGCACACAGCTCATCACATATATCATGCATAAATTGGCACATAACTCATCATAAATAATACACACCATAGCATAAGGGTTTTCATCATGTATAGATCATAAGTGTGCATAATTAAACATAGAAGCATAGAAATCTCATAATCATGGCATATAATATACATGGAAAACATAATTAGGTTTCTAACCCTAATGTCTTATAGTGGCCAAACCATATAGATTGGGTTTTTGGTAAAAACTCCATACCAACATGTGAACCCAAAGTAAGCATCATTTCTTATACCATAAGAAACACCATGAGCAAGTTTAGGTAGAGTTCTAGGATTCTTAAGTTTACAACTTATCATGGCCAAAACATGTCAAGCATACATTGGGTTAAAAACTATCATTCAAGCTTGTGAACCCTAAACAACTTCCATAGCAAACATATCAAGGAATAACATGAGCATAGTTGAGTTAGGTTCTAAGTTTCCTAGGCCCCTAAACATGAAGTGGCCGAGAGTTATAGGACTTAAAACTAAGGTTCAAGTGTCCTAAAAGCATGAGAACCTTAAACAACTTTCATAGCAAATATTTCAAGGAATAACATGAGCATAGTTGAGTTAGGTTCTAAGTTTCCTAAGCCCTTAATCATGAAGTGGCCGAAACTTGTAGGGCTTAAAAACTAGGGTTCAAGTGTCCTAAAAGCATAAGAAACTTAAACAACTTTCATGGTAAATATTTCAAGGAATAACATGAGCATAGTTGAGTTAGGTTCTAAGTTTCCTAAGCCCTTAAACATGAAGTGGCCGAAACTTGTAGGGCTTAAAACTAGGGTTCAAGTGTCCTAAAAGCATGAGAACCTTAAACAACTTTCATAGTAAATATTTCAAGGAATAACATGAGCATAGTTGAGTTAGGTTCTAAATTTCCTAAGCCCTTGAACATGATGTGGCCGAATGTTATAGGACTTAAAACTAAGGTTCAAGTGTCCTAAAAGCATGAGAACCTTAAACAACTTTCATAGCAAATATTTCAAGGAATAACATGAGCATAGTTGAGTTAGGTTCTACATTTCCTAAGCCCTTAAACATGATGTGGCCGAATGTTATAGAGCATGTAATTAAATTTCCATGCAACAACAAACATAAGAACATTAAGTTAGTTTCATACATTTCATCAAGGAGGTCATGAGCATCTTAGACTTGTTTTAAATTCTCCTAGGCTTCAAAACTAAACATGGCCGAACCTTCATGGACATGAAATAGAGTTCAACTTAGCATACAATCATGGGCATATCATAATAGTTTCATATCTTATCTTAGGGAGATCATGGCATGCTTAGTTTTAAATTAAAGCTCTCCTAGGCCCTTAGTTCTACCATGGCCGAATACTCATGAATCTAAGTTCTACCAAACATTTTAACATAGAGACATGAGATAAATCCTTATCATAAAATACATGTTACAAGAAAAAAATATCGAGCATATCAAATTTAGATCTTTTCATTCCCTAGGTCCTTCCTTTGGTTTTATCTTGGTTGGAATTCTTCATGATGTTTTCTTAGATTTTTATGTAACCGAATCTTCATAGAACAACAAGAGCTATTGTACCACAGGTGAGGGGAACTTACATCCTTTCGCTTGTGGTTTTCCTTAGAGAGAAAAGTGTTCTAGTTGTCAAGGAAGGAGGAAGCTTCTTCTTCTTGTACCTCCTTTTGTTTCCTTTGCTTGTAAGGACTAGAACTTGAAGGTTTCTTCTCGGAAATTAGCTTTCTTGGAGAAGAACTTAACTTAGCTATTGGAATGAGGAGAGGGAAGTTTTCTTGGTTCGGTGAAGAATGAAGAAGGGAGAAGGAGGAAGAAGAAAAATGAATTTAATCCCTTGTTTTTCTTCTCTAAACCTATTTATCCCTTTGCCAAATGAACCATGTCCTCATTCATTCCCTCAACTCCTCTTTTCCCCCACTCCTTTAATTCCCACGAAAATAGATAGAGGGAGGGAAGTAGACAATCTCTCTTTTGCTTGCTCCTTTTCTTAACCAAGAGGGAAAAGAAGGTAAGCAACTTGGTTTTCTCTTGCTCCTTTTTGCTTAGTTTTATTTTCTTCTTTAACTAAATTTTTCATTCCTTTCTATTCAATTATTTCTCCTTATCCTAATGGTTATCAACCATCAATTTATCTCCATCAATTGTGGGAGGTTCAAGGTTCAATCCTTGACCTCATCTCTTCTTATTCTATATTTTCTTTTATTTTTCCTTTTTCTCTTATTCTTCTCATTTCTTTATGCTCTAAGGAAAAATAATATTCATATACCTATCATATAATTTCGTGGGTGTTACATTAACACACTCATGATAAGAAGGAGCCCATAATGTAATTTGGGATTGGTACGGTGGTGCGATAATAACTCTCTAGTGGAATGAGTTATTATCGATGAACTTGAGTTGTGTGTTCGGGGCGAGCACGGGATACTCAAGCTCATCGGAAGGCAAAAACTAATTTCTCCTTTAGGTCCCTGTCGTAGTCTCATTAAAGCGTCAAGTCCATCCAAATATAAGGCTCTTCTTGGTGTCCAAGAAGGGGGGCAGACCATTGCTTGGTGACCAAGTAATGGCCGGCCACATCCTCTTATAGGGGTCGGCCAATATTAATTCAAATAGGAGGGTTGTTTTGAATTTTTAAAATCTTCTCTTTGTAGAAAACTATAAGTTTTAAAAGAGAGATTTTAATTTTTAAAACTTTCCTTATTTGAATTTAGGCCACATGTTTTAATAGAGAGTTTTAAAAGTTTTAAAACTTTCCTTTTTTAACCATCCTCATGGTTTAAGAAAAAAAAGGGAGATAAGTTTTAAAATTAAAATTTTCTATCATCATGTTAAAAAAGGAAATTTTATAAAAGAGTTTTTAAATTTTAAAACATGGTTTTAATTTTTAGAAACTTTCCTTTTTTAACTCATACTTTAGGAAAGAGAGCTTGTAAAATTTTATAAGAGTTTTTCTTGTAAAATTTTATAAAAATATATTTCCTTTTTCCCCTTGATGAGGTGGCTAGCCACCTTGCTTGGTACCCAAGCAAGTGGCTGACCATATTAAATTAATTAAAATCATCACAAAATTAAAATTGGTGATTGATTCAATCAAGAGGAAAGAAAAGGAAAAATAAAAAGGGAAAAGGAAAAACTCTTGGATGATTTTATTTTTTGTAAAAAGTTTTTCCTTATTTGCCTTGGGCAAGTAATATAAAAGAAGGGGTGAGGGGGCTTCATGAGACACAACTCTTATTCTCTTGTTTGGAGATCTCTTGGTGGCCGGCCCTCTCCCTTCTCCCTTTCCCTTTGCTCTCTTCTCCTTGTTGGTGGTCGTGGTCAGATTTTAGAAGAAGAGGAGGAAGCTTTTGGGTGGTGTTCATCTTGGAGGATCGTCGCCCACACAACGTCCAAGGCGAGGTGAGGAATACGGCAGAAGATCTCGAGGTCATTAGCTTACAAAGAGAAGGTATAACTAGTATTTTTCTTCCGCATCATACTAGTTATTTTTCTTTGTATGAATTCTAAATACAAGAGGCAATTAGATCTAGTTTATCGAATTTATTTTTCGAGTTTGTGTTTTCTTCTTTTTCAAATTTGTGATTCGATTGTTCCTTTTGGTTAACCTAGAGTTATTTATGGAAATAAATATTAGCTTTCCTTAAAAGGCTTTGCTTAGGCGGTGGTGGTTGCTCCCATATCCAAGAAGGTCATGTGCCTCGCCATGCAGTCCTAGAAGCCAATTTTGGAAATTAATATTTATGGAATTAATAACTTAGGTAAATTTGAATCAATAGTGTTAAGTTCCGCTTGCGATTCAAATCTAAACCATTAAGAACAGATAAGTTAAATTTGGAATCAATGATGTTAAGTTCCGTCTGCGATTCCTAATTTAACTTCTAAAGAACACAATAGGTTATTTAAGGAAAGGTTTGACACTTGTTCAAAAACTTTTTGTACAGTGGAACCTGTACGTTTTCCTAGGACTAACCAACAATTGGTATCAAAGCTAGGGTTTGCCTCTGTGTGTTTAGAATTCAAATAGGTTATGCACATGTCATATATAATTTAGGTAGGATAATAGTAGGATGTGCTAACTCTTTGGTTGCAGGCTCCAACTATTATGACTTATTGATGTTGTGTGTGATTGGACCCTTGGACGTCAAGGGTAATATTTTATGTGTGCATGATTGTATGTATCAAATACAACAGGAGCTGTATTATTTTTAAAATATTATTTTCGATCTAGATTACATGTACATTCCCTCGTGGAATATAGGATCGATATATGTAAAATTCTATTTTTGTCGCGAATCGGATTCTTGCGAGGCGTGGTACTTATGGAGCACCAGAAGTGCAGCGGAATAAGAAGCAAGATGGATGCGATGACTCGACCCGATGGCGGTGACTAAAGATGGCAGCAGCTAGGGTTGGAGCATACTGAAGACAGTGAAGGAAAAGGCCATAATAGTTGGAAAATGATTTCCATATTTATTGCTTTTATTTACTGTGATGTTTACATGCATGTGATGTATGCTAGCATAGGTTAAAATCCTCATTTTTAAATAACTAAGTGGGAGAGGGATTTTAATAAATCTATGGTCTCCATTATTGGTTTGTAAGTGATGCAATAAGCTTGCGTGTTGGCTCTGAGTGCCTCCCTCCACAACGGATGGGTTTGTTGCGGATCACTAGATCAAACTTCCTTTTATAGATGGTTATAGGAAATTATTTAGGAGCGTGTGATCTTCTCCAACTGAAGGGACACAATCCTATTTAATGGACTTAGTATCAAGTAATGGTATACACTTAGACTCATTCAATAGTATCCTCCCCAACGGAGTCACTGCTATTGTTTTGTGTGACCAAAGTGAAACCAACTATTAATTTTATTTGTCATAAAGTTAGGATGATAAGATAATAAAATTAATGGGTCACACCCTTCTCTTACAAATGTTGAATTTGTATACGTCCACACTAACGTGGCATGCAATATTCACGGTGATTTGAGGTGTTGGTTAATTTAAAATAGTATTGTTTGAGGAATCAATATTATTCTAAATTTAGAGTCTTGACCAAAGTTTATTTTTGTGATTCTTAGGATGACTTTCAACCCACTAGCCATTATACTGAAAGAGAACAAACTTACTAGTCCTAACTATATTGATTGGAAAAGAAACCTGGACATTGTTCTTACTGCTGAAAGCTATAAGTTTGTACTAATTGAGGCTTGCCCTGATGCACCTGACGGTGACTCTACCCCAGAGGAGATTGAGTATCATAAGAAATGGTTAAAAGCTGATGAGATGGCGTGGTGTTACATTTTGGCATCAATGTCAAATGTATTGCAACATCAGCATCAAGATTTACCAATAGCATATGATATAATGAACAATCTCAAAGAACTCTTTGGGCACCAGAGTCGGACTGCTCGGCAAGAGGCAATGAGAAAGCTAATGACAGTCACTATGTCTGAGGGGACACCCGTAAGGGATCATATCCTCAAAATGATGGCTTATCTGAATGAAATACAAGTCCTTAGAGGAGAAATCGATAGGGAAAATCAGGTCGATATAATTCTCCAAACACTACCTAGAAGTTTTGAGCAGTTCCGCCTGAACTATAACATGAATAAAAGGGAGTATACGTTGGCAGAACTTCTGATAGAACTACAGACATCAGAAGGAATATTTCGTCACAGTTCTCAGATTCACTATGCTGAAAATGGTTCTACTTCTAAGTCGAAAGACAAGAAAAAGAAGAAACAAGTCTTTTCAGCAAAGAAGGTGAATAAACCTCAGAGTACAGGACAGAAAGATGGAATGAAGAAGCCGAAGGGCAAGTGCTTCATCTGCAAGCAGTCTGGACATTGGAAAGCCGACTATCCTCGTAGGAACCAGAACAATAAATGTATATCTCATACTCTAGTAGTTGAAACATGTTTAGCGGTGTTATTTACCAGCACCTGGTGTATAGATACGGGAGCCACTGATCATGTCTACAATTCTTTGTAGGGGTTCCAGGAAACCCGACGACTATTTGATGGAGAGATAACTGTGTACATGGGCAATGCTACTAAGGTGACGACTGTTGCAATGGGAGACGTCTACTTATCATTTGATATGAATAGGAAATTGGTTTTGAGAAATTGTCTTTATGTACCCAATTTTAGAAAGAATTTAATTTCAGTTTCTAAACTGTATTTGGATGGATATTCAGTTTCCTTTAGTAACAATGTCGTTATAAAGAGAAATAAGGTGATTATCTGTTCTGGTGCATTGGTCGATAATTTATACACTTTAAATCCAATTTCTCCAACAAAGCAAAATATGAAAATTAATAACACATCTTCTAACTCTAATAAGAGAAAAAAACCTTCGGAAATGAACCAAACGTATCTTTGGCATCTAAGGCTTGGACATATTAACTTAAGTAGGATTCAAAGACTTGTAGCCGATGGACTCTTGGGTTCATTAGAGTTGGAAAACTTCCAACATATGAGTCTTGCTTGGAAGGAAAAATGACCAAGAGACCTTTTAAGGCCAAGGGGTATAGAGCCAAAGATGCGTTAGAATTGGTTCATTCTGATTTGTGTGGTCCTATGTCTATCCAGGCAAGAGATGGTTATAAATACTTCGTCTCCTTTATAGACGATTATTCAAGATACGGATATATTTACCTGATGCGCCGCAAGTCTGAATGCTTTGACAAGTTCAAAGAATATAGGGCTGATGTGGAGAATTGGGCCAAAGATGCGTTAGAATTGGTTCATTCTGATTTGTGTGGTCCTATGTCTATCCAGGCAAGAGGTGGTTATGAATACTTCGTCTCCTTTATAGATGATTATTCAAGATACAGATATATTTACCTGATGCGCCGCAAGTCTGAATGCTTTGACAAGTTCAAAGAATATAGGACTGATGTGGAGAAATGTCTTGGTAAAAGTATCAAGACACTACGGTCTGACCGTGGTGGCGAATACCTCTTCGGAGAGTTTAGGAATTACTTATCAGAAGTCGGGATTCAATCCCAATTATCTGCACCTGGTACACCCCAACAGAATGGTGTGGCAGAACGAAGGAATAGGACTCTTATGGAAATGGTTAGATCGATGATGAGTTATTCAGAATTACTAAATTCGTTTTGGGGATATGCTTTAGAAATAGCAGTGTACATTCTGAATATGGTACCTTCTAAAACAGTTCCTTCTACTCCCATGGAATTATGGAATGGGCGTAAGCCTAGTCTAAATCATATCCGGATATGGGGTAGTCCAGCACATGTGTTGAAGGGAGATACTGATAAGTTGGAATCACATACAATAGTTTGTCTGTTTGAGTGATATCCCAAGGGAACGAAAGGTGGTTTATTTTATAATCCTAAAAATCAGAAGATCATTGTTAGCACCAATGCTCGATTTTTAGAAGAAGATTATGTAATGAACCATAAGCCCATGAGTGAAATAGTTCTAGAAGAAATTAGAGAGGACACGTCTACTTTAGTACCAACAGTACAAGATGAAGTACCACAAGAAATTGCAACATGAGTCACACATGATGATACACAGCCAGAGACAGTGTCTCGTCGTAGTGGGAGGGTTGTGAGGTAACCTGAGAGATTCATGTTTTTGGGAGAGTCTTCGGACTTGATCCCAGGTAAACATGAACCTGATCCCCAAACATATGACGAAGCACTCCAAGATATAGATGCAGTATCTTGGCAAAAGGCAATGAATTCTGAAATATAATCTATGTATTCTAATAAAGTCTGAGAGCTTGTAGAACCACCTGATGGTGTAAAAGCCGTTGGATGCAAGTGGATCTACAAAAAGAAAAGAGGGACAGACGGGAAGGTAGAAACTTTCAAAGCAAGGCTTGTTGCGAAAGGGTATACTCAGAAAGAGGGAATCAATTATGAGGAGACTTTTTTGCCGGTAGCCATGCTTAAGTCTATCCGGATACTCTTATCCATTGCCGCTCATATGGATTATGAGATTTGGTAAATGGATGTCAAGACAGCATTCCTTAACGGAAGTCTTGAAGAAAACATCCATATGAAGCAACCGGAGGGATTCATTGAAAAAGGCAAAGAACATCTAGTGTGCAAGCTCAATCGGTCCATTTATGGACTGAAGCAAGCTTCAAGATCTTGGAACATCCGATTTAATGAAGTAATCCAGTCATATGGATTTATTCAGTGTCCAGATGAGTCTTATGTATACAAGAAGTATAACGGAAGCGTGGTGGTATTTCTTGTACTATACGTAGATGATATTTTGTTAATTGGCAACAATGTCAAGGTATTATCAGACGTAAGGGTATGGTTGTCCAAACAGTTTGATATGAAGGACTTAGGAGAATGTGCACACATTCTTGGGATCAAAGTTATAAGAGATCGTAAGAAAAGAATGTTGTGCCTATCCCAAGCTTTATATATAGATACGATCCTTGCTCGTTTTAGCATGCAAAATTCCAAGAAAGGTTTCTTACCTTTTAGGCATGGAGTAGCCTTATCTAAAGAGATGTCTCCGAAGACATCAAACGAGATGGAGGATATGAAGGCAGTTCCTTATGTTTCGGTTGTAGGAAGCCTTATGTATGCAATATTGTGTACAAGACCTAATATCTGTTTTACCGTGGGCATGGTTAGCAGATATCAGAGTAACCCTGGACAAGGACATTGGACTACTGTGAAGCATATTTTAAAGTACCTAAGAAGGACTAGAGATTATATGCTAGTCTACCAAGCAGACGATTTGCTCCCTGTAGGTTACACGGATTCGAATTTCTAATCAGATAGGGACAATATTAAGTCTACGTCAGACTATGTGTTTACTCTAGGAGGTGGATGTAACGACCCACCTTCTACACTACTACTACTCTCTAAAGGTGGACGCTACTGATGTGCGTAGATTATATACTCTTTTATGCATGTTTTTACGCACATTTACATACTTTGAGCATGCTTGATCTATGCAATTTTATACTTCCAGCTTTCCTTTTAGCATATTTACTCTTTTTGTTTGGAGATCTGCTTTTTGTGCATTTTCTGTACACAGGAGTCGATTTGGTGAAGAATCTACATCTTTGGGCATGCATTGGAGGAAACGAAGGGAGAAATCACCGGGCCGTGTACCTCACACGGCCCTGCACTGGTATGGAGCTCGGGACGTGTGGAGTTTGGCACCAACAGAAGAGGAAGATGACATGGCCGTGTGAACCTCGCACGGCCGTGTCAAGATTTGAAGCCAACCAGAGCAGAAGCCTTACAGGGCCGTGTGGATCTACACGACCGTGTGAGATTTCCAGAGACCAAGCAGGCTGCGGCCGTGTGCACCACACGGCCGTGTAGCGTCTCCAGAGACTAAGCAGGCTGTGGCCGTGTGCACCACACGGCCATGTAGCATTTCCAGAGAGCAGAAGGGTTCTGGCCGTGTGGAGTCACACGGCCGTGCAGCTTTGGCAGAGAGGGAACTGGACATGGCAGTGTGAATCTCACACGGCCGTGTCACGGGGCCGTGTGGCGCCCGATTCCCTCCTCTATTTAAACCCTTCTTCATGAATTGAAAGGGGATCTCTCCCCCTTTGGGAGAAAGCAAGATTTGGTGGTTTCCTCCCAATCTTGGGAGGATTTCTGGGCGATTCAAGGGGAGATCTCGATGATTTTGACTCCGGAGCAAGGATTGGATCCGAAGACGAGGCTTCTTCGTAGATAAGTTTTCTCTTTCCCCCTCTTCTTGATTTCTTGGATTGGGGACTTAAGAAATGCTTGTAATTTCTATTTCTTCAGGTTTTCTTCCTCGATTCATGGAGTAGATCTTGTATTCTAGGATTAAGGGAGTATTTGTATGGTGGATTGATGTAATCTCTTATGGATTTGCCATTTTCTTGTTTCAATGACATTGTCTTGCTTGTATCAATTAGATCTTGAATGATTAATGGTGATTTGTGCTTAATTCTCATTCTTGATTGATTTTTTGGATTTCTTGTGGACTTTGTAAAGATAAACTCTCACTCGATCATCCGAGGGATCCACGTGACAGGTGCAAGCCCGTGTAAGGACGTTTGAGAGATAATCTTGAAGAGGAAATGGGAATATTCAAGAGAGTAGGATGGATCTTGTGATTAGTTTCTTGTATCTTGATAGATTAATAAGTTGTGGGCTTCTATGTTGATATCCGAGGAAGGCATAGTAATAGGTGCGCTTCTGTGTAAGGACAACGTAGGTTCATGTCTAATTAATCCTATTTAGATACATTTCTCAGTCCTTAGCCGGTTGTCTATTGCAAGAGGGAACCGGCAACTTTCTACATGTTTGGCAATTGAGGGATAAGAATTGGTGAACCATTTACATTCAATAAATCTTACAAAGAAACCGAAACTCCTAGAATCTCCCTTTATCATAACCCAAAACACTAAACTCTTGTTTGTTGATCTTTAATATTAGATTTGTTTACCTTTACTTTGCTTTTGAAATGATTGGATAGTTGTTTAGCTAATTCGCATTGAGACATTTCTAGTGCTTATTCCAGTCCCTGTGGATACGATAATCTTTTATATTACTTGCGACATTTCCGTACACTTGCGGAGCGTAACAAGTTTTTGGCGCCGTTGCCGGGGACTGCGCTATAACATTAGGAATTATCAATTGAATTAGACTAAACATAACTTTTCCTTTTTTCTTTTGATTTGCATAGTTATAACTAATTGTTAGAATTCTGTTTTCGCAAGTTTTTCTTTTCTTGAATAACATTTTTGACAATTCTTTTTGTTGCAATTCTAATTCTAATTCTAACTTTGCATTCTTGATTTCTAGCACTCTAATATAACTTTTCTCTGTTTTCTCTTTTGATCTAGTTTCTTTCTTCTTTTCTTTTGTAAACATATCTTGCAATCTTTAGCATATGAATTATTCTAGATATTTTTCTTTTTCCTTTTATCTTTTCTTTCTTGTTTTCATTGTGCACTTTCTTTCTTGAAATTTAAATTCTGCATTTGCTTTCTTGCTTTTCATATTGCATTTTATTTCTTGTTTTTGATTCTGGATAATTTTCTTTTTCTTCTTGAATATCCATGAGCACTAACATGTCAAGCAGGCCCATGAGAAATTTTTCTACACCCTTTTCTGCAAGATTTTTATCTCCCATTGTGCAACCTCAAATTGAAGCAGAAAGTTTCCAACTAGACCCAGAGATAATTTTCATGATACAAGGTCACAAATTTGGAGGAGAAGTATCAGAAAGTCCTTATCTGCATCTTGAAACATTTTTAGAGATTTGTGATTTGGTGAAATGTGAAGGAGTATCAGCAAATGCAGTTCGATTGATGATATTTCCTTTCAGTATCAAGGATAAAGCAAGGACTTGGCTATATTCTCTCTGTCCTCAAAGCATCACAAGTTGGGAACAATTGGAGAAGCAATTTCTGAATCATTTTTTCCCTCCAAGTAGTACGGTGTATATGAAGAATTACATAACAAATTTTTCTCAGGCATATGGAGAATCATTATTTGAAGCATGGGATAGATTCAAGAGTCTTCAAAGACAGTGCCCTCATCATGGTTTTGAAAAATGGTTGATTTTGCACATATTCTATGGGGGAATTTCTTTCTCAGAAAAGACTTTATTGGATTCATCAGCTGGAGGTTCTTTTATGGACAAAAGTATAGATGAAGCTTATTCGTTAATTGATCAAGTGACATTGAACCTCCATGAATGGTCGAACAAAAGTTGGATGGAATTTCCCTCAGATATTCAAGAAGTGCAAGCCATAAATGTAAGAGAGCCTATCAAACAAAATGAAATTCAACCATCTAAAAATGTTGAAATTCACAAGTCACAGAGTGAGGAGTTCAAACATTTGGGGGCAAAGCTTGATAGTATTGTTTCAAAATGGTTTAAAGAAGATCCCCCTCCTACACAGTCAAGATCCAATGAAAAGTGTGATGATGTTGGGTTGAGAAGTGGAAAAAATCATGAAGAACTTCTGAAGAACGACATGTTTAGAATTGAGGAGAAGAATAATAGAAGATCACAAGAACTCAGTTCCATTTCTCTGGGAAGTTCCCAAAGGCCAGAAGTACCTTTCCCTCAACGATTAATCACACCAACATTAGATAAGCAAGTTGGACCTCCTCCAAAAGCTCAAAGGGAATTTGGGAAAAAGGGAGTTCAGTCTTTCCCAGGACCTTCACTAAGGGTTCCTTTTCCACAAAGGTTAGTGGGGTCAATGAAAATAAAGACTTCGGCAAATCCTGTGACACTAATATAGTTGAGTGTAGATTTTTGAATATATATGAAGATGAAGATTTTTCAGATGAGGATTTTATTGATAATGTAGTGGTAAATAAGTTTTCAGATCTATCTCAAAATTTTATAAGGTGTTATAGTGACATCGAATTTTCAGATGATGAATGTGATGTGGTAGATCAACTTAAAACTGCAAGTGAAGTTATTGATCCTCTTGTTATTGATTCTCCTATTAAGGACATAGATGTTGGTTTATTTTTTGATGTATGTGTTGATGATGATGATATGGAAGAATGTGTAGGGAGCTGTGTTGTGGAAGCAGCATCTCAAGGATCATCACCTTTGTCAAGACAACCCTTAGAGGTTTTGAGAATTGATCATGTTGTGGAACAATGTGTAGGGACTTATACAGAGATAGTGGAGTCTCGAGAATCACCATCATTGATATCATCAACACCTAAGCTAGAGCCAGAACCATCATTTGATTCAGAGGAAGTCACATCTACATGTTTAGAAATTTCAGGTATTTCTCAACAAAGTAAGGTTAGTATTTCTTGTGATCTTTTGGAAAACTTTATGGAGGTACCTATAATTGACTTTGTTGGATGTGATTCATTTTTATTACTTATTCATCTTATCTTGATATGGTTCTAGCTCTATACTATATAACATGCTTGTGGGAGATTTGTTTTTCTTTTGGATGTGCAGATTTCACATGGGCCAATAATTGGAAGCTCAATCTGAACCGTCTTCGACCACCTGAAAAAATTTCCATGAAGATGAAGATGGAGAGAGCGTTACTTCAATTTTTAATGCTAATGTTTAAAGCTCTCTCCATAATAAGAACCCTTGGTAAGAAGGTTCTAAAATATCTTACCCCTCCAAGAGCAAGATTTAGATAAATCTAATGAGGTGGTCGAGCTAATGACCTTAAACAAGCGCTTCTTGGGAGGCAACCCAAGTTCATTTTCCTTGTTTTCATTCATGTCTTTAGTTCTTTCTAGTTTCATTTCTGAACATGTATCCTCTACTTAATTTTTCTTGTCTATCTTATTTTTGTAGAATTCAAAGTTGTGGAGGAATGTGAGTATTAGATGGAGGAGTATCTTTAAAAACATGAACGTCAACCATTTGGAGCTCATCACTTGGTAACTTCTTTTAAAATCTCCTCCACGTTGTTTTTAGTTTTCATTGGGACAATGAAAAATTTAAGTCTGGGGGGATGCATTAGATGCATTTGATTTGCTTTGTTTGTTTTTGTTTTTGCTTATGTCTTGCATTGTGTTTTGATTTTTTGTGGCATACATCTTGAGAACATCAAATCTTCACTTATATGCTTTCTTGGATTCAAGTGAAATGTTAGCACGATTATTGTCTTGATTCATGATGTTCGAATGATGCTAGTAGTAAACTTTGTGTAGTTCTTTTTTCTATCTTGGGAAGCATTAATAAGCTAAGAATCTTATGGTGATGAGTTTTAGTTTTGGTTCAACCTTAAGGATTTTATCTTCACTACACTTGTGCTTGATGCTTGAATAGTTGATGTCATTGAAATAGTCATGATTCATCTTGTTTGCTTAGTACTTTGTTTCCATGGTGATTTCTCAACTTTCATTTTGGTTACTGGATGAGGCTCAAATCATTAAAGCTAATTTGGAAAAATCAAAATATCCCAACATGTGTGCTAAAAGTACATTTGTGAATAAGTTTTGCACAATGCAAACACTTATAAAAAAAAAAATGAACAATAAGGGATATAAAAATAGTTGTCATGAGTGGAATCTAGCAAGTCACCCCTTTGAGACCGAGTTAGGTTACTGGGGAAATGACTGCTTAGTTTCTCTTGAGATTGAGCACACCTTTGAGACCTTGGGTTGATTGAGAAATATGAACCAAGTGAGTGGCAAGTAAGTGCCTATCACTGGTTACTTGTCTCTCACCGAAAACATTAGGAATTCAAATTTGATGACGACTTGACTAGGACATAGATTGAAACTTGAAGGGTTTTTGAGTTACTTTTACACTGTGCACAGGATGCTTAAGCTTGAGCCATACTGTACTTGTTTCCATGATCAAGCTTGTTAATGAAACTCTTTGATAGAGTTAGGAAAGTGCATTAGGGTTTATGAATGTGTTGTAGAACATATGAATTTAGACTGCAGCATTTTGCTTGAGGACAAGCAAAGGTTTAAGTCTGGGGGTGTGATGTGCGTAGATTATATACTCTTTTATGCATGTTTTTACGCACATTTACATACTTTGAGCATGCTTGATCTATGCAATTTTATACTTCTAGCTTTCCTTTTAGCATATTTACTCTTTTGGTTCGGAGATCTGCTTTTTGTGCATTTTCTGTACACAGGAGTCGATTTGGTGAAGAATCTACATCTTTGGGCATGCATTGGAGGAAACGAAGGGAGAAAGCAGGACCTGCACTGGTATGGAGCTCGGGCTGTGTGGAGTTTGGCACCAACAGAAGAGGAAGATGACATGGCCGTGACCTCGCACGACCGTGTCAAGATTTGAAGCCAACCAGGGCAGAAGCCTTACAGGCCGTGTGGATCTACACGGCCGTGTGAGATTTCCATAGACCAAGCAGGTGTGGCAGTGTGCACCACGCGGGGGTTCCAGAGACTAAGCGGTGGTGCGTGTGCACCACACGGCCGTGTAGCATTTCCAGAGAGCAGAAGGATTCTGGCCGTGGGGCTCTGCAGCATTGGCAGAGAGGGAGCTGGACATGGCCGTGTGAATCTCACTGGCCGAGGTCGTGTGGCGCCCGATTCCCTCCTCTATTTAAACCCTTCTTCATGAATTGAAAGGGGATCTCTCCCCCTTTGGGAGAAAGCAAGATTTGGTGGTTTCCTCCCAATCTTGGGAGGATTTCTGGGCGATTCAAGGGGAGATCTCGATGATTTTGACTCCGGAGCGAGGATTGGATCCGAAGACGAGGCTTCTTCGTAGATAAGTTTTCTCTTTCCCCCTCTTCTTGATTTCTTGGATTGGGGACTTAAGAAATGCTTGTAATTTCTATTTCTTCGGGTTTTCTTCCTCGATTCATGGAGTAGATCTTGTATTCTAGGATTAAGGGAGTATTTGTATGGTGGATTGATGTAATCTCTTATGGATTTGCCATTTTCTTGTTCAATGACATTGTCTTGCTTGTATCAATTAGATCTTGAATGATTAATGGTGATTTGTGCTTAATTCTCATTCTTGATTGATTGTTTGGATTTCTTGTGGACTTTGTAAAGATAAACTCTCACTCGATCATCCGAGGGATCCACGTGACAGGTGCAAGCCCGTGTAAGGACGTTTGAGAGATAATCTTGAAGAGGAAATGGGAATATTCAAGAGAGTAGGATGGATCTTGTGATTAGTTTCTTGTATCTTGATAGATTAATAAGTTGTGGGCTTCTATGTTGATATCCGAGGAAGGCATAGTAATAGGTGCGCTTCTGTGTAAAGACAACGTAGGTTCATGTCTAATTAATCCTATTTAGATACATTTCTCAGTCCTTAGCCGGTTGTCTATTGCAAGAGGGAACCGGCAACTTTCTACATGTTTGGCAATTGAGGGATAAGAATTGGTGAACCATTTACATTCAATAAATCTTACAAAGAAACCGAAACTCCTAGAATCTCCCTTTATCATAACCCAAAACACTAAACTCTTGTTTGTTGATCTTTAATATTAGATTTGTTTACCTTTATTTTGCTTTTGAAACGATTGGATAGTTGTTTATCTAATTCGCATTGAGACATTTCTAGTGCTTATTCCAGTCCCTGTGGATACGATAATCTTTTATATTACTTGCGACATTTCCGTACACTTGCGGAGCGTAACAGCTACTTAACTACTAACTCTACTTAACTGCCCCGTGAGGAGTCCTTACCGAAAAATTTCGACAGCATCTCCCCTGTATAGGTGGCAATATCTTAAATACAAACACTATATACATCAGCCACAGGTGGCTGGAACATATATCAAACAACTCACGCAGTAAATAATCCAAAACAAAAGAGAACTATACCAGAAATCATCACACAAGATCACAATTCATCTACTATGTCCTATTAACATCAAGATAACATATACCATCCCGAATACTTCTAACATAGCAAAAGGAAAAGAAAACTAAAGGAAACTCCTTTCTAGTCCCAAGGCTTCCATAGTCCGGGCATCGCACATCCACCACACATATCCTTGTCGCCTTCCTTCTGACTAAAGCTTCCCTTTACCTTTATCTGCAGTAGGAGGAAATGCAAACTATAAGCGAATTACTTAGTAAGCGCAATCTAACTCACAAAAACTCGATAAGCATGTATATAATAAAAAGAAACATGCTAAAACTGAATGCTTAAGAAGAAAACTACTCATGCTCATCTATTAGCAATAAATCAAACTAACTGAAATGCTAACATGTAAAGCTACTCATGCTATACAAGAATAAAGATGGAATCATCTAGAAATAAGACTAATCATGCTCAATAAACTCATAAGGAAAGCAAATGAAAACTAATACTATATGCTTAGAATTAAAAGAACTAAACTTTGTTTGTTCTAAACATAGGTGATACTTGTTTCATTTACTTATAGCCTTATATTTGAAATTAATATTGAACTTTCTTCTTCTCTTTCTTGGGCCCAGGCTTAGTACCCAATGCGCGCTCTCTAATAGAGACTGGGGTAGCGAGCCTCCAGTCCTATGAGGGTAAAGACCTTGGTCTTACCAGGGCCAAGACCTTGGAATTGGTCACCTGGATTTGTTTAACGACAACCTTGGAAGTCGGGTACTAGCCTCTTAACTTTAAATTACTTGTTATCTTTTCTAACTAGATCTTGGTCTTTTCTCTACTCATAACTTCTCATAATCCCCTAAGAAAGCTTACTAGAACACTGTAAGTATATCTAACAAGTAGGGAATTGCAACTAATTGAGCATGCTATAAAAATAAAGAAAAGGGAAAGCAAATCTGACTTCTTTAAGCATGCTACAATAAACATAATTTAAAGGAAAGCAAATATGAACTCTCTAAGCATGCTATAATAACATAATCTAAGGAAAGCAAATCTGAACTCTCTAAGCATGCTACAATAAACATAAATCTAAGAGGACTACTCATGCTCAGCTAAAGAAAAATGAACACAAACCATGCTCAGCTAAGGGTAAAATGACAACAAAACAAAGGAATCGATGTTGCACAGCTAAAGGGTCGGCTGGTTATACCTGTCGAACTAGCAGGGAAATCAAAACAACTTAGGATGCATAGTAGGGAAATATCTAAATCTGCAATACTTAGAACGAATCTGTTCATGTTCAAGAAACCAAGAAACTAATACTACATGCTTTAATTAAAGTTTGTTCCTGCCTTTTTGAGTAGCAAGGAAAATGCTAAACCCATTCTAACTAAGTAAAGGGTTGTTCTTGGATAAGGAATTACTCATGCTTATTTAAGAAACTTTCTTGCTTAAAGCAAAGCTGTGAAATTCTGAAACTGAACTGCATGTTGAAATGCAAAGGAAACTAAGCAACTGAAATGCAAAGAAACCAAACACTGGAATGCTAGATAAGGTAGCAAAATAAGCTAACTCCGAATCCTTATAACAAGGTTGTTCATGCTAACCAAGGAAAACAAGGAACTCAGAACTGAAATACTGGAAATTAGGACTGATCGGCCTTATTGAGTTAGCACAGGAAGGTCTAAACAGTAAGCTCAAGGAGGGCTGTTGGTTCTGCTACAAATTATCTAATTTATGCTAGCACAATTTGGAGAGCATTAGCAACTAAAGATGAAGCATCCAATCCGAATTCTGCTGCAACCAACAAAACACCTCAAAAGAAATGGGTTACCAACTTTCAAATCCGTTCATAATTCATTCTACATGAAGTAAGCAAGCACAGCTCTAAAACTTTAACCGAACTCTTGGGAATTACTCTTAAACTTCCATAAATCAATTCTTAAAGTAAGCTACTGCCACATTAAAAAGAAGTAAGCGAATCTCATATAGAATTCTCTAAGCATGCTATAGAATGCTACGGCAGAGATAACAGGAAGAAAACAAGTCTCGGACGTTTCCCTTAATCCCAACATTTCTGCACACATGATCCAAACAAGAGAAACTATATCCCTAGCACAATAAATTTGGCATAGCAAACCTAACCTTAGCAATTCGGCTGGATAAACAGAACCTGGAAAGAAAAGCCCTAGCATGTAATTCTACTCGGCACAGAAAAATCCGGAAGCAAGGAAATGAAAACCGAACGTTCGGAGCAACTCCTACCACAGGTGAGTAGTACTTACATCACTGTTCTTAGACTTACAACCGAGAAAGAGGTTCTAAGGTTTTGGAGAAGCTCGCGATCTCGGCGTTCCCTTCGTGTCCGCGAGCCCTCCTTGACAAGGTGCTCACGAATCTGCGAGAGTCCCTCGGAATCAAGTCTTGGCCGGCTGCCGGATAAGAAACCCTAGTTTCTTCATTGCTCTTGACCAGGGAGAAAACGTCGCCGCGAGAGAGGAGAGGAAAGGTTTCGGGAGAGAAAAATAGCATCCCGATCCACACTCAACTTATCCCTTTTAAACCTAGGGTATTTCGGCATCTAACACCACCTAAATTAATTTTGTTTCCTATCTTTTCACGTAACAATTGCTTGAGCACTTGGTTGGCTGCGTTCTGCTTAAGTCTCGGCTCGTGGGTTCAAATCTCGGCAGCACCCCTTTTCTTCCTATTATTTCCTGTTATTAACTTCTACTACTTATATAAATTTTGTTCTCTATATGTTCACGAAAAGGTCGCGGAACAGTTGGCTGGCTGGGTTCGGTTAAGGCTCGGTTCAGGTCCGAGGTCAACGGTTCGAATCTCGGCTTGGACATTTTTTTGTCAAAACTTCTTTCGTTTAGTAAAAATACCAAACGACCTCCAAAAATTGCATAAAAATACTCTAAAAATTTCTAAAAATCTCTAGAAAATTTTAAAAGCATTTCCAAATATTTTTAAGGACATTTAGAACTCAAAATAGGGAAAATTGGGTCGTTATAATCTCTCATACCTTATAAAAAGTTCATCCTCGAACTTAGAATAGTTCTGGATATTTTTGTCTCATACTGTCCTCACGTTCCCAAGTGACTTCATCGTGCTTCTGATTCTGCCAGATGACCTTCACTAGTGGTACTTCTTTATTCCTTAGTCTCTTAACTTCTCTGTCCACTATCTGTGTAGGTCTGCTCTCATAACTAAGATCCTCCTAAATCTGCACTGACTGAGGCTCAATCACTTGGCTAGGGTCATGGAGACACTTTTTTAGCATGGAGACATGAAATACATTATGTATTGCTGACATGTCTTGTGATAAGTCCAGCTTGTAAGCTACTTTCCCAATCCTCTCTATGATCAGGTAAGGTCCTACATAGCGAGTACTTAATTTTCCCTTCTTGCCAAATCTCATCACTCCCTTCATAGGAGCGACTTTGAGAAAGACTGAATCCCCTACTTGGAATTCAAGTGGCCTACAGCGTGTGTCAGCATAACTCTTCTATCTACTCTGGGCAGTCTCAATCCTCTATATGATCTTCTGGATAGTCTGAGTAGTCTTATCTATCAGCTCTGTCTGAATGCCCAGTTCCACTTCCATTTCTTTTCTTTCACCTGCTTCTTGCCAGCAAATAGGTGATCTGCACTTCCTGCCATACAATGCCTCGTATGGTGCCATCTTGATGGTGGCCTGATAGCAGTTGTTGTAGGAAAATTTAGCTAAGCACAGATACTTACACCAACTTCCCTTGAAATCTAGTGCACAAACTCTGAGCATATCTTCTAAGATCTGATTTACTCGCTCTGTCTGTCTATCAGTCTGAGGATGGAAGGCTGTGCTGAACTTGAGTTTGGTGCCTAGTGCATTCTGAACACATTCCCAAAAGTGAGAGGTGAAACACCCATCTCTATCAGACACAATAGATTTAGGAACTCCGTGAAGTCTGGTCACCTCCTTAACATATAACTGTGCCAACTGCTCTATAAAGTGGGACACCTTGATGGCTAGAAAATGGGAAGACTTGGTCAATCTGTCCACTACTACCCATATTGCGTCATATCCATTTGTAGTTCTTGGAAGACTTGTTATGAAGCCCATGGATATGTCTTCCCACTTCCACTCTGGTATTGGAAGAGGCTGTAGAACTCCTCCTGATCTCTGGTGTTCTGCTTTGACCGTCTGACATGTCAGGCAGGTACTATCATATTTAGCAACGTCTCTTTTGAGTCCAGACCACCAGAATCTCTATTTCACGTCTTGGTACATCTTGGTAGAACCAGGATGCATGGAGTATGGTGTACAATGAGCTTCCTCTAAAATTTTCTTTCTCAACCCTTCATCATTGGGAACACAATGGCGGTTCCCCTGATAAAGAAATCCACTGTCTGATACTCGAAACTCCATATATTCTTCTTTATGTATCCCTTGCTTGATCTTCTGGATGTCTGGATCTTCACTCTGCTTTCTCTGTATATCCTCAAGCAAGGTAGACTCTAAGGTCAATGCAGAGAGTTGCCCTTCAACAATTTTAACTCCAAAATCTAACAGTTCCTTCTGCAATGGTAGGGCTAATGATGACAAAGACATCAGGGATGCATTGGATTTTCGACTTAGTGCATCTGCCACTTTGTTAGCTTTACCTAGGTGGTAGAGGATTTCACAGTCATAATCTTTGACCAACTCTAGCCACCTACGCTGTCCCATGTTTAAGTCCTTCTGGGTAAAGAAATACTTTAAACTCTGATGGTCTGTGAAGATTCTGCACTGGACTCCATACAGGTAGTGTCGCCAGAGTTTCAGTGCAAAGACCACAGCTGCCAGCTCAAGATCATGGGTGGGGTAATTCTTCTCATAGTCTTTGAGTTGTCTGGAAGCATAAGCTGCTATAACTTTTTCTTCTTGCATGAGTACAGCTCCTAGGCCCATCTTGGAAGCATCACTGTAGATGTCAAATATCTTGTCACTTTCTGGGACTGTCAGAATGGAAGCACTGGTCAGTCTCTTCTTTAGCTCTTGGAAACTCTGCTCACATCTGTCTGACAATTCAAACTTCTTGTTCTTCCTAGTGAGGGTTGTTAGTGGAGAGGTTATCTTGGAAAAGTCCTCCACGAATTTCCTATAGTACCCAGCTAAACCAAGGAAGCTTCTAATCTCCCTGGCGTTCTTGGGTCTACTCCAGTTGTTGATCGCTTCTATTTTTGCTGGATCTACTTGAATACCTTCTTTAGAAATTATGTAACCTAGAAACGCCACCTGCTCTAACCAGAACTCGCATTTTGAGAATTTAGCATACAGCTGCTTTTGCTGAAGGGTCTGCAATACTATTCTCAAGTGCGTGTCATGCTCCTCTGGGGTTCTGGAATAGACTAGAATGTCGTCGATGAACACGATGACAAATTTGTCAAGGTATTCTCTGAACACTCTATTCATTAAGTCCATGAAGAGCACTGGTGCATTAGTCACACCAAAAGACATGACTACGAACTCATAGTATTTGTATCTGAGTCCTCGCCTGTGCCGAGTGAGACCACTCATGAGGCACCGCCAACACCAAGGCAGTCTAGGTTAGCCTCTAGTCATCCCCAAGACCAGATTGTGGGAGACATCCAACAAGGGGTTAGGACTAGATCATTCTTTAGAAATGAGTCCAATGAGGTTGCCTTAATCTCAGAGATTGAACCAAGACTAGTTGATGAAGCATTGCACGATCCTGATTGGATCATAGCTATGCAAGACGAATTAGGTCAATTTGAAAGGAGCCAAGTATGGGACTTAGTTCGGAGACCTAAGAAGACCACCATTATTGGAACTAAATGGGTCTTCAAAAATAAGTTAAATCAAAAGGGAGAAGTTGTAAGAAACAAGGCAAGACTTGTAGCCAAGGGCTATAGTCAAGTCGAAGGTCTCGATTATGATGAGACTTATGCTCCCATGGCCCGATTAGAGTCCATTCGTTTGATGCTAGCTTTTGCTGCACATAGAGGTTTCAAGCTCTATCAAATGGATGTTAAATCTGCCTTCTTAAATGGCTTTATTAAAGAAGAAGTCTATGTTGAACAACCACCGGGGTTTGTGAATACCGAAGCTCCAAACCACGTGTACAAGCTCAAGAAAGCACTTTATGGGCTTAAACAAGCACCACGAGCTTGGTACGAAAGGTTGTCAACATATTTACTAGAAAAGGGTTTCGTAAGAGGCCAAATAGACCCAACACTATTTCTGCGTAGAGATGGTGAAAACATTTTTGTAGCCCAAGTGTATGTCGATGACATAATTTGTGGCTCAAATAACAAGGGCTATTTGAATGAATTTATTTCTCACATGGAAAGTGAGTTTGAGATGAGTCTAGTAGGAGAATTGACATTCTTCCTTGGACTTGAAATCAAACAAACTCGAGATGGAATTTATGTCCATCAGATGAAATACACTCAAGAGATGCTAAAAAAATTCAAAATGAGTGACTCTAAGGAAGTATCCACTCCAATGGCGACAAACACTCGTCTTGACAATGATGAGAGTGGGAAATCAGTTGATCTAATGCAATATAGAAGCATGATCGGGAGTCTTCTATATCTCACAGCTAGTCGACCGGACATACTTTTTGCTGTGGGCATGTGCGCTAGATATCAAGTTTGTGCCAAGGAATCTCATTTAACTGCAGTTAAGAGAATTCTAAGATATCTCAAGAGCACAATTAGAGTAGGACTGTGGTACCCTCGTACGGAGTCTTTTGATTTGATAGGCTATACCGATTCCGATTATGCTGGGTGCAAATTGGATCGGAAAAGTACTAGTGGGGGTTGCCAATTCTTAGGATCATCATTGGTTAGTTGGTCAAGTCGGAAGCAACATTGTGTTGCTCTCTCCACGACCGAGGCTGAATACATTGCCATGGGAGAGAGTGTATCACAATTGTTGTGGATGATTCACACTCTAGAAGATTATGGACTTTCATATAAAGGAGTGCAAGTGTTGTGTGACAACATTAGCACAATAAACCTAACGAAAAATCCAGTCCATCATTCTAGGACCAAACACATTGAAGTGCGTCATCACTTCATTAGAGATCACGTAGCTAGGGGAGACATTGCACTCACATATGTTGAGTCAAAGTCAAACTTAGCCGATATTTTCACCAAACCCCTTCCAGAAAATGAATTTAGTCATTTAAGGAGGGAATTGGGAATGTGTTTGGCTCAATAAGTCATTTTGACCACATCATGATCAATAAGGACCATAAAATGACAAGAGAAATTGGAAAATTAATTTGGGCAACTTGGGGACATCTCACACAAACTATAAGGTTTAACAAAATATTTTTATTTGCTAGAAATGGGGTGAGATGCTAGGATCAACCAAATTATTCAAAATGTATCATGCATCCCTTGAATAATTAGGTTGAAGAGACATAAATTGAGTATGGGGAAGGTCATTACATAATTCATGTGTATTTGGCTCCTAGATCTTACTCATATATTCCAACCAAGGAATCTTGGTTGGATCTGTGTCTAGAAATCATCTAACCTGGTTGATGTGTTGATTGATACCCTTGATTGATACCTTCCTGATTTTGTTTGAAAATAGGACAAGTTGGTGAAGAAATGTGACATATTTTGATAAACTTGTAGCTACTCATAGGAAGGATATATCGTGAACCGAGAGCCTGAGTCAGATTTATTACCTTGGTTCACTATAAATCATAGTTTCAGCAAACAACTAACACAAACTTCTCTCTTGAAACTTTGAGATTCAACACATTTGTTATGAAGTGTCTGAAACTTTCAAGCCCTTGATAATTCAAATTCATTAGAGCTCATCATTAGGAAATATTCATTGGTATCACTGAATATAATCTGTGGGCTCTTCAGATCCTAGGTTCTGAACTTGGAAGTTGTTGAACCAAGTTTCAGAGCTGTCGATACGAATTTCAGAGACTAAAGTCACTGATTATCAGACACTGATCGGTCCAGGGACCGATCAGGATGATATCTGATCGGTCTCTACGACCGATCAGGAGAGTTCTTCGATATCTGATCGGTCTGTAGACCGATCAGTGGTTCTGGCACATATCAGTAGTTACTGATCGACTTCTGATCGGTCCGGGGACCGATCAGGAGCTTCCCTGATCGGTCTCCACGACCGATCAGGAGGCTTGGCACACTGATCCACCTCTGATCGGTCCGGGGATCGATCAGAAGCTTCCCTGATCGGTCTCCACGACCGATCAGGACTATCCCTGACCGATCAGGACGTTCCCTGATCGGTCAGGATTTCTCCTGATCGGACAGCCGTCCGATCATTTCATCAACTGTATACCCATCAGTAAACCATTAAAACTTCCCGATCTCTTCTTTTTCTCTTTCACGCAGAACCCTAGCCGACTCCTTCCCTCACCTCACTCTTTCTCTTCTCATTGCACGCGGACCTCTAGCCGAACCCTAGCTGAAGCTCTAGTACTCTGAAACTCTAGCCAAAAGTTCAATGGCACCAAGGTAACTCTCTACCTCTCTAAAACTTTGGCAGTTCAGTTTCATTTCTCACCATATATGTTTTTTTTTGGTGCTGGTGGCTCCGGTGCTCACTCATTGCCCCATTTTACCACTTTGATAACCCTTAGAAAGAAAGTAGTGGGTGAAGGGACCTCTAAATCTAAGTCACCTGAGAAATCCAAGTCCCAGGCACCCTCCCGACCTCAACCTTCTTCTTCTTCAAGATTCCCGAACCGCCAGTTTGAGCAAGGATTTCAACAGAGGACATTCAAGCTGCTTCCATGTCGATCTGTGGATCGAAAGTACATGGATGAATTTTGTCCCTCTGTATCCGAAACCCTAGCCTATTATAAACTTGGCTCGGTAGTCTACTTAGAAAGGGACATCAACCTTGACCTAGTTTCTGAGTTCTATAATAATCTTCATCAGAACAGTGATGGTGTTTATAAAACCCGAGTCGCTAAACGAACTATCGATTTCTCCATCAGAGAATTCTTTAGGTATCTAGGTTGTCGGATGTGTTCGGGAGATCTTTTTCCCATCTATCCTGATTTACCAGAGTCATTACCTCCTCCACTTGATGTCTCACCTGATTCTATCTATGAGTATTTCTTTGGACACCATAGACCGGATGGACTAGATGAGCTAGATGTTGACTTCCCTACTTTTGCAGCCTTGAGATTATCTCCTCAAGACTATATTCTTTTTAAGATTGTAACGAACTGCCTTCTACCTATCACATCTAAACCATTATCTGAGATCCGACCATATCATTGTCTTATGCTTTATGGTTTGCGTCGGCGTCTCGACTTTGATATCATGTCGAGTATCTACTCTTCGATCATCTCTTATTCTCAGCCTAGCAGCTCCACTGTTTATATGCCTTATGGGCATATAATTACAGATTGGCTCAAGACCCTTCAGATTGATGTCTCTAAGGGTAGAATAGTCAAGATGGTCAGACAGGATTGCAGACTTAGGAAGCGGGCATTTTCCAAGTCTGGAATCATAGGACAAAATGGGGATGTTCGGTGGAAGGATGGGAGAGCTCTAGGTGAGTTACCACGGGGACCTCCACGACAGGTTGCTGCTCCTCCTGCTGCTGACGATGGAGAGGCTGATCCTGATCTGCGCTGGCAGATCGCCGAGTTGGAGAGTCGCTTTGATCGACACGATGAGCTGTTGGCTGCTGAGCTCCATGGACTGCGCGTTCGGATCGACCAGCGCTACGATGATCTACGCAGTCAGCAGCTGGTGACGCAGCAGCTGCTTCTGGGCTGGATGGCCAACTACCCACCTCCACAGCATTACTCGGGCCATCCACCTTCGAGCTCCAGCATGCCGCCTCAGGGTTACGAGCCTCCCGCGGATGATGATGAGTTTCCTCATGTTGAGGATATTGATTGATACATTCTGTGTGTCACTTTGCATGTCTATACTTTGGATGCTACTTGTTGGATATCTTTGTCTGACCTGGATACTTATGCTACTCGTATATTTTTACTATTCATTTATCTATTTCTTGCTTTTCCTTATGCTTCAGTTCATATCCATATGTTGTTTCTATGTCATGACTTGATTGTATTTTATCTCTTACTGTCATATAATACACTTCGAGGGAACTCTAGGTGCATTAAGAAAAGACAGTATGGGTTAAGGGGGAGTCTTTTGAGTCTTATCACCCCATTCACACATTTTCGGTGTTTGACAAAGGGGGAGAGATATCTAAGTTTAGAGATGTATGAAGGTTTGATTTTAGGGGAGAAGGTAACGGGGAGGATCTTGATTCTCGTTATTGACTTCCTTACATCATGGTATATTCATCTTAGGGGGAGGATCTTGATTCCCCTAAAATTATGAAATATGAGCATTTCTGAACTAAACTTAAATCGTGTTGTCAAACAACAAAAAGGGGGAGATTGTTGATACAGTTTGACCTGGATGTTGTTTTACTGTTGACACTGATTTAAGTTTGTATCAGATATTTAACTCAGATTAATTACTAATTTAGGTTGACTTGGTTGACCTGATTGAGGAAGTCCTAACTGGGATGTTAGGCAGTTTGAAAGTCCTGGTGAGTGAAGCCAGGCAGATTGGAAATCCTGGTGAGTGAAGCCAGGTGAAAACCCTAGTGAGTGAAGCTAGGTGCAAGTCCTGGTGAGTGAAGCCAGGCAAGGAAAAATCCAGATGGATCAAGGGTGATCGGACATCTGGTGTTGAAAAGTCCAAGAAGGAAGCTTGGCATGCGAAGTCAGAGAGGGCTCGGTAGCTCGTTCTCTGGACCTGACGAAGTCGGAGAGGGCTCGGTAGCTCGTTCTGACTAGGTCGAGAGGGCTCGTAGCTCGTTCTCTGGCGAGTCGGAGAGGGCTCGGTAGCTCGCCTCCTGACCAGGTCGAGAGGGCCTCGAGCTCGTTCTCCGGACTCGAAGTCGAGAGAGGCACGTAGCTCGTTCTCCGGACTAGGTCGAGAGGGCTCGGAGCTCATTACGTGGACCGAATTAGGTCGAATGATTCCATGGTACATTGGATCGGTCGCCGACCGATCGATGATACATAAGATGTGGATCGGTCGGACCGATCCAAGTAGTGAAACTAAGTTTCCATGGATCGGTCGGTGACCGATCAGAAACACTCGATGCACATCGAGTGCAATCGATCGATGCAGACCGATCAGAAACTCAGTAGCACACTGAGTGTAATCTGATCGGTCTATAGACCGATCAGAAGATGCTACTGCGAAGAGAAGAGGGAAGGATCGGTCATGGAGACCGATCCAGCTGTGGCCTGATCGGTCTCCACGACCGATCAGGTAATCTGTGGACCGATCAGGATATGTCCTGATCGGTCCATGGATCGGTCTGGTGACCGATCCACACACAAGCTGTTTTGTTCGTTGTTTCTGCGATTCCTCCACTGCATTTGTTTTGCCTTATTTATGTGATATAACCCTCTGTGCTGTTAGCTTTTGAGTTTGTAGGATTACAGGTACCATTCCAAGCATAATTTCAAATTGAGTTCATAAGAGGAATACGACAAATGAACTTTCTGCTGTGATTCGCGGCGCATGGTGCATTTGAGGCAACAACGGCTACTGGTGAGATCTAGCTGCGATCCGCTTGACTCTTGGTGATTGATTCGAGCTCAGAAGACACCAGTAAAGGCTGTGATTTCATTGGTGTGAGTTCAGAGGACCAGGAAGAGGATTGGCTGCAGCAATGATTTTGTGCAGATTCACCACGATCCGTGACAGCGGAGAACAGGGGTTTAAGAAGCAGTAAACAACGAGAGAAAAGTAAGAACAAGCAAGTAAGAGAAAGTGATAGAAACTGTTGATCGTTGAGGTGTGCTTTGTTCTTAAGCTCTCGGGTGAGAAACTGCGATCTGTGAGTTCCTGTTTCCACTGATCCTCGCGTGGTTGTAAACATTCGTTCATTCTTCTTTGCCACCGAGCTCTGTAAGTCTCGTGCTTTAACATATATTTTTCTTGAGACTTTGTGGAGAGGTTACTCCACCGAGAAGGAGGATCTCTAGCCGGAATTTTACCGGGGTGCGATCTACCGAAGATCAAGGAGTCGTCCACCTTACGGACACGCCGAGGAGTAGGGGCAAGTTATCCCCGAACCTCGTAAATCTGTGTGTTAGTGTGTTTGTTTCCTTTCATTTTAGTTTCCTATTTCCGCTGTGCTAACAAGTTTTTTTGTAGACATCTTTGTTAAAGTTTTTTTTTAAGGGGCTATTCACCCCCCCCCCCTCTAGCCATCTAAGATCCTAACATCTTGGTGGTCGGCCCTCTCCCTTCTCCCTTTCCCTTTGCTCTCTTCTCCTTGTTGGTGGTGGTGGCCGGATTTTAGAAGAAGAGGAGGAAGCTTTTGGGTGGTGTTCATCTTGGAGGATCGTCGCCCACACGACGTCCAAGGCGAGGCGAGGAATACGACAGAAGATCTCGAGGTCATTAGCTTACAAAGAGAAGGTATAATTAGTATTTTTCGTCCGCATCATACTTGTTATTTTTCTTTGTATGAATTCTAATTACAAGAGGCAATTAGATCTAGTTTATCGAATTTATTTTTCGAGTTTGTGTTTTCTTCTTTTTCAAATTTGTGATTCGATTGTTCCTTTTGGTTAACCTAAAGTTATTTAAGGAAATAAATATTAGCTTTCCTTAAAAGGCTTTGCCTAGGTGGTGGTGGTTGCTCCCATATCCAAGAAGGTCATGTGCCTCGCCATGCAGTCCTGGAAGCCAATTTTGAAAATTAATATTTATGGAATTAATAACTTAGGTATATTTGAATCAATAGTGTTAAGTTCTGCTTGCAATTCAAATCTAAACCATTAAGAACAGATAAGTTAAATTTGGAATCAATGATGTTAAGTTCCGTCTGCGATTCCTAATTTAACTTCTAAAGAACACAATAGGTTATTTAAGGAAAGGTTCGACACTTGTACAAAAATATTTTGTACAGTGGAACTGGTACGTTTTCCTAGGACTAACCAATAAGGAGAAGAAGAAGATAAGAAGAACCACCCTAGGTGGTAGGCGGTTTGGAGGAGAAGAAGAAGGAGGAGGCACCCCTTTTCTTTGCATCTTTTGGTGGTAGGCGGCTTGGAAACAAAAGAAGGTTCGGGTGGTTTGTCTTAGTAGATCGTCACCCAAACGGCATCTAAGAAGAGGGGAGGAATACATCAGAAGATCAAGAGGTCTTTGTCCACGAAGAAAGGTACAACTAGTTATTTATTCCGCAGTGCAACTAGTTTTGTTTTCTTTGTATGGATCCTGAAATACTAACACAAGAGGCTACGATCTTGTGCTTCGATCAAGGTGTGTTTTGATCAATCAAGAACTTGCTTGATTAATCAAACACATTCTGATCAAGCAAATGGTTTGCTAGGAATAGTTCTGTCCTTGAACAAATTTATGCACAAGGGATTTACACAGGACGGAATTCCAACGACCCTTCAACTACAACGTGTAATGAATAATGTCTATTATCATTTTAAAATATTTTATTTTTTTGTTATTTTATATTTATATTTTATATTTCATTAGATATAGGGTCAAATATCCAAATAACTGACAACCCATCGGATATCTGATACATAATAACCACCAGAACCAGATGTAGGTCATGATATTGTATTATCTGATCTAGTAGGGCCGGATAGTTTTTTATCTTAATAACCGAACCAACCCGATCTGCGATCACCCCTATCAGCAAGGTAGAAAGAAAAGGATGATTAGATGCTACCACTGCAACAAAGAAGGACACGTCAAAGATAACTGCCATAAGCTAAGGAACAAGGACAAGGACAAGAGAAAGAAGCCCGTTCAAACAAATAAGTACAAGACACTAAAAGCGACGTGAGATAATATGTTATCCGAATTAGAAGTTGAGACTTTCTCCAGACTTGCATTAATGGAAAGTCATTAAGAAAATGAACACGAAGCAAGCTCATCCGAAATGAGCATCGATGAAGGGGGAGCTACATCGGAAGAAAGCAACAGTTTAGGGGGGGAGGCTACGGATAACAAAGCCGACAAGGTAAGTCAGGTACGATCTCTCCCACTCGACAAGTTATTTAAGTTTGTGAAATTATTAACCAAAGATTGTTGCAAACTTGAAAAAGAAATTAAAAATTAAAAATTAAAAATTAAAAATTAATTCTAGCAAAATCTTGCCCATCAGAAGAATTTGACAAGATTAAATAGGAAAATGATATTTTGTAAAAAGAAATAAGTAACTTGAAAAATAATGCATGCTCATATAACACAAGTTTTAGAAAATTCAATAACCTAAATTGGTATTTTAGATATCACAAACGACAAATTAGAAATATTTCAAAGAAATATGTCCCTAGGAAATACCTAATCAATCCAGTTGGTTGGAACCTATATTGGGTTCCCAAGTCTTACCTAACTTGAACTTTATTTAGACTTTAAGCTTTCAGCGAGAAAATTAAACGTTTAATTTCCTTATGCGGCTTTGTCTAGAAGTGATTGATGATCCAATAACCAAAAAGCCCTAGTACCTCGCCATAGCATGAAAGCCAAATATTGAAATAAAATATTTAATTGACTAATTGGTACAACATTAAAATTAAAATTAGATAATACTTTAAATAGTTATTCAATTTTTTTAAAATTCTAAAATTTTTTTGCGAATCTACTTAACTTCTTTAGAATTATTTTTAAAACTTAGAAATTATTTAAATTTTTTTTACTTAAAGTTTCTTTTAAGTTTTTTTTTAAAAAATGTATTTTACTTAGAAATTTTCTTGAAATTTTTTACTTTACCAAAAAAATTTTAAAAAATTAATTCTTGAAAATTTTCTTTAATTAAGGAAATTTTCCATTTTTTTACTTAGAAAATATTTCTAAAATTATATTTTCAAAATCAAAGTTTACTTAAAAATTTTTGGAAATTCAAAGTTTTATAAAAGTTACCCTTAGATTTTTATTAAATCCTATTTTTTATGTGATCAAAGGGGAAGAAGAAAAATATTAAGTCTAGGGGAGGTAACTTAAAATTAAATTTTCTATTTTTTGTTCTTTATTACAAAATTTATTTTTGTTTTACCTTTATTTGTTTACCATATCTTAACTGGGGTTGCTCAGATCAAAAGGGGGAGATTGTTCGAACCCCAAGGTTATTTTGGTATGATCAAACAAGTTAAGTTAGGTCCTGTGATTTTTTGATCCCTGTGTCTAAGTGTCACGCCCCATAAGAGTCCCTGCCTGTGAATTTCGACAACATCTTCCCTGTATCGGTGACAATCTGAAACTTGAATACATAACCCTCAGGGCCTCTCAATCCTCGGCAACATGGCTGGAACATATACAATAAAATATGTAAACATTCCACGCAGTTTATAAATAATCAGCCTCCAGCTAACTACACAACAAATCACAATCATGCAGTTTAATATAAAACCTACTCCACTACAACGAGGAAAACACCACCCACAACAAAAAACAATCGCAGCGGAAAACATGGGAAGAGTACCAAAATCTCGATATAAAATACACGAGTTCAATAACTACACATCACAAGTATGTAGTCACAAAACAAGCAAACACAAGTCCAAATTAGAAAACCATCTCAACACGGAGTGGGGACTAACAACTGGAACCTCCTGACGGCTTCAACCTGAAATAGAAATAAGTCAATGGAGTGAGTTCAAGAACTCAGCGGGTATCGATCAGACATGCATATCAAGATATATCTATCAGTAATAATCATGCAGTACAGTCTCCTGATTTATAACAGGAAATGCGAAAATTGAACAAGAGAAGAAGTTGTACTCACCAGGACTCCCTATCCGGATATATGGGTCATCAGACCAAATACCTCATGTTTCCTGTATGCATGTCAATCATATGCAACCACAAAAAATGCAGCATCCAAAATGCATCAATCACAAGCAATAAATGCAATCTATGTATATGATGCAAATGACATGGTCACCTTTGACGCCAGTCAGCCACCTCACATGCGATGGTGATGTCGAGTGAGTAGGGCTATGACAACTGTGTACTCTGTCATCACAACTCCTAAGTGACTGAGTGGACAGGATGCTGTCGGAGTACATCTATCCTCCTACCCCAAACACAGTGGGGAGCCTAAGCTCTCATCTCCCTGTGTCATAGTCAAGAGGAGGGATCTCTGTTCGCTACCATGCTACAGTCATTGCTACCCATGAGCAGACCAGCAGAGCCCTGACAGAGCAAACTACACACATCCTCCTTGATATACCACTAATCCATGAGTGGTTGTGTGTTCAGATCATGTAACTGGCGATGTGCTCAACAACAATGGAGCCGATAATCGCTCAACATGCAATCATGCAATATGGTGCATGACACTAAGCATGTAACTCCTAAAAATATCAACCTCTACATAATGTGTACCAAAAGGAAAACCAAGTCCATAACAATGACTTAGGTACCATAAATATAGGTACACATGAGAAGTAATAAACCAAGGTACACATGTCAAGTATATCTAGTAGCTAGACCTATATCTGGCAATGCATTGTATGTCACTACATAAGTACACATGGCAAGAATAAAGAAGACATAAGCATAAATGCATAACAGATAGCAATATGGGCATACTACGAGTATCAAGTAGTGACATACCAAACAGATATAAACATAACTATTACTACTAGCTATACCCAACTACGTAGATCAAAATAACAATATCAAAAGAGATAAGTCAAGGTACCCACCTCAAAAATGGAGATCATATCAAAAAATCCCACGATGCTGTTACGCTCCGCAAGTGTACGGAAATGTCGCAAGTAATATAAAAGATTATCGTATCCACAGGGACTGGAATAAGCACTAGAAATGTCTCAATGCGAATTAGCTAAACAACTATCCAATCGTTTCAAAAGCAAAGTAAAGGTAAACAAATCTAATATTAAAGATCAACAAACAAGAGTTTATTGTTTTGGGGTATGATAAAGGGAGATTCTAGGAGTTTCGGTTTCTTTGTAAGATTTCTTGAATGTAAATGGTTCACCAATTCTTATCCCTCAATTGCCAAACATGTAGAAAGTTGTCGATTCCCTCTTGCAATAGACAACCGGCTAAGGACTGAGAAATGTATCTAAATAGGATTAATTAGACATGAACCTATGTTGTCCTTACACAGAAGTGCACCTATTACTATGCCTTCCTCGGATATCAACGTAGAAGCCCACGACTCATTAATCTATCAAGATACAAGAAGCTAATCATAAAATCCATCCTACTCTCTTGAATATCCCTATTTCCTCTTCAAAATTATCTCTCAAACGTCCTTACACGGGCTTGCACCTGTCACGTGGATCCCTCGGATGATCGAGTGAGAGTTTATCTTTACCAAGTCTATAAGAAATCCAAACAATCAATCAAGAATGAGAATTGAGCGCAAACCACCATCAATCATTCAAGATCTAATTGATACAAGCAAGATAATGTCATCGAAACAAGAAAATGGCAAATCCATAAGAGATTACATCAATCCATCATACAAATACTCCCTTAATCCTAGAATACAAGATCTACTCCATGAATCGAGGAAGAAAACCCGAAGAAATAGAGATTACAAGCATTCCTTGAATCCCCCAATCCAAGAAACCAAGAAAAAGGGAGAAAAAGGAAACTTATCTACAAAGAAGCTTCGTCTTCGGATCCAATCACTACAACAAAATCGCTCATAGACATCGATTTTCCACCGGTGTCTATTTGATTTTCGACCGATGTCTATGAAGCCGATGTTAAAAGTCTGTCATTTTAGACATCGGGTTAAAACCGGTGTAGTATCACTTAACGACACCGATTTTCGAATCGGTTATTAACCGGTGTAGTATCACTTAACGACACCGTTTCATACACGGTGTAAAATCGATGTAATATTGTATGTTAATAACACCAGTTTTGGCAGCGGTAAATGACCGATGTAATATTACTTTATAACACCGGTTTTACATCGGTGGAAAACCGATGTAATATGTATTTTTTCTAACAGCACAGATTTGATTTTAAAATCGACAATAACAAAAAAAATACACAAATATTCATAAATTGTACAAATATTCTTCATTCAATAATATCAATAAAATACACAAATATTCACAAATTATATAAATAATCTTCTTACAACAATATCCATAAAATACCCAAACATTCTTTTTACATCAAAAGCTAGCTAATAAATATCAAAATCAAGGTAGAACATTCTTTTAACACATCAAGGTAGAACCACACTTCAAATGTAATCTAGCATGCATTCAGCCCACTCGAACCGCACTTCATCAATTTCAACTCTGGAGTACTTGAGATTTGTAAACTGTAAAAACACATAAATCCACCATATGTCAAATAACTAAAACAAATGTGTACATGTATCAAATAAAATAGAATACTGAGTTTTTAAAGGCTGCTGTGCAAGATAACGAATATAACATAGAATCTAAAACTTTCATATATGACACTTAGTATATGCTGCTTAGAATATAACATAGATAATTTGCTCCTTCTAATTCAAGTGTACAGATTGATAAGAACCGACAGCATCATACAACAACTTACTAGGCATGATAATGGTTGAACAAAGAAATATGACTACACAACAAATCTAGTGAAGCATAGAAGAACAAAGCTACCTCTGATGAAGAGATATACTATTTATTGTACTACCTCTGATGCCATCTTAGTATCCTGAATATCCTGCACTAAGCCCCCTATTTTCTGTGATTTCTGCTACCAACCACAGCAGCAAGGAATGCGGCAAGAAGGCAGCTGCCTCCTTAGTTCAGCACCCAAAACAGCAAGTTAGAGCTTCCTTTTGGGTCCATTCAATCCTCTAGTAAGTAGAAACTATTTTCCCTTTGGTTTATGATGGATTTGGAGTGTCTTGACCTAAGATATAATCCTCTTGTAGCCCTCTATATTAAAGGCCAGCATACATGGAAAATTCAGCATATTCTTCTGAAGTCATAACAGGGTAGGTAAACTTTACTTGTAGTTTTTATTCATTTGCTTCATGTAGGAGTAGATTCTAGTAAATTCCCACACATTTAATGTTTAATGATCGGCTAGGGATAAGATTAGGGATCAACATGATCATTTCCTCCCTATAACCATGTGGTAGAGGTCGAGCTTGTAGCCTAAATAATGTAGTTAGGGGTCTCTATCTGATTTCTTGAAGATTTCTTCCTTAGTCTATGTTATTATCACAAAAACTATCAGAGATAACAAGTTCATATCACTTAGAAAGATGAAACCTCTCTATTTTCTGGGAAATATGTAGATTTATTTCTGATCGGTGTTAAAAAAAGTAATCTTGAACTCATAGAGGAATGATCTAAGCATCACTGTCCATGTCTTGAGCTTGACTATGTATACCCTCATGCACAGCAGCATGGCAAAATAAGCTCACAAAGTAACAGAGAATTGCATGTATTGTTTCTTAATATCATAAAGACAATCCTAATTCTAGAATTGAAAGTATATAGACATGCATGTGCATCAGAACTTTATGAAGGGCTCATCGCCACCATAAACTGGTGCCTAAAAAGACTGACACCAACCTCATAATTCAAGCAGAGACCTTCACGAAGAGATGACTCCGCTTCTTCAATGTTTCCAATGTCAACCCTTTGTTCAATCTCACTATTTTGTTGAGTATATTGGTCTACCGAGACATCCTTTGTGGACAAGAACTCAGTTGATTGGGTCATTTCGTTGACTTGCATTTGTTCACCAGAACACAAGCAGTTCATTGTGTTCCTCATAAGGACAGAGAAGGAACCTCTCCTCTTCATTCATTTCTAATCATTCACGCAGCTTGAAGAAGACTCTGTACCATCTACTTTTGAGAGATACCTAGCATATACAGAAAAGGAAGGAGTGTTAAAGAACCACTGATGAGTGGTATCCCAACTGACAGCAAGCAAATCAATTCGAACTCCATTGAACTGTTGTGAAATTCCTCATAAACAGACAAAATAAAAGATGGAATATCACACACAAACAGACACTCAAAACGCATGATGAATCCAGTGTTAGGGACCTATCCAAGAATTCAACTTTTGGCTTAATTTACCATAGAAAACTTTGCAACCTTGACAATCTGCGAAGGGTATGAGACAAGAAAACAAAAGACTAAAGCACTGATGAAACTTAGAAAAGGTGAGAGATCGAACAATACAAAACAAAAGTTTATAACGCAGACTTACTATCTATCTCAGGGAAAAAGGAAAATATGAAACCAAGAAAGAAGATTAACAATCAAACACCTCAAAAGCCCGGATCCCAACACAAAGAGCAATTCGAACAACCACAAAACTGCCCCGGATGAACCAAAACAACACCTTTCGCGCCCTCCGTCCTCTCGAAACCCTAATTACCGATTGCGAAAACACAACACAAAGAAGATCCTACCAGAGATTTCTTCAATCTTGCTCAAGGCGATGGAAGATTGCAGTGATGCTTATTTCACCAAAAAAAAATGCCTTTAGTGTTGGGCATGAATGGCATCATCACATGGACAGAAGACGAGTATGGTCCTCTATTGTCTTTAAAGACTCGCTTCAAAAAAATATATGGGAAAATGACTTTCCATAACCTTCATTATAGATAAACAAATACCTTCATAATCCCATATATTGAGAAAGCCATCCTCAGCAACTCTTCTAAAAATTGATGCTTTGTCAAGAAACCACTGGAATAAAGTTAAAAGGACAGTAAGTTATAGCAGCACTTAACAGAAGTATTCCAATGCTAATAATATAGTAATATAGCATGCCTGAACATAGAGAACAGCAACCTTGTGACCATCAAGTTTGTGTACTGGTGCACCAACACCACCAGAAGTTAGGTTACGTTGATCAAACATATGCACAGACTTATCAACAAACCTGAGAAAAAATATGATCATAGATAAAGAAATGCTAAGGCTGCATATAATCACTGACTCACAAACTCAAGACATCATGTTTATAGGAGAAAGTAACAAAATACTGCCTAAGAACCAGCAGAGGTTATAGAATGGGAACAAATAAACATCAAGAATATACGTAGTCACCAGCTCTCCTCATTGCAGCAATAACTCGTTGATAAAGATCAATTTTTAGCACAGAAAGGTCTTCCACCCACCAGTCCTGACAATGCATCATTAATTTTCCTGATCTGCTATCACATTCTAAGTGAGCTAAACCAGAAACCAAATCAAAAGAAATCCGTAAACGATGCTGCAGGGGAAAATTCATTGAGTGGAAATTACCCAAAGATTTCAAATCAACTTCTCACGAAGACACAAATTCGACTCTAAATCATTCCGAAACCCTCCAATTAGGAACCAAAACTTCAAGGAAAGCTCGAATCACTTCTGACCTCTCTGTGACCCATTCTAACAAACAGGTAACGTGCAACTCTCTACAACTTGTTCATCATGGAAAACACAACACAACTCAACCTCAAATCATCGAACACCAGCCAAAATCTCTAGGAAAACCTACTGTGAACACATCAGAAATCACTGTCAAACAATTTTGGGTAACATACGCAAACCAAGCAGTAACCTTCAACCGAAACCTCCAACAAGAACACATCCCACCGAGAAGAATCCAACCCGAATCGTATACAAAGAAAAACCAATCAAACACATCCACGTAAGAGGAAAACATATCGAAAGCGTCTACAAAAGAAGTAAATCAAAACATCTCCAGGAAGAACAATCAAAGCCTTTACCAGAAGAAAACCAGTCGAAATCCATACCAAATCCTCACTTTCTATAGGTTTTCCACCCCACTATACCTCATGGATTTCGAGTTATCACAGGTAGATACACTTGCCTCTTTCTTCTTCGTCTCGCCTCCACTCGTCCTCGCGTTGTGCCCCGTCAGCTGTGGCGCCGCCTGCGAAGCTCAGCTAGGCAGCGAAATGGCGCGACGAGTGGCTCTGTCGACTCGGGAAAAATGGAAAGAAGAGAAGGGTCGGCGGAATCGGGCAGGGAGATGTGACGAGGAAATGAACCCACTGTTCAAAGGGGACGGCGACGGCGAGAAATCGAGGGAGCGCTTGCAGACGAAGGGGACGGCGACGGCGAGATCTCCGAGGGCGAGACGGCGGAAGGGGAAGAGGGAGATGAGGCTGAGGTTTAGGTTTAGGTTTAGGTTTATGTTGAGAGAAGGGGCACGATATTGGTTTAGGTTTGGAGGGAATTTTGTGAAGTCTTGTAAATTTTGGCCGGTGAAAAAATTAAATTATTTAAGAAGGGGTTTATTAACATCGGATTTTAAAAACCGATGTTAAAATCGGTGTCTATTAACCAAAAAAAGGGCGCTCATAGACATCGCCTAAAAAACCGATGTCTATGAGCTAAAATCTGAGCTCATAGACACCGGTTTTTAGAAAAACCGATGTAAAATACTCAAAGACTTCGGTTTTAGCCTAAAACCGATGTTGTTCCACTGATGTCTATGAGCGATTTTGTTGTAGTGAATCCACGCTCCGGAGTCGAAATCGTCGAGATCTCCCCTTGAATCGCCCAAAAATCCTCCCAAGAATGGGAGGAAACTACCAAATCTTGCTTTCTCCCAAAGGGGGAGAGATCCCCTTTCAATTCATGAAGAAGGGTTTAAATAGAGGAGGCAATCGGGCGCCACACGGCCCCGTGACACGGCCGTGTGAGATTCACACGGCCATGTCCAGTTCCCTCTCTGCCAAAGCTGCACGGCCGTGTGACTCCACACGCCCGTATCACTGCCTCTGGAATGCACACTAGTGGTGCACACCCACCGCTTAGTCTGGAAACGCTACACGGCCGTGGTGCAAACGCCGCACCGCTTGGTCTCGAAATCTCACACTACTGTAGACCCACACGGCCTGTAAGGCTTCGCCTGGTTGGCTTCAATCTTGACACGGCGAGGTTCACAGCCATGTCATCTTCCTCTTCTGTTGGTGCCAAACTCCACACGGCCCGAGCTCCATATCAGTGCAGGGCCGTGTGGGTGCTTTCTCCCTTCGCTTCCTCCAATGCATGCCCAAAGATGTAGATTCTTCACCAAATCGACTCTGTGTATAGAAAATGCACAAAAGCAGATCTCCCAAAAGAGTAAATATGCTAAAAGGAAAGTGGGAGTATAAAATGCATAGATCAAGCATGCTCAAAGTATGTAAATGTGCGTAAAAACATGCATAAAGGAGTATGTAATCTACGCACATCACACCCCCAGACTTAAACCTTTGCTTGTCCTCAAGCAAAATGCTGCAGTCTAAATTCATATGTTCTACAACACATTCATAAAACCCAGTGCACTTTCCTAATTCTATCAAAAAGTTTCATTAACAGGCATGATCATGGAAACAAGTAAAGTATGGTTCAAGCATAAAAATCTTGTGCGCAGTGTAAAAGTAACTCAACACCCTTCAAGTTTCAATCCATGTCCTAGTCAAGTCGTCATCAAATTTGAATTCCTAATGTTTCCAGTGAAAGACAAGTAACCAGTGATAGGCACTTACTTACCATTCACTTGGTTCATATTTCTCAACTAACCCAAGGTCTCAAAGGTGTGCTCAATCTCAAGAGAAGCTAAACAGTCATTTCCCCAGTAACCTAACTCGGTCTCAAAGGGGTGACTTGCTAGATTCCACTCATGACAACTGTTTTTTATATCCCTTATTGTTCATTTTTTTTTATAAGTGTTTGCATTGTGCAAAACTTATTCACAAATGTACTTTTAGCACACATGTTGGGATATTTTGATTTTTCCAAATGAGCTTTAATGATTTGAGCCTCATCCAGTAACCAAAATGAAAGTTGAGAGATCACCATGGAAACCAAGTACTAAGCAAACAAGATGAATCATGACTATTTCAATGACATCAACTATTCAAGCATTAAGCACAAGTGTAGTGAAGATAAAATCCTTAAGGTTGAACCAAAACTAAAACTCATCACCATAAGATTCTTAGCTTATTAATGCTTCCCAAGATAGAAAAAAGAACTACACAAAGTTTACTACTAGCATCATTCGAACATCATGAATCAAGCCAATAATTGTGCTAACATTTCACTTGAATCCAAGAAAGCATATAAGTGAAGTTTTGATGTTCTCAAGATGTATGCCACAAAAAATCAAAACACAATGCAAGACATAAGCAAAAACAAAAACAAACAAAGCAAATCAAATGCATCTAATGCATCCCCCCAGACTTAAATTTTTCATTGTCCCAATGAAAACTAAAAACAATGTGGAGGAGATTTTAAAAGAAGTTACCAAGTGATGAGCTCCAAATGGTTGATGTTCATGTTTTTAAAGATACTCCTCCATCCAATACTCACATTCCTCCACAACTTTGAATTCTACAACAATAAGATAGACAAGAAAAATTAAGTAGAGGATACATGTTTATTATAAAGAGAGAACTAAAGACATAAAAGAAAATAAGGAAAATGAACTTGGGTTGCCTCCCAAGAAGCGCTTGTTTAAGGTCATTAGCTCGACCACCTCATTAGATTCATCTAAATCTTGCTCTTGGAGGGGTAAGATATTTTAGAACCCTCCTACCAAGGGCTCTTATTATGGAGGGAGCTTTCATCAAAGGAGCTACAAAGTAAAGTATAACTCTCTCCATCTTCGTCTTCTTGGAAATTTTTTCAGGTGGTCGAAGACGGTTCAGATTGAGCTTCCAATTATTGGCCCATGTGAAATCTGCACATCCAAAAGAAAAACAAATCTCCCACAAGCATGTTATATAGTATAGAGCTAGAACCATATCAAGATAAGATGAATAAGTAATAAAAACTGAATCACATCCAACAAAGTCAATTATAGGTACCTCCATAAAGTTTTCCAAAAGATCACAAGAAATACTAACCTTACTTTGTTGAGAAATACCTGAAATTTTTAAACATGTAGATGTGACTTCCTCTGAATCAAATGATGGTTCTGGCTCTAGCTTAGGTGTTGATGATATCAATGATGGTGATTCTCGAGACTCTACTAGATCTGTATAAGTCCCTACACATTGTTCCACAACATGATCAATTCTTAAAACCTCTAAGGGTTGTCTTGACAAAGGTGGTGATCCTTGAGATGTTGCTTTCACAACACAGCTCCCTACACATTCTTCCATATCATCATCATCAACACATACATCAAAAAATAAACCAACATCTATGTCCTCAATAGGAGAATCAATAACAAGAGGATCAATAACTTCACTTGCAGTTTTAAGTTGATCTACCACATCACATTCATCATCTGAAAATTCGATGTCACTATAACACCTTATAAAATTTTGAGATAAATCTGAAAACTTATTTACCACTACATTATCAATAAAATCCTCATCTGAAAAATCTTCATCTTCATATATATTCAAAAATCTACACTCAACCATATTAGTGTCACAGGATTTGCCGAAGTCTTTATTTTCATTGACCCCCACTAACCTTTGTGGAAAAGGAACCCTTAGTGAAGGTCCTAGGAAAGACTGAACTCCCTTTTTCCCAAATTCCCTTTGAGCTTTTGGAGGAGGTCCAACTTGCTTATCTAATGTTGGTGTGATTAATCGTTGAGGGAAAGGTACTTCTGGCCTTTGGGAACTTCCCAGAGAAATGGAACTGAGTTCTTGTGATCTTCTATTATTCTTCTCCTTAATTCTAAACATGTCGTTCTTCAGAAGTTCTTCATGATTTTTTCCACTTCTCAACCCAACATCATCACACTTTTCATTGGATCTTGACTGTGTAGGAGGGGGATCTTCTTTAAACCATTTTGAAACAATACTATCAAGCTTTGCCCCCAAATGTTTGAACTCCTCACTCTGTGACTTGTGAATTTCAACATTTTTAGGTGGTTGAATTTCATTTTGTTTGGCAGGCTCTCTTACATTTATAGCTTGCACTTTTTGAATATCTGAGAGAAATTCCATCCAACTTTTGTTCGACCATTCATGGAGGTTCAATGTCACTTGATCAATTAACGAATAAACTTCATCTACACTTTTGTCCATAAAAGAACCTCCAGCTGATGAATCCAATAAAGTCTTGTCTGAGAAAGAAATTCCCCCATAGAATATGTGCAAAATCAACCATTTTTCAAAACCATGATGAGGGCACTGTCTTTGAAGACTCTTGAATCTATCTCATGCTTCAAATAATGATTCTCCATATGCCTGAGCAAAATTTGTTATGCAATTCCTCATATACACCGTTCTACTTGGAGGGAAAAATGATTCAGAAATTGCTTCTCCAATTGTTCCCAACTTGTGATGCTTTGAGGACAGAGAGAATATAGTCAAGTCCTTGCTTTATCCTTGATACTGAAAGGAAATGTCATCAATCGAACTGCATTTGCTGATACTCCTTCGCATTTCACCAAATCACAAATCTCTAAAAATGTTTCAAGATGCAGATAAGGACTTTCTGATACTTCTCCTCCAAATTTGTGACCTTGTATCATGAAAATTATCTCTGGGTCTAGTTGGAAACTTTCTGCTTCAATTTGAGGTTGCACAATGGGAGATAAAAATCTTGCAGAGTGTAGAAAAATTTCTCATGGTCCTGCTTGACATGTTAGTGCTCATGGATATTCAAGAAGAAAAAGAAAATTATCAAGAATCAAAAACAAGAAATAAAATGCAATATGAAAAGCAAGAAAGCAAATGCAGAATTTAAATTGCAAGAAAGAAAGTGCATAATGAAAACAAGAAAGAAAAGATAAAAGAAAAAAGAAAAATGTCTAGAATAATTCATATGCTAAAAATTGCAAGATATGTTTACAAAAGAAAAGAAGAAAGAAACAAGATCAAAAGAGAATACAGAGAAAAGTTAGATTAGAGTACTAGAAATCAAGAATGCAAAATTAGAATTAGAATTAGAATTCCAACAAAAAGAGTTGTCTAGAATGTTATTCAAGAAAGGAAAAACTTATGAAAACAGAATTCTAACAATTAGTTATAACTATGCAAATCAAAAAAAAAAAAAAATTATGTTTAGTCTAACTCAATTGATAATTCCTAATGTTATAGCGCAGTCCCTGGCAACGACGCCAAAAACTTGTTACGCTCCGCAAGTGTACGGAAATGTCGCAAGTAATATAAAAGATTATCGTATCCACAGGGACTGGAATAAGCACTAGAAATGTCTCAATGCGAATTAGCTAATCAACTATCCAATCGTTTCAAAAGCAAAGTAAAGGTAAACAAATCTAATATTAAAGATCAACAAACAAGAGTTTAGTGTTTTGGGGTATGATAAAGGGAGATTCTAGGAGTTTCGGTTTCTTTGTAAGATTTCTTGAATGTAAATGGTTCATCAATTCTTATCCCTCAATTGCCAAACATGTAGAAAGTTGTCGGTTCCCTCTTGCAATAGACAACCGGCTAAGGACTGAGAAATGTATCTAAATAGGATTAATTAGACATGAACCTATGTTGTCCTTACACAGAAGTGCACCTATTACTATGCCTTCCTCGGATATCAACGTAGAAGCCCACGACTCATTAATCTATCAAGATACAAGAAGCTAATCATAAAATTCATCCTACTCTCTTGAATATCCCTATTTCCTCTTCAAGATTATCTCTCAAACGTCCTTACACGGGCTTGCACCTGTCACGTGGATCCCTCGGATGATCGAGTGAGAGTTTATCTTTACCAAGTCTATAAGAAATCCAAACAATCAATCAAGAATGAGAATTGAGCGTAAACCACCATCAATCATTCAAGATCTAATTGATACAAGAAAGATAATGTCATCGAAACAAGAAAATGACAAATCCATAAGAGATTACATCAATCCATCATACAAATACTCCCTTAATCCTAGAATACAAGATCTACTCCATGAATCGAGGAAGAAAACCCGAAGAAATAGAGATTACAAGCATTCCTTGAATCCCCCAATCCAAGAAACCAAGAAAAAGGGAGAAAAAGAAAACTTATCTACAAAGAAGCTTCGTCTTCGGATCAAATCCACGCTCCGGAGTCGAAATCGTCGAGATCTCCCCTTGAATCGCCCAGAAATCCTCCCAAGAATGGGAGGAAACCACCAAATCTTGCTTTCTCCCAAAGGGGGAGAGATCCCCTTTCAATTCATAAAGAAGGGTTTAAATAGAGGAGGCAATCGGGCGCCACACGGCCCCGTGACACGGCCGTGTGAGATTCACACGGCCATGTCCAGTTCCCTCTCGGCTGTGAGACTCACACGGCCATGCCCCTTCTCTGGCAAAGCTACACGGCCGTGTGCTCCACACGGCCAGCCTTCTGCTCTCTGGAAATACTACACGGTCGTGTGGTGCACACGGCCACAGCCTGCTTGGTCTCTGGAAATCTCACACGGCCGTGTAGACCCACACGGCCTGTAAGGCTTCTGCTCTGGTTGGCTTCAAATCTTGACACGGCCATGTCATCTTCCTCTTCTGTTGGTGCCAAACTCCACACGGCCCGAGCTCCATACCAGTGCAGGGCCGTGTGAGGTACACGGCCCGGTGCTTTCTCCCTTCATTTCCTCCAATGCATGCCCAAAGATGTAGATTCTTCACCAAATCGACTCCTGTGTACAGAAAATGCACAAAAAGCAGATCTCCGAACCAAAAGAGTAAATATGCTAAAAGGAAAGCTGGGAGTATAAAAATGCATAGATCAAGCATGCTCAAAGTATGTAAATGTGCATAAAAACATGCATAAAGGAGTATATAATCTACGCACATCAGATGCCTAACTCGTCCCAGATCAAGGACCTGCAACCAAGTGTAATTTAGCTAACAATGTAAACTTTCAAATTGCTAAATCAAGTCCCAAACTAATCTGAGAAAACTCTAGTTAATGATCATTACTTAATCCCTAATTGGGTCCACCCAATCACCTCATACTTCGTTTAACTTTCTGATCTATATTTCTAATAGGAAGTTAACGAACGAAGCACAAGAAATAAGAGGTTTTGTTACCCATGGTTCTCTTCTTTGGTGACCAGTCATTGCTCCAGCAGTAGTTGATACTGCTCACAACACTGATGAGGTGGCGACCACTGGTTGGATCGGCACAATTGAAATGGGTGATGCGTGGTAACCCCTTGCAACTGCTGATGTGCAGGAGAACAACCCTACTCCCCTATGTCCTCAGCTCTCCGACGGTGGTAGATGGAAAAGGAACAAGTGGCAACTGGTGGTGACTGCAGGGCAGATCCACTAGGCTCGGCAAGGGGAAGATCATTGTTGATGGGATCAGCGATGCATGACCACAGTACGACTCCGATGAATGGGAAACAACACAGTCGAGGTAGAGAATCCAGGGATTCACCTCTCTAATTAGGTCCCCGAGCCAAGGAAGGGTAGCTTAGCCCTTCTTGTGTCATTTTTCCCCTTCCAGCGGCGTGGCACCTACTGATCAGCCAGCGATGGGGGCGATTGAATGGATCGTTGCTGGATCGAGGCCCTCTACCCTTGACCAATGACGTCCCTGTGTGGGTTGCCTCAGATGGGAGAGGAGATGTGGGAGGAAGAAGAGTTGTGACTCCCGACTGACGGTGGATCAAGCTTCAGTAAGCGGAGGAGAAGGAAAGGAGATGATGCAAGGGAGAGGGCTCCGACTTGGGTGCTCGGCTTTGTATGTGTGGGAGAAGAGGAAGTGAAGCGACGGGAGGGTGTCGCGTCAATTGGGGAAGACGAAGAGGAGGGCTCGGTGATGCAGGGTGAAGGGAGATGGGTTCAGCGTGGGATTAGGGTAAGGAAAATAAGATTTTTATTATTATTATTATTAACTTAGGTATCTTAATTAAACCTAAGGTTAATTCCTCAATCAACTCCCACTTTATTGGTATTCCAAATAGACTTTTCCTACGCCTATAAATTTATCCCCTCAAACTCGTCATACGAGCTCCAAAAAATTTTCAGAAAATTCCTAAAAATTTCTAAACATTCCCTTAAGGTTATTCGTCTATTAAACCTTATTATTATCTAGTTACTGTATTTTACATTCTCCCCCACTAATAAAAATTTGATCCTCAAATTTTGTTATTTACCATCAGCAAGTACTAACAATAAACAAATAAATAAATGCTGAACGGAACTCTATCCCACATACCTCAAGTAAAAAGATGGGGGTATCGAGCTCAGATTGTATCCTCGAGCTCCCCGGTAGCCTCCTCGTAAGAATGATACTGCCATCCGACTTTAACCAGCCGGATAGTCTTGTTCCGTAGCTGAACCTCCTTGTGGTCCAGAATCCATATCAGAACCTCCTTGTAAGTAACGTCAGGCTGAATGGGAACTGATATATCTGACAGAACATGTGCTGGGTCGGGTACGTATCTCCTCAGCATAGACACATGAAATACATCGTGAATGTCTGCCAGAGCTAGTGGTAGCGCTAGACGGTAAGCTACCGCTCCAATACTCTCCAAGATATGGGAAGGCCCAATGTATCATAGAGCTAGTTTACCTCGGAGACCAAATCTCTTCACCCCTTTCGTGGGTGAGGCTCTAAAAAATACATGGTCACCTGTAGAGAACTCCAGGGGTCTTCGTCTTTGATCAGCATAACTCTTCTAGCAGTCTTGTGCCTCTAACATCCTCCATCTGATAGTATTGACCAACTCTTCCTCCTGTTGAGCTCTCTGAGGTCCTAGCAACTGGGCCTCCCCAACCTCCTCCCAGAAGGTGGGTGTCCGACATGGTCTACCATAGAACGCTTCAAACGGTGCCATCTGGATAGTCAAATGATAGTTGTTGTTGTAAATGAACTCTACTAATGGCAGGTGGCCCTCCCAGCTGCCTCCGAAATCCATAACACAAGATCTCAACAAGTCCTCTAATGTCTAGATGATCCGCTCTGACTATCCATCTATATGCGGATGGAATATTGTATTGAAAAGGAGCTGTGTGCCCAAGGCCTGCTGCAGACTCTGTCAGAACTAAGACGTGAACCGTGGGTCTCTATCTGATATAATACTCAAAGGAACACCATGCAATCTGATGATCTCCTGACAATATAGCTCTACCAATCAATCCAGAGAATTGGTCTTCTAAATTGCTAAGAAGTGTGTGGATTTGTTTAATCGGTCAACGATTACCCAAATCACGTCATGGCCTCGTCGTGTCCTAGGCAATCCCACCATAAAATCCATGGTGATGTGCTCCCATTTCCACTCCGGAATGGGAATCCTCTGAAGTAAACCGGCAAGTCTCTGGTGCTCAGCCTTCACTTGCTAATAGACTAGACATCTAGTTACAAACTCCGCGATATTTTTCTTCATGTCGTTCCACCAATAGGAATGCCTCAAATCTCGATACATGCGAGTCTCGCCTGGGTGGATAGAAAATCGAGAGCGATGAGCATCCTGAAGTAACTCCTCTATAACTGGGTGAGATTGAGGTACGCATAATCTGCCTCAGAAATAAATAATACCCTCGTCATCTCGGGTGAACTCTTTCTACTGCCCGGGAGCTATCTGGCTGCCAATGGAATGTTGGCACTGATCGCCGACCTGGGCCTTTCAGATCCTTGTCCTGATCGATGACTGAGCAACCATGGTAACAATGATACCCTGCCCTGTCTGTTCCTACTCCTCAAGGCCCAACTCGGAGAAACCCTGAATTAAGTCCGCGACTAAAACTTGGTGGCACGCTAAAGTCCCTTTGGACTTCCGGCTATATGCATCGGCAATCACATTAGCTTTTCCTGGGTTGTAGCTAATGGTACAGTCATAACCCTTCAGGAACTCCAACCATCTCCTCTATCGAAGATTGAGTTCCTTCTGAGTGAAAAGATATTTGAGACTCTTATGATCAGTGAGAATCTCAAATGTAATACCATAAAGATGATGTTGCCAAATCTTCAAAGCAAAGATAATGACGACTAACTCTAAATCATATATTGGGTAGTTCTTCTCATGCTCCTTTAACTGACGAGAAGCATAGGAAACTACCCTGCGTGCTGCATCAAAACAGCGCCCAAACCCTGTAGAGAAGTATTGGTGTATAGTACGAATCCGTCCTCTCTAGAGGGAAAAACTAGAATTGGTGCCGACACTAGTCTCTACTTCAGCTCCTAGAAGCTAGTCTCGCAGGCTTCTGACCACGTGAACTTCACGCCTTTCCTGGTCAGGCGTGTCAGCGGCATAGCAATGTGAGAGAAACCCTCAATGAACCGTCTATAATATCCGGCCGATCCCAAGAAACTATGGATCTCCTAAATTGATTTCGGCTGCTCCCAGCTAGTGATAGCCTCGATCTTCTGAGGGTCTAAGGAAATACCTCAGTTAAAAACCACGTGTCCTAGAAAATCGACTGAGGATAGCCAGAAAGCACACTTGTTGAACTTCGCATATAGTCGATGTCGTCAAAGAGTCTCCAAGACTATGCGAAGATGTTGTACATATTCTACCTCGGAATGCGAGTAGATCAAAATATCGTCGATGAAAATGATAATGAACTGATCTAAATACTTCAAAAAGACGCGGTTCATCAAATCCATAAATGTCGCTAGAGCATTGGTAAGCCCAAATGGCATTACCAAAAACTTATAATGTCTGTATCTAGTGTGGAATGTTGTCTTATGAACATCAGAATCTTTGACTCTCAGCTGATAATACCCAGATCACAGATCAATCCTAGAATACACTGATGTACCTCTGAGCTGATCAAACAAATTCTTGATCCGTGGTAAGGGGTACTTATTTCTTACGGTCACTGCATTCAGTTGTCTATAATCGATGCACAACCTCAAAGTACCATCCTTTTTCTTGACAAACAATACCGGAGAACCCCATGGAGATACACTAGGGTGAACAAATCTCCTATCCAATAACTCCTGGAGTTGGACCTTTAGCTTGTCCAACTCTTTCGGTGTCATACGGTAAGGAGCTTTCGATGCCGGTGCGATCCCCGAAACTAGCTCAATTGCAAACTCCACTTGCCTTCAAGGAGGCAAGCCTGGTAGCTCATTTGAAAATACACCTGGATACTCTCGGACCACTGGAACGTCTAAAAGCTAAGAACTACTGCTATTGTCAGCATTAATTAATGACAATAGAAATCCTTGACAACCATGTGACAACAGTTTCTAAGCCTGAATCATAGAAATGGTCGATATATCATCATCCCTGATGCCAGTGAAATCCCATGAGGGTTGGTTCAAAGGTCAAAATGTGACTACCCTCATCTAGTAATCAACCATGGCATGGTATGCTGATAGCCAATCCATGCCAAGGATAATGTCGAACTCGACCATTTTCAGTACTAATAATTCTACAATGAGTATATGGTTGCCGAATTCCAATGGGCATCCTCTGACCTTCTGAGTGACGTCCAATGCATCCTCGGACGATAGGGCGACGATCAATCGCCATGATCTAAGGATAGGTAGTCTACCAATCTCTCTCATAAATGCACGAGAAATAAAGGAATGTGAACTACCAGTATCAATTAGCATATCAGCAGTAAATGCATAAAGTAAAATTTTATCGCGGAGAATGGATCCGTCGGCCCGCTACACATCCTCTATGGTAACTGTGTGAATTCGTCCAGTCTCTGGCGGGGGTGGAAGTGGTAGCGCTGCCAAAGGCTACAGCGTCTAAGCCTAAGCCTGCCACTAAGGCGGTGTCAAATACTGAGCCAGAGATGGATATGAGGACTGCCTCTGATGCTAAATCGATGGCTGGGGTTGCAACTGGTACTGCACTAGGGGTTGAGGCTGTAACTGGTACTGAACCAGTGGCTGGGACTGCAGCTGATACTGCACTAGTGGCTAAGGCTGTAACTGGTACTGCCCCTACGTCAGATACTGAGGTCCTGAAACAGAGCTCTGTGATATCGTATGAGCACCGGAGTGCTCCTGTCTGAGCATGCCATATGCAGCTACTGCAGGGGCTGTCTTTGTTGGCGATGCAAAGATTGGGCTTTCTGCCCTCCTCACTGAGTCCCTGTCTGATTGATCTGTCCTCCCTGAATAAAAACCCCATAAGCCGCATGCTGAGCCTTCAATGAACAATCTCAGCTCATATGCCCTGGCAGTTTGCAATAATAGCAAATTGATTGTCCAAGGGAGCAAGCTGATGTGATGTGATGTGATCTCTGGACCCACATCGGTTGCAGTGAATGTCATTGGAGGACTATTTCTAGCTCTACTGAGAAGATCGAAAATATCCTGATGAAGACCGCTATTACTTCTGAGGCCGATCATATGCCCCAGAAGTACCCTGACCTGACTGACTATGACCACTCAGTTGTTGTCCGGTAGCCGGTGGCTGCTGGGTATGTCCAGAAGTCTGATCTGTCTACTTCCTTTTCTTGTCCGTATTCACTCTCTACTGAGTCGACTCAATCATAAGGGCCCTATCCAATGTCTCTATATAAGATGAATTACCAAAACCTGCAATCTTCTCTTGAAGATGTCCATCCAGTCCCTGGATAAACTGAAGCATACGTGACCTGTCCTCAACAGCTAACTCTGGACAAAATCTGACTAACGGATTAAATTCAGTATTATATTCCGTCACTGTACGGTTGTTTTATCGAAGCCTCAGAAAATCTAGGTGGTGTGTCATCTGATATGACTGTGGAAAGTACTGGATCTCAAAAGCCTCTCTAAATCTCGCCTAGGTGATGTGTTGCTCACCTATGATCGAGCGCTACGTATTCCACCAGATATCGGCCTCATCCCGTAAATGAAAACCAGCCAGCTCTACTTTCTCCCACTCGGAGCAAGCCATATAAAAGAAAGTCCACTCCATAGTCTCTATCCAAAATTGAGCCACGCTCGGATCAGTCTCCCCGCAGAATAGCGTGAATCAGCTTTTCATCGACTCTGCCAAAGCTGGGATCCAAGATCGTGCCGCAATCAAGTCAATATGGCGGGTAGAGATCACCACGGGAATTGGCGGAACCACTGTTGCTGATACTATAGGTGGTACCACTGGATAGGCCGAGGAAAGTACCCCTGTTGCTGCTGCATAAGCCAGGGCAGGTACCGCTGGTAGCACTGCAGGCATAATATAGGTAGGAGCGACTGGAGGCACGGTAGGTGGTGGTACCGGATAAGGAGTAACTGTTGGGTTTTTCGGGCCACGAAAATCGCTTTTTCGCGTCGCGGAAACCCCGAAACCCCCTAGCCATTGGATCCGTGCGAAGAAAACTTTTGAAAATACGAGTATGAGTTTCAAACTATGATCTACAGTAGATCTACAAAGGAAAAAATATTTTATACCTTTGAAGCGTGCCCTCGCAAATCCCGCTCGCCCAACGGTACGTCGGATCTCGAAGTTGTCAACGTAGACAACTCTCTAGTGATATCCACACGAACAAGAAGTGTTCTCTAACACTCAAAGATGGAGAAGAAGAGCACCACAAGTGTGCTAGCACTTTCTAGGGCTCTCGGGTAGGATTTAAAAGGGGAGAAAGGAGAGAAAGAAAAAGGAATCTCACATACTCCTCTAGGTACCCTCCTTTGTGACCTTCACTTCACCCTTTCTCTTGGAACTCAACACATTCCTCTTCACCTTGCTTGAAACTCTCGGCCAAGAAGAGGAGAAGGAGGAGGAAGAGAGCTAAGGAGGAAGAAGCATTCAACACAAAATCAATGCCACCAAAAATGAAACCCATTTTTCATTATATGGCCGGCCACACATGAGTAACTCCTCATTTAATGTGGCCGGCCACATTAAATGGAGGAGTGTAACCTCTTGATCTCCCTTGATGATGTGGAGATGATGTGGCAAGGTTAGTCATGCCATGTAGGATGAGTCAACCTTCATGATGTGGTAATACATCAAGTCAAACTTGATGTTTCAACTTCCATTTGGTCAAGTCAAAATTGACCAATTCTCTTCCTTTGTGAGTTAAAACCAACATTTGGTTCAAGTCAATTTTAATTTAATGAATCTCAATTCATTAATATAAATTGACTCAATGAATCAAATTTAAATTAGACTCATTCAACAATTGAATCTAATTGAGTCTAACGCAATAAGTCTAATTTGAATTAATCCAAATCCAATCCTTGGTGCATCATATGAACCTAATCCAATTGGTTCATCATATGAACCTAATCTCCATCCACTTGTTCTTTGTGTGTGACCCAATAGGTTCTTGTAACGTTGGCAATGTTTCTAAACTCCTTTAGAAACATAAGCAATGAGCGGCATCTAGCAATACATCATTGCTACCCAAGTTACAAGAATGTTGAGATCCAACATCACCTTGTGACTACTAATTGTGACTCCTCACAATATGTGACATTGTCCTTCTATCCTAGACATCTAGATTGATTAATGTGAGGCATAGACCGTGTCATCCTCTAATCAATCTAAATCTTGAACTCCAAGTAGACTCACTCGATCAAATGAACTCAACATCTCATGTTGACTCATTTGGGCATAGCCATGCACTTCGTGGTCTAACTCTATCAAGAATACCGATGTCACTCCCGTCATATGGGAGGGATAGATCCCATCTACATCACTCACATCCCTCTGCATAATTCGTTATATACCTAGTAATCGCCTTTATAGTCCACCCAGTTACGGGTGACGTTTGACGAAACCAAAGTACATAACTCCTTATGTAGGGAACCATGGTGACTTCAGGTCTAAGGACCAATAGTCATACTAATAGTCACATGAGAAAGTATATGACACTCATATAACGATCCATGATACTTTCTCATGGCGGGTCATTCAGTATACATTCTCCAATGCATACCCATGTGTCAACTTGATATCTCCATATCCATGACTTGTGAGATCAAGTCATCGAGTTGACCTACATGCTAGTCTTATTGCATTAACATTGTCCCTGAATGTTAATACTCGACTAGGAATGATTTAGAGTAGTGTTCCCTATATCATCTCACTATCGATTCAACCAATCGATTGATATAGGTAAGAACCTTCTACTCAAGGACGTTATTATACTTAATTTATTTGGCACCAATACAAGTAAGTATAATAACCAAAAACCAAATGCCTTTATTTATATAGAATATGATACAACAAGTCCAAAATACAATCATCAAATGATTGGCTCTAGGGCTCTAGCTAACAGTAACTAGTATTGCTGGTGCGGGTGCTGGTTATGCAGTAGCAGTCACGGTACGCTGTAGGCACGGCTGGAGGAAGTGTCAGATATGCCAAAGGTCATACCGCAAGTGTTACAGTGAATACTATGGGGGTGGGTCCAATGGGTATGGTCGAGGTGAGTACCTTTGAAGAAGGAACCGTTGGAAACTGAGAGCCCGACGCACCCGCAGTACCATGAGGACTCTATCCCTGCCCGACATGCTCGCTCCCAGTAGACTTCTCTGGTGACTCCGTCGCCAGGGATTCCAACATCCTCTTACGTGGTCGTCTTGCACCAGGTCTCGGCATAGGAACACGTGTAGCTCTCTTCATATCTGTTAAATTAATACACAAGTATTACTATGGGTACCAAAATTATAAAATTAATCATTTTACCTATTTGTCGTCTGGATATGTTTCATCGCCATCAAGTCCCCAAATGTGACCTCGTTGAAGAATACCTCGAAATTCTCCGAAACATAAAAATCAATAAAAATTTGTATAAATCCAAGAATACCCAGATTAACTCGTAAAACCGAGATCTAGTACCAAATAAATTGTCATGCCTGAGAAGAGTCCCTGCCGGTGAAATTTTGACAGCATCTCCCATGTACCTGTGACAATCTGAAACTTGAATACACAACCCTCAGGGCCTCTCAATCCTCGGCCAACACGGCCGGAACATATACAATAAAATATGTAAACATTCCACGCAGTTTATAAATAATTAGCCTCTGACTAACTACACAACAAATCACAACCACGCAGTTTAATATAAAACCTACTCCACTACAACGAGGAAAACACCACCCACAATGAAAAAAATCGCAGCGGAAAACATGGGCAGAGTACCAAAAACACGATATAAAATACACGAGTTCAATAACTACACATCACATGTATGTAGTCACAAAACAAGGAAACACAAGTCCTAATTAGAAAACCATCTCGACACGGAGTGGGGACTATTAATTGGAACCTCCTGACGGCTTCAACCTGAAATAGAAATAAGTCAACGGAGTGAGTTCAAGAACTCATCGGGTATCGACCAAACATGCATATCAAGATATATCTATCAGTAATAATCATGTTGTTAGTCACTACTTGGAATTCTATTCTGCTTCCCCTGTACAAAATTTGTACAAGCACAAAACTTTCCTAACAACCTATGTGTTCCTCATGAGTTAAACTTGAATTGAAAATGGAACTTAACATTTTTACTTCAAGTTCAACTCATGTGTTCTTCAATAGTTAAAACTTGGATTGCAAACGATACTTAACATTATTAATCCAAGTTCATCCCATGTTACAGAAGTTGATTAAATATCTATTTTAAGAATTTACTTCTAGGTTAAACATGGCGAGACACTCGGTCTTCTTGGGTATTGGATCATCCACCACTTCCTAGACAAAGGCTTTCAAAGAAATTGGATATTTAAACTTCTTACAGTAACCCTAGGTTTAACTACAGAGACCTCAATAGAAACACAAAATCAAAACACTAAATCGAAACACAAACACGAAATCGCTAGCCTCTTGTGTTGGTATTTCAGGATGTATACAAAGAAAAACTAGTTTCGCTATGAAATTAAGAACTAGTTATACCTTTCTTTGTAAAAAAAGACCTCTTGATCTTCTGATGTATTCCTCTCCTTCTCTTGGACGTCATGTGGGTGACGATCTACCAAGATGAAATCCACCCAAACCTTCTTCTTTATTCCAAGACTTCGGCCACCAAGGGATGCCACAATAGGGAGCCTCCTTCTTCTTCTTCTTCTCCTCCTCCAAGCAAACCAGCCACAAGAAGATGGAGCTTGATGTGTCACCGACCTCAAGAGAAGAAAACAAAGGGAGAAGAAAGAAAGGAGAAGGGCCGACCACCAAGGAAAAGAGAAGAGGAGACTTAGGTTCTATTCTTAGATGTATTCACCCATAAGGCTCCATCTACCTCTCTTTTATAATCCTTGGTGAATGCAAAAAAGGAAAGATTTTTGACAAAAAAATTAAAATCTTTCTTTTTAATTCCTTATGTGGATGGATACAAAAGGAAAGTTTTAAATATAATTAAAACTTCCTTTTAATCCCAATCATGGTCGGCCATAGCATGGGCAACAAAAAAGGAAACCCTTTAAAATTAAAATTTCTCTTTTAAATCCCTTTGTGGATGGCTATTAAAAGAAAGTTTTAAAAATTAAAATATATCTTTTAAATCCTTGTGGGATGACTATGAAAGGAAAGATTTTTATAATTAAAATCTCTCTTTTAAATCTCTTGGAGGTTGGCTATAAAAGGAAAGATTTTAAAATATTAAAACTTCTCTTTTTAATCCTTGTGGCTGGCCCCTTGCTTGGGCACCAAGCAAGGCTTGGCCGGCCACATCTGGGACACCAAGATGGGCTTGGCCTGCCCCTTGCTTAGGCACCAAGTAAGGATGTGGCCAGCCCCTAGCTTGGGTAAGAAGCTATGCTTTGGGTGGATAAAAAGGCTTTTAATAAGAGGCTATAATAGGGACCGAGAGGAGGAATTGGTTTTGGCCTACCGATGAACTTGAGCTTCCTGTGTTTGACCCGAACACCGAACTCAAGTTCATCAATAAAAACTCATACCACTAAAGAGTTATTATTGAACTACCACACCAATCCCATATTACATTATGTGCTCCTTCTTATCATGAGTGTATTAATCTCTCTGTGTTTAAGATATCGAATGCCCATTAATTATATGAGTTACTGACAACTCACTTAATTAATATCTAGCTCCAATAGTAGTACCACTCAACTTCATTGTCATGTCGGACTGAGTCCACCTGCAGGGTTTACATGACAATCCTTATGAGCTCCTCAAGGGGACATCATCAACCTAGATAATTAGAACACAGTTTCCTTCTATAATCAACAACACACCATATAAATAATATTATTTCCCAACTTATCGGGCCTTTTGATTTTAAGAAATAAATCTCACCCATTGATAAATTAAAGAAATAAATACTAAGTGTATGTGCTTGTTATTATATCAGGATTAAGAGTATGCACATCCATAATAACAGAGGTTATGTTCTTTTATGCAGTCAATATAAAAGGAACAACCTCAAATGGTCCTGCTCAATTCACACATAGTGTACTAGTGTAATTTTATAGTTAAGATAAACTAGTACCAAATTACACTATAACTATTCCAATGGTTTGTCCCAATCCATCTTGGTTGTGAGCTACTATTTATAATTTATAATGAACTGATAACATGATCTTCTGTGTGACACCACACACCATGTTATCTACAATATAAATTAAATGGATAACTACATTTTACTAAATGCAGACATTTGACCAATGTGATTCTCATTTCAAAATAAATATTCATACAAAAAGCTAAACTTTTAGTATACATCCTAACACATGCAGTACAGTCTCCTGATCTATAACAGGAAATGTGAAAATTGAACAAGGGGAGAAGCTATGTGTTGGTGCGGGAAGCATCCGACGATCAAACCTTAGTTTTGATAATGGCAAAGGGATTCAAAGTTAAGTTTAATTGTTATCTAATGTGTATGACTGAGTGTTTCAGGAAAGTCCTAGCTGCGGTTAGGCAAGTAAAAACCCTAGGGGGTGGTAACCCTAAGTTAAAATCCTGGTGTCGCGAACCGGGTAGAAGTCTGGATGGGTCGAGGACCGGACATCCAACAAGAAGACCGGAAGCATCGGACATTGAGCAAAAGTCCAATCGATATGGAGGATCGTACTGGCAATAGGTAAATCCCCTAAGTGGAGTAGGTGAGGACGCGTTCCCCATAAAGGGAACAGTAGGCGTCGGGTGGACCTACGATTTCCGGATGGAAATCTGAAGTCAGACCCGGATAGTCCGGAGATTGTCATTACTCATTATCATATTTATTATGTTTTATGTGCTAACTTTGTGTTGCAGGGTATATTTGGGATTAATGTATCTTGCAGGGACCAAAGGGCGAAGAATAGCCTCGAATGAACAGTGTCCAAGACGCCTCCATGGAGCTTGGAGGCACCTCGGGTGCTAAGGCGACTTGGCTGCGCATAACCACTGGCGGTGCCTTGGACGCTTCATTGGAGGCGCCTTAAAGGTGATTGAAGGCGCCTTCAAGGTGATAAGCGCAGAATGGTCAGCGCTCATCTGCACGGTGGACTCGGAGCTGTGGAGGCGCCTTCAGAGGCTTTCAAGGTGCCTTGGATGCCCTTTATAAGGGGACATCGAGCAGCAGTGTGAAATAACAATCTACAAGCTTTCCTTCTGCTGTGTGCTGCTCAAGAGTCGATTCTAAAGTGTTGTTGCAGTCGCCGACGACCCAAAGCTTCATTTATTATTCTGTTGTCGGTATTATTTCAATTCCAGTTGTACTTATTTTTTTTTTACTTATTCACGATATTCTAGTTGTTGCCCACGGAAAGCGATCAAGGATCGCGGGCCTTCGAGTAGGAGTCGATCTAGGCTCCGAACGAAGTAAACAACTGTGTTCTTGTGTGTTTGCTTATTTTTATTCCGCTGCTTTAATTACTCGACGAACGTTTTACGATTTCGATAATCGAACGAAATAGCCGCGAGCGCTATTCACCCCCCCTCTAGCGCTTCTCGATCCAACAATTGGTATCAGAGTGGGGTCATTTTGAATTAGTGCAACCACTATTCAAAACAATTTTTTTTCATGGTATTTTCAGATTTTTGGAGTCAAATTAGAGTTAGCTTGCTAGCTACATTCTAATTGTTTTATCGAATCGGTTTTGCTCAAGATTGGTACAATACCACTCGAGCTTGTTTTTCCTTATTTCTCCCGCACTGCTAATGCAAGACCTAGTCTTGGAACGTTCTTTACTTTTTGTTGCGTGCAAGTTATTTTAAAATGGCCCTCCAAGAAGGCTTTAGCACGTCTCGCCCCCCGCTCTTCTCCGGAAACGATTTTGCATATTGGAAGAACCGAATAGAGTTCGACCTCAAGACGCAAGTCGAGATGTGGATCATCATCCAGACCGGTCTCGAGCTACCACGCGACGGCGATGGAGAACTGGTTTCCTGCATAAACTGGGACACCAGCATAAGGAAGAAGGTTGAAGCCGATGCCAAAGCAACCTGCATGCTACAATGTGGGCTTACAAAAGAAGAACTCAACTGAGTTGGACCTTTCGCAAGCACCAAAGAGCTGTGGAGAAAACTAATCGAACTGCACGAGGGCACCTCCGATACTAAGGAAAGTAAGCGCGATTTAATTTTAAATAAATTGTATAATATGAAAATGCATGAAGGTGAGACAGCGAGCCAGCTTCACGCACGCATCCGGGACCTACTCAACGGGCTTTATGCGATCAGCCAAAAGGTGGAAAACCGCGACGTAATAAGGTACGCGCTAAGCGCTTTTCTGAGGAACACTTTGTGGGCATCCATGGTTGATGCCTACAATGTTTCCAAGGATTTATCTTCGATAAAACTAGATTAATTATTTTCCGAATTAGAATTGCATGAGCAGATTAATGCACACCCGGTCAAGAAAGGTGTTGCTCTGGTTGCAGGTACCAACAAAATGAGTGAGTCAACATCAAGGCGCAAATCCAAACCCGAGTCCAAAGACGAATCAGACTCAGAGGACGAAGATGAGGTTATTTCCAAATTAATAAAACTCGTACGGAAGATGTACAAATCGAAGAAAGCAACTCAAACGAACACAAAGGACAGATCTGAAGTCACCTGCTTCGGCTGTAACCAGAAGGGGCACTACAAGCCGGATTGTCCAAACAAAAACCAATGCAAAAAGAAGGCGTTGAAAGCAACCTGGTCCGAGTCATCAGACGAATCCGAATCGGATGAAGAAGATCAAGCGAGCCTTCTCGCTCTACCAATACTAGCACATGTTGTTGAAACCGAGTCCGAGTTCGAGTCCAATTCAAAAACCGAGAGCGAGTCAAAAACTGAGTCTGAGCGAAGCCACGGATCCGCATCCGTTTCCGAAGGTCCAAACCCCACTGTAAGTGCCTTACTTGCCGAAACTCAATTAGATGACTTAAGAAATTTAGTTCCTTATTTACTAAAGAAGTTGGCTAAATCCAACGTCCGGGTCAAATCACTCCAAAAGGAGGTAACAGCCTTTAAGGAAGCGACTGACTTAAGTTCTTTAAATGAACCAGTTTAAATTGGAAGTTCAACTCAAGTCCAACAACTTGAGGAAGAAAATTTCAATTTGAAAACTCAAATTAAAGAACTCAAGGACACATTGGAACGGTTTACCATGGGTTCCAAGAATCTGGATATGATTCTTGGAAAACAGCGAGTCGTTTACAACAAAGTCGGACTTGGATTTAAGATCAAAACAAAATATAAATCATATCTAGCTTTAGTAAATAGAAATAATAAAATCATAGTTTAAGCATGGGTCCCCAAGTCAAACTTGATCAATCAAGTTGGACTTGGACTATATTGGGTCCCCAAGGATCAGATACACTACCTCGATAGATCATATCGAGGCTATGATCCAGAGGGGGGCAAAAACAATATTAATAAATCGAACATAATTCAATTAAAAATTCAAAATTAAATTAAAATTTAAAATTTAAAATTTAAAATTCAAAATTCAAAATTCGAAATTAAATTCAAAATTTAAAATTTAAAATTAAAAATTAAAAATTAAAAATTCAAAGTTCAAAATTAAAAATTAAAAATTAAAAATTAAATTCAAAATTCAAAATTTAAAAATTAAAAATAATTCGAATTCAAATCAAATAAAATATAGATGGAGGATCCAGAATAGCTGGCACCCCCAACTAAACTACCCGACTGGGTAACTGAACTTAATCTACCCGAAATGGGTAAAACAAGAGTAGACTACCCGGTAGGGCAATTAAGGTTAAAAAAAAAAAAGTGGGCTACGTTTAACTTAATCCATGGTACTGGTGAAGTTTTTGGATGATAGTATGTTAAGGAAACTTGGGCATCGCATGTCTAGGAAGATATGACTTCGACCTGGTGCATTTGGCCAAGTGCTGACCGAAGCTACCCTTAAATGGATCCTAACCAGTTAGACCAAGGTTTAGTAATAAGTTCAATGGGTAGGACTATTTGGAAAACCTCAAAGGCATGGTTACTTTAATGAGCTCCTTGTGACTCACCATAGCCCAGAAGTTTATCCAAAGAATGCTTACTTATTGAATCCAAAGCTAAACCTAAATCTAACACAAAGTTAAACCAAACCCTTAAATTGAATCTCAATTCATCTCACAACAATTATAAGAATCTCTTATTTGAAATTTAGATCGGGTGAGATGACTAATGATTAAAAATCAAATCAAATTAAATTAAATAATTAATAACCTTCGAAAAATCATTTTGAAAATCCTTTGAAAAATCATTTGAAAATTCTTCGAAAAATCATTTTAAAATCGTTGAAAAATCATTTTAAATTCCTTTGAAAAATCATTTTAAAATCCTTTGAAAAATCATTTGAAAATCCTTTGAAAAATCATTTTAAAATCATTTTAAAAAACATTTTAAAATTCTTTGAAAAATCATTTTGAAAATCCTTAGAAAAATCATTTTAAAATCATTTGAAAAATCATTTTAAAATTCTTTGAAAAATCATTTGAAAATTATTTGAAAAATCATTTGAAAATCCTTCGAAAAATCATTTTAAAATCCTTCGAAAAATCATTTAAAAATTCTTCGAAAAATCATTTGAAAATCCTTTGAAAAATCATTTGAAAATCCTTTGAAAAATCATTTGAAAAATCATTTGAAAATCCTTCGAAAAATCATTTTAAAATTCTTTGAAAATCATTTGAAAATTCTTTGAAAAATCATTTGAAAATCCTTTAAAAAATTATTTGAAAATTCTTCGAAAAATCATTTGAAAATCCTTTGAAAATCCTTTGAAAAATCATTTGAAAATCCTTTGAAAAATCATTTTAAAATTCTTTGAAAAATCAATTTAAAATTCTTTGAAAAATCATTTCAAAATATTTGAAAAATTATTTAAAAATCATTTTAAACTTAATTTCAAAATCTTTTAAAAATTATTTTAAAAATCTTTTAACTTCATTTCAAAATCTTTGAAAAATTATTTTAAAATTATTAATTAATTTAAAGGGGTTTAAAAAAATCTTTAATTCTCAAATCATATTCTGATTGCAAATGTTAAATCCAATTAATCTTTAATATATTCTCAAAAGTTTAATATTTACTCATTTGGAACTTAAATTTTCAATATTTTCAAATATTAAAATTAATTTCGTCTCACACTCACTCATAAGCTGAACATGCTTAATAATCTAGAATGCGTGAGATGGAATTAGGATAATATAAAGTTATCTTTAAAGTTCTTCTTATGCTTATACTCTAGGACCCTAAGGATTTAATTTGGCATTAATTAAGGGGGAGTAAGCGGAGTCAACCTAATTATCGAGTAACTCTTGAAAAGCTTTTCAAATTTAGTTAAGTTTTTTTAATTTATTCAAACTAAAGCTTTTCAAATTTTTCAAAAAACTTTTCAAATTTAGCTTAGTAGTTTTCTAAATGGTCTTTCAAAACTATCTCAAATTTGGCTATGTTTTTTTTAAAAAAATTATTTTTATCCCCTATTAAACTCCCTCCTTTTCAAACTAACGATTTAACTAAGTATTCCTTTTTAGAAAAATTTCTTGTTCTAATTTAAAAAGTTAACTAATTTTCAAGAAGTTTTTTTTTAAAATTAAGCTAAATATTTTTCTAAGTGTTTTGATATCACAAAATTAGCTAAGTTATTTTTCAAGGTCAAAATAATTAGCTAATTTTAAAAGAAAAAGGTATAATTTCAAAATATATAACTTCACTTAGCTAAAAATATTACAAGCAACTTCTAAAAACTAAGTGTTTATCGAAGTATCTTTAGAGCCCTATATTATTTTTATCTACTTGGTATCTAAGTGTTTACTTAACCCTCTATTCTGAAAAGTTCAGTTTTTACAAAAACAAAACTAAGGCCTATATAAACTACTATCATGTTTATTTTGATATATGGCAAAGGGGGAGAGTATAAGGAAATTCAAAGGAAACTAAAAGGAAACTAAAATTCAAAACTAAAAGAAATTAGTTTAAGGGGGAGCTCCTATTAAGGGGGAGCTTCAATGTGCTTAGGCGTTATTTATGCTTGTACTCATTTATATTTACCTTTATTGCTTTTTTTCACTTAACTTTGAATTTCGGTTGCCATAATCAAAAATGGGGAGATTGTTGGTGCGGGAAGCATCTGACGATCGAACCTTAGTTTTGATAATGGCAAAGGGATTCAAAGTTAAGTTTAATTATTATCTAATGTGTATGACTGAGTGTTTTAGGAAAGTCCTAGTTGTGGTTAGGCAAGTAAAAACCCTAGGGGGTGGTAACCCTAGGTCATAGGGGGTGATAACCCTATGCGGGAAGTCTTCGCAGGTCGACACTTCGGGCAAAAATCCTAAGGGGTGGTAACCCTAGGTTAAAATCCTGGTGTCGCGAACCGGGTAGAAGTTTGGATGGGTCGAGGACCGGACATCCAGCATGAAGACCGGAAGCATCGGACGCTGAGCAAAAGTCCAGTCGATCTGGAGAATCATACTGGCAATAAGTAAATCTCCTGAGTGGAGTAGGTGAGGACGTGTTCCCCGTAAAGGGAACAGTAGGTGTCAGGTCGACCTAGGGTTTCCGGACGAAAATCTGAAGTCAGACCCGGACAGTCTGGAGACTGTCATTACTCATTATCATATTTATTATGTTTTATGTGCTAACTTTGTGTTGCAGAGTATATTTGGGGTTAATGTATCTTGCAGGGACCAAAGGGCGAAGAATAGCCTCGGATGAACAGTGTCCGAGGCGCCTCCATGGAGCTTGGAGGCGCCTCGGGTGCTAAGGCGACTTGGCTGCGCAGAACCACTGGAGGCGCCTTCATGGTGCACGAAGGCGCCTTGGACACTTCATTGGAGGCGCCTTAAAGGTGGTTTAAGGTGCCTTCAAGGCGATAAGCGCAGAATGGTCAGCGCTCATCTGCACGGTGGACTCGGAGCTGTGGAGGCGCCTTCAGAGGCTTTCAAGGTGCCTTGGATGCCCTTTATAAGGGGACATCGAGCAGCAGTGTGAAATAACAATCTACAAGCTTTCCTTCTGCTGTGTGCTGCTCAAGAGTCGATTCTAAAGTGTTGTTGCAGTCGCCGATGACCCGAAGCTTTATTTATTATTCTGTTGTTGGTATTATTTCAATTACAGTTGTACTTATTTTTTTTATACTTATTCACAATATTCTAGTTGTTTCCCACGGAAAGCGATCAAGGATCGCGGGCCTTCGAGTAGGAGTCGATCTAGGCTCTGAACGAAGTAAACGACTGTGTTCTTGTGTGTTTGCTTATTTTTATTCCGCTGCTTTAATTACTCGAAGAACATTTTATGATTCCGATAATCGAACGAAATAGCCGCGAGCGCTATTCACCCCCCCCCCCCCTCTAGCACTTCTCGATCCAACACTATGCTCACCAGGACTTCCTATCTGGATATAAGGGTCGTCAAACCAAATACATGATGTCTCCTGTATGCATGTCAATCATATGCAACCACAAAAAATGTAGCATCCAAAATGCAGCAATCACAAGCAATAAATGCAATCCATGCATATGATACAAATAACATGGTCATCCTTGACGCCAGTCCGCCACCTCACACACGATGGTGAGGTTGAGTGAGTAGGGCTATGATAACTGTGCACTCTGCCATCTCAACTCTTGAGTGACCGAGTGGTCAGAATGCTGTCGGAGTACACCTATCCTTCTACCCCAAACATAGTGGGGAGCCTAAGCTCTCATCTCCCTATGTCATAGTCAAGAGGAGGGATCCCTGTTCGCTACCACGCAATAGTCATTGCTATCCATGAGCAGACCAGTTGAGCCCTAACAGAGCAAACTGCACACACCCTGCCAGATATACCACTAACTTATGGGTGGTTGTATGTGCAAATCATGTAACTGGTGATGTGCTCAACAACAATGGAGCCGACAATCGCTCGGCATGCTATTATGCAATATGGTGCATGACACTAAGCATGTAACTCCTGAAAATATCAACCTCCACATAATGTGTACCAAAAGGAAAACCAAGTTCATAACAATGACCTAGGTACCATAAATCTAGGTACACATGCCAGGTAATAAACTAAGGTACACATGCTAGGAAATAAACTGCGTACACATGCCAAGTGTATCTAGTAGCTAGACCTGTATCTGGTAATGCATTGTATGTCACTACATAAGTACACATGGCAAGAATCAAGAGGACATAAGCATAAATGCATAACAGATACCAATATGGACATACTACGGGTAGCAAGTAGTGACATACCAAATAGATATAAACATAACTATTTCTACTAGCAACACCCAACTACGCATATCAAAATGACAATATCAAAAGAGATAAGTCAAGGTACCCGTCTCAAAAATGGAGATCGTATCAAAAAATCCCACAGTGCCTAACTCATCCCAGATCAAGGACTTGCAACCAAGTGTAATTTAGCTAACAATGTAAACTTTCAAATTGTTAAATCAAGTCCCAAACTCATCTGAGAAAACCCTAGTAAATGATCATTACTTAATCCCTAATTGGGTTCACCCAATCACCTCATACTTCGTTTAACTTTCTGATCTATTTTTCCAATAGGAAGTTAACGAACGTAGCATAAGAAATAAGAGGTTTTGTTACCCATGATTCTCTTCTCCGGTGACCAGTCATTGCTCCAGCAGTAATTGATATGACTCACAACAGTGATGAGGCGGCGACCATTGGTTGGCTCAGAGCGATTGAAGTGGGCAATGCGTGGTAACCCCTTGCAACTGTTGATGTGCAGGAGAACAACCCTACTCCCCTGTGTCCTCAGCTCTCCAATGGTGGTAGATGGAAGAGGAACAAGTGGCAGCTGGCAGTGACTGCGGGGCAGATCCACTAGGCTCGACAAGGGGAAGATCGTTGTTGATGGGATCAGCAACGCATGGCCACAGTATGACTTCAATGAATGGGAAACATCACAATTGAGGTAGAGAATCCAGGGATTCGCCGCACTGATTAGGTCCCCTAGCCATGGAAGGGTAGCTCAGTCCTTCTTGTTTCATTTTCCCTCTTCCAACGGCGTGGCACCTACTAATCGGCCAGCGATGAGGGCGATTGAGTGGATCGTTGCTGGATCGAGGTCCTCCTACCCTTGACCGATGATGTCCCTGTGTGGGTTACCTCAGACGGGAGAGGAAATGTGGGAGGAAGAAGAGCTGCTACTCCCAGGCGACGGTGGATCAAGCTTCGGCATGCGGAGGAGAAGGAAAGGATAAGATGCAAGGGAGAGGGATCGGACTTGGGTGCTCGGTTTTGTATGCATGGGAGAAGAGGAAGTGAAGCGGCGAGAGGGCGACACGTCGGTTGGGTGACGCGGGGAGAAGGGAGATGGGTTCGGCGTGGGATTAAGGTAAGGAAAATAAGATTTTTTTTATTATTAACTTAGGTATCTTAATTAATCCTAAGGTTAATTCCTTAATCAACTCCCACTTTATATGTATTCCAAATAGGCTTTTCCCAAGCCTATAAATTCATCCCCTTAAACACATCATACGAGCTCCGAAAAATTTTCAAAAAATTCCTAAAAATTTCTTAAAACTTCCTTAAGGTTATTCATCCATTAAACCTTATTATTATCTGGTTACATTATTTTACACTAAGTGTGCAGGAGCTTAGGAGCACAGGAAGTCGAGCGTAAGATGTGACTAGTGAGAAGGACGGCACGGGAGAGAGTCGACGGGCTAGGTACGTCTGAGGGACGAAGCGCCGCGGAAGAGTACACCGGTGGATGAGAAGAACGTGCACGACGTTCGAAGGACGAGAAGCCAGAGTGGAATCCTGCTCAAGGAGAAGGCTGAAATTGGGTTTGGGTGAGCCTTATTTCGGTTGGTCGAAATCACCCAAGCGAGCGGAGCCGGAGCGGAAGGCCCGGACCAGTCTGGTTACCCAGAACCCGATTCTATCCATATCACATTTGATTGTAATCCGTTGCAGAGGAGATAAAGTTTTCTCCCCCTCTAGGTGCCTGGAACTCTTCCAGGCGCACCGACCAAGGCTATAAATATAGCCTTGGTCCAAGAAGCTAGAATCAACAAGCAATTTCGTTTACAACATTTGCATACTTTCCATTTTTGTTTAGCTTCTTCATTTTTGTGATTTCACTGCTGTAAAGAGGCTTCTCCGCCTGAAGGAGTATTTAGTGCGCTTCATTTCCTTGGATTAACAACCTCCCCGGTTGTAACCAAGTAAATCCCTTGAGCCTCTATTTTCTATTTATTCTAATTTTATTTATGCAAATGTTCATTTAAGTCCGAGAAGGGTAGTTTCTTTTTTATTTTTTGCAGGGCTATTCAACCCCTCTTCTAGTCGGCCCAACGATGCCAATATAAACTAGTCTAGAAAAAAATAAAATTTGATTCCCATTTAGCTTTTTTTTATTCCTTAGGCATTCGATATTATATTTTTTTTCTTAAATATATATTTTTTATTTTGGAAATATTTTATTGATTCGATTATTGTTATCAGAGCCCAGTTTTTGCGAGTCAATCTAGGTATTTTCATATTTATACGAATTTTCATCGATTTTTATGTTTCAGAGAATTTTGATGTATTCTTAAACAAGGTCATATTTAGGCACTTGACAGTGACGGAACATCTCCAGATGACAAATAGGTAAGATGATTAATTTTATAATTTTGGTACCCGTAGTAATACTTGTGTAATAATTTAACGGATATGAAGTGAGCTACACGTGTTCTTGCGTCAAGATGTGGCGCAGGACGGCCACGTAAGAGGACGTTGGAATCCCTGGCGACAAAGTCGCTAGAGAGGTCTGCTGGGATCGAGCCTGTCGAGCAGGGCCAGACTCCTCATAGTACTGCGGGCGTGTCAGGCTCTCGGATTCCGACGGTTCCTTCTCCAGAGGTACCCACCTCGACTGTACTCGTCGGACCCACCCCTACAATATTCACTGTACCACCAGCGGTACCACCTTCGGCATATCTGGCACCTCCTCCAGTCGTGCCTACGGTGTACCCGGAACCATCGCCACCTGTGCCTACTACTGCATACCCGGCACCCGCACCAGCAGTACCACTTACTCCTTATACGGTACCTACCCCGACTTATGCAGCAGCACCAGGGGTACCTTTCTCAGCCTATACAGTGGTACCACCCATAGTATCAGCTCCATTGGTTCTGCCAATTCCCGCGCTCGCCCTACTGATATGATTGCGGAACAAGCTCGGATCCCAGCTTTGGTAGAGTCGGTGAAAAGATGATTCACGCTATTTCGTGGGGAGACCGATCCAAGTGTAGCTCAGTCTTGGATAGATACTATGGAGTAGACTTTCTTTTATATGTCTTGCTCTGAGTGGGAGAAAGTAGAGATGACTGCTTTCCATTTACGTGATGAGGCCGATATCTGGTGGAATACACAGTGCTCGATCATAGTTGAGCAGCACATCACTTGGGCGAGATTTAGAGAGGCTTTTGAGAGTCAGTACTTTCCACGGTCATATAGATGACACGCCGTTAGAATTTTCTGAGTCTTCGGCAGAACAACCATACAGTGACGGAATACAATACTGAATTTAATCAGTTAGCCAGATTTTCCCCAGAGTTAGTTGCTGAGGACAAGTCATGTATGCTTCAATTTATCTAGAGACTAGATGGACATCTTTAACTGAAGATTACAGGTTTTGGTAATTCATCTTACATAGAGGCATTGGAGAGAGCCTTTTTGATTGAGTCGGCTTAGCAGAGAGCGAATACAGATAAAAAAAAGGGCAGACAGATTAGACTTCAGGATAGACCCAGCAGCCATAGGCTACCAGACAACAGCAGGGTGGTCATAGTCAGTTGAGTTAGGGTACTTCTGGGGCATCTGGCCGGCCTCAGAAGTCAGGGTGGTCTTTAGCAGGACGTTTCTGGTCTTCTTAGCAGAACCGAAAACAACTCGTGAGTGACATTCACTGCACCCGATGTGGGTCCAGAGATCACATCACATCAGCCTGCTCCCTGAGATAGTCAGTTTGCTATTATTGCAAACTGCCTGGGCACATGAGCCGAGATTGTTCGCTAAAGGCTCAGCATGTGGCTTCCGGGATTTCTGTTCAGGGAGGAAAAATCAGTCAGACAAGGACTCAGCGAGGGGGGCAGAAAGCCCAATATTTGCATCGGCAATAGAGGACAGCCCCTCCTACAGTAGCAGCATATGGCATGCATGGACAAGAGCAGTCCAGCGCTCATACAGTATCATAGAATTCTATTTCGGGACCTCCGTATCTGACGCAGGGGTAGTACCAGTCATAGCCATAGCCACTGGTGTAGTATCAACTGCAACCCTTGCCACTGGTTCAGTACCAGTCACAGCCTCAGCCACTAGTGTAGCATCAGTTGTAGCCCCAGCCACTGGTGCAATACCAATCGAAGGACCAACCACTTGTTCCGTATTAGTTGCAGCCCTCATACCCATCTCTAGCTCAGTATCTGACACTGCCTCAGTGGCAGGCTCAGGCTCAAGCGCAGCAGCCTCTGGCAGTGCTACCACCTCCACCCCCCGCTAGAGACTGGACGAATTCACGCGGTTACCAGAGAGGATGCGCAGCGAGCCGACAGATCCTTCTTCTGCGATACAGTTTTACTTTATGCATTGTCAGCTGATATGTTAATTGATACTAGTAGTTCACATTCTTTTATTTCTCATGTATTTATGAGGGAGATTGGTAGGCTACCTACTCTTAGACTGCAGCATCTGACCGTCTCCCTACCGTCTGGTGATACATTGGACGCCACTCAGGAGGTCATAGGATGCCTGTTAGACTTCGACAATAGTATACTCATTGTAGATTTATTAGTACTAGAAATGGTCGAGTTTGACATTATCCTCGGCATGGATTGGCTGTTAGCATATCATACCACGGTTGATTGTCAGACGAGGGTGGTCACATTCTGACCTCTGAACTAACCCTCGTGGGATTTCACTAGCATCAGGGACGATGATATATCGACCATTTCTACGATTCAGGCTTAGAAGCTATTATCACATGGCTGTCAGGGATTTCTATTGTCGTTGATTAATGCTGATGATAGCAGTAGTTCTTAGCTCTCAGACGTTCTAGTGGTCTGAGAGTATCCGGATGTATTTCCAGATGAGCTACCAAGCTTGCCTCCCTGAAAGCAAGTGGAGTTTGTTATTGAGTTGATTCCGGAAATCGCATCGGCATCGAAAGCTCCTTACCGTATGACACCGAAAGAGTTGGGCGAGCTAAAGGTTCAACTCTAGGAGTTATTAGACAGGGGATTTATTCACCCTAGTGTATTTCCATGGGGTTCTCCGATATTGTTCGTCAAGAAAAAAGATGGTACTCTGAGGTTGTGCATCGATTACAAGCAATTGAATGCAGTGACCATCAAAAATAAGTACCCCTTACCATGGATCGAGGATTTGTTTGATTAGCTCAGAGGTACATCAGTATATTCTAAGATTGATCTGTGGTACAGATATCGTCAGTTGAGAGTCAAAGATTCTAATGTTCAGAAGACACCATTCCGCACTAGATATGGACATTATGAGTTTTTGGTAATACCATTTGGGCTTACCAATGCTCCAGCGATATTTATGGATTTGATAAACCGCGTCTTTCTGTAGTATCTAGATTAGTTTGTTATCGTTTTCATCAACGATATTTTGATCTACTCGCGTTTCAAGGAGGAACATGTGCAGCATCTTCGCATAGTCTTGGAGACTCTTCGACGACATCGTCTATATGCAAAGTTCAGCAAGTGTGATTTTTGACTATCCTTAGTCGATTTTCTGGGACACATGGTTTCTAGCCGAGGTATTCCATAGACCCTCAGAAGATCGAAGTTGTCATCAGTTGGGAGCTGCCAAAATCAGTTCAGAAGATCCACAGTTTCTTGGTATTGGCCGGATATTATAGATGGTTCGTTGAGGGTTTCTCTCGCATTGCTATGTCGCTGACATGCCTGACCAAGAAAGGCATGAAGTTCATGTAGTCAGTAGCCTGCGAGACCAGCTTCCAAGAGCTGAAGCGGAGATTAGTGTCGGCACCAGTTCTGGTTTTGCCTTCTAGAGAGGATGGATTCATACTATACATTGACGCTTCTCTACAGGGTTTGGGCACTGTTTTGATGCAACACGGTAGGGTAGTCTCCTATGCTTCTCATCAGTTGAAGGAGCATGAGAAGAACTACCTAGTACATGATCTAGAGCTGGCCACCATTATCTTTGCTTTGAAGATTTGGCGGCATCATCTGTATGGTATTACATTTGAGTTTCTCACTGATTATAAGAGTCTCAAATATCTTTTCACCCAGAAGGAACTCAATCTTTGACAGAGGAGATGGATGGAGTTCCTGAAGAATTATGACTGTACCATTAGTTACCACCCGGGAAAAGCAAATGTAGTTGCCGATGCACTTAGCCAGAAGTCTAGAGGGACTTTAGCTTTCCACTGAGTTTTAGTCACGGACTTGATTCAGGGTTTCTCCGAGTTGGGCCTTAAGGAGTAGAGACACATAGAGCAGGGTATCCTTGTTACCATGGTTGCTCAGTCATCGATCAGGATGAGGATCCGAGAGACCCAGGCCGGTGATCAACGCCTACAATCCATTGGCGGTCAGATAGCTTCCGGGCAGCAGACGGAGTTCACCTGAGATGGTGAGGGTATTATATATTTCTGAGGTAGATTATGCGTACCTCAATCTCACCCAGTTATGGAGGAGTTACTTTAGGAGGCTCATCACTCCCGATTTGCTATCCACCCAAGCGAAACATGCATGTATTGAGATTTGAGATGTTACTATTGGTGGAACGGCATGAAGAAAGACATCGCAGAGTTTGTAGCTAGATGTCTAGTCTGTCAGCAGGTGAAGGCTGAGCACCATTGACCTACCGGATTACTTCAGAGGATTCCTATTCCAGAGTGAAAATAGGAGCACATCACTATGGATTTTGTTGTAGGATTACCTAGGACACGATGAGGCCATGACGCGATTTGGGAATTGTTGATCGATTAACCAAATCCACACACTTCATAGTGATTTGAAAGACCGATTCTCTGGATTGATTGACAGAGCTATATTGTCGAGAGATCATCAGATTGCATGGTGTTCCTTTGAGCATTATATCAGATAGAGACCCACAGTTCACGTCCTAGTTCTGGCAGAGTCTATAGCAAGCTTTGGACACACAGCTCCATTTCAGTATAGCATTCCATCCACAGATAGATGGACTATCAGAGCGGACCATTCAAACTTTAGAGGACTTGCTGAGGTCTTGCGTTATGGATTTCGGAGGCAACTGGGAGAACCACCTGCCATTATTAGAATTCACCTACAACAACATCCATCATTCGGTTATCCAGATAGCACCGTTTGAAGCGTTGTATGGAAGGCCTTGTCGGATACCCACCCTCTAGGGGGAGGTTGGGGAGGTCCAGCTGCTAGGACCACAGAGAGCTTAGTTGGAGGCAGAGTTGGTCCACACTATTAGATGGAGGATGTTTGAGGCGCAGGACAGTCAGAAGAGTTATGCTGATCGGAGATGGAGACCCATAGAGTTCTCTACTGGTGACCATGTATTTCTGAGAGTGTCACCCATGAAAGGAGTAAAGAGATTTAGCCTTCGAGGTAAACTAGCTCCACGATACATTGGGCCTTTCCATATCTTGGAGAGGATTGGAGCGTTAGCTTACCGTCTGGCGCTACCACCGGCTCTGGCAGACATTCACGATATATTTCATGTGTCTATGCTGAGGAGATACATACTCGACCCAGCACATGTTCTATCAGATATATCAGTTCCCATTCTGCCTGATGTTACTTACGAGGAGGTTTTGATATGGATTCTGGACCACAAGGAGGTTCAGCTACGGAACAAGACTATCCGACTGGTTAAAGTCGGATGGAAGTATCATTCTGATGAGGAGGCTACCTGGGAGTTCAAGGGTACAATCTGAGCTCAATAGGCCCCTCTTTTTACTTGAGGTATGTGGGTTAGAGTTCCGTTCAACATTTATCTGCTTGTCTATTGCTAGTATTTGCTGTTGGTAAATAACAAAATTTGGGGACCAAATTTTTTTTAGTGGGAGAGAATATAAAATATCGTAACAAAATAATGATAAAATAATACGTTTTAATGGACGAATAACCTTAACGTAATTTTTAGGAATTTTTAGGAAATTTTTTGGGTCTCGTATGACGAGTTTGAGGGGATGAATTTATAGGCTTAGGAAAAGCCTGTTTGGAATACCATTCAAGTGGGAGTTGATTGAGGAATTAACTTAGGTTTTAATTAATTAAATCTAAGTTATATATTTATATATAAAAAAACTAAAATTCTTCTCCCGAATCGCTCTCCTTTTCCTCCTCACCGCCGACCCTCCTCTCCGCATCTTCTCCGCCGACATTCTTCTCCTCTTCATCTTCCCTAACTCGATGGTGCCGCCTCGTGACGCCTCGTCTCCCACGCGTACAAAACCGTCAGCCAAGGAAAGCCTCGAGCCCTCTCCTCTCCCAATTTGTCACCTGTGTCGCAGCACCGCCTTCTCCTCTTTTCACCACCATCAAACGACGCCGAGCCCTGTCGCCTATGTCCTAGCCAATCTCTGCCCTAGTTTGGATTCACCCTTCTCGCGATCAATCCATCGCTGACACGCTACCCTACATGACACTTACAACCATCGCTGGCTACCATCTTCTGCACAGCCACCAATCGCTGGAGTCGGACCACGACCATCTTCTCTAGGACAGTTGCAACCAGTGTTGCTCCACTGCCGATAGCTCCTTCCGTTGTCCATCCATCCACGGTGAGATTTCACAGTTTTGCATATAGTCCTTGTTGCAAGCTTTCTATCTCGATTGGGATAGTAGTGAGTCATCCATAGTAGCTTGTTGTTGGAATCACAATGTGAGTAGATCATTGATCTCTTCTTCTCACTGCTCTCACGGTTGTGAACTGCCACCAGGGATTCATCATCAAGAAGGGGAAGGTAAATAGCTGTGAATGAATGATTGGGTTTAATTCTTAGTTGAGAATATATAGTTTGTGGATTTCATACTAGGTGTTGATTTTGGGGCATCTGATTTGCTAGACCGTAGCTCTATCTAACTCCAGCCACCATCTTCTGGCTGTGAACCCCTTCGGTCATGAGCCACTATTTGCCACCACAAATTTGGTAAGTAGGTGGGATGATTAGGCTAATTCAAATATGGTTTTCTAACCCTAATTGGGATTGAGTTGGTTATTTGAATTATAGTAGAGTGCATTGATTATATGCTTGTTGTTACAGGACTTTGAGTTATGACGAGCCGCTCGACGTGGAGATTGTTTGATATGATCTTTGTTTTAAGGTGGGTACCTTTGACTTATCTCTTTTGATATTGTCATTCTGATATGCATAATAGGTTATAGCTAGGAGTAATGGCTATGTTTATATTTGCTTGGTATGTCACTACTTGATACTCATAGTATGCCCATATTGTTATCTGTTATGCATTTATGTTTATGCCTCTTGATTCTTTCCATGTGTATTTATGTTCATAGAAGTAGTGACATACAATGCATTATCGGGTATAGGCCTAGCTACTAGATATACTTGGCATGTGTACCTAGATTTATATCTGGCATGTGTACCTAGTTTTATTATCTGACATGTATACTTAGATCCTTGTTATAGACTCGGTTTTCCTTTTGGTACATATTATATAGAGGTTGATATTTTTAGAAGTTACATGCTTTAGTGTCATGTACCATTTTGCATGATTGCATGCTGAGCGATTGTCAGCTCCTTTATAGTTGAGCACATCGCCAGTTACATGATCTGTACACACAACCACTCATGGGTTAGTGGTACATCAGGCAGGATGTGTGCAGTTTGCTCTGTCAGGGCTCCGCTGGTCCGCTCATGGGTAGTGTGACTACAGTGTGGTAGCGGGCAGGGATCCCTCCTCTTGACTATGACATAGGGATATGAGAGCTTAGGCTCCCCCACTATGTTTGGAGTAGGAGGATAGGTGTACTCTGATACCATCCTGTCCACTCGGTCACTTAGGAGTAGTGATGGCAGAGTGCACATTTGGCATAGCCCTACCCACTCGACCTCACCATCGCGTGTAAGGTGGCTGACTACGTCAGGGGTGCCCATGTCATTTTCATCATATGCATGGATTGCATTTATTGCTTATGATTGCTGTATTTTGGTGGTTGCATATGATTGACATGCATACAGGATGATACGAACCCCACCAATAAATGTGATGGAACCCAAAACAGAGGTGGATAGAACCCCAAGAACTAAACGACAAGAGTGTGAGGCTTGACCCGTAACCAAGAATTAGCACGAACCAAGCCTACGAAGGAAAGAAACGCCACACCTAGGGGTGATAAGTTTCGATGGGTTGAACGCCACGAGAGTAGACTCGATAAGTTCAGCAAGTTCTTTCAAGAACTAAGAGAGCACACAATCTCACCAAAAACTAAGTTGCTTCATACCAAGATATCCCTCCCTTATATAATGGGAGTGAACAAGGAAAAATATAAGATAAGTACATGCACAATTAGAGTCCCAATGTTGCATGCCTCATGCAAGCTATCTAGAAACCCAAAACAAAATAAATGCATGCACAATTAGAGTCCCAAGTCGCATGCTTCATTAAATAATCTAAAATACTTAAGTCTTCATGCATGAACGAGTTCCCATGTTTCGCATGCTTATTAGCGTTCTTCCATTAAGCGCGGCCAGTCATGGGTGGTTATTCCCGATTACGTGGATTAAGCCACGACTAGCAGTTGCGATTATCTTGGTTTCTCCTTGCTCATTGTCCTCCCAATGTTTTTTTATTAGCCCATTTAGTGCTTCCTTGAAACGCTTTGCCCGTAGTCTTGTAATTGGGCCTTTCAGAAATGATAACCGATCTCTCCTATCTTCAGCCCTTGGGCATACATCATTCTCCCTTTATTGAAAAGGATTTGTCCTCAAATCATCACCTGCATCAAACGGGGATAAGTCAGTAACATTAAAAGTGGAATGCACACCATACTCACTTGGTAGTTCAATTTTGTAGGCATTATCATTGATGTGCTCTAATACTTGAAATGGGTCGTCCCTCGAGGTAGAAGTTTAGAACGATGTTTGTCCGGAAATCACTCCTTTCGGAGGTGAAACCAAACCCATTCTCCTGGTTCAAACACAATTTTCTTGCGCCCCTTGTTAGATTTTTGCATGTATTACTGAGTTCTTTTCTCAATATTCAGTCGTGCTTGTTCATAAATCTTCTTTACGAATTCAGCCTTCTGCTTACCATCTAAGTTTATATGCTCACTTATAGCTAAAGGAATCAAATCTAATAGTGACAAGGGATTGAAACCATAAACAATTTCAAATGGAGAAAATTTAGTCGCAGAATGTGTGCTCCTATTGTAAGCAAATTCAACATGAGGTAGACAATCTTCTCATATTCTCAAATTCTTGTTAATGACCGCACGAAGTAAAAAGGACAAGGTTTGATTGACCACTTCAGTTTGCCCATCAGTTTGGGGGTGACAAGTAGTAGAGAACAACAATTTAGTTCCTAATTTTCCCCACAAAGTCTTCCAAAAATAACTCAAAAATTTTGCATCCCTATTAGAGACAATGGTCCTAGGCATGCCATGCAACCTAATAACCTCTTTAAAGAATAATTCAGCTATATGTGATGCATCATCGGTTTTATGACATAAAATGAAATGCGCCATTTTAGAGAATCTGTCTACCACAACAAAAATCGAATCTCTCCCCCTCTTGGTCCGGGGTAATCCCAAAACAAAGTCCATTGAAATATCAGTCCAAGGTTCACTAGGTATAGGCAAAGGAGTATACAAGACATGGGGTTTCAATTTAGATTTAGATTGTTTGCAAGTGATGCACTTCTCACAAATTCTTTCCACATCACGTTTCATATGAGGCCAATGTAGGTGCAGCGGAGGCCGGCAAGCGGGAGGTGAATTGCTGAAAATAAAAATAAACTATACCCTCCTCGTGCTTTCAACTCAATTAGTGCAATAGTAAATAAAGCAGTAAAATAATAAAGCAGTAAACAGAAAGAAAACAGGAATTTAACCTGGTTACAACCAAGGAGGTTGTTAATCCAGGGCAATGAGAAGCGCACTAAAAAGAATCTCCTTTACTGAAGGCGGAGAAGCCTTTTACACTTTGGAAGCTTAGAACTATTGCTAGGAATGACTACACAATTGATTGCTTGAGTTGTTATTGAATTCCTAGCTCCAGGAGCCTTTAAATAGCCTCTGGAAATCTGATCTCGAGGGTCCAAGGTGCCTCCAATAGAGGTCCAAGGTACCTCAAACCGAGTAAGCGGATAAAACTTTATCCGCGCTCAAACGTCAAATTTAGCTAGTTGAAGGCGCCTTAAGACTTGTTGAAGGCGCCTCCAAGGTGGAGGAGCCTTCAACAAGCTTTAAGGCACCTCCAGTACTTGTTGAGGGCGCCTTGAGCTTGTTTTCCAGCTTGTTTCTTTGCATCGCTTTGACTTCCGTCGCTTCGATCTTTTGGGTGATTGCAGCCAACCGGAATAGGGCTCACCCAAACCCAATTCTCAGCCTTCTCCTCGAGCAGCCTTCCTCTCCGGCTTAACGTCCCTCGAACGCCGCACACATTCTTCTTACCCATCGGTGTACTCTTCCGTAACTCTCTCGTCCTTCGGACGCACCGAGCCCGTCGGCTCCCTTCCCGTGTCGTCCTTCTCGCTAGCTACATCTTCCGCTCGACTTCCTGTGCCCCTAAGTTCCTGCACACTTAGACACATGGATCAAACACAAAGTAGGACCTAACCAACTTGGTTGATCACATCAAAACTACCACAGGGTCCAATAATCTCCCCCTTTTTGATGTGCATCAACCCAAGTTCAAGTTAGGGTAAAAACAGATACAAAAAGTAATTTTAAAGAAAATTACCAAACTAGCATGTTAAGCATAAGTTTTGTAATAAATAAAAGTGCAACACATTTTAGAAAAAATATTAAAATTTTAAACTTTCTAACTCCCCCTTAACTTGTCCTATCTCCTTAACTTCTAACCTTTCTCTCCCCCTTTGATCACAGCAAAAACGGGGTGATAAGTCAAAAAATATTTTAGAAAGAATTTTTAACTTTTGATAAAATTTCTATTTAATAAAAATGATATCTCATAAAATTAAATTTTTCAAAAAAAAATTCTAAGTAAGAATGAGGTTTTTGAAAAAATTTTCTAAGTCAAATAAATTTTTGAATTTTTTTTAAAAAAATTTCAAGTCAAATGAATTTTTGAATTTTCTAAAAATTTTCCAAGGAAAAATTAATTTTTAAAAATAATTCTTAGTAAAAACAACTGAGATTTAAAAAAATCTAAGAGAAAAAAAATATGACTTTTTCACAATAATTTCTAAGTCAAAATCGATTTTTTTTTAGAATTTTTCAAAAATATTTGAAAAACTTTCAAAATATTATTTAATTCCAATTTTAATGTTTTTATCAGAAAGTTAATTAAACATTTTCATTTCGATATTTCGGCTTCCAGGTCGTGGCGAGGCACTAGGCCTTCTTGGTTATTGGAGCAACAACCACTTCCTTAGACAAAGCTTCCATAAAGAAATTCAAAGTTTAATTTTCTTACTATAAGCTTTAAATGAATTAATTTAGCACAGATTTCGGAACCCAATAGAGGTTCCTTCCTACATGGTTATTCAAAAATTTCGAGGGTACATAGTTCTTGGGTACTCTTTTAAGTTGACCCTGATGGTTTCTAATGTACCAATTCAATTTTCCATAAATTTTTAATTTTGAATTTGGAAATTTATTTGTATTTAAACATGCATCAGATTTTAATTTTTTAATTTCTCATTTTAATTTATCATTTTCTGATTTTATGCTATCGTACATCTCAAGTGGACATGCTTTTGCTAATTCCATTTTCAATTCTTTATTTTCTTTTTCTAATTGATCTAATTCTTTGGACAGAGACTTGATAAATTTAAAAGACTGAGTCAGGGTTAGATTGCATACCTTACTTACCTGATCTGGTGACGCTCCCCCTTCACTGCTGCTTTCTTCTTCTGATGTTCCTCCCCCTTCATCGATGCTCATCTCTGAGCTAGACGTTTCTTCTAGCTGATGGTTGGCCATCAGTGCTATTCTCGAGAATTCTTCAACTTCTGATTCGGAGGACGATGAATCATCCCACGTGGCCTTTAGGTTGTGTTTGGGTCGAGCTGGATTCTTGCTCCTTTCCTTATCCTTCTGTTTGCTCTTCAATTTTGGGCAGTCCTCCTTGTTGTGCCCTTCTTCGTTGCAGTTGTAGCAACGAATCATCCTTTTCTTTCGTTGATGCATCTATGATCTAAACTTATTAGTATTAAAAAAATTATTGAAGCGTTTTACCAGTAGTACCACTTCGGATTCGTCGACCGAGGCTTCTGAGTCAGAACCGTTTATTTTTGCCTTTAAGGCAATGTTCTTACTGGTCTTCTCCACTCCATTGGGCTCTGCAACTCGAGATTCATGAAGTTCAAAAGTAGAAAACAATTGTTCTAAAGTACTTACCTCGAAGTCCTTAGAGATGTAGTATGCATCTACTAAGGAGGCCCAATCGGGAGTTCTCGGGAAAGCGTTGAGCGTATACCGGATCGAGTCCCGGTTCGTTACTTCTTCTCCAAGGTTGTTGAGTTGAGTTATCAGCTCTTTGATCCTCGCTTGGAGTTGCGCTACCTTCTCACCTTGGTTCATCCGGAGGTTCGTCAACTGGGTCCGGAGGATGTCGCGCCTCGCTAGCTTTACTTCGGAGGTACCTTCGTGAAGCTCCAGGAATTTTTCCCAGAGATCTTTCGCGGAGTCGTAGCTTCCGATCCGATTGACCTCCTGAGGCGCCAGAACGCTAAGTAGGTGGAACTTAGCCTTTCCGTTGGTGACGAAATCTGCTTGCTCCTTTTTCGTCCAGGTGTTTTCCTCCTTATCTTTCGGAACTGCATAGTCATATTTCATTATTAAAAGAATGTCAAATTCAGTTTTAAAAAATACCTCCATTTTGCGCTTCCATGTGGCGAAGTCTCCATCGAACTTCGGGGGATGGATGTTCGCTCTGGCCATCGTCTTGATCGTAGTGCTTCAGTTGGCGGTTAGTCCTTCTGAGGCGATCAGGCTCTGATACCAATTGTAGGTGCAGCGGAGGTCGGCAAGAGGGGGGTGAATTGATGAAAACAAAAATAAACTATACCCTCCTCGTGCTTTCAACTCAATTAGTGCAATATTAAATAAAGCAGTAAAGTAATAAAGCAGTAAACATAAAGGAAACAGGAATTTAACCTGGTTACAACCAAGGAGATTGTTAATCTAGGGCAATGAGAAGCGCACTAAAAAGAATCTCCTTTACTGAAGGCGGAGAAGCCTTTACACTTTGGAAGCTTAGAACTATTGCTAGGAATGACTACACAATTGATTGTTTGAGTCGTTATTGAATTCCTAGCTCCAGGGGCCTTTAAATAACCTCTGGAAATCTGATCTCGAGGGTCCAAGGCACTTCCAATAGAGGTCCAAGGCGCCTCGAACCGAGTAAGCGGATAAAACTTTATCCGCGCTCCAACGGTCAAATTTGGCCAGTTGAAGGCGCCTTAAGACTTGTTGAAGGCGCCTCCAAGGTGGAGGCGCCTTCAACAAGCTTTAAGGCGCCTCCAAGTTGGAGGCGCCTCCAGTACTTGTTGAGGGCGCCTTGAGCTTGTTTTCCAGCTTGTTTTTCCTTCGCTTTGACTTCCGAAGCTCCGTTCTTTTGGGTGGTTGCAGCCAACCAGATAGGGCTCATCCGAACCCAATTCCCGGCCTTCTCCTCGAGCAGCCTTCCTCTTCGGCTTAACGCCCCTCGAACACCGCGCACGCTCTTCTCGCCCACCGGTGTACTCTTCCGCAGCTCTCTCGTCCTTCGGACGCACCGAGCCCGTCGGCTCCCTTCCCGTGTCGTCCTTCTCGCTAGCTGCGTCTTCCGCTCGACTTCCTGCGGCCCTAAGTTCCTGCACACTTAGACACAGGAATCAAACACAAAGCAGGACCTAACCAACTTGGTTGATCACATCAAAACTACCACGAGGTCTAACAGCCAAAAGAAATGATCCTGTAAAATCCCTAAAGTCTTAGTAACACCAAAATGACCCATCAATCCACCACCATGGGCTTCCCTAGTGAATAATTCACGTAACGAACACATAGGCACACACAATCTATTTTCACGAAATAAAAACCCATTATGCTTATAGAACTTACCAAATGCAACCTTATCGCATGCTTTGAACACATCAGAAAAATCAGTATCGTTAGTATATAAATCCTTGATATATTCAAATCCAAGTAACTTCGTATCTAAAGTGGACAGTAAAGCATACCTTCGAGATAGTGCATCAGCAACTACGTTCTCCTTTCCTTGCTTGTATTTGATCACATAAGGAAATGTCTCAATGAATTCTACCCATTTAGCATGGCGTCGGTTCAACTTATGTTGGCTCTTCAAATGCTTTAGAGATTGATGATCTGTGTGAATCACGAATTCTTTTGGCCATAGGTAATGTTGCCATGTCTCCAATGCTCTCACCAATGCATACATCTCCTTGTAGTGCAGAATTTTAGTGCAGTTTCTTTAGGTAACTCGTGCTTTAGCAAGTGCAGATCATATTCGAGTTTTCTTTTGTTTTCTTTGCTGTTGTACAGAACCTGAACTGCCCTCTTATTCCGAGTATATAGATAGATTTCTTGTTGATTAGAATAAATTGTCATATGAATAGTTTCTTACCATGTTTTCAGACTTTTGTACATATGCATTTATGAGTAATTATAAGCAAGAAAAGACCAAGGTCTTGATTTGATCCCAAGTTCCAGAAGTTGAGGATCAAAGGCACGCTTAGTGCTTGAAGAAATGCCGAGGCATTATATATTAGTAGTAATAAAAGATAACAAGTATTTTATTTTTGTGGGGCTAGTACCCGACTTCCGAGGTTGTCGTTAAACAAATCCAGGTGACCGTTTTCGAGGTCTCGGCCCTGGTAAGACCGAGGTCTTTACCCTCGTAGGGCTGGTGGCTCACTACCCCAGTTGCTATTAGGGAGCGCGCTTTGGTACTAAGTCTGGGCCCAAGAAGAGATTGATTATTATTTTGAAGTATTAAAGTATAAGATTTTAAACAAGTAAAATAAGCATCACATAAGTTTAAAATTCAGCAAGTCTAGTTTCCTTATATGCTGACATGATGTTTAGATTTGCTTACATGTTTAGTATATTAGTATGCTATGTTTCTTTTGCTATTAGATGAGCATGAGTAGTATTACTTTCTGAGCATTCAGTTTTTAGATTTCTTCTAGTCACATGCATATTCGAGTTTTGTGAGTTAGATAGCACTTACTAAGCAATTTTGCTTATAGTTGCATTTTCCTCTTACTGCAGATAAAGGAAAGGAAAAGCTATAGCAAAGGAAGGCGACAAGGAGGTGCGGATGGATGTGTGATGCTTGGACTATAGAAGCCTTAGGATTTAGTATAAGAATTTATTAAGATTGCCATGTATTTAGAATTCTTTCTTGTTATTGTTATACACATTAGACCTATTATCTGAGTTGTATAATGGTTGCATGCATGTTCAGACTATACATATATTTTAGCATGATTAGATTGATGTATAGTTTTAATTGTGTTCATATGCTGGAGTAGTATGTAGAGATAAGTTGTTCATGTTTTCTGCTGCTATCAGTTGCATGTTTAGAGAGTTTATGTATTGATCTTTACATGTGAATAACAATAATTAAATAAAGTTAGTAGTCCAGTAGCGCTCCACCCTCACATACTAGTAGTGAGGAGGGTGGGGTGTTACATATTTACATCACATTTCATGAATTACACTTATTCTTAGACTTAATTACAAACTATCTCATTATTATGATATTTGATGCTAATATTTGAATATGATCCTTGTAGGCATCAAAGGGTAAGGACTTGAGGCTGATCAACCCAGATTGAGCTCAATTCTGAGATTAAATAAGAAGATCAAGCTTTGGAGCCATCTGAATCATTCATCAAGATTAAGAGAGATCTGAATCATCCATTGAAGATTTGGTCCATCTGGGCTAGGAGATAATAGATTAGGGCCCTTGATGAAGGTCAACACCTTTAGAACAGATTTTGAGCAACTTCCACCATTGAATCGATCCAAAGAAATTCAACTGTTGATTCAGATCTCAGATCTGATTTTAAAGGGGAGAAGCTACAATGTTGTGATCATCAAATTCTACAGTGGGGAGGTGCGATCGCATGAAGCAGAGAAGAGGCTATCTTCTTCCTCGATCCACCTTCCACAACCGGCAACTAATGGAGGTCAAGGGTGCTTCCCTTCCTCTAGTCATCATCCATTTTCAAGCTGGCGATGCCACTTCAATCATCTGATCTAGATCTAATCATAATCTCTGTCACAATTTGGGCAAGGGAGATGGCGGAGGAGATCAATAGTTTGAGTTGATCTCTTTACTTTCTAGCCTGCGATTTTCCTCTTTAGAAGTTTCGACGACATCCAAATGACGAGAGTGTTCTCTTTTGCTCATTTATGATTTCTGCACAATTCATCTGAATCTGCCAGATCAGAGTTCTTCTGATCAATTTATCACTGATTGCAATATCTTGACATCTTTGTCAAGATCAGTGAGTGCCTGGGGTTTCCTCAGCTCACCCGAATTCATCTCTTTCCTAGATCTAGATTTAGCGTTGGTTTACTATCAACTTCTAGCTTATCTTACCTCTCTCTATTCATCTTCATGGATATGAGTAGATCACCTTACATATGATGAATGGTTGGCTTGATCCCTTAAACATCTGATCTTTGTAATTCAATTTATTCTTGCTTTGTTCTTGTTTAGTTTGCATTCTTTTAGCATTGTTTAATTCGAGAAGCATTAGCTAGTTTCATTAGATCAATTGTGGAAGGAGTTCAGTTGGATTCTGTTATATGATCTTTACTCTTGTTTGATATATGTGATTTTGCTTAATTCATGCTTTCATCTTGTTTGTGTTTGAATGTTGCAAATGTTTGTCATTTGTTTAGAATGCAAATAGAATAGGTCAGACTGATTTCCATTAAGTTCTCAAGTTTCCTTAATTTCTTTGCTCTTCTTTAATTCATTCCATCAGTAGTTCAGATTAGATAAGTTGTCTTTTATTATTGTCTTTTAGCATTTATAGTTTAAGACCCAAAACCCCATGTTCTAATAAATTGATCTTGAGATTCAATCATCATTTACATTCCTTGAGAGAGATGATCCGGGTCATTCATGTTAGAGTGTATACTAAAACCCTAGCTTTTGTAAACATTTATTTGTTAAAATAAAAGAATCACATTGGTCAATATCTGCATTTATTTGTTAAATGTAATTGTTCAATTAATTTATATAGTAGACAACATGGAGTGTGGTGTCACACTGAGAAGATCATGTTGTCGGTTCTCTATAAATTATAAACAAGTTGCTCACGACTAAGATGGAAAGGAACAAACCATCAAAATAGTCGTAGAGTAATTAAGTATTAGTTTATCTTGACTAATAAATTACACTGATACACTTTAAGTGTATTGAGTATGACCATTTAGGTAAGTTCTTTTTGTACTGGCTTTATAAAAGAACTAGACCTTAGTTATTATGGAAGTGTGTGCTCTTAATACTAATATAATAAACAAGCACATATATTTAGTATTTATTTCTTTAACTTATCAAAGGGTGAGATTTAGCTCGATAAATTAATAGGCCCGATAAGTTGGGAAATGGTACTACTTACAGTGTGTGTTGTTGATTATAGAAGGAATCTGTGTCCTAGTTATCTAGGTTGAGAATGCCCCTAAGAGGAGCTCATAAGAATTGCCATCTTAAACACAGGGAGACTAACACACTCATGATAAGAAGGAGCCCATAATGTAATTTGGGATTGGTGCGGTAGTGCGATAATAACTCTCTAGTGGAATGAGTTATCATCGATGAACTTGAGTTGTGTGCTCGGGCGAGCACGGGATGCTCAAGCTCATCGGAAGGCCAAAACAAATTTCTCCTCTAGGTCCCTGTCGTAGCCTCATTAAAGCCTCAAGTCCATCCAAATGTAAGGCTCTTCTTGGTGTCCAAGAAGGGGGTCGAACCATTGCTTGGTGACAAAGCAATGGCCAACCACATCCTCTTATAGCGGTCGGCCCTATTGCTTGGTGACCAAGCTTGTAGGGGCCGGCCAATATTAATTCAAATAGGAGGGTTGTTTTGAATTTTTAAAATCTTCTCTTTGTAGAAAACTATAAGTTTTAAAAGAGAGATTTTAATTTTTAAAACTTTCCTTATTTGAATTTAGGTCACATGTTTTAATAGAGAGTTTTAAAAGTTTTAAAACTTTCCTTTTTTAATCATCCTTATGGTTTAAGAAAAAAGGGAGATAAGGTTTAAAATTAAAATTTTCTATCATCATGTTAAAAAAGGGAATTTTATAAGAGAGTTTTTAAATTTTAAAACATGGTTTTAATTTTTAGAAACTTTCCTTTTTTAACTCCTACTTTAGGAAAGAGAGCTTGTAAAATTTTATAAGAGTTTTTCTTGTAAAATTTTATAAAAATAAAATTCCTTTTTCCCCTTAATGAGGTGGCCGGCCACCTTGCTTAATGCCCAAGCAAGTGGCCGGCCATATTAAAATTAATAAAATCATCACAAATTCAAAATTGGTGATTGATTCAATCAAGAGGAAAGAAAAAGAAAAATTAAAAGGGAAAAGGAAAAACTCTTGGATGATTTTATTTTTTGTAAAAAGTTTTTCCTTATTTGCCTTGGGTAAGTAATATAAAAGAAGGGGTGAGGGGGCTTCATGAGATACAACTCTTTTTCTCTAGCTTGGAGATCTCTTGGTGGTCGGCCCTCTCCCTTCTCTCTTTCCCTTTGCTCTCTTCTCCTTGGTGGTGGTGGTGGCCGGATTTTAGAAGAAGAGGAGGAGGCTTTTGGGTGGTGTTCATCTTGGAGGATCGTCGCCCACACGATGTCCAAGGTGAGGTGAGGAATACGGCAGAAGATCTCGAGGTCATTAGCTTACAAAGAGAAGGTATAACTAGTATTTTTCTTCCGCATCATACTAGTTATTTTTCTTTGTATGAATTCTAAATACAAGAGGCAATTAGATCTAGTTTATCGAATTTATTTTTTGAGTTTGTGTTTTCTTCTTTTTCGAATTTGTGATTCGATTGTTCCTTTTGGTTAACCTAGAGTTATTTAAGGAAATAAATATTAGCTTTCCTTAAAAAGCTTTGCCTAGGCGGTGGTGGTTGCTCCCATATCCAAGAAGGACATGTGCCTCGCCATGCAGTCCTAGAAGCCAATTTTGGAAATTAATATTTATGGAATTAATAACTTAGGTAGATTTGAATCAATAGTGTTAAGTTCCGCTTGCGATTCAAATTTAAACCATTAAGAACAGATAAGTTAAATTTGGAATCAATGATGTTAAGTTCCATCTGTAATTCCTAATTTAACTTCTAAAGAACGCAATAGGTTATTTAAGGAAAGGTTCGACACTTGTACAAAAAAATTTTATACAGTGGAACCGGTACGTTTTCCTAGGACTAACCAACAATTGGTATCAGAGCTAGGGTTTGCCTCTGTGTATTTTTAGAATTCAAATATGTTATGCACATGTCATACATAATTTAGGCAGGATAATAGTAGGATGTGCTAACTCTTTGGTTGCAGGCTCCAACTATTATGGCTTATTGATGTTGTGTGTGATTGGACCCTTGGACATGTCAAGGGCAATATTTTGTGTGTGCATGATTATATGTAACTAATACAGCTAGAGCTGTATTAGCCCTAGGATTTTAGAATTTTATTTTCGATCTAGATTACATGTACATTCCCTCGAGGAATATAGGATCGATATATGCAAAATTCTATTTTTGTCGCGGATTGGATTCTTACGAGGCGTGGTACTTTTGGAGCACCAGAGGCGCAGTGGAATAAGAGGCAAGATGAATGCGACGACTCGACCCGATGGCGGTGGCTAAAGATGGTAGCAGCTAGGGTTGGTGCACATGGAGGACAGTAACAGAAAAATGTCATAATAGTTGGAAAATAATTTCCATATTGCTTTTATTTACTGTGATGTGTGTGTATGCATGTGATGTATGCTAGGATAGTTTAAAATTCCTCACTTTAAATAACTAAGTGGGAGAGGGATTTATTTTAGTAAATTCCACGGTCTCCATTACTGGTTTGTAAGTGATGCAAACAAACTTGCGCGTTGGCTCTAAGTGCCTTCCTCCATATCGGATGAGTTTGTTTGCGGATCACTAGATCAAGCTTCCATTTTGGATAACTATAGGAAATTAATTAAGAGCGTGTGATCTTCCCCATCGGAAGGGGCACAATCTTATTAATGGACTTAGTGTCAAGTAATGGTATACACTTAGGCACATCTAATAGTATCCTCCCCATCGGAGTCACTGCTATTATTTGTGTGACCGAAGGATACCAACTATTAATTTTATTTGTCAAAAAGTTAGGTTGACAAGATAATAAAATTAATGGGTTACACTCTCCTTTTACAAATGTTGAATTTGTATACGTCCACACTATCGTGGCATACAAAATTCACGGTGTTTTGAGGTGTTGGTTAATTTAAAATAGTATTGTTTGAGGAATCAATATTATTCTAAATTTAGAGTCCTGACCAAAGTTATTTTTATGATTCTTAGGATGACTTTCAACCCACTGGCCATTATACTAAAAGAAAACAAACTTATTGGACCCAACTACATAGATTGGAAAAGAAACCTGGACATTGTCCTTACTGCTGAAAGCTATAAGTTTGTACTGACTGAGGCTTGCCCTGATGCACCTGACGGTGACTCTACCCCAGAGGAGATTGAGTATCATAAGAAATGGGTAAAAGCTGATGAGATGGCACGGTGTTACATTTTGGCATCAATGTCAAATGTATTACAACATCAGCATCAAGATTTACCAGCAGCTTATGATATAATGAACAATCTCAAAGAACTCTTTGGGCACCAGAGTCAGACTGCAAGGCAAGAGGCAATGAGAAAGCTAATGACAGCCACCATGTCAGAGGGGACACCCGTAAGGGATCATATCCTCAAAATGATGGCTTATCTGAACGAAATATAAGTTCTTGGAGGAGAAATTTATGGGGAAACCCAGGTTGATATAATTCTCCAAATGCTACCCAGAAGTTTTGAGCAGTTCCGCCTGAACTATAGCATGAACAAAAGAGAGTATACGTTGGCGGAACTTCTAACAGAACTACAGGCAGCAGAAGGTATATTTCGTCAAAGTTCTCAGATTCACTATGCTGAAAATGGTTCTACTTCTAAGCCGAAAGGCAAGAAGAAGAAGAAATAGGTCTTTTCAGCAAAGAGAGTGAATAAACCTCAGGGACAAAAAGATGGAATGAAGAAGCCAAAAGGCAAGTGCTTCAAGCAGACAGGGCATTGGAAGGCGGACTGTCCTCGTAGGAATCAGAACAATAAAGGTATATCTCATGCTCTAGTTGTTGAAACATGTTTAGTAGTGTTATCTACCAGCACCTGGTGTGTAGATATAGGAGCCTTTGATCATGTCTGCAATTCCTTGCAGGGGTTCCAGGAAACCCGACGACTATTTGATGGAGAGATAACTGTCTACATGGGCAATGCTACTAAGGTGGCGGCCGTTGCAGTGGGAGACGTCTACTTATCATTTGATAGGAATAAAAAATTATTTTTAAGACATTGTCTTTATGTACCCAGTTTTAGAAAGAATTTAATTTCAGTTTCTAAACTGTATTTGGATGGATATTCAGTTTCATTTAGTAACGATATGGTTATAAAGAGAAATAAAGTAATTATCTGTTCTGGTACATTGGTTGGCAATTTATATACTTTAAATCTAATTTCTCCCACAAAACAAAATATGAAAATAAATAACACATCTTCTAACTCTAATAAGAGAAAAGAACCTTCGAAAATGAACCAAATGCATCTTTGGCATCTAAGGCTTGGTCATATTAACTTAAGTAGGATTCAAAGGCTTATAGCTGATGGACTCTTGGGTCCATTAGAGTTGGAAAACTTTCCAACATGTGAATCCTGCTTGGAAGGTAAAATGACCAAGAGACCTTTTAAGGCCAAGGGGTATAGAGCCAAAGAAGCGTTAGAATTGGTTCATTCTGATTTGTGTGGTCCTATGTCTATCCAGGCTAGAGGTGGTTTTGAATATTTTGTCTCTTTTATAGACGATTATTCAAGATATGGATACATTTACCTAATGTGCTGCAAGTCTGAGTGCTTTGATAAGTTCAAAGAGTACAAGGCTGATGTGGAGAAACGTCTAGGTAAAAGTATCAAGACACTACGGTCTAATCGTGGTGGTGAACACCTCTTAGGAGAGTTTAGGAATTACTTATCAGAGGTCGGGATTCAATCCCAATTGTCCGCACCTGGTACACCCCAACAGAATGGTGTGGCAGAGCAAAGGAATAGGACTCTTATGGAGATGATTAGATCGATGATGAGTTATTCAGAATTACCAAATTCGTTTTGGGGATACGCTCTGGAAACAGCAGCGCACAATTTGAACTTAGTACATTCTAAATCAGTATCTTCTACTCCCACAGAATTATGGAATGGGCGGAAGCCCAGTGTAAGACATATTCGGATTTGGGGTAGTCCAGCACATGTGCTGAAACCAGATGCTGATAAGTTATAATCTCGTACAGAAGTTCATGTGTTTGTGGGTTATCCCAAAGGAACGAAAGGTGGTTTATTTTATAGTCCTAAAGACCAAAAGGTCATTGTTAGCACCAATGCCCAGTTTTTAGAAGAAGACTATATAATGGATCACAAGCCCAGTAGCAAAATTGTTCTAGAAGAACTTAGAGAGGACACGTCTACTCCAGTACCAACAGTACAAGATAAAGTACCACAAGAGACTGCAACACGTGTCACACATGATACACAACCACAGACGGTGCCTTGTCGTAGTGGGAGGATTGTAAGGCAGCCTGAGAGATTCATGTTTTTGGGAGAGTCTTCAGACTTAATCCCGGGTAAACATGAACCTGATCCCCAGACATATGATGAAGCACTCCAAGATATAGTTGCAGTATCTTGGCAAAAGGCAATGAATTCCGAAATAGAATCTATGTATTCTAATAAGGTCTGGGAGCTTGTAGAACCACCTGATGGTGTAAAAGCCATTGGATGCAAGTGGATATATAAAAGGAAAAGAGGGATAGATGGGAAGGTAGAAACCTTCAAAGCAAGGCTTGTTGCGAAAGGGTATACTCAAAAAGAGGGAATCGATTATGAGGAGACTTTTTCGCCGGTAGCTATGCTTAAGTCTATCCAGATACTCTTATCCATTGCCGCTCATATGGATTATGAGATTTGGAAAATGGATGTCAAGACAGCATTCCTTAACGGAAGTCTTGAAGAAAACATCCATATGAAGCAACCAGAAGGGTTCATTGAAAAGGGCAAAGAGCATCTAATGTGTAAGCTCAATCGGTCCATTTATGGACTGAAGCAAGCTTCAAGATCTTGGAACATCCGGTTAAATGAAGTAATCCAGTTATATGGATTTATTCAGTGTCCGAATGAGTCTTGTGTATACAAGAAGTGTAACGGAAACGTGGTAGTATTTCTTATACTATACGTAGATGATATTTTGTTAATTGGCAACAATGTCAAGGTATTATCAGACATAAGGGTATGGTTGTCCAAACAATTTGATATGAAGGACTTAGGAGAATGTGCACACATTCTTGGGATCAAAGTTATAAGAGATCGTAAGAAAAGAATGTTGTGTCTATCCCAAGCTTTATATATCGATACGATCCTTGCTCGTTTTAGCATGCAAAACTCCAAGAAAGGTTTCTTACCTTTTAGGCATGGAGTAGCCTTATCTAAAGAGATGTCTCCGAAGACATCAAACGAGATGGAGGATATGAAGGCAGTTCATTATGCTTCGGTTGTAGGAAGTCTTATGTATGCAATGCTGTGTACGAGACCTAATATCTATTTTACCGTGGGCATGGTTAGCAGATATCAGAGTAACCCTGGACAAGGACATTAGACTGCTGTGAAGCATATTTTAAAGTACCTAAGAAGGACTAGAGATTATATGCTAGTCTACCAAGCAGACGATTTGCTCCCTGTGGGTTACACGGATTCGGATTTCCAATCAGATAGGGATAATAGTAAGTCTACGTCAGGCTATGTGTTTACTCTAGGAGGTGGAGCTATTGCATGGAGGAGTGTTAAGCAGAAATGCATCTCGAACTCAACCATGGAAGCTGAGTATGTGGCAGCTTCTGAGGCAGCCAAAGAAGCTGTATGGCTCAAGAACTTTCTAATGGACTTAGATGTGATTCCTAGTTTGCCTAAGATCATCACAATTTATTGTGATAATAGCGGTGCAGTTACAAACTCAAAGGAACCACGAGCCCATAAGGCAAGTAAACATATAGAGCGCAAGTACCACCTGATACGAGACATCATCAAGCGAGGAGAAGTTGTCGTCGCCAAGATTGCATTAGCATATAACCTAGCAGATCCTTTCACTAAGGCCCTTCCAGCGAAAGCATTTGATTGACATGTGCAGGGGATGAGAATCAGATGTATGGCAATAGATATGGCAGCTTAGTCTTTTAGTATAAGTGGGAGATTGTTAGAGCATCCACATCAGTATCCTCATCCAAAATCTAAAATTTAAGGTAAAAGAACTACTTTATTAAATTTAGATATCCATTTTTCACCACATTATACATCAGTTTCCTTATAATTTACCATATATTTATTTTTTTATTATTTTTTCTCTTTCCTTAATATTTTTTATTATTAGATGGAGGAAAGAGATAAAGGAGAGAGGAATTTTTTATTATTAGTGGAAGGGGAGAGAAATTTTTTATTATTAAAGGGAGGAGAGAGAAATAGTATTTTAATGTTTAGGGAATGGATTCCATTCTCTAAATTTAAAGAACTACTATTCATAAAATGTATATTTAGGGAATGAGTAGGGTACCTGATGTGGATATTTTTTTAATGCAAAATATAAAATTTAAGGTAAAAGTTTAGTTTAGGGTAATTGATGTGGATGCTCTTAGAGTGTATACTAAAAGTCTAGCTTTTGTAAACATTTATTTGTTAAAATAAAAGAATCACATTTGTCAATATCTACATTTATTTGTTAAATGTAATTGTTCAATTAATTTATATAGTAGACAACATGGAGTGTAATGTCACACTCAAAAGATCATGTTGTCGGTTCTCTATAAATTATAAACAAGTTGCTCACGACTAAGATAGAAAGGAACAAACCATAAGAATAGTCATAGTGTAATTAAGTATTAGTTTATCTTGACTAATAAATTACACTGATACACTTTAAGTGTATTGAGAAGGATCATTTAGGTAAGTTCTTTTTGTACTGGCTTTATAAAAGAACTAGACCTTAGTTATTATGGAAGTGTGTGCTCTTAATCCTAATATAATAAACAAGCACATATATTTAGTATTTATTTCTTTAACTTATCAAAGGGTGAGATTTAGCTCGATAAATCAATAGGGCCGATAAGTTAGGAAATGGTACTAGTTATAGTGTGTGTTGTTGATTATAGATGGAATCTATGTCCTAGTTATCTAGGTTGAGAATGTCCCCAAGAGGAACTCATAAGGATTGTCATTTTAAACCCTGCAGGTGGACTTAGTCCGACATGACAATGAAGTTGAGTGGTACTACTCTCAGAGATAGATATTAATTAAGTGAGTTGTCAGTAACTTACTTAATTAGTGGACATTCGTAATCTTAAACACAGGGAGACTAACACACTCATGATAAGAATGAGCCCATAATGTAATTTGGGATTGGTGCGGTAGTGCGATAATAACTCTCTAGTGGAATGAGTTATTATCGATGAACTTGAGTTGTGTGTTCAGGGCTAGCACGGGATATTCAAGCTCATCGGAAGGCCAAAACTAATTTCTCCTCTAGGTCCCTGTCGTAGCCTCATTAAAGCCTCAAGTCCATCCAAATGTAAGGCTCTTCTTGGTGTCCAAGAAGGGGGTCGGGCCATTGCTTGGTGACCAAGCAATGGCCGTCCACATCCTCTTATAGAGGTCGGCCCTATTGCTTGGTGACCAAGCTTGTAGGGGTTGGCGAATATTAATTCTAATAGGAGGGTTGTTTTGAATTTTTAAAATCTTCTCTTTGTAGAAAACTATAAGTTTTAAAAGAGATATTTTAATTTTTAAAACTTTCCTTATTTGAATTTAGGCCACATGTTTTAATAGAGAGTTTTAAAAGTTTTAAAACTTTCCTTTTTTAACCATCCTTATGGTTTAAGAAAAAAAGGGAGATAAGTTTTAAAATTAAAATTCTCTATCATCATGTTTAAAAAGGAAATTTTATAAGAGAGTATTTAAATTTTAAAACATGGTTTTAATTTTTAGAAACTTTCCTTTTTTTAACTTCTACTTTAGGAAAGAGAGCTTGTAAAATTTTATAAGAGTTTTCCTTGTAAAATTTTATAAAAATAAAATTCCTTTTTCCCCTTGATGAGGTGGCCGGCCACCTTGCTTGATGCCCAAGCAAGTGGCCAGCCATATTAAAATTAATAAAATCATCACAAATTCAAAATTGGTGATTGATTCAATTAAGAGGAAAGGAAAGGAAAAATTAAAAGGGAAAAGGAAAAACTCTTGGATGATTTTATTTTTTGTAAAAAGTTTTTCCTTATTTGCCTTGGGCAAGTAATATTAAAGAAGGGGTGAGGGGGCTTCATGAGATACAACTCTTATTCTCTAGCTTGGAGATCTCTTGGTGGTCGGCCCTCTCCCTTCTCTCTTTCCCTTTTCTCTCTTCTCCTTGGTGGTGATGGTGGCCGGATTTTAGAAGAAGAGGAGGAGGCTTTTGGGTGGGTTCATCTTGGAGGATCGTCGCCCACGACGTCCAAGGCGAGGTGAGGAATACGGCAGAAGATCTCGAGGTCATTAGCTTACAAAGAGAAGGTATAACTAGTATTTTTTTTCCGCATCATACTAGTTATTTTTCTTTGTATGAATTCTAAATACAAGAGGCAATTAGATCTAGTTTATCGAATTTATTTTTCGAGTTTGTGTTTCCTTCTTTTTCGAATTTGTGATTCGATTGTTCCTTTTGGTTAACCTAGAGTTATTTAAGGAAATAAATATTAGCTTTTCTTAAAAGGCTTTGCCTAGACGGTGGTGGTTGCTCCCATATCCAAGAAGGTCATGTGCCTCACCATGCAGTCCTAGAAGCCAATTTTGGAAATTAATATTTATGGAATTAATAACTTAGGTAGATTTGAATCAATAGTGTTAAGTTCCGCTTGCGATTCAAATCTAAACCATTAAGAACAAATAAGTTAAATTTGGAATCAATGATGTTAAGTTCCGTCTGTGATTCCTAATTTAACTTCTAAAGAACACAATAGGTTATTTAAGGAAAGATTCGACACTTGTATAAAAAATTTTTGTACTGTGGAACCAGTACATTTTCCTAGGACTAACCAACAATTCCCTATGTTTAATTAGCTTAGAGGGGTTCGGTGATTATTTGATACCAATTCATGATAAATTTAGGTTTATCAGATACCCTAGGGCCCCCTAGTCATACAATTGCTAGAGTTGTCCGATTTACTTCCTAATGGTAGATTAATGGTATTAAGTAGAAGAGGTAACCTAAAAAATCTGGTTAAAATGATACCCTCTATCACAGGGCCCCCAGTCATACAATCGCTAGATTATACAAGTCACTTCCTAATATTAATTTGGGAAAACTCCTAAAACTCTAATTAGTCTCCCTAATAGAGAATTGATCCTCATTTCAAGGGAATACCTTAAAAAAAAAGGGATGCCCTTTGTCACAAGTCCCATTGTCATAAAATCTAAAACATCCTCTTTACACGGTGACCAAAACTCTACATCTAAATGTATTGACCTAACACATATTTCTTCAAACACATACAAGGCACAAAACATAAAAACAAATCATAAAACATATCATAGCATAAGAAAATGTCCAAATACATAGTTCATACATCAATAACGCATCACAATTACTTCCTACATCCTAGGTCCAGAGATCTACTCCATTGCGAAGGATTTACAAATCAAAGACATAAAATAGAACATTCTTACAACACCGAAATGAAAGAAAGAGGAGAAGAAATACTTCTAGGAGATTTTCGGTATCTTTGGGATGAAATCGTTGCTCCGAAGGTGGGCAGATTGTGTGGATCGACAAAGATAGAAGCTCTAGGGTTCCCCCAGGGGATATTCATTCCCCAAGGAAAGGGAAGAAACTCCAATCCAAAGTTTTGTGAAAAGGGGAGAAAATCCCCTTTTATAGCAGGGGGCATGACCCCCTTGTTTTCTCCAACACACGGTTGTGCCTCAAGGCACGGTCGTGGTGTGTGTGCCATAGCCCAAGGCAGGCACGGTCAGACCATGTCTTGTTCTAATAAAATGGGGCACGACAGTGATGTGTCTGGCTGGGAAGAGAGGCATGATCATACCTCAACGCACTGTCGGGTCATGAGTCTTGATTGGAGTGAGGCATGACCTACTCGTGTAGACCTCTAAGGGTGGCTTTGGGGGAGGCACACGATCATGCTGCTGGCGTATGGACATGTTGCTAATTTTGTCTATGTTTGCTTCAATGTGCGTCTTTGCTCCATTTTGGCTCCAATTTACATCATGTCAATAAAAATAAGAAAAGAGCATGCCTCTAAACAAATAAAGTTGAAATATGACATAATAATAGAATAGGGTGCAATAAACTCATGAAATGCAAGTACGTGTGCATAAAATAATGCCTAAAAACATATATAATCTACACACATTTTCACTTTGGGGAAGATAATTGGTTCTTGAAGACATCGTTTTCATCTCAGCTAAGCTTTCTTATCTCTTCTTTATGTTTTGAGTTGTTGCTTGCCTCTATTCATGTCTTTGAGCCCTATTTCTTTGCGCATGGAGTAGATTCTTCTTATTCTAAAACATAAGGAGTAATTGTAATGTATATGATCCTTCAACTAAACCATTTTTGACCACCAGGAAAAACCTTGAAGGAGATGATGATGGAGGGAGCGGTGCCTATAACTCTCTCCACCACTCAAACCATGTTGCTCCCTGCTTGGCTTTTATTACTAAATCTCCTTCAGCCACTAGGAACTCAGGGGAATCTATTCCTTTTTCTTACTTTTATTTTATCTTTATATTGTCTTGTTTATTTTTTTTCATTTAAGAACTTTGCTTGTTCTTGTCTTAGCTTTTATTTTAACTAATTTCAAGGCTAGGAGCACCCATGAGTTGGTCACAACATTCGCCATGGGCATGGAAGGAGTTGGAGAAAAGAATTTGAAGGCAGGTGGTTCCTCATGGTAGCAAGGTAGAAAGTTTCATGGCAGGGTTGTGTAGGATCGCAAAGCACTAGAGGGGGGGAGGGGGGGGAGGGGGGGTGAATAGCGCTCATGGCTAATTCATTCGTTTCATAAATACACAGCGGAATATAGAAGTAAACTAAAAGCAATCGCTAACACTTTTGATTACTTGGTTCGAAGCCTATGTCAACTCCTACTCCAAGGCCCACGATCATTGATTGCTTTCGGTGGACAATCACTATAAGCTCGAGAATCTTTACAAGATTAATTACAAGTACTAAACTTAAAAAGATCAATTCGAGGCGCCTCCAAAAATTTACTTAAGGCGCCTTAATTTGCTTAAGACGCCTTCAATCCCTGACTTCAGAAAACGAACAGAACGCTTTCTGTTCGCTTTCTGCCGACGCCGAGCACGAATTCCGCGTGTGATTTCTAGCAATCAAGGCGCCTTCAACCCGTTGTTCTTCCCTCAACACCTAGCAATGCCTCCTAGGTATAATCTCAACCCTTCCTGATCAAGTTTTACATAAGATTCATGCTTATTTTTGCCAATTTTGGTGAAATAATTGAAATAGGAAGCGCCGTCACGTTGATCCTACTCCAGTTAGACTTCCATCAGCAGATATCAGATTCCCTACTGTACATCTTAGGGATACCTTTGCTAGTTACACTTTTGAACCTATCAAACCTAGATATGTGAATAGGTCCTTTTTTACCCAGTTTTGTCAGCCATCTATCCAGATGATAGAGCACTATCAGCTGGACCAACTGGTTTACTGCACTGATATAGTAAATCAGGAATTATGTGCACAGTTCTATCACAACCTTGAGAGGGTTGATGATAGTAGGTACTCCACCAGAGTTGCTGGCACTAATATTGAGCTTACTCCCACTTTGTTACGCACCACCCTAGGACTTAGGGCTTCAGAGTTTACTTTCCTATGCTACCCCAGTAGGGAACTGCCATTTGGCGATCCCTACTCCCATATTACGTTAGATACTATCTATACGTATTTCTTTAGGGAAGAGAGACCTCTTGGTCTGACTGAGTTCAGGTTAGTCTCTCTTCGGGTTCAGGACTATGTGATGTATAGGGTCCTGACAGCATGTATTTTGCCGATCTCATCTCGGGATGTCCCGAAGATGAGGTCTTCACACTCATTTTTCTTGTACGCCTTGTGTCATCGATTAGATATCGATATAGCCTTGCATATGTTCCAGAACATTATTTGTGCATCTGGGACAGTCACTTCCAGGATAGTACACATGTCCTATTGTCATATTTTGGCACGCTTCTTTTCGACCATAGAGGGCATAGATGTGACCAGAGGGACAGTCATCCCTCTAACCATATATGACGAGCTAGGGTCCCGCAGTTGTAGACTAGCCAGTGCTGAGATCACCGCTGATGGAGTTCTAGCCTGGACAGGACGACCACAGTCAGCCGCTACCCCTATCGCTCCAGAGGCCGAGGATATACCAGGCGAGGGAGAGGAGTGGGCCGACTTCTTAGCTGAGGATCTTTTCGCGGATCCTTCCCCGTCTGCCAGGCCATCCACCTCAGCCGGACCTTCGACCTCTGCACCACTCTCTGTCGAGGACAGACTAGCTCGACTCGAGGTCGAGTCCATCCAGACACGACGGATAGTTCTTTCCATTCGATCCGAGATGGCTACCGGATTTACCTCCCTCTAAGACGAGATACGACGTCTAGGTCAGCGAGCACCCGAGCAACCCCATGCACCACCACCCGCTGATGACCCACCAGCTGATGCTCCTCGAGTAGATGATCCTACTCTTTGATATGACCCTTTTATGCATTGTACTATGGACTGTTAACTATGGACACTTACACTTCACTATCTATTTGTTTTGTTAGACTTTCTTGAAGTGATATCTACTTATTTGCATGCTTGCTAGTCAACAACTTACTTAGTTTCAAATAATCTGGGTCTACTTATCATTTTAAAAGTTCTAGGAAAATATTTATTTCAAAATCCCAATTTATTATATTTTTCAAAAGTTGGACTTAGCCTAGGCTCTACCTTAGAAATCCTGTTCCCCTAGATTTGAGCTAGAGCATCTCACAAACACCTAGATATACCTTGATTGTGTTTGAAAAATATAGAATGGCTGAGATGCATAGGGTACAGCCTGGACTCAAGAATGCTTATATCTGTGCATCAATATGAGTCTGGGTGTTAAACACGTAATATACATCAATCAAGTCAAGTTTTCCAGCTCTAGTCAAATCTATCTAGACCAAATTGACTTAACTTGACTAACCAAGTGAAAGTCGTTGCCCTCTAGGCAATCAGCAAGTAGCTAAAGGTTGGACAGTTGGTAAAGAATACTCAGTTTTCAGGTTAAGCATGTTTGATCTTTAAGGCTCTGATACAACTTAAAGTAAAACTGGATAATTTGAAATCTATTGAATTTGACTCATGCTTGGACTTAAGGACCAACTGACTTTGAATAAATAACCCAAACCAAATTTTTAGCTACTCCACTCCCTCCTTGTCCTAAAATTTAATAAGTATTGTTTAAAATTAAGTTAAGTTTTTAAGCTATAGTTTTCAATACTTGCAAAGAGCTTAGCTAAGTTCCAATTTTTATTTTCAAAATTTTAAAACTTAGCCCACTTTGAAATCTAACTTTGTAAATTCTTGCTTTCCTAAGTAATGTATAGTTTTGCAAAATTTAACTCATTGCTTTTCAAAAATTTCTACTAAGTAAAAAGTGACTTAAAAAATGTTTTCTCAAAAATCATTTGGTTCCAAATATTTCTCTAACAAATTTTCAAAATCTAAACAAGTACTTCTCTACGTATAGTTTTTCAACTTAGTTAAAAACTATCAAAAAGGTTCCACCTTCTAGTGGTTTTATAATTTTAACTAAGTTTCCAAAGGGCTAACATCATCCCTTAAAATCAACCCTTATTAACTTTTAGATCTTTATTTCACTTAGCTAAAAGGTAAGAAAAGAAAATTATAAAATATTATGTGTTATCAAAGTCTTGTTATCCCTCTTTAAAAATTGAATGACTATTTTGATTATTTTTTATATATGGCAAAGGGGGAGAGTAGCAAATTCAAATACTCAAATAATTATCAAATTAAAATTCAAAAATGAGAGTAGCAAATTCAAATAATAAATAACAAAATATTAAAGGGGAAGTAATAGTTAAGGGGGAGCCTAAACTTGATGCTATGCTTTAAATTCATGGAGTTTACTTTAGCAAAATATTCATTGATGCTATGCTTGCTTTAAATGTTTTTATTTGCATCTATTCTTTATTTGATATCTGTTTACTTAACTTTGAATTTAAGTTGTCATAATCAAAAAGGGGGAGATTGTTGGTGCGGGAAGCATCCGACGATCGAACTCGTGTTTTGATAATGGCAAAAGATTCAAAGTTAAGGTGTTTTGTGATCTAACAAGTCTGCTTGAGTGTTTCAGGAAAGTCCTAGCTGCGGTTAGGCAAAGGGAAAACCCTAGGGGGTGGTAACCCTAGGTCATAGGGGGTGGTAACCCTATGCAAAAAGTCTTGGCAGGTCGATGGCTTCAGGCAAAAGTCCTAGGGCGTGGTAACCCTAGGTGGAAAGTCCTGGTGTCGCAAACCAGGTGAAAGACTGGACTAGCCGGGAAGCGGATGTCCAGCAGAAAGTCAGGAAGCGTCGAGTGCTGAGCAAAAGTCCAGTCGATCTGGAGGATCGCACTGGCAACATGTAAATCTCCTGAGTGAAGTAGGTGAGAATGCGTTCCCCGTAGAGGGAACAATTGGCGTCGGGTCAACCTAGGGTTTCCGGTCGGAAATCCAAAGTCAGACCCGGACAGTCCGGAGACTGTTATATCATTCCATTTATATTATTGTTTTGCGCTAACTTTGTGTTGCAGGGTATTTTTGGATTAACATATCTTGCAAGGACCAAAGTGCACAAATGACCTCGGATGAACAGTGCCGAGGCGCCTCCATGGAGCTTGGAGACGCCTCGGGTGCGAGCCAGAAGAGACCAGCGCAGCACAGTCCCGCGCGCCTTGGAAGAGGTTTAAGGCGCCTTGGACCAGTGGATGGAGGCGCCTCGGGTGGATTAAGGCGCCTTTAGATGGGATAAGCGCAGAATGGTCAGCGCTCATCTGCACGGTGAACTCGAAGCAGTAGAGGCGCCTTGAATGGCTTTCAAGGCGCCTTGGATGCCCTTTATAAGGGGACTTCGAGTAGTAGTGAAAGACATCAACTCTCAAGCGATTCTTCTGCATTCAACTGCTAACGAACTCATTTCGAAGTGCTGCAACTCGACGCCGACGACTTGGAGCTTCAATTTAGCATTTTAGTTGTTGGTATAAAAGTTTATTTACGTTCTTTATTTGCTTCTTGTACTTAAACTTGTAAATCTATTCGAGCTTATAGTTGTTGCCCACAGTAAGCGATCAAGGATCGCGGGCCTTCGAGTAGGAGTCGCTATAGGCTCCAAAGTAAATTCTCCGTGTCCAAAGTAAATCTATTCGAGCTTATAGTTGTTTGCTTTCCTTTTCTATTTCCGCTGCTTATTACTCTGTTAGTTTTTTATACGATTTACGATTTCCAAAAGTGAAAGCCACGAGCGCTATTCACCCCCCCCCCCTCTAGCGCATCTCGATCCAACAGGTGCTCTTTGTGGTCTTCTTCACTATGTGAATATACAAGGATGTCATCGATAAACACCACCACAAATTTATCAAGATATGGTCTAAACACCCTATTCATGAGATCCATGAATGTTGTCGTGGCATTGGTTAAGCCGAACGGCATTCCCATGAACTCGTAGTGTCCATTCCTAGTTCTAAAAGCCATCTTTGGTATATCTTCGGCCTTATTAATCTTCAACTGGTGATAGCTTGACCTTAAATCGAGTTTGGAGAACACTGTAGTTCCTTTAAGTTGGTCGAAGAGGTCTTCTATCCTTGGAAGGAGGTACTTATTCTTGATTGTGATTTTGGTCAATTCTCGATAATAATCGATGCACAATCTCATACTCCCGTCTTTCTTCTTCACAAATAAAACTAGGGCCCCTTACGGAGATGCGCTCGGTCTGATTTTTTTTTTTTTAACAACTCTTAAAGTTGTTCTTTTAGTTCTTACGAAGTTTGACACTCTTCCTGTTGCAATCCACTACTGCATGGTTCTTGGCCAACCAATCCATTCCAAGAATGGCATCGAACTCAACCATGTTTAGTTGAATCAGATCAACTTTGAATAAATGATTACCAATACTGACCTGACAACTTCAATGCAACTTATGAGTTTCAATAGCCTTATTAGTGGGCGTAGCTACTCTATATGGTTCACTAAGTATTCCAGCTCTAAGTCCTAACTTCATAGTGAATCTTTTAGATATAAAAGAATGAGTGGCACCACAGTCAAACAATACATAGGCAGTCATTTTGTTGATTAAAATGGTACCTACCACCACATCGCATGCGTCTTCCGCCTCTTCTTAAGTCATAGAGAACACCCGAGCATTGGGCTTATTCTCCTTTGGTTTATTCAGGACTGCAACAGAATTTGATACCGCCCCTTGTCTTTTGGGTTCAGGACAATTCGTAATTCAGTGCCCCATCTTCTCACAGTTGAAGCATGCACCGAAGATCCTACGACATTCTCCAAGATGTCTGAAGTTACAAGTAGGACATGGCTTAATGCTTTGGGAGGGCAAAGTGAAAGAGGGTCCTTTGGACGACCCGCTTGATAGGTTGGGTTGTTTTAACCTTTGTTCACTTGGGGTTGCTAAGCCTTGAAGGGTGGATGTTACGATGGTAGTGATGGCCATTAAATCTTCTCGGCTGAGGTTAACTCCTTGGGGAGGGTTTGCATCTTCATTGTTATTGTGGTTGGTGTAGTTGGGGTTACAATTGTTCTAGACGAGTCTATTGACCATTTCCTAAAATTGGATGAGCGATGGTTCATGATAGTTTAAAGATAACTACTTAAGTAATGACGAAATTAGATTTTGACTTTCCTACGAGAAGGTATAGGCAACCGAAAACCTTCCTAAAACGGCAAAAACATGATTTCGGATGTCTTAACGATGGAATTCGATAGAAAAATGGCATGCGTCACGATGATGGATAATGATTTTTGCTAGTTAGCCATTTTGGAGGGAACTAGCCATTTGTCGAAAATCCACCTTCATTAGATTTATGTACAAAATGTCCCAACCGGATTAAAACCTAGCTCTGATACCACTTCAATGTCACGCCCCGTGACCAAGGCGCGTGACACCGGCGTTGCTCGCGAATATAAATACTTGAAAACAACAAGCCTCATAAAGTGCATACCAAACCAGTAATAATATAACGAAAATATTATCTTTACAATCCAAAAGTGAAAGCGTACAAATAAGGATAACATGAACTAAAAGGATGAATCACTTAGACACGGCTTCATTACCAGCCCCAAAACATCTCCTGCTCCTCCTTCTCAACTTATTCCTCGTCTTTATCTGGGGATGGGAGTAATGGGGGTGAGTGCTTGGAAAACACTCAAAAGTGGGATCGATCGAATATAGCATGACAGAATACAAAATATAACATAACATTCAGAATGCATGACGAAAACATATTTAATGAAACATGACAAAAACACAACTTAAACGAAAATATATACTTTTAACAAAATATTCAGAATTCATGACAGAAACATAACTTAAATGAAAACATATACTTCTAGCAAAACATTCAGAATTCATGACAGAAACATAACTTAGTCAAAAACATAGCACTGTTAATCATCTTGTTTTCTATGGTATTATTGATTAGTCCCCTATATGTAATTCCTCTAAGGGGTGAGGCCATCACCATGCGCCTATGGCCTGTGTACCTGCATGAACCTCCCTCCATATCCGTGGGGCCAGCACTAGGGGGGCCGCTAAGATAGCGGATCTACTTTTTTTCTAAGGGGTGAGGCCATATATCGGTTATTATTACCCACCGCATCAGGGCCATAACTTATCATATCTTATCATGTTTTCAGAAATTCCCTTTTACTGATCAGTCCCTTATATGTAATTCCTCTAAGGGGTGAGGTTATTTATCGGTTATTATTACCCCACCGCATCAGGGCCATATACCGGTTATTATTACCCACCGCATCAGGGTCATATATCGATTATTATTACCCACCGCATCAGGGTCATAACTTGTCATATCTTATCATATTTTTGAAAATTTCCTTTACCATATCTAACTTGAGTCATAACAGTGCATCTTGGAACAAAAAGAAATGAACTTGTAATATAAAATAATGAAATATAAACATATTCCATAGCTATACTTGAAACAAAAGCCCACTTACAGAGTCAGCAACTTCTTTGGCTTTGGACAGAAACTTTACGAGACTTGAACTTGATATGATCGGTTAGGTGCTAGCCTCTTGGATCGACAAAGTCTTGGAAGTACTACCGATCTCTTCGAGTAAAAGAAAGTGAAGAAGAACTTGACGAGGGAGACTCGGAGAGAAAGAATTCACCTTTGAATCTTTCCAAGGATGGCTAATTCATCATTTATGATCTTCATTAATTAAGAAGATGAAGAGTTATAGGCTCCATAAATTCTTCATTTATGACCTTCATTATGATGACTCTTTAACTTCTCCATTAATTAATATTATGATGACCTTTCGAATTCTCTATTAATCATCATGATCATGGCTATTCGAATTCTCTATCTTTGGATCAAATAAATCCATATTTGATCTTGATCTCGATTAGCTTCCAATGTCATTGTTTATTTCTACGTGCTATGCATGCCCCCCTCTAGGTTTTATACACGAAGGCAGTGTAAATTTATGATTTTTATTCTTGCTGATACATGTTTACTGTGTTATGATTCTTCCTCAAAGTTACACCTTATGCTCCTCACTTGTCTGCTAACTTTGGATAGCCAAAAAAAGGTCTAAAATGAACCAAAGATGTCGGTTTAAAGAAGAATTCAATAACATCAGAACTATTTTCTTTCCTTTCATTTGTTGGATTGGTAGCATTACATTGTTTTATCTCTATATCTTCTCAAAGTCATCATGTAGTCATATCGATTTCCTTTTTTTTTTTTGCTATTTTTTTTACACAAGTCTTACTTCTTTAGCATCAGATATTAGAATGAACAGTTTAGATGACATGTAAAGTGTAATAAAGATAATTCAAACTACTTTATGCTAATTACTTTGTAGAGAAGCTAATTTAACAAATGCTGTTTTAGTTGTGTTGCTAAAAAATTGTGTAGCAGAATAGATCTGTTCACTTTCATCCTGGGTTAAAATAATAATCAATATGTTATTGAAAGATGAACATAAAGATTGATAATTGATGTACAACCCTAGCCAATAAGCATTGACTAATTGTCGAGATTTGATAGGGGAAAAGAATTAACTTCTGATACATGTTTAAGGTCTAACATGAAAATTTTTACAAATTCTTTCTTATTATATTAGAACACCTCCGAGAAGCTGAAATAAACAATGGATAACATATTCGAACTCCTTGCAACCTCAGAAATCCACATGACTTGAAATGGGTGCAATATGAGGTCCCTAGGTCCATCAGTGGATTTCGGTCAAAATCCACTGATGGACCTAGAGACCTCAAATTGCACTCATTTCAAGTTCTGTGAATTTCTGAGGTTGCAAGGAATTGAATGGTGACGTCTATTGTATATTTTGACTGATCCAAAGATGTTAAAATATTATAGAAAAAATCATCTAAAACAACCTAACATGGGACTAATGTGGTTAATATCAAGCCCATGTTGGGCTTGATATGGAAGCATATCAGGCCCAATATGGGCCTAATATAGAATCATATTAGGCCAAACATGAGCCTGATATGAACCATATCAGGCTCATGGTTCATATCAGGCCCACATTGGATTGTTTTAGCTCGACCATATTTTAATACCTAGAGATCTCGAATTGGACTCATTTCAGGTCCTGTAGATTTCTGAGAATGCAAAAAGTCTAACGATATTATCCATTGCATATTTTGACTTCTCCGAAATTGTTAAAATATTATTGAAAGAAACACGTTAAACTCTAATTCCGTGGGCCTAATATGAAATCATATCAGACTCATATTATACTTTGCATGCATGCATATCTCCCGAAGAGAGAGGAAAGAGAAGATGGGAGGAAAGAGAAAAGAGGATGCGTGCAATACAGAAAGGGTTGCATATATAAAAAAGAAGAAAGAGATTAACAAATGATTATGGGGTAGAATGAAAAGAATAGAAAATTAAGTATGCTATTTGATAAATTTCAAAGTATTACATATTTTTTGATCTTATAAATTTAAGTGCGTGTTATGGTAAATTGTAGTTGTTTCTTTTGAGAAAAGTAGTTGATTGTGGTGAAATGAAAATATTCACATATATTTGGCGCAAGGTGAAAGTTTTCCAATCTATTTTATTTTGGCGAATCCCACCGCCATCTGCTGATCCACTGCGCTTTGAGCCTTCGACAAAGCCCGCAAAGAAAAATAGAGGACCGCAAGCGAGAGCGGAAAAGGAAGAGGACGATGGCGGCGGCGGAGCAGGTGAAAGCTTCGCACATACTCATCAAGCACCAGGGATCCCGTCGCAAGGCCTCGTGGAAGGATCCCGACGGCCAGGTCATCTCCGCCACCACCCGCGACGCCGCTGTCAGTCAGCTCCTTTCCCTCCGCGAGGATATTGTTTCCGGCAAGGCCCGCTTCCAGGACGTAGCAGCACGCTATTCGGATTGCAGCTCCGCCAAACGCGGTGGCGATCTCGGTCTGTTATCCTTCCTATCCGCCTTTCCGGGCGTCCTAGGGTTATATTACTGGACTTTCCGTCCCCCACTTCTTGATCCGTTTTATCTTTTCCTTTATTTTATTTTATTTTAATTGATATCTGCTTTCATGGTACCGATTTTAAATTGATCATCAAAACATTTATTCGATCCGTCAACTTGCTCCTTGGTTGGGTTCATTTGTCTTCTTCGTCTGAACTATCGGGTTGATCATTTTTTATTTTCAGAACCCTCATGTTTGTGTCTCATCTAGGGTAAATTTACCATGTGTATATTTCTTATGGGTGGTCTCTTTTGCAATTCCCAAAATTTTATAGTTTTGAACGCGTTGGTGTTATGGATTTGATAGGTATATGATAGTGCATGATTAAATTTAAGAGCATTGGGTATTCCAGTGATTGATATTGATAATCGTATATGGCTAGTGGGAAAAATGAAATCTATCTATTAATTAATTTGATTTAGGAGATCTTTGCAGGACAAGATAGACACTAATAATAGTTTTGTTTTTGATCTTGGTGTTAATTAAGGTATGTTTCCATCACAAAATCTTCATTTGGCACAATCACTATCTTTGTTTATGGTTAAGAGTGAAAATCCACCATTTACACTGATGCAGTCATGTGACTGAGAGAAACATGCCATCTCTGTTCTATCTGTTTACTTATACTATATCATATGGAAGTTTCCATATGAATGATTGTTCTTGTGCACTAATTTTTTGGAGGACAACAATAGAAAGAGATTGTACATTCTAACTATTTAGGGTCGATTACATGGATCTTATTTACTTCTATATAAGATCATACTAGTCAAGCTTTAAAATTTTGAGTTGTGCCAGAGTTTCGGATATGACTGAAATAATACGGTTTTGGTACTGTATCGTGTCATGCCAATCCATTGTGATACTTTTTTTTAATATAAAATATATTAATTAAAAATATTTTTATTAATATTTGAGTGTTATAGATACTTATTATTAAGTTATATTTGATATGTTGAATATTGAGTTTCATTTTTAAAATTATTTCGTGAAATGTTTGATTATTATTAAGTAAACGTCAATTAAGGTTTACTGAAGTCCATTAAAACCATTTAAACTTAATTTAGATATATTTTGATCTATATAAAATTAAATCCAATTTATATATAAAATAATTTAGTTTATTAGTAATAATACATTTTATAAAATTAGAAATTATATTATATTTATTTTTTTTATTATACCTAGTGAGATAAGGTTTGATTGTTGTAGTTATTATCTGAGAAGGGAAAAGGATAATCATCTTTAAATAGGTTAAGAGGTTTTGTTTTTCCTCTATTTACCTTAAGAGGTATTTTTTTCTCTTTGTTTATTTTAATGAAGAAACAAAATAATGAAGGAAAGAGGAAAAAAATTAATAAGGAAGAAAAAAATTAATGGATACAATAACAAAAACCATGTCTTATCCCACTAGGTCGTAAAAAAATTAAAAGAGAAAAACATTTAAAAAGAAGCAAAAAAATTAAAAAGGAAAATTTTAATAGGAAAAGTACATACTGTTTAAAAAAAAATTTCAACTTTTAAAATAAAAATTTAAATAAATAAATAATAAAAAATTAGCTACTAGTGAATGGCATTCTCTGCGCCCCCGCAGAGGCTGAACAGGGGTCACGGAGGCTATTATGACCATAGGCCATGCTGGTCCCGACGCCCTCCTCACCCCCACAGCGGCCTCGTGTAGGTATCGCGGCAGTGCCGATATGTGTTGGTGTGCAAGCGTAATGGTAAATTCTGCCTGTGCCAATTAGCACAACATAAAATTAAAAACCATGATAGTTTATATACAAGTCAATTAGGTCTATATTAATTTTTGTTACTTTAAGTTATCTCCTATGATTCGTCAAACCTACAAGCACCCCTGATTGTTTATACCATCTTAAGATATTTTTTATGGATGCTCCACATTATGCATAAATATTATAAGTTGTTGTATGATTCATGTAGAATATATTCTAAGTCGTTGTATGATTCATAAAATTGTCAAGAATTAAATACTGTAATTAAGGCTGAGTATTTGGTTAAAATTTGAACTGAACCGAATTAACCAAAACCAAACAAATCGAATTTTTTCGAACTGACCAAATTTTCTAATAAAAACCGAACAAACTGATTCGTTAATTCTGTCAAAAACCAAATTAGCCGAATTAATTGAATTTTTCTAATTAGAGCTAAAAATTCATCATAAATCACAATAGTGCTTAAATTGAATTTATCATAACAAAAATTTTTACCCGTTCATTTTTTATTTCAGTTTATTTGGTTTAACCGAATAAGAAATTTTAAAATTGAAACTGAATTAACTCAGTAAACAGATTTATTTTAAGAAAATGAAATTCCAAAATAACCAAACCGAATTTTTAAATTCGGTCGGTTTGGTTAGTTTGTTCGGTTTAACTGAATTCTTGTTCACTCCTAATTGTATTACATAATGAATTTGAAATCAAACAAAGTTTTTAAAAAAACTTCTACAAGCAATATGTGGTTAGTTCATTGCATAGCACATATGTTAGAGCAACAAGCTAGTCAAGTCCAAGATTCTACATAGGAAAAAAAAGAGGGTCATCTGTCCAAATTGTACGATTGGAGTGTAGCATCAGGAGGTCTTATAATTTGATTAAAATATTTTAGAACTATATTTAACTTTATATATAGTTCTTAAAGTACTGCATCTTTACATAACAAGTATCAACTCTAGAAGATGAATGTTAATTAAGATGGATGATAATGATAATAGTTAAATAGGACACTTCTAATTAGAACTTAAAATGAATCTTATACAATTGAAAACTTTCTCAAATGATATGACACGAAAAAAAATTAATGATTAATTGAATTTATATAGTTATGTTTTGGGGACCAAGATCCTATGTATAGGGACAGTAAAGAGAGGATTGAAAGTTCATAAACCTTAGTCTAATTTAGATCCTACTTTGGATTTGTATGTATTCATTGATAAATTTCATATGTAAAAAATGAAATATTCATATATAGCTGTATAGATTGCTTGTGTGGCTTCCTAGAATGCCTGGTCCTACATATTCAAGCCAATCGCGGATAGGAACCCACATGCTATACGTGATGTGGTTCCTTGCTGCAAACAGCTAGGCAACTGCTTTTTGAAACCATATAATCAAATAACATAAGGTTTGATAGATAGAGGTCAAGATGTACTCAACTGCCTATTCGTTTGATAGACAAAAGTTCAGTTGTACATAAAGTAAACTACTGTCTTCTAAACTTTTATTCTTATGTTATAATTTCTTAACAAGCAAGTGTTTGTTAATTGTAATAATACTGATTTAGTTTTATAGGTGACTTGGCTTCTCATTCCAAATCAGTCATCAATTTTATTGTTTTAGAACTCAGATGTTATGGATTGCTCTGAGTCTTTGCAAACCTCTCAATTGTCTTAATGTGCTATTGAAGAAAGTTCTAGTGGCATGTTCCCACTTCAATCACTTCAAAAGATTTCTGAGATATATTTACATTTTTACCTCCAAATTCATTTAGCATTATGTTGTATCTCTTTGTAGCTTTCATCATCACTTTTGCATATATTGATAATATTCAGGTGTCTGAGATGCAGGAGTCAAAGTTACTTGTAAGAAAAGTATGAAATTTCTGTTTCTATACTGGTTTCAGTGTCAGATCATAATGATTATGTCTTGGTGCTGAATGGCACTTGGTATGGCATGGGTTGGCATGGTTGGTACCATGCCGACCTAATTTTACATCAATTTTAGGGTTAAATTTTGTTCCAATTGTTTCAATCAAGACCTAAGATTTTTAATGGGTTGTTAATTAGGATTATCTAGTGTTTTGCCTGATTTGGGTAGAACTAGAGCCAATTCAAGCTGAACCAAGTTATTATTTGAGTGAATATGAACTGAATTAATTTATTATATGATATAACATAAAATAATTATTAATTTAAACTTGCTCTATTAGGGATTCTCAAGCTCCTCCCTCCCTCTGCCTGATCGTCAATTCCAGACCTTCTTTACTGCATCAACTGCTGGTTTTTGATGCTCGATTGAACTCCATCCCTTTTTTGGTCCTTTGTTGCAAATCTTTATCTTGAGCTTTACTCCCCGCCCCTACTTCCCTTTTAGCCCATGATGGGGTTGGGTTCCACTGTTAGGTCGAGATGAAAGGCAGGTGCTACTCATTGCAGGTGATACATCTTTGGTATGCACAATACAGGTGAAATATGTAACTTGATTCAGATGTTCATTTCTGATGTGGTGCAACCGTTGTAGGTTATTGCATACTGAGGTTGATCCTTGATATTATTAGTTACACTTCAGTTACATGAATCTTAGATGCTTATAGAGAATAATCTCCTTCAAACAAGAGATTGATTCAGTATTTGGAAACTATTCTCGCTTTCTTTCAGAATGACATCATAAGTTGGTTTGTTCAAGTCAATTCTTAACCTGATCAATGATGTTCCTCCTAATGAAAACAGTAAGTTGTTTGAGAGAGAAGGGGGGAAATCCATTTGTATTATGCATGAAAAGTTGGAACCTATCATATCTGCTGTTTTTATGTTATTATGGCTCTGCTTTCGTTAATCATAGTGTTTAGTTTCTGGTTTAGTTTTTTATACCAAATTACTCATCAATTTTATTCTTTTATCCCCTCACGTAACATGGGCTGTTTTCAAATCCTTGAATCATCGGATTGTGCTTTTGGAGACAGTTATAGAGTGATCAATGATGTTATCACTTAAATCACTTAGAAATTTGCAATATTTAAGAGTAAAGCCATCATGACGACACTATCAATCAAATTACTTCGAAATACTGCAGGTCGCTTTGGGCGTGGACAAATGCAGAAGCCGTTTGAAGAAGCAACCTTTGCACTCCAAGTCGGGCAACTTAGTGACATCGTTGATACTGACAGCGGTGTCCATATCATTCTGAGAACTGGTTGATGCTCACTGCAGTATGGAACTTTGCTTTGAAACTCCATTCCGATTATTAAGGGAGAATCTACATGACATTAAATAATAAGACGCCCCAATGATTTCGCTCTACAGTCATGCTTTAAGGACCATTGGTATAACTATCATTTTTTGGCCCTAAACTCTATTCAGCAAAATGATTGGAAAAATATTGATGTTTCGCTTGGTTTGTTTGTGACACGATAATTGAATCATGCTCACTTTGAAAAAAAAATGACGTATGTTTCATGCTCTACTGTCTATTATGCATGGTTAATCTTTGTTTCTGGATATTCGTAAATCCTTTCTGAACATTTTTTCTAAGTTTTAATTTGGTAGTTTCAGAATTATCTATTCACCAGTTGATATATAGATGTAACTTGTGTCTCGTTCAAGTAAAGGGTTACATCTCCCTGCAGAGGTAAAGGTGCTTGAAATTGTTGTAGATGTGATGAGTCATTGGGATATGTATATCGGGGCTGCCGTCTGATTACTTGAATGGGGAATGTCTTAGATTCACTGGCAACTCTTTTTTGGATGCAAATTGATCGCCGATCTAGTGTGAGGCTAATTTACAAGTTTCCGATGGAGTAGACTTCTAAACAAAGCTTATTCCCTTTTTTTAAGCTAACATCAGATGTTTTTTTGGACCGACTAATTACGAGAATGATCAGTTTTCTATCAATCATTAGGATAAATTTAGAAGTGTTCCTGGTGAGTGATCCCGTAGTTCAACATTCCAAGTTTATTATCCTATAAAAGAAAAAATATTCTACAGTGTGTCATAATTGAGAATTGAATTGTGGATATTTGGGAGATTGTATGGGCGATTTATTGTTGCATCATAGTTTAGTGACAATTTATTTCTTGCTTCCAACTCAGAAGAACATGTATATAAATGATAGTAATATGAGAGTTACCAAGAGTGTTCCTAGGGCATAGCATAGACAGTGGACACATAATATATCTGGTTTAATGATCAGAGATCGATTCTCATGAATTGATAATATGAGATTTATCTCATCATGCACCTAATGTTTGTCTATTTGTATTTATCTCTCTTCATATTTATGGGATGAGATATTGGGAGGACCGTTAAAAGTAGCGGATGAGAGTTTTCAAGAGATTAAATTCTAAAGATTGGATAATGTTTCCCTCTCTGATTCAGCTATGTATTTCTACGAGAGCCACAATGAAACTAGTGAAGGGTTGCTGCGTTCCTTTGCTTGACTTCACTGATTGAGCAACAAGAGATAGATGATCTTGGTAAGTTTATGACCATCAAATGACAGTGCAAAAGGAAACCAACCTCTCTACTTAGTATATCCATCGTTGTCCTATCATGAAATTGTCGAAGGGTAGGTGCTCCAAATTCCATAGGGCACTAAGAGACTACATCCATACTCATTATGAGAATCCAAAATCCAAAATTAGTGATCATAGAGCATGCAAGGTGGAAGCTTTATTCCCCGACATTCAAAAATTACAAGTTAACTTCTATGGTTTCTAAGAGGTATCTGGTTAATGGTAGGAACAACATGCCAATTTTTTTATATTGAGTAAGCACATCCTCAATAGATGCGTGCTGGAATGAAGGATGGTGATGGGAACTAGTGGCTATCTACAGTTTGTTACAGCGGCCTTAGGGTTCTTGATAGATTAGAGTTTTGGGTCCATATTAGGAGAACCATGGTTAACTCTTGGCGATTTTAATGATATTTGAAGTGTTGTGTAGCAACAAGGACATGGGAGACTAAATCATTGAAAGGTATTTAGCTTTTGATAAACTTCTTCAAGATAGTGGACTGCCAAAAATTCTCACATATAGGTATGATTACTTAGAGCGGTGGAAGGAGAGATTTTTTTTTTTATCAAAGATGGATAAAGTAGTGACAAATTCATAACAGTGTAATATACTCCAAGAAGGTTTGGAAGTTGCTTCTTACCATCATTCATCACTTCTTAGCATGGTATTTCTAGAAGGGTGAGGCCATTTTGAATTGTTGCTTGTTGAGATCTTTTTGGAGATTGTTAAGGGGACATTTTAACATTATAGGATAGAAAGAAGGCTGGAGGGGTGAATAACCTTACAAAAAACTTAAGACACATTAAAAGAAGTTATTCAACAAAGATAAAAATAATAGATAATAAAAAATGCACAAAAAATAAGGAAAGATACCATGCTAATTTCATCTTTTATGTGGTTCATCAACCTTAAGCTCCTACTAAGACCTATGACTTTTCAGCGGTCACTCCATAAATTCCACTAGTTTTTTTCTTTAAAATCTCTTGAAGTCGAAGAAACCTCAAAGTGTAAGGGAAATATATAATGATTGAAAAGAGAGATTGAGAGTCAGAGATTTTGATGAAGTAGCTTTGTTATACAACATGATGTTTTCATAGTCAACATGCCTTATATTTATGTCTCTCCCAAGTTTTCAAGAAATCTCTAGAATCATCTATTTTGTTTTGCATCAATTATTACTAGTCACTTTGGTTAACAATTTGTACCATCAATAATTTTTTGAAACAACTGTTATAATGAAACAATCATTCCATTATTAACCATTCATCAATCAACACGTTGGACCATCAATTCAGTAATCTTCAATCATAGTTTCTAGAAAACTACTAGTATAACAAACTAATAGTTCCTTTACAATTGATTAATCATTATATAGCTGACTCAAAGGCTCACTAACTGACCGTTCAACTGAGGTGATTAAGTAATAGCTTTGACTTGAGTCATCAGTCGAGTGACACATAGCATCAGTTGACTAACACATTTGGCAAATTAAAGGTTGGAGTCGAGTGGACTCGGCTATCAGGCAACTAAATTGCCTTGCTCAGATCAGAAATGGATCCAACCTACTACGGATCTAAAGGCACTTATATTAGTTATCTCCAAAATAAATAGGATTGTAAACAAGTTGAATCGAATCGAGTTTTGAGGTGTTCAAATTTGTTTGATAAGGTAATCGAGCCAAACCGAGCCGAGCTTAAAATGAACCAAACTTTTGAAATGGTTGTTCAAACTTGGTTTGGTTTATTTTTTATGAGTTTGAGCTTGTTTGAAGTTTGACTTGAGCTTGGTTTGTTTAGATGTTATCGAGCTCTCAATTCAAGCTTGACTTGAGCTTGGTTTGAGCTTGTTTGGTTTAGATGTTATCAAGTTCTCAATTCAAGATTGTTTGAAACTTTTAGTTATTTGATTGATTATTGAGTTTGATAATTCAAACTTATTTGTTTATTTTATTTTATTATTTATTTAGCATATTGAAAAAAGCTTTATTAATAAATATGCTTCGTGAATATTATTCACGAACGTTAACGAGCCGAACACATATATGTTCAAGCTTGTTTGTTTGGTTTAACAAGTTGTTCAAGCTTGTTTGTTTAATTAATCTTGTATATATTGAACGAACATAAAGAATCTCTTACCAAGCCGAAAATCAAATTTATTCACGAACGTTTAATTCATTTATAATCTTAAAAATAAACTAGAGTCACTAATTAGACCCATAAATGTAGGAAGTTTCCATTACAGTGCAAGTGATGAGTCCCCTCAAAGCTTGAGACCCAATGGATTCAACTTATTTTACCCAGAGTTGGGAGTAGATGGCTCTTAATAGTTGAGTTTGTCATGCAAAAAAAACTTTATGGGAGGAAAGACATATCACCATTATCAACAAAATTATATATTTTTATAGGTAAAGGTATGTATTAATCATAAAAGAAGATGTATAACTTTTTGGGCATGTTACCAAAAAATTATCAAGTGTTTAAAACCCTGAACACGTGTTTGGACTTTAGATTTTGATGAACATCCTTTTTGTGTCTACTATTTCATTGTCAAAAATGCATCCTTTGGCTGGTCAAAATCTGTGACCGTCTTTATCGTCTCTTGAAGACGTGGACATGTCCTGTTGCATCCCTAGCTATGCTCTACCTTGTTCCACACTAGCTTGCTAATTTGGCATTGAAAATAAAGATTGTCCAATGTCTCCTTCTCAACTCCATAGAAAGCACAAGTTTTCTCCTCCACATTATGTTTTCTTTCATCCCTAAGGTGCAACAATTAGAATCTCTTTATCATATATGAGCTATCCCACTATGCAATGTTTTGTTAAAGGCGATCACTATTTTTTTTTTAGTTGGTACTTGCATGAGTATTTACTCCAATAAATTTTAGAATCAATTTCTACCGGACACATAATACCTCATTGGATGTCTACCTTTCTCATGCAAAGAGTGACTATGTTAGGGCAAAATACTTCTCATGATTTACCTATTTATATCTTATCATGAGACCGACTATATTGAATCACTTGAGATGAACGTTATCATCTTTTACTCCACTAAAATAGTTTTTGTGGAGAAAGGGGCTGCTATGAGTTGAGGATTAAGCAAACTTGTATTCAGATGAGTATATAATACAATCCAAGTAGACTTAGTCTTTAGTTGGGCTAGATCAAATTAACAATCGATCTAAAATTATCATTCGAGGGTTATTTAGTTGACTAAAATAGATTTCTCCACCTTCGACCTTTACCGAAGAGGAGAAGGCTAGTGGAGAACATCATGCATAGATCTTGGAGTAACAAATCCTAAGAGGTTGTGAACAAAGTAAAAAAAATATATTTTTTAATATGTGTGTTGGCCTTGCTAAGGTAAATAGCAAGAGATAGAAAAATTTTAATTATAGGTATACTATTCATCACCTCTCTAGCGATCCTAAGTACCCACTATCCACTGCATTTACAAGATCTACATAAGCAAAAGTGAGAAGGATGGTTAAGGAGGAGCCACGAGTTTAATGCATCTGAGAGATACAACTTGATGATAAAAGACCTCAAGACTTAAAGATACTCCAAGTAACATAAGGGGAGTGACCTGGATACATGGGTTGAAGGGTAGACACGCGACTTAAGTAGACTCAACCTTAGCAGTGATCGAAGTCATGACATCAGTTGACTAATGGATAGATCCATTCAATTGGTGACCTTGATATTCATATAACCCAAGTTTATGTATGTTTGGGGTATTAAGTTTGGATCATCTGGTAGATAAAGATCAGTCAACTGCAAGTAACAAATTTTAAAAACCAAATAGAAAGTATATTCACTTAAGCTTCAAATTAAGTAAGTTGCTAGATAGTCTACAATCACATAACTAAACACATCATCTTCGATGATGATGCTCAAAAGCTAAAGTTTAAAATTACAATCACTCTCGTAATCTCTCATAGCTTTTATGCCTCCAAATCTTCAATCTCGTCAATGCTCTATACCCTAAAGTCCACCTAACATCATGTCTAGTTCATCCAATGCATCAAGCTCCCTAAGCTTGCTCTACATGTCATCTGACGTTCTTTGCCTACAAATCTACCTTGCTTCGGGCCGCCTTAGAGTATAACATCAAGCCTTCAATCCACCAAGTGCATCAGCCTTCCAATCTTGCTGAGTGCGCCATTCAATCCTCACCTTCTAAATCCAACTCGCGCTAGGCCTCTAAGCCATCAAACCCATGATCTCCAACCATATCCCTACCACTAGAGTGTCCTTCAATCTCCACAAGCCCCAACATTCATTACAAACCTTTATGATGTTGAATACAAACCAATTCAACCATATCAACTTACCAACTCTATGAGCTAGCTGATCATATGTACGATTGCAAATCTATATTAATAATATAGATGAAACCTAACTTAATTTTTGTTTTAAACACATCAAATCAAATCAAATCAGATCAAACTTGAATGATAGAAACCAACCACTTAATATAATTTTCCCTACATGCGCACAACTCCCTGTGCTACACCATCAAATTTGCACCGAGGAGATGTGAAGAAAGAAAAACCTTTAGGCAACAACATTGCACGTTATCATCACTTGTCAACTAGCCACTTAAAGAAATCTAAAATCTCTTTTTATCTTACATGCCCTACGCTACTGGGCAAGGAACTCATTAGAGATTGAATATTCGGTCACTTCTCTCTCATAGGCACACGTATTAGTGCTAACCACACACACCAAAAATGATAATAAGAAAAGAAAACATGATTGCGGCTATTGCTCTCCCGGCTAGAAGAGTAACTAAATGACTTGCAAAACGAGGAAAAAGAAATCTATGAGAGAGAGGGACAGCACCGTCGCTACATTTTGTTTTGTTTTGTTTTTTATTGTTATAAAGATAGATTTCATTATAAGTGAGGATATACATATTAGACGATCAAAAAATAAAATACATACATTTGAATCTTGAGAAACATCTTCTCTATATTTGGAACTTGCCAAATGAAAAAAATCATACAAGACATTACCAAGTAACGGACTTTCATCAATCGATTGTTACCGTGGAACTGCCAATGAAAAACAAGGTGTTCATCTCTTGGCGTATGCTGAGCCAAGATTTCACTTTATCCCATAGAGCATCAGTGGTTTGGACAAAGAAAGCAGATTTTTATGCCTTATACGGAATCCTGTCTTTGGTGGGAGGAACTGAGGTGAGCAAGCTCGATGTTTCAGTTGGTTCAGCACAAACAGACTATGTTACTAGGCTATTTTGAACGGACTATTCTATTGGCATTGTGTATCACATCTCTTTATGTAGATGCTTGCTTATTCAATAAGAATACTACAAGTTATTCTCTCTACCGAATACTTGGAATTTGCTCAGCTGCCAAGCGAGCTGCTCCCATACCATAGGGCGTTGATGATTTTTTATCAGATACACTGACCAAAATTGCACAAGAAGAATCAATCACTAGGCTTTGTTTGCATCACAAGTTGTGATGTTGTCAAGCGAAATACTTAGAATTTGCTGCTGCTAACAGGGCAGCTCCAATGCCTGAACCGTCTTTTGTGTGTTCTATGAAGACATTTTTGAAGACCTCCACCCCAAGTAGCTCGGCGACAGCCTCTTTGAGATAGTGTCTATATTGAGGGTAATGTTCATAGAGGCCACCATCCATTGCCACGACAGTTCTTTTTTGGAAGATTTGTCCTATGGAGTCCTGCTCTACCTTCTGCAGAATACCTACAATCCCTGCACCGGCAAGTCGACTGCCTCGTTTAACTATGGTATCACAAATGTCTTGGACAATTTTCCTTGCTCCTAAAGAGGAGTTTTTGACCTGAACAGAAGCGTGTTAGAAGCTCATTCATATCAAATAAGTAGAGCACTCAATGACAGTTCGCGACTTAGACTTACGCCAAGTGTGCCACTCAAAATAAGCCCAACCTTGTCGAGATCCCCAGAATCATCTTGCTGCATTGTGCAAAGATGAGGAGTGCTGTAATTCAGAAACAAGAGATCAGAATGTATCTTAACCCAAGTACTTGAGGATCATGATTGAACTCCAAAGACATTAATGCCAGTACTAGCACAAGCAGAATACATCTAAAACTTAAGCCATAAAACAATGAGACTTAAATTCACTCATTTTAAAATATTGTTCAAGCTACAAAGATGATCAGATCTTCTACAGTGATAAAAGAAGCTAAACATTGTGTTCCTGTGAACTTGTGCACGCGCAGTTTCCCAAGTCAGAAACACCATGGAAGGGTTAAATTAATCTAAAGAAGATTGCTTAATATAAAGCTTCGAGTTTAATGACGATAAGGATGTACGTGAGATGATATTTTGCTGATGTAATGCAATAAAGCATTTCTCCACATTACAATTAACTTGGCATGCAACACTAAAGTGAAGGGTTATATACTTTTGTTCGTATGAACTATAGTCATGCTCTTTCCAGGCCTAGGAAAGAGTAAACTATGCAATTATTCTAAGATCTTTCTGAAATTAGAAGGTAAAATTTATTCGCAACACATAAATTGATCTATGATCCAATCAATACATAGCAGATGCACCTCAGAGTCATTGTTTCTGTTTCATGGTAGCAAGGGTGAATCACCATCCAGTCATTTAAGATATATTCTTCAATGATGAATGAGATCTAACCACATATTGTCAAAAACAAGAATTTCAGAATTATTTCTACTGGGGGCAGATGTGACATGCAAAATCCAATAGCTATGATATGCAAAATCCAATAGCTAAAACATTATAATTATTATGCAAATCCCATAGCAAAAACATTATTATTATATGTTTTTTGATGCAATTCTACCTATATCTATTCACTTTGTCATGTTAGTTTTCAGCAAAGGAATAACATATCACACAAACAAAACAACAGTAAGTCTGATACTTAGTTTTTTTATGAAAAGAAATTAAATATGCACTTGATCTTAGAAACCCCTTCATTAACATTGGTCTCCAATTTTTTTGAATAAAGTTAGGCTTAAGTAAATGGTAGTTCATTTTATCCTTCTTTGAAATATTCAGGAGTAATTTGCAATTTATTCAAACCATCAAAATGCACATTAAGTTACTTGCCTTAGTGAAAATGGAACAGAAAGCTTCTCAGGGAAAGAATCACCAAACAAAGTGGAAGCTTTGGCCATCTTTTTCAACACTCTTCTCACAATTTCACCCAAATACATTCCTGATATTGTTTTTTCAAATAACTGTTTCATAGAAGAATAGCCATATAATTTACCATACAAGTATTAAGCAAAAAGTTGAAATTGTTAAAACAGAAATTTAAGACAATGAGTGATGGCATAAAGCAAAAACAGGGGGAAGTGACCTGTTCTCCAGGGTTAATGCTCTCATTGTCCATCTCTCTATCAAACTCAGTCAAAGGAAGGCCAGTTGAGAAAGCCCCCCATTCAATGTTGATAATCTGTGATTGAGCGGACAGTTACTTGGTCAAGAAGTTAAAATAGACAAGCAGTATTACATCTCATCTTAAACTATTTTTTGACAAACAAGAAGAGCAAAGTAAAAAATTAGCCCTGAATTGAACTATTTTTTGACAAACAAGAAGAGCAAAGTTAGCCTACATCATGGTAGACTTAAAAGGTCTGCTTCACATACTGTTTTTCCAGATCCATATGCTGATCCCTGCAATTTTGGTATGGCTTCTATACTTTCGACATAGCATGCATTGGTACCGGTACCCAAGATGACCGCAACCTTGACATCTTCATCCCAATAGTGTGCCCCAGCTAAGGTACTGACAGCATCATTAACCTGTCAAGGCGAATGCTCGTCTAATGAAGCTCTTGATAAATGTTTCACCCTTGCTCATAGATATGGATAATTCAATTCCACATACCAAAGCAGAAACTCTTATATCTAATCCTTGTCTCACCAATGCTTCATTCAAGCATACAACAACATCTCTTCCTGCCTGAAAATTGGTTCAATTATGTCATACGAAATGTAGCAAATACAACAATATTTCAACTGAACCAGTGAAATCTTTACAAGAGATAGGCGAAGCATGTAGGAGAAAGCAGATGGATTATTAACCAGAAAAAAAAAAGACTGACAATGGCCCTATGCTATGCTTGATCTTCTACATCCAGAAATTTGTGAGCTTGCGGACATACAATCATGAAATTAATCTTCAGCAAGATCCAATAAACAGATACATTACTTCTCTAAAATCTTCATCTGCTTTGAACTAAATATATCAGAGTAGCAATACCCATTCAAAGACATTGAATGTTTCGATCTAACAACCCAAAAGAGCAAATACTGACCGTCCCGGAAACTGCAAAACCCTTGGTCCACTTGATCAAAATGCCAGAATCAATAGATGTCTGTTTCACTGGAAAAGAGAACGTGAAACCGATCTCCCTCTTACTTCCCTCAGCAAGATGAAACTTCGTGCTTTCTTTCTCAACAAACCTCGCTAACCCAGAGACAATAAAATCAAACAATTCCTGTTTGTAGATGTTCCAACCATTAAAAATTATGTCGACATAACAAAACGCGAGATAAAAGTTAACAAGGAAACCTAACCTCTGTAGTGCCGTACATAAGTTCCTGAGGAATGGAAACCTGCTCGAACTCCGTGTCGATGATACGCTCCTCTTTACCTCCCAACTGCACCCTCAGCACTCGGAAATTGGTGCCTCCAAGATCTAGCGCGTAAAAGAGCCCCAGTTCATTCCTTTACACGAAAAAACCAGATCAATGGTGTCCATTTCAGGCATGTAAACTCACCCAACTTTCTAAATAAGTAAAAAGTTTTTTTTTTTTTTTTTGAGTGAGAACTAGAGGAATCTAAGATCATGTTAAGATCACCATAAATACAAGTTAAGACTGGCGAGGTGAGTTACCCTGTAGGAAGCGAATCAACATAGCTAAGGATCATCTTGAGATCACTTCCACCATTTGTGGCGAGGCCGGCTCTCATGTCAGCAGACATGGAGTCGGCAACGTGCCGGAGAACCGGTAGCGGAGTGTCGCACTTCATCTTTAGGTCCCTCAGGATCGGCGCGACCGCCGCCAGGCCAGCGGCGGAGAGCGAACACCTCACAGGTACCGCCAGCTCCCTACGACGCCGGGCAGTGGTCGAGAAGGATCCTCCCACGGCGACGGCAGTAGCGCGCGACATCTGCGGTGGTAATGGGATCGTCTGGTAGGTTCGGGATTTACAGAAATAGACCTCATTTCCAGCAAACACCAGGTTCCCCTTATTTTATTAAAGTACATTTCGGAATTTTAAATTATTTTAAGAAATTCTTATTATTTTACTGGTAAATTACTTTTAAATCCCCATACAAACTTAAACATTTACATTCAGTCCCCGTGTCAATATATATTTATTTCCGATAGCTCACAAAACTAGTTAATTTGTTTCAACTCCCTAACTCTGACGAAATTACTATATTATCCTTTGAATTTAAAACGCTCAACTGAATACATTCTCTCCCAACGTCTAACGTATCACTTCGTGACTCCAAAACTCGGCAATGCACTCCTCCGCGACTCCAAAACTTAGCGATGCACTCCGCCTCCGCGACTCCAAACCATCGGCGATGCACTCTCCGGCTTCGTCCCTAAACCATCTCCATCGACGTTGAAGGCAAAAATCATAGAGGCAGCAAAACCCGACTAAACCCTTGAATCATCGGTAAGTAAAATTTGTATGCCCTAGATTTCGACTAATTTGTTATTCCTCTGCGAAAAATCAAAGATTTAGTTCATGAGTGTTTTTGATTTTGTGAGGTTGAGGTTAAATAAATTAGGTTTAAATGTCTGCATTGTAATTTTATGAATGAGTTTGTATTGCATCTTCTTCAATTCAAAAAATATGAAATATGTGCAAATTTTGTAGTGATTATCAATAAACTAAGTAATGTACTCACTTTAAGCACTTTGAAGCCCAAAATCTGTAGGGTTGTACCTTAGGGCTATGCATGAGTAAATTGTTATAATTATTGGTGTTGTCAATTCTACTGACTCGAATAAAATTAGTTTTGATGTTCGAATTATAGTTTTATGAGTGTGTTTGTGTTTTATCTTCTTCAATTGAAGAACTGAAAGATATATATTAGTTTTGGGTATTCATTATCAATAAACTGAATATTATACTCAATTTAAACGCTTTGATGCCTAAAATGTTTAGGGTTTGTACTTTAGGATATGAACGGGTAAATAGTTTAAATTTTTTATATTGTCCAATCTGTTAGTTAGAATACAATTAGTTTTGATATTTGAATTATAATTTTATTACTGTGTTTGTATTTTATTTTCTTCAATTGAAGAATTGAAAGATATATGTTACTTTTGTATATTGATTAGCAAAAAACTGAATAATATACTCAATTTAAGTGTTTTGATACTCATATTTTCCATGACTTGTACTTTATGGTATAAATTATAAATTGTTCTTATTGTTTGAGTGTGGTTGATTTTGTTAGTTTGAATAAAAATGGGTTCTAGATTTCTAATTACAACCTGCTTTATGATTGTATTTGTGTTTTATCTTCTTCAATTGAATGATTGAATGAGATATATAGTTGTTGTATATTGATTATCAATAAACTGAATAATATACTCGCTTTGATGCCCATATTTTCCATGGATTATAGTTTATGGTGTGAATTGTTAAGTAATTTATTTTTATGTAGAAATGGAAAAAAAACCAGAGTTATAAAATTAAAGGAGGTTAAGGGGAAATCTGTGGAGAAGAACAAGAGCAAGAGCAATAAACAATTATGTTCACGTTGTTCACCGACATATTTCAAAGAAGTGTTGGATGAAGTATTACCCAATTTGGGTAATAAACAAAAAGAGAGGATCAAAAGCACTTCACTTGCTTCATGACTCGAGATTCCTGAGATGTCAATTAGTAGTACCAGAATAGATTTAGTATTAAATAGATTCCAATAGTTTTCGTGTTCTTTCTTGTTTGGTGACAACATTGTAGTTCCATTCACATCGACCGAGTTTTGCATCATCCTTTGTTTAGCCCATGTGGAGCAACCTATTGATTTGGATGTTAATATGGAGTCTAAATTTATGGCTTAGTTATTTGGAGGAAAAGTCGGCAACGTAAATAGGACTACAATTCATGATAAAATGCTTGTATTAGCTGGATTAGAGAATGATTCTGAAGTGAATGATTTTGTTAGGCTTTTTATTTGTCTTCTATTTAACTGTGTTATTTTTCCTGTTGGTAGCTATTCTACTCCTCGATTTATTATGTCCTACATTGATAACCTGACAAGGTTCTTTGATTACTCATGGGGAGATGCAACGTATAGATTTTTGTGTCACCAACTTATTTTACATACTGCTGGTAAGGGCAATAGGCTAGAAGGAAGCGAAAAGTATGTAGATGGTTGTACTGTTGGCCTAATAATGAGTTTTTAATTTTTAAAGTGCGATTGTGATATATTTCATATTATTGTAATAATATCTTTTTGTATTCAGGCTTGGTTATATAAAAGAATACCTTCATTTGGACATGCACGGTCGTTATGGTGTTTTCCCCGGTTGTTTCATTAGGAAAGGAGTAAGATTTCTATCTAACGTGATGCTATTGAGAAATTATTTACTGGCATTGATTTCAGCAGGGTACGTTGTTATATTTTTAGTATATTTTTTTTCTAAATATGATTGTAGAAGTGATGTTTGTTGTTTATAATTATGAGAAGGTGTTGGATATAATACCATTTTCGGATGAGGAGATTCTGTTAAGCGGCAAACAAGGAAGTTCTTTGGTAAATATAGAAATAATGATAATATTTATGTTAAATAATGATGATAAGACATTTTTTGACTACATTACTCTTATTTTGATGGTAAAAGCATTGTGTGAGATGTCGTGGATTAACTAACAAGAAGATAATAACTGAACCAAGCAGTGAAGAAAAGAGTAATGATGATGTGGAGGCAGAACCAGTTAGTGAAAAAATAGGTAGTGAGAAAGAAAATTTTAATTTTGAAGAGAATAAAAATGTTGAAGTCTAAGTCGGTGGTGAGACTGAACTTGCCGGGTTGTTTGAGTTGAATGTGGAAGTGGATGAAGATTTAACTCCTAACTTGGATGATAATGTTGATTTGATGGTAAAAGATGTTATTTCTCAATTGAATAAAGAAAACACTTGATTGGTAGGATTTGATGGTGATGGATTGGAAGTCGAAAAGAATAGTGGTTCAAGTGAAGAGTATGTTTCTGGAAGTGACATTGCTACTTCAAAAACAGGGAAGATCAGTTTTTTTTTAATCTTCTATTGTGGATATTGTGAGGAATAGGGCTGATCGTGTGGCGAAAAGAAAGGCATCAATGTTTGTAACTCCCCCTAGCTCAACACCAAAACACAGGAGGAAGGGAAAAAAATAGGTAGATGGAGCATAACCTAGAATGGTTATTATGATGTATAATAATTTTTGTGTGTTATTATATATTGTTGCTAAACATGTATAGATTTTAACTTATATTACTAAATATGTTTCCACATAGATAAAATTCATCGTAGATATTGAGAAGGATGGCAAGAATCCTGCCAAGAATAAAATGGATGCATATAAAGGCAGAGGTGATTTCTGTGGTCATGAAGAAGGATCAGAAAAAGAGAGAAAGGTGTTGACAAAATTTTTGTCTAGGGATGAATTAGAGTAAGTTTAATTTGATTATGTTAAATTTGTCTTAACACCTCTTTCTCAATATTTGTAATGGAAATAATTTTTCTCTCCATCTAATGTTGTCATTTAGCAAGATGACTTCTTGAGCTTGGCTGGACCTGTATTCTATCCTTTTTTATTTGGTAAGCTGGTTGATAATCAAAGCATAAACGTTTACATGAGGATTATGAAAAAACAGAGTCTGACTTATGGGTTTGAGATATACTGTATGGACACTACTATATAGGTTTGTAGCACAGTTGATATTTGATTGTACTTCTTATTAGATTAAGATGGATTAAGATAACATTTGTACTCTTGTTTTAAATATCTAGCAAGAAGTGTTGCTACATTTGGACGTATATGGCAAATACAGGCAGTTACAGACATGGAATATGAACCTTTTCTTGCTAGATTGACATCAACCACTAGGAGAAGACTGCAGGATTTAAATGAAGATATATTTACAAGATACAGATATATAATTTTCCCTATTAATGACAGGTGGTATTGGTATCTATTGGTTTTTGAAGTATCTAAAGGAAAATTCAAACTATGGAATTCAAACCATAATTCCTTTTCAGCTAGGACAACCAAAGTATATGTGAGTTTGATAATATTTTACTACATTAAGTCTTAAGACCGAGTATTAAAGCATTTCCTATTTTTTAGGCACGATTTTTGGCTGGTTGCATTGCTCATCTTTTAGGTTTCGCCATAGGTAGTCAGGAGTTGATCAGAGCAGATTGTGGTCATCAAGGTGCTACTCTTGATTGTGGTATCTATGCCTGCATGTGGGTCAAGTGTCTATCCCGTGACACTGATAATTTCTGGAGGTTTGCCAATGACATGAAGATGAACAATTATCGGGCACATGTTACATCAACGATATTATCAAATGATAATGGATTGTTGAAAAAAAACATTTGGCTAATTTTTCTCGTCCTTTGAGTTGTTTATGGAAAAACAGATGTGATGGCTAATTCTTCTTGTACTGTTATTTTTTTTGTTGTAATAATGACAGACATATGATTTTTATTCTGTAGAAATTCTGTTGAGTGATGACAACCTGAGCACACAATTTATAAGTACAAAAGGTCAAAAATCAGATATACCACCTCCAAAATTTAGGGTAATTTATACTAAAATCTAGTATATTTTGTAGCTAATTATGCACTATCAACAATAGGTCGATAATAACCTTAACTATTGCTCAAAATATTATTAAGAGACATCATTGATCATAATTGTACATAATGGTCAATGATGAAACTATTAATTAGGTACGAAATACGGCTACAAAAAGTCCAAAATCAAACATATTTCCTTCTAAATATAGTACAATGTTTACTAAATCTAGTATAATTCCTATGAAAGTGAGTACTATCTACAATAAAATGATCAAAACTTGTTAGAGCCATGTGACAAAATTTAGGTACAAAATGTCTAAAATCAGGTATACTTTCTTCTAAATCCAGCCCAATGTTTACTAAATCTAGTATAATTCCTATCAAATTAAGCACTAACTATAATATGACTATCTAAATTTGTTAGAGCCATGTGACAAAATTTATGTACAAAAAGTCTAATATTAGGTATACTTCCCTCTAAATGTAGCACAATGTTTACTAAATTTAGTATAATTTCTATCAAATTGAGCACTATCTACAATAGGACTATCAAAACTTGTTAGAGCCATGTGACAAAATTTAGGTATAAAAAGTTCAAAATTAGGTATACTTCCTTCTAAATCCAGCCCAATGTTTACTAAATCCAGTATAATTTCTATCAAATTGAACACTATCTACAATAGGACTATCAATATAAGAGTCTAAGTATTAAAAGATAATAATGTATGAGATATTCACATAATGTGATATACACCCATAACCAAATTTTAGAAAAGGTTAATGTTTGTGAGTTATTTTGACCATATCACCTTGTGTACATACTTGATCATCTAATATGGATTCAACTTATTTCTGATAGAAATTCATGTATAAATCCACTTTATTAGTATAAGGTACAATAAATCCACAAAATATCCACATGATGGACGAACCAATATGAGAGTCAATATTAACATAAATAGAAGAGAAAAATGTATGGGATATTCACATGATGTGATATACACCCATAACCTAATTTTAGAAGAGGTTAATGTTTGTGAGTTGTTTTGGTCATATCACCTAGTGTATACACTTAATCATATATGTACATAATTTTAGTACAATTTATAAAGCATCAGTTACAATTAGACACAGTATAGGCATTAATTAGGATGTTGTAGAACCTACTACTTCACATTTAGTGTGGTTAATAGCATCGCTAGTGATGATTATTTCCATCGGTAAGGATGTGATATACACCCATAACCAAATTCTAGAAGAGGTTAATGACACTATTGCTCCACTTTATTAGGTGCACATTTTTTAAAATTAAGTATAAATGTATGTTAATTTGGTATAATTAAATGTCCAAATTTATGTGTTATTGATCATATAAATGCAGTTTAATTAGGTACAAAAGGTCCAAAAGGAGGTATAATTCTATATTAATTCAGCACAATTTAAACTAAATCAAGTATATTTTCTATCCAATTGAGCACTATCTACAATAGGTTGATCAATCATCAATATATACAAATTAGGTACAGTTAATTAGGTATAAATTATCCTAAATAAAGGATAAATGTAGTTTAATTGAGTATAAATATAGTTTAATTGAGTATAATTATACAAGATTTGACTATTCAGGTATAAAGCCCCCTCATTTGAAATATGTCCCTACCAAGTTGTTAAAACAAAATACTTAACAGTTGTTGTGTATATGATCCTCACGTGGGTGGGTAAAAAATCTTAAAAGCTGAAGTAGAGGCGGTAAAATCCTACCAAACCCTAATCTCTCATCTCCCACCCAACTCTCTAAAATCGATCCTCTTCCTCCCAACTCCCTCTTGCAAACTTCAATCTGTATCCTAAAAACGGTGACGATGGCAACATAGGCAGTGATAGCAAGAGAGATTTGTGTGCTAAAATGGTGAGCCCTAAGATTTTATTTCAACATATTGTTTTAGAAGGGATTTTTGGTTGAAATGTTTGTTTATTGTAAATATAGGGGAAAACATATGTTATTTTTGTTGGAAGAAATCCCGGTGTTTATGAAAGTTGGGAAGAAACTCATGCTTAAGTTAACAAATATAGCGGTGGATTGCACAAATCTTATCTAAGTAAAGAGGAAGCATTAATAGCTTTTAATTCATACAAGGAGACACAATGTGCTTTCTTCACCCCTACTTCCAAAAGATGTTCGAGCTCAACTTTAGCGTCAACTTCAACTGCCTCTTCAAGTTCTAGTTAAATAAAGAAGCAAACTGAAGAACTATCTAAGTTAATCAATATTCAGCTAGAGTTAGCTGATGAGTACCGTAAAAATGCATCTAAGATCGTTGACATGTATGAAGAGTTAATAAACAAATTGGATTCTCTGCATGTTAGTGATTAATTAATAGACTTGTTTAAGTTAGATGAATGTATCTCTTATAAAAAACACTTGGCTGAATGTACTCATAATTGTTTTCTGCATGAACTTGTTTCTTGATCCTTTCTTGGTTGTGGAAGCTAAATATGCCCATCTCATTTGCTTATGGAGATTTTGTCATACTTAGTAAGCTCATTTAAAATTCATTATCCAAAAAACATCAAGTACAATTGACTCCAATTTAGGTATATATATATTTACATAGTATATTTATAATTTGCAAACTATAAAGAGTACATTTGGACGAAGGTTTGACACTCTTGTGGCACCCTACTAAAACACTACTTGATTCATTATATATAATATATCCAAATTTAAGTTGATTGAGAGATTGTGCATTGTATACCACACATTCCTAGATATTTATTGAGAACACATCATTACATATCATATATCCAATTTGTTAATACCAAACATGCCTATGGTAATACATGGGGATTTAAAAGTAATTTACCGCATACAGTACCATATTTTAGTTAATTGGTCATTATCATCATATACCTAATTTTTCAATATTTTTACTCATCCTTACATATCATATACCCATTTTATCAGCATTTGTACTCAAGTTTCTGTCGAAATTGGACATGGTCATTCATAATCCTAGCACTTGAACCAAAGTATACAAAATAGCATATATCAAATATCAAAACACAAACACATAATATTCATGTTCCTAACATCGTCCACAAATACAACAGTAATTATTACATGATACAAAGTCAACATAAACCACAGACACAACTCATACATGTTTACATATAAAAACATAATAGATTATAGTATAGGTACTACATAAACAGACAAACCAAGTCTTGCACAAGGTTTTCAAAAACAGAACCATCATACAATGCGTAAATCACCAATGCTACTACTCGGTGTAGGTCTTATAGTATATAGGACCATGTTTGATTCCCCTTCTAGCAATCTCTTTTTCCTGCATAAGTGTAAGAAAAGTATTAGTCAGGCTACCCATAAATAAACTAAGTGTCATATATTTACTAACAAATGACAAATCAAACACTTAAACACCATTTTAATGAAACAATAACTAGTTTGTAGCTTCTTTGCAGCTACGTCTGTTGTGACCTTTCTGATGACAACGACTACACTTTGACACACGTGTTTCAACTTGAGACGGTATCCTCTTATTCCTCCTATGACCTGGCTGACTACACACATCAGGTGCGTTTATTACATTTCCTTCATCAATATTTGACACATTAATGTCAAAAGTTGGGGTTGGATTAATAATTCCTTTATATACTTGATGATACATTCCAGTAGTGAAATACTTGTCACAAAAATCATACAACTGTTAGAGTGTATACTAAAAGCATAGCTTTTGTAAACATTTATTTTTGAAATAAAAGAATCACATTGGTCAATATCTACATTTATTTGTTAAATGTAATTGTTCAATTAATTTATATAATAGACAACATAGTGTGTGGTGTCACACACAGAAGATCATGTTGTCGGTTCTTTATAAATTATAAACAGTTGCTCACGACTAAGATGGAAAGGAAAACGATCGGAATAGTCGTAGTGTAATTAAGTATTAGTTTATCTTGATTAACAAATTACACTGGTACACTCAAAGTATATTGAGTAGGACCATTTAAGGTAAGTTTTTTTTGTACTGACTTAATAAAAGAACTAGACCTTAGTTATTATGAAAGTGTGTGCTCTTAATCCTAATATAGTAACAAACACATATATTTAATATTTATTTCTTTGACTTATCAAAGGGTGAGGTTTAGCTCGATAAATCAATATGCCCGATAAGTTGAGAAATGATATTACTTATAGTGTGTTTGATTATAGAAGGAATCTGTGTCCTAGTTATCTAGGTTGAGAATGCCCCCAAGAGGAGCTCATAAGGATTGTCGTATTAAACCCTGCAGGTGGACTTAGTCCAACATGACAATGAGGTTGAGTGGTACTACTCTTGGAGCTAGATATTAATTAAGTGAGTTGTCAGTAACTTACTTAATTAGTGGACATTTGTTATCTTAAACACAGGGAGACTAATACACTCATGATAAGAATAGCTCATAATGTAATTTGGGATTGGTGCGGTAGTGCGATAATAACTCTCTAGTGGAATGAGTTATTATCGATGAACTTGAGTTGTGTGTTCGGGGCGAACACGGGATACTCAAGCTCATTGGAAGGCCAAAACCAATTTCTCCTCTAGGTCCCTGTCGTAGCCTCATTAAAGTCTCAAGTCCATCCAAATATAAGCTCATCTTGGTGTCCAAGAAGGGGGTCGGTCCAATACTTGGTGACCAAGCAAGGGCCGACCACATCCTCTTCCATGGGGGTCGACCCTATTGTTTGGTGAACAAACTAGTAGGGCCCGACCACATTAATCAAACAAGGAGGGTTGTTTTGAATTTTTAAAATCTTCTCTTTGTAGAAAACTATAAGTTTTAAAAGAGAGATTTTAATTTTAAAAAACTTTCCTTATTTGAATTAGGCCACATATTTTAAAAGAAAGTTTAAAAGGTTTTAAAACTTTTCTTTTTAACCATCCTCATGGTTTAAGAAAAAAAGAAAGATAAGTTTTAAAATTTAAATTTTCTATCACCATGTTAAAAAAGGAAATTTTATAAGAGAAGTTTTAAATTTTAAAACATGGTTTTAATTTTTAGAACTTTCCTTTTTTAACTCCTACTTTAGGAAAGAGAGCTTGTAAAATTTTATAAGAGTTTTTCTTCTTGTAAAATTTTATAAAAAATAATATTCCTTTCCTCTTATGGGGGCCGGCTACCCTTGCTTGGTGGGCGGCCAAAAAGAAAAAAAAAATAATCATCCAAATTGATTTGGTGATTGATTCAATCAAGAGGAAAGAAAAGGAAAATAAAAAGGGAAAAGGAAAAACTAGAGGAAGATTTTAAATTTTGTAAAAATTCTTCCCTTATTTACCTTGGGCAAGTATTATAAAAGAAGGGGTGAGTAGACTTCATGAGACACAATTCTTATTCTCTTGGAGGAGTTTCTCTTGGTGTGGTCGGCCCTCTCTCTTCTCCCTTTCCCTTTGCTCTCTTCTCCCTTTCCCTTTGCTCTCTTCTCCTTGGTGGTGGTGGTGGTGGTGGCCAGATTTTAGAGGAAGAGGAAGAAAGCTTTTGGGTGGTGTTCATCTTGGAGGATCGTCGCCCACACGACGTCCAAGGCAAGGCGAGGAATACGATAGAAGATCTCGAGGTCATTAGTTTACAAAGAGAAGGTATAATTAGCAATTGTTTTCCACATCATGTTAGTTATTTATTTTTGTAAGAATTCCCAACACAAGAGGCATTAGATCTAGTTTTTCGAATTTATTTTTCGAGTTTGTGTTTTCTTTGTTTTCGAATTTGTGATTCGATTGTTCTTTTTGGTTAACCTAGAGTTATTTAAGGAAATTAAATATTAGCTTTCCTTAAAATACTTTGTCTAGGCGGTGGTGGTTGCTCCTATATCCAAGAAGGTCATGTGTCTCGCCATGCAGTCCTGGAAGCTAATTTTGGAAATTAATATTTAATGTAATTAATAACATAGGTGGATTTGAATCAATAGTGTTAAGTTCTGCTTGCGATTCAAATCTAAATCATTAAGAACAGATAAGTTAAATTTGGAATCAATGATGTTAAGTTCCGTCTGCGATTCCTAATTTAACTTCTAAAGAACACAATAGGTTATTTAAGGAAAGGTTCGACACTTATACAACAAGTTTTGTATAGTGGAACCGGTACGTTTTCCTAGGACTAACCAACAACAATGACAATGACCTCAACTTAATAGCGGCGCAAGTATGCTTGCATGGAAGCTTATTGATCTGCCAAACTTTGCATGAACAATTCTTATCCATTAAATTAACAGCAAAGGATTTTTCACCATCAACTACCTCAAACTTACAATTACATGACCAATGCACTCTCAAATTTTGGGATTCAAGATATACTCTAGCAATAGACTTCTCCTTTCTCGAACTTAATTTCTTAACCATCCCCAATGTTGATTCACATCGTCAGTGCATTATGTTCATGATCTGCATGCGTATGTGGTCCACTATAGCCACAATAGGGAGATTACGAGCTGCTTTAACCCAATTATTCCAACACTCGGCTATGTTATTAAAATTCATAACACCCTATCTATCACTAAGAAATAAAACATTTGCCCAACTTTGAGGATGAGATTGTACAATAAACCCTCTGGCAAGTGGCATGGAGTCGATGATATTGTTTATATGTTATTCATGCTCTTGCAAAGATGGAGCATACATAGCTTTCTTGAATACCGAAGACCAGTGCTTTTGGTTATGTTTTGGATAACTTTGCAACACCTAGAATGAGGCAAACAAATCATTTCAGATTCAAAACATGTATCTAGACAAAAGTAAGTAATTAATTATTTACCCGCTTCACAAAATTATCCACTAAATGCCTCAAACAATAGGAATGGTGGCTACCCACAAATAATTGCTCAACTGCCTTCATAATCCCAGAATGTCTATCCAAGAAAAAAGTGAACTCGTTGAACGAAATGCTTTGACACGAAATTAGGGCACTTCTCAAATGATAAAAAAACCATTACCAATTAGCGTCATTCTTCGCATCCACTACAGAATAACCAATTGTGAAAAAAAATCATTGTTGGCATCCTTCGATACAACAACTAGGATACAACCTTCATACTTATTCTTTATATGAGTCCCATTCAAAAAAATCAACGGCCTACAACCAGTAAGAAAATCAACTACACATGCATGGAAACAAATGAATAACCGTTTGAATTTAGATGTTATGGGATCAATCTCACACTCAGCAACACTGCTAGGATTTATTTCTCGAATAGCACGACAATACCATCTTAGCCTATCGTAGCTTCCCTTCTCTATGCTATGAATATCATACATCGCTAACTCCTTGCCTTTCCATACTTTGTGGTAGTCTAACTCTATCCCATAATCTCTTTGCGAATCTTTTTGAATTGTACAAGGGTGATAAGAGAGCTCTCCTCTCAATTTTTCTTTCACCACATTAACAATCCAAGTTGCATCGGCTTTAGGATGCTCTCTACTACGCAGATTGCTCTCACAACATGTATGGCGCAGGTTGTATTTTCAAATCCCAAATATACTATCTACTTTATATTTTAAAACATAAATTCTCCATCCACAACTCCTTTCACTACAAATAACAATTACCTTCTCGTGGTCATTTTTTCTATACAAAAATGAACGTCTTATAGCAATAACATAGTTTTTAACATATCTTCTAAAATCAGCAGCATCCTTGAAATTTTGTCCTTTGCTCTGGATGCAATTAATCCAAGCATCTATAGTATTTGGTAATGGGGCTTGTTCGATCTCCTTATCACTCCTTGACTGTGTCTGTCCCTCCTCAACCCTTACCAGTTTGATACAATTAATAGTGTCAACTTAATTATATCATATGCACTTGTGCTAGATATAACATATAATATTATCAAAACCACAATATGAAGAGGGATATAATATATGTTACCTCCCCAAATTTAGGTTGTCGTCGACATGTTCGTTTCTGCTCTCTACCCTTAAATCGATCATGCTCAACTTTATACACATATGAAAATGTATCATATTGAGCACATCATCATCACCATTCAAAGTCACATACATCTTATGTTGCAGAGCTAGGTATTGCAAAATCATAGATTCAAGAGTAATCTCCGTATATTTTTTTTGCTAAGACTCGTGTATATATATCCATCAAATTGCAACCACTGAAAATTGAAATCACAAATAACTGGTTCTTGCACTTACAACTACCCAAAAATGCAAGGTTGCAAGGCCCACTTCCAGCTTCTAGAATCCATTTTAACCTAATCCACAAAAACATAACATTCAATTCAATCATATAAAAACTGAAGATCAAAGCTTCATTCATATACAATTCAAGAATTTTTTCCCCAAAGATTTACTAATGATTTAAGAATTTTTCTATTCAAGAACAAAATAAAAAAAAATTTACCATCAATTCATCTCTAAATAACACAAACCCAAACCCAAATAGAAAACTAAACCCTAAATCTTATCTTGTTCACAAACCTAGTTTTATTCAACCTCACAAATTTTGAGCATCATACTACTTAATTGGGTACAATACTCTGTTTATTGATAATCACTACAAAAATATCCACATATCTCATTCTTTCCTTGAATTGAAGAAGATGTAATACAAACTCATTCATAAATTTGTAATTCCAAAATAGAAATCGAATTTTATTTAACCTCAACCTCACAAAATCGAAAACACTCATGAACTCCCATGACCTAAAGCTTTAATTTTTCGCACAAGAATAACAAATTAGTCAAAATCTAGGGTAGAGAATTATAACTTACCGATGATTCTTGGGTTGAAGGTGAAAGTAGGGTTCTGCTAGTTCTCTGATTTCTACCTTCAATGTTGATGGAGATGCTTTAGAGTCAAAGTAAGGGGAGGTCAGGTCGTCGCCGATGGTTTAGAGGGGAAGTCGGGGACTACGTCGCCGATGGCTTGGAGTCACGTAGGCTCGAAGTAAGGGGAGGGAGTGTGTTGATAGTTGGGAGAGAAAGGAGAAATAAATAATATTTGAGAGTTTTAATTTAATAAGAGGGCAAGTTAGTAATTTCGCATGGGTTAGGAAGTTGAAATAAACAAATTAGTTTAGTCAGGTATTAGGAAGAAAGAAAATCTGATGCAGGGACTGAATGCAAATGTTTAAGTTTGTATGGGGATTTTAAAGCAAGTTTCTCTTATTTTATCCTTAATTATTAAAATCATAAATAAAAAATTAATAAAAATAATTGTTGATTGCTAACAAGTAAAATACTAACGGTAATTCACTCGACATAAGTTTAACGTATTTTAAATTTTAAAATATTCAAATAACATAGTATACACTCGGACGAAAGATAGAGAAAATTCTGAATGAATTTAAATTTAAATTAAAATATTTCTATAAATTTTCTTAATATATTGATGTATTTAGATATGAATTTAATAGTATAAATTGAAAGTAATAAATTTTTAAATATGTAAAAGTTGAATAAAATTTATAGCAATCTCATTATCATAAGGTATAAGACAATGATACTTATTAACTAACACCATCAATATTTCCAAAACTCACATGATTAAAAAAATATTAAATTTTTAAATTTTTAAATAATGTAAATTTATTAGTCAATTTTGTCTCTTCAAATTAAAATTAATATACTTTTATGCCTCTCTTCCTATCTAAATTTAATAATATAAATTGACAACGATTAATTTTTAAATTAGCAGAGTAAAAAATTAGAGATATACTTTCAATTTAATTTATTATTCTCAATTATACTGAAATTCAAATTCAAAGACATAAATATATTAAGATGACTTTTGAGAGTATATTGATTTTAATTTAAAATGGTTCAAAATTTTTTAAATTTATTTTCGGATGAAACTAACTAATAAATCTATTAAGTATTTCAAAAATACACTACGAGATTATATAGAGTATTTTGAAACTCAAGTACGTGAAATAGATAATAATCAAACTTATCACGTAATTCGGTAAATTAACTAATAATAAAACTGTCAAAATTTTGGAGGACATATTAATAGTTGAAAACTGAGGGATATTTTTTTAAAAGTCGGCACATGTTAGAGAGTGAAATAAAATTGTCACCTTAAATATTCACGCACTCAGTTCTGCCAAATCTATTTATTAACACTTTTAGGGGTAAACCGAAACTTTCTCCGTGTTTTTGTGGTAGGTAGTAAGTTATACGGGAGATGAAGTGACGTGGAAAGTGATGATGGCGATTGTTAGCGTTGTTCGGAAGCGGATCGAAAACGGATTCGATTCAGTCGAGTAACGGCGTTTACTTGCCGCTTTCTTGTCTTTCTTCTTTTGTAATCGAAAACGGATTCGACTGTGGGTTCAATTCTATCTTCTATTTAAGGGAATAAATAAATAAAATTAAATGACATCCTTTCAAAAAAAAAAAAAAAAAAAATTTAAAAAGGCATCCATTCAATGATTTAATCTCAAAAATTCTCCTTGACATAGTTTTATTGTAGTATCGGTAGTTATTACAATGTATGATAGTTATCTAATAGTTACTATAACTCATTTAGGGTGAATGTAAGATTTATAATTCAGAATTTATACTGTATAGAAATTATTCAATAGTTACTGTAATAGTTGCTAAATATCAGATTAATTTTATTTAACTATAGTTAAATAAAGGAGACAAATTAAAAGAACTCCTCAAATTAAGAGAAACATCATATGTGTACTCTTTTTTAAAAAAATTAAATAAATGTTCATCAGGGATTTTATTCTCAAAATAGCCCTTGACCTAATGTTGTTGTAGTAACTACTAGTAGTTGTTATACTATATAGAAGTTAACCACTAGTTACTACAATATGTAGAAGCTGTTAGGGTGAGTTTAGAGTCTAGGATTTAAGATTTATATCGTATAGAAGATACTCAATACTACTAGAATGTGCAGTCGCTACTACAATGTATAGTAACTACTCGACAATTATTTAGGGTAAGTTTAAGATTTAAGATTTAGGGTCTATAAACATTATTACATCAAAATACTGTTTACCAATTTGATCAAAATTATTTAAATTTTATCAGAATCACTTTAAAACAATTATATAAGCCATTATATAACTGTTGCAACCTCAAATACTAAACTCACTGGAAACGCATTATAGCATCTACTAAGTAATTTTTATATATTATAGTAGCTACTCGATAATTTCTATATGATATAAATTTTAAATTTTAAACTCATTCTAAATATGTTGTAGCAACTATTAGGTAATTTCTACACATTGTAGCAGCTATTAGTAACTACTATAAAAATATTAGGTCAAAGGATATTTTAAGAATAAAATCACTGATGGAACACTTGTTTGATTTTTTTTTTTTGGAAAAATGAGTGTCCTCTTAATTTGAGGCACTCTTTTAATTTTTGTCCTTTATTTAACTATAGTTAAATAAAATTAATCTGATATATAGGTAACAATTTATGAATGGTTGTGGAATTATATAAGCAATTACATGTGAAAAGGAAATATTATTAACCTATATGTATATAGATACTCCTCATGAATTTACATAACTTAGGAGGTTATTTAGAAATGATGGGTTATGGAGATGAGGAAGTTTATGAAATGTTGGGGGTTATGGGCATCCACATGTATTATTTTAGAACACTCCCCCTTGGATGCTCATAATTAAAGAATTTGCTTCATTAAAACATTACTAGGAAAAACTTGATGGGAAAAAAATCTAGTGAGAAAAAAGAGTACATCATTCTACAACTGTATCGCTATAAATTTACCGGACAACATAATTGTCACGCCCTGAGGAAGTCTCTGTCCAAAGAAATTTCGACAGCACCTCCCTTGTACGGGTGACAATCTGAAACATTTATACAAAGCCCTCAAGGCCACATATACCTCGGCCAACACGGTCGGAACAATAACAGTAATAAAAATATAACACAAAGTCATCCACGCAGTTTATATCATCAGCCCACTCGGCTGGAACAAAAATCCAAAACACAACAGAAAAATGATAGAAAACCAAAATACATGACATGCTAGCCAGCTAGGCTTACACCACACCACAAAACACCACTCCGAAAACAAAACCGAAACACAAGCTAGATACACAAATTACCAAAGTACAAATGGACAACAATGAAGACAGATCTTCTGAGGTGACATGGGACCAGCAGACAGGATACTCCAAGCGACACCAGAAACAATTTGGTACCTGAAAAAGATAATGTCCACGGGGGTGAGTTCAACAACTCAACGAATACCAATAGACATGCCTAGTAAGATATATCTAACAGCAATAAACATGGAATATAGCTTCCTAATCATATATAGGAAATATACAAAACTGAAAGGTAACTGAGGAAGCTGTACTCACCAGGAACTCCTATCCAGAACAAAAGGGTCGTCAAACCAGATACACAATATGCCTCCTGTAAGCATGTCAAACAAATGCATCCACCAAAATGCAGCATATAAGTGCAGCAATCACAAACAAATAAATGCAATAAATGCATATGGTGCCAATGACATCGTCACCCCTGAGGCCAGTCAGTCATCTCACACACAATGGTGAGACTGAGTGGGTAGGGCTGTGACAACCGTGCACTCTGACGTCACTACTCCTGATGAGTGATCGAGTGGACGGGATGCTGTCGGAGTACACATATACTCTTACCCAAAATCATAAGTGGGCGAGCGCAATGCTCTCATCTCCCGGTACACCATGACGGAGAGGGATCCCTGACGTGCTACCACGCTGCGTCACACTACCCATGAGCGGACCAATGGAGCACCGAACAGAGCAAAACTGATGTGCTACCACGCTGCGTCACGCTACCCATGAGCGGACCAACGGAGCACCGAACAGTGATGAAACTGGCGATATGCTCTATAATAATGGAGCAGCCTATCACGCAGCATGCAATCATGCGAATGGTGCATGAAACTAAGCATGACAATATCCTGAACCAAATCCACATATATATATAAAAATGTGTACCCTAGTACAGCTAAGTCAAAACCACAGATCTAGGGTATACAGGTCCTCTATGGTATAACAACCTAGGTCCTGAAACATATCCACCTCCATAAAATATGTACCAACAATGTACATGGATCAAAACAAAAGGTCTAGGTACACAGATCAGGTATGATATCAAAATATAGATACACATGTCAGATAATAAAAATCCAGAACCTAGTCCTAACCTTAGTAAGGTATGTGTTGGTGCGGGAAGCATCCGACGATCGAACTCGTGTTTTGATAATGGCAAAGAATTTAAAGTTAAGATGTATTGTAGTCTAACAAGTCTACTTGAGGATTCCAGGAAAGTCCTAGCTGCGGTTAGGCAAAGGGATAAAACCCTAGGGGAGGTAACCCCAGGTCATAGGGGGTGGTAACCCTATGCGGAAAGTCTTGGCAGGACGATGACTTCAGGCAAAAAGTCCTAGGTGGTGGTAACCCTAGGTGGAAAGTCCTGGTGTCGCGAACCAGGTGAAAGTCTGGACTAGCCGGGAAGCGGATGTCCAGCAGAAAGTCCGGAAGTATCGAGTGCTGAGCAAAAGTCCAGTCGATCTGGAGGATCGCACTGGTAACAGGTAAATCTCCTGAGTGGAGTAGGTGAGGACACGTTCCCCGTAGAGGGAACAGTAGGCGTCGGGTCGACCTAGGGTTTCCGGTTGGAAACCTGAAGTCAGACTCGGACAGTCCGAAGACTGTCTATACTTCATTTATCATATTTATTGTGCTAACTTTGTGTTGCAGGATAGTGTTTGGGACTAACGTATCTTGCAGGTGCAAAGGAGCAACCTAAAGCCTCGGATGAACAGTGTCCGAGGCGCCTCCATGGAGCTTGGAGGCGCCTCGGGTGCAAAGCTAGAGCTGGCTGTGAAGCACCATTGGAGGCGCCTTGAAGAAGGCAGAAGGCGCCTTGAGTGAGGTTTAAGGCGCCTTAAGCAGATGAACTTCGACCAGTTCAAGCTTGATCCACGCGGAGGACTCGGCAGCATGGAGGCGCCTTGAACAGCCTTCAAGGGGCCTTGAACACCCTTTATAAGGGGGTTTCGACCAGCACTTCAAAACAACAACTTCCAGGCTTCCTCTCTTCAACGTGCTACTAACAAGATCATTCCGAGGTGCTATTGCGACATACCGACGACCTGGAGCATCAGTTTCGATTCTGTTATTGTCGGTATAGTTTACTTTGGTGCTTACAATTGTAAATCTTTTATTGTACTTTTAACGAACTTATAGTTGTTGCCCACCGGAAGCAATCAAGGATCGCGGGCCTTCGAGTAGGAGTCGCCTTAGGCTCCGAACGAAGTAAATTCCTCTGTGTTTGTGTGTTTGCCTTTTTATTCCGCTGCGTTTTAACTCCGATAGTTTTCCGATTCGAAAATCGAAATAACCGCAAGCGCTATTCACCCCCCCTCTAGCGCTTCTCGATCCAACAATTGGTATCAGAGCGGGGTTGTTTTGAATTGGTGCAACCACCATTCAAATAGTTTTTTTTCGTGGTATTTTTTTTCAAGTCAATTAGAAATTAGCTAATTAGCTAAATTCTAATTCTTTTCAAATCGGTGTTGCTCAAAGTTGGTCATACCACTTGGGCTCATTTTTTTTTCCCTCTCTTCCCGCACTACTAATCCAAGACTCAATCTTGGAATAGATCTTGTTGTTTCTGTTTCTTTTAGATCTAAATGGCCCAACAAGAAGGATTTAGCACCGTTCGTCCCCCACTATTTTCCGGAGAAGACTTCGGATCTTGGATGGGGCGAATGGAAATATATCTGAAGATCCAGTTCGACACCTGGATGATAGTCAAAACAGGACTGCAACTACCAACTGGTACAAACGGTAAGCCTACATCCTGTGAGAACTGGGAGCCAGCGTTTATCAAAAAAGTGGAAGCCGACGCCAAAGCCACCTACACCATCCAGTGCGGTCTTACCAAAGAAGAGCTCAACAGAGTCAGTCCATTCTCCTCCGCAAAGGAGCTATGGGAGAAACTGATTGAACTTCACGAGGGCACCTCGGAAACCAAGGTAAGTAAGCGTGATTTGTTACTTAATAAACTATACAATTTAAAAATGCAGGAAGGCGAAACGGCAAGTTCGTTACATACTTGAATTCAAGATATTCTGAATTCCCTTCATGGAATCGGGCAGAAGGTAGAAAACAGAGACATAATAAGGTATGCTCTTAACTCATTTCCTAGGAGTACATTGTGGGCATCAATGGTAGATGCCTACAAAGTCTCTAAGGATTTGTCTTCCTTAAAATTAGACGAATTATTTAGTGAATTTGAACTCTATGAACAAACTAATGCACAACTATCCGAGAAGGGCATTGCTTTGGTTGTAGGTACGAGTCGAACACGGGAATCAAGAGTACGACAAAAAATTGAATCGGAATCAGAAGACGAACCCCGACTAAGAAGATTCAGAAGATGAACTGACCAGCGAACTAGTGAATCTCGTGAAGAAGCTCTACAAGAAGAAGAAGGGCTTCAACAAGAAAGATCTAAAGAAGGCAGTTCAATCCAAGGAGGCCCAACAGAACTCAAAGGTAAAGTTCGAAGTCACTTGCTACGGGTGCAACCAGAAGGGGCATATAAAAGCCAACTGCCCCAACCAAAAGGAAGCCAAGAAGCAAAGAAGAAAGAAGGCCCTGAAGGCAACTTGGGACGAATCTTCTTCGGAGGACAAAGACGACGAATTCGACCAAACGAGTTTACTCGCATTGATGGCCCGGGACCAGATCATCGATTCCGAGAGTGAGTCAGAGGCCGACTCCGAGCAAAGCCACGGATCCGCATCCGTTTCCGAAGGGCCAGACTCCGCTGTAAGTATTCCGAGGCTTAATAATTTAGTCAATTATTTACTTCGGAAATTAGCCAAGTCAAATCTTAAAATAAAGTCACTTCTAAAGGAAGTAGCTATCCTTAAAGGAGTAACTAACTCAAAATACTTACTTGATCAAGTTCAAATTGAAGATTCAACTCAAGTTCAACAACTTGAGGAAGAAAATTCAAGTTTAAAAAATCAGGTAAAAGACTTAAAAAATACCTTAGAACGGTTTTCTTTGGGCTCCAAGAATCTGGACCTAATTCTTGGGACACAAAGAGCCGTCTACAATAGAACTGAGCTAGGATATAAAAGTAAAAAGAAATATAAATCTTATTTATCCCTAATAAATAAACAAAGTAGTAAATCAGTCCAAGCATGGGTCCCCAAGTCCAAATTGATCAATCAAGTTGGACTTGGCAAATACCGGGTTCCGAAGGATCAAATACACTACCTCGATAGACTATATCGAGGATGTGATCCAGGGAAAGCTAAAAGAAAAACGATCTTAAAAATTTGAAATTTAAAATTCAAAATTAAATTAAAAATTCGAAATTAAATTATAAACTCTAAATTCAAAATTCAAAAGTAAATTTAAAATTCGAAATTAAATTCTAAATTCTAAATTCAAAATTAAATTAAAAATTCGAAATTAAATTATAAACTCTAAATTCAAAATTCAAAAGTAAATTAAAAATTCGAAATTAAATTATAAACTCTAAATTCAAAATTAAATAAAATATTCGAAATTAAATTATAAATTCAAAATTCAAAATTAAATTAAAAAATTCAAAATTAAATTATAAATTCTAAATTCAAAATTAAATTAAAAATTCGAAATTAAATTATAAACTCTAAATTCTAAATTCAAAAGTAAATTAAAAATTCGAAATTAAATTATAAACTCTAAATTCAAAATTCAAAATTAAATTAAAATTTTGAAATTAAATTATAAATTCTAAATTAAAAATTCAAAATTAAATTAAAAAATTTGAAATTAAATTATAAATTCAAAATTGAAAAATAGATGGAGGATCCAAACTAGCTGGCACCTCCAACTGAACTACCCAACAGGGTAACTGAACCTAATTTACCCGAAATGGGTAAAACAAGAATAGATTACCCGGCAGGGTAATTAAGGTTAGATTAAAACGGGATAAGTTTAACTTGAACCACAGTACTGGTGAAGTTTTTAGATGATAGTACGTTAGGGAAGCTTGGACATCGCATGTCTAGGAAGATATGACTTCGACCTGGTGCATTTGGCCAAGTGGAACTGACCGAAGCTACCCTTAAATGGATCCTAACTAGTCAGACCAAGGATTAGTATTAAGTTCAATGGGTAGGACTATTTGGAAAACCTCGAAGGCATGGTTACTTTAATGAGTTCCTTGTGACTCACCATAGCCCAGAAGTTTATACAAAGAATGCCTACTTGTTGAACCCAAAGCTAAACCTGAATCTAACACAAAGTTAAATCTCATCCTAAAATTCAATCATAATTCATCTCACAAAAATTATAGGATTCCCTGATTGAAAATTTAGATAGGGTGAGATGACTAAGTAATTATAATCAAACTGAAAATTATTTCAAAAACTTAAATTTCAAAATTATTTCAAAAACTTAAATTTCAAAATTATTTTAAAAACTTAAATTTCAAAATTATTTCAAAAACTTAAATTTCAAAAACTTAAATTTCAAAATTATTTTAAAAACTTAAATTTCAAAATTATTTTAAAAACTTAAATTTCAAAATTATTTCAAAAACTTAAATTTCAAAATTATTTTAAAAACTTAAATTTCAAAATTATTTTAAAAATTTAAATTTCAAAATTATTTCAAAAACTTAAATTTCAAAAACTTAAATTTCAAAATTATTTCAAAAACTTAAATTTCAAAAACTTAAATTTCAAAATTATTTAAAAACTTAAATTTTAAAATTATTTTTAAAACTTAAATTTCAAAATTATTTTAAAAACTTAAATTTTAAAATTGTTGTAAAAACTTAAAATTCAAAATTATTTTAAAAACTTAAATTTCAAAATTATTTAAAAAACTACATTTAAAATTATTCAATGTTAAGATTATCTTTAATTTAATTTTTAAGACATGTTTTAATTAATTAAAAAAAAAAATTTGACAGGTAGCACATGAAGGCGCCTCCATCAAAGAGGAGGCGCCCTCAAGCAGCCGCGGGAAATTTCCCGCCACCCACTTAAGGCGCCTTAAGGAGCCCTCAAGGCACCTCCAAAGGCGCCCTAAAGGGATCTTAAGGCGCCTTAAACCCTTCTTCTTGTCATGAACAGAAGCATTTTTTTTTTTTGTTTCTGTTCGTGTTTTGCCGCAAGCCGATTTTTGCGATTCCTCCTAACCAAGGCGCCTTCTACCCGTCTCCTTCCCCTTCATTCCTAGCTATGCCTCCTAGGTATAATCTAAACCCTCTTCAATCATTTATTTTCTACATTCTTTGCTAGTTTTGCAATTTTTCTTGTATAATGTCAAAAATAGGAAGCGTCGTATTGTGGATACCACACCAGCTAGGGCCCCTTCCACGGACCCGAGATTCCCCTCGGAACATCATAGGATAGATTTATCTAGGTTTACCTTTGAGTCGATCAAACCTAGATATATTGGTCGGGAGTTTTTGTCCCAATACTGTCCACCCACTATCCAGATGATAACCCACTATCATTTAGATAGACTGGTTGACTGCACCACTACAGTCAACCAAGATCTGTGTGCTCAGTTCTATCACAACCTTGAAAAGGTTGATGATAGAACTTATACCACCAGAGTAGGAGGTACTGATCTTCAGTTTACACCGTCACTACTTCGCACCAGCCTAGAGATTAGGGAGTCTGAGTGTACATTTTTATGTTATCCGAGTAGGACCCTACCCTTTGGTGCCCCCTATTCCCACATTACATTAGACGACATTTACATGCATTTTTTTGGGGAGGAGAGACCCTTGGGCCTGACTGAGTTCAGATCCACTCTTCTTTGAGTTCAGGATTATGCTATGTACAGAGTCCTGACAGCTTGTGTAAGATATGCGAATTTGTTTTAGGGTTATGGTGGAATAACCTTATGAAAATTTTAGGAAATTTTAGAAATTTTTCTAGAATTTTTTGGATGTCGTATGAGTAGTTTTGCGGGGATAGGAGTGGAGGTCGGTTAAGGATACGAGTGTCAGAGTCTAATTGGGGAGGTAATTAGGGTTTATTTCCATTAAACCTAACCCTAAGTTCCTTATTAATAGGCTTCATTCCCCACCCGAACCCTAAAAACCCGACCCGACCCTTTTCCTTTCTTCTTTCCTCAAGCACGAACACTCGACGCAAACACTGCGAGTTCTCCATCACGATCGCGACTGAGACCGGCGATCTCCTCTTCCCTCGGCGTCGCCGGCGAGGAGCGGATCTTGGAGCGTCGAAGGGAAGAGAGGTTAGTAGAGCCGAACCCTCTTTCTCCCCGATCCCTTTCCTCTTCTCTGATCTCGGTGGACAACGGCGACAGATCTCAATCGGTGGTTTTCGCCGACTGTCGGGAGGGAATCGAGGGCATCGGTGTTAGATCTGGGCAGCGTCGGCCGAGTAGAAGAGGTAACAACCATTGTCCCTTCCCGATCTCTTCTCTGTTCGTTAGCAAGAACAAGACCGATCGTGCCCTAGCCGCGATCTTGAGGTAAGCAGGTTGGTTTTTCTTTTTGAATTGTGAATCCGAAACCCTAATCTGGCTTTCTGGAATTGATTCGGGTGATTTCTCTGGGAAGCAGGAGGTGGTGTTGTGATTTGCGGCCATCACCATTCTGTTAGGGGTTTTCTTCCCTCCATCGGATATTGTGATCATCTTCGGCGATCGAAGGAGTAGAGGTAAGGGCATCGATTGGTTATTGTTGTTTACAGAATGTTTAGTGAATTCTCACTGTTCTGTTCTTGATCCGACCAGTGAAGATGTTATGTGTAGTTTACTTGTCGTAGGGAATTGATACACTGTTAATTCTTGCCCTATTCTCTTGATTTAACCTGAGTTGCAGTGAGTCCAGTGTATTTACTTAACCTAGATCAATGATGGGATCAAGAGGAGTTGTGAAATGTGTTGTTCGGTTGTGGAATGCTTTGAGTGCTATGTTGCTGTAATTTCTGGGAGTGGTGTGGGTTAAGATCGGTTGAAAGTGAGGTGAGATTTGTGCTGTAATCAGAGGTTTGCAAATGTAGATGTATCTAAATCTGATATGGATTCCATGATGTTTAGGTTGCATATTGTTAGGTGATAATGGCAGATTGGAATTATTTAAGGAGCTAATAGGAATTTAGTTTTTTTGGATGGGCTCAGCTAGGTTAAAAGTTTAATCTAGCTTTACTAATGGAAAAGGGTAGTAGTCACAGTAGCTATCACTTTTAAGTTGGCTATTTATTTATAGGTAATTCACCTATTTGTAGTGTACACATATTTAATTACGTATTACATGAATTGTATGTGTGACACAGGATCTTGATATATTCGAGCAGCGTGACGAGGTGGTTCTATGGATTGCGAGATATATCGAGGCGGGTATTTCTTCCTTATCTTCTATTTAGTTCTTTGAACTATAAAGCATGGTTATTTTCGGATGCTTAGGTTGCATTACCTTAAATCTGTATATTTGTCTTTATTCCTGCTTGTCTCTTTCTATTGGAGCTTTGACATGATCTTGTTTACCTCGATACAGTCTCAACCTTGATATCGGAACTCTGTGCATGTGCATATGTAGAGTTTGTGTCTTAGAGTTATCTAGTTGGTACGATTAGTGTATTTACCATGCATATTGAGGTTGAGTGTACATGTGATGGGTATGTGGTATTGGGGTGTGTAGCTTGTTGACCATGTTGTATGTTGGAGTATGTATATACGTTTGTGGTGGTTATTGGGGGGTTTTTGGGGTGCACTATGGATGATGGTATTTATATTGTGACTATTCACATCATGTCATCATTCATTGCATACTGACGACTAATGCCTCCCTTGTGGTGAGGGGGTCGTCAGTTGTTTATAGCTGTCCATTCAGCCACTTTTGGAGAGTGGTAGATAGGAGTGGAGCTAGTCCTGTTGCGCTTGCTCAGCCGTTCAGTGATTATACTCTGTCAGCCTCGACCACTCTGGAGTAGTGGGTCTTGAGGGTACAGTAGTCAGAGGGCTTGAGTTGTGAGTGGTCAGGGACCCTTAGCTGTGTAGTTATATAACTACTTAGCTGACCGTCCGCTTCGGCCGCCTATAGAGGTGCTTGTACTGGAGGCTAGTACGGTTTGTCACAGACCCAAGCCTCTCGGCCATACAGGGGTCGTGGTGTCTAGAGAGGTGGCGGGGGTGACCATGGAGCATGCATGCACTTTTGCATAGGATGCGCGGTGCATCTGGGGAGATATTTTCGCATACATGCCTAGTAGATATTAGTTGCATGTGATTGTGTGCTGTTGCATTTGTTTGCGCTATGTATGTTGCATTTTGGGTGTCATACTGCATACATGTCATCTATTTTACATGTATATGCAGTCGTATCTATATTTGCACAGGTGTCTCGAGTTGATCTGTTGCTAGTCCGGTGAGTTCCCTGATTTTGGTATCATGGTATTGATTCTAGTCGAGCATGTGCATCTACTGTGTCAGGTATGTTTATGTATAGTCATTGTACTAGATGTGGCTAGTTATGTATAGTCATTCTTATTATGGGGACTGTATCCTTGTTTCTTATGTTGTTGTACCTACCATGCTTTATTCTGTTCTTACCCGCTAAGTTCTTTGTACTCACTACCCCGTCTATACTATTATGTTTTCAGGTAGTAGGTAGATGACATGGAGTTACTTGGAGTATGCTGCCAGCCGGTCCCACTTCCCGCATTACATCCGAGGATTCTTACCGGTTTTTAGTTTTTTTTTACTATTAGCATTTTATGTTTCGTGGATTTGGTGTTGTGATATCATACTATGTCTTGATATGTGTATTATGGACTTATACCTGTGGTGTGTTTTGTGGACTTTCGCATTTGTGGGTTCCTTATTCGTTTTTCCGCTGTGTTTTTGATATAGCCGTGTGGACTACATATTTAACTGCGTGGTTGTGGTTATTTTTATGCACATATATCCCAGCCGCATGTGGCTGATGTATTTTGCATGTATGAGAGTTTCAGATTGTCACCGGTATAGGGGAGGTGCTGCCGAAATTTTTCGGGAGGTACTTCCCCGGGGCGTGACAGCTTGTATACTACCCTTATCATCTCGAGATGTCTCGACGATGCGACCGTCCCACTCATTCTTTTTGTACACCCTCACCCAGCGCCTGGACATAGACATAGCCCTCCATATGTTTCATAACATTATCCTTGCATCTAGCACAGTTACATCTGGAGTAGTTCATATGCCTTATTGTCATATCCTGACCCAGATATTCTCCAGCTCTAGGATAGACATTACTAGAGGGGTACTCATCCCACTTACCATTTATGATGAGGTCGGTCAGTGTAGCCTTAGATTAGCAGGGGCAGAGGTCACTACCGAGGGGATTCTGGCCTGGAAGGGCCGACCACCACCAGTTGCTGCCCCTGGTGCTACAGAGGCCGAGGACGCACTAGATGTAGATGAGGAGTGGCCCGATTTCCTGGCAGAGGACTTTTTCACAGATCCTTCCACCTCTGCCAGACCCTCCACTTCAGCCGGGCCTTCATCTTCAGCACCACTCTCTATCGAGGACAGACTCACTCGACTTGAGATCCAGTCCACACAGACGCGGCGAGCCATGTTAGATGGTCATCGTCTTCTTCGGACTATGCGATCTGAGATAGCTGCTGGTTTCGCATCTCTTAGAGGCGAGCTTCGGCGTCAGGGACAGCCTCAGCCACCACCTGAGCCGCACCTAGCCGATCCTCCAGCTGACGATCCACCTGCCTGACTCTATCTTTTAGCCTGTCTTGACATATTATTGACATCTTGGATCTGTCTTTCTTACTCAGTTTTTGATGTGTATCTTGGATCTTTTAGATTGATTAGACATGTTATTTAAGTACTTATGTGTTATATTTTGTGAGCATAGGTTCAATATAACTTTTATTGTTTTTCAAATTTTAGGAAAAATAAATTTCAAAATTCCCAAGTTCCTAGATTTTTCAAAATTGAAGTAGCCTAGGCTTTCCCCCTTGAAATCATGTTCCCCTAGAATTAAGCCAGAGCATCTCACAAACACCTAGGTTTACCTTGATTGTGTTTGAAAGACATAGAATGGTGTGAGATGCATAGGGTATAGCCTGGACTCAAGAATGCTTATATCTGTGCATCAATATGAGTCTGGGCGTTAAATACGCAATATACATTAATCAAGTTAAGTTCTCCAGCTCTAGTCAAATCTATCTGGACCAAAGTAACTTAACTTGACTAACCAAGTGAAAGCTATTGTCCTGTAGACAATCAGCAAGTAACTAAAGGTTAGACAGTTGGTAAAGGATACTTAATTTTCTAGTTAAGAATATTTTAATCTTTAGGGCTCTGATACCTAGTAAATCAATCTAGTGAACATGACTCGTGCTTGGACTTAAGGACCAACTGAACTTAAATGAATAACCTTGACCTAAAACTTGACCTTAACTTTCAAACCCTGTTGAACTTAGCTAACCTGTTGACCTTAGTAAAATCCTGTACAATTTTTCAAAACTTAACTCAAAGAGATACACTCCCCAATAGTTTAATAATGTTGTACAAATTGCCCATTTTTGATATATGGAAAAGGGGGAGAGTAGCAAAAATTTAAGTTAAAATTCAAGTTAATAGTTAAGGGGGAGCAAAAGTTAAGGGAGAGCATATAGGATACTTTAGCAAATTTGCTTTGGTTACTTTGTTCATCTATACTTAGCAGATTTGTCTATGTTAAAAATGTCTATCTATTTGTTTACTTAACTTTGAATTTGAGTTGTCATAATCAAAAAGGGGGAGATTGTTGGTGCGGGAAGCATCCGACGATCGAACTCGTGTTTTGATAATGGCAAAGAATTCAAAGTTAAGATGTATTGTAGTCTAACAAGTCTACTTGAGGATTCCAGGAAAGTCCTAGCTGCGGTTAGGCAAAGGGATAAAACCCTAGGGGAGGTAACCCCAGGTCATAGGGGGTGGTAACCCTATGCGGAAAGTCTTGGCAGGACGATGACTTCAGGCAAAAAGTCCTAGGGGGTGGTAACCCTAGGTGGAAAGTCCTGGTGTCGTGAACCAGGTGAAAGTCTGGACTAGCCGGGAAGCGGATGTCCAGCAGAAAGTCCGGAAGTATCGAGTGCTTAGCAAAAGTCCAGTCGATCTGGAGGATCGTACTGGCAGGTGAGGACGCGTTCCCAGTAGAGGGAACAGTAGGCGTCGGGTCGACCTAGGGTTTCCGGTTGGAAACCCGAAGTCAGACTCGGACAGTCCGGAGACTGTCTATACTTCATTTATCATATTTATTGTGCTAACTTTGTGTTGCAGGATAGTGTTTGGGACTAACGTATCTTGCAGGTGCAAAGGAGCAACCTAAAGCCTCGGATGAACAGGCGCCTCGGGTGCAAAAGCTGAGCTGGCTGCGAAGCACCATTGGAGGCGCCTTGAAGAAGGCAGAAGGCGCCTTGAGTGAGGTTTAAGGCGCCTTAAGCAGATGAACTTCGACCAGTTCAAGCTTGATCCACGCGGAGGACTCGACAGCATGGAGGCGCCTTAAACAGCCTTCAAGGCGCCTTGAACACCCTTTATAAGGGCGTTTCGACCAGCACTTCAAAACAACAACTTCCAGGCTTCTTCTCTTCAACGTGCTACTAACAAGATCATTCTGAGGTGCTATTGCGACATACCGACGACCTGGAGCATCAGTTTCGATTCTGTTATTGTCGGTATAGTTTACTTTGGTGCTTACAATTGTAAATCTTTTATTGTACTTTTAACGAACTTATAGTTGTTGCCCACCGGAAGCAATCAAGGATCGCGGGCCTTCGAGTAGGAGTCGCCTTAGGCTCCGAACGAAGTAAATTCCTCTATGTTTGTGTGTTTGCCTTTTTATTCCGCTACGTTTTAACTCCGATAGTTTTCCGATTCGAAAATCGAAATAGCCGCGAGCGTTATTCACCCCACCTCTAGCGCTTCTCGATCCAACAATATGGTATGACACTTACTCTAGGAACTAAAGTACACATGGCAATAATCACAAAACGTAAACATGGATACATAACAAACACCCAACAGAACACACTATGGGTAACAAACAGTGTCATACTAAAGGCAAACATGATCATTGCTTGTAGCTATCAAACACTGTGGATATCCAATTGACAATATCATAAAAGATAAGTCAAAAGGTACCCGCCTCCAACGTAAATCGAGCTAATCAACCTCTATGTCGATGTGCTCGTCCCGAATCCGAATCCTGTAATAAATCGTACAGTTTAGCTAAAAACACAATAGCTAAACTAAATCCTAATCCAATTAGGAAACTATGTTTTAATTCCATTTAATTATCCACACCTTACCTCAACTACTTATAATTTCTTAAATTGAACAGAAGGATCTACTTAGGTAATGTTACCCAAATAGAATGCAATTCCTTACCCCAATTCGAAGGTGGTTAATGGTAATACGCAGCTGTCAATAGAGGTTTACTACTGCCCTATTCCTTTTTACCTGCCCAAATCTAGATCTGCAGATTACTCTCCAATTAACGGTGGTGATCAAGGATCTGATGAAGGAAGCTATCATCTGTCTACGATAATGTTGACCGAAGCCAACCGCAGCACTGTTTCCTCAACAATCACCCCATATCAGTACCACTTAGAGATTAGATCCCCAAATAACAACTAGGAAGAGTACTTACTCAAGATCCCCACGACCAGAGAGTAAGAAAAAAATAAGAATCGACAACTGATGCTAGGGCACGGGGGCTGAGCGAGGGGTCGACTATGTCATCGACCTGGTCTCCCGCGAAGGGGAGGAAAGCTGCGCTTAACGTTGCTGCCTGCTCGTCGGGCTCGTCGGCATCGTTGCCGATGACTGGTGGTCGACGGATCTAAGAAAATGGGAGAGCGGCGTCGGTTGAGACTCCAGAGGGAGATAGGTTCGGCCAACGATGGCTCGAGCGTCGCTGGCGCTTGGGCAAGGATGGAAGAGAAGAGAGGAAGACTCGGAGGCTTTGGCAATGAAAAGGAAGAGAAGAGAAGGTTGGCTCGGTGAAGGGGAGGAGACGAAGAGAAAAAGAAAAATCGGGGAAAGAAAGGTGGAGTCGGCAGAGAAATCGGAGAGAATAAAAGAGGGGGAAAGGGAAACGATTTAATAAATTAATATATACATATTATATATATATATATATATATATATATATATATATATAACTTAGGTTTAAATTATTAAACACTAAGTTGACTTTCTCAATCAATTCCCACTGAATGGGTATTCCAAACATGCTTTCTGTGGCCCAATATTTATCCCCTTACATACGAACTCCGAAAAAGTCTCAGAAAATTTTTAAAAATTCCCTTATGATTATTCGTCCTTTTTCGGGTTTTTACATTCTCCTCCACTAATAAAAATTTGGTCCCCAAATTCATTATCTACCATCAGCATGTACTAGCAAAAGCTAAACAATATAAATGCTGAACGGTAATAACCCACTTACCTCAAGTGAAAAGATGGGGGTATCGAGCTCGGATAGTATCCTCGAGCTCCCTAGTAGCATCCTCATCTGTATGATACTGCCATCCGACTTAAATCAGTCGGATCATCTTATTCCACAATTGACGCTCTTTTCGGGCCAGAATCTATACCGGAACATCCTCATAGGTGACGTCAGGCTGAATGTGAACTGAGATATCTGTCAACACATATGTCGGGTCAGGTATGTATCTCCTCAGCATAGATACGTGGACTACATCGTGAACGTCTGACAGGGACGATGGTAGTGCCAGCCGATAAGCTACTGCTCCAATCCTCTCCAGGATTTGGAAAGGGCCAATGTATCGCGGGACTAGCTTACCTCTGAGGCCAAATCTCTTCACCCCTTTCGTGGTTGAGACTCGCAAAAATACATGGTCGCAAATGGAGAACTCTAAGAGTCTCCGACTCCGGTCAGCATAACTCTTCTGGCAGTCCTGTGCCTCTAACACTCTCCGTCTAATATTACGGACCAACTCTGCCTCATGCTGAGCTCTATGAGGTCCTAACAACTGGGCCTCCCCAACCTCATTCAGAGGGTGGGTGTCCGACAAGGCCTATCATACAACGCTTCAACGGTGGCATTTGGATAGCCGAATGCAAACCGTTGTTGTAGACGAACTCTACCAATGACAAATGGTCCTCCCAACTGCCCCTAAAATCCAATACACAAGACCTCAGCAAGTCCTCTAGAGTCTGAATGGTCCGCTCTAACGGTCCATCTGTCTACGGATGGAAAGTTGTACTGAAACAGAGTTGCGTGCCCAAGGCCTGCTGCAGACTCTGTCAAAAACGAGACGTGAACCGGGGGGTCTCTTTCCGAAATAATAGTCAACGGAACACCACGTGATCTGATGATCTCCCGGCAAAACAGATCTACCAATCGATCCAGGAAATCAATCTTCCGGATTGCTAACGAGTGCGCAGATTTGGTTAATCGATCAACGATTAACCAAATCGCGTCATGGTCTCTTTGTGTCCTCGGTAAACCCACCATTGTTGGGTTCTTCGAGCCGCGAAAACCGCTTTTTCGCGTCGCGGAAACCCCGAAGGACCCAAAGCCGTAGATCCGTGCAAAGATTCGTATAAAAATTCGAAAAACTATTTCTTGTACGAGTTCAAAAACTGATCTACTACTTAGATCTATGAGGAAAAAATGTTTACCCTTGATGCGATGCCCTTCGCGTTCCCGCTCGTCCAAATGATGCCGGATCTCAAGACCGTCAAGCGCCGGTCCTCTAGAAGTATCCACACGGACACACTAGATGGAGATGACCAAAAAACCAAGGTGTGCTAGCACCTATGTGGTTCGGCCAAGGGAGGAGAGGGAGAGGGAGAGCTTGAGAGGGAGAAGGAGGAAGATGCACACAAGTGAATGAAAAATGAATTTTTTTCACCCAAAAACCAAGTGGCCGGCCACATTTCAAAATTCACATTAATTGCATTAATTGCAATTAATATGAAACCATAAAATCACATTAATTGCATTAATTGCAATTAATATGAAACCATTAAGAGAGTGGCTTTGCTACTTCCATGAGGTGGCACCCATGATGATGTGGAACATCATTATTGGTCCACCTAATGCCAACTCACCAATGAGGTGGCAAAAAGGTCAAGTCAAAATTGACCTTTGGTCTTCCTTCTCAAGTCAAGTCAAACTTGACTCCATCTCTACCATGGTGGATCTAATCCAACCATTTGATTCGAGCCAACTTAATATAATGAATCTAATTCATTAAATTAAATTGATTCAATGAGTCAAAATCTAAATTAGACTCATTTAACACATGAATCAACTTGAGTCGAACTCAAGTTAGCCCAATTAGGATTACTCTTAATCCAATTTGATTCATCAAATGAATCTAATCCTCTTGGTTCATCATATGAACCTAATCTCCACCTAATTGTCCTAAGTGTGTGACCCTATAGGTTCTTGTAACGTTGGCAATGCTCTAAACCCATTTAGGAGCATAAGTAATGAGCGGTATCTAGCAACACATCATTACTACCCAAGTTACAAGAATGTCGAGATCCGACATCACCTTGTGACTACCAATTGTGACTACTCACAAAATAATGACAAGTGTCCTTCTATCCTAGACATCTAGATTGATCAATATGAGGCATAGACCATGTCATCCTCTAATCAATCTAAATCTTGAACTCCAAGTTAGACTCACTCGATCAAATGAGCTCAACATCTAATGTTGACTCATTTGGGCATGGCCATGCACTTAGTGGTCTCACTCTATCAAGAATACCGATGTCGCTCCCGTCATATGGGAGGGATAGATTCCATCTACATCACTCACATCCCTCTACATAATTCGTTATATACCCAGTAATCGCCTTTATAGTCCACCCAGTTACGGGTGACGTTTGACGAAACTAAAGTACATAACTCCTTATGTAGGTATCCATGGTGACTTCAGGTCTAAGGACTAATAGTCATACTAATAGCCACATGAGAAAGTATATGACACTCATATAACGATCCATGATACTTTCTCATGGCGGGTCATTCAGTATACATTCTCTAATGCATACCCATGTGTCAGCTTGATATCTCTATATCCATGACTTGTGAGATCAAGTCATCGAGCTGACCTACATGCTAGTCTTATTGTATTAACATTGTCCCTGAATGCTAATACTCGACTAGGAATGATTTAGAGTAGTGTTCCCTATATCATCTCACTATCGATTCAACTAATCGATTGATATAGGTATGAACCTTCTACTCAAGGACGCTATTATACTTAGTCTATTTGGCATTAATATAAATAAGTATAATAACCAAACAAATGCCTTTATTAATATACAAGAATATGATATACATGAGTCCGTACAATCATCAAATGATTGGCTCTAGGGCTCTAACTAACAACCATAAAGTCCATAGTAATGTGTTCTCATTTCCACTCAGGAATAGGAATCTGCTGAAGTAATCCGACAGGTCTCTGGTGTTCAGCCTTCGCCTGCTGACAAACAAGACATCTAGCTACAAAATCCTCAATGTCTTTCTTCATTCGGTTCCACCAATAGGAACGCCTCAAACCTCGGTACATACGGGTACCGCCGGAGTGGATCGCAAATCAAGAGCGATGAGCCTTCTGAAGTAGCCCCTACAAAATCGGGTGAGACTGAGATACGCATAATCTGTCTCAGAAGTATATGATACCATTCTCGTCTCGTGTGAACTCGGTCTGCTGCCCGGAAGATATTTGACTGCCAATAAACTGCAAATGCTGATCACCAGCCTGAGCCTCTCGGATCCTCGTCCTGATTGACGACTGAGCAACCATGGTAACAAGAATACCCTGCTCTGTCCGTCCCTGCTCCTCAAGGTCTAACTCGAAGACATACTGAACCAAGTCTGTAACTGAAACTCGGTGGCAAGCCAAAGTCCCTCTGGACTTCCTTCTGAGTGCATCGGCAACCACATTAGCTTTTCCCCGGGTGATAGCTAATAGTACAATCATAATCCTTCAGAAATTCCATCCATCTCCTCTGTCGGAGGTTAAGTTCCTTTTAAGTAAACAGATATTTGAGACTCTTATGGTCAGTGAGAATCTCAAATGTAACGTCATATAAATAATGCCGTCAAATCTTCATGGTAAAAATAATGCGACTAGCTCTAGATCATGTACAGGGTAGTTCTTCCCATGCTCCTTTAACCGACGAGAAGCATAGGAGACTACTCTATCGTGTTGCATCAGAACAGAGCTCAAACCCTGAATAGATGCGTCGGTGTAGAGGACATATCCATCCTCTCCAGAAGGTAAAACCAAAAATCGGAGCGGACACTAGTCTCCGCTTCAGCTCCTGGAAGCTGGTCTTACAATCCTCAGTCCAAGTGAACTTCACGCCTTTCCTGGTCAGGCATGTAAGTAGCATAGAAATCCGTGAGAAACCCTCATCGTATCTCCGAAAATATCGGGCCAAACAAAGGAAGTTACGAGCCTCTTCTAAAGACTCCGTCTACTCCCAACGGTAACAACCTCGATGTCCTATGGAACCACGGTACACCCTACTGGCGACCGTGTGTCTCAAACATCTCACAGAAGACAACCAAAATACGCACTACTGATCTTCGCATATAGACGTTTTGATGTGCGTAGATTATATACTCTTTTATGCATGTTTTTAAGCACATTTACATACTTTGAGCATGCTTGATCTATGCACGTTTATACTTCCAGCTTTCCTTTTAGCATATTTACTCTTTTGGTTCGGAGATCTGCTTTTTGTGCATTTTCTGTACACAGGAGTCGAAATTGGTGAAGATTATGCGTCCTCGGGCAAGCTTGGAAGGAATTGAAGGGAGAGAGCATCAGGCCGTGTACCACACACGGCCGTGTAGTTTTAACAGGAAGGGAAGAGGACATGGCCGTGTGAATCTCACATGGCCGTGTCTTGATTTGAAGAAATTAGAGCAGATGCCTTACATGGCCGTGTAGATCTACACGGCTGTGTGAGATTTCCAGAGGCCAAGCAGGTGGTGGCCGTGTGAGTCCTGCCAGTGCGACTGGCGGAGAAGGAAGCTGGACATGGCGTGTGAATCTCACACGGCGTGTCATGGGGCCGTGTGGCGCTGATTTCCTCCTCTATTTAAACCCTCCTTCATGAATTGAAGGGATCTCTTCCCCTTTGGGAGAAGGCAAGATTTGGTGGTTTCCTCCATTCTTGGGAGGATTTCTGGCGTTCGGGGAGTTCTTGACGATTTCGACTCGGGAGCGAGGAATCCGAAGACGAGGCTTCTTCGTAGATAAGTTTACTCTTTCCCCCTTTTCTTGGTTTCTTGGATTGGGGATTTAAGAAATGCTTGTAATCTTTATTTCTTCGGGTATTCTTCCTCGATTCATGGAGTAGATCTTGTATTCTAGGATTAAGGGAGTATTTGTATGATGGATTGATGTAATCTCTTATGGATTTGCCATTTTTTTGTTTCAATGACATTGTCTTGCTTGTATCAATTAGATCTTGAATGATTAATGGTGATTTGTGCTTAATTCACATTCTTGATTGATTGTTTGGATTTCTTGTGGACTTTGTAAAGATAAACTCTCACTCGATCATCCGAGGGATCCACGTGACAGGTGCAAGCCCATGTAAGGACGTTTGAGAGATAATCTTGAAGAGGAAATAGGAATATTCAAGAGAGTAGGATGGATCTTATGATTAGTTTCTTGTATCTTGATAGATTAATAAGTTGTGGGCTTCTATGTTGATATCCGAGGAAGGCATAGTAATAGGTGCGCTTCTGTGTAAGGACAACGTAGGTTCACGTCTAATTGATCATATTTAGATATATTTCTCAGTCCTTAGCCGGTTATCTATTGCAAGAGAGAACCGGCAACTTTTTACAAGTGTTTGGCAATTGAGGGATAAGAATTGGTGAACCATTTACATTCAAGAAATCTTACAAAGAAACCGAAACTCCTAGAATCTCCCTTTATCATAACCCAAAACACTAAACTCTTGTTTGTTGATCTTTAATATTAGATTTGTTTACCTTCACTTTGCATTTGAAACAATTGGATAGTTGTTAGCTAATTCGCATTGAGACATTTCTAGTGCTTATTCCAGTCCCTGTGGATACGATAATCTTTTATATTACTTGCGACATTTCCGTACACTTGTGGAGCGTAACACGTTCCCATCGAAACATCTCTAGAACTATGCAAAGATGATGTGCGTGACTCACCGCGGATTCGAAATAGATTACAACATCATCAACAAAGACAATGGAAACCGATCCAAACACCATAGGAATACCAAATTCATCAAGTCCTTGAAAACATCTAAGGCTCCGCAAGCCCTAATGGTAAAACCAAGACACATAATGTCCGTATCACAGACATTCCTAACCATAAGATCCCCGACAACAAGTCAGGAATCTGATCACCAATGATATAAATCACCAAAGAATAGATCTTCCAGTGTGAGAGCAACACTCCATCACACTAAATACTACATATGTGGGAGCAACGCTCTACCACAAATAATCCGTAATATGTGGGAGCAATGCTCCACCACAACAATCCAAAATATGCAAGAGCAACGCTCTACCATAAACCAACAATAATATGTGGGAGCTCCACTCCACCACAAACGATCCATAAGTGTCCAAGGCACCTAACTATCCAACTAGAGGCTGCACGAGATCACTCAACCACATATCACTGTGGGCAGCCAAAGGTATAACAATTCAGCAATCAAATCAAATTCATAGTCAACTTTATCATCATCCTAGTGGGTCTATCACCCACTAATAGGAGAATTAGTTGACAGGGTAATCGAACAAATGACATAATGCAGACACTCCACATCCTGCATTCAACATAGGTAGAATCATCACGATACTACCGACCATACACCTGGCACACGTGCACACACACAAATATGGACGATCGACATGATCATCCATTTAGTTAACACCAAACCTACTCATAACACAGGTAAAAATCATCGTGATACCTCAAACAATGCATACCGAACCTGTGTGCATATACCAACATAGATCTAATCGACAATACACCTCAACAACACCCACATGACATATATACACTGTTAGTTAGAGCCCTAGAGCCAATCATTTGATGATTGTATGGACTCATTGTATCATATTCTTGTATATTAATAAAGGCATTTGTTTGGTTATTATACTTATTTGTATTAGTGCCAAATAGACTAAGTATAATAGCGTCCTTAAGTAGAAGGTTCATACCTATATCAATCGATTAGTTGAATTGATAGTGAGATGATATAGGGAACACTACTCTAAATCATTCCTAGTCGAGTATTAACATTCAGGGACAATGTTAATGCAATAAGACTAGCATGTAGGTCAGCTCGATGACTTGATCTCACAAGTCATGGATATAGAGATATCAAGCTGACACATGGATATACATTGGAGAATGTATACTGAATGACCCGCCATGAGAAAGTATCATGGATCGTTATATGTGTGTCATATACTTTCTCATGTGGCTATTAGTATGACTATTAGTCCTTTGACCTGAAGTCACCATGGATCCCTACATAAGGAGTTATGTACTTTGGTTTCGTCAAACGTCACCCGTAACTGGGTGGACTATAAAGGCGATTACTGGGTATATAACAAATTATGTAAAGGGATGTGAGTGATGTAGATGGGATCTATCCCTCCCATATGACGGGAGTGACATCGGTATTCTTGATAGAGTGAGACCACTAAGTGCATGGCCATGTCCAAATGAGTCAACATTAGATGTTGAGCTCATTTGATCGAGTGAGTCTACTTGGAGTTCAAGATTTAGATTGATTAGAGGATGACATGGTCTATGCCTCATATTGATCAATCTAGATGTCTAGGATAGAAGGACAATGTCACATATTGTGAGGAGTCACAATTAGTAGTCACAAGGTGATGTCGGATCTCGACATTCTTGTAACTTGGGTAGTAATGATGTGTTGCTAGATACCGCTCATTACTTATGCTCCTAAATGGGTTTAGGGCATTGCCAACGTTACAAGAACCTATAGGGTCACACACTTAGGACAATTAGATGGAGATTAGGTTCATATGATGAACCAAGAGGATTAGATTCATTTGATGAATCAAATTGGATTAAGAGGAATCCTAATTGGGCTAACTTGAGTTCGACTCAAGTTGATTCATGTGTTCAATGAGTCTAATTTAGATTTTGACTCATTGAATCAATTTAATTTAATGAATTAGATTCATTATATTAAGTTGGCTCGAATCAAATGGTTAGATTAGATTAACCATGGTAGAGATTGGTTCAAGTTTGACTTGACTTGAGAAGGAAGACCAAAGGTCAATTTTGACTTGACTTTTTGCCACCTCATTGGTGAGTTGGCATTAGGTGGACCAATAATGATGTTCCACATCATCATGGGTGCCACCTCATGGAAGTTACAAAGCCATTTTCATAATAACTTCATATTAATTGCAATTAATGCAATTAATTTGGGAGTTTTACAAGGTAGAGTGGCCGACCACTTTGTGATTGTGTGGATTTCATTTTCATTCAAGTGGTGTAACTCCTTCTTCTTCCTTGTGTTCTCTCCTTGCTCTCCCTCCTCTTCCTTGCCGTGACCTATCAAGGTGCTAGCACACCTTTGTTTAGGTTTTCTCCATCAATAATTGTTCATGTGGATACTTCTAGAGGACCGACGCTTGACGGTCTAGAGATCCGGCAGCTTCTTGGACGAGCGGGAACGCGAAGGGCTTCGCTACAAGGGTAATGATCTTAACTTTAGTGTAGATCTAAAGTTTTTACAAAATCGTACAAGAAAAAGTTTTCAAAAGTTTTTTTTGAATCTTTGCACGAGATCCATGGCTTTGGGTTACTCGGGGTTTCATGACGGAAAAAGCGGTTTTCGCGACGCGAAAAAGCGGTGGTATCGAGCCACGTGCAAAGACTTGTACGAGTTCGTTTGTATTTTATGAAAAATATACCTTCTGTGATTTTCTGTAAAATTGAGTTTTTATGAGTAATTTTTCCGTAGAAGCGAAGCACAAGTGTCTCGGCACTTGTAGGCTTCGGAAAGTTTTCTTTTAAACGACTTCGTTTTGCCCCAAATCCGTTTGGGACAGCGGGGTCAGGTGCCATTAGATCGCAAAGGAGCAACTCACGATGGTTAGATCGTGGGTAGGGGTGCCCCTAACTCCAAGGAATTTGCTTCCGATTGCACGAAATCGCTAAAAGCGAACCCATGGGAAGATTTTTCGAAGCAGCAATGTCTCGATCGTTTTGGGACGGTGGGTTTAAGCTATTGGATCGCAAAGAAACCTCGCAATGGTTAGATCGCGGGTAGGCGCTGCCCTGGGCCCCGCAAGGGGATCCGTTCTGCGATTGCACCCAAACGGGACCGTCAGGAAATTTTACTCATAAAAATTATAAAAATTATTTTTAAAATTACAGAAAAATTATGAAAAATATATAATTTTGAATTATATATTAATTTGTGATAGTCATGGCCCAAAATACCCAATAAGATTGGATTTGTGTTGTAATTCATAATACGACCTACGTGCCGTCATATGATTGTGTGTGCTGTATTTTTATTTTTTCCACGGCCTGCGCGTCGTGCCTTTCTCTTATTCTGGTTGTAAATTAGATTTAGACTCGAATGTAACTCGAGTTTCAAATTGTAATGTACAAATTGGAGCGGTGGAGGGTCCACACGAGACGGAGTTCCGAGGCGGGCACGAGCAACACAAGGTGGTCAAAGGGAGGAGCTTGGAGAAGCTGTTGACCCTAGATTGACCATTCGATCTTCTCATTGGCTTGAGAAGATCGTAGTAGGGCCATGACTAAATCACAAATAGATTAATTAATTAATTGTTATGTATCTGATGCATGTTTAATAATTAATTAATTAATTAGTGCCTTAACGATTAGATTAGATCTAAGTCGTGCACATGATGCACCCTTGCGATTAGATTAGATCTAAGTCGTGCACAAGATGCATCCTTCTCGATTAGATTAGATCTAGATCGAACCAACTCTAAATGCCTAACCGTGCCGTGATACCTATCACTACCTCGATCACATGTATTGTTGAATCTGCCAAAGCAGAGCAATACATATTATCTTGGTAGGGTACGGAGGGACAATCTTGGTCCCGCCTATCAACGCATGGGTGAATACAAACTCAATTAGATTGAGTATTCCTAGTTACTCGGTTGGATCGAGTCAACTATAGGCATTCTTCCAATAGTTGGAAAGGTAGGACAAAATCACGTTTATATTAACTCTCGGGCGTATTAGCCAAAGCTAACTCGAGTTTTAATATAAATATGGATCTTGATCCTATAAACAAGAGTTGCATAGAGATGTAATTGGTAATCGTTACCTACCGATCATACTAAGCCTTGGGCGTATTAGCCAAAGCTAACTCAAGGGTTAGTATGATGTGGATCTTGTCCCACAAGAATTATAGTATTCAGTGGGAGCATCATTTAGTTAAAGGCCTAATTAAATGATTTTAAAAGAATATGATATTTATTTCGCAAATTTTCTGTTGTAGATAACCATGACGTCGAACACGAACTCTTTTCCCTGCGTTACGTCCTTAAGAAGGACAAGCTCATGAACAAATTTCTGGTGATGCGGAACACGAGTGTTCTCACTCGGGACGTAAAATGTGCGTTGGAGCAGCCCATTCGAGGCTCCTCCCGCCACCTTGCCGCCGCGAAAGGCGTGAGATGCTTACAAGAAGCATCAAGATGACGCATTAGATGTGTCTGTCTTATGCTCGCGACCATGAACTCTGAGCTGAAGCAACATAAGTTGATGGGCGTTTACGATATGGTTGAGCATCTTTGTCACCTATATCAAGGACAAGCAAGGCAATGGAAGAGGAACTCCAAAGAATACTTGGAAGATCTTAAGAAGAAGAAATAAGATTTCTACTTGTATACATGTTATAGAAGTCAACCTCTCTATTTCTTCATCGTGGGTATTAGATATCGGATGTGCTTGCACATTTGTACTAATGTACAAGCCGAGGAATAGCAGGGCATTGATGATGAGATAGACCTACGGTAGGCAATGGAGCACGAGTTCTTTATTGCTATTGTAGGAACTTATCATCTATCTCTTCCTCAGGCTTGTACTAGAATTAGATGATTGTTGTTATGTACCTGCCTTGACTAAGAATATTAGTTTCTTGTTTGGACAAGAAAGGATTCTCGTTTATAATAAAGAACAAATGTTGTTACATCTATTTAAACAATATGTTCTATTGTGCACCTCTGATAAGCGGACTCTATATTCTAGATCTAGAGCCCTATCTATAACGTTAGTACCAAGAGGTTCAAATCGAGCGATATGAACCACACCTATCTCTGGCACTGTCGCTTAGGTCATATAAATGACAAGCGCTTATCCCACTCCATAAGGATGGTTTGTTGGACTCATTTGATTTTGAATCATATGAGATATGCGAGTCATGCCTACGAGGCAAGATGACCAAGACTCCTTTTAGTGGGCAGCGAGAGCGACCGATTTGTTAGGACTCATACATAGTGATGTATGTGGCCCTTTCAATGTCATTGCTAGGCGGTTATAGGTACTTCATCACGTTTACTGATGACTTCAGTAGATACGGTTATGTGTACTTGATGACACATAAGTCCGAATCCTTTGAAAAGTTCAAAAATTTAAGAATGAAGTGCAGAACCGACTTGGCAAGAGTATTAAAATACTTGATCGATCGAGGTGGTGAATACTTAAGCCATGAGTTTCGTGACTATTTAGCTAAGTGTGGGATTCTATCCCAACTCACTCCTCTGGAACACCACGGTGGAATGGTGTGTCAAGGAGGAATCGTACCTTATTAGATATGGTACGAACTATGATGAGTCACAGATCTTCCGACATATCTATGGGGATATGCTCTAGACACGGCGGCTTTCATTCTCAACCGAGTTCCATCCAAGGCGTGATAAAGACACCATATAGGATATGGACTGGGAGAGATGCTCGGTGTCTTTCATGAGGATTTGGGGTTGTGAGGCTTACGTGCGACGTCAGTCTCAGACAAATTAGGACCCAAATCCGACAAGTGCTATTTCATCGGATATCCCAAGGAAACTAAGGGATATTACTTCTACATTCTCAGCAAGGTAGTTGTGGCAAAGACTGGGGTCTTTCTAGAAAGGGATTTTGTTTCTAGAAAGACTAGTGGGGAACGCGTTCGATCTTGAAGAAGTTCAAGATGCGAACAATAGCATGATGCCTCGATGGAAATTGAACTGGAACCACAAAGTGTTGTGGATGATGTTGTTCCACAAGAGTTGAGGAACAACAACGGTTCAAGTAGACATACCTCTTGGCAGGTCTGATAGGGTTCGTCGCCTAAGAGATATTCATTTCTCTTGTCGACCATGATGACGTTGTACTCAGAGGATGAGCCTACCACCTATCAAGAAGCTGTGGTGAGATTCGAGAAATGGCTAGAGGCCATGAGATCGAGATGGATTCCATGTACACCAACCAAGTATGGACTTTGGTTGATCCACGAAGGGTAAAACCCATTGGGTGTAAGTGGATCTTTAAGAAAATGGCATGGATGGACTTATCTATAAGGGTCGCTTGGTAGCTAAAGGTTTCAAGCGATTCATGGTATTGACTATGATGAAACCTTTTCTCCGATGGCGATGTTTAAGTCCATTCGGATCATGCTTGCTATTGCGACCTACCATGACTATGAGATATGGCGATGGATGTCAAAACCGCGTTTCTGAATGGAACCTACCGAGGATGTGTACATGACACAACCTGAGGGTTTGTAGATCCACAGCATACTAGAGTATGCAAGTGCATAGGTCCATTTATGGACTAAAGCAAGCTTCTCGGAGCTGGAATCTTCGATTCGATGATGCGATCAAAGCAGTTTGGTTTCATCAAGAATGAAGATGAGCCTTGTGTCTACAAGAAGGTTGTAGGGACATAGTTGTCTTCCTCATATGTATGTGGATGACATACTACTCATTGGGAAGGACATCCCTATGCTTGATCTGTCAAGATATGGCTAGGGAGTTGCTTCTCAATGAAAGACTTAGGTGAGGCATCTCGTATTCTTGGGATAAAGATCTATAGAGATAGATCTAAGAGATTGCTTGGCCTAAGTCGGAGTACATATTGACAAGGTACTCCTTGGTTTGCCATGCGAGAATTCCAAGAAGGGATTTCGATGTCACATGGCGTGAGTCTTCGAGACTCAAGGTCCCTCTTCTAGAGAGGAGAGACCGCATGGATCAGATCCCTTATGCCTCGGTCATAGGATCGATCATATGCGCCATGCTATGTACTCGACTGACGTCTCGTATGCTTTGAGCATGACGAGATGATACCAGTCAGGTGAAAGTCATTGGATAGCGGTCAAGAATATTCTTAAGTACTTAAGAAGGACTAAAGAATATTTCATGATATATGGAGGCAATGATGAGCTAGCTGTAAAGGGTTACGGTGATGCGGCTTCGGATCGATCAGGATGATTATAGATCGCGATCGGGGTTCGTGTTTTGCTTAAATGGTGGTCTTTGTGGTGGAAGAGTTGAGCGGGACCTGATGGCTGATTCTACCAGAGGCCAAGTATATTCTGCATCGGAGGCAGCAAAGAGCGATTGGATCATGAGTTCATCACTGAACTTGGGGTGGTTCCTAGCATCGCTGACCCAGTTGAGCTCTATTGTGACAACAATGGAGCCATAGCACAGGCGAAGGAACCTCGTTCACACCAGCGGACCAAGCACATACTACGGCGCTTCCATCTCATTCGAGAGATTATCGATAGAGGAGATGTGAAGATTTGCAGAGTACCTAAAGAGGCTAACATCGTAGATCCCTTGACCAAGACTTTGGCACAGAGAAAGCATGATGGTCACACTAGGTCATTAGGCCTTAGAGCCTATTCTGATTGGCACTAGTGCTAGTGGGAGATTGTTAGTTAGAGCCCTAGAGCCAATCATTTGATGATTGTATGGACTCATTGTATCATATTCTTGTATATTAATAAAGGCATTTGTTTGGTTATTATACTTATTTGTATTAGTGCCAAATAGACTAAGTATAATAGCGTCCTTGAGTAGAAGGTTCATACCTATATTAATCGATTAGTTGAATCGATAGTGAGATGATATAGGGAACACTACTCTAAATCATTCCTAGTCGAGTATTAACATTCAGGGACAATGTTAATGCAATAAGACTAGCATGTAGGTCAGCTCGATGACTTGATCTCACAGTGGATATAGATATCGATATCAAGGTAACACAGGAGAATGTATACTGAATGACCCGCCATGAGAAAGTATCATGGATCATTATATGTGTGTCATATACTTTCTCATGTGGCTATTAGTATGACTATTAGTCCTTTGACCTGAAGTCACCATGGATCCCTACATAAGGAGTTATGTACTTTGGTTTCGTCAAACGTCACCCGTAACTAGGTGGACTATAAAGGCGATTACTGGGTATATAACAAATTATGTAAAGGGATGTGAGTGATGTAGATGGGATCTATCCCTCCCATATGACGGGAGTGACATCGGTATTCTTGATAGAGTGAGACCACTAAGTGCATGGCCATGCCCAAATGAGTCAACATTAGATGTTGAGCTCATTTGATCGAGTGAGTCTACTTGGAGTTCAAGATTTAGATTGATTAGAGGATGACACGGTCTATGCCTCATATTGATCAATCTAGATGTCTAGGATAGAAGGACAATGTCACATATTGTGAGGAGTTACAATTAGTAGTCACAAGGTGATGTCGGATCTCGACATTCTTGTAACTTGGGTAGTAATGATGTGTTGCTAGATACCGCTCATTACTTATGCTCCTAAATGGGTTTAGGGCATTGCCAACGTTATAAGAACCTATAGGGTCACACACTTAGGACAATTAGATGGACATTAGGTTCATATGATGAACCAAGAGGATTAGATTCATTTGATGAATCAAATTGGATTAAGAGTAATCCTAATTGGGCTAACTTGAGTTCGACTCAAGTTGATTCATGTGTTCAATGAGTCTAATTTAGATTTTGACTCATTGAATCAATTTAATTTAATGAATTAGATTCATTATATTAAGTTGGCTCGAATCAAATGATTAGATTAGATCAACCATGGTAGAGATTGGTTCAAGTTTGACTTGACTTGAGAAGGAAGACCAAAGGTCAATTTTGACTTGACTTTTTGCCACCTCATTGGTGAGTTGGCATTAGGTGGACCAATAATGATGTTCCACATCATCATGGGTGCCACCTCATGGAAGTTACAAAGCCATTTTCATAATAACTTCATATTAATTGCAATTAATACAATTAATTTGGGAGTTTTACAAGGTAGAGTGGCCGACCACTTTGTGATTGTGTGGATTTCATTTTCATTCAAGTGGTGTAACTCCTTCTTCTTCCTTGTGTTCTCTCCTTGCTCTCCCTCCTCTTCCTTGCTGTGACCTATCAAGCTGCTAGCACACCTTTGTTTAGGTTTTCTCCATCAAGAATTGTTCGTGTGGATACTTCTAGAGAACCGACGCTTGACGGTCTAGAGATCCGGCAACTTCTTGGACGAGCGGGAAAGCGAAGGGCTTCGCTACAAGGGTAATGATCTTAACTTTAGTGTAGATCTAAAGTTTTTACAAACTCGTACAAGAAAAAGGTTTTTCGAAAAGTTTTGTTTACGAATCTTTGCACGAGATCCATGGCTTTGGGTTACTCGGGGTTTCCGTGACGCGAAAAAGCGGTTTTCGCGGCCCGACGAACCCAACATACACCTATGCCAAGAGTATAATCAACGTAATACTTCCAACAAATCATAATCGACACGAGTATACACTCAGAAAATCATATAATATACAAGATACCTCAAATATTACACCGAACACATCTGCACATATCACAACTCAGATTAAGTCGATAAGATACCTCCAATATGACACTCAAACACATGTACACATTTCACAACATAGATTTAATCGATAAAATACCTCCAATAAACCAATCATACCACTCGGGTATAATCTATCAGAAACCCACAACAATTATAACTGGAAAAGTATACACCCACTACATGCATTTAACTCATCCATCATAAAACTCCTATAACACATAATAATCAAGTGTATAAACTACACAGGTATGTATAATCAGCATATTTAATCCAATTTTACCACACAAACTCTATGCTACCTACTCTTATGGTTTAGGTGTATAACTAAATAAAATCTAACATAAAGATCATACAGGAAAACACAATCATAGACAATCCAACTAGGTACATACAGTCTAAAATTAAAGTCCACATGGAATAGGATACATCGATCCTCAATAGACTGACCAAGCCGACAATGGTATACGGCTAATTCAGTCTTTTCCACGTCAGTACGTGTTATGTACTCAAATGTACTCTAGATTCCAAACTAAGCACAAATAACCCAAAGATTCAAACCTCTAAAATTATAGTGTGACAATCATCTACTGATCGAACCAACAAAACTAAATCGGTCATCTACTAACTAATCAAGAATACCTTAATCCTCCACAAGCAACTAAGGTATATCAATATACGACTACCCAAATCAACAAGTGTAAATCAGACTCCTACTGACCTATCTAACAAGAGAAAACCAATATTTACTGATGAAATTAACTAAGATAAAATGGTATATTACTTGGCTAGGTCAGCCTGATGATATAGATACTATCCACTACCCAGCTAATAATAGCAGAGGCTGGTATGTGCCTCCATCTCCTAGCCAACTAGCAGTAACAGAAACTAAAACTACTAGTATATGATATGAAAAGTCTCCCGAGACCGTAATCCTTGATCTCTATCTGAGTCGACCATGATCAGTGGTTTATCTAATACATGGAATATATGCTATATCAACTAGACAAGTACTAATAAAGAATGCTAATACATGTTATAAACTGTAATAGTCAACTGTGCATATACTAACAAAAAGGTAGGATAACAGTATACCAACATACCTCCTATAGCTTGGAGATGTCCTGCTGCTGCCAGGTCCCAAAACCCGAAAAGTCACATCGAGAAGACCAAAACACGAAATCCGAAACATAGGGAAAATAAGACTCGTAAGCCGATCTATGATACCAAATAAATTGGTATCAGATAAATCTCGAAAATCCAGAACACATAGCAAGTATCGTATACATGTTCTGATACCACTAAATTGTCACGCCCCGAGGAAGTCCCTGTCCGAAGAAATTTCGGCAGCACCTCCCCTGTACGGGTGACAATCTGAAACATTTATACAAAGCCCTCAGGGCCACATATACCTTGGCCAACACGGCTGGAACAATAACAGTAATAAAAATATAACAAAAAGTCATCCACGCAGTTTATATCATCAGCCCACTCGGCTGGAACAAAAATCCAAAACACAGCAGAAAAACTATAGAAAACCAAAATACATGACATGCTAGCTGGCTAGGCTTACACCACACCACAAAACACCACTCCGAAAACAAAACCGAAACACAAGCTAGATACACAAATTACCAAAGTACAAATGGATAACAACGAAGACAGATCTTCTGAGGTGACATGGGACCAGCAGACAGGATACTCCAAGCGACACCAGAAACAATTTGGTACCTGAAAAAGATAATGTCCACGGGGGTGAGTTCAACAACTCAGCGAATACCAATAGACATGCCTAGTAAGATATATCTAACAGCAATAAACATGGAATATAGCTTCCTAATCATATATAGGAAATATACAAAACTGAAAGGTAACTGAGGAAGCTGTACTCACCAGGAACTCCTATCCAGAACAAAAGGGTCGTCAAACCAGATACACAATATGCCTCCTGTAAGCATGTCAAACAAATGCATCCACCAAAATGCAGCATATAAATGCAGCAATCACAAACAAATAAATGCAATAAATGCATATGGTGCCAATGACATCGTCATCCCTGAGGCCAGTCAGTCATCTCACACACAATGGTGAGACTGAGTGGGTAGGGCTGTGACAACCGTGCACTCTGACGTCACTGCTCCTGATGAGTGATCGAGTGGACGGGATGCTGTCGGAGTACACATATACTCTTACCCAAAATCATAAGTGGGCGAGCGCAATGCTCTCATCTCTCGATACACCATGACGGAGAGGGATCCCTGACGTGCTACATGCTGCGTCACACTACCCATAAGCGGAGCAACGGAGCACCGAACAGAGCAAAACTGATGTGCTACCATGCTGCGTCACGCTACCCATGAGCGGACCAACGGAGCACCGAACAGTTATGAAACTGGTGATATGCTCTATAATAATGGAGCAGCCTATCACGCAGCATGCAATCATGCGAATGGTGCATGAAACTAAGCATGACAATATCCTGAACCAAATCCACATATATATATATATATATATATATATATATATATATATATATATATATATATATATATAAAACCACAGATCTAGGGTATACATGTCCTCTATGGTATAACAACCTAGGTCCTGAAACATATCCACCTCCATAAAATATGTACCAATAATGTACATGGATCAAAACAAAAGGTCTAAGTACACAGATCAGGTATGATATCAAAATATAGATACACATGTCAGATAATAAAAATCCAGAACCTAGTCCTAACCTCAATAAGGTATGGTATGACATTTACTCTAGGAACTAAAGTACACATGGCAATAATCACAAAACGTAAACATGGATACATAACAAACGCCCAACAGAACACACTATGGGTAACAAACAGTGTCATACCAAAGGCAAACATGATCATTGCTTGTAGCTATAAAATATTGTGCATATCCAATTGACAATATCATAAAAGATAAGTCAAGAGGTACCCGCCTCCAATGTAAATCGAGCTAATCAACCTCTATGTCGATGTGCTCATCCCGAATCCGAATCTTGTAATAAATCGTACAGTTTAGCTAAAAACACAATAGCTAAACTAAATCCTAATCCAATTAGGAAACTATGTTTTAATTCCATTTAATTATCCACACCTTACCTCAACTACTTATAATTACTTAAATTGAACAGAAGGACCTACTTAGGTAATGTTACCCAAATAGAATGCAATTCCTTACCCCAATTTGAAGGTGGTTAATGGTAATACACAGCTGTCAATAGAGGTTTACTGCTGCCATATTCCTTTTTACCTGCCCAAATCTAGATCTGCAGATTACTCTCCAATTAACGGTGATGATCAAGGATCTGATGAAGGAAGCTATCTTTTGTCTACGATAATGTTCACCGGAGCCAACCGCAGCACTGTTTCCTCAACAATCACCCCATATCAGTACCACTTAGAGATTAGATCCCCAAATAACAACTAGGAAGAGTACTTACTCAAGATCCCCACGACCAGAGAGTAAGAAAAAAATAAGAATCGGCAACTAATGCTAGGGCACGATGGCTGAACGAGGGGTCGACTGCGTCATCGACCTAGTCTCCAGCGAAGGGGAGGAAACCTGTGCTTAACGTTGCTGCCTGCTCGTCGGGCTCGTCGGCGTCATTGCCGACGACTGGTGGTCGACGAATCTAAGAAAATGGGAGAGCGGCGTCGGCTGAGACTCCAGAGGGAGATAGGTTCGGCCAACGATGGCTCGAGCGTCGCTGGCGCTTGGGCAAGGATGGAAGAGAAGAGAGGAAGACTCGGAGGCTTTAGCGATGAAAAGGAAGAGAAGAGAAGGTTGGCTCGGTGAAGGGGAGGAGACGAAGAGAAAAAGAAAAATCGGGGAAAGAAAGGTGGAGTTGGCAGAGAAATCGGAGAGAATTAAAGAGGGGAAAGGGAAACGGTTTAATAAATTAATATATACATATTTTATATATATATATATATATATAACTTAGGTTTAAATTATTAAACACTAAGTTGACTTTCTCAATCAATTCCCACTGAATGGGTATTCCAAACAGGCTTTTTGTGGCCCAATATTTATCCCCTTAAACTCGACATACGAACTCCGAAAAATTCCCAGAAAATTTCTAAAAATTCTCTTATGATTATTCATCCTTTTTCGGTATTTTACAATAATATGGTATAGTGAAAATGTACTCCCCTATTTGAAATATCATTTGAGATCTCTGTACCGTCATATTCCAATACCATGTACTAATTTCTTAAATATTGTTGTAGGTAATGCTTTAGTGAATAAATCTGCCATATTGTCGCCAAAGTGAATTTGTTAAACTTTAATATCATCATTCTTTTGTAGATCATGAGTGAAGAAGAACTTTGATGAAATATATTTAATTTTATCCCCTTTGATATACCCTTCCTTTAATTGAGCTATACATACCACATTATCTTTATACAATATTGTTGGAATTTTCTTGTTAGTAGTTAAACCATATTTTTCCTTGATATGTTTAATCATTGATCTCAACTAAACACATTCCCGACTTACTTCATTTATTGCAAGCATTTTTGAATGATTCGATGATATAGCGGTTATTGTTGGAACCCCAAGGTGTTTTGATGTGATCAAACAAGTTAAGTTATGTCCTGTTTTGTCTAACCCTTGTGTCTAAGTGTACAGGAGCTTAGGAACACAGGAAGTCGAGCGGAAGACGCGGCTAGTGAGAAGGACGACACGGGAGAGAGTCGATGGGCTCGGTGCGTCCAAGGGACGAGGTGATCGCAGAAGAGTACACCGGCGGACGAGAAGAACGTACGCGACATTCGAGGGACGAGAAACCAGGAAGGAAGGCTGCTCGAGGAGAAGGCCGAAACTTGGGTTCGGGTGAGCCCTATTCTGGATGGCCGAGATCACCCAAGCTAGTGGAACTGGAACAGAAGACCCGGACCGAGACGAGCTGAACCGGAGTAGTTGAACCGGACTACAAAAAATCAACTGGGTTGACTTAAGTGGTCCGGGCGCTCGGACCGTCCGGGCGCCCAGAACCATTCTTGGCGCCCGGAAGTGGATTTTGACCAGATCGAGTTTTGACTCGATCTGAACGTTGGGGGATAAAATTTTATCCTCTCTCCAGGGCGCCCGGACCTTTCAGGGCCCTCCGATCAGTGCTATAAATATTGCACTGATTTGCACAGATTATTCAATCAACTTGTAATCAACTTCTCTGTTCTTTACTTTTCTGTTTGTGCTGTCAACGCTGTAAGAGGCTACTCCGCCCAGAGGAGATTATCAGATAGTGCGCTGTTTTTTCCTTGGATTAGCAATCCTCTGATTGCAAACCAAGTAAACCCTTTGTGTATGATTTCTTTAATTAGTCTCTTCTTTTTATGATTACAAGTGTTTGTTAATTAGTTGAAAATCCGAGAAAGACTGTTTAATTTTTGTAGGGCAATTCACTCCTCCCCTCTTGCTGGCCTCCAAAGGGACCAACAAGTGGTATCAGAGCAAGGTGCTTCAGGAGGACTAACCGCCGATCGAAGCAACGAGATGGTCGAACCAAGCATTGTTCCACCAAAATTCGAGGGGGACTTCACACACTAGAAGCGTCGTATGGAGGTGTTCCTAAAAACTGATCTCGAAATTCAGTTAATTATAAAGTATGCCTTTGTAGCTCCGATGAATCAGAATGGAGAAGAAAAAGAAGAGAGCCAGTGGACAAAGACGGAGCAGAGTGATTCTGTAGCGAACAACCGTGCGGAATATCACCTGCTGAGCGTGTTGCCGCCTCAAGAAGTCAACCGCATCGGAAGCTACTCATCGGCCAAAGAACTCTGGAAGAAGTTCCTGGAACTCCACGAAGGGACATCCGAAGCAAAACTGGCTAGAAGAGACATCCTCCGAAACAAACTGACGAACATTCGTCTGGAAAAAGGTGAGAAGGTAGCCGATCTACACGCGAAGGTAAAAGAATTAATTACTGGTCTCGAGAACCTCGGTGAAATGGTAACAACTGGGACACCATACGCTACTCACTCAATGCGTTTCCTAGAACTCCAGAATGGACGTCAATCATCGACGCCTATTACATTTCAAAGGACCTAGAGGTAAGTACCTTGAAAGAATTGTTTTCCACTCTTGAATTACATGAAACCAGGTGTGCAGGGACAACTAAGGAATCAAGTCAAATAATGGCACTAAACGCAACCAAGAAGAATGAACCCGAGTCAAACTCAGAAGAGGATCAGGAAGCGTATATAGTAAGAAATTTCAAAAAGTTCTTTAGATCTAATAAGTTTAAAGAAATGCAGAATAAGAAAAATCAAAGAAATAGAAGAAGGGTTCGTTGCTACCAGTGTCAAAAAGAAGGACATTTAAAAGAAGATTGCCCAGAATTCAAGAAGGACAAGGTCAAGATACCCAAGAAGCACAAGGACCTAAAAGCCACTTGGCACGACACTTCATCATATGAGTCCGAGAATCAAGAATATGCCGGGATAGCACTGATGGCAAGCTATGAAGGGCAAAGTACTTCAGAACCCAGCATCGATGAAGGGAGAGCGACCTCAGATGAATGCAACGAAGCAGGGGGAGAATCAGGCTTCAAGTCTGATATGGTAAGTGAGGTATGCCTCTTACCTCCTGATCAGCTTTGCTTTGGTATTAAGGCTATGACAAAATCCATGTATAAATTAGAAAATAAAAATACCAAATTAAAAAATAAAATTCTAGAAACAAAAAGAATTTGGGCAAAATCATGTCTAATAGAGGATTTTGATAACTTGAAACTTGAAAATGAAAAATTAAAAAAAGAAATAGAAAGATTGAGAAAGTCTAACGGTTCAAATATTTTTGCTTTTAAAAATTATAGAGGATTAAACTGGTACTATAGGTTTCACCAAAATCAAATCAGAAAAATATCAAAAGCCTATGTGCCTAGAAAATACTTGACTAACCCTGTAGGAAGGAACCTCTATTGGGTTCCAAAAACTTGTTTAACTTAAAAATTAAAATTAGACTTAGCATTTTCAGCAAGAGAATTAAACATGTAATTTCTTTATGCGGCTTTATCTAGCAAGTGGTTGTTGCTCCAATAACCAAGACGGCCTAGTGTCTCGCCATTGCCTGAAGCCAAGTATCGAAATGAAAAGTTTAATTGACTAACTGAAAAAGTATTAATTTAAATTACTTAATACTTTAAAAGGGTTATTCAATTTGTTTTAGAAAACATTTTCAAAAATATTCATATTAAAAAAAAATGAGAAAATTATTTTTTTTTTTAAATTAGAAAAAAAAATTCCTATGTTTTTAACTTAAAAATTTTGAAAGTTTTCCATTACATAAAAAAAAAAATTTTTGCTTAGGAATTTTTAATTTTTTTAATTTTTTTTTAAACTTAAAAATTATGTTTTCAAAAACTTTGAAAATTTTTCTATTGCAATTTGCCTTAGAATTTTCTAAAAAACTTAAAATTTTTTAGAAATTTTCTAACTTAAATTTTTATCACTTAAATTTTTGAATTTACCGTAGACTTGTTATAAAGAACCACATTTTTTTTTAGAAAATTAAAGTTCGAAATTTTCTGACTTAGAAATTTTTTTGTAGATCCTTCAAAATTTTTTTTGATTAAAAAAGTGTTTAAAATCTTATTATTTAAGATTTTTTTTAGACTTGTGTAGGAACCCCAATTTTTTATATGATCAAAGGAGGAGAAGTATGTTAAGTCTAGGGGGAGGTATATAATAATTTTTGAATTGACAAATCTTGGACTTATTTGCATATTAATTATTTTTATTGCATTTGTTTTACCCTAGCTTAACTTGGGTTGCTCACATCAAAAAGGGGGAGATTGTTGGAACCCCAAGGTGTTTTGATGTGATCAAACAAGTTAAGTTAGGTCCTGTTTTATCTAACCGTCGTGTCTAAGTGTACAAGAGCTTAGGAACACAGGAAGTCAAGCAGAAGACGTGGCTAGCGAGAAGGACGGCACGGGAGAGAGCCGACGGGCTCGGTGCGTCCGAGGGACGAGGTGACCGCGGAAGAGTACACCAGCGGACGAGAAGAACGTACGCGACATTCGAGGGACGAGAAACTGGGAAAGAAGGCTGCTTAAGGAGAAGGCTGGAACTTGGGTTCGGGTGAGCCCTATTCTGGATGGTCGATATCACCCAAGTTAGCGGAGCCAGAACAGAAGACTCGAACCAAGACGAGCTGAACCAGAGCAGTGGAACCGGACCACAAAAAGTCAAATGGGTTGACTTAAGTGGTCCGGGCGCCCGGAAGTGGATTTTGACCAGATCGAGTTTTGACTCGATCTGAACATTGGGGAATAAAATTTTATCCCCCCAGGGTGCCAGACCTTTCAGGGCACCATGATCAATGCTCTAAATATAGCACTGATTTGCACAGATTATTCAATCAACTTGTAATCAATTTTTCTGTGCTTTACTTTTCTGTTTGTGTTGTCAACGCTGTAAGAGTCTACTCCGTCTAGAGGAGATCATCATATAGTGCACTATTTTTTCCTTGGATTAGCAATCCTCTTATTACAAACCAAGTAAACCCTTTGTGTTCGATTTCTTTAATTAGTCTCTTCTTTTTATGATTACAAGTGTATGTTAATTAGTTGAAAATCTGAGAAAGGTTGTTTAATTTTTGTAGGGCAATTCACCCCTCCCCTCTTGCGGGCCTCCAAAGGGACCAACAGCTATCGTTTGTTTGATCGATCTCCAAAATATGGTTGTTCCACCATATGTAAATAAATAACCAGTCTGAGATCGACCTTTAAATGGATCAGATAAATATCCTGTATCTGCATAACCAATTAACTCTGAAGTAGACATATTTGAATAAAATAAGCCCAAATCAATGGTACCTTGTGTTAGTGTGGGAAGCATCCGACGATTGAACCTTAGTTTTGATAATGGAAAGAGGGATTCAAAGTTAAGTCTAATTATTATCTAATGAGCTTAAACAAGTTTACAGGAAAGTCCTAACTACGGTTAGGCAGGAGAAAAACCCTAGGTCCTAGGGGTGTTGGAGTGTATACTAAAAGCCTAGCTTTTGTAAACATTTATTTTTGAAATAAAAGAATCACATTGGTCAATATCTATATTTATTTGTTAAATATAATTGTTCAATTAATTTATATAGTAGATAACATGGAGTGTGGTGTTACACTCAGTAGATCATGTTGTCGGTTCTCTATAAATTACAAACAGTAGCTCATGACTAAGATGGAAAGAAACAAACCATCAGAATAGTCGTAGTGTAATTAAGTATTAGTTTATATTGACTAATAAATTACACTGATACACTTTAAGTGTATTGAGTAGGATCATTTAGGTAAGTTCTTTTTGTACTGACTTAGTAAAATAACTAGACCTTAGTTATTATGGAAGTGTGTGCTCTTAATCCTAATATAATAACAAGCACATATATTTAATATTTATTTTTTTAACTTATCAAAGGGTGAGGTTTAGCTCAATAAATCAATATGCCCGATAAGTTGGGAAATGATATTACTTATAGTGTGTGTTGTTGATTATAGAAGGAATCTGTGTCCTAATTATCTAGGTTGAGAATGTCCTCAAGAGGAGCTCATAAGGATTGCCATGTTAAACCTTGCAGGTGGACTTAGTCCGACATGACAATGAAGTTGAGTGGTACTACTCTTGGAGCTAGATATTAATTAAGTGAGTTGTCAGTAACTTGCTTAATTAGTGGACATTCGTACTCTTAAACACAGGGAGACTAACACACTCATAATAAGAAGGAGCCCATAATGTAATTTGGGATTGATGCGGTAGTGCGATAATAACTCTCTAGTGGAATGAGTTATTGTCGATGAACTTGAGTTGTGTGTTCAGGGCGAACACGGGATACTCAAGCTCATCGGAAGGCCAAAACCAATTTCTCCTCTAGGTCCATGTCGTAGCCTCATTAGAGCCTCAAGTCCAACCAAAGAAAGGCCCATCTAGGTGTCCAAGAAAGAGGGCCGGTCCATTGCTTGGTGACCAAGCAATGGCCGGCCACATCTCCTCTTAAAGGGCCGACCCTATTGCTTGTGACCAAGCTAGTAGGGGCCGGCCACAATATTCAAACAAGGAGGGTTGTTTTTGAATTTTTAAAATCTTCTCTTCGTAGAAAACTATAAGTTTTAAAAGAGATATTTTAATTTTAAAAACTTTCCTTATTTGAATTTGACCACATGTTTTAATAGAGAGTTTTAAAAGTTTTAAAACTTTCCTTTTTTAACCATCCTCATGGTTTAAGAAAAAAGGAGGAAGATAAGTGTTAAAATTAAAATTTTCTATCATCATGTTAAAAAAGGAAATTTTATAAAAAAAATTATTTTTTCTTTCCTAAATATGGTGGCCGGCCACCTTGCTTGGTGCCCAAGCAAGGGGCCAACCAAACTCAATCCTAAACCAAATAGGATTGATCACAACCATTGATTTGGTGATTGATTCAATCAAGAGGAAAGAAAAGGAAAAATTAAAAGGGAAAAGGAAAAACTCTTGGATGATTTTATTTTTTGTAAAAAGTTTTTCCTTATTTGCCTTGGGCAAGTAATATAAAAGAAGGAGTGAGGGGACTTCATGAGATACAACTCTTATTCTTTTGCTTGGTGATCTCTTGGTGGCGGACCCCTCTCTCTCTTCTCTTTTCCCATTTGCTCTCTTCTCCTTGATGGTGTTGGTGGCAGGATTTTAGAAGAAGAGGAAGAAGCTTTTGGGTGGTGTTCATCTTGGAGGATCATCGCCCACATGACGTCCAAGGCGAGGCGAGGAATAGGGCAGAAGATCTCGAGGTCATTAGCTTACAAAGAGAAGGTATAACTAGTAATTTTCTTCCGCATCATACTAGTTATATTCTTTGTAAGAATTCTAAATACAAGAGGCAATTAGATCTAGTTTTTCGAATAAGTTTTTGAGTTTGCGTTTTCTTCTTTTTTGAATTTGTTATTCGATTGTTCTTTTTGGTTAACCTAGAGTTATTTAAGGAAATTAAATATTAGCTTTCCTTAAAAGGGTTTGTCTAGGCGGTGGTGGTTGCTCCCATATCCAAGAAGGCCATGTGCCTCGCCATGCAGTCCTGGAAGCCAATTTTGGAAATTTATATTTAATGAATTAATAACTTAGGTAGATTTGAATCAATAGTGTTAAGTTCCGCTTGCGATTCAAATCTAAATCATTAAGAACAGATAAGTTAAATTTGGAATCAATGATGTTAAGTTCCATCTGTGATTCCTAATTTAACTTCTAAAGAACACAATAGGTTATTTAAGGAAAGGTTCGACACTTGTACAAAAATTTTTGTACAGTGGAACCGATACATTTTCCTAGGATTAACCAACAATTGGTATCAGAACTAGGGTTTGCCTCTATGTGTTTAGAATTCAAATAGGTTATGCACATGTCATATATAATTTAGGCAGGATAGTAGTAGGATGTGCTAACTCTTTGGTTGCAGGCTCCAACTATTATGGCTTATATATGTTGTGTGTGATTGGACCCTTGGACATGTCAAGGACATTATTTTATGTGCATAATTGTATGTATCAAATACAGCAGGAGCTGTATTATTTTTAAAATTTTATTTTTTCGATCTCGAATACATGTACATTCCCTCATGGAATATAGGATCGATATATGTAAAATTCTATTTTTGTCGTGGATCGGATTCTTGCGAGGCGTGGTATTTTTGGAGCACCAGAGGCGCAACGGAATAAGAAGCAAGATGGATGCGACGACTCGACCCGATGGCGGTGGCTAAAGATGGCAGCAGCTAGGGTTGGAGCACATGGAGGACAGTAACAGAAAAAGGCCATAATAGTTGGAAAATAATTTCCATATTTATTGCTTTTATTTACTGTGATGTGTGTGTATGCATGTGATGTATGCTAGGATAGTTTAAAATTCCTCACTTTAAATAACTAAGTGGGAGAGGGATTTTAATAAATCCCATGGTCTCCATTACTGGTTTGTAAGTGATGCAACAAGCTTGCCTATTAGCTCTGAGTGTCTCCCTCCACAATGGATGAGTTTGTTGCGGATCACTAGATCAAATTTCCTTAATGGATGGTTATAGGAAATTATTTAGGAGCGTGTGATCTTCTCCAATTGAAGGGGCACAATCCTATTTAATGGACTTAATATCAAGTAATGGTATACACTTAGACGCATTCAATAGTATCCTCCCTAACGGAGTCACTGCTATTGTATTGTGTGACCAAAGTGAAACCAACTATTAATTTTATTTGTCATAAAGTTAGGATGACAAGATAATAAAATTAATGGGTCACACCCTCCTCTTACAAATGTTGAATTTGTATACGTCCACACTAACGTGGCATGCAATATTCACGGTGATTTGAGGTGTTGGTTAATTTAAAATAGTATTGTTTGAGGAATCAATATTATTCTAAATTTAGAGTCTTGACCAAAGTTTATTTTTGTGATTCTTAGGATGACTTTCAACCCACTAGCTATTATACTGAAAGAGAACAAACTTACTGGTCCCAACTATATTGATTGGAAAAGAAACTTGGACATTGTTCTTACTGCTGAAAGCTATAAGTTTGTACTGGCTGAAGCTTGCCCTGATGCACCTGACGGTGACTCTACCCCAGAGGAGATTGAGTATCATAAGAAATGGGTAAAAGCTGATGAGATGGCGCGGTGTTACATTTTGGCATCAATGTCAAATGTATTGCAACATCAACATCAAGATTTACCAACAGCTTATAATATAATGAACAATCTCAAAGAACTCTTTGGGCACCAGAGTCGGACTGCTAGGCAAGAGCCAATGAGAAAGCTAATGACAACCACCATGTCTGAGGGGACACCTGTAAGGGATCATATCCTCAAAATGATGGCTTATCTGAATGAAATACAAGTTTTTGGAGGAGAAATCGATGGGGAAACTCAGGTCGATATAATTCTCCAAACGCTACCCAGAAGTTTTGAGCAGTTCCGCCTAAACTATAACATGAACAAAAGAGAGTATACGTTGGCGGAACTTCTGACAGAACTACAGACAGAAGAAGGTATTTTTCGTCAAAGTTCTCAGATTCACTATGCTGAAAATGGTTCTACTTCTAAGTCAAAAGGCAAGAAGAAGAAGAAACAGGTCTTTTCAGCAAAGAAGGTGAATAAACCTCAGGATACAGGACAGAAAGCTGGAATGAAGAAGTCGACGGGCAAGTGCTTCATCTGCAAGCAGTCTGAACATTGGAAAGCGGACTGCCCTCGTAGGAACCAGTACAATAAAGGTATATCTCATACTCTAGTAGTTGAAACATGTTTAGCGGTGTTATCTACCAACATCTGGTGTGTAGATATGGGAGCCACTGATCATGTCTACAATTCTTTGCAGGGGTTCCAGGAAACTATTTGCTTCCGCAAGTGTACGGAAATGTCACAAGTAATATAAAAGATTATTGTATCCACAGGGACTGGAATAAGCACTAGAAATATCTCAAAGCGAATTAGCTAAACAACTAATCAATTGGTTTCAAATGCTAAGGTTGAAAAATAAATCTAAAATGAAAGATTAACAAACAAGAGTTTGGGGTTTGAGTTATGATAAAGGGAGGTTCTAGGAGTTTTGGTTTCTTTGTAAGATCTCTTGAATGTATATGGTTTACCAATTCTTATTTCTCAATTGTCTAATATTTGTAAAAGGTTGCCGGTTCTCTCTTGCAATAGATAACCGGCTTAGGACTGAAAAATATACCTAAATGTGATCAATTAGATATGAACCTGCGTTGTCCTTACATAGGATTGTACCTATTACTATGCTTCCCTCGGATATCAACATAAAAGTTCATAGCTTCTTAACCCATAAAGATACAAGGATTGAATCATAAAATCTATCCTACCCTCTTAAATATTCTCATTTCCCCTTCAAGATTATCCCTCAAACGTCCTTACACGGGCTTGCACCTGTCACGTGGATCCCTCGAAAAATCGAGTGAGAGTTAATCTCTACAAAGTCTATAAGATATCTAAACAATCAATCAAGAATGAGAATTAAGCCCTAATCACAATTAATCATTCAAGATCCAATCGATACAAACTAGACAACATCATAGAAACAAAGAAATGGCAAATCCACAAGAGTTTACATCAATTTATCTCACAAATACTCCCTCCATCCTAGAACAAAAAGATCTACTCCATAAAACGAAGAAAGAAAACCAAAGATAAGAAGATTACAAGCATTTCTTCAATCCTAATCCAAGAAGAGGAGAGAAAGAAAACTTATCTACAATATAGCTCCATCTTCGGATCCAATCCTCGCTCCCAGAGTCGAATTTACCAAGATCTCCCTTTGGATCGCCCAAAAATCCTCCCAAGAATGGGAGGAATCCACCAAATCTTGTTTTCTCCCAAAGGGGAGAAGATCCCCTTTCAAATCTTCAAAGAGGCTTTAAATAGAGGGGGGTTTCGGGCGCCACACGGCCCCGAGGCATGGCCGTGTGAGGTTCACACGGCCAGAGCCTTTCCCCTTGGCCTGGACTGCCCTTGCTTCTGGAAACCTGGCACGGCCGTGTGGTGCACATGGCCAGAACACTTTTAAGCGCTGGGAACCCTACACGACCGTGTGGTGCACACGGCCAGGGCCTTCTTGGTCTCTGGAAACCTTACACGGCCGTGTAGATCCACACGGGCATGTAAGGATTACACTCTGATTTGCTTCAAGACTTGGCATGGCCGTGTGAGGTTCACACAGCCAGGCCAAGTTCCCTGTCTGTTTCTCCTGGTTGACCACACGACTAGAGCACTCCACCTAGGCAGGGCCATGTGTGGCACAAGGCCAAGTGCTTTATCTAATGCTTAGCTCATAAGTTTGTCCAAGAATGTAGAATCTTCACCAAATTCGACTCCTGTGTACAGAAAATACACAAAAGTAGATCTCCGAACAAAAAGAGTAAATATGCTGAAAGGAAAGCTGGAAGTATAAAAATGCATAGATCAAGCAAGCTCAAAGTATGTAAATGTACGTCAAAACATGCATAAAAGTATATAAAATCTATGCACATCAGAAACCCGGTGACTATTTGATGGAGAGATAACTGTCTACATGGGCAATGCTACTAAGGCGGCGGCTGTTGCAGTGGGAGACGTCTACTTATCATTTGATAGGAATAGAAATTTAATTTTAAGAAATTATCTTTATGTACCCAGTTTTATAAAGAATTTAATTTCAGTTTCTAAATTTAATTTGGATGGATATTTCGTTTCCTTTAGTAACAATGTCATTATAAAAAGAAATAAGGTGATTATCTGTTCTGGTGCATTAGTTGGCAATTTATACACTTTAAATCCAATTTCTCCTACAAAGCAAAATATTGAAATTAATAACACATCTTCTAACTCTAATAAGAGAAAAGAACCTTCGAAAATGAACCAAACGTATCTTTGGCATCTAAGGCTTAGTCATATTAACTTAAGTAGGATTCAAAGGCTTGTAGCCGATGGAAACTTGGGTTCATTAGAGTTGGAAAACTTTCCAACATGTGAATCTTGCTTGGAAGGTAAAATGACCAAGAGACCTTTTAAGGCCAAGGGGTATAGAGCCAAAGATGCGTTAGAACTGGTTCATTCTGATTTGTGTGGTCCTATGTCTATCCAGGCAAGTGGTGGTTATGAATACTTCGTCTCCTTTATAGACAATTATTCAAGATATGGATACATTTACCTAATGTGCCGCAAGTCTGAATGCTTTGACAAGTTCAAAGAATATAGGGTTGATGTGGAGAAACGTCTTGGTAAAAGTATCAAAACACTACGGTCTGATTGTGGTGGCGAATACCTCTTTGGAGAGTTTAGGAATTACTTATCAGAAGTCGGGATTCAATCCCAATTGTCTGCACCTGGTACACCCTAGCAGAATGGTGTGGTAAAACGAAGGAATATGACTCTTATGGAAATGGTTAGATCAATGATGAGTTATTCAGAATTACCAAATTCGTTTTGGGGATATGCTTTAGAAACAGCAGTGTACATTCTGAATATGGTACCTTCCAAAACAGTTCCTTCTACTCCCATGGAATTTTGGAATGAGCGTAAGCCTAGTCTGAATCATATCCGGATATGGGGTAGTGCAGCACATGTGCTGAAGGGAGATACTGACAAGTTGGAGTCACGTACAGAAGTTTGTCTGTTTGTGGGATATCCTAAGGGAACGAAAGGTGGTTTGTTTTATAATCCTAAAAATCAGAAGATCATTGTTAGCATCAATGCTTGATTTTTAGAAGAAGATTATGTAATGAACCATAAGCCCATGAGTGAAATAGTTCTAGAAGAAATTAGAGAGGACACATCTACTTTAGTAGCAACAGTACAAGATGAAGTACCACAAGAAATTGCAACACGAGTCACACATGATACACAGCCAGAGACAGTGCCTCGTCGTAGTGAGAGGGTTGTGAGGCAACCTGAGAGATTCATGTTTTTGGGAGAGTCTTCGGACTTGATCCCAGGTAAACATGAACTTGATCCCCGAACATATAACGAAGCACTCCAAGATATAGATGCAGTATCTTGGTAAAAGGCAATGAATTCCGAAATAGAATCTATGTATTCTAATAAGGTCTGGGAGCTTGTAGAACCACCTGATGGTGTAAAAGCCATTGGATGCAAGTGGATCTACAAAAGGAAAAGGGAGATAGATGGGAAGGTAGAAACCTTCAAAGAAAGGCTTGTTGCGAAAGGGTATACTCAAAAAGAGGGAATCGATTATGAGGAGACTTTTTCACCGGTAGTCATGCTTAAGTCTATCCGGATACTCTTATCCATTGCCGCTCATATAGATTATGAGATTTGGCAAATGGATGTCAAGACAGCTTTCCTTAATGGAAGTCTTGAAGAAAACATCCATATGAAGCAACCAGAGGGATTCATTGAAAAAGGCAAAGAGCATCTAGTATGCAAGCTCAATCGGTCCATTTATGGACTGAAGCATGCTTCAAGATCTTGGAACATCCGGTTTAATGAAGTAATCCAGTCATATGGATTTATTCAGTGTCCAGATGAGTCTTGTGTATACAAAAAGTAAAACGAAAACGTGGTGGTATTTCTTGTACTATACGTAGATAATATTTTGTTAATTGACAACAATGTCAAGGTATTATCGGACGTAAGGGTATGGTTGTCCAAATAATTTGATATGAAGGACTTAGGAGAATGTGCACACATTCTTGGGATCAAAGTTATAAGGGATCGCAAGAAAAGAATGTTGTGCTTATCCCAAGCTTTATATATAGATACAATCCTTGCTCGTTTTAGTATGCAAAACTCCAAGAAAGGTTTCTTACCTTTTAGGCATGGAGTAGCCTTATCTAAAGAGATGTCTCCGAAGACATCAAAGGAGATAGAGGACATGAAGGCAGTTCCTTATGCCTCAGCTGTAGGAAGCTTTATGTATGCAATGCTGTGTACGAGACCTGATATCTGTTTTGCCGTGGGCATGGTTAGCAGATATCAGAGTAACCCTAGACAAGGACATTGGATTGCGATAAAGCATATATTAAAGTACCTGAGAAGGACTAGAGACTATATGCTAGTTTACCAGGCAGATGATTTGCTCCCTGTGGGTTACAAGGATTCGGACTTCCAATCAGATAGGGATAATAGTAAGTCTACGTTAGGCTATGTGTTTACTCTAGGAGGTGGAGCCATTGCATGGAGGAGTGTTAAGCAGAAATAGGTCTCGGACTCAACCATGGAAGCTGAGTATGTGGCAGCCTCTGAGGCAGCCAAAGAAGTTGTATGGCTAAGGAATTTTCTAATGGACTTAGATGTGATTCCTGATTTGCCCAAGATCATCACAATTTATTGTGATAATAGCGGTGCAGTTGCAAACTCGAAGGAACCACAAGCCCATAAAGCAGGTAAACATATAGAGCGCAAGTACCACCTGATACGACATCGTCAAGCGAGGAGAAGTTGTCGTCGCCAAGATTGCATCAGTAGATAACCTGGCAGATCCTTTCATTAAGGCCCTTCCGGCGGAAGCTTTTGATCGACATATGGAGGGGATGGGAATTAGATGTATGACAACAGATATGGCAACTTAGTCTTATAGTATAAGTGGGAGATTGTTAGTGTATACTAAAAGCCTAGCTTTTGTAAACATTTATTTTTGAAATAAAAGAATCACATTGGTCAATATCTACATTTATTTGTTAAATGTAATTGTTCAAATAATTTATATAGTAGATAACATGGAGTGTGGTGTCACACTCAGTAGATCATGTTGTTGGTTCTCTATAAATTACAAACAGTAGCTCACGACTAAGATGGAAAGGAACAAACCATAAGAATAGTCATAGTGTAATTAAGTATTAGTTTATCTTGACTAATAAATTACACTGATACACTTTAAGTGTATTGAGTAGGGTCATTTAGGTAAGTTCTTTTCATACTGACTTAGTAAAATAACTAAACCTTAGTTATTATGGAAGTGTGTGCTCTTAATCCTAATATAATAACAAACACATATATTTAATATTTATTTTTTTAACTTATCAAAGGGCGAGGTTTAGCTCGATAAATCAATATGCCCGATAAGTTGGGAAATGATATTACTTATAGTGTGTGTTGTTGATTATAGAAGGAATCTGTGTCCTAATTATCTAGGTTGAGAATGTCCCCAAGAGGAGCTCATAAGGATTGCCATGTTAAACCCTGCAGGTGGACTTAGTCCGACATGACAATGAAGTTGAGTGGTACTACTGTTGGATCTAGATATTAATTAAGTGAGTTGTCAGCAACTTACTTAATTAGTAGACATTTGTAATCTTAAACACAGGGAGACTAACACACTCATAATAAGAAGGAGCCCATAATGTAATTTGGGATTGGTGCGGTAGTGTGATAATAACTCTCTAGTGGAATGAGTTATTGTCGATAAACTTGAGTTGTGTGTTCAGGGCGAACACGGGATACTCAAGCTCATCGGAAGGCCAAAACCAATTTCTCCTCTAGGTCCCTGTCGTACCCTCATTAGAGCCTCAAGTCCATCCAAAGAAAGGCCCATCTTGGTGTCCAAGAAAGGGGGCCGGTCCATTGCTTGGTGACCAAGCAATGGCCGGCCACATCTCCTCTTAAAGGGCCGACCCTATTGCTTGTGACCATGCTAGTAGGGGCCGGCCACAATATTCAAACAAGGAGGGTTGTTTTTGAATTTTTAAAATCTTCTCTTTGTAGGAAACTATAAGTTTTAAAAGAGAGATTTTAATTTTAAAAATTTTCCTTATTTGAATTTGGCGACATGTTTTAATAGAGAGTATTAAAATTTTTAAAACTTTCCTTTTTTAACCATCCTCATGGTTTAAGAAAAAAGGAGGAAGATAATTTTTAAAATTAAAATTTTCTATCATCATGTTAAAAAAGGAAATTTTATAAAAAAAATTATTTTTTCTTTGTTAAATATGGTGGCCGGCCACCTTACTTGGTGCCCAAGCAAGGGGCCGGCCAAACTCAATCCTAAACCAAATAGGATTGATCACAACCATTGATTTGGTGATTGATTCAATCAAGAGGAAAGAAAAGGAAAAATTAAAAGGGGAAAGGAAAAACTCTTGGATGATTTTTTTTTTTGTAAAAAGTTTTTCCTTATTTGTCTTAGGCAAGTAATATAAAAGAAGGGGTGAGGGGGCTTCATGAGATACAACTCTTATTCTTTTGCTTGGTGATCTCTTGGTGGCCGACCCCTCTCTCCCTTCTCTTTTCCCTTTTGCTCTCTTCTCCTTGGTGGTGTTGGTGGCTGGATTTTAGAAGAAGAGGAAGAAGCTTTTGGGTGGTGTTCATCTTGGAGGATCGTCGCCCACACGACGTCCAAGGTGAGGCGAGGAATAGGGCAGAAGATCTCGAGGTCATTAGCTTACAAAGAGAAGGTATAACTAGTAATTTTCTTCCGCATCATACTAGTTATATTCTTTGTAAGAATTCTAAATACAAGAGATAATTAGATCTAGTTTTTCGAATAAGTTTTCGAGTTTGTGTTTTCTTCTTTTTTGAATTTGTGATTCGATTGTTCTTTTTGGTTAACCTAGAGTTATTTAAGGAAATTAAATATTAGTTTTCCTTAAAAGGCTTTGTTTAGGCGGTGGTGGTTGCTCCCATATCCAAGAAGGCCATGTGCCTCGCCATGCAGTCCTGGAAGCCAATTTTGGAAATTAATATTTAATGGAATTAATAACTTAGGTAGATTTAAATCAATAGTGTTAAGTTCCGCTTGCGATTCAAATCTAAACCATTAAGAACAGATAAGTTAAATTTGGAATCAATGATGTTAAGTTCCGTCTGCGATTCCTAATTTAACTTCTAAAGAACACAATAGGTTATTTAAGGAAAGGTTCGACACTTGTATAAAAATTTTTGTACAGTGGAACTGGTACATTTTCCTTGGACTAACTAACAAGGGGTGGTAACCCTAGGTGGAGAAAAATCCTAGGGGGTGGTAACCCTAGGTCTTAGGGGTTGGTAACCTTAGATGGAGGAGAAATCCTAAGGGGGGGGGGGGTAACCTTAGGTCCTAGGGGGAGGTAACCCTAGGGGGTGGTAACCTTTGGTTCTGGGGGGGGGGGGGGGAATCCTAGGCGAAAAGTTCAGTCGGTCTGGAGGACCAAACTGACATCAGGTATGATCTCCAGAGTAGAGTAGGTGAGGACGCGTTCCCCAGAAGAGGGAACAGTAGGCGTCGGTTCGACCTAGAGTTTCCGGTCGAAAATATGAAGTCAGAACCGGACAACCTGGAGGCTGTCAAACATTTCATCTATTATGTTTGTTATGTGCTAACGTTGTGCTGCAGGGTATTTTGGGACTAACATATTTTGCAGGTACTAAAATACAAAGTTTTGCTTCAGATGAACAGTACTCGAGGTCCCCTCATGGAGCTTGAGGCGCCTCAGGTGCAAGGCAGATGCAGCACACACAGCAGGGCTGGAGGTGCCTCGGATGGATCTGGAGGCTCCTTAGACAGGATTAGAGGCGCCTCAAAGGGGGATGGAGGCGCCCTCAACCAGATAAGCTGCGACCAGTTCAGTGCTGATCCGCACGACTGACTTGGCAAGATTGGAGGAGCCTCGGTCAGGCATGGAGGCACCCTCAATGTCCGATAAAAGGACATCTCGATTAGCAGCTGAAGATATCGATTCACAAGCAACCTTTCTGCATCCAGCTACTAACGAGAAGTTCCGACAAAGCTACAGCAAGTTTCCGACGACTCGACACTCCGATTTCGTTAAATTTGTGTCGTCTGTATAATTTCTTTTACATTTCTTGTAATCCATCTTATAAATCTTTTACGCGATTATAGTGATTGCCCAGAGTAAACGCTCAACGAGCGTGGGCCTTGGAGTAGGAGTCGCCCAACGCTCCGAACCAAGTAAAATCTTGGTGTGCTTTTGTGTCTTTGTATTTTCCGCTGCATAATTCTCGAGTGTTTTACGAACCTGAAATGCGTGAAAGCCACGAGCGCTATTCACCCCCCCTCTAGCGTGGTCTCGATCCAACACCTTGAAGATACATAAATATATGTTTAATTTTATTCCAATGTCTATGTGTTAAAGAAGAACTATATATTGCTAATAAATTTACAGCAAATGTTATATCTAATCTTGTATTATTAGCAAGATACATTAATGCATCAATTGCACTTAAGTATGGTACTTTAGGACTAAGTAGTTCTTCACTATTTTCATTAGGTCAAAAAGGATCTTTATTCACATTAAGCGATCGAACAACCATCGAGGAACTTAATGGATGAGCTTTATCCATATAAAATCATTTTAAAACCTTTAGTATATAAGCTGATTGATGAATAAAAATTTCATCTATAAAATGTTCGATTTGTAATCCAATACAAAACTTTATTTTTCCTGGATCTTTCATCTCGAATTCTCTTTTCAATATATCAACTGTATGTATAAGTTCTTCAGAACTTCCAATGATATTCAAATCATCAACATATATAGAAATAATGATAAATTTTAATCATCCATTTTTTATAAAAACACATGGATATATTGGATCATTTGAATATTTATGTTGCACCAAATAATCACTTAGACGTTTATACCAATATGTCCAGATTGCTTCAATCCATACAAAGATCTTTTTAATTTAATGGAATAAATATTTTTAAAATTTATACTTGATGCTATAGGATCGAAATGTGCTAGGGGGGGGGGGGGGTAAATAGCGCTCGTGGATTTTTCACACTTTTCGTAAAACATAGAATAAACAGCGGAAATAGAATGTAAAATAGTGGAAGTAAAATAATCACTAACACGTGTTAGTTTTACTTGGTTCGAAGTTTTTGACAACTTCTACTCTAAGGCCCACACTCATTGAGAGTTTACTTTGGGTAAATCACTATCAATCCAAAATTTACACATATAGAGATGAAGAACAAGAATAATTAAAGTACAATAATCAAAACTATACCGATGACTTTGGAGAGTTAGAGTTTTGAGATTTCGATTGTCGGAGCAGCGTTATGACTTCGTCGGAATGTTCTTTGGAGCATCTCACAAGAGAGTAATCACAAATTTAAGTTCTTGTTGATGCACTGCTTGAAGAGGACATTTATTTATAAGTTGTTGAATGCGCCTTCAACCTCCTTAAAGGTGCCTCCAGCTCAGATCTTATCCCCACAGCTTCGGTCATTGATAACATCTGCTTTCTACAAATTTTATCTCTTCTAAGGCGCATGGAAGGTGCCTTCGAGCCTCTCCACGTGGGCTTTTGGCCAAGCCTTCCGAGGCGCCTCCACCACTCCTGAAGGTGCCTTGAACACTATTCAACTGAGCCTTTTATGTCCTTTTCAATCTCTGCAAGATACGTTAGTCCAAAATACCAAACATATCCTGTAAAATAAAGTTAGCACAGTACATAATGATTAATAGAACTATTTGACAATCTTTGAACTATCCGGTTCTGACTTTCAGTTTTTTGAAAATCTTAGGTCTAACTGACGCCCACTGTTCCCTTAATGGGGAACATATCCTCACCTACTCCTCTCAAAAGAGTTTACCTTTTTCCAGACTATTCCTCTAGATTGTCTGGACTTTGCTCAGCATTTGAGACATCAGGGCTTCATGCTGAACATCCGATCCCTGACCCATTCAGTTTTACACCTGGTGTCCGTGACCTCAGGATTTTCACTTAGAGTCCTCAACTTTAGGATTTTACCCAACATCTTTGACCCACCAAGACTTTGCCCAATCCCCCAGACCAAGACTTCGTTTCCTAACCGCAGTTAGGATTTTCCATAACCTAGGGTTACCTCCTCCAAGGACTTAGGGTTGCCTCTCCTAGGGTTTTTGACCTGCCTAGAATCCACTAGGACTTTTGTCTAAGAACACATAGGAGTTTCATACAAGTTCAATCATACTTGTTAGATAACAAGACATCTTAACTTTTGAATCCTTTGCCATAATCAAAACTCATGTTTGATCATCTGGTGTTTCCTGTACTAATAATCTCTCTCTTTTTGGTTATGATAACTTGATTCAAAAGTTAAGTAAACACATATAGCAACATTTAGCAAAAGTGCACCATATAGTATAGAAAAAGTGCACCATACATCAAAAGTTAAGAGATTCATTCATTTAAAGAAAAGAATTAACTTTTTAGTTCCCCCTAAATCCCTTATCTTTCTCTTCCCCTTAAATTTTTAATATTCTCTCTGCCTTTGACATATATCAAAAATAATTTAGGGAGAAAAAAATACTTAATTTCAAAATAAAATATTTTAGTTTTTCCAATACTTTGAAACAAACTCTGCTTTTGAGATAGTATAATTTTGTTTTAAAAATACTATGTTTTGAAAGTAAAAAGTCTTGAGAAGAACTTGACTTTTGTAAATATTTCATTTTTGAAAAATATCTTTTTAAAGATTTAGTATCTTTGAAAGTATACTTAAAGGCTTTAGATTTTTTCTTAAAAACTTAGCTAAATTCTTAAATTTGAAAAATACTTTGTGATGTCCTTAGCTTTTGAAAAATTTCAAACATAAACTTAGCTTAAAAAGATTTTGACAAAAGTTAGTTTGAGTACTTAATTAACTTTAAAAGGATTTATAAATACTTAGTTAAGTACTTAGCATTTTATAAAGTTTAGTTAAGTAAAAATTCAAAAACTTATTTCATCTTTTTGAAAAGATTTCATATAAACTTAGTAAAAAAAAAATTTCAAAAACTTATTTTTCCAAAGAAAACTATTTACACTTGTCTTAAAAAAAGTATTTAAGGTTATTTTTCAAAAATAGTTAAACTTTCAAAAATAGTTAAAACAAAGAAAAACTTAACTTTCTTTTAAAAAATACTTTGACATTTGAAAATAAAAATATTTAACTTAACTCGCTTGTTCTCCCTCTTGATTAATGCCCCAAAAAATATTTAGATAACTTATTTAAGTTTGAGAATCCTAGAGTCCAAGCATAAAAAGTTAAGAACATATTTAAAATAATTATTTATTTTTCTGATTTTCCATCTCACCTTTTCTAAGTTGTCAAACATGTTAAGATTATGAGTTTATGTGAGATGGAGTTAATATTACTTTTAAGTATCTTTGAATTTTTGAATTTTAGAATATTTGAATTTAAATTTTCAAAAATATATAAGTTTGAATTTAAAAATATTGAACTTTGAATTTATTTAAGTCTAACTTCTTGAAAATAATTAATTATGATTTAAAAATTAATTAACAATTAAAAATAGTTAAGATTTCAAAATTTGAACATTAATTAACATTTGAAAAATAATTAAATTTGGATTTATTATTAATTATCATTTGAAAAATTAATTAAGATTTTGAAATTTAAAAATTAATTATTATTAGTTAATATTTGAAAACTAATTAAGATTTTGAAATTTGAATTTAATATTTTAAAGATATTTAAATTTAAATTGAGTTTGATTAATTTTCTTTGATTAAGTTAGGTTTAAGCTTTTAATTAACTAATCTTGAACCTAAATCCATCTCACCCTTTTTCTAAATTATCAATCAGGGAACCTCATTTGTTTTGTGAGATGGTTAATTATATCTTCAAATTTGATTAAAATCTAGGGATTGATGTACGCATGAGTTCGACTAAGGTTTAATAGTTAGTCAATTAAACATTCATTTCAATAATTGGTTCCCAGGCTGTGGCGAGGCACTAGTATTTCTTGGATATTGGAAAAACAACCACTTCTAGATAGAGCATTTTAAAGAAATTAAATGTTTAATTTTCTTTCTGAGAATCCTTAGTTTAACTAAACAAGTGTCAATCAAACCTAAGTCCTTATCTATCCTAATCTAAGCATATATAAGGAAAAATCAGTAAATCAAGTATCAAATAAGTCTATTTAATAATGAAAATAGTCTTTTTATTGGCTTCCACTGAATCATGGCCTTGATAAGGTCTATTAAAGTAATGAATTTTATCCTTGGGGATCCAATATTTATCAAGTCTAACTTAATTAACTAAGTTAGTCTTGCGGACCCATGCTTGCATTAGTTTTCTATTTGATCGATTTACTAAGGATAAGTAAGATTTAAATTTATGTTTTACCTTATATCCAAGTCTAGATCAATTATATACGACTCTTTATTTTCTAAGGATCAAATCAAGATTCTTGGAATCCAAATTGAACTGTTCTAATTGTTGGGGATCTTATGGTCAGCTAGAAATGGGGTTGAATAGATGTTGCCCCCAACTCGATTGCTTTCTATGTATTTGTTAGTACAGCGGAATACAAACAATACAAACATAAATATGAAAGCTAAAGACAAAGAAGAAACAAGCAAACCACTATACGTTATTTAATGTGGTTCGGAGATTAGGGCTTCTACTCTACGACTGTTCTTGAGGTGAATGATCTCGATCAGTCAGTGGATTAACCCCTAGCAAACTTCGGCTATCTCAAATCTCCTTGTGGGTAGAGAAACCTCACCATGACTCTTACCAAGACCTCTTGGAACACAATGAGCACTTGAGACTTTGGTGACTACTAATTAGGCTTTAACCAAGTCTAATTTCGTCAACCTTAACCAAGCTTCCAAGCCATGGTTATATAGGCCACGGGTTGGAAAATCCCGCCTACCAATCGATTGGTGAAAGTGCCAGTCGACTACCCTCTGTGGAGATTCTACCATTACAACCCAACGGCTCGATATCAGTCGACTAGTGAAAGTACCAGTCGATTGCTCCACACTGGCCGAGCGAACAGAAGTATTCTATTCACTCCCAGTCGACTGCCCAGTCGACTACCCAGTCGACTGCCCAGTCGACTGTACCAGTTGACTGCTATTTCTATCAGTTGACTAGTAGCCCGAGTACAGTCTCTCAACACTCTAACCCTCACCCTTAGCACTCACTTGATGCTTCTTTGCAACCTCGACCTCTTTCCTTCAAGCCTACTTCCTTTGGCTCTCATCCCTTAGATGCATCCAAGCCCGCGACTCGTCCCAATGTCATCCTTCACGTATGTCTTGAAGTCACTTTTCTCGTCCCTTGTCCTTGTTGCCTTATAACGCCTGAAAATTCTCAAAGCTAAATTAGAAATATTCTATGATTATTCTAGAATTTTTAGATATTTTTCCGGAATTTTTAGAGTAACGGAAGTAGCAAAAATAATTAGAAAACGAAAACGGCCTAAGCGGGGATTGAACCCGAGACCTATGGCTTGGGGATAATACTAGTAACCAGTTGAACCCAGCAGGGCCGTGCTGAAAGGAAAGGGAACCAATAAAATTTATATTGGTATTGGGCGAATTAACTCCTTAATATAAATAGGAAACTTAAGTTGGTTTGGGTTAATTCTCGTATTTGGTTTGGCAACTTCTCCCTCTCCAAACACTCACCAATGCCAACTCCTTCTTCCTCTATTTCTCTCGGCGCCAACACCCAAGCAAGCCTAGGGTTTCATCCCTAGGGCTATAGGAGTGCCTTCCGGTGACATCTCGGGTACAAGGACGTTTCCCTCCGCGAGTAGAGCACGTGGACGCGAGCGAACCGTCGAGAAGTCGTCTCCACCGGAATTTTTAGCGAATGGATTTGTAAGAAATCTAGCACACAAGGTAAGAAACCCCTCACCTGTAGTATAAGTAGCTCTCGTATGAATTCCATGCTTGTAAATTAGTTGTATGCAGTTTTTCGGCACGTAGGGTGTGTTTAACCTCCTTCGCGACTTAGGGATTTAGTTGAACACCTCTAGATGGCCAGACACGTCCTCCCCCTACAGTTGGAGGATGTAGACGCTGTCGGGTGCCTAGAGGTGGTCTCCCTAGTAGAGGAGAGGGTTGGAGCACACCAAGTGTTTGATAAAACGCTCAGTTCAGAAAAAGAAATGCAATTTAGGCATTTTAATAGCTTAGTTAAATGCAATAGGAGCATTCATTTAGCACTTTCAGCTTTATTACAGCTTATATGGGACTAGATGTCCAATGGGTGGGCTCCCACAGTCGCCTCTAAGTTCAGACAACCTAGCTCTAGGTTCAGACAACCTAGAAATAGCAAGAACAGCCAAAAATACAGCTATAATTAGTATTTTACTTTTCAGTGGCACTGTACAGGATTAGATATCCATTGGGCTGGACTCCCACAGTCGGTCCCTAGGTTCAGATAACCTAGTAACCTTTCTAAATTCGGGACTTGCAAACCCGGGTCTAGTTAGGGATGCGCGCACAGTAGGTACAGTTGCCGGGCCCAAACAGCAACATGATTATGTATTTTCACATATTATGTATATAGTTTTCAAAAGTTCATAAAATAGTCATATGAATTCAGTACAGTTTTAGTATCAGATCGGTAATAGCTTAGCTCAGTGTCATGCTCCAGCTTAGTTTTTCCCTGTGAATATGCATGATAACTCTATGTTTAAGTTCGATATACATGTTTGGATGATTGTATGCCATGCCATCTTTTACATGTTCAGCATATGTTTTAAATAACATGTTTTAAAAGCATGAATGCATCGTATGCATGTTTTTGTGAGGTAGATGGTTTCTTACTAAGTTTTAAGCTTACAGATTCTATTTTCCTTATACTGCAGATAAAGGTAAAGGAAAGATGGACTAGCGGAGGCTGGAGGTCAATGCACTGATGAGGATGTGTGTGGATGGAACATGGAATAAAGATCCTAGGGATCCAGCAATTTCAATTAAGCATATGAACTTTAGTATTTCTATTACTCTTCGTTTTAGCATGTTAAACGCCATGAGCTAACGAACCATGCTTTAGATTGTGCTTAGAATGTTAAATATATGATATTAGAATGTTAGTTGTCATTGTTAGAGTGTTTCCTAGCCATCTTAGAACTGGAAATGTGGTTGAGGCACGAAACAGTGTTGAAATCAGACATTTGGCACGAAATCAGTAACTCGAATCGATCAGCTGATCGATTCGAGGGTTCCCAATCGATCAGCTGATCGATTGGGCAATCTGTTCCGCGAACAGTAGGCCTCTGGATCGATCGACCAACCTGGATCGATCAGCCGATCGATCCAAATTATTGCCCCGAGCACAGTAGCGTGCTGGATCGATCACTGGATCGATCCAACTTATGTCCCGCATACAGTAGCCGTCTGGATCGATCCCTGGATCGATCCGACTATTCCAATCGATCCGTGGATCGATTGAGAGGTCTGATAATAGCTGGGAAACATATATTTCAGTTCCTTGACCATAGGGGATGTAGTATATGTTAGGTATACATAGTTTACACTCCTTAGTACATGTAGCACCAAGAAATGTTAACAGCTTAGCAAAATTTTAAATCAGTACAGCTTCCTTAGTTTTAGTGATGGTCAGGGAGTAGTTTAGCACAGCATAATGTGACGATAAGCCTTACAGCTTAGTTAGTAGAAGGTGGGTCGTTACATGCCTTGTCCACGGTCCCTCGAATGCTCCATCCTTCACCGGACCTGAAACCATCAAGCAGAGTCATATGTGTATCCTACAAACCTGCACACTCATATACACATATCAAATACAAGGGTGAACCTAACTTAAACCCTTTGTCCAAACACCAAAACACATGATCGCATGGACCATTGGAATTGCTCCAACAATCTCCCTCTTTTTAATGTTTGGCAATACATTTAGTTAGGGAAAACATAATAGCAAATAAACATGCTAAAATAAATGGACTTATGTTGCCAAGGCTACACACTTGGAATTAGACCATCGAATGGACTTATGTTGCCAAGGCTACACACTTGGACTTAGACCACCGAATGGACTTATGTTGCCAAGGCTACACACTTGGTCTTACATCACCAAATGGACTTACGTTGCCAAGGCTACACAACTTGGACTTATACCGTCGAATGGACTTACATTGCCAAGGCTACACACTTGGACTTACACCGCCGAGTGGACTTATGTTACCAAGGCTACACACTTGGTCTTATACCCACGAGCGAAATTAAGAAATTTATTTACGAAAATGTCTAAAATCATACAAGCGCTAATTAAATGATTAACTTATAGAATATTCTATGAATTTTAAGAATTTTTGAGGGTACAAAGGAGCTTGTATGATACGTTGCAAGGGGGTTAAGGGAATGAAGCTGGATGGAAACATATGATACCCAAAAATATGGATTAAGATGTAAGTAATTAAAATCTAACATAATTAGATTATTTTAAGGGAAAATAAATATGTTTTCATGGATGATTTATCAGGAATTAAGTTAATATGAATTTACGGAGTTTACTGAAATTTTTATGAATTTTAAGGAAATTATTTTAGGTTTTAAGGGGTATAATTGGGTATGAGAAAGTCTGTCTAGAAATAATCAAATAAGTTAGGAGTTGATTGAAAGATGGATTTTATTGCCCTAGATTTATACCACTACCCGATTCCTCGCTCATGTCCCGACCCCAACCCAAATCGCCGCCTCCTTCATCATCTCCACCAAATCGACGGAGCTTCTCACCGTGCTTGGGCTTCGGTCAAGCGACATCTACGCCGACGATCTCGTGGAGGACGCTGCGACCGGGCACAGAGACCTCCGACTACATCACCAGCGGAGCTAACGCCGCACAAGGGTTTCTAGAGGCAATGCAGAAAGGAAAGGGCAAGGGCAAGGCAAGTTCATTCCCTATGTTAGTACGAGATCCGTGAGGTATGGAATAGGAACCTAGGAGATGAGATCTGTTTGATTGAATACCTCGCGATTCGATTTTATTCTGTGATGTTCTTGAAGTAACTCAAGGTTTCTGTGCATGATTCGGTGGGTGTTCCTTCTGAGGTTTTGTGATTGATTTTCGTGACGTTCTTGTCTGTTGATGGCTTAATTTGGAGTTCCGCAAGGATTTGAGTTTTCGATTGAACTTGATGTGGCTTGTTTCTGTTTTGCGAAACTGAAATACTACGGATTTAGGGGTCGATGATTGGATTCAAGGTTGGATAGAAGTTGATGTACTTGCTATGGGTCGCCATTCGGTTTCTCCTGAGGTTTCGTTAATGTTCTTGTTTGGTTAGCATTATTTTTGGATTTCTGCCAAGTATTCCATTTTTTTTATGGAGCTCGATTTTCTTCGGAGTGTTCTTCTCATGGTTGTTGTGGGGTTCGATTGGCTGTGGATGAGATCGGATTCGAGTTTTTTGTAGTGAAGGGTGTTCGGCATTCTGCGTGAAACCTGCTTGTTTAAATGTGAGACGGAGATGCCTGTTGTGATTTGTGCTCTATGTGAAGTTTTTGATTTGGTTGAGATCTTAGAGTAGATTTGGTGACTTCCGTAGGAATTCTGTTTTCACTGTATGATATGATTTACGGGTTTTGATTCGAAGTTGCGTGAAGATTTGATGAATCGGATTCTGTTTCAAGGGTCATGGAGATGTGTTGCTGGAATGTTTTGAAAGGTTTTGGTGCCCCGGTGTTGCTCGACAGAATGTTTCCTTAAATTTTAGTTAATTTGGCGAGTGGGGGTTTCGATTCAACGTCGTAGTGTGTTTTCTTGAGGCAGATTTGGCTTCTCTTTGGGGATGTGTCGCATGCCTACTGGGTTGGTATTCTGTGAACAGTTTTGGATTGGTTTCAAGATTGTTTTTATTTCCTAATGATGCTTTCAAGTTTTAGATGAAGTTGTTTTATTTGGTTGTAGTATTTATAATACCAATCTGTCCATATGGAATAGAGTTTGAAAGGGAAGACTTACTATCTTTTGGAATCCGTTTTGAAGTCTGTTTTCGTGATGTGAAGGGGTTTAAGTTCTGTGGATTTTTTTTTTAGTTTGAAATTTTTATGCAGTTCTGGTGTTCTCGTTATTAGTTTTGTTATGAAGCTTTGACGTGTGCTTGTTAAGGTTTTGATTCAGAGGGGGGGTGGGTGGTTTAGAATGGGTTGAGGAGAGCCCACGTTGAGGGGGAGTTTTGAGTTTTTGATTTCCTTGTTAGTTCCATTCATGATTATTGTATCTGTAACTTAAATTGATTTCTAAGAAAAAAAAGTGATTGTTGGGGAAACAATCCTTTTGGTTGAGCTTAACCACACTGTTTTGATTTAAGTTGGGTATTTTTTTTAGATTTATATTGCTTATATAGTAAGGGGGTAGTCATGACGATTCAACTGGAGTTCGTGGTATTTTTGGACTCAATGAGATTAGTTATTGACTTGGGAATAATGAAGATTGTATGCTTGGATGCTGGACGCCTAGATTTCTTGTAGCAAATAGTTGATAAATTCAGCGAGATTGAGTTGTGGATATGACGATTATGGAGATTAGGTGCTGAAGAGCTTGGCTTGGATCAGGTTGCTACATTGTGGTTTGAGATGAGCTTGATGGACTTGATAGTTGGAGGCTTAGATTGAGTGTTGAACTTAGTCATGAAATCCTGGACTCCAGAGTTTAACTTGTATTAAGCTACCTCACTAGGGCTCGATACAGAGCTTGGTGGAATCGAGTGCTAGAGGTTTGGACTAAGGTGTTACTTGGACCAAGGAAATATATTCCTAACCTAACTCATGTGATTGGACATAAGTCGGTGCAGCGGACGCTAAATCTATCTTATAGGAGACGCCTAAAACAAATCCTTGATCGTCAAGTCCGAAAGTTGAGGATCAAGGAGATCAAAATGATAGAGGTCTTATGGGAGATTAGCTGATGCAGAAAGTTACTTGGGAGACCAAACTAGAAGTGTGTAACCGCTATCCAAATTATTTGATAAGTCAAATTTTGAGGATGAATTTTTTTTAAGGGGGGAGAATTGTAAGGACCCACGAGCGAAATTAAGAAATTTATTTACGAAAATGTCTAAAATCATACAAGCGCTAATTAAATGATTAACTTATAGATTATTCTATGAATTTTAGGAATTTTTGAGGGTACAAAGGAACTTGTATGATACGTTGCAAGGGGGTTAAGGGAATGAAGCTGGACGGAAACATATGATACCCAAAAATATGGATCAAGATGTAAGTAATTAAAATCTAACATAATTAGATTATTTTAAGGAAAAATAAATATGTTTTCATGGATGATTTTGTAAAATACCAAAATTAGGTAAATATTGATAAGGAAATTTTCTGGAATTTTTGGAAATTTTTCGGAGCTCGTACGGACGAGTTAACGGGGATAAAAACGGGGCCCGGAAAAACCTGTTTAGGCTACCCCATTTAAGCGAGGAAATGTTTATTTTTTTTTATTAATTCCTTTTTCCTTTTCTTTTCATTTATTTTCTTTTCTCCCCGTGCCTAAACTTCCTTCTCAACCAACCCTTCTCGCGCCGACGCCTCCCCATCGCGGTCGACTGTACCCTAACCGCCGGCCCCGACGATTTCTTCCTCGTCGAAACCTGAAATCCCTCGGCCACTTCTCCTCTCCTCTGCCTCCCGAATCTTTTCTCCCTCTCCACAGCCGAGTGACCCCGAGCCCTAGCCGCGTCGCCGCCACTCCGACCCGATGTCGAGCCTTAGGTGCCGACGCCCTCTCCGATCTCCTCACGCGCGCCACCTCCCTAGTTTGTATTCGGCGCCACTGCCGTCTCTCGACCTGAACCAGCGCTGTTGTCGCCTGTGCCCTAGCGTCGGCGGTCGAATTCGTCTGTGCCCTAGAACCGATCTGCCCATCTTCGGCTACTCAGGTCAGTGACTCCACCTGAGTTTTATTTTCAGCAACTTCATGGGCTGTGAGGCTACAAATGAGTGTTCGGGTTTGGTTTCCGACAGGAGCAAGTAGTGCCGAGTTCTTCCTCTGTTCCAGCCTGAAGAAAAGGGTCGATTGGGGGTAAGTGGTTGGTATAGTGGTTATGCATTAGTAACTGGATCTAATGTTTAGCTGTTGATGTATCGATGTTCTTTAGGGTATATTGTTTTGGAAATCCACAGCTCCAACCTCGCTCCAGTCAGGGCTACTGCTGTGGATCACCGGCAGACCATCCGGATTTGGGTGAGTCTTGATGTTATTTCATTTTTTTATAAAGGATGATCATGTGTAGATTTGAATTAGGATTATGTTTGAATTAAATTTAAAATGGAATATGTGATTCATCATGTTTTAGATGCATGGGTAATTGGACTTAGGTTTTGGATTTTTAATCAAATGGTGGATTGAGGATTAGGTAACTAACCCTAATTGATCGTCAAATTTGTTTAGACAGGATGATGGTCATATGATTTGGATTTTTTTTCCCTAATTTAGGGTTAGAGATTTTTATTTAGCTATTTATGAGAATTGTAGCTAAATAAAATGTATTACATTGGTGGCACGGGACTTTGACTCGAGACGAGTATCTCGGAGTCAGATTTGGACCATTTTATCGGAGGCGGGTACTTTGACTTATGTCTTTTGATATATATAATAATGTGTTTAACATATAGCATGATTGTGTTTTCCATTTGTTTCAGTTGGTCACTACATGATCTATTACATGTTTGCTTGTTTACTCGTTATGCACTGCATGTTATTATTTACCTGATCATACCTGCTTTATAGGTAGTGACCCAACCATATGATACATTATGTTCAGGACCTAGGGTTTATTTGATACCATATCTGTTTGTGTACCTTCCATCTGATACATTGACTTGTGGTACACCTTTTATTTATGTATGGATCATGCTATGCTATTCGTGATATTGCCATGTTTAGTGTCATGCATCATCTTGCATGATTGCATGCTGTGCGATTATCTGCTCCATTATTGTTTAGCACATCACCAGTTACATGTATCTGTACACACCACCACTCATGGGTTAGTTTCGTTGGTCTGGTGATTCAGCGTGGTAGCCGGCAGACATTTCCGCTCTGTTTGCCTCCATTGGTTTAGTGTAGCAGTGTTGTAGCAGTGGACTTTGTTTGGCTCGTTGGTCCGCTTGGGTAGTGTGACTCGTGGTAGAAAGAGTCCTCCCCGTCGTGTCTTAGGAGATGAGGCATCGCTCCCCATTTATTATTTCGGTAGGAGTATGTGTGTACTGACATCCCGTCCACTCTGGTCACCATCAAGTGCGGTGATGTCGAGTGCGGTTGTCATACCCCTGGACTCACCGTTGTGTGAGGTGGTCGGGGTGACCATGTCATTGGCATCATACGCACGATGCATTTATTGTTTGTGTTCATTTATATGGATGCGTATGATTGACATGTGATTATGACACCCTCGGTTTGACAACCCTGTTATCCTGGTTAGTACAGTTTTCTCCTGTTTTTGTTTCAATTGCATTTATTATTCTCGTATTCAGGAGACTGTACGCATGATTAGTGTTGTCTGTTATTTACTTTATTATGCATATCAGTTGTACCTACTCAGTGTTGGAGTCACACCCTCCTCCGTTGATATTTTTCAGGTTGAGGCTGTCCGGAGTAGTTCCAGTCGCTAGTCCCCATTGCACGTAGTGCTAGTCCTCTGCTGATCACGAGTTGTTGTTTTAGTTTTCTCTATCAGACTATGTCTTGGTCTTGTAATGTTTTAGTTATGGATCTTGTATGGATTCTTATCGTTGATGGATTTTGGTATGATTTGGATATGGTTTACTCCATGCCTGCCTGGACGGCAGAAGAGGTGAGTTTGTCGGATTTGTGTTTTATGATGTAGTGGAGTAGGAAAAATCGGATTTGAGCTTTACGAGTGTAGTTGAGTAGGGTTGTTTTCGAGTCATCGTTTTACTGTTCTATTTGTTTACTATTAAACTGCGTGGTTGTGTTAGCCAGAGGCTGAAATTGATATTAACTGCGTGGTGATTGTTTTATTATTTTTATTATTCCAGCCGCATGTGGCTGAGGTATATAGTGATCAAAAGAAGGAGGTGAGAAATGAATGCGCAGAGAAAGAAACACACAGAAAGAGAGGCTTGGCAACTAAAACTGAATTGCAAATTCTAGGATTACAAACTTGATTTCCACTGACTCGAGTAAGGTTCAGGTTATGCCTGAATTCCTTGCAAGAGTTTCTTCTTATAGAGAACGCTGGGTGCTCATTGGGCCCCATCAACACGTTTTTCAAATAAGAAGATCAGAAGGAATCTTCATAGTGCTTCATAAAGCTACTTTAATAAAGCTACTTTTAATAAAGTTACTTTAATAAAGTTACTTTAATAGACTTTGGTTGAGTGGTCCTTCGTTGGGTCCATCATGCTTCAAACTTTAAAATTACGCATGCGAGAAATACAGTCTTGCAGAAGATAAGATGCTTGTGTCAGTTGGTCATCACATTGTTTGACAGCTGGGTACCAATCATTCCACCAGTTGTCCTTTCCTCTGCACTTATTGCATTCTTGTAGCTTTAGTGAGTGGATGATGCGTAGCTGTTGGAGTGCATTGATTGCTTGCATGCACTGCAGCTCTTTGTTCCAGTTGATGCAAATCTTCAGAGATTTGGTCGAATCTGGTGAGTAGAACTGGCTGATTATGGCGTTTACTTGATTCTCGTTGGTATTGTTCAGCGAGGCTGAGAGGGCCTTCAGGGCCTTGATCAACATCTCCTGGGCCTCCTGGTTGGGTCTCCTCTCGAGTTCCTTGAGTGCTTGTGGAACCAGGGCTAGCCTGCCAAGGTCTTGTTCCGGCCATTCTAAAAAAGTTAACACTGATATTAGACGAGAAAGAGAATCAGCTACCTGATTATTTTTGCCATCAATGTGCTCAAATTTGACTATCAGTCCTGCTCCAGTGATATAATCAGTAAAAGAAAGCCATCTGACTCGTGATGGTTTGTGGTTTGCTGTCTTCCCAAAGAAGCTGATTATAGCTTGACAATCTGTTCTTATAAGAAGTTCAGCTTTGTCAAGAAAATAAATCTTCAGAGACTCCATTGTATTTAATACAGCATGAATTTCAGCATCTATAGTTGATTTGGGAGGATTAAACTTCCCGCTTGCATATGCACAAATTTTCTCTGAGGATATAGAGTCAAATTTATTTCGCTTCCACTTGCATATACCTCCCCAGCCATCCATGCAACCGTCAACTTCTAAAATAATATAACATTGGGGGGGGGGGGGGGTATTTCCAGGTCTGGAAGTTGTTGAACCTTTTCCTTAATTTGTTTTATCAGGTTCCAATCCTGTTCATTTAACTTATTTTCTCCCTTGGGTGAAGTTTTAGCATATAGAGGTCTAAGCAATTTTCCAAGATTAGGAATATAATTCCTGGCATAATTTAAAAGACCTAACTATGATCTCATACCTTTTGTAGTTTTGAGCTCACTGTCCTTAAAATCAGCAATTTTTGAGATAACATGTGGTTGTAATTTGATTCTGCAATTACCAATAATTGCGCCTAGGAATTCAATCTCAGTTACTGCAACCTTCATCTTGGTAGGACTTAGTATGAGTCCATTTAATTGGCAAATATTGAGCATCTGCTGGAGATGCTGCTCATGACTCTTCTCATCTGGAGAGAAAACTAAAATGTCGTCAATATAAATAGCAATAAAATCCTCTGTTCCTTTGAAACAGAGATCCATCTTTCGTTGAAATATTGCTGGGGCATTTTTCAAACCAAATGGCATAACTAGCCATTCATACAATTCATCAGGTACCCAAAATGCGGTCCATTATATGGAGTCAGGATGCATAGCTACTTGATGGAATCCGCTCTTCAGATCAAATTTAGAAAAGATACAACTATTGCTTACCTTCTTTAAAATGGTATTAATACCAGGAAGGCTATACTGGTCTTTATGAGTTATATCATTGAGACGCTTATAATTAAACACCAGTTTTTCTTTGCCTTTCTTTTCTTTTCCAGTATCAGGATCAATGGTAGTACCTGAGTTGACAATAATAGCAGTTGTTCTATGTCGGCTTTTGCTGGGTCGGATGATACCCAGGTCCAATAAGGACTTAATATGCTTAGAAAATGCCTCCTTCTGGATTGGAGTAAGATGTTTGAGAGGCCGATCTTCAATTATGAATTCTGGATTTTTGATATCCAGATGACAAAGAATTTTATTTTTCTGCCAGTGTTGGAGAGGATTTTCTCCAATAATTCCTTGTTTTTTCAACTGCTGTAAAAAAGGATCAAACCTTTGTTTAAGTGATGGGCTAATTCGCTCTGCCGAATATATCACCATCTCCTTGATTTGTATATATTCATCTTCATCTAGATCCAACTCTCCGATTGCTGCATTCACAGATGGTAAAGTATTTATGGTTGTTAAATTTTTGTAAAAAGTTACCATATTGCCTTCAATGCGGAGTCCCTCATGCATTGCTCGGATGAAGTTGCACCCAAAAATGAATTGATATTATCCCTAAGAACCATTGGAAAACTATAAGTATAGGAAATTCTAAAAATATTGTCCCCAATAATCATTCGCCCATTTTTTAACTTCATGTTAGCGGACTGTTGTGAGTTGATGCCGCTAAAATTTACCACAAACGTATTTTGCTCCAGAGCATTTTTTGGAACAGATCTTTGGTCTACACAACATGTTGCACCGGTATCCAGAATTGCTTTTAACTTGAACTTAGGAATACCTGGTATATCCATTTTCACAGTTAAATTATACAGCATATTTTTTACTAACCGTGGGCTTGATGTAGGAGGTTTTGATACTGTTGCAATTGTTTCCTCAATAAACATATTTGCAGCTTCTTCTTCAAGTTCTTGAAAGTTCTTTTGTAAATCTTGTTCTAGCTGCAAAGCTTCCCATTGTGATTTGTAATATGTAACTTCTTCTTTTAACCTTCGGATTTCTTCTTCACACCAGATGATATAATTTCTCTGCTCCTGTATTAAGTTCATAGGATAAAATGGAGTTGCAGGTACAGGAGTTACAGGTACCTCTTTGTTAAAGTAGTAGGGCCCACATAAATTGCACACTGTAAGGTAGCACTCTGGACAGTGTATCCTAGCCCTTTGAACAGTTAATCTTTTGCAACAGGTACAAGTAGTTGATTGTGGAGCAAGAATTTTTTCATTGTGCTTCCATTGATGCAGACAGTTTGACTGTGCATCCGTCAATTTAATCTGTTGCCTGTATCCTCCATCTTCCAAACCTATCATGTATAATGAATTTATTTGCAATGTTTGAACAGAGTGTTGTACCTCGAGAATATCATCTTCTCCCTCTGAAATACTGTAAATGGCGTCACTTTGAGCTTCTCCCTCTTGTACAGATAAAATATCATAATCTTCAGGAATTTCTAACTGCTCAAAAATTGCCACTCTTTTGATATTTCTTTTATCGTTAGGACAGTCTCTTGCAAAATGTCCCTCTTGACCACATAAATAACACTTGCATTTTTTATTTCTTAATAAATGCTTACGCTTTTCAATTCTAGCATGAGTGTTATGTGGCTTACCTTTATAGGTCTTTGATTGTCGGATCCCCATTCGCTTAGATCCAGCCTTTTGATAATACCCTGGGATAGGTATTTGGTTACAAAAAGATAGATCCTTCAATGATCTTTTGAATGCAGCATCCTTGCATTCCTGCTCAAGAAATTTATGAGCAAATATAATTCTAGGAAAAACTCCCACTGTCAGACCAGGATGCTTTGCTTCAAAGGCTATTTTGATTCTATTTCCGAGATCACCTGGCATTTTTAACCAAAATTTTTCTGAAAGTTCTGGTCCAACAAAAAGGCGTCTAGTCTTTGCTGCCAGTCTCATATAATCATTGATGTACTGAATTATGTGTTTAACATTATCACAAGATAATTTCTCTAAATCCCTATATGTTGAATTTTGAACTTCAGTTGATCCTTGAGTAGGGTCTTCAGCAGAAAATACTCGTCTCATTTGTGATAAAATATTTTGTGTACCTTCTCGCCCTTCACTGATGGCAATAAGGGCATCATATTCAATAGGGTAAGTCATCCTCCATTGAATCCATGTAATCTTCTCAATCTCGCCCAACAGATTTTCGATAAACTCTATTTTTTCTTTGGAATCTGAGAAGGCTTGTGCTGCCACAAAATTCTTAGTAATGGATTCCCATCTCGAGAAGGCATCATCAAATAAATTTAATTGTTCTGGAATAACAAAAAGGGCCCCACTCTGTTGCTGTGCTGATGGTAGGGTCCATAATTCATTATTTATTCCTCCTTTGAATTTTGCTTTAGGAGGTTGCTGCTCATATATGGGCTGAAAACTTGGGCCGGGGGTATTATTGGCTGGTGGATATCCAGGTGGCCCCATTGCTGTATCTTGAGGGGGTCGATATGGAGAAATCACCGTGCTGGTTGAATATATCTGTTCTTCCCCAATTAAATTTTCAGTCAACCTCTGAATACTTGGATATTCCAGTTCATAATTTGCAGCAATAAGTTGAATAATTTCCCCATAATTATCTGCTCGTAATTCAAGAGCATGTTCTGTCCTCCCACCACCTTCGCTGGCGAATGGATTAGTCCATTCATTATCTGAATCAGTGTCCCAAATTGGCTTTGTATTGGACAGTGAGGATAGATACTGAATATAGTCAAGGTAGGAATTAGGTTCCTCCTCATAGTTTAAAGTAGTGTCCATGGACTGCGGTACAGAGGCCCCTGGGCTTGTAGTCGCTGCATGGGCTTCCTCAAAACATATGTGGGAAGAATCAGTTTCCACCAAAACTGCCAGTTTTTCCTGTGGCATTAATAAGGAAAAAATCTCCTGTGTTGAAAGTTTATGTGGTTCTTGAGAGGAAGAGGCTTCATTAATTGGTAAAAAGACAGAATGATGATCAGTAGATCCAAAGCCCTGATCTCCTCTTTCAGTGTAACTTAGATGAGGAACTTCATATACTTCTGGCATAGCTATTTTCTCAAGGATTAGTTGTGCAATATCTTGCTGAGAAGTAATAAGTATAGGAAGGCTAGTTCTATTAAACAGAAGAACTTGTACCTCACCCCGATAGTCTGAATCAATTACTCCCGCTCCTACTTCAATTCCATGTTTCCATGCCAAACCGGAACGTGATGCTATTCGGCCATAATATCCATATGGGATTTCTATTCGTAGGCCTGTATGTACGAGTTCCCGTCCATATGGTTCAATAATTACATCATGACTTGCTGCTATATCAAGGCCAGCAGATCCTTCTGTTTTTCTTTTTGGGAGTACTACTTGTGGAAACATTCGATTTACTGAAACATGAGGCTCAGTGTTAGGAGAGTACCTTGAGTAATCTTGTTCTGCTATTTGCTTTCCTTTGTCATAAATATTGTCAGAATCTCCGTAGAAGGTTTCAGATTGTCCGCCGTACAGGGGAGATGCTGCCGAAATTTCTTCAGACAGAGACTCCTCCGTGGCGTGACAATTTATTTGGTATCAGAGCCTAAGTTTTACGATCGTTGTTTTCGTATTTTGGATATTTGGGATAACCTGATACCAATTTATATGGTATCAGAGCGCCAAAGTTTGGCTTGTTGGGTTTCCGTGTGCTGGATTTTTTAGATTTATCTGATACCAATTTATTGGTATCAGAGCAGGGTGTGATACCTGTTTTTGGTATTCTAGATATTATGTGCTAGCCTAAGTTTGCGAGTCAAACTGGGTATTTTCAGATTTTCTTTATGGTTATGTTTCGGATTTCCATTTTGGATTTATATGGATTTCCGGTGATTTTCTTGTACGGAATTCCGAGGTCAATTTGGGGATTGGACAGCGACGGAACATCTCCAGACAGCAATTAGGTATGATGTTATTTTGGTAATTGGTTATACTGGTAGTAATATCTGTAATATAATTTAACAGATATGAGGCGATCTACGCGTATTGCTGCGGGACGTGGTGCTGGACGACCATGTACGAGGACCGCGAGATCTCTGGATATGCCAGAGATGCCTTCTGTTGATGAGCCTGTTAGCCAGGGACAGACTCAGCATGCTGTGGGCGCGTCAGGCTCTCAGACCCTGCTACTGTATTTCCGGTACCACCAGGGATACCATTGGCATACCCGACACCAGCTCCAGCCTAGCCTATGGCGTACTCAACACTACCGCCACCTGGGCCTACAGTGTACCTGACACCAGCGGCACCTGTGCTCCCAGTACATACGATGTACCCAGCAGCACCTGCATTAGGGATACCGGCTGCTCCACATCCGGTACCATTGCCTACCGTACATCCAGCCGCGGCCACCTATGTTCACCCTGCAATACCTCCGACGGCTTATGCTCCAGTTTATACAGCAGCACCGGGAGCACCTACTCCAGTTTATTCAGCGGTACCACCTGTAGCATCAGCTCCAGTGGTTCCACCAGTTCTGACAGCTGTTCCGACACACCTCACTGACTTTATCGCGGCATGAGCTAGGATTCTAGCGTTGGCAGAATCGATGAAGAGTCGATTTACACTCTTCCGAGGAGACCATGATCCGAGTGTGGCCTTGTCTTGGATTGAGACTATGGAGTGGACTTTCTTCTATATTGCTTGCTCCGAGTGGGAGAAAGCAGAGCTGGCTGCTTTTCATTTACGGGACGCGACCGACACCTGGTGGCTTACCCAGCGTTCCATCATCGGTGAGCAGAACATCACTTGGGTCAGATTCAGAGAGGCTTTTGAGAGCCGTTTCTTTCCACGAGCTTATCAGATGGCTCGCCGGCAGGATTTCCTGAGTCTGCGATAGAACAATTGGACAGTGACTGAGTATAATGCAGAGTTTGATAGATTGGCCAGATTTTGTCCAGAGCTTGTTGCTGAGGATAGTTCGCATATGCAGCAGTTCATTCAGGGGTTGGATGGACATTTGCAAGTAAGACTTGCCGGTCTTGGTACCACTTCCTATCTGGAGACTTTAGACAGAGCCCTATTGATTGAGTCGGTGAGCGCTTCAGATAGAAAAAATGTCGACATCGGCGGATCTAGCGACCTCGAGCTACACCAGCAGAGCATAGTCGATCGGATCAGGTACATCCGGGTATCACGTAAACCTCGAAATCGTGGCGATTTTCTTGACGTTCCGGACTCCCAGAAAACAACCCGTCGGCGACATTATTTATTTTAGATGTGGGTCGAGATCATATCACCACCGCTCTCGGACAATCGGTTTGCTTCATTGCGCACAGGCACCAGAGCCGAGATTGTCCGAAGACTCGGACATGACTTGAGGGTCCGATCATGGAGGAGTCGGTCGATCCGAACTTATCGAGGAGGGCGAAGAGCCCAACCTTCGCATGGCGGCGGAGTGCTTCACAATGCATTTGGCATGCTTGGCAGAGTACTCGGTGCTTCCATAGCACCCGAGTTACGGACTTTATTATCCGACGTAGGGGCAGTATCAGATGCAGCCTCAGCCTTTAGGCCAGTACCAAACTCAGTCCCAGCCAGCTGCACAGTATTAGTGACCGTCCTCTCAGTCTTCTCTGGCACATTATCCAGCACTACCTCAGTGGCAGGCTTCTGCCCAGCCACAGCAGCCGCTGGCAGCGTTACCCCCTCCTCCTCCACCAAAGACTGGACGTATTCATGCTATTACCAGAGAGGATGCGCAGTGAGCCGACGGATCCGTTTTCCGCAGTATGATTTCCATTTATGTATTTTCCGTTGATATATTGATTGATACTGGTAGCTCGCATTCTTTTATATCCCGTACCTTTATGCGGGAGATTGGTAGATTACCTACTTTTAGACTGCAGCGATTGACCGTCTCCCTACCGTCCGGTGATACTTTAGACGTCACCCAGGAGGTCAGAGGTTGCCCGTTAGACTTTGGCAACATGATACTTACGGTAGATCTTTTAGTATTGGACATGGTCGAGTTTGATATCATACTTGGCATGGATTAGCTGTCAGTATATCATGCTACCGTTGATTGCCAAACGAGGGTGGTCACCTTCCTGCCTCCGAACCAACCCTCGTGGGATTTCACTGGCATCAGAGATGACGACATCTCGATCATTTCGGTAATTCAGGCTCAGAAGCTGTTGTCACATGGTTGTCAGGGTTTTCTGTTATCTTTGATCAGTACTGAGGACAGCAGTAGTTCGCAGCTCTCCGACGTTCCTGTAGTCCGGGAGTACCCAGATGTATTTCCAGAGGAGCTGCCAGGTTTGCCTCCCAGAAGGCAAGTGGAGTTCGCTATTGAGCTGATTCCGGGGACCGCACCGACATCGAAAGCTCCTTATCGTATGACACCAAAAGAGTTGAACGAGCTGAAGGTTCAACTCCAGGAGCTTTTGGATAGGGGATTTATTCGCCCTAGTGTTTCTCCATGGGGTTCTCCGGTATTATTTGTCAAGAAAAAGGACGGCACCATGAGGTTATGTATTGACTACAGACAGCTGAATGCAGTGACTGTCAGAAATAAATATCCGTTACCACGGATCGAGGATTTGTTTGATCAGCTCAGAGGTACATCAGTGTATTCTAAGATTGATCTGTGATCCGGATATCATCAGCTGAGAGTCAGAGACTCAGATATTCAGAAGACAGCTTTCCGTACCAGATACGGTCATTATGAGTTTTTAGTAATGCCATTTGGGCTTATCAATGCTCCAGCTGTTGGGTTTTTCGGGCCGCGAAAACAGCTTTTCGCGTCACGGAAACCCCGAATCACCTAAAGCCGTAGGATCCGTGCAAGGAAAATTTTCGAAAACACAAGTACGAGTTATAAACAACGATCTACAGTAGATCTACAAAGGAAAACACTTTATACCTTTGATGTGTGCCCTCGCAAATCCCGCTCGTCCAAGGTACGTGTCGGATCTCCAAAGTATCAAGGTAGATACTTCTCTAGTGATATCCACACGAACAAGGAGTGCTCTCTAGCACTCAAGGATGGAGAAGAGAGCCCCAAGTGTGCTAGCACTTTCTAGGGCTCTTGGGTAGGATTTAAAAGGAAGAAGAGAAAGGATGCAAAAGGAATGTCTTACACTCAAGAAGTAGTATCCCTCCTTTGTGACCTTCACTCTTCCTTTGCTCTTGGAACTCACTCAACCACCTTCACCTTCCCTTGGAACCCACGGCAACAACAAGAGAAGAGGAGGAAGAATCAAGGAAGAAGATGAGACAATTACCACACATCAATTACACACTAAATGAAAACCATTTACTCTTTAGTGTGGCCGGCCACACACATAACTCCCTCATTTAATGTGGCCGGCCACATTAAATGGAATGGGAAGTGTTGTAACCTCCATGAGGTGGCATGTGATGTGGCAAGGATGAGTCATCCTTATGATGTGGCAACACATCAAGTCAAACTTGATGTTTCAACTTCTACTTGGTCAAGTCAAACTTGACCAATTGTCTTTCTTGTTGAGTTAAATCCAACCTTTGATTCAAGTCAATTTCAATTTAATGAATCTCAATTCATTAATATAAATTGACTCAATGAATCAAATTTAAATTAGACTCATTCAACAATTGAATCTAATTGAGTCTAACTCAATAAGTCTAATTTGAATCCAATCTTTGGTGCATCATATGAACCTAATCCAATTGATTCATCATATGAACCTAATCTCCATCCACTTGTTCTTTGTGTGTGACCCAATAGGTTCTTGTAACGTTGGCAATGTTTCTAAACTCCTTTAGAAACATAAGCAATGAGCGGCATCTAGCAATACATCATTGCTACCCAAGTTACAAGAAATGTCGAGATCCAACATCACCTTGTGACTACTAATTGTGACTCCTCACAATATATGACAAATGTCCTTCTATCCTAGACATCTAAATTGATCAATATGAGGCATAGACCGTGTCATCCTCTGATCAATCTAAATCTTGAACTCCAAGTAGACTCACTCAATCAAATGAGCTCAACATCTAATGTTGACTCATTTGGGCATGGTCATGCACTTAGTGGTCTCACTCTATCAAGAATAGCGATGTCACTCCCATCATATGGGAGGGATAGATCCCATCTACATCACTCACATCCCTCTGCATAATTTGATATATACCTAGTAATCGCCTTTATAGTCCACCCAGTTACGGGTGACGTTTGATGAAACCAAAGTAAATAACTCCTTATGTAGGGATCCATGGTGACTTCAGGTCTAAGGACTAATAGTCATACTAATAGCCACATGAGAAAGTATATGACACTCATATAACGATCCATGATACTTTCTCATGGCGGGTCATTCAGTATACATTCTCTAATGCATACTCATGTGTCAACTTGATATCTCCATATCCATGACTTGTGAGATCAAGTCATCGAGTTGACCTACATGCTAGTCTTATTGCATTAACATTGTCCCTGAATGTTAATACTCGACTAGGAATGATTTAGAGTAGTGTTCCCTATATCATCTCACTATCGATTCAACTAATCGATTGATATAGGTATGAACCTTCTACTCAAGGACGCTATTATACTTAGTCTATTTGACACTAATACAAATAAGTATAATAACCAAACAAATACCTTTATTAATATACAAGAATATGATACAATGAGTCCATACAATCATCAAATGATTGGCTCTAGGGCTCTAACAAACAATCTCCCACTAGCACTAGTGCCAATCAGTATAGGCTCTAAGGCCTAATGACCTAGTGTGACCATCATGTTTCCTCTGTGCCAAAGCCTTGGTCAAGGGATCTGCGATGTTAGCCTCTGTAGGTACTCTGCAAATCTTCACATCTCCTCTATCGATAATCTCTCGAATGAGATGGAATCGCCGTAGTATGTGCTTGGTTCGCTGGTGTGAGTGAGGTTCCTTCGCCTGTGCTATAGCTCCATTGTTGTCACAATAGAGCTCAACTGGGTCAGCGATGCTAGGAACCACCCCAAGTTCAGTGATGAACTTGCGGATCCAAACTGCCTCCTTTGCTGCCTCTGATGCAGCAATATACTCGGCCTCTGTCGTAGAATCAGTGACTGTGACCTGCTTCGAACTCTTCTAGCTCACAACACCACCATTAATGCAAAACACGAACCCTGACTGCGATCGATAATCATCCTGATCGGTTTGGAAGGAGGCATCACTGTAACCCTTTACAGCTAGCTCATCATTGCCTCCATATATCAAGAAATATTCTTTAGTCCTTCTTAAGTACTTAAGAATAATCTTGACCGCTATCCAGTGACTTTCACCTGGATCTGACTGGTATCTGCTCGTCATGCTCAAAGCATACGAGACATCAGGTCGAGTACATAACATGGCGTACATGATCGATCCTATGGCTGAGGCATAAGGGATCTGATCCATGCGGTCTCTCTCCTCTCTAGAAGAGGGACTTTGAGTCTTCGAAAGACTCACGCCATGTGACATCGGCTCTGCATGGCAAACCGAAGGAGTACCTTGTCAATGTATGTACTCTGACTTAGGCCAAGCAATCTCTTAGATCTATCTCTATAGATCTGTATCCCTAGAATGCGGGATGCCTCACCTAAGTCCTTCATTGAGAAGCAACTCCCTAGCCAGGTCTTGACAGACTGAAGCATAGGGATGTCCTTCCAAATGAGTAGTATGTCATCCACATACAATATGAGGAAGACAACTATGTCTCCTACAACCTTCTTGTAGACACAAGGTTCATCTTCGTTCTTAATGAAACCAAACTATTTGATTGCATCATCGAATCGAAGATTCCTGCTCCGAGAAGCTTGCTTTAGTCCATAAATGGACCTATGCAGCTTGCATACTCTGCTAGTATGCTGTGGATCTACAAAACCCTCAGGTTGTGTCATGTACACATCCTCGAGTAGGTTTCCATTCAGAAACGCGGTTTTGACATCCATCTGCCATATCTCATAGTTATGGTAGGCTGCAATAGCAAACATGATCCGAATGGACTTAAACATCGCTACTGGAGAAAAGGTTTCATCATGGTCAATACCATGAATCTGCTTGAAACCTTTAGCTACCAAGCGACCCTTATAGATAAGTCCATCCATGTCAGTCTTTCTCTTAAAGACCCACTTGCACCCAATGGGTTTTACCCCTTCAGGTGGATCAACCAAAGTCCATACTTGGTTGGTGTACATGGATTCCATTTCGGATCTCATGGCTTCTAGCCATTTCTGAATCTGGTCTCATCACAGCTTCGATAGGTGGTAGGCTCATCCTCTATGAGCACAACGTCATCATGGTCGACAAGAGAAATGAGTATCTCTTAGGCTGACGACGTACCCTATTAGAGGTATGTCTACTTGAACCGGTTGTTGTTCCTCAACTCCTTGTGGAACAACATCATCCACAACACTTTGTGGTTCCAGTTCAATTTCCATCGAGGCATCAGTGCTATTGATCGCATCTTGAACTTCTTCAAGATCGAACGCGCTCCCACTAGTCTTTCTAGAAACAGAGTCCCTTTCTAGAAAGATCCATCTTTGCCACAACTACCTTGTCTTGATGGAATGTAGAAGTAATATCCCTTAGTGTCCTTGGGATATCCGATGAAATAGCACTTGTCGGATTTGGGTCCTAATTTGTCTGAGACTTGACGTCATACGTAAGCCTCACAGCCCCAAATCCTCATGAAAGACACCTGGGCATCTCTCCCAGTCCATATCCTATATGGTGTCTCTATCACGGCCTTGGATGGAACTCGGTTGAGAATGAAAGCTGCCGTGTCTAGAGCATAGCCCCAAAGGTATGTCGGAAGATCTGTGTGACTCATCATAGATCGTACCATATCTAATAGGGTACGATTCCTCCTTTCGGATACACCACTCCACTGTGATATTCCAGGAGGAGTGAGTTGGGATAGAATCCCACACTCAGCTAAATAGTCACGAAACTCATGGATTAAGTATTCACCACCTCGATCAGATCGAAGTATCTTAATACTCTTGCCAAGCTGGTTCTGTACTTCATTCTTGAATTCTTTGAACTTTTCAAAGGATTCAGACTTATGTGTCATCAAGTACACATAACCATATCTACTGAAGTCATTAGTAAATGTGATGAAGTACCTATAACCGCCTCTAGCAACGACATTAAAAGGGCCACATACATCACTATGTATGAGTCCTAACAAATCAGTCGCTCTCTCGCTGTGCCCACTAAAGGGAGTCTTGGTCATCTTGCCTCGTAGGCATGACTCGCATACCTCATATGATTCAAAATCAAATGATTCCAGCATACCATCCTTATGGAGCTAGGATAAGCGCTTGTCATTTATATGACCTAAGCGACAGTGCCAGAGGTAGGTTTGGTTCATGTCATTTGACTTAAACCTCTTGGTATTTATGTTATAGATAGGGCTCTCAAGGTCTAGAATATAGAGTCCGTTTATTAGAGGTGCACTACAATAGAACATATCGTTTAAATAGACAGAACAACATTTGTTCTTTATTATAAACGAGAATCCTTTCTTGTCCAAATAAGAAACTGAAATTATGTTCTTAGTCAAGGCAGACACATAACAACAATCATCTAATTCTAGTACAAGCCCAGAGGGAAGAGATAGATGATAAGTTCTTACAGCAATAGCAGCAACTCGTACTCCATTGCCTACTCGTAGGTCTATCTCACCCTTTGTCAATGCCCTGCTATTCCTCAGCGCTTGTACATTAGTACAAATGTGCGAAGCACATCCGGTATCTAATACCCACGATGAAGAAATAGAGAGGTTGACTTCTATAACATGTATACCTGAAGTAGAAATCTTATTTCTCTTCTTCTTAAGATCTTCCAGGTATTCTTTGGAGTTCCTCTTCCAGTGCCTTGCTTGTCCTTGATATAGGTGACAAAGATGCTCAACCATATCGTAAGCGGCCATCAACTCATGTTGCTTCTGAAGCTCAGAGTTCATGGTCGCGAGCATAAGACAGGACGCATCTAATGCGTCATCTTGATGCTTCTTGTAAGCATCTCGGCTTGCTCGCGTGGCGGTGGGAGGAGCCTCCGGAATGGGCTGAGTTTCCTTTTCTGAGTGAGAACAATTCTCAGGTTCCTGTACCAGTCCAGGAAATTTGCTCCGTTGAGCTTGTCCTTCTTAAGGATAGAACGCAAGGAGAAAGAGTTCGTATTCGACGTCATGGTTATCTACAATAGAAAAATTTGCAGAAATAAATATCATATTCTTTTAAAATCATTTAATTAGGCCTTTAATTAAATGATGCTCCCACTGAATTCTATAATTCTTGTGGGACAAGATCCACATCATACTAACCCTTGAGTTAGCTTTGGCTAATACGCCCAAGGCTTAGTATGATCAGTAGGTAACGATTACCAATTACATCTCTATGCAACTCTTGTTTATAAAATCAATATCCGCATTTATATTAAAACTCGAGTTAGCTTTGGCTAATACGCCCGAGATTTAATATAGATGTGATTTTGACCTATCATTCCAACTATTGGAAGAATGCCTATAGTTGACTCGATCCAACCGAGTAACTAGGAATACTCAATCTAATTGAGTTTGTATTCACCCATGCGTTGATAGGCGGGACCAAGATTGTCCCTCCGTACCCTACCAAGATAATATGTATTGCTCTGCTTTGGCAGATTCAACAATACATGTGATCGAGGTAGTGATAGGTATCACGGCACGGTTAGGCATTTAGAGTTGGTTCGATCAAGATCTAATCTAATCGAAAAGGATGCATCTTGTGCACGACTTAGATCTAATCTAATCGCAAGGGTACATCATGTGCACGACTTAGATCTAATCTAATCGTAAGACACTAATTAATTAATTACTTATTAAACATGCATCATATACATAAGCAATTAACTAATTAATATATTTGTGATTTAGTCATGGCCCTAATACGATCTTCTCAAGCCAATGAGAAGATCGAATGGTCAACCTAGGGTCAACAGCTTCTCCAAGCTCCTCCCTTTGACCACCTTGTGTTGCTCGTGCCCGCCTCGGAACTCCGTCTCATGTGGACCCTCCACCGCTCCAATTTGTACATTACAATTTGAAACTCGAGTTACATTCGAGTCTAAATCTAATTTACAACAAGAATATAAGAGAAAGGCACGACGCGCAGGTCGCGGAAAAATAAAACATACAACACGTGCAAACACATAACGGCACGCAGGCCGTATTATGAATTACAACACAATCCAATCATATTGGGTTTTTGGGCCATGACTATCACAAAATTAATATATAATTCAAAATTATATATTTTTCATAATTTTATATAATTTTAAAAATAATTTTTACAATTTTTACGAGTAAAATTTTCCGGTGGTCCCGTTTAGCGGTTTCGAGCGCAATCGCGGAACGGATCCCCTTGCGGGGCCAGGGGTAGCGCCCCTACCCGTGATCTAACCATCGCGAGGGTTCCTTTGCGATCCAACAGTGCCTAAACCCGCTGTCCCAAAACGATTTGGGCCGAGACATTGCCGTTTTGGAAAAATCTTCCCGGCGGGTTCGTTTTTAGCGATTTCGGGTGCAACCGCGGAGCAAATCCCCTTGCGGGGTTAGGGGTAGTACCCCTACCCGCGATCTAACTATCGCGAGTTGCTCCTAAGCGATCTAATGGCACCCAAGCCCGCTGTCCCAAAAATATTAGGGCGAAACGAAGCCGTTTTGGAAAAATCTTTCCGGTAGCCGAAGCCTACAAGTGCCGAGACACTTGTGCTTCGCTTCTACGGAAAAATTACCCATAAAAACTCGAAAACCATAATTTTACAGAAAATTACAGAAACTTTAGTTTTCATAAAACCAAAAACAAACTCGTACAAGCCTTGCACGTGGCTCTGATACCACTGTTGGGTTTTTCGGGCCACGAAAACCGCTTTTCGCGTCGTGGAAACCCCGAATCACCCAAAGCCGTAGGATCCGTGCAAGGAAAATTTTCGAAAACACAAGTATGAGTTATAAACAATGATCTACAGTAGATCTACAAAGGAAAACACTTTATACCTTTGATGCGTGCCCTCGCAAATCCCGCACGTCCAAGGTACGTGTCGGATCTCCAAAGTATCAAGGTAGATACTTCTCTAATGATATTCATACGAATAAGGAGTGCTCTCTAGCACTCAAGGATGGAGAAGAGAGCCCCAAGTGTGCTAGCACTTTCTAGGGCTCTTGGGTAGGATTTAAAAGGAAGAAGAGAAAGGATGCAAAAGGAATGTCTTACACTCAAGAAGTAGTATCCCTCCTTTGTGACCTTCACTCTTCCTTTGCTCTTGGAACTCACTCAACCACCTTCACCTTCCCTTGGAACCCACGGCAACAACAAGAGAAGAGGAGGAAGAATCAAGGAAGAAGATGAGACAATTACCACACATCAATTACACACTAAATGAAAACCATTTACTCTTTAGTGTGGCCGGCCACACACATAACTCCCTCATTTAATGTGGCCAGCCACATTAAATGGAATGGGAAGTGTTGTAACCTCCATGAGGTGGCATGTGATGTGGCAAGGATGAGTCATCCTTATGATGTGGCAACACATCAAGTCAAACTTGATGTTTCAACTTCTACTTGGTCAAGTCAAACTTGACCAATTGTCTTCCTTGTTGAGTTAAATCCAACCTTTGATTCAAGTCAATTTCAATTTAATGAATCTCAATTCATTAATATAAATTGACTCAATGAATCAAATTTAAATTAGACTCATTCAACAATTGAATCTAATTGAGTCTAACTCAATAAGTCTAATTTGAATCCAATCTTTGGTGCATCATATGAATCTAATCCAATTGGTTCATCATATGAACCTAATCTCCATCCACTTGTTCTTTGTGTGTGACCCAATAGGTTCTTGTAACGTTGGCAATGTTTCTAAACTCCTTTAGAAACATAAGCAATGAGCGGCATCTAGCAATACATCATTGCTACCCAAGTTACAAGAAATGTCGAGATCCAACATCACCTTGTGACTACTAATTGTGACTCCTCACAATATATGACAAATGTCCTTCTATCCTAGACATCTAGATTGATCAATATGAGGCATAGACCGTGTCATCCTCTGATCAATCTAAATCTTGAACTCCAAGTAGACTCACTCAATCAAATGAGCTCAACATCTAATGTTGACTCATTTGGGCATGGCCATGCACTTAGTGGTCTCACTCTATCAAGAATAGCGATGTCACTCCCGTCATATGGGAGGGATAGATCCCATCTATATCACTCACATCCCTCTGCATAATTCGATATATACCTAGTAATCGCCTTTATAGTCCACCCAATTACGGGTGACGTTTGATGAAACCAAAATACATAACTCCTTATGTAGGGATCCATGGTGACTTCAGGTCTAAGGACTAATAGTCATACTAATAGCCACATGAGAAAGTATATGACACTCATATAACGATCCATGATACTTTCTCATGGCGGGTCATTCAGTATACATTCTCTAATGCATACCCATGTGTCAACTTGATATCTCCATATCCATGACTTGTGAGATCAAGTCATCGAGTTGACCTACATGCTAGTCTTATTGCATTAACATTGTCCCTGAATGTTAATACTCGACTAGGAATGATTTAGAGTAGTGTTCCCTATATCATCTCACTATCGATTCAACTAATCGATTGATATATGTATGAACCTTATACTCAAGGACGCTATTATACTTAGTCTATTTGGCACTAATACAAATAAGTATAATAACCAAACAAATGTCTTTATTAATATACAAGAATATGATACAATGAGTCCATACAATCATCAAATGATTAGCTCTAGGGCTCTAACTAACACCAGCGGTGTTTATGGACTTGATGAACCGCATCTTTCTGGAGTATTTGGATCAGTTTGTTATCGTTTTCATTGATGACATATTGGTCTACTCGCATTCCGAGGAGGAGCATGCACAGCATCTTCGCATAGTCTTGGAGATTCTTAGACGACATCAGCTGTACGTGAAGTTCAGTAAGTGTGCATTCTGGCTATCCTCAGTCTGTTTTTTGGGACACATGGTCTCTAGCAGAGGTATTTTAGTAGACCCTCAGAAGATCGAGGCTGTCACCAGTTGGGAGCAGTCGAAGTCTGTTCAGGAGATCCGCAGTTTTCTGGGATTGGCCGGATATTACTGACGTTTTGTCGAGGGTTTCTCACGTATTGCTATGCCGCTGACACGCCTTACTAGGAAGGGCGTGAAGTTTACGTGGACAGAGGATTGGGAGACTAGCTTTCAGGAGCTGAAGCGGAGATTAGTGTCGGCTCCAGTTTTGGTTTTACCTTATGGAGAGGATGGATTTGTACTTTACACCGATGCGTCCTTTCAGGGTTTGGGCGCTGTTCTGATGCAGCATGACAGCGTAGTCTCCTATGCTTCTCGACAGTTGAAGGAGCATGAGAAGAACTACCCAGTTCATGATCTGGAGTTAGTTACCATCATCTTTGCTCTGAAGCTTTGGCGGCATCATTTATACGGTATTACATTTGAGATTCTCACTGATCATAAGAGTCTCAAATACATTTTTACTCAGAAGGAGCTTAATCTCCGACAGAGGAGATGGATGGAGTTCCTGAAGGATTACGATTGTACCATTAGCTATCACCCGGGGAAAGCTACTGTAGTTGCCGATGCACTCAGCAGGAAGTCCAGAGGGACTTTGGCTTGCCACCGGACTTCAGTCACGGACTTGATTCAGAGTTTCTCTAAGTTAGATCTTGAGGAGCAGGGACCTACAGAGCAGGGTATTCTTGTTACCATGGTTGCTCAGTCGTCGATCAGGACGAGGATCCGAGAGGCACAGGCTGGTGATCAACATTTGCAGTTCATTAGTAGTCAGATAGCTTTTGGGCAGCAGACCGAGTTTACACGAGACGAGGGGGGTATTATATACTTCCGAGGTAGATTATGCGTACCTCAGTCTCATCCGGTCTTACAGGAGCTACTTCAGGAGGCTCATCGCTCTCGATTTGCGATCCATCCAGGCGGGACCCGTATGTATCGAGACTTGAGGCGTTCCTATTGGTGGAACGGTATGAAGAAAGACATCGCGGATTTTGTAGCTAGATGTCTTGTCTGTCAGCAGATGAAGGCTGAGCATTAGAGACCTGCCGGGTTACTTCAGCGGATTCCTATTCCTGAGTGGAAGTGGGATCACATTACCATGGACTTTGTGGTATGGTTGCCGAGGACACAACGAGATCATGACTCGATTTGGGTAATCGTTGATCGATTAACCAAATCTGCGCACTTTTTAGCGATTCAGAGGACTGATTCCCTGGATCGATTGGCAGATCTGTATTGCCGAGAGATCATCAGATTACATGGTGTTCCATTGAGTATCATTTCGGATAGAGATCCACGGTTCATGTCTCGTTTCTGGCAGAGTCTGCAGCAGGCCTTGGGCACACAACTCCGTTTTAGTACAACTTTCCATCAACAGACAGATGGACAGTCAGAGCGGACCATTCAGACTTTAGAGGATCTGTTGAGGTCATGCGTTATGGATTTCGTAGGCAGTTGGGAGGACCATCTGCCGTTGGTAGAGTTTGCTTACAACAACAGCTTTCATTCGGCTATCTAGATGGCACCGTTTGAGGCGTTGTATAGTAGACCTTGTCGGACACCCGTCCTCTGGGATGAGGTTGGAGAGGCCCAGTTGTTGGGACCTCATAGAGTTCAGCAGGATGCAGAGTTGGTCCGTACTATCAGACGGAGGATGTCAGAGGCGCAGGACCGCCAGAAGAGTTACGCTGATTTGAGACACAGACCACTAGAGTTCTCTATTGGCGACCATGTATTTCTGCGATTTTCACCCACGAAAGGGGTGAAGAGATTTGGCCTCAGAGGTAAGCTGGCTCCGCGGTATATTGGCCCTTTTGAGATCTTGGAGAGGATCGGAGTAGTAGCTTACCGGCTGGTACTACCACCGTCCCTGGCAGGCGTCCACGATGTATTCCATGTATCTATGCTCCAGAGATACGTGCCCGACCCGACGCATGTGCTGGCAGATATTCCAGTTCCAATTCAGCCTATCATTACTTATGAGGAGGTTCTGGTACGGATTCTCGGCCGGAAAGAGCGTCAGTTGCGGAACAAGACTATCCGGCTGGTTAAAGTCGGATGGCAGCATCTTTCAGACAAGGAGGCTACTTGGGAGCTCGAGGATACGATCCAAGCTCGTTATCCCCATCTTTTCACTTGAGGTATGTGATTTAATTTACCGTTCAGCATTTATACTGTATATCTGTTGTTAGTACTTGCTGATGGTAGATAACAAAATTTGGGGACCAAATTTTTATTAGTGGGGGAGAATGTAAAATACCGAAATTAGGCAAATATTGATAAGGGAATTTTCTGGAATTTTTAGAAATTTTTCGGGAATTTTTCGGAGCTCGTACGGACGAGTTAACGGGGATAAAAATGAGGCCCGGAAAAGCCTGTTTAGGCTACCCCATTTAAGCGAGGAAATGTTTATTTTTTTTATTAATTCCTTTTTCCTTTTCTTTTCATTTATTTTCTTTTCTCCTCGTGCCTAAACTTCCTTCTCACCCAACCCTTCTCGCGCCGACGCCTCCCCCTCGCGCTCGACTGTGCCCTAACCGCCGGCCCGACGGTTTCTTCCTCGCCGAAACCTGAAATCCCTCGGCCACTTCTCCTCTCCTCTGCCTCCCGAATCTCTTCTCCCTCTCCACAGCCAAGTGACCTCGAGCCCTAGCCGCGTCGCCGCCACTCTGACCCGACGTCGAGCCCTAGGTGCCGACGCCCTCTCCGATCTCCTCACGTGCGCCACCGGCGACGTTCATCTTCCTCTTCTTCTTTCCGAGACACTGTCGAACCACCTCTGCCAGCCACCGGTCCGATCTAGCGCCGGCCAAACTCCTCTGCCCTAGTTTGTATTCGGCGCCACTGCCGTCTCTCGACCTGAACCAGCGCTGTTGTCGCCTATGCCCTAGCGCCGGCGGTCGAGTTCGTCTGTGCCCTAGAACCGATCTGCCCATCTCCGGTTACTCAGGTCAGTGACTCCACCTGAGTTTTATTTTCAGCAACTTCATGGGCTGTGAGGCTACAAATGAGTGTTCGGGTTTGGTTTCGGACAGGAGAAAGTAGTGCCGAGTTCTTCCTCTGTTCCAGCCTGAAGAAAAGGGTCGATTGGGGGTAAGTGGTTGGTATAGTGGTTATGCATTAGTAACTGGATCTAATGTTTAGTTGTTGATGTATCGATGTTCTTTAGGGTATATTGTTTTAGAAATCCACAGCTCCAACCTCGCTCCAGTCAGGGCTACTAGCAGCAAGTGGTCTCCTACTGTGGATCACCGGCAGACCATCCGGATTTGGGTGAGTCTTGATGTTATTTCATTTTTTATAAAGGATGATCATGTGTAGATTTGAATTAGGGTTATGTTTGAATTAAATTTAAAATGGAATATGTGATTCATCATGTTTTAGATGCTTGGGTAATTGGACTTAGGTTTTGGATTTTTAATCAAATGGTGGATTGAGGATTAGGTAACTAACCCTAATTGATCGTCAAATTTGTTTAGACAGGATGATGGTCATGTGATTTGGGTTTTTTTCCCTAATTTAGGGTTAGAGATTTTTATTTAGCTATTTATGAGAATTGTAGCTAAATAAAATCTATTACATTGGTGGCACAGGACTTTGACGCGAGACGAGTATCTCGGAGTCAGATTTGGACCATTTTATCGGAGGCGAGTACTTTGACTTATGTCTTTTGATATGCATAATAATGTGTTTAACATATAGCATGATTGTGTTTTCCATTTGTTTCGGTTGGTCACTACATGATCTATTACATGTTTGCTTGTTTACTCGTTATGCACTGCATGTTATTATTTACCTGATCATACCTGCTTTATAGGTAGTGACCCAACCATATGATACATTATGTTCAGGACCTAAGGTTTATTTGATACCCTATTTGTTTGTGTACCTTCCATCTGATACATTGACTTGTGGTACACCTTTTATTTATGTATGGATCATGCTATGCTATTAGTGATATTGCCATGTTTATTGTCATGCATCATCTTGCATGATTGCATGCTGTGCGATTGTCTGCTCCATTATTGTTGAGCACATCGCCAGTTACATGTATCTGTACACACTACCACTCATGGGTTAGTGGTATATCAGACAGGTGTGTGGCAGTTCTGCTGTTTGGCTTCGTTGATCTGGTGACTCAGCGTGATAGCCGGCAGACAGTTCCGCTCTGTTTGGCTCCGTTGGTTTAGTGTAGCAGCGTTGTAACCGGCAGGCAGTTTGACTTTGTTTGGCTCCGTTGGTCCGCTCATGGATAGTGTGACTCAGCGTGGTAACCGGCAGAGAGTCCTCCCCGTCATCGTGTACCGGGAGATGAGAGCATTGCACTCCCCCATTTATTATTTCGGGGTAGGAGTATTTGTGTACTCCGACAGCATCCCGTCCACTCGGTCACTCATCAGGGACAGTGATGTCAGAGTGCACGGTTGTCACAGCCCTACCCACTCGGACTCACCATTGTGTGTGAGGTGGCTGATTGGCGTCAGGGGTGACCATGTCATTGGCATCATACGCATGATGAATTTATTGTTTGTATTTGCTATATTTACTTGCTGCATTTATATGGATGCATATGATTGACATGCATACAGGATTATGACACCCTCAGTTTGACGACCTTGTCACCTTTATACCTTGGTCCTGGTTAGTACAGTTTTCTCCTGTTTTTGTTTCAGTTGCATTTATTCTTCTCGTATTCAGGAGACTGTACGCATGATTAGTGTTGTCTGTTATTTACTTTATTATGCATATCAGTTGTACCTGCTGAGTGTTGGACTTACACCCTCCTCCGTTGATATTTTTCAGGTTGAGGCTGTCCGGAGTAGTTCGAGTCGCTAGTCCCCATTGCACGTAGTGCTAGTCCTGTGCTGATCACGAGTTGTTGTTTTAGTTTTCTCTATCGGACTATGTCTTGGTCTTGTAATGTTTTACTTATGGATCTTTTATGGATTCTTATCGTTGATGGATTTTGGTATGATTTGGATATGGTTTACTCCATGCCTGTCTGGGCGACAAAAGAGGTGAGTTTGTCAGATTTGTGTTTTATGATGTAGTGGAGTAGGAAAAATCGGATTTGAGCTTTACGAGTGTAGTTGAGTAGGGTTGTTTTCGAGTCATCATTTTACTGTTCTATTTGTTTACTATTAAACTGCGTGGTTGTGTCAGCCAGAGGCTGAAATTGATATTAACTGCGTGGTGATTGTTTTATTATTGTTATTATTCCAGCCGCATGTGGCTGAGGTATATAGTGATTGTAGAAAGTTTCAGATTGTCCGCCGTACAGGGGAGATGCTGCCGAAATTTCTTCGGACAGGGACTCCTCCGGGGCGTGACAGATTTATCAGGAATTAAGTTAATATGAATTTACGGAGTTTACTGAAATTTTTATAAATTTTTAGGAAATTATTTTTGGTTTTAAGGGGTATAATTGGGTATGAAAAAGTCTGTCTAGAAATAATCAAATAAGTTAGGAGTTGATTGAAAGATGGATTTAATTGCCCTAGATTTATACCACTACCCGATTCCTCCCCGATTCCTCGCTCATGTCCCGACCCCGACCCAAATCGCCGCCTCCTTCAACATCTCCGCCAAATCAACAGAGCTTCTCACCGTGCTTGGGCTTCAGTCAGGTGACATCTACGCTGACGATCTCATGGAGGAGATTACGACCGGGCGCAGAGACCTCCGACTACGTCACTAGCGGAGCTAACCCCGTGCAAGGGTTTCCAGAGGCGACGCGGAAAGGAAAGGGCAAGGGCAAGACAAGTTCATTCCCTATGTTAGTACGAGATCCGTGAGGTATGGAATAGGAACCTAGGAGATGAGATCTGTTTGATTGAATACCTCGCGAGTCGATTTTATTCGGTGATGTTCTTGAAGTAACTCAAGGTTTCTGTGCTTGATTCGGTGGGTGTTCCTTCTGAGGTTTTGTGATTGATTTTGGTGACGTTCTTGTCTGTTGATGGCTTAATTTGGAATTCCGCAAGGATTTGAGTTTTCGATTGAACTTGATATGGCTTGTTTCTATTTTGTGAAGCTGAAATACTACGGATTTAGGGGTCGATGATTGGATTAAAGGTTGGATAGAAGTTGATGTACTTGCTATGGGTCGCCATTCGGTTTCTCCTAAGGTTTCGTTAATGTTCTTGTTTGGTTGGCATTATTTCTGGATTTCTGCCGAGTATTCCATTTTTTTATGGAGCTCAATTTTCTTCGGAGTGTTCTTCTCATGGTTGTTGTGGGGTTCGATTGGCTGTGGATGAGATCGGATTCGAGTTTTCTATAGTGAATGGTGTTCGGCATTCTGCGTGAAACCTGCTTGTTTAAATGTGAGACGGAGATGCCTGTTGTGATTTGTGCTCTATGTGAAGTTTTTGATTCAGTTGAGATCTTAGAGTAGATTTGGTGACTTTCATAGGAATTCTGTTTTCACTGTATGATATGATTTACGGGTTTTGATTCGAAGTTGCGTGAAGATTTGATGAATCAGATTCTGTTTCAAGGGTCATGGAGATTTGTTGCTGGAATGTTTTGAAAGGTTTTGGTGCCCCGGTGTTGCTCGACAGAATGTTTCCTTGAATTTTAGTTAATTTGGTGAGTGGGGGTTTCGATTCAACGTCGTAGTGTGTTTTCTTGAGGCAGATTTGGCTTCTCTTTGGGGACGTGTCGCATGCCTACTGGGTTGGTATTCTGTGAATAGTTTTGGATTGGTTTCAAGATTGTTTTTATTTCCTAATGATGCTTTCAAGTTTTAGATGAAGTTGTTTTATTTGGTTGCAGTATTTCTGATACCAATCTGTCCATATGGAATAGAGTTTGAAAGGGAAGACTTACTATCTTTTGGAATCCGTTTTGAAGTCTATTTTTGTGATGTGAAGGGGTTTAAGTTCTGTGGATTTTTTTTTAGTTTGAAATTTTTATGCAGTTATGGTGTTCTCGTTATTGGTTTTGTTATGAAGCTTTGGCGTGTGCTTGTTAAGGTTTTGATTCAGTGGAGCGAGTAGAGGGAGTAAGTAAATTGATTCTATGCTTTGTTATGTTCCGTGCATTGCCCTCCGATAGGGTTTTTAGTTGATGATCATCTTAGAGAAAATTGGATTTAGGTTGTGGTAATTGATTCTTTAAGATCTTTTATAAATGTTGTTACAGATTTGGATCAAGTTTTAATGTAGATGTTCTTTAACTCTTTGAAATGAGCATAACTGTAGAATAAATAGGACTAAGTTCCTTTATTGAACACGTATGACTGCACAGAATGTTTACTGAATGACTGGAATTAACTATTGATAAAAGTATATTATGGATAGATCATTTTTTTTATGTAGCTAATTGGATGAGTATGAGCATATGTGGTGACAGTACGGGTTGGGTGACCCGGGATGAGCTCCGGGGAGGGTCCTTCTAACTTGACTGGTAATTTATTTATGGTAGCTTCGACTATATGACTGGATGCATGTTCTCTACAAGGTACCTCTAGGTTCATGAGACTGTTGACTGGCTCTAAATGTGGTTATCGGATATGTGACATATTCACTTTATTAGCTACATAGTATCACTTGTACATGTATTATCTCTTCCTCATATCGTAATTAGGATACATTCTGTTTCTCCACTTGCCTTCTAGTTGCTATCCCTATACTTTATGGATGTCTTGTTATACATAATGGATTGTACTTGCTGGGCCGTAGACTCATGATGTCTACATTACAGGTGAGGAAGATTCTTGTGATAAGGAAGGCCCACGAATGGACGAGGAGGAAGGGCTGTCCGTTGTCCGAGAGTGCAGTGCCTACTGGATCTACCTCAAGAGATTTTCATTTTTATGTCATTTGGGTGAGGAATGTTGAGAAGTTATTGTTCTTATTGATAAACACTTGTTGATATAGTCATGTCTATTGGTTATGATAGTTCCCTTATGGTACCACAATATGACCATTCAAATCGTAGTTGTTGAGAGAGATTGATAAAAAAAGAAACTTGGGATGTTTCAATATACCTCCTTTACCCTTGAAGCTCCCCCTTGATTTGAGCTTTTCTTTTTCTTCTCCCATTTCTTTAAATGTGCTAGCTTCTTAATCTCCCTCTTCTTAGGGCATTTGGTGTGGTAGTGTCCCTTCTCCCCACAAGTGAAGCATATGATGCGCAATCTCCTTCCTTGGATTTTCTTCATTCCTACAACCCTTGTTAGTATTTAAATTAACTTGAATGGGTTTAGGAGTTACCTTCTTCTTACCCAACGGACACCTACTCTTATAGTGTCCCTTATCATTGTACCCAAAGCAAATGACGTGGCCCTTTGACTTTACTTTGATGGAGATGCTCACTAGGTTGACTTCCAAGACTTCTTATTCTTCACTTATCTTAGATTCTTCTTCAACCTTTGAGGTTGTTTCTGTTGGTATCCCATGGTTGTTTTGATGTGATCAAATAAGTTAAGTTAGGTTCTGTTGTGTTTAACCTTGTGTCTAAGTGTGCAGGAGCTTAGGAGCACAAGAAGTCGAGCAAAAGACGCAGCTACCGAGAAGGAAGGGATGGGAAAGAGCTGACGATCTCGGTGCGTCTGAGGGATGAGGTGCTGCGGAAAAGTACGCGAGTGGGCAAGAAGGAGGCATGCGGCATTTCTGAGGGACAAGAAGCCAGAGCGAAAGGTTGCTCGAGAAGACCAGAAGTTGGGTTCGAGTGAGCCCTATTTCGGATGGCCAAAATCATCCAAGCGAGCGGAGCCGGAGTTGAAGACCCGGACCGAGGAGAGCAAAACTGGAGCAAAACGCCCAGATCAAAAAAGTCAACAATGTTGACTTTGTGGGTCCGAGCGCCTGGAACCCTTCCAGGCACCTAGAACCTGATTTTAATCATGTTTGATGTGGACGTTGACCGACACATCAGGGATATAATTCTATCCCACTCTAGGTGCCTGCAACCCTTCCAAGCGCCTCGACCAAGGCTATAAATACAGCCTTGGTCCAGAAGCTAAAGAACAACAAGCATCTTGAGTAACAACACTTGTACGCTTTCAGTTTTCATTTAGCTTCTTCTTTTATGAGCTTTCACTGCTGTAAAGAGGCTTCTCCGTCTAAGGAGATATTAGTGTATTCCACTTCCTTGGATTAACAACCTCCCCCGTTGTAACCAAGTAAAACTTCCGCTCACCCGGACCCATTTTCCGACCTTCTCCTCAAGCAGGCTTCCGCTCTGGCTTCTCATCCCTTGGATCATCGCGTGCGTTCTTCTCGTCCATCGGTGTACTCTTCCGCAGCACCTCATTCCTCGAACACACCGAACCCGTCGGCTTTCTCCCGTGCCTTCCTTCTTGCTAGCCGCGTCTTCTGCTCGACTTCCTGTGCTTCTAAGCTCCTGTACACTTAGACACAGGGTTAAATACCAACAGGACCTAACCATGGGGTTACAACAATCTTCCCATTTTTGATGTGATCAAACCCAAGTTTAAGTTAGGGTAAAAAAAATTTCTAATCTTTTAAAGTAAAAAAAATTTACAAGTAAGAATATTTTTCTAAGTAAAAACAATTTAACAAAGAAAATTTTCAAGTAAATAAGTAAAAACAATTTTACAAAGAAAAATTTCAAGAAAAAATGTTTAACCTTTTTGAAAAAAAAATTCTAAGTAAAATTTTCTAGAATAATTTTAAAAGATTTTACAAAAAAAATTTAACTAAAAAATAATTTTAACTTTTCTACAAAAAAAAGTTTTGCTACCCTCTGGACTTCCCTTCTCCCCCTTTTGATCATATTAAAAATGGGGTTCATTTAAAAGTCTAAGAGTAAAAATAATAAAACTAGAAAGAGATTTCTAATTGTTTTAAAAAGATAAGAAAAAATATTCAATTAAATTTTAAGGCATTTTTCTAAATTCTTAACAGTTAATCAATTTAATATTTATTTCAATAATTGACTTCCAGGCTGTAGCGAGGCACTAGACTTTCTTGGTTATTGGAACAACAATCACTTTCTATACAAAGCCTCTTAAAGAAATTTAATATTTAATTTACTCTGGAAGCCATAATTTAAAGACATTCAATCCAAATATGATTTCGGAACCCAATATAGGTTCCTTCCTATAGGGTTAATTAGAAATTTCTTAGGATATATTTCTTTAAAATTTTTCTAATCTGGCCTTTATGGTATTTAAGGTACTAATTTAATCCACTATATTTTCTAGTATATTGAATATTTGAGCATGCATGATTTTTCAAATTTTCTATTTCATTTTTCAAACTTTCATTGTCATTTTTTATTTTATCAAAATCTTCTAATAGACAAGATTTAGCTAAAATTGATTTTATTTCCTTAACTTCTTTTTCTAATTTATAGTAATTTTTTGTTAATAATTTAACAAACTGAAATAATTAATCAAGAGAAAGAGACCATACTTGACTTACCTTATTGATCCCGTGATCTGAAGCTCCCCCTGAAGTACTACTTTCTTCCGATATCGCTCCCCCTTCATTGATGCATTCGATGCTTATTTCGGACGAGCTTACTTCGTCTCCTTCTTCTTGGTGACTTGCCACTAGCGCAAGTCCGACGTTGACTTCAATTTTTGATTCGGACGATGTTTTGTCCCACGTCGCCTTCATATTCTTGTACTTGTTCTCTTGGGTCGGCTTCTTGTTCTTGCTTTTTTCCTTGTGTTTCAATTTAGAGCAGTTATCTTTCACATGCCCTTCTTCATTGCAGTGGTAGCATCTTATCTTTCTTTTTCTACCCTACATTTGATTAAATCTTATAGTTTTAAATAATTTTTTAAATTTACGTACCATCAATGTTGTTTCACTATCATCAAGAGAAGACTCTGAATCTTGTTCGTTCGCCTTTGCCTTTAAGGCAATGTTATGCTCCTTCTTTATACCTGCACATCTCATTTCATGGACTTCAAAAGTTAAAAATAATTCTTCTAAAGTAGTTGAATCTAGATCCTTAGATATATAATCAACATCTACTAATGATGCCCATTCAGGATTTCTAGGGAATGCATTAAGTGTGTACCTTAGCGAATCTCGGTTGCTTATCTTTTCTCTGAGATTCGTGAGTCCGGTGATGAACTCCTTGATCCTTGAGTGAAGATATGCAATAGTTTAGCCTTCTTCCAATTTGATGTTGCTGATCTAGTTTCTGAGCAAATCTTGTCTTACAAGTTTCACCTCCGAGGTTCCTTCATGTAGTTCCAGGAATTTCTCCCAGAGCTCCTTCGTAGATTCGTAGGCTCTGATCCGGTTGACTCCTTGTGGCGGTAAAACGCTTAACAGATGGAACTTTGCTTTGTCGTTTGCCACGGAGTCGGTTTGCTCCTTTTTGATCCAATGGTATTTTTCTTTACCTTCAGGTGTTACAAAATCAAATTTCATTATTAAAATTAATTCAAAATTAGTTTTGAAAAATATCTCCATCTTCTTCTTCCTGTTGGTGAATTCCCCCTTGAACTTTGGTGGGTGGATGTTTGATCCAGCCATCTCGTGTGCTTTGTTCGGCGGTTAGTCCTCCTGAAGTGAACCTCACTTTGATACCACTTGTTGGTCCCGGTAGTAGCCGACTAAATAGGAGATGAATGACCCTGCAATCAGAGATGAACCTTCCTCGAACTTTTATAGCAAAATTAAACTAACACTTGTATAAACAAAATTAATAGACTAAATAAAGAAAGAAAGAGGCACAAAGGGTTTATTTGGTTACAACCGGGGAGATTGTTAATCCAAGGAAGTTGAAAGTGCACTAAAACTCTCCTTTAGGTGGAGAAGCCTCTTTACAGCAATTAACACACTCAATTATAGAACAAAACTCAAGAAGATTTAATTACAAGTGTTGTCTTCTATTTCCTAGGTCTAGGGGTCATTTTATCGCTCCTGGAAAATCTTATCCTTGGCTAGAAGGCACATTCCATAAGGCTGGAAGGCGCCTCCAACGAGGCGCCAAGGGATAAAGTTTTATCCCTTGGTAATGACAAACTTTGCCTGTCGAAGGCGCCTTCCATAAGGTTGGAAGGCACCTTCGTACTGTTCATCGAAGGCACCTTCCATAGTGATGTACGGAGGCGCCGCGTATATGCCTGGGAGGTGCCTTCAATTCACTTTGAAGGCACCTCAAGCAGCATATCTAGCCTCCTTTCGCTCTTCTACTGCTCTAATTGCATACATTAGGCTCCCTACAGCCGAAGCATAAAGAACTGCCTTCATGTCCTCTATATCCTTTAATGTCTTAAGAGACATCTCTTTTACATAAAGGTACTCCATGCCGAAAATGTAGAAAACCTTTCTTGGAGTTTTGTATGCTAAAATGAGCTAGGATAGTATTGATATACGAAGCTTGGGATAAGCACAACATCTTTTTCTTGCGATCCCTTATTACCTTGATCTTAAGAATATGCCCACATTCTCCCAAGTCCTTCATATCAAATTGCTTAGACAACCATACCCTTACGTCTAACAATACTTTGACATTGTTGCCAATGAGCAAAATGTCATCTACATACAGTACAAGAAATATCACCACATTTCTATCACTTTTCTTGTATACACAAGACTCATCCGAACACTGAATAAATCCATAAGACTGGATTACTTTATTAAACCGAATGTTCCAAGATCTCGAAGTTTACTTTATTCCATAGATAGACCGTTTGAGCTTACATACAAGATGCTATTTGCCCTTCGCAATGAATCCCTCGGTTGCTTCATATGGATATTTTCTTCAAGACTTCCGTTAAGGAAAGCTGTCTTAATATCCATTTGTCAAACCTCATAATCCATATAAGCAGCAATGGATAAAAGAATCCAGATAGACTTAAGCATGGCTATCAGCGAAAAAGTATCCTCATAATCGATTCCCTCTTTCTAAGTATACCCTTTTGCAACAAGCCTTGCTTTGAAGGTTTCCACCTTCCCATCTGTCCCTCTTTTTCTTTTGTTGACCCATTTACATCCAATGGCTTTTACACCATTTGGTGGTTCGACAAGCTCTCAGACTTGATTAGAATACATAGATTCTATCTCAGAGTTCATTGCACTTTGCCAAGATGCTGCATCTTTATCTTGGAGTGCTTCATCATATGTCCAGGGATCAAGTTTATGTTCACCAGGGATCAAGTCGGAAGACTCTCCCAAAAATATGAATCTATCAGGTTGCCTAATAACCCTCCCACTACGATGAGACACTTCTTGTAATCGTGCATCATTTGTGACACATGTTGCAGTTTCTTGTGGTATCTCATCTTGTACAGTTGGTACTAAATTAGACGTGTCTTCTTTAATTTCCTCAAGAACAATTTTACTCATGGGCTTGTGGTTCATTACATAGTCTTCTTTTAAAAATCAGGCATTGGTGCTAACAATGACCTTCTGATCATTAGGACTATAAAATAAATCACCTTTCGTTCCCTTAGGATAACCCACAAACAAGTGAACTTCTGTATGTGATTCCAAGTTATCAGTGTCTCCCTTCAACACATGTGTTGGACTACCCAAAATTCGAATATGCTTCAGATTAGGCTTTCGCCCATTCCACAATTCTATGGGAGCAGAGGGTACTGACTTAGAAGGTACCATATTCAGAATGTACATTACTATTTCCAGAGCATATCCCCAAAATGAATTTGGTAATTTTGAATAACTCATCATTGATCTAACTATTTCCATAAGAGTCCTATTCCTTCATTCTGCCATACTATTTTGTTGGGGTGTACCAGGTGCAGACAGTTGGGATTGAATCCTGACCTCTGATAAGTAACTCCTAAACTCTCCTAAGAGGTACTTGTCATCACGATCAGACCGTAGTATCTTAATACTTTTACCACGACGTTTCTCCACATCAGCCTTGTACTCTTTGAACTTATCAAAACACTTAGACTTGAGGTGCATCAAGTAAATGTACCCTTATCTCGAATAGTCTTATATAAAAGAGACGAAATATTTGAAACTACCTCTTGCCTGGATAGTCATAGGTCCACACAAATTAGAATGAACCAATTCCAACACATCTTTGGCTCTATACCCTTTAGCCTTAAAAGGTCTCTTGGCCATTTTTCCTTCCAAGCAAGACTCGCAGGTTGGAAAGATTTCCACCACCAATGAACCCAAAAGTCCATCGGCTATTAACCTTTGAATCCTACTCAAGTTAATATGACCTAGCCTTAGATGCCAAAGATATGTTTAGTTCATTTCCGAAGGCTACTTTCTCTTATTTGAATTAGAAGATGTGTTATTAATTTTCATTTATTGCATCGTGGGAATTATTGGATTTAAAGTATACAGATTGCCAACTAATGTACCAGAACAGATAACCACTCTATTTTTCTTGACAACCACTTTGTCATCAAAAGAAACAGAATATCCATCCTCAAATAGTTTAGAAACTGAAATCAAATTCTTTCTAAAACTTAGTACATAAAGGTAATTTCTCAAAATCAATGTTTTATTCCTATCAAAGGCTAAATAAACATCTCTCACTGCCACAACCGCCACTTTTGTAGCATTACCCATGTAAACAGTGATTTCTCCTTCATGTATTCATCAGGTTTCCTGGAACCCCTGCAATAAATTACAGACATGATCAGTGGCTCCCGAATCTACACACCAGGTACCGGTAAATAATATCACTAAACATGTTTCAACAACTAATGAATAAGATACACCTTTATTGTTTTCATTTATGAGAGGACAGTCCACCTTAGTGTCCAAGTTTTGTTTTCAATCATTATAATTGGGACTAGTAAGTCTATTCTCTTTTAATATAACAGCAAGGGGATTGAAGGTCATCCTAAGAATCACAAAACATTTGGTCAAGATTTTAGAATTTAAAATAATATTGATTCCTCAAACAATATCATTTAAATTCACCAACACCTCAAACACCGTGAATTTTGTATGTCACGTTAGTGTGGATGTATTTAAAATCAAACATTTGTACGAGGAGGGTTTTACCCATTAATTATCTTGTCAATCTAACTTTATGACAAATAAAATTACCTCAAACACCTTGAATTTTGTATACCACGTTAGTGTGGGCGTATACAAATTCAAACATTTGTTAGAGGGGTTTTACCCATTAATTTTATTATCTTGTCAACCTAACTTATGACAAATAAAATTACCTCAAACACCGTGAATTTTGTATGCCACGTTAGTGTAGACGTATACAAATTCAAACATTTGTTAGAGGGGTTTTACCGATTAATTTTATTATCTTGTCAACCTAACTTTATGACAAATAAAATTACCTCAAACACCGTGAATTTTGTATGCCACGTTAGTGTGAACGTATACAAAATCAAACATTTGTTAGAGGAAGTTTTACCCATTAATTTTATTATCTTGTCAACCTAACTTTATGACAAATTAATAGTTGGTTTTTCTTCGGTCACACAAATAATAGCAGTGACTCCGATGGGGAGGATACAATTAAATGTGCCTAAGTGTATACCATTACTTGATACTTAGTCCATTAAATAAGATTGTGCCCCTTTAGTTGGAGAAGATCACACACTCCTAAATAATTTCCTATAATCATCTAGTAAAGAGGTTTGATCTAGTGATCCGTAAACAAACTCATCCGATGTGGAGGAAGGCGCTCAGAGCCAACGCGCAAGTTTGAATGCATTACTTACAAACTAGTAATGGAGACCGTGGAATTTAATTAATTACTGTTGGTGCGGGAAGCATCCGACGATCGAACCTGAGTTTTGATAATGGCAAAGGATTCAAAGTTAAGGGTTGTTGTTATCTAACATGTTGAATGAGTGTTTCAGGAAAGTCCTAACTGCGGTTAGGCAGGTGAAAACCCTAGGGGGTGGTAACCCTAGGTCCTAGGAGGCGGTAACCCTAGGTGGAGAAAAGTCCTAGCTGCGGTTAGGCAAAGGGAAAAACCCTAGAGGGTGGTAACCCTAGGTCATAGGGGGTGGTAACCCTATGCGGAAAGTATTGGCAGGTCGATGGCTTCAGGCAAAAGTCCTAGGGGGTGGTAACCCTAGGTGGAAAGTCCTGGTATCGCGAACCAGGTGAAAGACTGGACTGGCCAGGAAGCGGATGTCCAGCAGAAAGTCCGGAAGCGTCGAGTGCTGAGCAAAAGTCCAGTCGATCTGGAGGATCGCACTGGCAGCAGGTAAATCTCCTGAGTGGAGTAGGTGAGGACGCGTTCCCCGTAGAGGGAACAATAGGCGTCGGGTCGACCTAGGGTTTCCGATAGGAAATCCGAAGTCAGACCCGGACAGTCCGGAGACTGTCAATACTTCATTTATCATACTTATTGTATTATGTGCTAACTTTGTGCTGCAGGGTAGTGTTTGGGACTAACGTATCTTGCAGGTGCAAAGAAGCAACCTAAAGCCTCAGATGAACAGTGTCCGAGGCGCCTTCATGGAGCTTGGAGGCGCCTCGAGTGCAAGGCTGGAGCTGGCTACGAGAAGCTGTTCAAGGCGCCTTGATGAACAGTGGAAGGCGCCTTGAATAGATGAAGGCGCCCTGTGAACAGTAGAAGGCGCCTTGAATCTGTGATAAGATTCGACCAGTTCGCTCCTCATCTCCGCGGCTGACTCGGCCTATTCAAGGAACCTTGGAGCTTGTTTAAGGCGCCTTGAACAACATTTAAAAAGGGGGTTCGACCAGCAGCTTGGAACAACAACATTCAAGTCTTCCTTCTGCATTTAGCTGCTATCGAACTCGTCCCGATGTGCTGTAACTCGACACCGACAACCCGAAGCTTCAATTTAGTATTTTATGTTGGATCGAGACGCGCTAGAGGGGGGGGGGTGAATAGCGCTCGTGGCTATTTTGTACGATTATCGGAAATCTAACGAATTATCGGAGTAATAAGCAGCGGAATAAAACAATCAATCACAGAGACACAGGGAATTACTTCGTTCGGAGCCTAAGGCGACTCCTACTCGAAGGCCCGCGATCCTTGATCGCTTCCGGTGGGCAACAACTATAATCTCGATAAGAATTACAAGCTTCTTACAAAGAAAGTATTATAATAAAAGTTATACCGACAACTTAAAGAAGAAGAAAGCGGAGCTCCGGGTTGTCGGAATGTTGTAGCAGCACTTCGGAATGATTTTGTTAGCAGCACGTTGAAGAAGGAAAGCCTCAAACTTGATACCTTGAAGTGCTGGTCGAAACCCCCTTATAAAGGGTGTTCAAGGCGCCTTGAAGGCTGTTCATGGCGCCTCCATGCTGCCTAGTCTTCCGCGTGGATCAGATCTGAACTGGTCGAACTTCATCCCTTGGAGGCGCCTTATACCCTGCTCAAGGCGCCTTCCAAGGCGCCTTATACTCCCTTCAAGGCGCCTTCGATGAACTTTCGCAGCCAGCTCAGCTTTTGTACCCGAGGCGCCTCCAAGCTCCATGGAGGCGCCTCGGACATTGTTCATCCGAGGCTTTAGGTTGCTCCTTTGCACCTGCAAGATACGTTAGTCCCAAACAATATCCTGCAACACAAAGTTAGCACAATAAACATGATAAATAAAGTATAGACAATCTCCGGACTGTCCGAATCTGACTTCGGGTTTCCGACAGGAAACCCTAGGTCGACCCGACGCTTACTGTTCCCTCTACGGGGAACGCGTCCTCACCTACTTCACTCAGGAGATTTACCTGTTGCCAGTCGATCCTCCAGATCGACTGGACTTTTGCTCAGCATTCGATGATTCCGGACTTTCTGCTGGACATCCGCTTCCCGGCCAATCCAGTCTTTCACCTGGTTCGCGACACCAGGACTTTCCACCTAGGGTTACCACCCCCTAGGACTTTTGCCTGAAGCCATCGACCTGCCAAGACTTTCCGCATAGGGTTACCACCTCCTATGACCTAGGGTTACCACCCCCTAGGGTTTTCCCTTTGCCTAACCGCAGCTAGGACTTTTCTCCACCTAGGGTTACCACCCCCTAGGGTTTTCACCTGTCTAACCGCAGTTAGGACTTTCCTGAAACACTCATTCAATATGTTAGATAACAGAGAATCTTAACTTTGAATCCCTTTGTCATTATCAAAACTTAGGTTCGATCGTTAGATGCTTCCTGCACCAACATTTTCCATTGTCGGTATAAGATTATTTACTGCATTACTTGTAAATCATCTTTGTATACTTTCGAACTTATAGTTGTTGCCCACCGGAAGCGATCAAGGATCGCGGGCCTTCGAGTAGGAGTCGCCTTAGGCTCCGAACGAAGTAAAATCGACCTGTGTCTTTGTGTTGTTTTCTTTATCTATTCCGCTGCGTTTTGTTTTCTACTCCGATAAACGAACGAAATAGCCGCGAGCGCTATTCACCCCCCCCCCTCTAGCGCGGTCTCGATCCAACAATTGGTATCAGAGCGGGGTCGTTTTGAATCGGTGCAACCACCATTCAAGACAATTTTCTCGTGGTATTTTCAGATTTTTTCCGGAGTCGATTAGAAGTTAGCCTCATAGCTTTATTCTAATTCTTTTTCTTGAATCGATTTTCTGCCCGGAGTTGGTGCAACACCACCCGAGTTCGTGATTCTTTTATATACTTCCCGCACTACTAATCCAGGACCAAGTCCTAGGATTTTCTTGTCATTCTTTTTCTTCATAGTTATTTTAAAATGGCTCTACAAGAGGGCTATAGTACAGCCCGGCCCCCACTCTTCACCGGAGAGGACTTTGGTTACTGGAAGGGTAGAATGGAAAACTTTCTGAAGATCCAGTTCGAGACGTGGATGATCGTCAAGACTGGTTTGGATCTGCCAACAGATAAAGATGGAAATCCTACTCCTTGCGAGGATTGGGAACCAGCATTGATCAAGAAAGTGGAAGCAAATGCAAGAGCAACTTGTACCCTCCAGTGCGGACTAACAAAGGAGGAGCTAAACCGGGTCGGTCCGTTCTCAAGCGCCAAGGAGCTATGGGAGAAGTTGATCGAGCTTCATGAAGGGACCACCGATACCAAAGTAAGTAAGCGTGATTTATTATTCAATAAATTGTATAATCTAAAAATGTAGGAAGGTGAAACAGCAAGTTCACTACACGCGCGCATTCAAGACATCCTCAATTCTCTCCACGGAATCTGACAAAAGGTAGAGAATCGAGACGTCATAAGGTATGCACTAAATTCGTTTCCGAGGAGCACATTGTGGGCATCAATGGTAGATGCCTACAAAGTCTCCAAGGACTTATCTGCTTTAAAGTTAGATTAATTGTTTAGTGAATTTGAACTTCATGAACAAACTAATGCACAGCCATCCGAGAAAGGTGTAGCTTTGCTTGCAGGGACAAGTAGAACGCATGAACCGAGATCCCGACGAAAAATCGAACCGGAATCAGAAGACGAACCCGACTCAGAAGACTCAGAAGACGAACTGACCAGCGAACTCGTGAACCTCGTGAAGAAGCTTTACAAGAAGAAGAAGGGCTTTAACAAGAAAGATCTGAAGAAGGCAGTTCAATTCAAGGAGGCCCAACCGAGTCCGAAAGTAAAATTTGAAGTTACTTGTTACGGGTGCAATCAGAAAGGGCATATCAAAGCCAACTGTCCCAACCAAAAGGAGGCCAAAAAGCAAAGAAGAAAGAAGGCCCTGAAAGCAACGTGGGACGAATCTTCTTCGGAGGACGACGACGACGAACTCAATCAGACGAGTTTGCTCGCATTGATGGCCCGGGACCAAATCATCGAATCTGAGAGCGAGAGCGAGTCGGAGGCCGAATCTGAGCGAAGCCACGGATCCGCATCCGTTTCCGAAGGGCCAGACTCCGCTGTAAGTATTCCTAGACTTAATAATTTAGTTAATTATTTACTTCGCAAATTAGCTAAATCGAACCTTAAGATTAAGTCACTTCTAAAGGAAATTTCTGTCCTTAAAGAAGTGACTAACTCTGAATCCTTACCTAATCAAGTTTAGACTGAAGATTCAACTCAAGTTCAAAAACTTGAGGAAGAAAATTCAAGTTTGAAAAATCAGGTCAAGGATTTAAAAGATATCTTAGAACGGTTTTCTTTAGGCTCCAAGAATCTTGACCTAATTCTTGGGACACAAAGAGCCGTTTACAACAAAACTGGGCTGGGATATAAAACGAAAAGGAAATATAAAACTTATTTATCTTTAATAAACAAACAAAATATTAAATCAGTCCAAGCATGGGTCCCCAAGTCCAAATTGATCAATCAAGTTGGACTTGGCCAATACTGGGTTCCGAAGGATCAAATACACTACCTCTGTAAAATACCGGAAAATAGGCGAATATTAATAAGGGAATTTTCCGGAATTTTTGGAAATTTTTCTGGAATTTTTCGGAGCTCGTACGGACGAGTTGACGGGGATAAAAAAAAAGGGGACTCGGAAAAGCCTGTTTAGGCTATTCTGTTTTAATGAGGAAAAGTTTTATTTTCTTTTCCTTTTTATTTTCTTATTCTTTTTCTTTTTCTCTTATTCCTCCCGCGTGCCCTAACCTTTCCCTTCGCTCGGCGATTTCTCCTCTCAGCCCTAGCATCTCCGCCGATGCCGCCCTTCTCTTCTCCTCTGTCCCTGCCAAGCGCCGGCGAGCGCGAGCCACTGCCGGTCGAGCACTCCTCTTTGTTTTCTTTCTTCTTCTTTGCCTTCCGACGCCGATTTCCTTGGCCACAGGAGCTTCGAGCGCCGGCCACAGGGTTGCCGAACCATTGCCGGTCTCCCTCTCTGGATCACGGCCAACAGGGGCTCGCCGGAAATCTGATCTCTGCCCACTGACGCCGGCCATCTTCCTCTTCATCTTTTCTCCCAAGCCGCACACCGTCGGCCGCTTGTCCTCAGCAAAGCAGCGTCGCACCCCTTGTGCCATTTTTCCTCTTGTGTCGATCGCCGCCGTGCCCTAGCTAGTAGCCGACATCGCATGGAGCAGCGCCACCCCTCACTGTTCCGCCTCTCCTCTGTACTCGAGCAATCCTTCGTTGTGGTGGAATTAGGTCACGGATTGAAGGTGTTAGAGATCAGTAAGGTTAGTGGATGGATTATGGAAGTAGGTTATATTTGAATGTCTTGTTGAATTCTTGATCTCCATTATTGATCCTCGTATGTGATATGTTCAGTGAAGAATTTGCCCTGCTGTGGATTAGAAATCACGGCTGCAAGGAAGAGTTTTCAGCCAAGCGTTGTGCGCTGAGGGGAAGATTTCAGCAAGGGGGTTTGCCGGGGTGTACTTTGTTCTAGCAGCAACAGCGATTGTGAGGGGGAGGTTGATTTCTGTGGATCAATGGCTGTGAATACGGCTGTGAACTTGAGGTAAGGATAAGGATTTAATATAGGTGTTGAATTGGATTACATAGTTATTTGTTAGTAGTTCATGTGTGATTGAAGTTAATCTAACGGTATGATTAGGGTTAAGATAATTAACCCAAGTTAATCATTGGATTTAATTTAGAAAGGTTGAGGTTTATGTGATTGGGGGTTTTCCCTAAATTATCCTTAGGGATTTTGTTTAGCTATCCTTATGAAACTCTAGCTAAATAAATGTATGTATATCGGTTGACACAGGACTTTGATGCGGGACGAGCATCTCGACATCGGATTGGTTCGATTCGATCTACATTGGAGGCGGGTACCTTGACTTATCTTTTTGATATGTCTTGTTGATATGTCTTGTTGATATGTCTAGTAGATCATAGCTTTTAGTAATAATTATGTTCGTCATTGTTTCGGTATGTCACTTTTGGATACCTGTAACATGCCTGTTTGCTCACCTGATATGCATTTTATGCTAGTACCCACATGATTATATATATATATATATATGCTCAGAGAAGTAGTGACATACCATGCTTGTTATGTTCAGGACCTAGGTTTTTAATATCCTATCTGACCTGTGTACTTTAGATTTTCGAATTTGACCATCGATATTATGATACTCATTTATGTATATGGATATGGTTATGTTGATCAGTTTATTGTCATGCTTAGTGTCATGCATCATGATTGCATGCTGCGCGATTGTCGGCTCCACTATGGTTGAGCACATCTCCAGTTACATGTACTGCACACACCACCACTCATGGGTTAGTGGTATATCAGACAGGTGTGTGGCGGTTCTGCTGTTTGGCTCCGTTGGTCTGAGGACTCAGCGTGGTAGCCGGCAGACAGTTCCGCTCTGTTTGGCTCCGCTGGCATTTAGTGTAGCAGCGTAGTAGCCGGCAGACGGTGGACTTTGTTTGGATCCGTTGGTCAGGTGACTCAGCGTGGTAGCCGGCAGAGATACCTCCCCGTCATCGTGTAGCGGGAGATGAGAGCATTGAGCTCCCCCATTTATGATTTGGGGTCACAGGACAGGAGTACTCCGACAGCATCCCGTCCACTCACTCACTCATCAGGTGTAGTGATGGTAGAGTGCACGGTTGTCACAGCCCTACCCACTCGGCCTCACTATTGTGGGTGAGATGACTGACTGGCGTCAGGGGTGACCAGGACGCATCATTGGCATCATACGCATTTTTTTCATTTACTGCTTGTGTTTGCTGTACTTATATGCTGCATTTGGATGGATGCATATGTTTGACATGCATACAGGATTTATGACACTTTCGGTCTGACGACCTGATTATTCTGATAGGTGGCCCTGGTGAGTGCAGTACTCTTCAGCCTTTTCGATTATGCATTACCTTCTTTCGTTCAGGAGACTGTACTCCATAGTTATTACTATTTGATATAGTTTACTATACATGTCAACTAGGTATCTGCTGAGTTGTTGAACTCACCCCCGTGGACTCTATATTTTTCAGGTACCAGGTTATTATGATGTCGCTTGGAGTATCCTGTCTGCTGATCCCCACGTCACATCAGAAGACTTATCGGTTTCACGTATGTTTTGTTTGTTTATGTATCAGTTTGTTTAGCTCTGTACTCCGGTTTTGTTTTTGGAGTGTTGATGTTGTTATGTGGTATTTTGTATTTGTTGTTGGTTGTGTAAGCCTAGCCGGCTAGCAGTTTTGTGTTTGGTTGTATTTGGTTTCTGTCAGTTTTTGTTGTATTTTGGTTTTGGTACAGCCGAGTGAGCTGCTTTACTTTTAACTACGTGGTTGTGTCAGCCAGAGGCTGAATTTGATATTAACTGCGTGGTGTTTGTTTTCTTTTATTGTTATGATTCCAGCCGCATGTGGATAAGGTATATTATGCCTGTAGAAATGCTTCAGATTGTCACCCGTACAGGGGAGGTGCTGCCGAAATTTCTTCGGATAGGGACTCCTCTGGGGCATGACAATTTAGTGGTATCAGAGCAGGTATACGATACTTGCTATGTGTTTTGGATTTTCGAGATTTATCTGATACCAATTTATTTTGTATCAGAGATCGACTTACGAGTCTTATTTTCCCTGTATTTCGGATTTCGTGTTTTGATTTTCTCGATGTGACTTTTCGGGACCTGGCGGCAGCAGGACATCTCCAAGCTATAGGAGGTATGTTGGTATATGTTATCCTACCTTTTTGGTTAGTTATGCCCTGTTCACTATTATGGTTTATGACGTGTATTTGCATTCTTTACTAGTACCTGTCTAGTTGAGATAGCATATATTTTATGTATTAGGTAAAATCCTGATGATGGTTGACCTTGATAGAGATTAAGGGTTTCAGTTTCTGGTGATTTATTATATCATACACCAGTAGTATTTAGCTTCTGTTATTACTAGTTGGTTAGCAGATTGAGGCACATACCAGCCTTTGCTTTTATTAGCTGGGTAGTGGATAGAAATCTATCATTATGTTGACCTAGCCAGTAGTATAACATGTTATCTTAGTTAATTTCATCCGTAGATAATTGATTTATTCTTGTTAGATCGGTCAGTAGAAGATAGATTGATGTTTGTTGACTTGGGTAGTCGTGATCGATTTACCTTAGATGCTTGTAGAGGCTTTATTTATTCTTGATTGGTTAGTAGATGACCGATTAGTTTTGTTGACCCGAACAGTAGGGGATTGACCTACTTTACTTCTAAATGTTTGAATCTCGAGTTGTTGTGCTTAGTTGGATATCTTGAGCACATCGAGTATCTAGCTTATACTGACGTGGGAAAGGATTGAATTAGCCATATACTATTGATGATTTGGTCAGTTGATAGAGGATCGATGTATCCTATTCCATGGGTACTGTAATTTTAGACTGTATGTACCTAATTGGATAACTTAGAAGATGGCATAGGTTTTGTGTGATAGATTGGATTAAATATGCTGATTATGCATATCTATGAAGTGTGCATATGATTGTTATGAGTTGAAGGAGTTCTATGATGGATAGTTCATTTGTGGATAGTGAGGGTATTTCCATCTAGATATGGTTATTGTAGGTTTCTTGTGGATTATAGCTATTTAGTTAGCTGTACGTGCCTGATTGACATATTGGAGGTGTCTTATCGATTTAAATCTGTGTCGTGGTATGTGCACATGGTTGTGAATGTCATGTTGGAAGTATCTTGTCGACAACATCGGTGTTGTGATATGTATATATGTGTTTGGTGTGGTATATAAGGTATCTTGTTGATTATGTGTGATTTGTGAATGCACCTGAGTTTTAGTATGCCTTATTGGAAGTATATGTTGATTATACACTTGGCATATGTGTATATTTGTCATGTGAGTATTGTTTGAGGGGTATTGTTGATTTTACCTACGATGATATATGCACACGAGTTCGGTATACATTGTTGGAGGTATCATGGTGATTTATACCTATGATGTGGGTATTTTTGGTGTGTACTAATCGGAGGATTATGTCGATCATACATATGTTGTGTGTGCACGTGTGTCAGATGTATGGTTGGTAGCATCATGATGATTCTACCTATGTTAAATGTAGAATATTAAATGTCTACATTATGATATTGGTTGTTTTACCCTGTCAATTAATTCTCTCATTAGCGGGTGACCGACCCACTAGGAGGACGATAAAGTTGACTATGGATTTGATTTGCTTACTGGGTGGTTATACCCTAGGCTACCCACATTGGTCTGTGGTAGAGAGATCTTGTGCAGTCTCTAGCTAGATAGTTAGGTGCTTTGGGCACTTATGTATTGTTTGTGGTAGAGCGTAGCTCCCACATGTTATGGATTGTTTGTGGTAGAGCGTAGTTTCCACCTATTCTGGATTCCCACATATTTAGGGATTGTTTTGTAGTGGAGCGTTGCTCCTACATATTGCGGATTATTTGTAGCGGAGCATTGCTCCCATATTTATTGTGGATATATATTTTGGATTATTTGTGGTGGAGCGTTGCTCCCACATATGGAGGATTTCTTGTGGTAAAGCGTTGCTCCCACATATGTGGTATTTCGTGTGATAGAGCATTGCTCTCACACTGGAGGTTCTATTCTTTGGTGATTATATATCGTTGGTGATTAGATCTGTTTATTGTTGAGGATCTTATGGTTAGGAATGTCTGTGATACGGACATTATGTGTCTTGGCTTTACCATTTGTGCTTGAGGTGCCCTAGATGTTATCATGGACTCGATGATTTGGGTATCCCTAGAATGTTTGGATCGGTTTCCATTGTCTTGTTTGACGATGTTGTGATTTATTACGAATCTGAGGTGAGTCAAGTACACCACCTTCGCATAGTTCTAGAGATGTTTCGACGAGAACATCTATATGTGAAGATCAGTAGTGTGTATTTTGGTTGTCTTCTGTGAGATATTTGAGACACATGGTCACCAGTAGGAGTATACCGTGGTTACACAGGAGATAGAGGATGTTACTGTTGGGAGTAGACGGAGTCTATAGAAGAGGCTCGCAACTTCCTTTGTTTGGCCGATATTTCCGGAGATGCGTTGAGGATTTCTCACGGATTGTTATGCTATTTACACGCCTGACCAGGAAAGGCGTGAAGTTCATGTGGTCCGAGGACTACGAGACAGCTTAGAGGAGCTGAAGCGGAGACTAGGGGTGACTCCGATTTTGGTTTTACCTTCTGAAGAGGACAGATTCGTGCTCTATACCGACGCATGACTACAGAGTTTGGGCGCTATTTTGGTGCAGCACGACACGGTAGTCTTCTATGTTTTTCGACAGTTGTAGAGCATGAGTAGAACTACCAGTATATGACTTGTGGCTGGCCGTCATTATTTTGTGTCTTGAAGATTTGGCAGCCTTATCTATACGGCGTTACATTTGAGATTCTCACGGACCATGAGAGTCTCAAATATTTGTTCACTTAGAAGGAACTTAAATCTCAGACAGAGGAGATGGATGGAGTTCCTGAAGGATTGTGACTGTACGATTGACTATCACCGGGGAAAACTAATATGTTACCGATACGCTTAGCAGGAAGTCCGGAGGGACTGTAGCTTGCCACCGAGTTGTGGTCACAGACCTGATTCAAGGTTTCTCCGATTTGGGCCTTGAGGGGATAGGACGGACAGAGCAGGGTATTCTGGTTACCATGGTTGCTCAATCCTCGATCAGGATGAGGATTCAGGAGGCCCAGGTTGGAGATCAGTATTTACGGTCCATTTGCAGCTAGATAGTTTCCGGGTAGCAGACCGAGTTCACACGAGACGAGGAGGGTGTTATACACTTCCGAGGCAGATTGTGCGTACCTCAGTCTCATCTGGTCTTACAGGAGCTACTTCAGGAAGCTCATCGCTCTCGATTTGCGATCCACCCAGGCGGAACCCGCATGTATCGAGATTTGAGGTGTTCCTACTGGTGGAACGGTATAAAGAAAGACATCGCGGGATTTGTAGCTAGATGTCTTGTCTGTCAGTAGGTGAAGGCTGAGCACCAGAGACCTGCCGGATTACTTCAGCGGATTCCTATTCCTGAGTGGAAATGGGAACATATTACTATGGACTTTGTGGTGGGATTGTCGAGGACACGACGAGGCTATGACGCGATTTGGGTTATCGTTGATCGAGTAACCAAATCTGCACACTTCTTAGCGATCCGGAAGACTAATTCCCTGGATCGATTGGTAGATCTATTTTGCCGGGAGATCATCAGATCACGTGGTGTTCCGTTGATTATTATTTCGGATAGAGACCTCGATTCACGTCTCGTTTTTGACAGAGTCTGCAGCAGGCCATGGGCACGCAGCTCTATTTCAGTAACAGTCAGAGCGGACCATTTAGACTCTAGAAGGTTTGCTGAAGTCTTGTGTATTGGATTTTAAGGGCAGTTGGGAGGACCATTTGCCATTGGTAGAGTTCGTCTACAACAACGGTTTGCATTCGGCTATCCAAATGCCACCGTTGAAGCGTTGTATGGTAGGCCTTGTCGGACACCTACTCTCTGGATGAGGTTGGGGAGGCCCAGTTGTTGGGACCTCATAGAGCTCAGCTTGAGACAGACTTGGTCCGTACTATCAGACGGAGGATGTCAGAGGCGCAGGACCAAAAGAAGAGTTATGCTGATCCGAGTCGGAGACTCTTAGAGTTCTCCATTTGCGACCAAGTATTTCTACGAGTTTCACCTACGAAAGGGGTGAAGAGATTTGACCTCAGAGGCAAGCCAGCTCCGCGATACATTGGACCTTTCCAGATCTCGGACAGGATTGGAGCGGTAGCTTACCGGTTGGCACTACCACCTTCCCTGTCAGGCGTCCACAATGTATTCCACGTATCTGTGCTGAGGAGATACGTGCCCGACCCGACGCATGTGCTGGCAGATATTCCAATTCCAGTTCACCCTGACATTACTTATGAGGAGATTTCGGTACGGATTCTGGACCGGAAAGAGCGTCAGTTGCGGAACAAGACTATCCGGCTGGTTAAAGTCGGATGACAGCATCATTCGGACGAGGAGGCTACTTGAGAGCTCGAGGATACTATCCGAGCTCGAAATCCCCATCTTTTCACTTGAGGTATGTGATTTAGTTTACCATTCAGCATTTATACTTTCTGTCTGTTATTAGTACTTGCTGATGGTAGATAACGAAATTTGGGGACCAAATTTTTATTAGTGAGGGAGAATGTAAAATACCGGAAAATAGGCGAATATTAATAAGGGAATTTTCCGAAATTTTTGGAAATTTTTCTGGAATTTTTCGGAGCTCGTACGGACGAGTTGACGGGGATAAAAAAAAAGGGGACTCGGAAAAGCCTGTTTAGGCTATTCTGTTTTAATGAGGAAAAGTTTTATTTTCTTTTCCTTTTTATTTTCTTATTCTTTTTCTTTTTCTCTTATTCCTCCCGCGTGCCCTAACCTTTCCCTTCGCTCGGCGATTTCTCCTCTCAACCCTAGCATCTCCGCCGATGCCGCCCTTCTCTTCTCCTCTGTCCCTGCCAAGCGCCGGCGAGCGCGAGCCACTGCCGGTCGACCACTCCTCTTTGTTTTCTTACTTCTTCTTTGCCTTCTGACGCCGATTTCCTTGGCCACAGGAGCTTCGAGCGCCGGCCATAGGGTTGCCGAACCATTGCCGGTCTCCCTCTCTGGATCACGGCCAACAGGGGCTCGCTGGAAATCTGATCTCTGCCCACTGACGCCGGCCATCTTCCTCTTCATCTTTTCTCCCAAGCCGCACACCGTCGGCCGCTTGTCCTCAGCAAAGCAGCGCCGCACCCCTTGTGCCATTTTTCCTCTTGTGTCGATCGCCGTCGTGCCCTAGCTAGTAGCCGACATCGCATGGAGCAGCGCCACCCCTCACTGTTCCGCCTCTCCTCTGTACTCGAGCAATCCTTCGTTGTGGTGGAATTAGGTCACGGATTGAAGGTGTTAGAGATCAGTAAGGTTAGTGGATGGATTATGGAAGTAGGTTATATTTGAATGTCTTGTTGAATTCTTGATCTCCATTATTGATCCTCGTATGTGATATGTTCAGTGAAGAATTTGCCCTGCTGTGGATTAGAAATCACGGCTGCAAGGAAGAGTTTTCAGCCAAGCGTTGTGCGCTGAGGGGAAGATTTCAGCAAGGGGGTTTGCCGGGGTGTACTTTGTTCTAGCAGCAACAGCGATTGTGAGGGGGAGGTTGATTTCTGTGGATCAATGGCTGTGAATACGGCTGTGAACTTGAGGTAAGGATAAGGATTTAATATAGGTGTTGAATTGGATTACATAGTTATTTGTTAGTAGTTCATGTGTGATTGAAGTTAATCTAACGGTATGATTAGGGTTAAGATAATTAACCCAAGTTAATCATTGGATTTAATTTAGAAAGGTTGAGGTTTATGTGATTGGGGGTTTTCCCTAAATTATCCTTAGGGATTTTGTTTAGCTATCCTTATGAAACTCTAGCTAAATAAATGTATGTATATCGGTTGACACAGGACTTTGATGCGGGACGAGCATCTCGACATCGGATTGGTTCGATTCGATCTACATTGGAGGCGGGTACCTTGACTTATCTTTTTGATATGTCTTGTTGATATGTCTAGTAGATCATAGCTTTTAGTAATAATTATGTTCGTCATTGTTTCGGTATGTCACTTTTGGATACCTGTAACATGCCTGTTTGCTCACCTGATATGCATTTTATGCTAGTACCCACATGATTATATATATATATATATATATGCTCAGAGAAGTAGTGACATACCATGCTTGTTATGTTCAGGACCTAGGTTTTTAATATCCTATCTGACCTGTGTACTTTAGATTTTCGTATTTGACCATCGATATTATGATACTCATTTATGTATATGGATATGGTTATGTTGATCAGTTTATTGCCATGCTTAGTGTCATGCATCATGATTGCATGCTGCGCGATTGTCGGCTCCACTATGGTTGAGCACATCGCCAGTTACATGTACTGCACACACCACCACTCATGGGTTAGTGGTATATCAGACAGGTGTGTGGCGGTTCTGCTGTTTGGCTCCGTTGGTCTGAGGACTCAGCGTGGTAGCCGACAGACAGTTCCGCTCTGTTTGGCTCCGCTGGCATTTAGTGTAGCAGCGTAGTAGCCGGCAGACGGTGGACTCTGTTTGGCTCCGTTGGTCAGGTGACTCAGCGTGGTAGCCGGCAGAGATACCTCCCCGTCATCGTGTAGCGGGAGATGAGAGCATTGAGCTCCCCCATTTATGATTTGGGGTCACAGGACAGGAGTACTCCGACAGCATCCCGTCCACTCACTCACTCATCAGGTGTAGTGATGGTAGAGTGCACGGTTGTCACAGCCCTACCCACTCGGCCTCACTATTGTGGGTGAGATGACTGACTGGCGTCAGGGGTGACCAGGACGCATCATTGGCATCATAAGCATTTTTTTCATTTACTGCTTGTGTTTGCTGCACTTATATGCTGCATTTGGATGGATGCATATGTTTGACATGCATACAGGATTTATGACACTTCCGGTCTGACGACCTGATTATTCTGATAGGTGGCCCTGGTGAGTGCAGTACTCTTCAGCCTTTTCGATTATGCATTACCTTCTTTCGTTCAGGAGACTGTATTCCATAGTTATTACTATTTGATATAGTTTACTATATATGTCAACTAGGTATCTGCTGAGTTGTTGAACTCACCCCCGTGGACTCTATATTTTTCAGGTACCAGGTTATTATGATGTCGCTTGGAGTATCCTGTCTGCTGATCCCCACGTCACATCAGAAGACTTATCGGTTTCACGTATGTTTTGTTTGTTTATGTATCAGTTTGTTTAGCTCTGTACTCCGGTTTTGTTTTTGGAGTGTTGATGTTGTTATGTGGTATTTTGTATTTGTTGTTGGTTGTGTAAGCCTAGCCGGCTAGCAGTTTTGTGTTTGGTTGTATTTGGTTTCTGTCAGTTTTTGTTGTGTTTTGGTTTTGGTACAGCCGAGTGGGCTGCTTTACTTTTAACTGCGTGGTTGTGTCAGCCAGAGGCTGAATTTGATATTAACTGCGTGGTGTTTGTTTTCTTTTATTGTTATGATTCCAGCCGCATGTGGCTGAGGTATATTATGCCTGTAGAAATGCTTCAGATTGTCACCCGTACAGGGGAGGTGCTGCCGAAATTTCTTCGGACAGGGACTCCTCTGGGGTGTGACAACTTCGATAGACCATATCGAGGATATGATCCAGGGAAAGCTAAAAGAAAAACGATATTAAAAATTTAACATTCAAAATCAAATTAAAAATTTGAAATTAAATTATAAATTTAAAATTTAAAATTCAAAAATCAAATTAAAAATTTGAAATTAAATTATAAATTCAAAATTCAAAATCAAATTAAAAATTTGAAATTAAATTATAAATTTAAAATTAAAAATTCAAAATGAATTTAAAAATTCGAAATTAAATTTAGAATTTAAAATTCAAAATCAAATTAAAAAATTCGAAATTAAAATATAAATTTAAAATTCAAAAATAGATGGTGGATCCAAACTAGTTGGCACCTCCAACTGAACTACCCGACAGGGTAACTGAACCAAATTTACCCGAAATGGGTAAAACAAGAGTAGATTACCCGGCAGGATAATTAAGGCTAGTTTAAAAACAGGCTGAGTTTAACTTGAACCACAGTACCGGTGAAGTTTTTGGATGATAGTACGTTAGGGAAACTTGGGCATCGCATGTCTAGGAAGATATGGCTTCGACATGGTGCATTTGGCCAAGTGGAACTGACCGAAGCTACCCTTAAATGAATCCCAACTAGTTAGACCAAGGTTGAGTATTAAGTTCAATGGGTAGGACTATTTGGAAAACCTCGAAGGCATGGTTACTTTAATGAGCTCCTTGTGACTCACTATAGCCCAGAAGTTTATCCAAAGAATGTTTACTTGTTGAACCCAAAGCTAAACCTGAATCTAACACCAAGTTAAACCAGACCCTTAAATTCAACAAAAATTCATCTCATAACAATTATAAGATTCCCTGATTGACAATTTAGATCGACTGAGATGACTAAGAAATTAAAATTAAAATTGAGTTAATTAACAATTATTTTTAACTTTTAAAAACTAAATTTCAAAAATTATTTTAAAAACTAAATTTCAAAATTATTTTAAAAACTTAATTTCAAAACTTATTTTAAAAACTAAATTTCAAAACTTATTTTAAAAACTAAATTTTAAAATTATTTTAAAAACTAAATTTCAAAAATTATTTTAAAAACTAAATTTCAAAATTATTTTAAAAACTAAATTTCAAAATTATTTTAAAAAACTTAATTTCAAAATTATTTTAAAACTTAATTTCAAAATCTTTTTAAACTTAATTTCAAGATTATTTTAAAACTTAATTTCAAAATCTTTTTAAACTTAATATCAAAATTATTTTAAATCTTATCTTTCAAAATTATTTTAAAAACTTTAAAAAAAAATTTAATTTCAAAATTATTTTAAATCTAATCTTTCAAAATCATTTTAAAAATCTTTTTTTAAAAAAAAAACTCAATTTTAAAATTATTTTAAATCTTATCTTTCAAAATCATTTTAAAAATCTTTTTAAAACTTAATTTCAAAATTATTTTAAATCTTATCCTTCAAAATCATTTTTAAAATCTTTTTAAAACTTAATTTCAAAATTATTTGAAAAATCTTTTAAAAAACATTTTAAATCTTTTAAAAACTTAATTTCAAAATTATTTGAAAAATCTTTTAAAAATCATTTTAAAAATCTTTTAAAACTTAATTTCAAAATTATATGAAAAATCTTTTAAAAAACATTTTAAATCTTTTAAAATCTTAAAATTATATGAAAAATCTTTTCAAAATCATTTAAAAATCTTTTAAAACTTCATTTCAAAATTATTTGAAATTCAAAAATTATGTTTGATATCAACTGCAAAGACAACTCCATCTCACGCTCATTTATATGCTAAACATGCTTGTTAATCTAGAATGAGTGAGATAGAAAGATAGGAAAATAATTTTTTAACCTCTCATGTTTGGACTCCTGAACTCAAAAATTTCTTAAGGCATTAATTAAGGGGGAGTGATTTTGAGTTGGTTTTAAAATTAGTTTTTCTTTGAAATAAAATTTTGACTTGACCTCAAAATTAAAAACTATTTTTTTACTTATCTTCAAAATTTCAGGTTATTTTTAACTTAACTTTAAGATTAAAATTATTTATGACCTAGCTTTTAAATTACAACTCTTCTAGAATGTCTTCAAAGATAAGCCTTCATGTAAAACCTCTTTTCAAGTCTTCTTTAACTAAGCTTAGTTAGACTATACTCTAAACTTAGCTATTTGGCAAGAAGTTTTCTCAAGGCAATCATTTTTAAGTTGAATATATAGCTAAGTATTTTCAAATTTAGCTAAGTATTTTTTAAAGTTTAAAAAAAAACAAAAAGGGAATTTAGCTAAGTGTCTCTCAAAGCAATTGTTTTCAAATGCTAAGTTTTGCTAAAAATACTAAGTATTTTCCAAAGCATTCTCAAAATTTCATCAAAACAATTTTTTTTTTTTAAAAACTAAGTCTTTTTAAGGTTAAATACTTAACAAAACTATTATCTTCATAAGTTTAGGTAAGTCTTTGATAAAAGTATTTTAAAAGTAAAAATCTTAGCTAAACTGAGTCTTGATCAAATTTTAAACTCCCTCTTTAAAAACTAAGAATTTAAAGTGTTGTGATATCACAAAAATTTACTTAGTTTCTTGTTAAAGACAAAAATAACCTTATCTCAGCCAAAAGTATCTCTCAAACAAAAGGAAATAGAAATATTAAGATTAAGCATGTTTGATCTTTAGGGCTCTGATACCTCTTAAAGTCAATTTATTGAACTTGACTCATGCTTGGACTTAAGGACCAACTGACTTTGAATAAATAACCTAAATTTAAATTTTAGCTACTCTCTCTCTCTCTTCAACCTAAAAATTAACAAGTTCTTTTTCAAAAATAAGTATCATTTTATTCAAAATTAAGCTAAGTCCCTTTTCACTTAAGCTATATTTTCAAAATTTAAAGTTTGCAAAAGGCTTAGCTAAGTGATTCATAGAGAAACTTTATAATTTTTTTAAACTTAGCCAACCTTGAAACCTAAATTTATAGATTCTTGCTAAGATATTTTCTAAGTTACCTTTCAGATAGTTTTACAAAATCTTAACTCAGTGCTTTCAAAATTTTAGGTAAAAAGCTATTTTTCAACTTAGCACTTATCCCTTTTTTTTATATAGCCTAATTTACTTTTCAAAAAGAAAAATTGAAAATTGTTGTCAACTGGCTTATTTTTTTGATAAATGGCAAAGGGGGAGAGTAGGAAATTCAAAAGTAAAAAAGTAAAAATTCAAAAAGGAAACCTTATATTAAGGGGGAGCTTCACAAAAGTTTAAGTGTTAGCTTAAGTTAGGCGTTCATTTAAATTTATATACTTAAGCTTGCTCACTTAAAACTTTTTAATACACTTATGCATTGGTTTTACTTAACTTTGAATTTGGGTTACCATAATCAAAAAGGGGGAGATTGTTGGTGCGGGAAGCATCCGACGATCGAACCTGAGTTTTGATAATGGCAAAGGATTCAAAGTTAAGGGTTGTTGTTATCTAACATGTTGAATGAGTGTTTCAGGAAAGTCCTAACTGCGGTTAGGCAGGTGAAAACCCTAGGGGGTGGTAACCCTAGGTCCTAGGAGGCGGTAACCCTAGGTGGAGAAAAGTCCTAGCTGCGGTTAGGCAAAGGGAAAAACCCTAGAGGGTGGTAACCCTAGGTCATAGGGGGTGGTAACCCTATGCGGAAAGTCTTGGCAGGTCGATGGCTTTAGGCAAAAGTCCTAGGGAGTGGTAACCCTAGGTGGAAAGTCCTGGTGTCGCGAACCAGGTGAAAGACTGGACTGGCCGGGAAGCGGATGTCCAGCAGAAAGTCCGGAAGCATCGAGTGCCGAGCAAAAGTCCAGTCGATCTGGAGGATCGCACTGGCAGCAGGTAAATCTCCTGAGTGGAGTAGGTGAGGACGCGTTCCCCGTAGAGGGAACAGTAGGCGTCGGGTCGACCTACGATTTCCGGTAGGAAATCCGAAGTCAGATCCGGACAGTCCAGAGACTGTCAATACTTCATCTATCATACTTATTGTATTATGTGCTAACTTTGTGCTGTAGGGTAGTGTTTGGGACTAACGTATCTTGCAGGTGCAAAGAAGCAACCTAAAGCCTCGGATGAACAGTGTCCGAGGCGTCTTCATGGAGCTTGGAGGCGCCTTGGGTGCAAGGCTGGAGCTGGCTGCGAGAAGCTGTTCAAGGCGCCTTGATGAACAGTGGAAGGTGCCTTGAACATATGAAGGCGCCCTGTGAACAGTAGAAGGCGCCTTGAATCTGTGATAAGATTCGACCAGTTCGCTCCTCATCTCCGCGACTGACTCGGCCTATTCAAGGCGCCTTGGAGCTTGTTTAAGGCGCCTTGAACAACATTTAAAAAGGGGGTTCGACCAGTAGCTTGGAACAACAACATTCAAGTCTTCCTTCTGCATTTAGCTACTAACGAACTCGTCCCGAAGTGCTGCAACTCGACACCGACAACCCGAAGCTTCAATTTAGTATTTTCCATTGTCGGTATAAGATTATTTACTGCATTACTTGTAAATCATCTTTGTATACTTTCGAACTTATAGTTGTTGCCCATCGGAAGCGATCAAGGATCACGGGCCTTCGAGTAAGAGTCGCCTTAGGATCCGAACGAAGTAAAATCGACCTGTGTCTTTGTGTTGTTTTCTTTATCTATTCCGCTGTGTTTTGTTTTCTACTCCGATAAACGAACGAAATAGCCGCGAGCGCTATTCATCCCCCCTCTAGCGCGGTCTCGATCCAACAATTACTCTCCCACTTAGTTATTTAGAAACGAGGAATTTTAACATGCACTCAAGCATACAACTACATCACACACATCACTTCATAAAAAGCAATAAATATGAAAACTAATTTTCCAACTATTATGGCCTCATTCAATGCTGCCCTCCGTATGCCACCAACCCTAGCCACCGCCAAAGGGTTTACATCATCACGTCCATCATGCTTCTTATTTCGCTACGCCTCCGGTGCTCAAATAGTACCACGCCTCGCAAGGATACGATCCGCGATAAAAATAAAATTTTACATTTATTGATCATATATTTCACGAAGGAATGTACATGTAATCTAGATCGAACAAAAATATAAAATCCTAAAACTAATACAGCTCCTGCTGTATTTAATAATTACAATCATGCACACACATAAAATGCCCTCGACATGTCCGAGGGTCCAATCACACACAAAACACAATAGGGCCATAATAGTTGGATCTAGGATGTCTGCAACCATAAAGTTAGTCTATTTGCACATCCTACTATTATCCTGCCTAAATTATGTATGACTTGTGCATAATTAAACTGAAAACCAAACACATAGAGGCAAAAACCGAGCTCTGATACCAATTGTTGGTTGCTACTCAGAATACCGTTCTAGTTCTCCTGTACAAAAATTTGTACAAGCATAGAACTATCCTAGCTACCCATGTGCTCTACTGAAGTTAAATTTGGATTGCAAACGATGCTTAACATTATTAATTCAAATTGTCCTTCAGAAGTTAAACTTGGATTGAAAACGATACTTAACATTTTTACTCTAAGTTTAACCGATGTGTTCTTCATAAGTTAAACCATATTATAGAAGTTAATTAAATATCTATTTCAAAGATCGGCTTCCAGGTTAAACATGACGAGGCACTAGGCCTTCTTGGGTATGGGATCATCCACCACTTCCTAGACAAAGCCTTTCAAAGAAATTCGATGTTTAACTTCTTACAGTAATCCTAGGTTTAACTACAGAGACCGTAATAGAAACACAAGATCGAAATATAAAATCGAAATACAAAATCGATAGCATAAAATTGAAACTTAAAATCGCTAGCCTCTTGTGTTGGTATTTCAGAATCCATGCAAAGAAAACTAACTAATTAATTCAAAGCGGAAACCATTAATTACTTATACCTTTCTTTGTAGCTAAAGACCTCTTGATCTTCTGTTGTATTCCTCTCCTCCTCTTGGACATTGTGTAGACAACGATCTACCAAGATGGAATCCACCTGAACCACTTCTTCTCCTCTAAGACTCTCAAGCCATCAAGTGATGCCAAAATAAGAATTTTCTTCTTCTTCTTCTCCTCCAAGCAACCGGACACCAAGTGCTACTCTTCTTCTTCTTCCTCTCCAAGCAACCGGCCACAAGGATTTTCCAATCCTTGATGCCTCTGACCCTAAGGAAGCAAAAGAGGAGACAAAAGGGAATAGATGCCGCCAATTTTAGAGAAAGAAAACAAGGGAGAATAAGGAAGAAGGGGGCCGACCACACCAAGGATTAGAAGAGGGTTTTGGCCACAATAGAAGGGGAGGCAAGGCTTAGGTTGTGTGTCTCATGAGGCAACCTCTCATTCTCTTTTATAATCCTTGGTCATGGTAAAAAAGGAAAGTTTTAAACATAATTAAAACTTCCTTATTTGTGGTCTCCCATTAAAAAGGAAATTTTAACAACAATTAAAATATCTCTTTTCTAAATTTTCTATTGTACATGGCAATAAAGGAAAGTTTTAAAATTAATCTCTCTCTTTTAAAACATGTAGACAACTACAAAAAGGAAAGATTAATTAAAACTTCTTTTTTTAAATCATGGTTACAAAAAGGAAAGTTTTATCAAAATTTAAAATCTCTCTTTTAAACAATATAGATAACTATAAATAAGGAAAGATTTTAACAAAATTAAAATCTCTCTTTAATCTTTTGTAGCTAGCCATAAAAGGAAAGATTTTAAAATTTTAAAACTCTCTTTTAAAAACCATGAGGATGACTACAAAAGGAAATTTTTAAAATTAAAATTTATCTTTTAAATCCTTTCATGAATGGCTATAAAAGGAAAGATTTTAACAAAATAAAATCTCCCTTTAATTTTACTTTGGTCGGCCCCATGCTTGGTCACCAAGCATGGCTTGGTCAACCCCTACTTGGGCTCCATGAAGGACTTGGCCAGCCCTAGCTTGGGCTCCAAGCTTGGCTTGGTCGGCTACATTAAGATAGGTAAGAAGCTGGGCTTTAGGTGGATATAATGCTTTATAAATAAGAGACTACAATAGGGACCGAGAGGAGGAATTGGTTTTGGTCTCCGATGAGCTTGAGCTTCCTGTGTTCGCCCCGAACACCCAACTCAAGTTCATCAATAATAACTCATACCACTAAAGAGTTATTATTGAACTACCACACCAATCCCATATTACATTATGGGATCCTTCTTATTATGAGTGCGTTAATCTCCCTGTGTTTAAGATATCGAATGTTCATTAATCAAATGAGTTACTGACACTCACTTAATTAACATCTAGCTCCAAGAGTAGTACCACTCAACTTCATTGTCATGCTGGACTATGTCCACCTGTAGGGGTTACATGACAATCCTTATGAGCTCCTCAAGGGGACATCATCAACCTACATTACTAGAACATAGTTTCCTTCTATAATCAACAACACACCATATAAATAATATTATTTCCCAACTTATCGGGCCTATTGATCTAACTGAATAAATCTCACCAATTGATAAATTAAAGAAATAAATACTAAGTATATGTGTTTGTTATTATATCGAGATTAAAAGCACACACTTCCATAATAACAGAGGTCCTGTTCTTTTATGCAGTCAGTATAAAAAAACAACCTCAAATGGTCTTGCTCAATACACTTATAGTGTACTAGTGTAATTTTATAGTTAAGATAAACTAATACTAAATTACACTACAACTATTCCAATGAGTTGTCATAAATCCATCTTGGTTGTGAGCTACTATTTATAATTTATAAGAAATTGATAACATAATCTTCTGTATGATACCATACACCATGTTATCTACAATATAAATTAAATGGACAACTACATTTAACATAAATGCATACATTTGACCAATGTGATTCTTATTTAAAATAAATGTTTATATAAAAAGCTAGGCTTTTAGTATACATCCAAACATGGGGTCCCAACAACAAGGATATTAAAACACAACAAGACCTAACTTGATTTGGTTGAACACATCAAACTACCACGAGGTACTTACAATTTCTTCCTTTTTAATGTGATCAACCTAAGTTAAGTTTGGGTAAATTAAGAAACAAATGGCAGTAAGGTAATAAATTTTACAAGTACAAAATGTGCAAAAATTAGATAAATTATCCTCCCTTAGACTTAATCTCTAGTTCTCCCCCTTTGATCACATTAAAAACAGGTTTGAAAACTTAAACCTATTCTTAATTAAAAATTTCAAACCTCTCATACACAATTATAAAAGCTTTTTTATTAAATTTTTTTAATTTTATAAACTTTTGACAAAGCTTACATTGGAAATGCTCTTGCTACGATTTAGGTTAAGCAAATTAAAGGCATCTCCAATGCATGGTTTTTAAAGAGGTTTATAAAATTATAAAAATCTCAAACCTCTCATACACAATTATAAAATTAAAAATCTCAAACCTCTCATACACAATTATAAAAGCTTTTTTATTAAAATTTATAAATTTTATAAATTTTTGACAAAGCTTACATTGGAGATGCTCTTGCTTCGATTTAGTTTAAGCAAATTAAAGGCATCTCCAATGCAAGGTTTTTAAAGAGGTCTGTAAAATAAAAAAGCTAAACAAAAAAGTTCTAACCATTGTGGGTTCAAGGTTTCAAGTTTGTATTTCAAGAGCAGTAGTGAAATTTCAAAGTTACTTTTTTGTCTTGAAATTGATGTAATATGCATGTAATCATACAATTATATGTTATTAATTAGACCACAAAAAATCATTTAGAACTCTGACTATTGCAGATGTTTTAATAGGTTTTTAGAATGTTGATGTAACATGATGTGACATATTAGGATTATAATTTTTTTTTTTTTAGAATTCTAACCATTAGAGATGTCCTAAAAAACGTAGCTTTGGGATTTTGAGATAGAGTAATCAATACCTTGATGAAGGTGCATATGACATGCAAGTTATTAGTATAAGGATTATTTTAATAATTCTATTATAATTATTAGAATAATTCTTAGAATTATTCTTAGAATAATTCTGTTATTTATTAATTGGTCAATTGATTAAGTACTTTTTGAATATTATATATTGTATTATGCTTAGGGGAAACATCAATAAACAATAAATTTTCTTGCTCTCTCCCTGTTCTTCTTCTAACAACTAGCTAGACATTTTCACCTGTTACAGCTTGCAACATGGATTATATGCACCAATAGCTTAATGTTGTTGGGACCAAGTTGGAGAGTCCTTAACAACTGTATCATTATTGATTGTATTCAACATTTAAAAACTAATCAGTCATTAAATTACAAGCTAAATTTTAATTATTGAGCTTCTATTTAATCTCATAGAATCATAACTCGTTGGTTCTTCTTGCTTTCTCTTAATTATTGCATAAGGATCCAGGATTTTCTCAAAAATGGAAAACTCTGAATTTTTAGAGAACCCACTTTGGTTTTCTTTTAGTAGTTGGTTGCAAAATACTTCCAAAAATTCTGTTATATTCTTTGCAATCAAGTATCCTAATTTCTTGTATCTATCTTATGGACCTTATTGTTAAGAATAATAGTTAAAATAAAGTGCATGAAAGGGACACTTAGAAACTAAGTGATCAACAAAAAGAGAGAAGAAAACATGGATCCAATATTACCTTCAGAATGGAAAGACGTTCCAAGGTGAGGTTGAGTCTCATGGAGAAGGACAAGTTCCATGAGGATCACTTTGCTCGTGAAGCGACGTAATAGTTCATGTCATTTGTTCTAATTGTTAGAATTTCTGTTATGATTACTAGGAAAACTGCATAAGTTTGGGTTATAGCTAACTCCGTTGTGGTGTAGAATTTACTTGAGGGGTGTTCTCAAGGAAGGAAACCAAAAGGGTCGGATAGAGCTAAAGCTAGATCCATACATTGTGGTGCTGAGAGAAGGAACATACAAGGGCTAGATGAAGGATGGGCTAAAGTTCATTTCAAATGTAAGTAAGCATCGGTACAAGAGTAGATTTTATCACTGGATTATAGTCTGTGAATTGTTTATTTATGTTGGGCAGGTAGAGGTGGACATGGTGGGAACAGAGAGAACAGGGTGCAGTGGTGTACCTAAGAGAAGTTGTCTATGTACCGAACCATCGTAAATTTCACTCACCTACAAAAAAAAAAAAAAAAAAAAAAAAGATTAACATTTTTAAAGCATTATAAAAGCATTGTCATTACAAAAAATGATAATACTTTTTAAGTATTGTTTGTTTTTGAACAGTACTTTTAATAATATTTTTTTAATAACATAGATATATTTATGTTGCTTTTTCAACAACAACGTTTTTTATACTTTTAACAATACATAGATATATTTATGTTGCTTTTTCAACAACAACGTTTTTTATACTTTTAACAATGCATAGATATATTTATGTTGCTTTTTCAACAACAATGCTTTTTATCCTTTTAATAAAACATAAAAAGTATTGTCTTTCAAATAATTTTTTTCTTGTAGTGCTCTTGTCATGAGATTCCTCATGGTTCTCGAGTTGTCTTCACTTACTGCGTGACCTTGAATAGAGGTGGGCCCATTATGTTCCATGAAAGCCTAGGGAATCCCCATGATAACTCAGACTATTTCCATGACCGACCTCCCACGTCTCAGTATTTTACGGGTTGGAAGATTGAGTTTACCTTTTGGTCCTTCCCCACACCCCTTGGGATACAAAAATGCGCTTTTGAAGTTGAGTTTGTGTATGCACAGTAGAACTAGACCACAAACAATCAAATTATAGAATAAAAAAATCTAAATATATCAAACTACGGAAAAACAAACAAAGCGTCTATATGTCACAAGACTACTCCCTAGTCCTAAAAGCAACAACGCTACTCCATGGACATGGAGTTACAATAAGAAGACATAGAAAATACATTTTACAATCCAAGCTTAAGAGAAAAGAGAGAAAATCTAATTCTATGAAGTGTAGATCATCTTCAGGTTTCTCCTTCAACTCTAAACATGGATGGAAACTCCTCTTGCTACTTGGAACGATTCTCCTAGGGTTCCTTGTCACCAAGAAACCCCTCCTCCCTCTTTCCATGAGCCTTGGGATCCTTTTATGGCCTCCCAAGCCCTCAAAATAGGAAATAACTTCCAAAAATACTGAGTTTGTCAAATCTACGATAGGGCGACATGATCATGTGAAAAACATAAGGATGAGCCGTATGAAATTATGGGATCTCCAACAAAATGTATTTTTTAGCCTTTAGACTTGGGTTTCTTGGGTTGCACTCTAAAGCTAACTTGTAAATCTTGAAATTATCTATATTTTGATAGGTTGTACGATCTGTGGTTCAAACTGAGTTGAAAGTTATGTCCATTTAAAATTTGGTCTACAGTTTGGGCCGGAGGCTGACATGGCTATGTGAAAAACACATGGCTTGGCCATGCCTTTTTCTATGACTTGGTAGGAAAAAATACAACCGTGAGAAAAATACATGGTCGAATCGTGTATGACTCTGGAAGATCGAGACCCACAATTGCTCTGTCTTTGCTCCTTTTCATCTCGAGGAATACACCAGTGTCTTGGGACATAGCCGGAACATGTTCCTTGCTTTATGTGTTCATTCCCAAGCTCTTTTAACTCCGTTTTAGCTTCAATTCTTCATCCTATCAATGAAAAAGTACAAGAATAGATCTATGAACAAGAAAATTGTAAAACAATGCTAAAAGGGAATAAATCATATAATGTATGTTTCTAAAATATCACAAGATGAGTATAAAATGATAGATCGAATGGGTGCGATAGAGGGGGGGGGGGGGTGAATATCGTGCATTTTTAAAAATTTCTCTTTTCCTTTGAAATCAGAGTCGTGCATAGCAGAAAGTAAATAGACAAGTTTGTTTACTTCGTTCGGCGTCTAGGTCGACTCCTATTCGAAGGCCTGTGATCCTTGATCGCACCGATGGACAATCCACTATAACCCTTCTTTCTGAAATCCTCGGAAAGAAGCAAAACGTACAAATGAGCAAGATAGTAACAACCTACTATCTTACTAATGAAATAATACAATGCAAGCTTAAGAAATGATATACCGACAAGAAAGTAGAAATAGTAGCTCGGTCGGTACTTCTGGACAGAGTAACTTGTAGAGAACTTGTAGCATGTGTAGCTTGCAAAGAGAGAGCCTTTTGAATGATCAGTAAGTGTATCAACAACCTCAGATCTCGAACCCTTTTTATAAGTATCTTTGAGGTTTGGTCGACCGATCCCTCTATTCGGTCGACCGAACCATCTCTCTTCCTTCCTGGCTGAGATCCGATTGCTGATTAGATCTTCGGCATTAACTATCTATTAAGGGTTCGATTAACCGAACAGGCTCCTTCTCTGTTCGTCAAGGTTTGCTGAGATCCGCATTTACTGTGCATTAATGGTTGATTGGTCCGGTAGACTGATCTTACGGTTTGGTCGACCGATCAGCTCAATTTCCTTCTGCTTCTGATCGATGTTGATTCTGTGCTGAGTCATCTGGATTCGGTCGACCGATCTTACAGTTCGGTCGACCGATCATGGCTTGATCGGACTCAATCTGTTCTGATCTGAACACTGCATTGGTCTCTTGTTGTTCGGTCGACCAATTCTCCAGTTCGATTGACCGATCCAACCAAACCTGCAAAACAATGTTAGATAATAAACCTGTAAAATAGATGTTAGCAATATAATAATGCATGAGTAATGTAGGACAGTAGAACTGTCTTGATTTCAACTTGGAAACCTTCCCAGTTTCTTCAGTTGGATCAGCGACTTAAGGTTGTTCCCTACGGGAACCCGACCTCACTATCGCTCCTACAGTTGTTTACCTCAACCTACCTGCCAAACTTAGATCCTACAGATCTAGTTTGGACTTTTCACTTAGCTTTGATCGGCTTGTCAGGACTCTTTCCTTGATTTTCGGTCCTCTAGACATCTTGATCGCACCGCCAAGCATCGGGTCCCCTCAACCCACTTAGACTTGCACCTGGGTTCCACGATCTGCTAAGATTTCTCCTACCTAGCCTCCAACTAGTCTTTCCGATTGAGTAAACAGCCTGCACACTCAGTCAACTTGTTATATCACAACAAGACTTAAGTTGAACCTTTGCCAATATCAAAACTTAGGTTTGATTCTGGTGCAACTTGCACCAACAATCTCCTCCTTTTTGATGTTTGGCAACCAAGCTTCAAAGTTAAGTTAAAATATGTAAAAATTAAGTAAACAAGCAATTCAACTTTTAACTCTCCCCCTGAGTTAAACAACTCCCCCTGAATTCACTATCTCTTCTCCTTTGACACACATCAAAAATAGGGGATAACCATAAAGCCAAGTAAAAAAGAAAACCTTTTGAGTGAAAAAAGTAAAGATAACAATCTAGCTTAAGTTTGAACTTTTAAATTTCACAAGTTTTCGAAATATAACAGTTTTGAACATCTAAAAGGTGTAACAAGTGTTACAAACATAGAAAAAATTCTAACAAAATTTAAATATGAATAAAACGTTGAAATGATTTGAGTGTCGAAAGAAGAAATAGAGTTTTGAAAACATGAAGAATACTTTTTAAGTGTTGTTTGTCTTTGAACAGTACTTTTAACAACACTTTTTTAATAACATAGATATATTTATGTTGCTTTTTCAACAACAACGCTTTTTATACTTTTAACAATGCATAGATATATTTATGTTGCTTTTTCAACAACAATGCTTTTTATCCTTTTAACAACGGATAAAAAGTGTTGTCTTTCAAACAATTTTTTCTTGTAGTGCTCCTGTCATGAGATTCCTCATGGTTCTCGAGTTGTCTTCACTTACTGCGTGACCTTGAATCGAGGTGGGCCCATTATGTTCCATGAAAGCCTAGGGAATCCCCATGATAACTCAGATTATTTCCATGACCGGCCCCCCACGTCTCAGTATTCTACGGGTTGGAGAATTGAGTTTACTTTTTGGTCCTTCCCCACACCCCTTGGGATACAAAAATGCGCTTTTGAAGTTGAGTTTGTGTATGCACAGTAGAACTAGACCACAAACAATCAAATTATAGAATAAAGAAACCTAAATATATCAAACTACAGAAAAACAAACAAAGCATCTATATGTCACAAGACTACTCCCTAGTCCTAAAAGCAGCAGCGCTACTCCATGGACATGGAGTTACAATAAGAAGACATAGAAAATACATTTTACAATCCAAGCTTAAGAGAAAAGAGAGAAAATCTGATTCTATGAAGCGTAGATCATCTTCAGGCTTCTCCTTCAACTCGAAACATGGATGGAAACTCCTCTTGCTCCTTGGAACGACTCTCCTAGGGTTCTTTGTCACCAAGAAACCCCTCCTCCCTCTTTCCATGAGCCTTGGGATCCTTTTATAGCCTCCCAAGCCCTCAAAATAGGAAATAACTTCCAAAAATACTGAGTTTGTCAAATCTACGATAGGGCGACATGATCATGTGAAAAACATAAGGATGAGCCGTATGAAATTATGGGATCTCCAACAAAATGTATTTTATAGCCTTTAGACTTGGTTTTCTTGGGTTACACTCTAAAGCTAACTTGTAAATCTTGAAAGTATCTATATTTTGATAGGTTGTACGATCTGTGGTTCAAATTGAGCTGAAAGTTATGTCCGTTTAAAATTTGGTCTACAGTTTGAGTCGGAGGTTGACATGACCATGTGAAAAACACACGGCTTGACCATGCCTTTTTCTGTGACTTGGCAGGAAAAAAGACGGTCATGAGAAAAATACATGGTCGAATCGTGTGTGACTCTTGAAGACCAAGACCCACGATTGCTTTGTCTTTGCTCCTTTTCATCCACGGGATAAACTTTAGCTTATTGATGTATCAAAGGATAAGTCTTTGATTATTGATGTGGAAGCCAACGTGGCACAAGATAAACTTTACCATTCTAATATGAGAAATGACAAGTATCAAGATACTGACGTGGCTGCTAATGTGGCAAATAATAGAATTTGAGGTAGCCGATGTGGCAAGAGATAAGGGATAAAGTGCTGATGTGGCTGGCAATCTATCGAAAAGATCTATCAGTCGATTCTATTTAAGCAACTTGATCCCTAGCCTCAGAGATCAACTTCACTCACTTCAAGCTCTTTTCCTATGCTCAAATTCACCTTAGAATACACCCTAATTGTTTTAGGGCTATTCTCGGTGTTATTGGACTAGGTTTTTTAACCTCCAAAAGGTTCTTGAAACGGAGAAAATATAATAGGCATTTTGGGGGTGATCCACCTAACAAATCACTAAGCCATGAAGTAACAACTTTGGATCTTGTGAACTATGTTAAATCCATGTGTTTTTATTTTTAGTGTCTTTCATATATTTTTTTAGTCATTTTATTTTTCTTAAGAAGATAAAAATAAGTTTTTAAAATAGCACGTTGTTCACCCCCTTTAGCACTACTTTTTGATCTATAACTAATATCAAGTCACGACTGTCCAAGAAGACTAATCGTCGACTAAGCATCTAGATCGGGACGACCAAGTAGCATTTGAAGAAGATGGTCAGATTGTATATTCAACCATCTAAATTTGAAGGTGAATTTGCAATATGAAAAAGAAGAATAGAGACGTAGTTCAAGTCTGATTTCGATGTTGCTTTAGCATTTGCAACAAATGGGAAATTCCAAAAGACAAGAAGGGAAGAACCCTACAAAAGAAGAAATGGAACAAACAAAAATCGATAAAGTTAACAAGAGAAGGTATAGAATCCATCATTCAATTTTACCTAATACTGTTTTGAGCCAGATAGGTTATTACAAGATGAAGAAAACCAGAAGTTCAACAAGAACAAGAGGAGAAGGAAACACCATATTCAGAGGAAGAGAAACCATCTTCAATAGATGGATGAGTCGTGTGAAGAACCTTCGACTTCTTCAAGATGTAAGAAGAACAAATTTTGGTAAGGGAGGAGATCACAAAAAAACAAGCATCAAGTTCTTTGATTGACATCAATAGGAAAGAGCACATTGTGTGCTTTAGATGACACAATGGTCATTAGAAAAGCCAATGTAAAATAGGAAAGAAAAAAGGTATAAGTAACACCTAAACCTAGTGATTTAAAATTTTCCTCTAATCAAAATTATAGGAGAAATGAAGCAAAAAAGGTACGAAGACCACATAATTTGCTTCACATGCAAAGAAAGGGGCCATTACTACACCAAGTGTCCAAATGAAAGATAGTAAAGAAAATAAGGAAATGAAAGAAAATTTAAGGCTTATATAAAGGAGGAGCTCCAAAGATAGGAGAAGGTATCATCATCCTATCTATGTTTCAGTGCAAACTTTATTTCTTCCAAGTATGATTCATATGATTTGGTGTTTATGAATAATCATATATGCAATGATACAAATTCTATGATGTATGAAAGATTTATCAGGCCTAGATTAAGCAAAGTAATTCTAGAACACTAGAATTGAAAAATCAAACTTTAAGGTCAAAGCTTAAGAATTTAGAAAAGACCAACATGATTGTATTGATTGATAATCATGAATTAGATTTTGAAAATGAAGGTTTAGAGTTTGGGTGATCAAAATGTAATTATAAAAATCAATTTTATTTCCTAGGGGTTATATCAGAAAAGTATGGAGATATTTTATTTCTAAAAATTATATAGTCAACCATAGGAAAATTCCTAGGGGTTTATTGAATGACAAAATCAATTTTAAATTTTTAGGAAAATTCCTAGAATAGTATTCCTTATTTTAATTAATTGATTGACTCGATATGATAATTAACATGTTGAATTGATAAATCTTTAAATTCTATTCAAATTTGTCATGCAAATAACTTTTTAAAGAAACTTTGACATGTCTTCTGTTTGTGGTTAAAAATTCATGATTTTTAGATGTTTAGAAATTTTTAAATAATTTTCTAAAGAATCCAAACTTACAATGCCTTCATCATCCAATGAATCCAAACTGATTGAATAATCTTATATATTAAAATCTTATTTTCTTAAAAAAAAAAGAATTTACTATAGTCTATTCAGAAAATACTTGTTAATTAATTTTGAAAATATAGATTATAGAAAACAGATCTGAACGAACAACTCTTCTAAATTAAAGATAGAAGCAAGAGCAATTGATGAATTGAAGATAACATAATGCGAAGATGCATTATTTGTTAGTTTGTTTTCTTATACTTTTTGGTTGCCATCGTTCTCAGGGAAGGATAAGAACTCGTGATGAACTGACTTTCCACTTGTTTTGGCTTCTTCATGTTTCCCGTGCCAGAAATTAATTATCATCTAAAAGGACTACGAATACCAAATATCTAAGTGAATATTTTTAAGAACCTTTCGAAGCAGAATTAAAAGGTGATGGGTTATTAATCATTGGTGGTAAAAAAATGAATACGTTCGCCCCCGGTATTCTCGTCAATCCGTCTCAAGGTCAATATGGAGGAGATAAATCACGGACGACTACTAGTCTTTGGAATAGTGACTAACACATAAGAGAAACATTTATCTCGGCTTTGTCGAGATTAGAACCCCAGACCTTATTGGTGACAATACCTCATGTGCTAGTCACTAGACCCATCCGAGTAAGAAGTCATTTAATTTGTATTTTTAGATTTATTTATGGGTGAAACATGAAAACCTCGTCCATCTTAAGGATTAGTTGGGTCGGTAAAAATCTAGATATCTGAATTATTAAAAAAATATTATGTTTTATATTATTAATACTTTTAGTTAGGATTTAAACACATGGTTAGCTTAAAAAAAATTACTTAAGCATAAATGTTTTCGTTTGAATTACTTCGATGTGGGAAATTCCTATCGCTATAAATTAGAAAGGAAAATAAAAAACTATATTATTTTCTAGTCGATGTCGGTAAGAGAAACGTGCAAACACATGGCCTACTACTACTACTACTCCTCTAAAAAAAAAAAAAAAAAAAAAAAAAAAAAATTACAAATATGCTCCAATCACCCATAAACTATGCGACCAAATGTTGGATAATGGTCTGATGGATGCACTCGGTGCCTTCGCATCTCAGCTCCCTGACTTGTGATATGCTTTGAGTCGGGTGTTCGACCACCTTTGGCTCGAGAACCCCTTGACTTGGAAAGTGGATCCCCTCGACTCAACCGTCCAAGTACCTGAGTAGTTGCTTTGTGAGCTCCTAAGGTCTAAAGGGAGACCCGCGCGCGACTATCCCTCAAACAACGTGAATGGAGGCGTAACCGACATAATAATGGAAAATAATTATGGAGCGACAGTGGCGGCAACAGGCAATGGTTATCATGGTCGAAACGCCAATAGTAAGGAAGAGGGTGGTGTAACACATATAAAGTGTAGGTATAAGAGCTTGAGGGGCTCCTAGATGATGTTTCTTTTTATTTCTTCTTTTCCAAAATATTCTTTCGTATCTTAAGCAACCAAGGAGCCTTGCTAAGCAACCTCTAAAGTGTGTTAAATTTGGCCGAGACTAGGGGGGCAATGTAAGAAGAAGAAGAATAAGAAGAGGGCAAGAAAGAATATGAGAGTAATAATTAATCTTATTGTTAATTGATATTTATCTTAAGAACAATACAATATATAATGTTTTAAAAATACTTGGTCAATTAACCAATAAATAAATAACAGAATTATTTTAAAAATTATTCTGAGAATTATTCTAATAATTATTCTGAGAATTATTCTAATAATTATAATAGAATTATTAGAATAATCCTAATACTAATTTGATTTGATTTAGTGATTTGATCTGATCAATTTTGGTGAGACTCTTTATCTCTTTTACCCCTTGATAAAATTAACGGGAGATCTTTGACTTTAAGTTTGCTTGTTAACTTATTAAAACATTGTTTGGATAATGGCTTAGTAAATATATCAGCGATTTGATTTTCAGTAGAAATATAAGAGACGGATAACTGTTGAGTTGTCATATGTTCACGAATAAAATAAAAATCAATTTTCATATATTTTGTACGAGCATGAAAGATTAGATTTGTTGTGAGATATGTTGTTCCAATATTGTCACATCAAATTTTTGGTGTAATATTTGATGCAAAATGAAGTTTAGAGAGAAATAATTGAAGCCAAATAATTTCAGATGTTGTATTTACTATAACTTTATATTTTGCCTAAGTGCTTGAATGAGATATCATAGGTTGCTTTTTCGAATTCCATGAGATAAGATTTCATCCATGAAATATTGCATATCCACTAGTAGAGTGTCTATCTTCAGGAGAACTTGCCCAATCCGCATTACTATAAGCATGTAAATCTCGAGACGATTAGTGATATAAAAGAAAATCATGTAGAATAGTATATTTGAGATAGCAAAGTATTCTTTTTTACATTAACCTAATTTTGTTCAGTTGGAGCATGCATGAATTGACAAGCATGATTTACTGTAAAAGTATTATCAAGACATGTGATAGTGACATATTGTAAGGCTCCAACAATGCTTCGATAAATATGTGGATCAGATAGAGTAGGAGACGATGAAGTTGGAGAGTTGTTTATAGCAATTGGTGTAGAGATCGAACGTGCTCCATGCATTTTGGCTCTTTCAAGAAGTCCAGTAATGTATTTGCTCTGAGAGAGAAGATAGTCATCTTCATGTGGAATAAACTCAATACCAAGAAAAAATGAGCAATACCCAAATCTCAAGTAGGAAATTCTTGATTGAGAAGACTTAACAAAGTTGTAATACCCTTGTGATCATTGCCGATTATTAGGATGTCATCCACATAAATAAAAAAAAATATCATAGATCCATCATTATATTTATGAAATAGAGACCAGTCAGTCTTTGATCCAGAAAATCCTTGAGCTTGTAACCAATTAGATATTCGATGATACCATGCACAAGGAGCTTGTCAAAGACCATATAAGGATTTCTTAAGTTGACAAACATGAGACGAAAATTATGGATAAATGAACCCAGGTGGTTGCTCCATAAATACAGTTTCCTCAAGATGACCATGGAGAAACACATTTGAAATATCCAATTGACATACAGATCAATTAGAACTAACAGCTATCGATAATAATAGTCTGACAGATGTAATTTTGATGGTTGAACTAAAAGTGTCATTGAAGTCAATATCTGCTGTTAACTAAATCCTTTCTACAAGTCGAGCTTTGTATCGTTCAAGAGTACCATCAGCTCGATGCTTAAGATAGAATACCCATTTATAGCCCACAACATTTATTGAAGGAGTGCGCGGAACTAAACTCCATGTTCCATTACGAAGAAGTGCATCAAATTCTGTATCCATTGTACTACGCCAATTTGGATCCTTGCTTGCTTGTGTAAAATAAGTTGGTTCAATAGATTTTGAAGAGACCACTAGAGCTCGTGGAAAGGGATATCGAGTTGCATTTGGTGGACAACATTCATAAATGTCACTAACGAGAAGTATGCGATGAGGAGCATTATCATCTGAATCACTTGTTGATGGCTATGAGGAAATAGGATGGCATGATGATAGAGATGACTGACTTGCATTATCCGAGGATACAGAAATAGAGAGCATATTCTTTTCGACCGGCGAGACTTCCAAGATTGGAGCAGCAACCTGAAGTGATTCTGATGGTATAGGGGAGTTATTAGAGAGATCCGGAGCAGGACCTAGGATGTCATCACTTCTGACAATATTATGTGGCATTAAGAAGGTGTCACTTGTATCTGGAGAAGAGATCGAAGAAGATACTGAAAAAAGGAATAGAGATTCATCAAAAGTAACATGTCATGAAATATAAATTCGTCTTGTTGGTATATGCAAGAAATGATAACCATGGTGTAAATTGCTATAACCAAGGAAAACACATTGTAGTGAACGAGAGTCAATTTTGTGTTTAGAATAAGGGTGTAACCATGGATAACATGCGCAACCAAAAAATTGAAGGAAAGTGTAATAAGGGGTTTGATTATAAAGTTTTTCAAAAGAACACTTATGATTGAGCAATGGAGTAGGAAGTCAATTTATGAGATATACTGCAGTGCTACCAGCTTCATCCCAAAATTTACGCGAAATCGATGCATGATGAAGAAGAGCTAAGGTAGTTTCAACTATATGTCTATGTTTTCTCTTAGTAGAGTCATTTTGTTCTGGAGTGTGAGGACAAGAAACTCGATGAACAATTCCACAAGAGACAAGTGACAATGCAGAGCTTGATATTTTCCTCCCCAATCAGAATGAAAAGAGAGTATTTTATGATTAAAATATCGTTCAACTTGAATTTAAAAATTACAGAATATATCAAATAAATCAAATTTCCTTCTCATAGGATAGAGCCAAGTATATTTACTAAAATGATCAATGAAGGTAACATAATATTGAAAATCTTAATTAGATAAAATAGGTGTAGGGCCCTAAATATCAGAATGACTTATTTTAAGCGGAAAATTAGAAACATGATCGGATGAAGAGAAAGGTAGCTTATGACTTTTAGATTCCATGCAGACCTATATGAATGAGATGGAGAGGAGGTAATGGAAGTAGGTAAACCATACCTATTGATGATTGACTGAATAATGCGAAGGGAAGGATGACCAAGTCGAGCATGCCAAGCTGGGTTTATTTGTGCATTCATCAACAAAAACTTTGATTAAAGAATTTTGAAGATAGTAGATGCCATTTTTTATTCTCCCATAAAACATAATAGTATTTGTTCCTTTATCTTTTATAAGATAATTATTATGATGAAACTCAAAAATGACATTGTTATTAAAATAAAACTGACGTGTAGAAAGTAAATTTTTAGTGATAGATGGAACATGAAAGAAATTGCACATGTGAAAAGTATAATTAAATAAATTAACATATGTGTTTCCAAAATTAGCAATTTGCAAACATGAATCATCGGGTACTTGAACCGTATCTAAGTCATAATATAACATTACGTCTGTAAAGATATTATAATCTGATGTGACATGATGAGTTGCTCCACTGTCAATATACCAATCAGTAGATGAAAACTCTGGGGTTTTACCACAAGTAGATACAGACGAGAGGACTTTAGGATACACTTGTGAAACATATGGTTGTCTTGAAACTGTAGGGCCACCAATAAAATTCGAGCCGAATCGACTAGGATATTGAATACCAAAATATCTATTTCTGAGACAAATTTGGCATTTTGCTCGAGTATATGACCAATTAAATCTTCTAGGGCATAGATTTCCAATATGATCAATGATGCGAAAAATTTAACATCAGTCTGAACATTGCTTTTGACTTCCTTGATGTTGTTGAGTATTTGACATCAGAAGTAAAATAACTTATCCTGTAGGTGATGTTGGCTCTGCGGATTGAGAAGGAGAGGAGCTTCTACCTTGTGGTCGACAACTGTGGATCCAGAGAAGAAGTTCGACAGCAGGGGCATCAAGAGGCAACGATGGATGGTTTAGAATCGGCTAAAACCAGGCAAAAAGGAACCTTTGTTGTTCGCTGGTTTGGTTAGCAAATCAGCTGGAAGGGAAGCCGACGGGAAGGGAGGCTGCTTATGGGGACAGAGACAGCATCACCTGGTTGAGATAGCAATGGAATAGGGTAACGAGTGGCAGATACTCTTGGGTGGTGATGACTCTTCCTGAAACGGTAACAGTTTGGGCTGAAATAGCAAGAAGCGGCCGAAACAGCAAGAGTGTTGAAGGCATGAAGCTATTATTTAGAGAAGGGAATTAAAAAATAAGGGTTCGACACATGGGAGAAAAAGAAAGGGGCTGCTACTGTTTAGAGGAGGAGAAGAAAATTAGGAGGAGAAATTAAAAATGAGAGAGAGAGAGAGGAGGGAATTAAAAATGAGAAAATAAATCATGAGAGATTAAAAATCGGTTCACCCTTTATTGGTGAGAGCCACAAAAGAAGAAGAGCATTGGCTCTGATATCATGTAAGAAGAAGAATAAGAAGATGACAAGAAAGAATATGAGAGTAATAATTAATATTATTGTTCATTGATATTTGCTCTAAGGGCAGTACAATATATAATGTTTAAGAAGTACTTCGTCAATTGACCAATTAATCAATAACAGAATTATTCTAATAATTATAATGAAATTATTAAAATAATTCTAATACTAATTTGACTTGATTTGGTGATTTGATTTGGTCAATTCTGGTGATTCTCTTTATCTCTTTTAGGCTACTGGGTTAGTGCCACTCGTGGGAGGAGACAACTAGTTTGAAGACATGTCCATTATTCTTGCTTGAGACCGCCGAAGGATGAGCCATCAGTAATGTGTCTTTGATGTTGAGGAGGTCAACGAAGTCATATAGGATAGGAGGAAGGAAGGATGGTTCGAATGCCTACAAAGCTCAAAAGGGGAGTAGAATGGAGGCCAGGGACGGGGCCCTAGCTCAGCCACTCAGACGCCCAAGTCAAGTCTCTAGCAAGGGAGGTGGAGAAGAACCATAAACAAGAAATGTGTGTGAGGGTTTGTGAATGTGTGCAGGATTGAGCTCCTTTTATATCACTACTACAGAAGGAAGGCATGACTGTAAAATACCGGTAAAATAGAGAAATATTAATAAGGGAATTTTCCGAAATTTTTGGAAATTTTTCGAGAATTTTTCGGAACTCGTACGAACGAGTTAACGGGGATGAAAACGGGGCCGGGGGAAAGCCTGTTTAGGCTGCCCCGTTTAAATGAGGAAAAGTTTAGTTTTTCTTTTCCTTTTATTTTTGTTTTCTTTATTTTATTATTCTCTCCCTGCCGTGAACCCTAGCCTCACTCGGCGATTTCCTTCTCCGCACAGACGGCGTTTCTTCTCTCCTCGCGCACAAACCGCCGGCTGCTTCCTCTGTGGTGAGCCTTAGCACTGGTCGCCGGGCAAAGTTTCCTTTCCACTACCCTAGCGACAACGGCCGGTCGAAACCCTTGTGCACCGACACCGACTCCTTTCGATCGGCCGACCTCCCTTCTCTTCTTCGAGCGCCGGCCACCGGATTCCCCGAGCCACTGCCGACCGAGCTCGTCCCTCTGCCTAGCACCGGTGCCCTAGCCGTCTTCACAGCCGCTCTTCTCTCTGCCCGAGCCAAGATTACGGTGACAAGATGAGGCTGAGTGCCGCTGTCTGTGAGCCCTAGCCAGCCGACCGCGACTCTCTCCTTTTCCTCCTTCCTCCTCGTGCCTCTGAATTGGAGCGATGGTGTTGTTCCTCTCTGCACTAGTGTCGGTAGTCGTTCTCTTCGCTTCTGCCAAGTGCCACCGACCCCTCTTGTGACCTAGGCTCCATCTCCTCTTCAGAGTAAGGGGTTTAAGTAAGGTAACAGCAAGGTGAGTTGGGTTGATGGTTGATCCGTAAACTCCATTGCTTGGTCTTGTTCTTGATTCGTTTAATTCCAACAGTAAGGTTCTTTTCTGCAGGGTTGTGTGATGTGGATCAACTAGCAAGGTTGGGAAGAAGGAAGTTGGATGTTTGTTTGGGTAAGGAACTGAATCCGATTAGACATCTAGTTGATAATCTTTAATTGATTTTGAATTTATTAATCTGTTGAGATTGGAGATTTGATTTCATTTCCAGTTGTGGATTTAACTAGAGTTTAGTTACAGATTTAGATTCATTAGTAATCATTTATTTGAGGAATTGTTAAGGTGGATTATGTTAACAGAAAATGATTATCAGGTGTTGGATGAGTTTTGGAAGAAAAGGGTGAGGTCATAAGATTGGATTTATTGAGGTTTCGGCTTGCATTATCCGATCTACGATAAACCTAAGCGTTGATTGTATATTTATTTCAGGGTTTTGATTTGAGACAAGAGCTCTGATTAGAGGACATACAACACGATCTACATTGGAGGCGGGTACCTCTTGACTTATCTTTTATGATATTGTCATTTGGATATGATAGTATTTTATAACTACAAGCAATGAACATGTTTGCCTTTGGTATGTCACTGTTTGATATCCATAGCATGTTAGGTTTGTCGCCTGTGATGTATCCGTGCTTATATCTCGTGATTTGTTGCCATGAGTATCTTATTGCCATGAGTATCTTTGTTTCTAGAGTGACATAACATGCTTTACTGAGGTTAGGATTAGGCTCTGGATTTTTGTTTCTGGCATGTGTATCCAAATTATCTGATACTTAGGTTTTTATGCCATGCCTGGATTGTGTATTTCTATTGGTATATCATATATGATCCGTATACCTAGACCTTGTGGCTTTGATCTGTGCATATTGTTGGTACATATGCTATGGAAGGGGGATATGTTAAAGATCTAGGTTGTTATACCATAGAGGACCTGTATACCCTAGATCCGTGGATTTGACCTACTGATACTGTGGTACCCATATTATGTATATATGGATTTTTCTATGCTGATCAGGATATTCCATACTTGTTATGTTCAGAACATAAGTTTTTGATATTCTATCTGACCTGTGTACTCTAGATCTTGGTATGTGACCATCGATTTTACAGTACTCATTTTATATATATGGATATGGTTATGTTGATCAGTTTTGCTATGCTTAGTGTCATGCATCATGATTGCATGCTATGCGATTGTCGGCTCCACTATGGTTGAGCCCATCGCCAGTTACATGTACTGCACACACCACCACTCATGGATTAGTGGTTTATCAGGCAGGTGTGTGGCGGTTCTGCAATTTGGCTCCGTTGGTCAGGTGACTCAGCGTGGTAGCCGGCAGACAGTTCCGCTCTGTTTGGCTCCGCTGGCATTTAGTGTAGCAGCGTGGTAACTGGCAGACGGTGGACTTTGTTTGGCTCCGTTGGTCAGGTGACTCAGCGTGGTAGCCGGCAGAGATACCTCCCCGTCATCGTGTACTGGGAGATGAGATCATTGAGCTCCCCCATTTATGATTTGGGATCAGAGGACAAGAGTACTCCGACAGCATTCCATCCACTCGGTCACTGTTCAGGAGCAGTGATGTTAGAGTGCACGGTCATCACATGCATTGATTGCATTTATTTGCTCGTGTTTGCTGCACTTATATGCTGCATTTTGGTGGATGCATTTGTTTGACATGCATACAGGAGACATACTACGTATCGGTTTGATGACCCTTTAGTTCAGTATAGGAGTTCCTGGTGAGTACAGCTTCCTTGGTTACTTTTCAGTTTTGTATATTTCCTATATATTATTCGGAAGCTGTATTCCATGTTTATTGCTGTTAGATATATTTTACTAGGCATGTCTATTGGTATTCGTTGAGTTGTTGAACTCACCCCCGTGGACACTATCTTTTTCAAGTACCAGGTTATTTATGGTGTCGCTTGGAGCATCCTGTTTGCTGGTCCCCGCGTCACATCAGAAGACATGTCGCTGTCTTTTTGTTGTTTTATCATGGTATATGATATGTGAGTTTTTGGTTCTGTGTTCCGGTTTTGTTTCTGGAAATGTTGCTTTGTTTATTGTGTAAACCTAGCCGGCTAGCAGTTTTCATTTTGGGTTGTATGTGTTGTCTTTTTCCGCTGTGTTTTTGGTTTTAGTACAGCCGTGTAGGCTGTTAAATATATATATAACTGCGTGGTTGTTTATTTTGTTCCAGCCAAGTGGGCTGATGATATAAACTGTGTGGTTGTCTGTATATTCCAGCCGCTTGTGGCTGATGTATATTATGCCTGTAGAAATGCTTCAGATTGTCACCCGTACAAGGGAGGTGCTGCCGAAATTTCTTCGGACAGGGACTCCTCTAGGGCGTGACAATGACACCTCTCTCCTCTAGGTATTGATTGATGGGGCATCATACTCCGATAGGGAAAGTGTCACATTGTTGTATCTATAGTCATGTTGCCAATGCTCTATGTTATAGAGGATCATGCTGCATTATGCTATCACACACCATGTGCACCATGTTGTTCCACGTACTATACCCACCCTCATGATCTCACACATGTTATACAACCCACGTGGTGTCTCACGTGTTATTGAGTAGGCTAGGCTAGTTGGACTAGAGGATTTGACCTATTGAGTCGAGGGGCATTGGGTCCGCGGAGATGAGATAGTTGAGTAGGAAACATCAAGTTGGTGGGGTTAAGGCAATTGAGCTGAGTGATTGAGTTGAAGGAACCAATATTCGTTAGGAAGACTCCTTAAGAGAGTCAACCTTTGTTGGGAAGACTCCTTGGGAGAGATCAACAACTTGGTTGGTTTAGTCGGCTTTGTAGTTGACACACCCTGTGAAATCTATGTTGACCAAGTTAAGGACTCGCCAGTGAACCCTTATTTACCTCAACATCATAAGCATCCCCCTCAAGTCTAGTCAAAGGAGGCAAAAGTTCGACTAACTAGACTATCAGTGTCAAAGATAGGGGAAGTCTTCCACTGTTAATGGACAAATGATTTTGTTAGAAATGAGATGAGCATATTAGACCTAGGATTGGTGACTCTACTCGAGGCAGAGGAGATGAAATATCAATGACCATTTCGATAAGGGAAACGAATGCTTGATCCTTGATTATATCCAAGCCGGGAGAGAATTATAAGTCAATACACAACTTTTTGAGTTGGGAGAACATAACAAGTCAATCCATGACTATGTTCGAGTTGGGAGAGAATAGTAGGCACAATCTCATGACTTTTGAATACTCATAGAGTTAGGGAGAGAATAGCTTGATTTGTAAATATGTCTGAGTCATGAGAGATTGATAAGTCGATCTATAACTATGTCCACGTCATGAGAAAATAATAAGTCAATCTGTGACTATCTTTGAGTCAGAATAGATTAATAAGTTGATTTGTAACTATGTCCAAGTCAATAGAGAATTATAAATTAATCTGTGACTATTTCAGAGTCAAGAGAGAATAATAAATCAATCTATGACTATTTCAGAGTCAGGAGAGAATAATAAGTCGATTCATGACTATGTTCGAGTCGGGAGAGATTTATAAGTCGATCTGGAACTATGTCCAAGTCAAGAGAGAATAATAAATTAATCTATGACTATTTCAGAGTCAAGAGAGAATAATAAATCAATCTATGACTATTTCAGAGTCAGGAGAGAATAATAAGTCGATTCATGACTATGTTCGAGTCGGGAGAGATTGATAAGTCGATCTGGAACTATGTCTAAGTCAGGAGAGAATAATAAGATTAATCTCACGATTCCTAAATACCCATGGAGTCGGGCAGAGAATAGCTCGATTCATGACTATGTTCAAGTCAAGAGATATTGATAAGTCGATCCGTGACTATTTTTGAGTCAGGAGAGAATAATAAGTTAATCTGTGACTATTTATGAGTTGGGAGAGAATAATAAGTCGATCTGCAACTATGTCTGAGTTAAAAGAGAACAGTAAGCTCACTCTCACGACTCCTGAATACCTGTACAATCAGGGGAGAATAGTTCGATCCGTGACTATGTCCGAATCAAGAGAGAATAGCAGGTTTAATCTCATGACTCCTGAATACCCATGTGTTAGTGCAATCATCCTGTTAGGATGTATACTAAAAGCTTAGCCTTTTGTATAAACATTTATATTTTGAATAAGAATCACATTGGTCAAATGTCTGTATTTATGTTAAATGCAGTTGTCCATTTAATTTATATTGTAGATAACATGGTGTTTGGTGTGACACAGAAGATCATGTTATCAATTCCTTATAAATTATAAATAGTAGCTCATAACCAAGATGGAATGGGGCAAACCATTGGAGTGGTTATAGTGTAATTTGGTATTAGTTTATCTTAACTATAAAATTACACTAGTACACTATGTGTATATTGAGCAGGACCATTTGAGGTTGTTTCTTTTTATACTGACTGCATAAAAGAACAAGACCTCTGTTATTATGAAAGTACGTACTCTTAATCATGATATAATAATAAGCACATATACTTAATATTTATTTCTTTAATTTATCAAAGGGCGAGATTTAGTTCGTTAAATCAATAGGCCTGATAAGTTGGGAAATGATATTATTTATATGGTGTATTGTTGATTATATAATGAAACTGTGCCCTAGTGATCTAGGTTGGTGATGTCCTCTTGAGGAGCTCATAAAGATTGTCATGTAAACCCTGCAGGTGGACTTACTCTAACATGATAATAAGGTTGAGTGGTACTACTCTTGGAGCTAAATATTAATTAAGTGAGTTGTCAGTAACTCATTTAATTAGTGAGCATTCGATATCTTAAACACAGGGAAACTAACACACTCATGATAAGAAGGAGCTCATATTGTAATATGGGATTGGTGCGGTAGTGCAATAATAACTCTTTAGTGGTATGAGTTATTATTGATGAACTTGAGTTGGGTGTTCGGGGCAAACATGAGAAGCTCAAGCTCATCGGGAGACCAAAACCAATTCGTCCTCTCGGTCCCTGTTGTAGCCTCTTATTTATAAAGTCTTATATCTACCCAAAGGCCATCTTCTTAACCAAGCTTAAGGGCTGACCACATCCTTGCTTGGAGCCCAAGCAAGGGGCCAGCCAAGCCAAGCTTAGAGCCCAAGCTAGGGTTGGCCAAGCCTTGCTTGGTGCCCAAGTAAGGGGTCGGCCATCCACACATAGAAAAAGGAAGTTTTATTTTTTGTAAAATCTTTCCTTTTATAGAGATTCATTAAAAGGATTTAAAAGGATGATTTTAATTATAAAACTTTTCTTTTTTGGATTGATCACAAAAGGAAATAAAAGGGAGTTTATTTTGTTAAAAACTTTCCTTTTATGATGCTTTCCACATGGTTTTAAAAGAGAGTTTTAAATTTTTAAATATTTCCTTTTATAACTTTCTACAAAGAATTAAAAGAGAGATTTGAAATCTTTCCTTATTTGTAGTTATCTATAATGTTTAAAAGAAAGATTTTAATTTTAAACTTTCCTTTTTGTAACCATGATATAAAAGGAGTTTTATTTTAAATCTTTTCATTTATAGACATCCACAAAAGGATTTAAAGGAGAAGGTTTTAATTTTATAAAACATGTCTTTTATAGCTAACCACAAAAGGGATTTTAAAAGAAAGATTTTAATTTTTTGTTTAAAATCTTTCCTTGTTTGCACAAGTGATGGCCGACCATGTAAAGGAATAAAAGGAAGTTTTAATTTTTTTTATTTTAAAACTTTCCTTTTTTGGAGTCACCAAGGATTATAAAAGAGAGGGAGATGGTGCCTCATTAAAAACAACCTAAGCCTTGCATCCTCTCTATTGTGGCCGAAATCCTCTCTTCTATTCCCTTGGTGGTCGGCCCTCTTCCTTCTCTCTTCTCCTTTTTGTTTTCTCTCTTGGAGGCCGGCAGCATCAAGCTTGGTTTTCTCTTGGTAGCTGAGGAGAAGAAGAAGAGAAGGAAGCTCTCTTGTCTAGCATCCCTTGGAGGTTAGTTGGTGACCGAAACTTGGAAGCAAAGGAAAAAGCTTGGGTGGATTTCATTTTGGTAGATTGTCACCCACACGACGTCCAAAAGGAGGAGAGGAATATAATAGAAGATCAAGAGGTCTATAAGCTACTAAAAAAGGTATAACTAGTTATTTATTTTCGCATCATAACTAGTTCATCTTCTTTGTATAAATCTTGAAAAATCAAACACAAGAGGCTATCGATTTTAGGTTATCATTTTGTTATCGATTTTATTTTTTGATTTCATGTTTCGATATTGTGCTTCTATTGAGGTCTCTGTAGTTAAACCTAGTTTACTGTAAGAAGTTAAATATCTGATTTCTTTGAAAGGCTTTGTCTAGGAAGTGGTGGATGATCACATACCCAAGAAGGCCTAGTGTCTCACCATGTTTAACCTGGAAGCCGATCTTTGAAATAGATATTTTAATTAACTTCTGTAATATGGTTTAACTTATGAAGAACACATCGGTTAAACTTGGAGTAAAAATATCAAGTATCGTTTCCAATTCAAGTTTAACTTCTGAAGGATAATTTGGATTAATAATATTAAGCATCATTTGTAATCCGAATTTAACTTCCGTAGAGCACATGGATAGCTAGGATAGTTCTATACTTGTACAAATTTTTGTACAGGGGAACTAGAACGGTATTCCGAGTAGCAACCAACACATTCTCGGGTTAAGGTTGACAAATTTGACTAAGCTTGAGTTGACTCAAGCTTGAGTTTCATTATTTGACAATATATGAGAGAAGTCAAGTAAGTCAAGGAAGAAATGGATACTTGTTTAGAGAAGTCCTAACAAGAGGTTAGGCAACGGGAAGTCATAATTGAAGGTTAGGTAACGGGAAGTGCTAACTAGAGGTTAGGTAATGGAAAGTTCTAAATAAAAATTAGGCAATAAAAAATTTCTAGTGAGTAAAGATAGAAATGGAAGTCCTAGCAAGGCTAGGCAGTGAAGACCTAGATGGGAACTAGGTAATGAAAAATCCCCAGTGAGTGAAACTAAGCAGTGGAAATCCTATCGAGGATAAGCAATGAAGACCTAGTTAGGAACTAGATAATGGAAGTCCTAGCAGGGCTAGGTAATGAAGACCTAGTTGGAAATTAGGTAATGGAAGTCCTAGCAGGGCCAGGTAATGAGGACCTAGTTGGAAATTAGGTAATGGAAGTCCTAGCGGAGCTAGGCATGAGAAAAGTCCAAGTGAGCCAAAGGTTAATCGGGCACTTAGTGATTGAAAGTCCAATAAAAAGTTGACATAAGATGGAAAGTCTATGTGTAACGCCCGAAAATTCTCAAACTTACATTAGAATTTATTTTGTGATTTTCTGGAATTTTTAGATATTTTTTCGGAATTTTTCGAGTAGCGGAAGTAGCAAAACTAATTAGTGGAATAAAAAGGCTTTAGCGGGAATTGAACCCGGGACCTCGCGGACCCGATAACTTTTAGTTAGCCTTAGTAACCGGTGAACCCAGCAGGGCCGTGCTGAAAGAAAGGGGAACCAATTATATTTATATTAGAGTTGGTTTAATTATCCACTTAATATAAATAGGAAACTTAAAGAGGGTTTGGTATTTTATTTTGGTTCGACACATCCTTCTCCACCGAAACCCTCTCACGCCACCTCCCCCTTTTCTTCCTCCTTCTTTCGGCGCCACACCAAGGAAGACCTAGGGTTCTTTCTCTAGGGCCCCAAGGACACTTTCCGGCGACGATTTCGACACGAGGGAGCACTCCTTCGCGAGAGGAACGCATAGACGCGAGAAGTCTCTCGAAAGGAGCACCTCCACCGGAATTTCTAGCGATTAGATTTGTAAGAAATCTAGCACACAAGGTAAGAAACCCCTCACCTGCAGTATAAGTAGCTCTCGTTTGATTGCATGCTTATAATTTAGTTATATATAGATTTTTATCGATATCTAGAGTGTATTTAATTCTCTTCGCAGACTTAGGGGTTAGTTGAGTATCTCTGGATGGGCCGGACGCGTTTTTCCTCTTCAAATGGAGGTTCTAGACGTCGTCGGGTGCCTAGAGGTGGTCCCCCTATTAGAGAGGAGAGTTGGAGCACACTAGGTGTTCGATAAAATGTTTAGCGCAACATTAGACAGTTTTAACAGCATAGTTAAATGCATAGAAGCATTTAAACCAGCATATCAGTTTTATTTCAGCTTTATGGGACTAGATGTCCAATGGGTGGGCTCCCACAGTCGCCTCTAAGTTCAGACAACCTAGTTCTAGGTTCAGATAACCTAGATTCAGCTAATTAGCATTTCAGTATTTTACTTTCAGCAGCGGCACTGTACTGGATTAGATATCCACTGGGTTGGACTCCCATAGTCGTCCCTAGGTTCAGCTAACCTAGTAAACCCTACTAGATTCGGAACTTGCAATCCTGGGCGCACAGCAAGTACAGTTGCCAGGGCCCTACAGCAGCATGTTTAGTATTTTTATCTATTATATATAATAGTTTTTTTTTCCAAATCAGTTTTAAAACATAATGGAATTCAGTATTAGCTCAGCTTCAGCTTAGCTCACTTTTGTATCAGCTCAGCTTATTTCAGTTGTTAAATATGATAGCTTCATATACAGTTCTAGACATGTTATGATCAGTTTTATTTTATGTTCATCTTATGTTATGCCATGCTTTGTATGATACCATGTCATGCCATGCTTGCATATTCAGTATGTTTTTCAAACAGCATGATTTAAAAAGCATATTTGCATCGTATGCATGATTTAGTGAGGTAGATGATTTCTTACTAAGCTTTAAGCTTACAGATTCTACTTTCCTTATATTGCAGATAAAGGTAAAGGGAAAATGGACTAGCAGAGGAAGCTGGAGTTCAATGCAAAGATGGTGTGTGTGGCAGGAACTGGGATAAAAGATTCTCAGGGATTTTAGCAAGCTTAAAAAGTTGAATTCTTAGTATTTCTTCTTTCATGCATTTTTAGACCTTAGTATGTTTAAACCATGGGAGATTTATTTAGTTTGTTAGTAATTATGTTAGAATGCTGGTTAATAGTTGCTAGAATATATTTCAATTGGTTTTAGAATTGTTGTGTGAGGTTTTGGCATGCCAGAGTGCTGAAATCAGAGTTTCAGTGCGAAATCAGAAACTCCGATCGATCCATGGATCGATCTGGGGTCCCCGATCGGTCAATGGATCGATTGAGGGCTGATTCTGCGAACAGAAGGCTTCTGGATCGATCAGCCGATCGATCCAGTCACATTCTGTCGCGAACAGAAGGCCTCTGGATCGATCGGTCGATCGATCCAAGCTATTCCTCGCGAACAGAAAGGTTTTTGATCGATCATTGGATCGATTGACCTATGTTGGATCGATCAGTCGATCGATCCAAATAAAGTCCCGTGCACAGAAGCATGCTGGATCGATTAGCCGATCGATCCAGATTATCACCCGAGCACAGTAGCGGTCTGGATCGATCCATGGATCAATCCAACAGAGAGCCATCGACCCAGTTCAGTCTGGATCGATTGGGAAGTGCAGTTTTGACCAAGAAACTTAGCGGATCAGCTTCTAGTCCATAGGGGATGTGGGATACACCTTGTATCCTTTAGATTACACCCTTCAGTACATTAGATCAGTTTTCCGCACAGTTATCACAGCATAACTGTAGCGATCAGCCTTACAGTCTAGTAGTAGAAGGCGGGTCGTTACACTATGTGGATTAAGGGTTGACCGACACTTGGTGAAGAAGCCTTGGCAGATCAAGGATGACTGAATGATTGGCAATAGGAATTCCCAATGGGTCACAGATGACTTTGGAGTTGGGTAGAGTTTAAGATTGGGCAATCGATTAGCTCTATCAATTAGTCCAAGGTCAATCCATTAGGCAAACTATCTAATCAATTGAGACCTACCCCGCCTAATCGATTGGGAGGTTTTCGCAAAGCACAGTAAGGCTCTGAATCGATTGGCTAATCGATTAGGCCTTATGTTAATCGATTGGAACAATTGATTAAGGGTGTTTTGTGAGAATAGAAGAGTTTGGAATTGATTGGGGCAATCGATTCAGGCTTCATCAATTAATTAAGGTAATTGATTGAAGCATGTTCGCAATAGCACAGTAGGTGCTGGAATCAATTGAGAGATTCTTGCAAGAACAGAAAGCTTATAAATTGATTGGTTAATCGATTAGAAGCTATTGAATCGATTGGTACGACTCACCAATTGATTAGATGGGCAAAAAGATTCATTCTATAGGTTTTGAATGATCAAGCTAACATGTTGCTTCAGCCAGTTCTTGATGTTTTGGCAAAAGTGTTGCTGCACTTTCCAAGAATCAAGTAGCTAATCAAAGCAAGATACAAGCAAGCAAAGCAATTGGTTTATTGTTGTGAAGTTGTTTTCAATTTTTATTATAACCTAGCTTATATTTTCTTGTGGCATTCTTGTGCTTGAGTTTGTACAAGGCTTCTCCACCTCCGGAAAGGAGATTTTCATAGTACATCTATGAGAGTGAGGAATGTTCCCTTAGATTAGTCACCTCAAGGAGGTGGATAACAAGTAAAACAAAGGTGTTAGCGTTACTTCAAGTTTTCTATTGCAAATTAAGTTCAAAGAAGCGATTGAAGCTATTCACTCCCCCCCCCCCCCTCTAGCTCTCTACATGTCCTAACATTGTGGAGTCAGAGAAAGAATAGCTTGATCTACGACTATGTCTAAGTCAAAAAAGATTGGATACTAAAAAGGGCAATTTCTGATGGGCATTGTTAGTCTAAGACTAGGGGATATATGAGCTCAATCCACAACTATGTCCAAGTCGGAAGAGTTTAGACCCTGAAAAAGATAATTATTGATGGACGTCGTTGGTCCAAGACCAAAGGATTTATCATATTGATCTTTGACTATGTTCGAGCCGGGAGAGATTGGACCATGGAAAGGACAATTGTTGTTGGATGTCACTGATCCAAGACCAAAGAAATATATGAGCTCAATCCATAACTATGTCTGAGACGGGAGAGATTGGACCCAAAAAAGGGAAATTGCTATAGATGCCACTGGTCCAAGATCAAGGGGATATATGAGCTCAAGTCATGACTATCTCAAAGTCGAAAGAGATTAGACCTTGAAGAGGGCAATTATTGATGGACATCGTTGGTCCGAGACCAAGGGATATATGAGCTTGATCCAACTATGTACAGGTCGAGAGAGATTGGACTATGAAAAGGATAATTGCTGATGGACTCCACTAGTCTGAGACCAATGGATATAATATGAGCTCTATCCACAACTATATTTGAGTCGAGAGAGATTAAACCCTAATATTGGTAATTTATTGATGGATGTCGCTGGTTTGATACCAAGAGAATATATTAGCTTAATCCACAGCTATGTTCGAGTCTGGAGAGATTAAACCCTGTAAAAGATAATTACTAATTGACGTCGTTGCTAATCTGAGACTAGGAGAAATATGAGTGTGATCTGATAATATCTGAGTCTAGAGATATTAAACCCTAAAAAGGGCAATTGTTGAGGTACGTTGCTAATCTGAGACCATGGAAACATAATATGAGCTCGATCCATGACTATGTCTGAGTCAAAATAAATTAGATCTTAAAAAGGAAATTTGCTGATGAACACTGCTGGTCCGAGACCAAGGGATATATGAGCTCGATTCGCGACTATATTAGAGTTGGGAGAGATTGGAGCCTAAAATGGGCAATTGCTAATGGATGTTGCTGGCCCAAATCTAGGAGGATATATGAGCTCAATCTGTAAATATGTCCAAGTCAAGAGAGATTAGACCCTGAAAGGGGCAATTGCTAATAGGCGCTACTAGTCCAAGACTAGGGGATATATAAGCTCGATCCATGACTATGTCCGAGTTGGGAGAAATTGGACCCTAAAAAGGATAATTACTGATGGATACCGCTGGTCCGAGACCCGGAGATATATGATATTGATACGTAACTCTGTTTGAGTCGGAAGAAATTAGACCCTAAAAAGGGTAATTGTTGATGGACATCACTCGTCCGAGACCAAGGGGATATATGAGTTCAATCTGTGACTATGTCTGAATTGAGAGAGATTGGACCCCCTATAAAGGGCAATTGTTAATGGGTGTCGCTGGTCTAAGACCAGGGAATATATTATGATCTCGATCCACGACTATGTCCAAGTCGAGAGAGATTGGATCCTAAAAGGGCAATTGTTAATGAATGACATGGTCCAAGACAAGGGGATATATGAGCTTGATCTGCTACTATGTCTATGTCGGGAGAGATTAACCCCTAGAAAGGGTAATTGTTGATGGACGCTATTGGTCCAAGACTAGAGGGATATATGAGCTCAATCCATAACTTTATCCTAGCAAAGAGAGATTGGATCTTGAAAAGTATAATTGTTGATGGGCACCGCTAGTCCTAGACTAAGGGGGATATATGAGCTCAATCCGCAATTATGTCCGAGTCAAGAGAGATTGTTGATGGGCGTTGCTGGTTCGAGACTAGACGATATATAAGCTTGATCCGTGACTATATTTGTGTTGGGAGAGATTAGATCCTAAAAAGGATAATTATTGATGGAAATTGTTGATCCAAGACCAGGGGATATACAAGCTTGATCGGTGACTTTCTCCGAGCTGGGAGAAATTGAACCCTAAAAATTGAAATTGATCATGGACATCGTTGGTCTTAAATTATGAGAATATGAGCTCAATCTACTGACTATGTCCAAGTCAGGATATATTGCACCCTGAAAAGGATAATTATTGATGGACATTGCTAGTCCAAGACTAGGGGATATATAACCTCAATCCACGACTATATTTAAGATGGGAGAGATTGGACCCTAAAAAGGAAAATTATTGATTAGTGTCATTGGTCCGAGGCTAGGTAAATATATGAGTTTGATCCGTGAATATATCTGAGTAGCGAGAGATTAGACCTTGTAAAGAAAAATTGTTAATGGATGCTGCTAGTTTGAGACCATAGGATATATGAGCTCGATCCACGACTATGCCTGAATAGAGAGAGATTGGACCTTAAAAAGGCAATTGCTCTGATGGGCTCTACTGGTCCAAGACTAGAGGGATATATGAGCTTGATCTGTGACTATATTTAAGTCAGAGAGAAAATGTACCCTTAAAAGGGCAATTGCTGATAGATGTCGCTAGTTCGAATGTAAGGGATATATGAGTTTGATTCATGACTATGTCCGAGTCAAGAGAGATTGGACCCTAAAAAGGGTAATTAATGATGGATGTCATGGTTCGAGACCAAGGGATATATGAGTCAATCCATGACTATGTCCGAGTCGGAAGAGATTGGACGATGAAAAGAAAAATTACTAATGGACATCGATGGTCCTAGACTAGGAGATATATAAGCTCAATCTATCCCTATATCTGAGTTGGGAGATATTGAACCCTAAAATGGGTAATTGCTAATAGACGTCGCTGGTTCGATACCAAGGGAATATAATTCCGTGGAAATACGAGAGTATGAGGGGAATGACCTTTTTGCTTGAAAAAAATGAGGGATACATTCTAAATTGAAATTATAAAATTCAAGTTCAAACTTATCTGGCGAGATGGCTTGAGTTGATAATCTCAAGCTGCCAAGAAGGGAAGGATGAGCTGCTTGGGATGGTTGAGCTACCTAAAAAACTGAGCTACCTTGTCTGGCTGAGCTGAGCTGCTTAGATGTACTGCGAAGTATGACTAAGCCGAGCTGATTTATATGGTCAATTCGAGATGCCTTATATGGCTAAGTCAAGCTATCTAGATGATCTTCCAAGTAGTGTCGAGTCGAGCTGCCTTGTATGGTCAAGTTGAGCTACCAACTATGGCTGAGTCGAGCTACCTTATATGGCCATGTAGAGCTGCCTAGATGAGCTATCAACTATTGTTGAGTCAAGCTCCATGTATGGCCTAGTCGGCGAGTAGTTGGCGTGTGTTGCTAAGTCCAAGAGTTCACCGAGTGAGGTCTAGTCCAAGTAGCTGACTTGTCCCCAAATGATCTCTACTTCTCAGGATGAGTATAATAAGCAGGTTCCGCTTGACCTGAGTCCCTTTTGGGTTGAATATGATTTTCTTTGAGTCATATTTGACCCACCTTGACTTTGACTTATAGCTCAGTATGACTCTTGACCACATAGGACATGCCAAGACTATCGGTTTCCACCACATCACCCATGAAAATACATGCTAATATCCTAGTGAACTCCTCCTTAAATGTTGAATCCGACCGCATTTGGAGAAGAAATGCATTCAGGATTTCTTGCTCAATGTTGACAAGAACATACAATGCTTTTTACTAATCCTGGGGTTGCGCTTCTCGATAATTTTTTCGGTGTCATCTATCTCAACGTCTCAGTTTAGGTTCTTAATTTAGTGTTCTCACAAACGACACCAATTTATTTTTGCCTGAGACCGGTGAAGGGTGAGCAATCAGTGAGGTGTCTTCGATGTTGACTAGGTGGACGAAGTCGTTAGGGATAGGAGGAAGGAAGGATGGTCTGGATGTCCGTAAAGCTCAAAAGGGGATTAGAATGGAGGTCAGTGAGAGGGCCCTGGTTCAACCACTCTGAAGCCCAAGTCAGGTCTCCAGCAGGGGAGGTGGAAAAGAAAATTCATAAATAAGAAATGTAGGTGGGGTTTGTGGTTGTACGCATGCATACCTTTACCAGTAAGAGTGAGATCCTTTGATATCATTGCTGCAAAAGGAAGGCATGGTACCTCTCTCCTTCAAGTATTGCTTGATGGGATGTTATACTATGGTATCGAAAGTATCGCATTGTTGTATCTACAGTCATATCACCCATGTTCTATATTGTAGAGGATCATGCTGCATCATGTTATCACACACCATGTGCACCATGATGTTCCACATACTATACCTGCCCACGTGATGTCACACCTTCTATGCCAACCCACATGGTGTCCCACGTGTTATTAAGCAAGCGAGGTTGGTTGGGCTGGAGAATTCAGCTTGTTGAGTCAAGGGGCATCGGGTTGGCAGAGTTGAGACGATTGAGTAGGAGGCATCGAGTCGGTGGGGCCGAGATTGCTAAGCTAAGTGATTGAGTTGAAGGAATTGACATTCATCAAGAAGACTCCTTGGGGGAGTTGACTTTTGTAGGGAAGACTACTCGAGAGGTCAATGACTCGGCTGGTCAAGTCAGCTCGATAGACATGTCCTATGGAGTTTATGTTGACCAACTTATGGACCTTCCATATGAAACCTTATTTACCTTTACATCTTCCACCATCTAGGCAAATTTGAGATGCCTCGGGGGTTCCTAAGTGTGAGGAAGAATTTTCACCACATCATAATTGGTGTTGTTTATTGGAATGATAATTTAGGTCTCACAGATGGTGAATAAAAGAAAAAGATCAAAAGAAAGACAAGGCCCGTCTGAGAGTACCCAACATGGTGCCCTAGAAGGAGTGCTTGGATATGCAATGGTACCAATCATAAGAACAATTAACTCATATTGTAGTATCAATAGTGGAGGATGTTTTATGGTGACAAACAATACTTGCTTCTTTTGGGACATGAAGCGAACATCCATAGGTGGATTCTCTAACCATTAGGGTGCTAGTGCACTTCAACTGCTAACTCATGATATCCTTGAGTTGGATACTCAACCACCTTTGGTTTGAGAAACCCTTGACTCAAAAACTTGAATGTCCTTGGATCAACTATCTGAGTACCCAAGTAACTCGAGTTTGAATCTTGCTACATCAATGCGTACCTACCTCAAATGGGTCATGTCCTCTTGATCCTTCTAGATGGGTCATTGGCAACCCTTGAGTTACTTCTTTGTGGCCTTTTAGGACCTAAAGGGAGACCCACATCTATCCCCAAACAACTTGAGTGGAGACGTAATCGATACAATAATGGAAGGCAATTATGAAGTGATAGTGGCATCAATGAAAGACAATTACCACGATTGAAACACTAGTAGTAGGGAGGAGGTTGATGCAACACACATAAAGTATAAATATAAGACCCCTGAGGGGATCCTAGATTAAGATAAGTTTCTTTTTTATTCTTCTCTCAAGAATATTCTCTCTAGTATCTTAAGCATTAGAGGGGTGTTGTTGAATACATCTCCAACACCCTCTGACATGTGTTAACTGATATGTACTAACACCACAAATTCACGGTTGTCATTAAGTATTAAAAATATTATCCTTTGGGATTGTGTTGATAAGTACTAGCATACATGCAAAGTATGCTATCCAAACAAGTCAAATGAGGAAATTATTGTGAAAGCAAGAGAACTAAAAATATTGAATTAAAATTAGGGAGAAAAATGGTTTTAGAGATAATTTTAGGACATCAATTCTCTCTAGTTGTGATTCTCTTTCTTACCTCAATGTTAGATATGTTTTAAGGTAGTTTATCCTAAGGTCATTGATATTTTCTCATGAACAACACTGATGTATCTACTCAAACGCAGTTCCTACTTTGTAGTAGTCAAATCGGATAAACCTTTTACATTCCGTGATAGATAATGGTATCCTTGAGATAGATGGACTACATTCATGAACAAACTCTCAAGTCCAGTTTTAAAAATCGAAAATTAGAATTAACCTCTCGGTCCTTCCCCTTTTCTCTAATAATTTCAAAGTATATTTATATACTCTAGGCTAAGGTTCACCTCTCAGTTTATCCCAAGAAATTCATCCCTTAATCCTTGATCATGCAAACATATGAAAATATATGAAAATGCATTCTAGTGTCGTTAACATTTTAAGCATACTAAAATTCAATAATGAATCAAATACATCATGCGATAAAAGCAAAGAATAGTAAACTACAAGTGTTAACTCAATATCGGGCTACTCCCTAAGTCTAGAATAAAAAAAACTACTTCATGATCTTACAGTTACAAATCATCATGGGAGCATCCTCCTCGATCCCTAATCATGGGATCAAGAGATCCCCCTCCTCGATCACAAGATGTCTCTAAACCACCGCTCCTTGTCTCCTTTTATAGTTTTAGAACCTTGACAGAGTTTCCTAAAAACTAGGACAAAGCCTAATATGATTTCCTAAAATAAAGAGGTGGCTAATAGAATTTCTTAAAAAAAAATGAGAGGATAATAAAATTTCATAAAAACGAGGGAAGGCTGACAAAGTTGTATTAAAAAAAGGAGGTGGTCTTTATAGGATCGATGCACACTTTAAAAACTTCCATTTTAAGGTTTTATAAAATGAGTATACAGCAGAAAATTAAATATAGAAACAGAATACAAATACAAGAACTCGAGGAGTTACTTGGTTTAGAGCTTTCGGTGACTCCTACTCCAATACTCATGATCACTTGGATCATATCGACTAATAATCTACTAAAAACCTCTTCTGGAACCACCAAAAGAGGTAATCGAATACAAAAATATAGAAGGAAGGGAGGTGTAATAGCCTACACTCCCTTTTGCAAGTAATAAAAAGATTTACAATAATAGTAAATTGTTACCAACACTGTAGAATTTGAGAATGCTTGTGTATCAATGTTGGTCTACCAATAGTGATAACTAGTATTTTTTATGTATTATTTTGGCTCTTATATTTGATATTTTTACCTTCTCGTATACTTAATTTTATACTTATATTATGTTTTATGAGTAGGAACATATTTTAGAATTAATCATAAATTTTTCTAAATTTTGAAATTATTTCATGATTTTGTAGGGAATTAAAGAAAAGACATGGATTAGGATTGAGTCAGATTAAATTTAGTTTGATTTGGAGGTCAAATGGAGGAAATCAAGTTGAATCAATATGAACCGTTAATCCAGATCTAGAGAGATTTTGTTCCCTTATTTGGATCTAAGCATCCTTACCTGTAATAATCTGGACCTTTGTTTCATTGAGAGTGAGATCAAGCCACCCATCATTTTCATCATTAAATCTGAACCCCACATCCACTCATATTGAATATACGACTCAAAATTGGAGGAAGAGAACTTTGATTCCTTCATGACGCACCAACACCGAACGCGAACTTCGCCCACCTTCACCAATGGTCAGCGACCACTTGTGTTCAACCATCGCTGCCGGCTGGCCATCTTTAACCCCCATCTCCTCTCCCATCTACAACCTTCATTTCATTCACATCCCTTAACTCACAGATAGAGGCCCTCACGCGGACAACTACTCCCGGACTCACATCAGCACTGACACCATCTTCTCATCGCCTCTAACCACTACTGCTCTATCCAATCATCTCCGGTCATCTTGCTCTTCGGGCTAGAAGAGGGAGATCCAACCCAACAGCCTCCATCCGAAACCATTCCGATGTGTTGAGTTGTTCCTTGCTTTAGAGTTATTTTGCGCTGATTGTTAGTTATTTCTTTGTGTTGAGTTGATATGTTTCAGTTGTGTGTTGAATGGTTGTATTACTTGATGATCTCCAATGCTCAATTTGCATGTACTTTGCTTAGTTTACTTAATGCACACCAAGTGTTCGTTGAAATTCCCCAACCATCTTTGTCATCCTAGTTTTGCATTTTCTTAGCTTAGATTCTTGTAATGATTTGTTAATTGAATGTTTCATGGTTCTCTTATGTTTATGTCTTCATTTAATTGCAATTAGGTAAGGTTAGATTACATTCCATGCTTAATTTCATTATTTACTTTCTTTATATTGTCTTTAATTTCCATGCAATCATAGTTTAAGTTAGACTGGGTTTTCTTACTTGCATCGTCTTTTATTAATTAGGATTAGATTTCATACATGCATTGCTATTTCATTTGTTAGATTTAGAATTAAAACTCAAACCCCTATTTCCATATTAAAAACTCCTAAAAATATAAATAACATACAATCCTATATTATCATCCTATCATTACATTCGTTGGGAGACGACCTGAGTCATTTCTATACTGCATTAGTGTAGTTAGAGGGGTTCAGTTCTTAATATTGTTTGTAAATGTGTCATGATAACACAACCTTATCAGGCAGCAATCAAATGTCTCGGAGTGGTAGCGTACCAATAGAGTGAAGTCATAGCAGCAGAAGAATCGTTTGAAGCTCGTAGATGAGATGATCCTTTGTGCTACTCAAACTTCTCTTTTAAAGAGTATTAAGGGTGCCTCTAAGCTCATAGGAGGCACCTCCAATGCAAAGTTTAATCTCATAAACTTCAGTCACAATAAACAATGTGAACTTCAACTTCTATCCATTTGAGGGCGTCTTCCATGCTCCTCGACGTGCCTCCGAAGCACTCTGAGGCACCTCCAGAGCTCTCCAGGACGCCTCCCGACCACGAGAAGTTTATCCCTAAGTTTCACACAAGGGCACCTCCACTGGATCTAGGGCACCTCCATGACCCTTCAAGGCACCTCAAACACTTTTTATTCGAGGCTTAACTTTGTTTTTACTCCTGTAAAAATATATTAAGCTAACAGAAAAATATTTAACATGCAAAATAAAGTTAGCACAATTTTTATAAGTATTATTAATTAGATTCTGTCTTCTCTAGACCAGGATCTAGTCACTGTCTCACCTAAATTTCCAAAATGGACCTAAAGTGGACCTGCACCTAAAATTCCTAAATGAGACTAGTTCTCACTAGACACTCTTCTCCAATAACTTACCTTTTACCATGTAGAATCACTTGACTCCCCTTCAGCGCACCAAGTCTTCCAGCCAGTTGTCAGGTTCACAGACCCAACTGGACTTTAACCAACTGTCAGGTCTTGCAGACCCATCCAAACTTTTCACCAGATAGCGGGTCACTCCTTGACCTATCTGGACTTCTACACCAACTATTAGGTCCTCTAAACCTAACTAGATTTTACCCTGGTGTCAGACCCATCAAGTCCTGCACACTTGGTAGAAATGTTAGATTACACAATATCTAACTTTAATCCATTTGTCATTCATCAAAACTTAGATTTGATTATTGGTACCAACTGCACCAACAATCTCTCCCTTTTTGATGCAATGACAACCTAGGTTAAAGTTAGAAAAATATATATAAAAAATAGCAATAAAAAATGATTTAAGAGAAAAATAACTTCAATTTCTATTTTATTCTCTTGATCATTTTAGGGTTAAGGTTTTAAAATTTTTTAGATTTATCTTTAATTTTCTTACTTAACCCTTACCCTCTCCTTTGACATTTATAAAAAATATGTAACTTAATAAGAGAAAATACGAAATAGGTAAATAGATGAGGTAAGCACATCAAGTGATAAACTCTTCAAAGGTAAGATTAAGAAAAATTACAAGTCTATTTCAGGGAGGATTTGTCAAGTATAAATATTTCAAGTATTTTGTTAGGCAATTTTCAAAACATAAGTTTTAAAGAATTATTAGGGAAGTGCTTTAAAAAAATTCAAGCCACTTTTCAAAATAATTCTTCAAAGTAGTGTTGCACAATAATTTTAAAGTTATTTTTTAAAATAACTATTGAAAGATAATTTTCAAAGTAATTTTTAAAATAATTTTTGAAGTATCTATGAAACCATCTTTGTCAAAGTATTTGCAAAAGATTTTTAAAGAAACTTTTAAAGTAATTTATTACTTTTAAAAAAAACATTTTTCAAAAAGTGTTGAAAGCATTTTTCCAAGCATTTTTCAAATATAATAAATTTCAAATAATTTTCAAAACTTCAAGTAAGTTTCAAAATAATTACAAGAGAATTTCATACCAGATTTTGTAAAAATTTTGTAGCATATTTTCTAAGGGCAATATTTTGAAAAAAAATTGTCAAACCTTTTTATAGTCTTTTTTCAATCTAAAATTCAAAAAAAATTATAAGTAAAATTCAAACATTTTATTTTCAAAAATAAGTTATGTTAAAGCAATAGTTTTTCAAGGAAATTGTCAACATTTTTCAAAAAACTTTGCAAGTAAAATAAAATTTTGAAGTAAAATACTTCAAAAGTAATTTTCAAATATCCTCCCCCTTAACCTGATATTATTTCTTAAAAATAATATTTATCTAATAATTATTCTTAAATATCTAACCTAGAGTTACTAACTAACTAATAGAAGATAGCATCATTCACTTGGTTAGTCAAGTATGTTAATCCAGCTAATTATTTACTAACATGGACCACTTAACTTGATCAATATATTTTTTATATTTAACGCCCAGACTTATTTTGATGTACTGATATCATCATCTGAAGTTCAGGCATAGTCTTAAGTATCTCACATCATTCTATATTTTTAAATACACAAACAAGGTAAGTATAATGTACTTGTGAGATGTTGGCTGCTAAAGCTATAGGAACATAATTTCTAGGGGAAGTCCTAGGCTAAGTCTATCACAGTTTTTGAAAAACTAGAAAAATGGGGAATTTAAGTAAAAAGTGAAACTAGGAGTTGCCTAAAAGTTGAAGATTGCATGTAAGAGAAAAGTAAAGTAGGAGATTTAGTCCTAATCTATCGTTCACATTTCTAACTATCAATGTAAGTTACTAAATTTGAATTCAAGGAGAGGTTTGGTAAATATGTCAGCTAGATTTGACTTAGACTCAACATAGTTGAGTTCAATATCTCCTCTAGCCACATGATCCCTGATAAAGTGATGTTTGATTTCAATATATTTGGTTCTTGAATGATGCATTGGATTTTTAGTTAAATTAATTGAGCTAAAGTTATTAATAAATATTTTTATATTTTTTTAGTTTAGGTTAAAATCTTTTAAAGTGTGTATCATGCATAATAACTGTCCTACACACTCCCCTATAGCTATATACTTTGCTTCAGTAGTAGATAAAGTAACACAATGTTGTTTTCTACTAAACCAGCTAATAAGTGATAATATAGGGAGTTGGCATCCACCACTTGTACTTTTTCAATATAAATTACAATTGACATAATATGAGTCAATGTAGCCTATAAGTTCAAAACTAGTTGTTTTGAGGTACAAAATTTCTATATTGGGTGTACCTTTCAAGTATCTAAAGATTCTTTTTATTATAATTAGGTAAGACTCCTTAGCACAGGTTTGATATCTAGCATACATACTAACTGTAAATAAAATATCACGTTGGCTTGTAGTTAAGTATAATAAACTACCTATGACACTTCTGTAATATTTTGCATCTACTAATTTTCCATTTGGATCACTATCTAAAGTTATATTAGTGGCTATTGGTGTTTTTATGTCTTTAGAATTTTCTATTTCAAACATTTTAAGTAATTCTATTGTGTATTTTTGTTGATAGATATAATTTCCTTCATTTATTTGTTTAACTTGTAGACCTAGGAAATAGGTTAGTTTACCTACTAAGCTCATTTCAAATTCTTGTTCCATTAAGGTAATAAATTCTTATATCAATTTAGAATTTATTGATCCAAAAATTATATTGTCTACATATATTTGGGTTATAAAAATGATTGTTTTAAGAGTTTTTACAAATAAGGTTGAGTCAACTCGACCTTGAGTAAAACCCTTAGAGATTAAGTAATTGGATAATCATTCAAACCAAGCCCTAGGAGCTTGTTTTAGATCATATAGTGCTTTCTTTAGCTTAAACACATAGTCAGGATAGTCTAAATTTTCAAACCCCGATCATTGACCTACGTAGAATTCTTCCTTGATGAGCCCATTTAAGAAGGAAGACTTTGCATCCATTTGGTAAAGTCTAAATCCTTTATGGATTGCATAATTTAGTAGCATTTATTGGTCCTGGTGTGGCCAACAAAAGGGGGGTGAATTTTCTTGAAATGATAAAAATATTCTTTTTTGAAACTTTCAACTTTAGATAAGACAAACACTTAAAAAAATAAAACTAAATAGCGTAAAAAGAGAACGAGACAGAAAGGTTTTACTTGGTTTACAACCAGAGAATTTCCTAAATCCGAGACAAATGAAGCTCAACTAGTGGACTCCTTCTTCAACACAAGTCAGAGGTAGAGAAGCCTCATACAAGACGTTGCTAGCACAGAACTTGAAAACAAAATGGAAAATAGTGTTGGAACCCCAAGGTTATTTTGGTGTGATCAACAAGTTAAGATAGGTCTTGTGTGTTTCTACCCTTGTGTCTAAGTGTGCAGGAGCTTAGGAGCACAAGTACTCGAGCGGAAGATGCAGCTAGCGAGAAGGACGGCACGCAGTACGTCCGAGGGACGAGGTGCTGCAGAAGAGTACACTGGCGGACGAGAAGGAAGAGTGCGGTGGTTCCGAGGGACGAAAGCCGGAGCGGAAGATTGCTTAGGGAGCAAGAGACACAGCTAGCGAGAAGGTCGGCATGGGGTGCGACCGAGGGACGAAGACTGTGGATGAGTATGTTGGTGCACGAGAAGGAAACACGCGGTGATTCTGAGGGACGAGAAGCCGGAGGGAAGCCTGCTCGAGAAGACCGGAAGTTGGGTTCGGGTGAGCCCTTTTCTAGATGGCAAAAATCACTCAAGTGAGCGGATTCAGAGTAGAAGACCCGGACCGAGGTGGACCGAACCGAAGCAAAAGGTCCCGATGGAGAAAAGTCAACATCTATTGACTTGGGGGTCCGGGGCGCCCAAAACAGTCCGGGGCGCCCTGACCAGCCCGGGGCGCTCGGAACCCTTCCGGGCGCCCGGACCGTGAAGTTTGACCAGATCGAGTCAATCTCGATCTGAACGTTGGGGGATAAAGTTTTATCCCCCCGGGCGCCCGGAACCCTTCCAGGCGCCCCGACCAAGGCTATAAATATAGTCTTGGTCCAGAAGCTCTATAACGAACTCCAAGTAATTAATTTCAATGCTTGTGTACTCTAGAGTTGTAGTTGAGCTTTTGTTTCTGCGCGTCAATGTTGTAAGAGGCTTCTCCGCCTGAAGGAGTATTCTAGTACTTTCAACTTCCTTGGATTAACAACCACATCAGTTGTAACCAAGTAAATATCTTGTGCCTCGTTCTTTATGTTTTTAATTTACTGCTTTGCTTTATTTATGCAAGTGTTAGCTTAAAGAGTTCGAGGAAGGGTTGTTTGTTTTTGTGTTTACAGGGTTATCCAACAACCCCCTCCTAGTCAGCCGCAACGGTCCTACAAGTGGTATCAGAGCTGAGACACTTTAAGAAGGACTGATCGCCGTCTGAAGCAACAAAACAATGGCTGGAGATAGCGTCTACCCACCTGCATTCAAGGGGGAGTTTGCTGTTTGTAAACAAAAATTAGAAGTATATTTAAATTTAGATTTTGGTATTTCTTTAATATTGAAATCTGGTTTCGAAGCACCAAAGACAACGAATGGAGAAGAACTAGATAAACACCTCTGGAACGAGAAGCAACGTAACGAGTATATGGTAAACGGTCGGGCAGAATTTCATCTTCTAATTGTAATACCAGATGAAGATCTCGACAGAATCGGAGAATTCAAAAGCGCAAAAGAACTTTGGGAAAAGTTCTTGAAGATTAATGAAGAATCAGAAGAAGTCGAAACTGAGACCAAGGAAATTACCGACACAGCAATCATAGCAGAAGACCCACCTAAAGATGAAGAAAGCTCAACCGAGATGAGCATCGAGAAAGGGGGAGAGTCTCCAGAAGAAAGCAATTCAACAGGGGGGAGAACCAACGACCCACAAGGTAAGTAAGGTATGACCTCTACCTTCTGTACAATTGATTAAAACATTTGAAAAGTTGCCGAAAGATTTTTACGAATTAGAAATTGAATCGTCGAAAAAGTTTTTCGGATTAAGAAATCTACTGTCAAAAGAATCATCAAAAGAATTTTGCAAAGTAAAGACATTGCCGAAAGAATTTTTACAAATTATATTGTCGGAAAATTTTATTAAGTTAGAATTTATACTATCCAAATATTTTTGCAAATTAGGAATTCAAAAAACAATAGAAAATGACATGTTACAATTTGTACAAATTTTTACATGTTCAAATTTTCTTGCTTCAAATTTAAGAAATTATGATAAATTAAAATGGAAATTTAAAACTTTCTGATAAAAATATTAGAATAAATAAATAAATGAATAGAAATTTTTTTTAATGTTATCAATTTTCTTAAATTTTCTTGCATAAAGTTTTGGGCTTAGAAAGATTTTTTCTTGATGGCGAAAACTTAGAAATTTTTCAAAAGTTATTTTTGACTTAGAAATTTCTCCTTGACTTGAAAATATTTTCTAGAAAATCATCGAAATAGATTTTTATAATTTTTTTAAGTGTCAACCCTTAGATTTTTCTTGCAACCCCAATTTTTTATGTGATCAAAGGGGGAGAAGAAAAAGTATAAGTCTAGGAGGAGGTAGAAAATTAGAAAATTGAAATTTTTTAAATTTTAATTTTTTCTATCTTGTTGCACGTTATTACAATATAAATTGTTTAATTTTCATGTCTATTTTGACCCTAGCTTAACTTGGGTTGATCACATCTAAAAGGGAGAGATTGTTGGAACACCAAGGTTATTTTGGTGTGATCAACAAGTTAAGATAGGTCCTGTGTGTTTCTAACCTTGTGTCTAAGTGTGCAGGAGCTTAGGAGCACAGGTACTCGAGCAGAAGACGCAGCTAGCGAGAAGGACACCACGCGGTGCGCCCGAGGGACGAGGTGCTGCGGAAGAGTACACCGACGGATGAGAAGGAAGCGTGCGGTGGTTCCGAGGGACGAAAATCGGAGCGAAAGATTGCTCGGGGAGCAAGAGACGCAGCTAGCGAGAAGGTCAGCACGAGGTGCGACCGAGGGAGGAAGACTGCGGATGAGTACGCTGGTGGACGAGAAGGAAACACGCGGCGATTCTGAGGGACGAGAAGCCGGAGGGAAGCCTGCTCGAGAAGACCGAAAGTTGGGTTCGGGTGAGCCCTTTTCTGGATGGTAGAAATCACCCAAGTAAGTGGATCCGGAGTAAAAGACCCGGACTGAGGCGGACCGAACCGGAGCAAAGGTCCCGACGAAGAAAAATCAACATCTATTGACTTGGGGGTCCGGGGCGCCCGGACCAGTCCGGGGCGCCCGGACCAGCCCTAGGCGCCCGGAACCCTTCCGGGCGCCCGAACCGTGAAATTTGACCAGATCGAATCAATCTCGATCTGAACGTTGGGGATAAAGTTTTATCCCCCCCAGGGCGTCCGGAACCCTTCCAGGCGCCCCGACCAAGGCTATAAATATAGCCTTGGTCCAAAAGCTCTATAACGAACTCCAAGTAATTAATTTCAACGCTTGTGTACTCTAGAGTTGTAGTTGAGCTTCTGTTTCTGAGCGTCAATGTTGTAAGAGGCTTCTCCGCCTGAAGGAGTATTCTATTACTTTTAACTTCCTTGGATTAACAACCACATCAGTTGTAACCAAGTAAATATCTTGTGTCTCGTTCTTTATGTTTTTAATTTACTACTTTTCTTTATTTATGCAAGTGTTAGCTTAAAGAGTTCGAGGAAGGGTTGTTTGTTTTTGTGTTTACAGGACTACCCAACAACCCCCTCCTAGTCGGTCGTAACGGTCCTACAAATAGAAGTACAAAAAGTCGATCACTGTTTGATTCATTGATAATCAATCCATCCCCAGAATGATGTCGAACTCTAGCATCAGAAATACTATCAAGTCGGCATGCATAGTATGGCCTTGCAGCACCATCTTGAGATTCTGGACGATGCCAGTCGTACTCAACTCCTCTCCAGAAGGAATCGTCACTAGTAGACTTTCTGTCAAACCCTCCTGAGCAATCCCCTTACGACACACAAACACATGCGAAATAAAAGAGTGAGTAGCTCCTGAATCAAATAGGGCTTTGGTGGCTACTCCTGAAACCAATACTCTGCCAGCACTTAAGTAATATGCATACACATAGGACAATAGTTGCATAAAGCATGAAAGGAGCTAAAGTTCAAATGATAAGGCGGCATAGATTACTATCTCAAATATTCAGAAGCCTAAAATAAAGCACGTAAGGTTACCTGTAATCAAGGTAGTGTCTAAGTCAGCCTCCTCAGTCTTCATCACATAAACCCTCCCGGTCACGGGCCCCCTCAGTTGTGGGCAATCGAAGGACAAGTGGCCCGGCTACTTATGTTGGTGCAGGAAGCATCCGACGATCGAACCTAAGTTTTGATAATGGCAAAGGGATTCAAAGTTAAGATTCTTTGTTATCTAATATGTTGAATGAGTGTTTCAGGAAAGTCCTAACTGCGATTAGGCAAAGGGAAAACCCTAGGGGGCGGTAACCCTAGGTCATAGGGGGTGGTAACCCTATGCGGAAAGTCTTGGCAGGTCGATGGCTTCAGGCAAAAGTCCTAGGGGGTGGTAACCCTAGGTGAAAAGTCTTGGTGTCGCGAACCAGGTGAAAGACTGGACTAGCCTGGGAAGCGGATGTCCAGCAGAAAGTCCGGAAGCATCGAGTGCTGAGCAAAAGTCCAGTCGATCTGGAGGATCGACTGGCAACAGGTAAATCTCCTGAGTGGAGTAGGTGAGGACGCGTTCCCCGGACGGTCCGAAGACTGTCAATTATTCTTTACTATGTTTTATCAGATTCTAACATTGTCTTACAGGGTATTTGCTCGGACTAACCTTGTTTTGCAGGTGAGGAACCTGCTGGAAAAAGGTGGTTCGGGCGCTCGGGATGGATCCGGGCGCCCGGAGGTCCAGGCGCTCGGAACAGGTCTGGGCGCTCGGGACCAAGTTCTATCCCTGCTGCGACTTCGCCACGTGGAGCATCCTGGTTGGTTGGCCACGTCACACTCCAGGCGCCCGGAAGGGATCCAGGCGCCCAGAACGTCATATAAAAGGAGGGTTGAGGTGCAGCTTCAATCAACAACAAATTCTAAGTGATCTTTCATCTACACGCTGCTCCAAAAGACGCTCCGAAGTGCTACTACAAGTGCCCGACGACCCGAAGCTTCAGAATTAGCATTTCTTGTTGTCGGTATAATTTTTGATAGCTTTTATTTGTACTCATAATTGTAATCTTTTAACGAGCTTATAGTTGTTGCCCACCGGAAGCGATCAAGGATCGCGGGCCTTCGAGTAGGAGTCGACTTAGGCTCCGAACGAAGTAAAATCGACCTGTCTCTTTGTGTTGTCTCTTTATTTTATTTCCGCTTATTCCGCTGCACGTTTTAACTCCGATAGTTTTCCGATAATCGAACGAAATAGCCACGAGCGCTATTCACCCCCCCCCCCCTCTAGCACTTCTCGATCCAACAATTAGTATCAGAGCAGGGTCGCTTCGAATAGGTGAAACCACCATTCAAGCATTTCTTTTGTGGCTTTTTCGTCTATTTAGGCTAAAAATAAAACCTTACGGCTTTCGTTTTTTTTCCTCCAAATTTTTTTCAAAAAATTCATTTTCATATTTTCACAATTGATTGGGATTAACGAAATATCGAATTTGGAAGAATTTGAAATAATATTTTTTAAATATTTTTTAACAATATTTTTATTTTATTATTATTTTATCATTTTTTCTAGAAACTCGTAAATTTTTATTTCTAGCTTTCTATCACACTACTAATCCAGGATTAAGTCCTGGGACAAGTTTTTGCTCACTTTTTGTGCAAGATTCAATGGCTCTCCAAGAAGGCTATAGCACCACTCGACCACCGCTCTTCTCTGGTGAAGACTTCGGCTACTGGAAAGGCCGAATGGAGTCGTACCTACAAACCGAGTTCGATGTCTGGATGATCACCAAGACCGGGCTTGAAATACCAACTGACGACGTCGGCATACCACTACCGTACTAGAACTGGGACGCGAACCTTATCAAAAAGGTAGAGGCAAACGCAAAAGCAACGTATACAATTCAGTGCGGCTTAACGAATAAGGAGCTGAATCGCGCCGGCACGTTCTCAAGCGCCAAGGAGCTATGGGAGAATCTGATTCAGTTACACGAAGGTATGTCAGACACAAGTAAGCATGATAAATTATTTGAATTACATGAGCAGACTGATACTACTCTGGCCGAGGAAGGTATTGCGTTGGTTGCAGGTACAAGCATAACACAGGAAGCTAGAAAGATGAAGGCAACATGGTCTGAGTCATCAGACGAATCCGAATCCGACGCAGAAGAGCAGACGAGTTTCCTTGCTCTACCAGTACTAGCATCCGTGGCCGAAACTGAGTCCGAGTTCGAATCCGAAACCGAGAACGAGTCAGATACCGAGTCCGAGCGAAGCCACGGATCCGTATCCGTTTTCGAAGGACCCAAACTCACTGTAAGTGCTCTAATTTCAAGTATTAGCTTAGATGATTCAGAAAATTTAATTCCTTACTTATTAAAGAAGTTGGCTAAATCCAACGTCCGAGTTAAGTCGCTCCAAAAGGAGGTAACAGCCCTTAAGGAAGCGACTGACTTAAGTGCTTTAACTGAGCCAGTTCAAATTGGAAATTCGACTCAAGTCCAACAACTTGAGGAAGAAAATTCTAATTTGAAAACTCAAATTAAAGAACTCAAGAACACGTTGGAACAGTTCACCTTGGGTTCCAAGAATCTAGATCTGATTCTTGGAAAACAGCGAGCCATTTACAACAAAGCCGGACTTGGATTTAAGACCAAAACGAAATACAAATCGTATTTATCATTAGTTAATAGAAATAATATAAAGGTAGTCCAAGCATGGGTCCCCAAGTCCAAATTGATCAATCAAGTTGGACTTGGCCAATACTGGGTTCCGAAGGATCAAATACACTACCTCGATAGACAATATCGAGGCCATGATTCAGGGGGAGCAAAAAGAAAAATGATATTAATCAAACCAACTTAATTCAAAATTCAAATTACAAATTCTAAATTCGAAATTAAATTAAAATTCATAAATTCAAAATTCAAATTATAAATTCAAAATTCGAAATTAAAATAAAATTCAAAAATTCAAAAATGAAATTACAAATTCAAAATTCGAAATTAAATTCAAAAATCAAATTACAAATTCTAAATTCGAAATTAAATTAAAATTAAAAAATTCAAAATTCAAATTACAAATTCAAATTTTGAAAGTAAATCAAAATTCAAAAATTCAATTTAAATCAAAGAAAAATAGATGGAGGATCCAAACTAGCTGGCACCTCCTAACTAAACTACCCGACTGGGTAACTGAACTTAATCTACCCGAAATGGGTAAACAAGAGTAGACTACCCGGCAGGGTAATTAAGGTTAGAAAAAATGGGCTACGTTTAACTTAACCCACGGTACTGGTGAAGTTTTTGGATGATAGTAAGTTAGAGAAGCTTGGGCATCGCATGTCTAGGAAGATATGGCTTCGACCTGGTACATTTGGCCAAGTGGAACTGACCGAAGCTACCCTTAAATGGATCCTAACTAGTTAGACCAAGGTTTAGTACTAAGTTCAATGGGTAGGACTATTTGGAAAACCTCGAAGGCATGGTTACTTTAATGAGTTCCTTGTGACTCACCATAGCCCAGAAGTTTATCCAAAGAATGCTTACTTGTTGAACCCAAAGCTAAACCTAAATCTAACACAAAGTTAAACCAAACCCTTAAATTGAACCTCAATTCATCTCACAAAAATTATAGGATTCCTTGATTGAAAATTCAGATCGGGTGAGATGACTAAGTAATTAAAAACAAACTGATAATTAATTCAAATTCAAATTAATTTCAAAATTACTTCAAAACTTAATTTTAAAATTCATTTAAAAATCTTTTAAAAAGTATTTTGAAAAATCTTTTCAAAAATCATTTTAAAAATCTTTTCAAAACTTAATTTCAAAATCATTTCAAAATCTTTTTAAAAACATAATTTCAAAATTATTTCAAAACTTAATTCCAAAATCTTTTAAAATTCTTTTAAAAATTATTTGAAAAATCTTTTCAAAATCATTTTCAAAATCTTTTCAAAATCATTTTAAAAATCTTTTCAAAACTTAATTTCAAAATCATTTCAAAATCTTTTTAAAAACATAATTTCAAAATTACTTCAAAACTTAATTTTAAAATTCATTTAAAAATCTTTTAAAAAGTATTTTGAAAAATCTTTTCAAAAATCATTTTAAAAATCTTTTCAAAACTTAATTTCAAAATCATTTCAAAATCTTTTTAAAAACATAATTTCAAAATTATTTCAAAACTTAATTCCAAAATCTTTTAAAATTCTTTTAAAAATTATTTGAAAAATCTTTTCAAAATCATTTCAAAATCTTTTAAACTTAATTTCAAAATCATTTTCAAAATCTTTTCAAAATCATTTTAAAAATCTTTTAAAACTTAATTTTAAAATTATTTGAAAAATCTTTCAAAATCATTTTAAAAATCTTTTAAAACTTAATTTCAAAATTTATTCGAAAAATCTTTTCAAAATCATTTTAAAAATCTTTTAAAACTTAATTTTAAAATTATTTGAAAAATCTTTCAAAATCGTTTTCAAAATCTTTTCAAAATTATTTTAAAAATATTTTAAAACTTAATTTCAAATTTTATTTGAAAAATCTTTTCAAAATTATTTTAAAAATCTTTTAAAACTTAATTTTAAAAATTTATTTGAAAAATCTTTAAAAATCAGTTTCAAAATCTTTTCAAAATCATTTTAAAAATCTTTTAAAACTTAATTTCAAAACTTATTGAAAAATCTTTGAAAAAACTTATTTCAAAATCCTTTGAAAAATATTTGAAAAACTTATTTCAAAATCCTTTGAAAAAACTTATTTCAAAATCCTTTGAAAAACTTATTTCAAAACCTTTGAAAAAACTTATTTCAAAATCCTTTGAAAAATATTTGAAAAACTTATTTCAAAATCCTTTGAAAAATCTTTGAAAAAACTTATTTCAAAATCCTTTGAAAAATATTTGAAAAACTTATTTCAAAATCCTTTGAAAAAACTTATTTCAAAATCCTTTGAAAAAACTTATTTCTAAATCCTTTGAAAAATATTTGAAAAACTTATTGAAAAATCTTTGAAAAAACTTATTTCAAAATCCTTTGAAAAATATTTGAAAAACTTATTTCAAAATCCTTTGAAAAATATTTGAAAAACTTATTTCAAAATCCTTTGAAAAATATTTGAAAAAACTTATTTCAAAATCCTTTGAAAAATCTTTGAAAAAACTTATTTCAAAATCCTTTGAAAAATATTTGAAAAACTTATTTCAAAATCCTTTGAAAAATATTTGAAAAACTTATTTCAAAATCCTTTGAAAAAAACTTATTTCAAAATCCTTTGAAAAATATTTGAAAAACTTATTTCAAAATCCTTTGAAAAAAACTTATTTCAAAATCCTTTGAAAAATCTTTGAAAAACTTATTTCAAAATGCTTTGAAAAAACTTATTTCAAAATCCTTTGAAAAATATTTGAAAAACTTATTTCAAAATCCTTTGAAAAATACTTGAAAAACTTATTTCAAAATCCTTTGAAAAGTATTTGGAAAACTAATTTCAAAATCCCTTGCTCCCCTAAATTTACTAGACTTATGAAAACATGGAATTAGCCCTGAAGGAAATGGAGATTTGAAGTTTGAGCATGCTCATACTTTAGGGCTCTGATACCTGAATAAAACAATCTGGATAACTTAAAACCTATTTAACCTCATGCTTGGACTTAAAGACCAGCTAAAATAAATAACCTAAATTAAACATTTAGTCACTCCCTCTTTGTATTAACAAATTCTTACTCCTATCTTTTCAAAATTAAGTTTTAACGCTAAGTACCTTTTAAACTGAACCTACATTCTCAAAATTCATTGTTTGCAAAAGGCTTAGCTAAAGTGACTCATATAGCAACCTTCGAACTTTCTCAAACTTAGCCCCCTTATAAATTTTAACTCTAAATGCTAAAATACTTTTCTAAGTTAAAAATATTCCGTTTAACTAAGTTTCACAAGCCTTCTTCTCTCAAAAAGATTTTTTTCTTAAAATCTTAAAACTTGCTTTCAACTGATTTTTGATATATGGCAAAGGGGGAGAGTAGAAGAAAATTTAAAGAATTAAAGAAAATTGAAAGAAATTCAAATTTAAAATAAAAAAGGTGAGCTTTTATTAAGGGGGAGTCTTTATATTAAGGGGGAGCTCAGGGGGAGTCTTTATGTTAAGGGGGAGCTCTGCACTTAACTATCATTATGCTTGCATTTTCATGCTTATCTTTTAATGGCATTATTTTCTTAACTTTGAATTTTCGTTGCCATAATCAAAAAGGGGGAGATTGTTGGTGCAGGAAGCATCCGACGATCGAACCTAAGTTTTGATAATAGCAAAGGGATTCAAAGTTAAGATTCTTTGTTATCTAATATGTTGAATGAGTGTTTCAGGAAAGTCCTAACTGCGGTTAGGCAGGTGAAAACCATAGGGGGTGGTAACCCTAGGTCCTAGGGGGTGGTAACCCTAGGTGGAGAAAAGTCCTAGCTGTGGTTAGGCAAAGGGAAAACCCTAGGGGGCGGTAACCCTAGGTCATAGGGGGTGGTAACCCTATGCGGAAAGTCTTGGCAGGTCGATGGCTTCAGGCAAAAGTCCTAGAGGGTGGTAACCCTAGGTGAAAAGTCCTGGTGTCGCGAACCAGGTGAAAGACTGGACTAGCCGGAGAAGCGGATGTCCAGCAGAAAGTCCGGAAGCATCGAGTGCTGAGCAAAAGTCCAGTCGATCTGGAGGATCGACTGGCAACAGGTAAATCTCCTAAGTGGAGTAGGTGAGGACGTGTTCCCCGTAGAGGGAACAGTAGGCGTCGGGTCGACCTAGGGTTTCCGGCTGGAAATCCAAAGTCAGACTCGGACAGTCCGAAGACTGTCAATTATTACTTATTGTGTTTTATCATATTCTAACATTGTCTTGCAGGGTATTTTGCTCGGACTAACCTTTGTTTGCAGGTGAGGAACCTGCTGGAAAAAGGCTGTCCGGGCGCCCGGGACCAAATTCTATCCCCTGCGCGACTTCGCCACGTGGAGCATCCTAGTTGGTTGGCCACGTCACACTCCAGGCGCCCGGAAGGGATCCAGGCGCCCGGAACCGCATATAAAAGGAGGGTTGAGGTGCAGCTTCAATACACAACGAATTCTAAGTGATCTTTCATCTACACGCTGCTCCAAAAGACGCTCCGAAGTGCTACTACAAGTGCCCGACGACCCGAAGCTTCAGAATTAGCATTTCTTGTTGTCGGTATAATTTTTGATAGCTTTTATTTGTACTCATAATTGTAATCTTTTAACGAGCTTATAGTTGTTGCCCACCGGAAGCGATCAAGGATCGCGGGCCTTCGAGTAGGAGTCGACTTAGGCTCCGAACGAAGTAAAATCGACCTGTCTCTTTGTGTTGTCTCTTTATTTTATTTCCGCTTATTCCGCTGCACGTTTTAACTCCGATAGTTTTCCGATAATCGAACGAAATAGCCACGAGCGCTATTCAACCCCCCCCCCCTCTAGCGCTTCTCGATCCAACAGCTTACACTTGTAGCAGACTCCGGCTCCCAGCAAACACTTCCCCGCATGCTGGCGTCCACAAGTCTGACAAGTAGGTTTCTCCAGCTGCATCAGAGGCTTCGAAGCCTGCAGCCCCTGTGGCTTCCCTGAACTGGATGGTTTCGCTTTCCCCTGCGTCCTCGGAGGTCCCGTAAACTGTCTCTTCACCTGCAACTGTAGTTGTGAATGAGATGGTCTTTTCCTCTGTGACTCTACTTGTAAGTCCCTCAGTGTCTGCTCTGACCTGAAGGCCCTCTTCAGTGCTGCAGCATAATCTGCAGGATCTGACATCAACACATCCCTGCGAATAGCGGGACTCAAGCCATCTAGAAAATACTGTAGTTTCTCCGCGGGGTTATAAGCAATGAGGGGCGAAAAGTGGCAGCCCCTATCAAACTTCTTGACATACTCCGCCATAGACATATCTCCCTGTCGGAGATTCCTAAACTCCCTCTTCAGTCGCGCCTGAACATCTGGTGTAAAGTATTTGTCATAGAAAATCTTTTTGAACTCCTCCTAGGTCAGAGTCTCCATATGCACAGTCCTTTCTGCCCCTTCCCACTAAAGGCCAGCATCATCCTTCAACTTGAAGATAGCGCAACTAACTCTGGCTACACCCTCTAGTCTCATGTAACGGGAAATCGTCTCCAAGGATCTGACCCATCCCTCAGCAACGAATAGATCAGTAGAGCCAGTGAATTATGGGGGCCCCATCTTACGAAATTTCTCATACGACATCTCAGTCCTCGCTGCTTGAGAGGTGTCGGCATTTTGATGAAGTAAATGAGCTAGGCCAGCTAACACCTGCTCGCTGGCGTTCAATGGCGCCAGTGTATTCCGGCGTTTAGGAGGCATATGGGGATACATCACAACCCCTACTCAATCATAGCATGCTCAGATAAAATAAATATATACATACCCTCAAATCATCAATAAAGCATCATATAATAAGGAAATCAACAAAATCAACGTTATAAAATACTCAAGATCAAGAACCATTTAATATAGCTCAACCATCCAATAAAGATATAAAAGGCTAAAACTCACAGACTTGGGGCGTGACTCCTTGAGTTTTCTACATCCAGCTGTAGGCACAACCCAAAACAGGACCTTGCACTGATACCAACTGTCAACCCCTAAAGTTTTAAATGAATAAATAGTTTTTTTAACCATTTTTTTTAGCCTTACTATTCACATCAACAGTGATTTAGATGGATATATAGAAAATGTTAAATTTCATCCCATCATAAATAAATAACAGAAAATGAAAATAATTTATAAAATAATTTATTTAGTTTATAAGTATCTGAACCCAGTGCAGAACCAGTCAAAACTTGAACTAATGCGACAACTGTAAAGAAGAAAAAGAAAACATGTCTTTTTATTTTAACCTCCCTCAACAACTCCAAAAGTAAGTCATGCTGAAAACGTAAGGGTCACTGGATCGAGTGCCTTGCTACAATATAGCCCGCTCAAGAATCTTGCCCCCTCTACCTCTGGCTCATGCTCTCCTGCACCAAACAACCACAGTGAGTCTTAAGACTCAACAAGTACAAAATTCGAAAATAACAAGTACCACATATGCAAACACATGCAATATAAACTAAACAAACTCAAGTAAATATTTATGAACCGAAAGACATGAATGAACTTGCTCAACTAATTTTCTTAACTCAACTTCTAGATTTTTACCACTCAACCTCATGTCGCTTGATCAAGCTCTGTCAAACCATGGTACCAGGCTGGCATGGCATCCCAGTACTTTTCTGGAATCCATACCTATCAAGTGCAGGGCACCCCGGTGCTTGTCCAAAGTCCACTATGCGTCAATTTGATATGGCTAAATGAGACAACTCTCGGCCCTATATCCGTCAAAGAACACTACATTCAAGTCACCTCATCAAACAAAAAAAATTATTTTTCCTCGCCTCAAATCTCAACCCCTTTCTTTTTCTCAAACTAAAGTTTTGAAATAACTATTGGAACATCATAAGACATGCTTGACAATCAAAATAATCAATCCATGTAAATCGGCTGCCCCTAAAAACCCAAAAACTCATCTTGCTCAATTCTACCCTGACAATATGCAGTCTAGTAGTCTTACCTTAAAATTCATAACTTATTCGTTTCTAAGCTGAATCGCTCCCTGTTTGAACCCACACAACCCTAACTCAAAGGACTATCACTTGGACTTGGTCCTAACCATGCAGACCCAAGAAAACAGCATGTACAACTTAAACCAACTTGCTGGTCGTGCACAGGCAGCAAACCAGCACACACTCACCAAATAAATTCATAACTGATTCATTTCTAAGCCAAATCGACCTCCGTTTGAACCCACACAATTCTAACTCGAAGGACTATCACTTGGACTTGATCCTAACCATGCAGACCCAAGAAAACAGCATGTACGACTCAAACCAACTTGCTGGTCGTGCCCAGGCAGCAAACCAGCGCACACTCACCAAATAAATTCATAACTGATTCATTTCTAAGCCAAATCGACCTCCATTTGAACTCACACAATCCTAACTTGAATGACTATCACTTGGACTTGATCCTAACCATGCAAACCCAAGAAAATAGCATGTATGACTCAAACCAACCTGCTGGTCGTGTACAGGCAGCACACCAGCAATCCAACATATTTTTGGGGACCCTAGGCAGCCTTGACATGAAAGGAGTATCATAAAACATAAACTTTAATATTTTATTATGTCTAAAACGAAAGGAAATGCGTAATTCATAACATACAGTAACTATGGACGAATGGTACATAGAGAAAACTTTGTACTTGCCTTCACATGGATATCTTACAACCACGACGTCACAAGGCGGCAAAGGAAGCTGGGGAACACACGAGCACCCCTGGATCTCTGAACTCCAAGCTTGAAAATTGATGGGAAAAGATTAGGGGTGACGGCCAAGGGTTCTAGGTTTGTATCCGAGGAGGCTAGGTTTTTTTAAGCTTTATATAGTATGTAAGCAATTGCTACACGATACTTATAAAAGTACTGATCAAAAGTCCAACCATTAACCCACTTTAATTTTTCGAAATTAAGGCTTATTTGGGGTGAAAAACATGTGTGCAAAAGTTTTTATTATTATTATTATTTTAATAAAAGTGCTATCCAATCTTACTAATTAATTTTTTTTCCTAAGGCACGAAAAGTAAACTCAAGAACACATTTTATAAAAATAGTCTTTACCTTGGTGTTCCCGTCCTCTCCTTTCATGCCTCGTATCATCAAAAACTAAAATTCTAAAAGAACTCATCATTAAATAATTTAATTAAATCAAATAATATGATAATGGAATAAAATTCATAATACTACTACTAACAATAATACTAGAACATGCGATTTAGTAGTGAAATTTTCGGATGCTACACTAATGATCGGTTCTTGATCCTTGAGTGTAGGTATGCGACTGTTTCACCTTCTTCCATCAGGAGGTTGCTGATTTAGTTTCGGAGAAGGTCTCATCTAGTGAGTTTCACTTCTAAGGTCCCTTCATGCAACTCCAAATTATCCCAGAGCTCTTTGGCTAACTCATAGGCTCTTATCCAGTTGACTTCTTATGGTGATAAAATGCTCAACAAATGAAATTCTATCTTGTCATTTGCCAAGAAGTCGGCTTGCTCTTTCTTTGCCCACAAATATTCTTCTTTGTCGGTTCCTTGTTGATCTTTAGGTGCTACAAAACTATATTTCATAATTAATAATAAATCAAAATTCATTTTCAAGAATACCTCCATCTTCTTTTTCCATGTCGCTAACTCCCCCTCGAACATAGATAAGTAGATGATTGGTCTGGTCATTTCTTATGCTTCAGTCGACGGTTAGTCCTTTTGAAGTGTCCTCGCTCTGATACCACTTATTGGTCGAGAGCGGATCCTCTGAACCGCACTTTGCGGTCTAGAGGATGGACCACTCCATTCATTGGTCCATTTGAATGGACCCCATCTATTAAACAGGTGGGGTGCATTCAAATGGACCAATGAATGGAGTCGTCCATCCTCTGGTCCACATTTTTACGAACCAGAGGATCCCTCCTGCTTATTGCTCCCAGTGTTGTCGGTAAAAGGTAAGTGAATTATTTGAAATGAAAAAAATATCCTTTCTCAAAGTTTTCAACTTTAGATATGAAAAACACTTTAAAAAACAAAACTAAATAGTGTAAAAAGAGTATGAGACATAAAGGTTTTACTTGGTTTGTAACCAGGGAAGTTGCTAATCCAAGACAAATGAAGCTCAACTAGTAGACTCCTTCTTTGATATAAGTCAAAGGCTGAGAAACCTTGTACAGGATGTTAATAGCATAGAACTTGAAAATAGAATGGTAAATTGAAGTAAAGAAAGTATTGTATTCAATGTCAAGCACCAAGCCTCCTTTTGTAGGATCACTAATCGAAGTGACCATTTAATGATGAGGGGCTCAATCTGGGCACTCATAACTAAATAGTGTAAAAAGAGTACGAGACATAAAGGTTTTACTTGGTTTGTAACCAGGGAGGTTGCTAATCCAAGACAAATAAAGCTCAACTAGTAGACTCCTTCTTTGATATAAGTCAGAGGCTGAGAAACCTCGTACAGGATGTTAATAGCATAGAACTTGAAAATAGAATGGTAAATTGAAGTAAAGAAAGTATTGTATTCAATGTCAAGCACCAAGCCTCCTTTTATAGGATCACTAGTTGAAGTGACCATTTAATGATGAGGCTCAATCTGGGCGCTCATACCCGATTCAAGTGCCCCCAACTGGTCACCTCAATCTACTTCACACTGGTAAGGGGAAAATCATTTATCCACTCCTGGGCACCTAAACTTTGTCTAGGCGCCCAGACAAGTCAACTCAGGTTGACTTTGTCAGGTCTTCCACTCCAATCACTTGGGTGATTTTTTGGCCATCCAAAGTTTAGCTCATCCAAACTTAACTCCGGCCTTCTCTCCTTGAGAAGTCTTCCACTCCGGCTTCTCATCCCTTGGAAGCATCGCACACATCCTTCTCGCTCCACCGACATACTCTTCCATAACTTCTCATCTCTCGGATACAATGAGCATGTCGACTCAATTCTCATACCATCCTTCTCATTCACCGCATCTTCTGCTCGACTTCTTGTGTTTCTAAGTTCCTACACACTTAGACACAAGGGTCAGAACACCATAGGACCTAATTTAATCTGGATGATCATATCAAAACATACTCAGGGTACTTACAGCATTCTAATAGATTCAAGTCTAGCTACTAGGGCATATGTTTCATCATAGTCAAGTCCTTCTACTTGACTAAACTCTTTGGCTACTAATCTACCTTTATTCCTTACGATTTCCCCTTTTTCATTTAGTTTGTTTCTAAAAATCTATTTTGTTTCTATAGACACTTTCCCTTTAGGTAATGGAACTAAGTCCCAAACTTCACTTCTTTCAAATTGGACTAATTTTTCCTGCATGGCTAAGATTCAGTTTGGGTTAAGTAAGGATTCTTCAATAGTTTTGGGTTTAATCTTAGAAATTAAAACAATTTGACTTAGATTTCTAAAGGCTAACCTAGTTTGAACCCTTTGATCTGGGTCTCCTATTATTTGATACACTAGATGATCTAGGTTAATTCTAATTACTCTAGACTCAGTTTGTGTTAATTGGTTTTCTTCTGGGTGAGTTGGTTTATTTTCTTATTCTTCTAATTGATTTAGGGTTTCACTATCTCCCTCTTGATTAGATCTAGATCTGATAAAGTTGATTGGTTTAATTAGGTTTGGCTTTGGTTAGATTCTTTAGGGTTATTGGTTTCATCAAATTTTACATTTTCTATTTCTTAAATTCTTAGGGTACTTTTGTTACAAACTCGATAGGCTCTACTATTTAGTGAATACCCTATGAATATCTCAGTTTTTATTTTTGATATAAATTTTTCTAAATGTTCTCTTGTATTTAAGATGTAGACATTATATCCAAATACTTTAAAATAATTAATGTTAGGTTTTTTATTATTATAGATTCATAAGAGGTTTTACTATGTATTTTATGAATTATTATTCTATTCTGGGCATAGCAGGTTGTACTTACAACATCAGCCCAGAGGTATTTAGTAAGTTGGTATTCATTAAACATTATTCTCGTGGCTTCTTGTAGGGTCCTATTTTTTCTTTCCACTACTCTATTTTGTTAGGGTGTTTTAGGGAAGAAAAATTCTTGGTGATAGCCATTTTCTAGATAGAATTTTGTAAACTTATGTTTTTAAAATTCGTCACCATTATCGCTCCTAATTCTTTTGATTTTTAATTCTTTTTTATTTTTTGTTTGTTTAGAAAAATTATTGAATATTTCAAAGGTTTCATCTTTGTTTCTTAAGACTTTTACCCAAGTGAATCTTGAATAATCATCGAATATTACTAGGCAATATAGGCTACCATTAATTGACTTCACTCCATATGAGTTAAATAAGTCTAAATGTAATAACTCTAGTATAGAGTTGGTTTGAGTTTGATTGGTTAGTTTGTGGTTTGATTTGGATTATTTTCCTTATTGGCAAGCATTACAAATTATTGCATCTAAATTAGGTAATTTTGGTAGTCCTCTAACTAAGTCATTTAGTATGGTGAGATTTCTAAAGTGTGTGTGGAATAGTTTTCTATATCATAACTAGGTTTCCTCTTTTTGTATCAAGTGATACTTAAATGAGGAGCTAGTTAAATTGATTACATAGATATTGCCTCTTTTAAACCCTTTAAGTCTTATATTAGGGTTGTCTATGTGCTTAATCAGACATTCAGAGGATAAGAACTTAATCTTATAATTAAAATTACATAATTGACTAATGCTAAGTAAGTTAAATTTAAAATCATCAACAAGTAATACCTTCTTAATAACAAAATCATATTAAGTTCAATATTAAATATTCCAATTACTTTAAGTTTGTCATTATTTCTAAAGGGAATCATTCCTAAGCTCTTGAATCTTAATTGAGTAAATTTGGTGTGATATCCAGTCATATGACTAGAACAATCACTATCCAATATCCACTTGGATTCCTAAAAAAGTAAGAGCCATTATTAATTTTGAATCATGATTAAGCTTAATTTAGGTATGATTAGAGTCTCAATTTCATCTGGCTAGTTTAAATTTTATTTTATTCTTTAGGTTATCAATTTTAATTTAATTTGAATGTTAGTTTGATTTTATTTTAATTTAAATGTTAGTTTGATTTTTAATTAGATTAAGTTTGAATCTGAATTTAATTTGAAGTAAGTTAAGTTTAGGTTAAATTTGAATTCTATTGATCTAATCATCTCACCTAGTTTAAGTTTTTAGACAAAGGTATCCTATAATTTTGTCAAATGAGTTAAGTTGATTTTTAGGGGTTGGTTTAACTTTATTAGATTCAAGTTTATCTTTGGGTTCATCAAGCAAGCATTCTTCGAATAAATTTTTAGGTTATGGTGAGTCACCTGGACATCATTAAAGTAACCAGGTGTTTTGAGATTTTTTAAATAGTTCTGGCCAAAGAACTTAATACAAAAATTTAGTCTAACAAGTTTATATTAGTAAGGGGTAGCTTTAGTTAGTTTTACTAAGTCAAATGTACTAGGTCAAACACTTGATTCTTCCAAGACATGCATAGATATAGCTTCCCTATCTACTATCATTCTAACGTTTCTAGTACTATTTACTAAGTTAAATTAATCCTAATGTTTTTTAGTCCTAGTTACCCTTACTGGGTAAGGTTCATGTTCTTGAGGTGCCAACTAATTTGGAGCATCCCCCTAAATTATAGAATTTTGAGTTGGATTTGTGTCGATTTGTTTTATAGTTGAAATATGTTTGGTTGTAGTTTTGTTTGTAAGTTTTTAAGCTTTGATTGCATTTGTAGTTGTAGTTTGGTTTTGTAAGTTTCTTTGGTTTATTGAAATTATTCAGGGATTTATTTGTTTTACTAGAATGGATTTTGTTTTTGGGTATATAAAATTGTTTTTGTCCATTTTGTTTTAACAAGTAAGATTTGGGTGCCCAAGATTTGACTTGGTTTTTAGTCTAGCAAAAAAATGAGGTAAATATTTTATTCGAGCTATTTTTATATCTGAGTCCGGATTTGTTGTAAACTACCCTTCATGATCCAAGAATGATGTCAAGGTTTTTGGATCTTGTTGTAAACTTTTCTAGTAAACTTTTAAGGTTTATAATTTCATATTTCAGTGTTGAATTTCCTTCTTCAAGTTTAATATTTTGAGTTGAATTTTCAAGCTGACTTGGTTTAGGGTTTGATTTAAGTTGTTCTTTTGGTTCCTCATTGTCTTTGCTAAGTATGTTTACTTGATTTTCAGCAATAGTTAATTTTCTATCTAGATATGCTAAATTTGAAAATTTTAGGGGACGTTTGGAATCGGAATGGGAATGAATATCATAGTATTATGGAATGGGAATGAGTATGAGCTTGGGTATCATTCTTAAAAATGATGTTTGGTTAGTTAAATATTTTTAATCGGAATGAACATAAATTTCTTTTTTTACCCTTACAGAAAAATAAAAGACAAAATTAGATGGGAGAGAAAGTTGAATGTGAGAGAAACATATGATGAGAGAAAAATGATGAGAAAGAAAGTGTGATGAGAGAGAAAGTGTGTTGGGAAAAAATGAAGAAAGAGAAAGTATGATGAGAGAAAATGAGGAGAGAGTGCATGATAAGAGAGATTGAGAAGAGAAAAAGTATGATGAGAGAGAAAGTGTGCTGAGAGAAAAAGAGTGATAGGAAAAAATGAAGAGAAAGAAAATATTATGAGAGAAAATGAAAGAGTGAGGAGAGAGAAAGTACGATGAGAGCGAAAGAGTGATGGGGAAAATGAAGAGAGAGAAAGTATGATGAGAGACTGAGGAGAGAGAAAGGATGTTGAGAGAGAAAGAGTGATGGAAAAAAAGAGGGAGAAAGTATTAAGAGAGAAAATGAAAAAGTGAGGAGAGAGAAAGAGTGATGGGAAAAAATTGAGAGAAAAAAAGTGTGATGAGAGAGAAAGTGTGATTAGAGAAAATAAAAAGAGAGAGTGTGATGAGAGAAAATGAAGAGAGAGAAAGTATGATGAGAGAAAATGAGGAGAGAGAGTATGCTAAGAGAGATTGAGAAGAGAGAAAGTACGATGAGAGAGAAAGTATGATGGAAAAATAAGGAGAAAGTGTGATGGGAGGGAATGAAGAGAGAGAAAATGAGGAGATAGAATGTATGATGGAAGAGAATATAGAGAGAAAATGGTAGAGAATGTGTGATGAGAGAGAATGAGGAGAGAGAAAGTATGTTGAGAGAGAAAGTGTGATGATAAAATAAGGAGAGAGAAAATATGATGAGAGAGAACAAGGAGAGAGAGTGAAATTAAAAAAAAATGAACAAATATACTAAGGGTATTTTTGTCTAAAACTTAATTCACATTCTTATTCCATCAAAACCCAAGGGAGGGGGTGGGTTTCATCCATACCCAAATTTTTGGGTTTTATTCCAAAATCTTGATTCCATTCCCATCAACCAAACACAAGGTTTGGGAATAAATCCATTTCCTCATTCCCAAACCCATAAACCAAACGTCACCTTAGAACTGAGAGTAGTGTTTACCTCAGTGGAACCTTCATAAATGAGTACAGACTCGTGGTCGACTCATATTTTGACTCTTCATCTTATTTCAATTCACTTTTTGATTCTGGTCTGGTTGCCATCAGTGCAAGATAGTTGTGTTGCTTTGATTCATCATTGTCTAATTCTTCTGAAGATAACTCATCCCAAGTTACTTTGAGTGCCTTCTTTTTCTTGAAGTTCTTGGTTTTATCTTTCTTTATGTTCAGACACTCATGCTTGTAGTGACCCTTTTTGTTACATCCGAAGCAGGTGATGCTTGACTTACTGATGTTGGACTTGATCATCTTTTGAAGGTCCTTTGTGTTGAAGTTCTTCTTATTTTTGGTGAATAATCTCCTTACCATGTTCACCAGTTGCTCTTCTACATTTAAGTCTAAGTCAGATTCAGATTCTGCCCTTTGCTTAGTCTTGTTCTTTGTCTACTTTGTAAAACCTACAAGGAAAGCTACACCTTTCTTGGTCCTTTGGGTATTAATTTGTTCATGCAATTCTATTTCATAAAATAATTCATGTAATTTAAGTTTATTTAAATTCCTTGAAACTTTATAGGAATCTACTATAGATGTCCATGGTACATTTCGAGGAAACAAATTTAGAACATATCTTATGACGTCCCAGTTTTGAAGCTCATAGTCGATGAGGTGCAACCTATTGAGGATTCTTTGATCCTTGCATGAAGTTGTGTTATCGTTTCTCCATTCTATATTTTAATATTGAATAATGAATTTAATAATAGATCTCTTTTTGTTACCTTCACGTCATTGATGACCTCATACAATTCGATTAGCTTGTCTCAGAGCTCCTTTGCATTTTCAAATGGGTCGACCAGGTTGAGTTCCTCCTTAGTGAGTCCGCACTGAAGGGTGTTTAGTGCTTTAGAGTCAATCTAGGATTTCTTCTTCATGTCTAGGTTCCAATTCTCTAGATCAATAAGTACTTTGGTTGCTTCATCAATCAGTTCCTGATACTGGCACTAGATCGAGAACCACTGGTCGCTGTCCATCTTGAGTTACACCTCCATTCTCCTCTTCCAATATAGGAAGTTGGTAAGTGCATCCTATAGCTCGGGTCTTTGAAAATTGTAAAGGATGGTGCATCCAAGGGATCGCCAGACGAGGAGCAAGGGAGTAGGTCGAGGGAAGTAGACTTTGAGACAACGTGAAGGATGGCATGGAGAGGGCTTTGGCATAAGTGCATTTGATGGAATGAAGGTTGAGGAAGAGGGCTTCAAGGACAATTCCAGAAAGAATGAGTGTGAGTGATTGTAAAGGATCAGTCGACTAATGTTTGGATAAGTCAACTAGTCCAAGATCACGAGGGCATAGAATGTCCCTGTGTGCGATGATTGTGAAGACCAGTAGACTGGTAGAAAGTCATTGGCAGAATCCTAGATTCTGCGAAATGTCGTTGGCTATGTCTAACAGCTACACCAATTGACTGATGTATTGACCAGTCCACTGGTGCAGAAAATGAGTTGATTCAGGATTAACTCTTTCTTCTCTATTTAAAGGAACTTTAAGGGATAATGGAGGTTACTGATTCTTGTTTAATATTCCTAAGTCATTACCCTCAAGCTTCCAAATTTATTCTCTTCCTCCTAAACCTAAGTCTTCATCTTTTAAAGAGGAAGAGAGCTTTGTGAAGGGTTCTACTCCACCAAGAAGGAGTAAGCGTTAGCTAGAGTTTGCTGGAGAATCATCCATCGACGGATAGGGATTGCCTACCTTACGGACAAGCCATGAAGTAGGAGCTTTATCTAAGAACCACATAAATGAATGTGCAGTGTGGTATGATTTCTTGTCTTTACTTCCTTTATACTGTTTGTATTCCCACTACGCAACTAACTTTGCAGGAAGAGAGCGATTTGGGGTAAACGTCTATTCAATCCCCCTTCTAGTCGGACCAAAGATCCTCAACAAAGAGTGGAGGGTGAGTAGTGTTAAAGCCTTCGCTTTGTGCCATTAGAACCTTGTACACAAAAATAAGCAACAAAGAAATCCCGAGACTAGGTCTTGGATTAGTAATATGAAAAATGATAAATATAAGAAAACTCGATTGGTGTTGTACAAATTCGAGCAATTCAAAAAAAAATACAATAAGAAAATTTTCTGAAGAGATAATTATATCAATTCAGATAAACTCGGAATAGAATTAAAAGTCAAAACAAAAGAAAACAAAAAGGATCTCCCTGCTCAATTGATGGTTGCACAAATTCAAAGCGAACAGGACTCTGATATCACTTGTAGGATCGGTGCACACATGAGAGGGGGTGAATCACATGACTTTTAAAACTTTCATTTTGAGGTTTTGTAAAATGAGTACGCAGCAAAAAACTAAAAATAAAAATAGAATACAAACATAAGAACTCCAGGAGTTACTTGGTTCAGAGTCTTTGGCGACTCCTACTCCAAGACCCATGATCCATCGGATATTATCGACAGGCAATCCACTAAAATCTCTTTCAAAACTACCGAAAGAGGGATCAAATACAAAATATAGAAGGAAGGAAAGTGTAGCAGCCTACACTCTCTATTTGCAGGTAATAAAAATATTTACAATAATAATAAATTGCTACCAACACTGTAGAATCTGAGCATGCTTGTGTGTCGGTGTTGGTCTGCCGTATCGGTTAGATGTCTCAGAGCAGTAGCGCACCAGCAGAGCAAAGTCATAGTAGCAAAAGAATCATTTGAAGCTCATAGAGGAGATAATTCTTTATGCTGCTCGAACTACTCTTTTAAAGAGTGTTGAGGGTGCTTCCAAGCTCATAGGAGGCACCTCCAACATGAAGTTTAATCCCATAACTTCGGTTGCGATAAACAACATGGAAGCTCATAGGAGGCCTTCCATGCTCCCAAGGAGCCTTCAAAGCACTCTAAGGCGCCTCCAGCGCTCTCTAGGGTGCCTCCCCACCACGAGAAGTTTATCCTTAAACTTCATCCAAGCAAAGGCGCCTTCACTAGATCCAGGGCACCTCCATGACTCTTCAAAGCGCCTCAGACACTATTTATCTGAGGCTTAACTTGGTTTTTGTTCTTGAAAAAATATGTTAGGCTAACAGAAAAATATTTAAACTTCAAAACAAAGTTAGCATAATTTGTATAACTATTATTAATTATATCTTGTCTTCCTGAGACCAGGATCTAGTCATGGTCTCACTCTAGGTTTCTAAAATGGACCCAAAGTGAACCCATGCCTAAAGTCCCTAAATGGAACTCATCCTTATTGGGCACTCTCCTCAAGTGACTTACCTTACTTAGCATGTAGAATCACTTAACTCCCTTTTAGCCCACCAGATCTTCCCACCAGTTGTTAGGTCCGCAAACCCAACTGGACTTCGGTTAGCTATCAGGTCACGCAAACTAAGATGAACTTCCTGCCAGATATCGAGTCACTTCTTGAACTATTTGGACCTCTACATGATCCTCCAGACCTAGTTGAATTTCAGTACGGTGTCAGACCCATCATGTCTTGCACACTTAGTAGAAAGATTAGATCACACAATATCTAATTTTAATTCATTTGTCATTCATCAAAACTTAGGTTTGATCATTATTGCCAACTGCACCAACAGTCTTGACTCGATCCATGACCGTGGTAGGTACCACCGGCATCTCGTGGATTGTTCTAAAATATTTTCCATCAAGAATTAGGATGGAATACAACTGTGTTCCTTGCTGGAAGCTCTAGTCGAGGCTCTGACTCCCATTCTATCTCCAAGGATGATGCACAGTCGTGTCAGGTGCCACGGGTAGACAGTGTATCATGCTACAATGTGTGCTCCTTTACCTTTTCATCTCTAAATATGCTCCAATGCCAAAATCTCCACCCTCTATCAATATAAAATATAAACTATAGTTATCAGAACTAAAAAGATGAATGCAAAGAGTTTATACAAAATATACTCATATAATACAATAGATATATGTTTGATCCTATCCGGAATCTGAGTCAGCCGGACCGTCGGGTGAGGTGGATGGAATGTTAATCGAATTACGATGACCTAGAGGGGGTATGCTGAGATGTCTTTTATGTTGACCAAGTCATCAGAAGTCTTCTGGTCAACACCACCTGCAACTAGTGACCGGGTTGCCCCGGCAACCCGGTCCCTGGTACCCCGATGCTCGAGGCAGATCTAACAAATATATAAGAACCAGACTAAAAGTATAATAATGAAATGAATAAAGAGTGAGTACGGTGAACGTACCCTGGCCCAGGGGGCACTCTTGGGTAGATCGGTGAGCTGGTTGAGATGCTGTTGGAGTTGTCATGACCCGAAATAGTAGATGAGCAAGAGCTGGATGTGGAGTTGGGTCTGGCGGAGCGGAGCTAAATGCGACTCGTAGGTCGGGACCTAGCAGCAACACGTAGACTAGGATATGATCTCGGCACATATGTCGGGATAAGATATCGGCACGCAGGCTGGGAGATGATAGCGGCACGCGGGCCGAGTTGTGACAACAGCGTGTAAGTCGAAATATAATAATGGCACATAGGTCGGATAGTAATAACGGCACGAAGGTTGGAACACCATATTGGCATGAAATTGGAACATAACAATGACTCGATGGCTGAGACAAAATAGCGACTAAGACTCCAAGAGACGAGGGTGTCGAGTGGTCGGATACGAAAGCGGCAAGCGAGGCGGTGCTATAGCGTCCTAGAGAGCGGCAGTCGAGGGCTACGTCAAAGGTGGAAGATCGAGAAGTGGCAGTCGAGGGAAGGAGCTATAGTGCCAGGCCGATAGCTTGGGGCTATTCACAGAGGCCTAGCAGTGAAGGAGCTACTAGCCTATACCATAACAACACTAGTGACACGAACATCAGGGAAGAAGGAGGCACCGAAGCTAGGGAGGCGGCTATGAGGACTTCTCATTGCGGTGGTGGTGACTGAGATCTAGTGAGATAATGGCGTGCGCCCACGAGAGAGAGAGAAGAGGTAGGAAGGTGTCATGGGTGAGGCCAAAGCGGTGCTAGTGTAGTGTCGTACGGGGCTCTCCTGGTCGTGAAAGAACCTGAAGCCCTCTCTCCTCCTTAGAGGTGGCGACCCCTTGCCAAGAAGACGACCTTCCTTCTTCTATTGGCGGTAGATTGAAGGGAGAAGGAGGCTCAGAGGTGGCTCTAGTGAGAGGAAGAGAGGGGAGAGGGAGGGAGAATAGAGGGAGGATGGCTCTGGTGTGGATGCTAGCGGTGGCACGAGCAATGACGGGTGTGTGGAGTTCCTTAGGCGGGAGAGAGAACAGAGGAGGAGGGTGGCGGCGTGCTTCCTGGTGGCAGTCCCCGGAGGCGCGGGGTCGGCTGTGAGGCTGGCAGTTGTTGGAGACAGCCTGGTAGCGAGAGAGATAGAGAGGAGATGACACTAGAAATGAGCCCAGTGGTCGTCAGCGTCTACAGGAGGAAGAAGTGTCACTGACGGTAGCGTGGAGAGGAGAAAAGGGGTGGAGAGGAGTGGCAGCTGGCATCGACGAGGAGGGGAGCTTGAGGGAGAGAAGTTGGTCCCCTCCTGGCGGCGAAAAACCAGCACAAAAAAGAAGGAACTCCCTTTTTTCACATGAACAGTGCACTAAAAGGGGTGCTACAATAAAAATGACCAAATTGCCCCTCCTCCCCCTCCTAATTCCCACTCTCCCCTTAAGACATATCCACATCACAAGCCTCCCCTTCAAGTCTAGTCAAAGGAGACGCAAGTTCGACTAACTAGACCAAACCTAACGTAAATCAGGCTCGCTCCTGAATGCAGAGTTAGATCGCTGGACCCATCATATAACGACAAACAAATAGTGACGAACGGTGAGTGTCTAGCAGAACAACGAGAAAAACCAGTGTCGACTGATCGACAAAAGACACTACCAAGCAATCAATAAGTTAAACGATTGCCGACCGAGTGGCATACGAGATGCCGAGCTATGCTGGGAATGGAAAACAAAGCAGGGGACCAAGCGAATGTTTAAGGGGTGATCGATAGAATAAAGGTGTGCCAAGTTGAGTAGGAAAGTCGAACCAAGCATACACCCAACAAGCAATCGATTGAATGACGAGGAAGACCGAGTGATATCAAGAAGACAATCGGATGGGGCTGAGCAGATGGGTGAGCAAATGTAGACCGGGTGATTGTGAGAATGTTGAGCGAGTGGCTGAGCGATACGAGCGAGCAATCGAACGGATGTCAATCGAGCGACAGGAAATCATGATCGGGAGACCGAACAATACCAACCGAGCAATAGGGAGAACCTCGAGCGGGTGGAACGACGACAAGAGAGGGGTTCCGAGGATGCAACCAAAAAAATGTTGACCGAGCAACAGTAAATCGTGATCAAGCAATCGAGAAATGCCATCTAGGCAATAGGGAGAATGACGAGGGGGTGGACAGACGACGAGCAAGCGGTGTCAAGCGAGCAGTCGAGAAAATGTCCATTGAGCGATAGTAAATCATGACCAGGCGACCACACAATATCAACCGGGCAATAAGGAGAACCCTAAGCGGGTGGAACAATGACAAGCGAGGGGTTCTGAGGGCGAGATCGAAAAAATACCGATCGAGCGATAGTAAATTGTGACCAGACAATCGAACAATGCCAACTGGACAATCAAACAATGCCAACTGGGCAATAGGGAGAATGTCGAGCGTATGGAAAGATGACGAGCAAGCGGTGTCGAGTGTGCGAAGCCTATGCGGTGGATAGACACGGAGCCTTTGAGACTAAATGAGAATGGGAGTAAAGCCCGTGGATCGGGCATGAATAGGAGCAAAGGCTCTGTGAGCCGAGTCAAGTGCGGATCCCGAGAGACTGAAAGTGATTGAGAGTGGAGCCTGTGGATCGGGTGTGAACATGAACAGAGCCTATGGCTGGAGCACGAATGGGAGCATAGCAATCAGGCGATTATGTGAATGTAAGCAAGGAGGAAAGCGGGTATCGACCGAGAAACAAATGCTAGGCAAAGCAATGAGTGAGATGCAAGGGGTGAGTTTCAGGCAAAGCGGCAAGTGAGACAAGAGCGGTGAGTGCAAGGTAGAGCAGCGATTAAGGCGAGTGCGAAGAGTGCCAGGCAGAGCGGCAAGTGAACGATGAGTGCCGACTAAGCAACAGCGATGAGCAAAACGTGAATGGTGAGTGTCGGGCAGAGCAGCGAGTGAAGCGAGTGTGATGAGTGTTGGGAAGAGCGGCGAGTGAGATGAGTGTCTGACTAGGGATTAAACTCGACCGGCTAGTAGTTAGCCGCGAGAACATTCTTTCTTATAACTCACGCTGGGGCGAGAGTCTGGAGGCATGAGAGCATGCTTACTTATAACTCACACTGGAGCGAGAGTCTGGGATCCCAATCGGAGGTCATTAGGCGTGAAGGCATTCTCACTTATAACTCGCACTAAGACGAGAGTTAGGAATCCCGATCGAGAGGTCGTTGGGCATGAGGGCATGCTCACTTATAACTCGCACTGAGGCGAGAGTCTGAAATCCCGACCGAGAGGTTGTTGGGCATGAGGGCATGCTCACTTACAACTCGCACTGGGGCGAGAGTATGGAGGCATGAGAGCATGCCCACTTATAGTTTGCATTGGGGCGAGAGTCTGGAGGCGTGAGAGCATGCTCACTTATAACTCACGCTGGGGCGAGAGTTTGGAATACTGATTGAAATGTCGTTGGGCGTGAGAGCAGACTCACTTATAACTCACGTTGGGGCGAGAGTCTAGAATACCGACCCAGAGGTCGTTGGGCATGAGAGCAGGCTCACTTTTAACTCGCGCTGTGGTGAGAGTCTAGAAAGCCCGACCGAGAGGTCGATAGCGATACTCTAGTTCGAGATCGATGGCGATACTCTGGTCCGAGACCAGCGACGATACTCCAGTCCGAGACTGGTGGCGATACTCTAGTTTGAGACCAGTGGCGATACTCTGGTCCGAGACTAGTGGCGATACTCCGGTCCGAGACCGGTGGCGATACTCTAGCCCGAGACCAACGGTGATACTCCGGTCTGAGACCGGTGGCGATACTCTGGTCCGAGACCAGTGGAGATACTCTGGTCTGAGACCAGTGACGATAGCTCTACCCAAACAGGGGAGATAAGAAATCCGATAAGCTGGTCTGAGACCATTGAAGACCGCTCGACCCTGAACGGGGGAGATAAAAAATCCAATAAGCTAGTCCAAGACCAGTGAAGACCACTCGACCTCGAATGGGGGAGATAAGAAATTCGATAAGCTGGTCCGAGATAAGTGAAAACCGCTCGACTCCGAATGGGGAGATAAGAAATCTGATAAGCTGGTCCGAGATTAGTGAAGATTGCTCGACCCTGAATGAGGGAGATAAGAAATCCGATAAGCTGCTCTGAGATCAGTGAAGACTGCTCGACCCCGAATAGGGGAGATGGAGCCTTGACATCAGTAAAGGTGGAGACCATAGCGATGACTGAGCAGAGCCCATGGCACACCTGAGCGAGGAGCTGAGCTCCTAGTCCCTGATCGGAGAGTAAGGTCTCTAGCCTATATCAAAGAGCGAGGCCCCTAGACTCAGATTGAAAAGTTGTACCGCAAGTCGCTAATCAGGGAGTTGTGCCTCTAGTGTCTGATCAGGGAGCTATGTTCCTAGTGTCTGATCGAGAAGTTGTGCCTCTAGTATCTGATCAAGGATCTAGGGCCCTAGTCTTTGATCAAGGAACTACGCTCTTACTCTCTCATTGGAGAGCTATAGCAGATCATGTGGCCATAAAGCAGGAGTAGAACCTATAGCGTACCTAGTCTTGGAGCCATGCCAATTGACTGAGGATCTATCTTGGTCCCTCGACTCCCCAATACCCGTGAAGTCGGGGAAAAAATATAATGGAAAAACTAACCTATTGGCCAGCTGAAGCTCCAAGTCAATCCCTCGACTCCCGAATACCCATAGAGCGAGGGGAGAAGATAATATGTTCGTCAGGATCCTCCGGGACTATGATAATAGCATAGAACCTCTCGACGTCGTTCATCTTCACATTCCAGAACAGGTGGAGAAGATTCCCACAGACGACGCCAAATTGATCCTGTCCGGAATCTGAGTCAGAAGGATCGTCGGGTGAGGTGCATGGAATGTTGACCGAATTACGATGACCTGGAGGGGAGTATGCTGAGATGTCTTCTATGTTGACCAACTCATCAGAAGTTTTCTGGTCAACACCAACTGCAATCAGTGATCGGGCTGCCCCGGTCCCTGGTACCCCAATGTTCAAGGCAGATCCAACGAATATATAAGAACCAGACTAAAAGTATAATAATGAAATGAATAAAGAGTGAGTACGGTGAACGTTGATAACCATGATTTTGCTACAATATTTTGATTCATAAATGCATACTTTTATGATCTTATCATAGGTTAAACTCATACTTACATCACATTTCATGAATTGCATTTATTCTTGGACTTAATTGCAAACTATCTTATTATTGTGATGTTTGGTGCTAATATTTGAATATGATCCTTGTAGGCATCAAAGGGGCATTGACTTGATCAGATCAAACTAAATTTGAGCTAAAATCTAAGATTAAATAAGGAGATCAAGCTTTGGAGCCATTTGAACCATTCATCAAGATCAAGGGTGATCTAAACCATCCATTGATGATCTTGTCCATCCGGGCTAGGAGAGAATAGATCATGGCCCTTGATGAAGATCTGAGCCTTTGGATCAAATTTAGATCAAATATCACCATTGGATCATATTCAAAAGAATCACAACTGTCCATGCAGATCTCAGATCTGGTTTAAATGAGAAGCTACAGTGCACTCTCCTCTCTATCAATTTCTTTCGTGTCAAAATAGAGGAGCGCAAGCTTGCTCTGGCGATCCCGATCCACTCCATCGTCGGTGACTAAGTGAGGTCAAACGCACTTCCCTTCCTTCAGTGATCATCCATCTTCAAGCCGGCGACGCCACTTCAACCATATAATTTCCATTTCCCACCGTGATTCTGAGAGGAAGAAGAAGAACTGAGAAGTTGAGCAATCTGATGGTTTGAGCCGGTTTCTCTCCCTCCTTCCAGTCTGCAATCTTCTACTGTTAAAGCTCCAATCATGTCCAGGATCTAAGAGTGTTTCTTGCTGCACACTTTCTATTTTGATGCTGTTGATTGATTCCGCCATATCAAAGTTCATTTGATATTGTCATAAGATCAAAATTGATAGTCTGAATTGATCGGTTCCCAATGATCTGTGAGTGCTTGGGATTCCCACCTCACCTTGGTTCATCATTTTCCTCCTCTGATTTCTGCAATGTTTCAATTTCTAGCTGTGTTTCTACCTTCTTTACTATTCAGTTCCATACGGTTGAATTGTTTAGGTTTAGATGAAGTTTAGAATTGTTTTCCTTATCTATAATTCATCTGAATGTTTGCTAACTCCTTGAGTGGAGATTTGATCTGTTCTTGAGTTCATGTTTAGTTCATAAGTGTAAGAATCTAAATTGTTTGCTTTGTTCTTGTCTTGTTCTTGTTTTGCTCTCGTTTAGTTTTTAATATATTAGATCTGTTAATAATGTAATCCATAGCATATAGAGTGACAATGTATTGTGAGTTCATGATTAATTGATAGATAGGATTTCTTTTATCGCATTAGATTTAGTTTCATACTTATCTTGTTATTTCATTACTTAGTTTAAGAATTCAACGAAATCCAAAACCCCAATTTCTTGTCAAAACCCCAAAAGTAATAACAAATCGATCCTAAAATATCAAGCATTGGCTACATTCGTTGGGAGACGACCCAAGTCATCTCTATGTTATATTAGTGTAGAATGAATTCGTTTACTTAATTCTTTTGATACCCATGTTGTGGCAAAATTCGGGTTGAGGCACTGCTCGAGTTTTCGTGACTCGGAATAGTAGATTAACGAGAGCTAGATGTGGAGCTGAGTCTGGCAGTGCAGAGCTGAATGCTACTTGGATCTGGAAGACGGCCTGTAGGCTGGGGCCTAGCAACAACACGTAGACTAGGATATGACCTCGGCATGTAGGTTGAAATAAGATATCGACATGCAGGCCAAGAGATGATAATGGCACGTAGGCCGAGAGATGATAATGACACGTAGGCCAGGCTGTGACAATGCCATGCAGGCTAAAATACAATAACAGCACATAGGTCGGATAGTAATAACGGCACGAAGGCCATAACACCACATTGGCACGAAATTGGAACATAACAATGGCTTGATGGCCGAGACATAATAACGACTAAGACTCTGAGAGATGAGGGTGTCGAGTGGTCGGATCTGAAAGCGACAAGTGAGACAGTGCTATAGTGTCCTGGAGAGTGGCAGACGAAGGCTACATCAAAGGTGGCAGATCGAGAAGTGGTAGTTGAGGGAAGGAGCTATAGTGTCGAGCCGACTGCTCGGGGCTCTTCACAGAGGCCTAGCAGCGAAGGAGCTGCTAGCCTATACCATAACGAAACCAGTGACATGAGTAGCGGGGAAGAAGGAGGCACCGGAGCTAGGGAGGCGGTTATGAGGACTCCTCATCGCAGTGGTGGTGACTGCGATCTCATGAGATAGTGGCGTGTGCTCGCAAGAGAGAGAGAGAGAGAGAGAGAGAGAGAGAAGAGGTAGGAAGAAGCAAGGAAGGTGTCATGGGTGAGGCCGAGGTGGTGTTGGCATAGTGTGGTACATGGCTTTCCTGGCCGCATAAGAACGTGAAGCCCTCTCTCCTCCTCAGAGGTGGTGACCCCTTGCCAAGAAGATGACCTTCCTTCTTCTGTTGGCGGCAGATTGAAGGAAGAAGGTGGTGTTATGCAACCACAAGTGTACAATTTCATCGTCAGTAATAAAAAGATTATCAATCCCATAGGGACTGTTGATTAAGTACTAGTTAACTTGCACGGTGAATTATCTAGACAAACGTAAGATTGGTTGGAAAAGAAAGTAAGAGAAAGAGAAGAGAGAAGAGATGGTGGATCTTGAGAGGGATTGAGCTAAGAGGATGTGAGAGATGGTTTAAGGTGGGATTCTAGGATTTTGGTGTCCTTGTTATACTAGATGATGTTACATAGATTACTTAGTTCCTATCCTCTATATTCATGCTCTTGTAGGAAGTTAGATGCATTACCGACTCTCCCCTTGAGTGGATAAGTCAGCATGATCTCCTACTCCATGTCCTATGCTACTAAATGGAAGTGATTCCTATGAAGTCCGTTAGCGGGGTAGCCTATCACGAGCGCCCCTCGATCATACAACACAAAAACACACTAACACACAATAACATAGAAATAGAAATAGTGTTATATCTAATCCACTACTTCATTGTGGAGATTTGCTTCTCCTTTCAAGGTGATACCCTAGATGTCCGTTAACGGGGCAGCTTGTCACGAGCGCCCCTCTGTCATATGATCTAGGGTATCTCCCCTACAGAATTAACAATTCTACACAACTATTTGATAAAACATATAAAAGATATATATAAGCTTCACACACACATTTCATCAAACAAGAACAAGGGATTAACAAGTTATTGAATAGAAACATGACAAATCCACATAGTTTTACATCTCTATCACTTCACAAATACTCCCTAATCATATAAAGGAGATCTACTCCATTTTAAAGGAAGAACAGCCCTAAAACATAAAGTAAAGCATACTTACAACCCTAGATGTGAGAAGAAGGGGAAGAAGAGATGCTTGCCGATGTTTCTGATGTCTTGGGGATGCCTCCTTGCTCCGGAGATGGACGGATCGTGAAGGGATGGAGGTGAATGAAGCTCTAGGGTTTCCCCCTAAGAGGAGAACCCTTCCCCAAGGAGAGGGACAAGTCCCAAACCAAAGATGAGTCAAAGAATGAGGTTCTTGACCCTTTTATACCTCCTCCAAACTACCCAGAAAAACCAAGATTACAGAGGTCCGATAAACCGGGATTTTTACCCATTAAATCAGGTTTTCTTGTGATTCACCCCGAACCAAAGTTGTAGCTCTTGAAATTATCTACAATCTAATATTTTGATCGAGTCCTAACTCTAACCAAGCCAAAATTTATGGTGGTTCAAAGTTTGGTTTGTAGTCTAGGCGGAGGTCTAGATGAACCTGCGGTTGGGAGGCACGACTGTGCTATTTAGCACAGGTAGGAAATGCTATCTCTCTGTTAGATCTGATGAAAAGTTGTAGATCTTGAAATTAGCTACGTTTCAGATCGGTCTGCAATCTACCCAAAATTCAGCACAGCTCTGTTTTGGCGTGACACGGTTGTGTGAGATCCACACGGCCTCACCGGACTTCCTCTCGGGTTGCGTCACATGGCTGTGTGGGTCACACAGTCGTGGCCTTCTTCTTCTCTGCTAGAGTCACACCGCCGTGTGGATTCACACGGTCGTGGCCTTCTTCGCCTTTGGAAAGTTGGCACGGTCGTGCCATTTGGCATGGCTGTGTGCTGCCTAGCCACAGGATATTCACACAGTCGTGTGGCTCATATGGCCATGACTTGATTTGCCTCTGGTGGGGGAGCACAGCCTTGTGGGTCACACGACCTTGGCTTGATTTCTTCCAAAGTTGTTCTCGTGTGCATTGTTGCTCCATTTTCACTCCAATATATGTCTTGTCAATCAAAATATGCAAAGAGCATATCTTCAAACAGAATATAATAGAAGTATGGCATTATAATGAAATAGGGTGGAATAAACATAGATTGTGCTAATGAAATATAAGTAGATGTGCGTTAAAGTTTGTATAAAAATGTATATAATCTACGCACATCACATCCCCAGACTTAAACATTTGCTTGTCCTCAAGCAAAAACTACAACTAAACTCATGTGGTTAAATAGTGCATCATAATTTCTAGCAAGCAATCTAATTCTATCAAATGATTTCATTGGTGAGCAAGATACAAAAGTTGTTTGAGTACGGTCTAAGTAGTAGTTCTCTGTGCTCAGTGCAATAGTGGCCTAAATTTGTCAAGTATTAATCCCTAATCCTAGTCAAGTCATCATAAAATTGTGTTCCTTATGCTTATGGAGATAGGCACTTACCTGCCACATGCTTGGTTCATCCTCCACATCTACCCATGGTCTCAAAGACGTGCTCGATATCAAGAGAAATATAGCAGTTATTTCCCCAATAACCTAACTCGGTCTCAAAGGGGTAACTTGTTAGTTTCAACTCACAACAACTATTTTTTATATCCCTTATTTATTCATTTTTTTTATCCATCATCATTTTTTTTCTAAGTGATTGCAAGATGCAATACTTGAACACAAATGCAAATAAATACAAATGTTGATATATTTTGATTTTTCCAAATGAGTTGACATGATTCGAGCCTCATCTAGTAACCAAAATGTAGTTTGAGAAGTCACCATAGAAACACTAGTACTAAATAAGTTCTATGGATCATGACTATTTCCAGAGTTATCTACCATCAAAACTAGGTAAGGTGTAAAAGATCCTAAAAAAGGCCAATACTTAAACTCTTATAGTAAAAACATTGCTCACTTCATGCTATCATAGATAGAAAAAGATAGATTACTAAACATACTAGCACATAAGTAACCTATAAATCACATAAAATCTAGAATAAACGTGCTAGTGTTTTGCATTAAGGAACAAGCAATCATGATATGAAAATGATGCAACTAGCAAAAATTTTATTATGCAATAAGAAATGTGCAAAAACTAAGGAATATGACAAACACTACACTAAATCCAAACATCCCCCAGACTTAAATTTTTCATTGTCCCAATGAAAACTAAAAATAATATGGAGGAGATTTAAAGTAAGAGAAGTTACCAAATGATGTGTGCCAAATACACATGTCATGAACTTCTCCATCATGTAGTTACCCTCCTCCTAATCTTTGAGTTCTATAAAAAAAGATAGACAACAAAAATTAAGTAGAGGATACGAGTTTATTATAAATAAAGAAATGAAACTAGAAAGAACTAAAGACATAAATGAAAACAAGGAAAATGAACTTGGGTTGCCTCCCAAGAAGTACTTGTTTAAGGTCATTAGCTCGACCGCCTCATTAGATTCATCTAAATCTCGCTCTTGGAGGGGTAAGATATTTTAGAACCCTCTTACCAAGGCCTCTCAGTTTTTCAACAAATATGTCATCCTTCAAAGGTTTAACACTATCTTGTCCTTGTGACTCTTGTGCAACGTATGTCCTGCCACCACCATGCTCAAAAAAGAATTGATTAGTAATAGTAGATAAATCAATTGAAATTTGACTTTTACCAATCACTAATGTAAGTAAATCATCGAACATGGTTTGACATTTATATAAGGAAGGTTGTGGTTGAAGTGGTGGCCTTACTAAAAGAGGTGATTCTTAAGACTTTGCTTCTATTGTACAAGTCCCTACACTCTCAATATCAACTAGTTCATGTCCTACATCATCCAAAATGACTAATGATTATGCGACCAAAGGGAGTGATTCTTAGGTCATCCCTACACATCCCTCCACAACGTGACTGTAAATAGGTTTAAATGTAGGAAGGGAAGACTCTTCTGGATCTTTGATATTAGGAGGTAATGGAATTAAAGTGATGCACTCCTTTATCAAAGTCTCAGATTCATGATCCTCAAGCTCATCACAATATTTTCTCATTATAAAATCTTGCCAAGCTAAGAGATTAGCTGAAATTCTATTATTTGTTTAGTCCATTCAATCAAGTGTATCATTCATTTTCTTGATGTCCTGGCGTGATTCAGCTTGAAGAGCTTGAAGCTCCTCTAAACTTTTCAAAATTCTATCCACTATAGATGATGATTGAGCTTCCATAGCATCTACATAGTTGCCTTGTCCCTTATTGAAGCTAAAATAAAATTGGGGGTCCTTCGAGTCGGAGCCATATATGTGTGAATTTGATGAGGTCATTTCATATATTTTTCTATTGAGTTCATCTATTGATGTTCCCAAATTGTGTAGCTTGTAGCAACTTTTGATTGAATGGCCTATTTCTTTGCAAGCTTTACAAAAATTTTGCTATGACCTTTGATTAAAGTTAGAGAAAACACCCCTTCTTTCAACATACATTCTATATGGACGGTGAAATAATGTTGGACAATTATCATATATATGATCTGTTGCACAACAAATCTCACAAAAAAAAGTATTAGAGTTCACAATAAAAATTTGGTCAAACTTTTGAAATAGAGCTTTCAATCTAGTGTTCAGTTTAAACATATCTATCTAAATGATTGTAGTCAAAATAAGATAGACATGTAGAAGTAACAAATAAAAAAATGTAGAATTAAAAATAAAGGAAAGAAAAATACAAAATTAGAAAAAAGAAAATGTCTCGAGTAACTCATATGCTAATCAACTAATGTTAATCGAAAGCAATCCCCAGCAATGGCGACAAAAACTTGTTACACAACCGCAAGTGCATGGTTTCATCATCAGCAATAAAAAGATTATTGATCCCATAGGGACTGTTGATTAAGTACTAGTTAACTTTGCGCGGTGAATTATCTAGACAAACGTAAGATTGGTTGGAAAAGAAAGTAAGAGAAAGAGAAGAGAGAAGAGATGGTGGATCTTGAGAGAGATTGAGTTAAGAGGATGTGAGAGATGGTTTAAGGTGGGATTCTAGGATTTTGGTATCCTTGTGATGCTAGACGATGTTATATAGATTGCTTAGTTTTTATCTTCTATGTTCATGCTCTTGTAGGAAGTTAGATGCATTACCGACTCTACCCTGGAGTGGATAAGTCAGCATGATCTCCTACTCCATGTCCTATGCTACTAAATGGAAGTGATTCCTATGAAATCCGTTAGCGGGGTAGCCTATCACGAGCGCCCCTCAATCATACAACACAAAAACACACTAACATACAATAACATAGAAATAGAAATAGTGGTTATGTCCAATCCACTACTTCCTTGTGGATATTTGCTTCTCCTTTCAAGGTGATACACTAGACGTCCCTTAACGGGGCAGCCTATCACGAGCGCCCCTCTGTCATACGATCTAGGGTATCTCCCCTACAGGATTAACAATTCTACATAACTATTTGATAAAACATATAAAAGATATATATAATCTTCACACACAAATTTCATCAAACAAGAACAAGGCATTAACAAGTTATTGAATAGAAACATGACAAATCCACATAGTTTTACATCTCTATCACTTCACAAATACTCCCTAATCATAGAAAGGAGATCTACTCCATTGTAAAGGAAGAACAGCCCCAAAACATAAAGTAAAGCATACTTACAACCCTAGATGTGAGAAGAAGGGGAAGAAGAGATGCTTGCCGATGTTTCCGATGTCTTGGGGATGCCTCCTTGCTCCGGGGATGGACGGATCATGAAGGGATGGAGGTGAATAAAGCTCTAGGGTTTCCCCCTAAGGGGAGAACCCTTCCCCAAGGAGAGGGACGAAGTCCCAAACCAAAGATAAGTCAAAGAATGAGGTTCTTAACCCTTTTATACCTCCTCCAAACTACCCAGAAAAACCAAGATTACAGTGGTCCCGTAAACCAGGATTTTCACCCATTAAATCAAGTTTTCTCATGATTCACCCTGAACCAAAGTTGTAACTCTTGAAATTATCTAAAATCTGATATTTTGATCGAGTCCTAGCTCTAACTGAGCGAAAATTTATGGTGGTTAAAAGTTTGGTTTGCAGTCTAGGCGGAGGTCCAGATGATCCCACGGTTAGGAGGCACGACCGTGCCATTTAGCATGGATAGAAAATTATATCTCTCTGTTAGATCTGAAGAAAAGTTGTAGATCTTGAAGTTAGTTACGTTTCAGTATAAAGATCAGCCGAAAACTCCAACCAAGCGCAAAGTTATGATCGTTTTACGATCGGTCTTCAATCTGCCCAAAATTCAGCACAGCTCTGTTTTGACATGGCACGGCCGTGTGAGATCCACACGGCCTCACTAGACTTCCTCTTGGGTTGAGTCACACGGCTGTGTGGGTCACACGGTCATGGCCTTCTTCTTCTCTGCCAAAGTCACACGGTCGTGTGGATTCACACGGTCGTTGCCTCCTTCGCTTCTGGAAAGTTGGCACGGTCGTGCCATTTGGCACGGTCGTGTGCTGCCTAGCAACATGATATTGACATGGATGTGTGGCTCATACGGTCGTGACTTGATTTGCTTCTGGTGGGGGAGCACGGTCGTGTGGGTCACATGACCTTAGCTTGATTTCTTCCAAAGTTGTTCTCATGTGCGTTTTTGCTCCATTTTCGCTCCAATATGTGTCCTGTCAATCAAAATATGCAAAGAATAGATCTCCGAACAGAATACAATAGAAGTATGACATTATAATGAAATAAGGTACAATAAACATAAATTATGCTAATGAAATATAAGTAGATGTGCGTTAAAATATGCATAAAAGTGTATATAGTTTACGCACATCAGGCGGCTCGGAGGTAGCTCCGGCGGGAGGAGGAGGGGAGAGGGAGGGAGAATTGAGGGAGGATGGCTCCGGAGTGGATGCCGGCGGCGGCATGAGCAACAACGGGTGTGCGTTGTTCCTCAGGCGGGAGAGAGAACGGAGGAGGAGGGTGGCGGCGTGCTTCCTGGTGGCGGTCCCCCGAGGCGCGGGGTCGGCTGTGAGGTTGGCAGTTGTTGGAGGTAGTCTGGACGCAAAAGAGATAGAGAGGAGATGACACTAGAAATGAGCCCAGCAGTCGTCAGTGTCTGTAGGAGGGAGAAGCATCACTGACGACGGCGTGGAGAGGAGAAAAGGGGAGGAGAGGAGTGGCAGCCAGCGTCGACAAGGAGGGGAGCATGAGGGAGAGAAGTTGGTCCCCTCCTAGCGACGGAAAATCAGCACGAAGAAGAAGGAACTCCCTTTTTCGCATGAACAGTGTATTAAAAGGGTGTTACAGTAAAAATGACCAAACTGTCCCTCCTCCACCTCCTAATTCCCACTACTCTTAAGACATATCCACATCATAAATAAGATAAAAAATATATACATGATTAACACACACCAACATCGTTAACTTTGGTAAGAACTGCAGGGGTTGTTGGGTAGTGCCACTTGAATTGCGGGAGGAGACAATCAGTTTAAAGACCTGTCCACCATCTAGGAGAATCCGAGAGGCCTCGAGGGTTCCTAAATGCAGGGGAGAATTTCCAGCGGATCAATAAACCTAAGCGCTTGTAACTATTTTTTTTTTAATAATTTTAGAATTTTGTGTCTGATTGCAAAAGATTTTCCTTAAGAACTTGATTTTTTGGAATTCATTAATACGTAAACCATGGTGGGTTGCAGTGCAAGAGAAGAATCATGGCCTACGCACTAGAATCTAGTTTACCATACAAGACTTCATTATTTGCCAGAGTATGGATTGGCTAGAGATAACGCAACCTTCTCCTATTATTAATCAGGTCTGGGAAATGTGAGTGGTAATTGAAAGAACCAAATAAGTATTTGAATAGGAAAATATAAGTACATGAACAAGTCTTGTTTCTACTAAACATGTCATAACAAAGTAATACATAAATTGTAATAACAAGAAACCTGAATAAAGCGCCATAGTCCTTATCCTATAGCGTCGTCGTTGTATCCAACATCCCTAAGGAAGAAGAAGAAGCGGAAACAAACAAAGAGAGCTCTTCCGAGAGAATTAGGGATGGTGGCACGCACAAACTCTTGTCAATGGAGAACAAGGGTTTTGTCAAGATACCTAATCCATTAGGGATCTCTCCCTTATATAGGAAAATCGATATGTTATTAGCCCATAGAAGATAATGGATTGAACTAAAGGATTCTACACATCGAATCCACGTCTGATATCTTGAAGCCCAATGAACTCAAATTCGATCTTAAACAGGTTTGGTTCGTATTCATATGTACAACTTACAAATAAACTAACCTAAAAGAAATATTTAACAATTGCCCACTTGGGCTATATGTGAGTTGTAAATGAAATATAAATATAACTTTAGTTGATATGAAACTTTATGGGTACCGAATATTCTTGTAAATAATTTGGTCAATTAACTTCATTGATATGAGACTAAAGAAGTCATAGCTACTATATATGCATGTAACAAGCCCCAATAGTAATCATAATACCAATGTCATTAATGACATAGATCAAGATGTGGATGTATAGAATGGAAATTATATGAAATATTATCAATAGATATCAATTTCCAACTAATCTAAAGTGACCCAAAAGGGTCTAATCATATTTGCAAATACCTTATGTTAAACTGCAATAACAAATCATGATCCAAACGTTATGATTCTAAAAGGAATATGTATCATATTTACAAACACTAAATACTAAACAATAACAGTAAATCATGATATCATATTCAGAGTGTAAAATAAACATATAAATTCTCATTAATATTTTGAACTTTAAGTACGTAAAATAATCAAAATAAAATATTTGTTTTTATTAACATAGAGAAATAAAATAAATATAGACTTCAAGTAGATGAATTCTTCTTCTATAAGAAGAACTCCCATATCCAAAACATGTGCATAAACCACCTTAGTTGCCAAGCCCTTAGTGAGTGAATCTGTCAACATGGAATCTATACTGATGTGTTCTACCATAATCTGACAAATCTGAACTCTTTTATAACTGTCATAAACTTGATATCGATGTATTTGGACTTCGATGAACTATGATTGTTCTTAGCATACTTTTCTGTAACTTTATTATCATAGTTGATCTTCAGTGGCCTGTCAATGTCATCAATGATATGCAACCTTGTAATGAAGTTCAACAACCAAATCTCATGATTGGATGCTTCATAGCATGCTATCAACTCTGCCTCCATAGTAGAAGTAGCTATTAGCATTTGGTTGACGTTCTTCCAAGATATAGCTCCTCCATCCAACATGAAAATATAGCATGAACTAGACCTTCTACTATCCAAACATCTAGTAAAATTAGAGTCTGAATATCCAATAATCTATAGGTGATTTGACCTCTGATACGTGAGTATATGCCCTTTCATTTTCTGTAAATACCGCATTACTCTTTTTACAACTTTTCAGTATGATGGTCCTATGTTACTAACATATCTACCCAACATCCCCACCATAAACATTATATCTAGTCGAGTACAAACTTGTGCATACATGAGACTTCCCACTGCTGACGCATATGAGAATTGTTTCATCTCTTTTATTTCAAGTTCAAGTCATGGACACTGCTGCAAACTAAATCTGTCACCTCCAGACATAGGTGTGTCATCAGGTGCATAGTTCTATATGTCATACCTTATAAGCACCTTTTCAAAATAGGTCAGTTGTAAAGTCCAAGCATGCCTCTCGAAAGATTATGGCATCTCTGTATGCCTAAAACAAAAGACGCTTCACCAAAATCTTTCATTTCAAAATTGCTAAATAGAAATGACTTGGTTCCATACAATAGACCCTTATTATTGCTCGTAAGCAATATGTCATCCACATATAAAACAAGTATAATAAACTTGCTCTCACTGAACTTGACATATATGCCTTGATCAACAGGATTTTCTCTAAATCTAAATGAGATGACCACTTGATCAAATTTCTGGTACCACTGACAGGATGTCTATTTTCAAACCATAAATGGACTTCTTTAATCTACATACTGTAGGACCGTGAAATGTCGATAGAGGGGGGGGTGAATATCGATTAAAAAAATGTTTTAAAAAGAGTTAAGTGCAGCGGAATAATAAAGACTGAGACATGATATTTTTTACTTCGTTCGGAGCCTGTGACGACTCCTACTCGAAGGCCCGTACTCCGTGAGTACTTTCGTTGGGCAATCACTAGCAGTTCGAAAAATAATTACAATTAGTACAGGAATGCTAGAAAAATGAAGACAGATACCGACAAGAATAAAAGAAAGGAAAGGAGCGTCTTATCGGATCTTCGTTGGCATCGCTAGAGCGCAGAGTAGCAGAGCAAGCAGTAGAAGACTTTCTTTCTGATGATTCTTTAAAGCTCCCCTCTGACCCTTCTTTTATATGAAGCTCGGGGCGCCCCGAATCCCTTCCGGGCGCCCTGGTGGGACGTGGTAGGTCCAACCATCAAGCTCCACGTGGTGACGCGCGAGTTGGGATAGAACTTGCCTCCGGGCGCCCGGATCCCTTCCGGGCACCTGGACCTCCGAGCGCCCGGATCCCTTCCGGGCGCCCGGATCCCTTCCAGGCGCCCGGACCTCCTATTTCCAGGAATTCCTTCTCCTGTAAAATAGAGTTAGTCCGAGGCAAATATACATCCTGTAAAACAGATTGTTAGCACAGTTAAAGTTCAACAGATAAATAAAAAGAGTATGACTTAGATTCCATCTTTCCGAGACCGGAATCTAGTCACGATCTCGACTTAGATATCCAAAATGGATCTAAGCCGGATCGACGCCTAATGTTCACTTCCCGGGAACGCGTCCTCGCAGTCACTCCCCTCCAGTGACTTACCTCACTTACCTGCTAGACGTCCGGTCAGCCCGTCGACCCGTCTGGACTTCGTGCCAGCTATCCGGTCAACCCGTCGACCTAGCTGGACTTCTCGCCAAGCGTTCGGTCAGCCCGTTGACCTGCTTGGACTTCTCGCCAGCTATCCGGTCAGCCCGTCGACCTAGCTGGGCTTCGTGCTAGACATCCGGTCAGCCCGTCGACCTATCTGGACTTCTCCTGCACACTAGATCAGAGTGTTAGACAACAATAACAAACTAACTTAACCTGATTTGTCATTCATCAAAACCTGGGTTAAATCGTTAGTGCTAACCGCACCAACAATCTCCCCCTTTTTGATGGAATGACAACCTAGTTAAGTTAGTGAAAATATATGCATAAAACAATATGCATTTATGTGGTTTTTAAGTTAGTTTATATTTTCAAATGGGTTTAGCTAACTTAACCACCTAACCCTCCCCCTTTGGCATTCATCAAAAAAATAAGCACATATTAAGTAAGCATAGATGTTTGAAATGTCAAGATAAGCAAACAAATTAAAAAAAAAGTGTCAAGTTAATCTGGGGGAGTTTAAATTTTTGAAAACTTGTTTAAAGCATTAGCTTTTAGATTTCAGAAAAATAGCTAAGTCTAAATAGATAAAATCTCAAACACAAGTGTATAAGTTCTAAATTTCAAGACCAAATTTTAAATTTTCAAAATTAGTTTCAATTTTGAAGTGCTTTTTAAGTAAGTTTTTGAAGCTCAATTTGTAAACCTAATTTGAAATGCTAACAATTTGAGAAAGTTAGGTTTTGAAAAACTCTAATTTCCATAATTTCAAAGCAATTTCGAAGAACTAAAATTTAACTTTCAAATTGTCAAAATTAAGTAAAATCAAATTTTGAGAACTAGAATTTTGAATTTTCAAAACTAAGTTAAATCAAAGTTAATTTTCAATAAAAAGTGAAACCCAAACCAGTTAGTTTGGAAACATAGTTTTAAAATATTCAAAGTAGACAAAAGAGTTTTCAAAATATTTTTGTAAAATTCTTTTTCAGAATCAGTTAAAAAATTTGCACATTTTAATCAGGTTGAGTCAAAATTAAGTTTAGAGTTTAATCTGAAGTGGTTTTATTTCTCCCCCTGAACCTGACATTAAATCAAATGTCTAACCAGTTTGTTACTAACTGGCTTATCAGAGGATAGCAGCTTTCACTTGGTTAGTCAAGTTAAGATCAATCTTAACTTGATTAATATATATTTTGTATTTAACGCCCAGACTTATGTCGATGCACTGAAATAAGCATCTTAAGTCTTTAGGCAAGTGGCCTATGCATCTCACCCCTTTCTATGTTCATCAAACACACGCAAGGTAAACCTAGGGTTTTGGTGAGATGCTCAAAACTAGTCCTATGGGTACATGTTCTCTAAGGATTTTGAACTAGTCTAAGGCTAAAAATTCATTTAAAAATCTACAAAATGGGAAGGTTTTAAGAACTGACATATGTTTGAACCTATGAGTTAAAAACAATCATTTTTGAAAAATATTTTTGAAATTTGAAACTCCTAGTCTATTAGAATAGAACATAATCAATTCATATCAGAAATAGCACTAGATAGATCAAGATTATTCTACAAGTGATGTAGATAACAAAAGTGTGTCATAAGCAGAGCTACTGAGATGAGGAAGATGGTCATCCGGATCCCAAGGAGCGGAGTAGTGTCATCAGCTCAGTGTGTCGGGTCTGTCCGTCAGCTCGTAACTCGGAGACCTCTCGCCGCATATCACGCTGAAAGTCAGAGTTCTCCTGCTGGAGACTCGCCATGGCTCTCTCTAGTCCGGTCATGCGGTCGGCTAGAGTGCGTGGTGCGTGACGTGGTGCCCGAGCTGGTGGTGGAGGTGGAACGGCCTCCTCTAGAAACAGTGCAAGCATGAACTCATCCTGCTCGGCCTCCCCCTGTGCATCTGGATCGTGCTGGTGTCGTGCCCCCCTCCGCCAAGACATAGTACCGTCACCCTCATCGATATGGATACTAGCTAGAGAGAAGTTCCTAGCTATTATGACGTCAAACTCAGTCATACAGCGAATGTCTCCTCTAGTGACATCAATGTGCAACGAGGACATATATGCTGTCAGAATATGACAAAAAGGCATGTGGACTCGACTATTAGTCACATATCCAGCAGAGTAGATAATGGTGGAAAATATATGTATGCTGATGTCAATATATAACCTATGACTCAGGGCATAGAGTAAAAATGAGTGGAATGGGTGCATCACAGCGATGTCCCGAGTAGTCAGTGGTAAGATGCAAAAGACTAGGACCCTATAAAGAACATAGTCCTAGACTCGAAGTTCTACAGACCTAAACTAGGTCACAGTGGGATCTCGCTCTCCCAAAAAAAAATACGAATAAATTGTATCAAGAGTGATATGTGAGTAGGGATCTCCGAATGGTAGATCCCCGGGAGGATAGCACAAAAAGGGACAAGTGGATGGACGTAACCCTAAAAACTCCCGGATAGTCGTAGGTGATAGCGTGATATCAGTACCTGCTGCTCTAGTAGTATAGGTAAGGTCGTCTACTTTCACTAGGTTGTTACAAAATTCAGCACACAGACTTATGTTTACCGGACTAGTGCATTCAACTAGGTTTCGTAAGTTATAGTGGTTTATAACCTCTATAACGGGAGCACAGGAAACTAAAAAGAACGATCTATCTATACATTTTGTCCTAATGGTCATATAGATCGTTGACTCAAACTTGATTCTAAGTTCATCCGTGGGAAACCTAGGGTCAGTACTAGCATTAGAGGGTCCAACACCAGTATTTGTTCGTTTCCTACTGTTATATAAAAGAGATATTCTAAATGACAATATCAAGACAAATTAAAAGAATTTTTAGACAAGGAAAAAGGATTTACCGAGGAGCCATCGTAAAATATAGAACTGATGACCTTAGTTGAGTCGCGGCAGCGTCTTCACCGCAAGAAAATTTTAATTTTAGAACACTCTCACACTGAGGTTCGGATAGAACCTTGGTAAGAGTGAAAAGATTTGGGGCAAGTGTTGGGGGCGCCTGCTGCCCCCTATTTATAGGAAGCTCCGGGCGCCCAGAGCCTTTCCGGGCGCCCGGGGTTGATTTTAGGCGGGGCGCCCGGATCCCCTCCCGGGCGCCCCAGAGGGGAATACCAGGGGCGCCCGCCCCTGGTGTTTGACCCTTTTTTTTTTTAAGTTAATTTTAAATTACTCGTAAGTTATTTAATTCGAAATTTGAATAGTTCAAAATTTAACTTAACTGATTCAATTCGAATTTTAATTTGGAATTCAATTTAATTCAAAATTTAATTTAATTAGTTTAATTCAAAATTTAATTTAATTAATTTAATTTAATTAATTTAATTTAAAATTTAATTTAATTAATTTAATTTGAAATTTAATTTAATTAATTTAATTTGAAATTTAATTTAATTAATTTAATTCGAAATTTAATTTAATTAATTTAATTCGAAATTTAATTTAATCAATTTGATTTTGATCCTTAGTCATCTCACCCGATCTAAGTTTTCAATCAGGGAATCCTATAATTTTGTGAGATGAATTGGATTTTAATTATGGAGTTTTGGTTTAACTTGTGTTAGATTCAGGTTTAGCTTTGGTCTCTACAAACAGGCATTCTTCGAATAAACTTCTAAGCTTGGTGAGTCACATGGCCGTCATTAGAAGTAACCAACCTTTCGAGGCTTTCCAAATAGTCCTATCCACAGAGCTTAGTACTAAACCTTGGTCTAACTGGTTAGGATTCATTTAAGGGTAGCTTCGGTCAGTTCCACTTGGCCAAATGCACTAGATCGAAACCATATCTTTCTAGACATGCGATGCCCAAGCTTCCCTAACGTACTATCATCCAAAAATTTCACCAGTACCATGATTCAAGTTAAACTTGGTCTCTTTTTAACTAATCCTAATTACTCTGTCGGGTTAGTTTGTTTAGGTTACCCTGTCGGGTAAGTTAATTTTGGAGGTGCCAGCTATTCTGGAGCCTCCCCCTGAATTATTGGCCTTTAAATTTTCGTTTTAGGTTTGTGTCGATTTCTTTTATAGTTATAATTAACTTGGTGATAATTTATATTTTGTTGAGTTTTAAATTTTGATTTCTTTGATTTGTGTTTTGATTTTTGATTTAGTTTATTCGAGTTTATGTAATATATTTTTTCTTTAGGTATGGAATATTGATTAATTCCTACTTGCGTGGTCAAACACGCTTTCGGTACCCAAGCTTGATTAGTTGATTTGTATTGAGTTATTAATGACTTAAAAGTTTTATTTGAGTTCGACTTGTATCCAAGTCCGGTTTTATTATAACATGCTTTTTGATTGTTCAGGATTAAGTCTAGATTTTTTGATCTTGTAGTGAATTTCTCTAATATTTCTTTTAAGTTATTAATTTCAGATTTTAATGATGAATTCTCTTCAACTATTAGATCTTGAGTTGGATTTAAATTTTTTATTTGTTCCTTGAGGCCTAGATTTTCCTCAATGAGTGATTTGTTTTCATTTTCTATTTTAATTAACTTATTATTTAAGCAGGAAATAATTTTAAAAAACTTTTTGTTTAAATTAAAGTGTACCTCATCCGGACCTGCGGAAGTGAGTCCGGACTCATGGCTTGATTCGGGTTCAGATCCGTCTTCATCTTCCGACTCGTCTTCCGTTTCAGCTTCGCAGGCCATCAGTGCGAGATGGCTCTGGTGTTTCTGCTCTTCTGCCTCTGATTCGTCCGAGGAATCGTCCCATGTTGCTTTGAGGGCCTTCTTTTTGGTTGACTTCAGTTTGTCGAACTTCAGTCTTGGGCATTCGTTCTTGTAGTGCCCCTTTTTGTTGCATCCGAAGCACGTTACGTTCTTTTGTTCCGAGGGAGAACTGATCTTTTGAAGGTCCTTCTTGCTGAAGCTTCTTTTTCTCCTGGTGAACATTTTTCTTACCAGGTTCACCAGGTGTTCTTCGTCTTCGGTATCTTGATCATAATCTTCTTCAGATTCAGGCTTGTTCTTCTTTTCCTTAGATGAGCCTGCAAATAAAGCAATACCTTTCTCGACTCCCGCATTAGTTTGTTCATGTAATTCTAACTCACAGAAAAGCTCATCTAATTTTAATTTAGATAAATTTTTTGAAATTTTATAGGCATCTACGATTGATGCCCACAGGCTATTACGAGGAAAGGCATTTAGTGCGTACCTTATTAAGTCTCTGTTTTCCATCTGGTGGCCTATCGCGTGGAGTCCGTTAAGAACGTCCTTGATTCTTGCATGCAGTTGACTTGCTGTTTCCCCTTCCTGCATTTTTATATTAAATATTTTATTTAAAAGTATGTCTCTTTTTGTTACCTTCGCGTCGCTTGTTCCTTCGTGCAACTCGATCAATTTGTCCCACAATTCTTTTGCATTCTGATGTGGTCCGACGCGATTCAGCTCTTCTCGTGTTAGGCCGCAATGTAGCGTGTTGATAGCCTTGTTTTCTGTTGATGCCTTTTTCCTCATGTCCGGAGTCCACTGTTCCGGGTCTAGTGGAATTCCGGAGTTGTCGACTAGAGTTCGGTATGCTTTTATAACGCTGAACCATTGATCGTAGTCTGTCTTTAGGTACACCTCCATTCTTTTCTTCCAGTATGAGAAGTCATCCCCGTTGAATAGGGGAGGACGTACTATGCTAAAGCCTTCTAGTTAAGACATTCTGCACACAAGTAAACAGAAAAAAAATGTTCCAAGACTTGGTCTTGGATTAGTAGTGCGGGAAAAAAATAATAGCTGTATCTAAATTGGTGTTGCACCAATTAGACTTAATTGCAACGGAAAAAATTCCTAAATTAATAATAATATCAACTTAGAATTTAGGATAAAGAAAGAAGGAAAAAGAAAGTAATTTCACCCCCTGTCTGATTGGTGGTTGCACCAAATCAGAGCGGTACCCGCTCTGATACCACTTGTAGGACCGTGAAACGTTGATAGAGGGGGGGTGAATATCGATTAAAAAAATATTTTAAAAAGAGTTAAGTGTAGCGGAATAATAAAGACTTAGACACGATATTTTTTACTTCGTTCGGAGCCTGTGACGACTCCTACTCGAAGGCCCGTACTCCGTGAGTACTTTCGTTGGGCAATCACTAGCAGTTCGAAAAATAATTACAATTAGTACAGGAATACTAGAAAAATGAAGACAGGTACCGACAAGAATAAAAGAAAGGAAAGGAGCGTCTTGTCGAATCTTCGTTGGCGTCGCTAGAGCGCAGAGTAGCAGAGCAAGCAGTAGAAGACTTTCTTTCTGATGATTCTTTGAAGCTCCCCTCTGACCCTTCTTTTATATGAAGCTCGGGGCGCCCCGGATCCCTTCCGGGCGCCCTGGTGGGACGTGGCAGGTCCAACCATCAAGCTCCACGTGGCGACGCGCGAGTTGGGATAGAACTTGCCTCCGGGCGCCCGAACCTCCTATTTCGAGGAATTCCTTCTCCTGCAAAATAGAGTTAGCCTAAGGCAAATATACATCCTGTAAAACAGATTGTTAGCACAGTTAAAGTTCAACAGATAAATAAAAAGAGTATGACTTAGATTCCGTCTTTTCGAGACCGGAATCTAGTCACGATCTCGACTTAGATATCCAAAATGGATCTAAGCCAGATCGACGCCTAATGTTCCCTTCCCGGGAACGTGTCCTCGCAGTCACTCCCCTCCAGTGACTTACCTCACTTACCTGCCAGACGTTCGGTCAGTCCGTCGACCCATCTGGACTTCGTGCCAGCTATCCGGTCAGCCCGTCGACCTAGCTGGACTTCTCGCCAAGCGTCCGGTCAGCCCGTCGACCCTCTTGGACTTCTCGCCAGCTATCCGGTCAGCCCGTCGACCTAGCTGGGCTTCGTGCCAGACATCCGGTCAGCCCGTCGACCTATCTGGACTTCTCCTGCACACTCGATCAGAGTGTTAGACAACAACAACAAACTAACTTAACCTGATTTGTCATTCATCAAAACCTGGGTTAAATCGTTAGTGCTAACCGCACCAACACATACTAGGTGCTTTGAATATGAGGACTCAATATATATATATATATATATATATTCATTGAGGAATGTAGTCTTTAAGTTCATTTGATGTAGTTCCAAATCATAATGAGCTACAAGTGTCATGATTAACCTAAGGGAGTCTTTCATCAACACAGATGAGAAAGTCTCCTTATAATCAATGTTTTTCTTCTAAGTGAATCTCTTGGTAACAAGATAAGCCTTATACTTTTCGACATTGCCCCTTGAATCTCACTTGGTTGTAAATATCCATTTACAATCAACGTGTTTTATACCTTCAAGAAATTTGACAAGTTTCCATATGTCATTTTCTGCCATAGAATTCAACTCTTCTTTTATGGCGTTAATCTACATTTTAGTGTTAAACATTATTTGACCTCTTAGAAAGATATAGGATTACTTTCCAACCCAATGTTAAACTTGTTCATTTGAAAATAAACATAATTATGAGAAATCATGGATCTCTTATCCCAGTAGATCATCTCAAAGAAATTTGTGTTTAAGGTAGTTGAGGTACTTGCTCATCAATATGAGACAATATATCACTTTGAGTGATAGGTTCAATTATATTGGAGATATCATGAGAATATCTTAGTTCACTACACTCACAGAATGTGTGATATTCATAATATGCAATATGGTAATCACACAGCTACTGATCGCACTAGTAGTGACCATAGGAGGATCATCAATGCTTTCCTCAAAAGATACTTCCCTAACCTTATCACTCTCACTGTTCTCAATGAATTTGCCGTTTCTTATTTTGAAGAAGGATCTATTAGAGAGACCATAAAAATTATACCCTCTTGACTTCTCAGAGTAACCTACAAAATTATAATTAATAGTCCTTGAGTCTAGTTTCCTTTCATTAGGTCTATGAGACCTAGCCTTAGTTGGACAAACCCAAACATGTAAATACCTAATGCTAGGCTGTCTACCCATCCACATCTTAAATAGGATTTTAGTTACTGTCTTACTAGGTACTCTATTGATTAGGTAATCTGTAGTCTTGAGTGTTTCACCTTATAAAGACTTTGGTAGAGAAGTGAAAGACATCATATTTCTTACCATGTCTTTTAGGATACGATTACAATGTTTATCTACACCATTCTGACTCAGAGTACTAGACATGGTACACTAAGGCACAATCACACACTCAGCAAAGCAAGTTACAAAAAGTCTTGAATGTTGTTCACTTGATTCATCATATCGACCATAATATTCATCTCTATAGTCAAATCGGTCGATTTTAATTTTCTTACCTAGTCGAAGATCAACATCAGCTTTAAAAATTTTGAACATGTCCAAAGATTGTGACTTTTCATGAATAAGGTACAGATACTCAAATTTAGAATTGTCGTCTATAAAGTTAATAACTATGTGTGTCCATTCCAAGATGTCTTAGGGAATGTCCATAAATATTTATATGCATTAGCTCCAAAACATTACAACAACGGTTAGCCCTTTTGTTCCTTTTGTTAGTGGTCTTTTCCTTAACACATTCTATGCAAACATCAAAGTTTGACATGTCAAGGGAATCAAGAATTCTATATGACATTAATCTTTTTATGTATTGTTTAGATATATGTCCTAAATACTTATGTCATAACATAGAAGAATTATCGTCAGTCAATTTGTGTTTTATACCTATACTATGTATTATTATGTTGTCAATCATAGGAGTTATGGTGTTCAATTTATAAAACTTATCAACCAAGGAATCATTGCTAATTAATACTAAATTTAAGAAAATACTAAAAAAATTTATTTCCAAATAAACAAGAATAGTTTAATTTTTCCAAACAAGAAATTAAAATTAAATTCTGTCGAAAAGACAGTACAATGAATGTATTTTCTAAATCCAAATAGACATCAGTTCTTAAACAAAGCTTTAAAATACCAATCAACTCAACTTTAGCATTCTTTCCATTCCCCGTATAGATGTATCTTTCACCATCAAGCGGAAAATGACTCTTAAGACAATCCTACATAGTGACACTTATATTAGTAGTAGCACCAGTATCTGTCCACCAAGTATCTATGGGTACAATAGCCAAATTGACTTTCAAACTAACAAAGTTGAGAATTTACCTTTCTTTACACGCCAATTGCATATTTAGAGTAGTCTTTCTTCATATGGTATTTCTTCTTGTAGAAGTAACAAGTGAACTCCTTATCTTGTTTCTTTTGCACCTTATAGCCATAGCCCCTAGAATTTACAGTTTGCTTTCCTTTTCCTTTATTGATCATTTTCCTCTTCTTGCTCAAACCTTGAGATCTAGATGTTATGTGAGCACTTCTAGGTGTCTCATGCCTCAGTCTCTCCTCCTCTTGTATGCACTGAGTTATAAGCTCATTCAATGTCCGAGCACCCAGGTGAGCATCCGAACACTTGGACCTATGAGGGTCGCCTAGGGATGGACACTCTTTTAGTCTATTAAAAAATAAATTTAATCAATTAAAATATTCTTAATTGATTACCCTTAACCTTTTCATCGATTTGAGAAATATTAATCAATTAGAGAAATGTTTAATGGATTAGAAAAAAAATCAAGTCGATTAATAACCACTTCTTAAAAGTTTTTAATCGATTAATAATAATGTCCCCGGGGCTATGGTATTATGGTAGGATATCAAGACTATCCCTCAGATACCTACGGTTTGAACCCCAGCTATGGTGTATTTGTAGAAATTTTTCCTCCAAATGGGGGGCGTAATCAAAGGATGCTGAGCTTATGGGTTGGCTGCTGTGTGCATTTCCCGATTTATCCTGATGACTGGTGGAAAACTTCCGTGGGGCTAGGCCGGTCACCCCTAGAGATAGTCAGTGAAGTTAACTGGGATTATCATTTTTTTTTAATCGATTAACAATCATTCTAATCAATTAGAAATAATTTTAACTGATTCTGTCTAATCGATTAGGAAAACTTCTTAATCGATCAATATCAAAATTTTATTGCGACTCAATGTTTTTAATCAATTAGAAAAGTTCTCAATCGATCAGGAAAACTTTAATTGATTGACCGATCGATTTCCATCATTTTTGTTCATAATTATAGGCTTGGTAATTGATTGTCCAACCAAGGAAATGTTACAAAAAATACAATATGTTGTCAGAGATTTTGGAGAGTTAGCTGAATTTTAAAATTACACAGAATTTAAATTCAACTTACAATAGAGATGACCTGAGCGGATGATCTCAGGCTGCCAGCAGGGGCTGGTTTTTGTTACGTACAGAAGAACGGACTGAGTCACCGAGCGGGCAGATCAATCGAGCACCAGGTCTGTGTTGTAGAGCGATAGAGCAGTCTTGACAGAGCAGTCTTGACAGACCAGGTCTTGACAGAGCAGTCTTTACAGACCAGGTCTTAACAGAGCAGGTCTTGATAGAGTAGTCTTGATAGACCAAGTCTTGACAGAGCAGTCTTGACAGACCAGGTCTCGACAGACTCGACAGACCAGGTCTCGACAGACTCGACAGGCCAGGTCTTGACAGAGCAGTCTTGACAGATCAGGTCTTAATAGAGTAGTCTTGACAGACCAGGTCTTGACAGACAGGCCGACCGGGCGGACGAAGAGACCGACCGGGAAAACTGACCGAGTCCTGCGAGAGTCGCAATTTCCTTGAAACATATTCGCCCCCACCTCCGGCTGTGCTTCGAGCCTTACTCGAGTCGTCTGTTTCCCAGGATACAACGGTTTGACCGTGATCTCCACTAAGCACTAGTGGTCACGACGAACTGAGTGGCACCTGATCGCTATCACGGGCACTCTGCCGAGCAGGAGTAGCACGACATAAGAGGAGAATGAGGTAGATAACTTTTGCTTACTTCATTGCGTGTGTGTTCTCTGTTTTTTCTTATTCTGCCTGTGATTACAGTCTCCTTATATAGAAGCTCATATCAATGACATCGTTAATGGTCGATTAATGACCATTACTAGCCGAGTAGTGAAACGTCTACTGTTTCACTCATTATTACTCGAACGTGGCAAAAAGGTTGGTTGTAATGCATCCGTTACAGCAGTAAAAGGTTTACGTGGTAAAACGTTGGTTGTTCCACTTGGACGAATTTTGCCCCGATCGATCTGACATTCAACGTGCGCAGATCGTATCTGTACATGAGTTAACATGATTTAATACAATCTGGGCCCTGAGCCATGCATGTGAATATATCCAGTAAAATAATCATTCACTTTTGCTCACCTATAAGTGAATCCTAGTTTTACATATATTTAAGTTAGACCTGCATTATGCATCACATGGGCGAGCTCAAAATATTTAGTCAACCATTTGTATATATTATGCGTGCTGCATATTGCTTTGACCTTCAAGTGTTCGGATCACGTGCCCTGCAATTCCAAGCCGGTGATTGCATTAAACCATATGAAAACAAGCGGGAAAAGGGGGAAGCCCTGGCGATTAGAAAGAGTGACTATCCAGCGATGCCAAGGACGGAGTCATTCTTGGCTAGAGTGGGCTCCGTCCTACCCATTTAAAAAGAAATAAAACTTAAAAAAAATTATAACTCCACCGTCACGTTAATTTTCTCTTAATTATTTTTCCTATTAAAGTTCCAGTAACTTTTTTTCCCCCTATTTGAATTGATTTAATTAAAATTTCAAGTGAGAGCATATTGGTTGACGAACTTAAATTAAATCAAAAAAAATTCAACGCTTTATCAATACCACCCATATGATATTTTTGCCGCACGCCGCAAGAGCAACTAGCGCTACCTCTTTGCTTGTTTCTCCTCACAGCCGTAGTGCATTAGGCGTGAAAGATTCAAGTTTCGATCATCTTTATCCTTTTCCTTCATTGCATTTGAGCAGATCCGTTCGTCTTTAAAATAGATTTTCTTCGACCTCCTTTTTCAATTATGCGATCTCTATATTTCTAATATTTTCGTTATCCTTCATATGATATTTCATATTCATGTCCAATATAAGCCTCCGACAGCGATTCGATGATTAGAACCACCACATCCCTTCTCTCAAATACCATGCGATATCTATGCAATCATCACCAAGTTTATTTTCTTTTGATATTATGATCTCTATCAGTCAACTATTATTAATATTCTTGCTTGATATTATCTTTATAAGTCAACTATTATTTTTTTTCATTTGTTATAGTTTATATATTCTAATTATATCATTTATTTATATATTAAATCTAATGGATTTATTTAATTAGAAAATTAATTCGTTTTGTTTTAACTCTTTCAGTTTCTATAACAATAACGTAATGAGCACTTTCACCTATAAAACTTGTTGAAATAATTCTTTGTAACAAAATGAAAAAAAAAAATTAACAAATTTTATGATCAACTATATTGAACGAAAGTTAATTAAAAATTGTAATGAGTTTAATTATAAGGAGAATTGAAGGGCATAATTTCGATTTCGACGTTCAATGCAGCATCACCTTAGTTAATTATATAAAAGACGTGGTGGCGACGACTACTTATTATACAAAAAAATAAAAAATGCAAACCTTGTGAGAAAGTAGGCACGAGACAAGAAGAATCTTTATGTACAACCAAGAAAAGCAATACATTTGACAAGGTTAAGACTTTTGAGTTTGGAGACGCAGACGGTGAGCTCCCTCTGAATTTTTCTCTATCGTGGTCACCATTGCGTTTGACGCAAGCATTAAATACAAATAGTTGTGGAGCATTTAATTCCCCAGTTAATAATTTTCGTTTCTTAACTGAGTATTGTCCTAATCGAGGGCCCGATAGATGACGACGAAGCAGGGGAGGATGGCCCTCGGATTCGCCACCAGCAGCTCCTCCAGGTTGCCATACGCGCCACAGGCTCCGTCGGCCTCTGCCTCGGCCACGGCCATCGAGTCGTAAGCGTCCTCCGTTGCCGGGTCCTCGCCCGGGCGCCGCACCCGACCGGCGATGACGCGGCAAACCAGCATGGCCCGCAGCCGGTCCTCCGTGGCGTCAGTCATGGGGCCGCAGTCGTGCGCGCGGCCGCTGCTGGCCGTCGTCCTCACTCCGTGCGGGTGGTTCGCCCGCACGAAGCCATGGCGGATAATGGCGCAGACGCCGCAGGCGACGATAGGAGAGGAAGTGCCGCCGGTGTTGGAGCAGAGCGAGGTGGAGCCGCTGGCGCCGAGGGGGCAGGAGAGGGAGGTGCAGTGGAAGCGGAGGAGCTCGTTTCCGTCAGCTGCGCAGCGGGAGCGGTGGTTGTGGCAGGCGCCTCCGCCGCCAGTAGCGGAGTGCGGGAGAGCGCGGGATTTGACGGCGGCGCGATAGTCCTCAAAGCGCGCGACGGTGCGCGGTGGGTTGTGGACCTTGAGGATGCGCTCGATCTTACAGATCGGACGGTCACTTTTGAGCCAGCTGGACTTGAAGATTATCTCCACGATGTTGCGTCCCGAGTCCTCCGGCCCCAATTCGGACACTAATTACACCGTACAACAATATCATAGAGGTACTTTTTAAAAAAAAAAAAAATAAATCAACTAAAATTAATTTATGGATAATACGTTAAAGCTAAATAAATCGACCAATAAGATAAAATATAGTACATAATTCAAACAATTCATTTTTTTTTTCTTTTGGAAAAAAATAGACGTTAATGCTTCATCAACCATTTTTATTGTACCTCCGTGTCGTGTGATTTGATGCAATTCTAGGGTTTCAGGCTTCGTGAACACCTCGCCGCAGTCGGAGCAAGCACACAGCGTCTCTCTCGGCCTCGGATGCCTCCTAATTCGCACATTGGGATCAATTTCCCTTTTGAGGAAAAAAAAATGGAGAAAGTAGTACAGGCTCGGTGTTCGACAAAATACCGGGAAGAGGGGTCGACGGAGACGGCGTGACACTCGTAGCAGCCGGAGAGCTTGGGAAGAGGAGAGTAGTACCCGCCTCTGCCACAGTTAAGTGAGGCCACCGGAGGCGCTGGGCGGTGGCGGGCCGAGCGCGCTAGCTGTGTGGTCTCGTTCTGGGAGAGGGAGAGGGAGCTGGCGGCGTCGGAGGAAATGTCGGTGTCGCAGCGGTGGACGACGCGGGTGTTCCCGTGGACGACGTCGCGGAGCGCGCAGATGGACGACCCGCAGAAGGCGCGGCCGAGGCGCGACGCTGGGTCGTGGACATGCTCCCCTGTGGAGCGGCAGCTGAGCAGGTTCTTGAAATGCTCCCACGAGGTGGACGAAGGGGGCGGCGGAGGGAGAGATCTGGAGGGGGGAGGCGGAGGCGGAGGCAGAGGCAGCCTTCTCTTCTTCTTCATCTTCTTCTTGCTTTGATCGCGGCAGCAGGGGTGGCTGTCGGGGACGTGAGCGGCCGCGGCGGTGGCGGAGGCGGCGTCGGCTGGGAAGAAAGAGGTGACGGCCATTAGGATTAGGATAAAGAGGTAGTGGAAGAGGAGCGAAGCCCTTCTCTCAGCTACCATGAAATTGAACGCTATGTTTGCGAATCGGATCTCGACAAGGGAAGGGCGAATAAAGAAGGAACAAGTGGACATAGTGAAGAGGAGAGAGAGATGAAGACCTGCAGCATTGACTAAAAGAAAAAATTAATCAGGTAACAATAACACGGTCATTTGGTCTGATGAGACCGTCAGGATTAATAATATGGTGTAGTACAATATTGAATAAACGATGCTTGGGATAGGATGGATGAGAATTTGGTTGTTGATAATAAATTAATTTTAAAATTTATTTGATCATAAGTTATTAGGTGATCATATGATTTATCTTTTCACATAATGTAGGAGGGACGAGAAGGTTCAAGGCTTGTGGATATCAAATAACGTACCTTAGGAAGATGACAAGGACGGAAGAGTTTGATTTTGGCTTGGTAAAATTACTAAATTTATGGGGCAATCAGACTGGAAACAGTCTTAGTGAATTAGTTTTATTCACGAGCAAAAGTGATTAAACTCAATATTATGGATTTTCCCTCTTAGAGGATTGTGGCATCACAGGCCATATTTGAACCGGACCTGATCCATACTAGTAACTAGTTAAGATTAAGGGTCGACATTCTAAGAATCGTCAAACCAACGGTTCTAATGGGTCTAGTGGTGGCACAAGTGTCATAGTAATGGAAGAGTGTAATGCATTATATGTCCTTTTATAATTTTTATTATTAGATGTTGTTGGGATCAAAAGAATTCACATATTTATATAATTGTATGATATTATTCATTTTGAGCTTAAATTTTCATGATTTTATTTTTGACTTTACTCAAAAAGTTTCATACTAATGGAGATATCTTCATCCTTTAAAACCAATAATCTTTTTCATGTCTTTCTAATATGGGACTTTGATTCTATTCCCAACAATCTCCCCATCAAACAAAGGACTACGATTATTCTCATGGTCCGGGCCTCCTCACAAGCATCTGATCACTCTAGACTTACTTCGGGTCTCTCTACTAGCATCTAGCCACTCTTGACTTGCTTCGAGTCTCTCTGCTATCATCCGGTCACTCTTGACCTATTTCGAACCTCCCCGTTGGCATCCAATCACTCTTGACCTGCTTCGGACATCTCCGCAGGTATATCCAATCACTTTTAACCTGCTGCAGGCCTTCCCTCAACTTCGTTCAAGGCCACCCCACTATCTGGTTTGGATCATGACTCTAACTCGTGCTTCTTCTGGTGATTAGTTCAGTGAAGAGCAACCTCGTTCTAATATCATTTGTTGGGATTAAAAGAATTCACATATCTCTACAATAATATGATATTGTCCACTTTGGGCTTAAGCCCTCATGGTTTTATTTTTTAGCTCTATTCAAAAGGTCTCGTGCCAATGGAGATATCTTCATCCTTTTAAACCTATGAATTTTTCCATGTCTTTTTAATGTGGAACTTTGATTGTATCTCTAACATATGCTAATAAATGTTAATCTAATAAACACATCAAAAGTATACAACAACAACTAAGTTTTATCCCACTAGACGGAGTCAGTTTTATGGATTCTTCTATGTCATTGAACTATATCTTCTACTATATCATTATTTATATTTAAATAAATTTTATTTTATTTTATTATTACTAATTAAGTTTTTTTTTTCAGATTTTTCTCTTTCTCGTTTGATATGCATATTTGTTATAGTTTCACATCACCTAACTAAGGCATCTATTAATCATCTAGGTATATGTTTGTACCATCTTAAACATATCTCCTGAAATTTTTCCTCAATAAGTGCAATCTCGACTTTCTCTATAATATTTTTTATGTTTTATCTTGTTCATCCTTCTATGTCCGCACATTCACCTTAACATTCTCATCTTTGTAATTATCATCTTCTGCTCATGTATAGTAAGTCTAGTATTTTATGATTACAAAGAACACCTAATACTCTTCTCCATTTCAACCATCATGTTTATACTATTTATATTATATATAAGATATCCCTTTCAATCGCTCCATATCCTTTTGTAAAAATAATCTTAAATAGTTAAAACTCTCAATTACAAATAACTCTTCTTCTCTTATTTTAACAATTATCTCATTATATCTAATATTATTAAACTTTAATTTTATATATTTTGTATTTACTGTATTAATCTAAAACATTTCACTTCTAGTATTTTCCTCTATAATTCGAGTTTAGCATTTACTTACACGTATATCATTTACCAAAATAATATCATTTGTAGACAACAAGCACCATGATACTATATCTTAGATGTGTCCAGTGATTTCGTCTATAATTAGTGTAAAATGATAAGAATTTAGAGTTGATCCTTGAGGTAACCTTGTTCTTATGGGAACTACTTTAGTTAATTCACTAGAAGTTTTTACTCTTGTTATTACATCCTTATACATATTCTTAATTAGTACATTATATGCTATACTAACACCTTTCTTTTCTATAATTTTTCATATAATTTTCCTTGAGATTCTATCATAAGTTTTTTCTAAGTCGACTAATACCATGTGTAAGTTTTGCTTCTATTCCCGATACTTTTCAATTAGTTGTATGAGAAGATGTATAGATTCTATTGTCAACCTTCCAGGCCAAATTGATTTTCAGTGATCTACTTTATTTCTATTATTTTTTCTCAAAGTTTCATGGTATGACTCATTAGTTTAATACCCCTATAGTTTGCATAATTTTGTATGTTTTATTCGTTCTTATATAAGAGAATTAGAGTACTTTGTTGGATCAGGTGAACCAATTAGAGGGGGTGAATAGCTTGCAATAAGAATTTTAATAATCTCTTACTACTTAATTAACAAGGACACACTATTAATTAAGTAAAAATAAATAACATAAAAAATAAGAGACTCGAAATTTTACTTAATTACAATGTAGGTGATTGTTAATCCAAGACAGTAGAAAGCTCACTAAAGATTTTCTTCTTTGACAAAGGTCGGAGGTGGAGAAGCCCCTTACAACAATTGAACGTATAAGAATTGATTACAAAAGTTTAAAAACATGTGTGTATTGAACTCCTAGCTCTAGGGTGATATTTATAGCATTTTGGTCACAAATGATCATTGGTTGACATGACATTAATAAACTTTTATCTCCACGCAATGTTTATTTTGTGATCTGGCGGCATCCATGGCACCTCGATTCATTGGAGATGCCTCGATTAGGCTGAGCTGGCTTCCCACTCTTATTTTCACTGCAACGGCTCCAAGCTCATCGAAGGCGCCTTGGTTGAGCAGAGGTGCCTCAATTGATCGAAGGTGCCTCAGTTATTGTTCATTCGAGGTGCCTCCAAATAAATGAGACTTCTTGGGTCTCTTCCGCAACAGCTACTCTACTGGACATCTGAGGGGTCTCGAGCATTGTTTATCTGAATGGTCAATCTAAGCATTGACTATTATTTTTCTCGTGATCACTTGGGTGCTCTGGCCATCCAGAGTTGAGCTCACCCAAACCCAATTCTGATCTTCTTCTCAAGTAGGTTTCCTCCCTGACTTCTCGTCCCTCAGACGCTCCACGTGCATCCTCGTCCCTTAGATGCACCAAGTCTGTCTACTCACTTCTCGTGTGTTACGAGGTCGTATTATCTTGGCTATATAACCATGATTTTGGCTATATTATCTTGATTCATAATGCATGTTTTTATTGGTCTATTCATAGCTTAATCTCACATTTACATCATATTTCATAATTGCATATGATTTTGGACCTAATTATAAATTAGCCTATTTTCATGATATTTGATGCTAATATTTGTTTATTATTTTTGTAGGCATCAAGGGTTTTTGGACTTGGATGAATTTGAATTGAATTCGTGCTCGGATCGGAGTTTTAATGAGACGATCAAGCTTCAGAACATTCGTAGCCGTTCATTCAAGATTGGAGTAGATCTACACCATCTGTTGAGAATCTGGTCCATCCGACCTAATGAGGATCAGATCTGAGCCATTGATGAAGATCCTGAAGTTTTGATCCAAATTTGAGTTCATCCAGCCATTGATCAAGCCCCGAGAAATCTGGACCGTCCGATCAAATCTGAGGAGGTTTAAATCGCGCGAGAAGCAACAGTGATTCCTGGGCTTGGCATTTTCACGACTACAGTATCTTCTTCTCTTCTTCTCCGCGACGCCGAGTTCCCATTTCCGATTTCCAGATCTGTGAGCTAGTTTCCTTCCCCCGACGTCGATCTCCAAGCTTTGGCGTTCATCTTCCGAGGGCAGAGAGTGATCGAGGGAGGTTCCCAGATTGTGACTTGAGTTCTGTTCCACCACCGCCACTTAATTGAGGGAGGTTCCAGATCAAGTGATCTTCGCATCCACCAGATCTTCGAGGGAGGTTCCAGATCAAGTGATCTTCGCATCCACCAGATCTTCGAGGGAGGTTTCCAGGAGTTTCTGATCATCTTTCCGATCTCCATCTCGCAGCAAAACTCGGTCGATGTGGACATTCGATCCGGTTTGCAAATTCACAGAGTCCTTGCTCTGTTCTTCGGATGGTGAGGTTACCAGTTGGATGTGAGTTTTGTGGGAGGTTTCCAAGAGCTGTGATCATTCCCTGATAATAGTTGGAGATTAGAGATTTGTTGTTGAATGCTTGATGGGAGGTTCCGATGGCATTTCTATTTTTACAGCAGAGTAGAGGGATTTGAGTTCCGGAATTTTGGTTGAGGAATGTTATAGATTAGGGTTTTGCTTTCTTTGTTTTTGTCTTCTTTGTTTTTGTCTATGAATTATGCTTGAACTTGCTCAGATCTTCAGATCTGATAAATAGATTGTACTTAATTCTTGTTTGCATTTCTTACTTTAGTTCTTGTTTGAGTTTCCTTTCAAATCCCATTTCTAATGGTCTCACTTGCAATCCTGAACTTGTGGAACTTTTGCAAACTGAATCTTGATTGTCTACTTAATTAGTTTGCAATATTGTTTTGTTTTAGAATTAGACGTTTAGATTACAACAGGGTTGCTTAGTTTTCAATTCAATAATTTAAATGAACCTTATGTGGAGATTGTGATGAAGTTTAATATCAGAAGTTTAATCTGATGTATTGACTGTTTACCTCTGTTCGATATTATTTTGTTTGAGCTTTTTATGTCTAATTGTTGAACTAGACTATGATAATGAATTGGATGCAAATTCGGTTTCTAAAAGTAGTTGAGTTTGAGTTCAATTACTACTGTAATTATAGTTGAAGAAATTGATTCATTGACATACACACACATTCGATTGGAACTACTTCTAGAATTCACACACATTTCACTAGTTATCCTTGAAAAAATACGACTTGGGACTCCTTACTACAACATTTGTTTTTATTTTAATGAGTTTCAATTTTAATCAATTTGGGGTGCCACGTGACATGCAAAAAGGCCGACACCAAATTTTGGCACCGTTGCCAGAGAGTTAATTAGTAGTGTGCGTTTATTTTGGATTGTGCATTGATTGATTTTATTGTTAGTATGTTGATTGATTTGATTGCTTATTTCTTTTTGTATTTTTATGTTGGTTTGTTCTTCAATTATTAAGTGCTTTTACTGTTCATGTTTTCATGTGTATGAAACTTTATGCTTTTGAATCTTCTAATTTTGATTTTTAGTGTTGTAGTGAAGGACAGGAGATTTCTTTAGCATGGATCCATATTTTTAGAATTTTAGAGGTGGAATGGAAAATCAATATTTTCAGTCTGAGTATCAATTTTACCCAAATATAGATCAACAAAATAAGTATGAATCATTTTCAAATGTTTTTAATGCTAATTGGGTGGATAATTCATGTTTCAGGTATGAAAATACACAAGGACCATTTATTGAGTCATATCCAGTCTACCAGAGTTCATATGGGTTTCAATAAGTTTCAACATATTCTATGCCAAATTCTTTTCAACAAAACGATCCTCAGATGGATGAGTCAACATGGAAACTCAGGGAGATTATGAAACAAATGAGTGAGCATCAAGAGCAATAATTTTCAAGGATACAGAATATACAAATTCAGTTGGATCAAATTGCATCATCCATCAATCAGCTGCAAGCATGAAATTCCAGTGGAGAGATGGAAAGTAGCGATTCTGTCAGGCCTGACCCTACTTCTATCACTTCACATGATTTTTCTAGTAATTTTTGTGATAATGATGTAATTATGCAAATTTCTGACCCTAATGATTTTGTTGTTGAAGATGTTGATAGTGATTCAGGTTCTGAACATGTTTTTGAAGATGATTTAGGTGTAGGGGAATGCTTACTAGAAGTATTACCTCAAGAATCATCAAGAATTAAAGATGTAAGTGTAGGGACTTGTGCTATGGAGCCAAGCACCCAAGAATCACTATATGAAGATGAACATTCATCAGAACTAGAGCTTGAGCATTCATTTGATGAGAAAGAGGTAACAATCACCACTCCAGGTACCTTTCAAGATGACAAGGTGAGTATTTTTTGTGATTTTTCAAAAAATTTAATAGAGGTGTCAATTGTTGATTTAATTAAGTGTGATTCATTTCTTGATAAATTTTCTACCCACACTAATATTCTCCTATTTTCTTTTTATCCCACATGTGTGTGGGAGGTCTTGTCTTTTAATGATGTCGTAGGAGAATACAAGCTCCCGGAGTGGATGCTTGAACTGAACAGCCTTCGTCCTCCAGAAAAAGCTTTGAAAGGAAAAATGAAGAATAAAAAGAATTTTAGTGGAACCACAATTACACCTCTACCGGTGTGGATTTTGTTGCTAAATCTTCTTCGACCACCGAAATTAAAGGGGAGTCTGTTCCAATTTCGTTTTCTTTTACATTTTAATTCATGCTTTGTTAATAAATTCTTTATACGTTTCTTAGTTTCATATTTTGCATTTTATTTCCATACATTGCATTTTGTTTAGTATACATAGCATGTCATTTGAATAAATTCTCCATAGAATTCTTTTAGTAATACTTTTAAGATGGTAAAAATTCCTTAAATTTGATCATCAATTTTAAGTCATTGGACATGATTGGATTTTCTACTTACATGATATTAGTCCAATGGTGGTGGATTCCATTTTGATTGATTGAGCTTGATTGAATGAATATTACCTAGGGAGGACCACTTAAAGCCTATGCTCTATTATATTTTTGTGTAGCATGCACTCATAGCAAATTAAATTCTAGAACTTGCTTTGCTTCTTTTCAAAGTCACAATAGCATATGGTGCATGGAAATGAAGGATATTTGTCATTTTTGTTCCATCATAATTTCTAATTTCTTTCCCCACAACTTTCTTAAACATTGTCCTCTTGCATTTTAACCTTTGATTACCTTTTCTTTGCTCTATTTCATTGAGAGTTTTGGTTGATTATCTTGATGAGTTAGATTGCTAAGATGGACGAAGGATTAAGTGTGGGGGAGGTGTATGAATTCTGTACAATCTAGAAATGGATCAAGGTTTGGAAATGGTTGAGGAAGGGCTGATTTTAGGAGGTGTTTAAGTTGTAAAATTCTGGAAAATTCTGTTTTGAATGATCCCAAGTGTGATTAACTTAGCCATTATCTGAGTTTGATCATATCAAAAGCAAGATCCAATTGTTTTGAATTTGGAGATTTGATACTTAGTTGATACATTCAAAATTCTAGAAATCAAATTTTGGAAGAATGTTTTGTGAATGTTGAAATTTGATGTTGACCAGGAGTTTTGCTAATTTGAAGAATATGGTTATCAGTAATGGGAAGCTGAAGGAATGCTAGTGAAGGATTGCATATGAACATTGTTAGTGCCAATGGAAAGATTTGTTTAGATTAGGGAATGTGAATCTGCAGAAAAATAAGAACTGCAGCTTAAATTGGCATGTGCTGAAATTAAAAATCTGCAGATGTTGTGCCAGAAATCAATGAAGAAAATCAGAGAAAAAGTTTTACAATTTTTCAACCGGAATTCAAAGAATTGAATGGAGGATGGGAGTTGACACAAAGGTTGTTTTGTTTCTACAGTTCAGGAGTTGAAGTTGCTGGGAATTCAGAGTTCCAATCATGGAAGTGCTGGAGTTGGAATTCAGAAGCTGTAACTATATATCATTTCAAATCTTAGATAATAATAATTACAAGCAGATTTACTTTGTTTGCTAGTGATGAAGCTGATCATGGACAGGGACTAATTTAGTTTGTCTTTCCATTCGTATGCAAAGAGTTGCTGAGTTTGAATCCTTGATTCATGAATTGATGTTGTTGTATGTTCAAACATATGATTTCTGAAACTCAGTCTAAGAAACTGAAATCTATTGCTGCTGAAATTGAATGTCTGATTCTTAAAAATTTAGAATTCAAGTCTTGGAATTACAATTCTGGAACTTAAGATTAGGATTCTGGATTTCTGAAAATGCCAGCTGGTGACTGCTGTAAGTTGTTTGTCAAGTGATTGGTTGCAGGGTAGCAGTTGTGTATCAATTTGGACTAGTTATGTGCTAAACTTTCTATACAGCTTCCTGGTTATTGATAAACTCAAGTAAACTTCTTGTTTTCTCATTAACATATGTTATTCTTCTTCTTCCAAGTGTTCTACAAGTTAGAATTCTAATATGCAGAAGTGAATCTGAGCATTACTGAAACTAATCAGTGCTGGAAAATTCAGAGAAATTAGAAATTCAGAAATGCAAAATTTTGTCTCAGATAGCTTGTGTTGCTGTAATGCTGGAAAGGAGTAATTAGTGATAAATGTATTTCCTTCTTTCCGAGACTTCAATGAATTTGAAATCTAGAGTATCATGAAATCTGAAGAGATCTACAGATAAATGCATATTTTTGTGCCAATTTGGGAAATAAATTGTGATGAACTAGAGTTAATGAAACTTGGAATTCTTTCAAGTATGCAATATAAAGGGTCTTAAGAAACAAGACGAAGAAGAATTGAGATTTGTGTTGGCTAAACAATGCAAAGTTGATACAAAGTTATATGAAAAATGCTGAAATATGTACCTTGTTGTGTGGAAAGGAGTTTAAATCTATATGTTAATGGAAAAAAATTGAAACTCAGCTGTTGTTTTAGTGTTGATGTATGCTGATTTTGCTTCACTAAGTCTACCTGATTTTTAGACTGAAATTTGAATACAAATCAAATTTATAGTTGAAGGTGGAACTTAGCACTCGATTCTGCAATGAAATTGCAGTGCGGTATTATGAATTGTGCTGTAATTTTGATATCAAAATTTTGTTTGCTCCTTTAACAATGTGACGTGTGCTACTGCTAAGGTAGAATACAAGATATTTAAATATCAATTTTATTCTAAATTGGAATGCAGAGAATAGGAATGGATTGGAATTTCTGAGCATTTATTTTGAAATTGTTTTGTTATGTATCAACTGAAAGTGTTGTGTGACAATGACAATCTGTGGTGTGCTTAATTCTTTGTTCCATGATACAAGTTGCAACTACCTTAACTTACATATTTTGAAACTTATTGCTACATCTCATTGTTGTTTAGTTTACCTAAGGTTTTATTAATTGCTGCTACCAGTATATTCATAAAAGCTGTAAATGAATGTGTCAATTTAAGCATGATGCAAGCAAATTCTTGTTAAAAGTTTCTGATCAGGAATCGAAATGGATCATGGATGGATGCAAATTCAATGGAACAGAAAACAAGGCAACAATACAGAAAATTTACAGAATGAAAGAAAGAAATAAAAGGTGTGGGACAAAATGTCCAAAATTGAAGAACCAGGACAAGTACAAAGAAAAGAACAAGAAGCCAACCCAGAACAAGTATAGAAATCTAAAGGTAACATGAGACAAAATGTCGTCTGAGTTAGAGATCGATGCCATCACCAGACTTGCACTAGTGGCAAGTCAACAAGAAGATGAAGACGAAGCAAGCTCATCCTCAATGAGCATCGAAAGCATCAATGAAGGGGGAGCAACATCAGAAAGAAGCATCACTTCAGGAAAGGTAAGTCAGGTACGGTCTCTACCTCCTGATAAGTTATTTATCTTTATAAAAATGTTGTCAAAAAATTCTTGCAAATTAGAAATAGAAAATAAAAATTATTAAAAGAAAATAATGAGATAAAAGGAACATTAGCAACGGCTTGTCGATTAGAGGATTTTGACAAACTAAAATTAGAAAATAAAAATTTAAAGAAATAAATAAAAAAATTTGAAAAAATTCTACATGTTCCACTTATATTTCTTCAAAATTTAGAAATAATTTAGGACTTAAGTGGCATCTTAGATATCACATAGGCCAAATTAGAAAAATATCACAGAAATATATCCCAAAGAAATTTTTAATTAACCCAGTAGGTAGAAACTTATATTGAGTTCCAAAAACATGCTTAGATTAACTTGTTATGTTTGAAAAATAAACCTAGGATGTTCCGAAAGAAAATTGAATATTTAATTTCTTTAAGAGACTCTTTCTAGAAGTGGTTGTTGTTCTAATAACCAAGAAGGCCTAGTGTCTCGCCATAGCCTGGAAGTCAATTACTGAAATAAATATTTAATTGACTAACTGTTAAGCATTTAATTAAAAATTATCTAATGCTTTCAAACAAATTATTTATCAAAATTTTTGTTAGAAATTATTTAGAAGTTAATTTTTTTTATTTAATAAACCTAGGATGTTCCGAAAGAAAATTGAATATTTAATTTCTTTAAGAGGCTCTTTCTAGAAGTGGTTGTTGTTCTAATAACAAAGAAGGCCTAGTGCCTCGCCATAGCCTGGAAATCAATTACTGAAATGAATATTTAATTGACTAACTGTTAAGCATTTAATTAAAAATTATCTAATGCTTTCAAACAAATTATTTATCAAAATTTTTGTTAGAAATTATTTAGAAGTTAATTTTTTTTATAAAGAAGATTTCATCACTTGGTTGTACAAAATTTTTAAAATATTTTCTATTAAATTTTTTTCCCACAGAGTTATTTTCATTTTTCTGTAAAAAATTATCATCTTTCTATAAAAGACTTTTTCTGAAAATTTTATGTATGTTCAACCCTTATTCAAATTTTAGATTTATCAAATTAAATATTTTTCAAAATTCGTTATAAGAATCCATATTTTTTTTAAAAAAGTATAATTTTTTAGAAAATAGAATTTTTTTTTCCTTAGACTTTGTTTTAGATTTTTTTTTCAAATTATTTTAAAGTACCCCATTTTTAATGTGATCAAAGGGGAGAAGTGAAGATTAAATCTAGGGGAGAGTATCATTAATTTTTGCACATTATTATTTATAAAATTTACCTTTTTATTATTGATTAATATTATTTTCTCTAACTTAACTTAGGTTGTTCACATTACAAAGGGAGAGATTGTTAGTACCCCAAGGTAGTTTTGATATTATAAACCAAGTCAGGTTAGGTCCTGTTGGTGTTTAACCCCTGTGTCTAAGTGTACAGGAACTTAGGAGCATAGAAAGTCGAGTGAAAGACGCAACTAGTGAGAAGGACGACATGGGAGAGAGTCGACGGGCTCAGTGCGTCCGAGGGAGAGGTGCTGTGGAAGAGTACGCTAGCGAACGAGAAGAAGGCGTGCAACATTTCTGAGGGATGAGAAGCCAGAGTGGAAGACTACTCGAAGGTTGTAAAATAGGTTCGAGTGAGCCCTATTCCGGATGGCTGAAATCACCCAAGCGAGCGAAGCCGGAGCGGAAGACCCGGACCAATGCGAGTGGAACCAGAGAGGAAGAACGGGACCAAAAGTCAACAAACTGTTGACTTTTTCAGTTCGGGCTCCCGGACCTAGTCAGGGGCACCCAAACCAGGAATTTCATCCAAATGTGACATGGCATGTTCCATTGCAATGGGGATAAAAGTTTATTGCCCTCCAGGCACCTGGAACCCTTCTAGGCACCCTTATCAGAGCTATAAATACATCCCTGATCTCAATAAGTCATAACAACACTTGTAATTGAGTTCATTTGACTTTAACTTTGTAGTTATGAGTTTTGACTGTTGTAAGAGTCTTCTCCGCCTAGAGGAAATTTTTAGTGAGCTTTCAATTTCCTTGGATTAGCAATCCCCTAATTGCAAACCAAGTAACCATTTTTGTACCTCTTCTTTTTAATCAGTTTTTTTTTCCTTTTATGCAAGTGATAGTTTAATCAAGCCGTAAAAAATAAGAAAGGTGTTTTATTTTTACAAGGTTATTCACCCCCCCCCCCCCCCTAGCTGGTCGCCAAGGGACCAATAGAAACTTCCTCTCCTTCAAATGGGGGAAGAAAGCCCCTTTTATATGCTAGGTATGCCCCCTTGCCACAGTCGTGCCAATCAGCATGACCAGAGCGTGTTGACCACTAAATTCTAGCTCACGGTCGTGTGAATCCAAACAACCCCAATAGAGTTTTGCTTTGGTGGAGAGGCACAGCCGTGCCATTTAGCACGACCCCAATCAAGTTTTTCTCTAGAGCACGCACATGGTTGTGTGAATCCACATGACTTGAATGATATTGGCTGCTGGTGGTGAGGCACGGTCATGCCTGGGGGCACGACCGACTCTTGATTGCCTTCAGTTAAGGAAACACGATCGTGTCAAGAGGCACAACCCTGCACTACTTTTCTCTCCACAAGCTACTCTTTTCCATGTTTCTGCTCCATTTCCACTCCAAAAGTGTTCCTATCATAACAAAATACACGAGAGCAGATCTCCGAACCAAAAGAGTAATTATGTTGAAATAATGATGAAAAGAAGTGCAAATACATAGAAGATAGTCGAGATAAAATCGTGAATGTGCGATAAAGAATGCATAAATACGTATGTAAACTACGCACATCATACCCCCAGAATTAAACCTTTGCTTGTCCTAAAGTAAAACCTGCAATCAAGATTCTAATGTTCAGATTGTCTAATACAATTCCTAATGAATGGATCCTTCTCTATCAACTAGTTTTATTTGTGAGCATGATCGTAGAATACTATGGGTTTAGCCTAAAATTAAGTTCTCGTGTGTAGTGCAGTAGGTGACTTATGCTCTTCAAGTCTCAATCCCGAATTCTAGTCAAGTCGTCATTAAGTCGAGTTCCTCAGGTTCCTAGCGATAAGCACTTACCTGCCACACACTTAGTTTATCCTTCTTAGTCTACCCAAGGTCTCAAAGGTGTGCTCAAAATTAAGAGAAACAAAACATTTATTTCCCTAGTAACCTAATTCGGTCTCAAAGGGATAACTTGCTAGTTTCCACTTGCAAAACTATTTTTTATATCCCTTATTCATATTTTTTTCTTCACTAAGTCATTGCATTGTGCAATACTTAAGATAAGTTAGGGAAAGATTTGATATGCCATGTCTCTCTTCTGTGCAAGAATTTGTGATATTGGTAAATAGAATTGATTTCAGATTGAATGTCACAAATAATCCCTTGAAATTCTCATTCAGTTTTATTTCTTCCCTTTGGGCAATCATAAATCAAAATTTTTCTTATGTAAGTTTCTTTCACTCTCAAACAAGGATTGCAAATGCTTCAAATGTGCATGCGACAACATACTTTGTTTCTCCAGTTGATCAAGATGCAAATCATAGTCATGATGTAAGGCATATAAAATGGGATGAAATTCAAAGAAGTTAAATCTTTCAAGGTCTTGATTACTAGAAGATAATGTAGAGGAGATAGGTGTAGGAAGGAGAATATTTTGATTGATGGCATCAGACAACCGCCAATTCTCCACCTTACAAATAGTGATTAAGTTTGGATTTGGCAATTTTAAAGAAAAATCATTTTCTAGGATAAGACAATAACCAAGTCCATCCCTCCTAATGATACACATAGTCAAACAAGTATCTAAATAAAGTCTCGAAGTATTCTCCACCATTTCCAAACCAACAAGATCACACCCCAAGATAACTGTCATTCTAGTGAGCAACCCTCCCAAAATAATTAGGCTATTAGAGGGAAAAGTTCCCACTTTTACAAGGTATTTTAAAAAAAATGAACCTGTATTAACCAGGACATCCTCTGTCATTGCCCATAAGTAATACAATTCCGACAACCTTACAATATTTTCATGCTCACTGCGTCCAAAAATCTTGTTTCTCATGATAATTTGAAGATAACGAAAAATAGGGTTGATGATATTAGTGGCCTTAGAGGTTTACGAATCAAAAATAAATTTACCCCCCAACAACGTCCACATCTTGGAACTATTAAAACTAGGAAGCATGACAAATGCCTCATTGCAAGGCAATTCAAAGCATGCATTAAAATCATCAAAAGACCTATCAAAAACTTGATTATAGAATCTAAATGTAATTGGTCCTAAATGGTCATGATGGACTTTGATAGAACTTAAAATTTCCAAGACTATCCTAGGGTATGTCAGGTAATTCATACTGATGAATAATTTTCATCTTATTCTTTCAAATAACCAATCAGCATCATCTTTAAAACCTAAGATCTCTAGAGTTGAGTGATCCAAGAACTTAGTGCACAAAATAGATCATATTACTAAAGAATAATAAGGATGCTTTTGATCTTCATTACCAGAGATAATACCGAAGTTATCATTTATACCTTTGAAGTGTGTGTTCAACCCTTGTAAAGATTCAAGCTTCCCCTTGCCCTTGGCACCTAGTCTTTTCTTGAACTTGCTCAACATTGCATAGGAAAGTGAAATCTAGCCAAGAACCTAAAAATAGAAGTAATCTAAAGTTAACGGAATGAATGTGGAAGAAGAAATAAGATTGAAGAAAAGGAGTAGAAAGAATTTGAGTGGCCTACAATGTTTCACACGGCCGTGTGATGGTCGTGTGAAACAAACAATTCCTTTTTTATACCTGTCGTGCCTAGCCGTGTGCGAAGTGGGCTTGGGTCTACTTTTGTGCCCCACAACCGTGTCAAAAGTCACGGCCTCACTCACATTCGGCTCTCCCGAGATCACACAGCCTTGTGATTTTACATGGCCTCGGAAGAATCAGCATCAGCCAGGATTACATGGCCATGTTACTTAACACAGTCGAACCTTGTTCTTCTCGAACTAATCCACACAATCGTGACAAATTGGCATGACCCTGGTCCTGTTCTGCTCTGCTATCTTCAGCACATGTGTTGGATTATCCCAAATCTGAATATGCTTCAGACTAGGCTTACACATATTCTACAATTCTATGGGAGTAGAGGGTTCTGACTTAAAAGGTACTATGTTCACTACTGTTTCTAGAATATATCCCCAAAACGAATTTGGTAATTCTGAATAACTCATCATTGATCTAACCATTTCCATAAGAGTCCTATACCTTCGTTCTGCCACACCATTCTGTTGGGGTATACCATGTGTAGACAGTTGAGATTGAATTCCGACCTCTGATAAGTAACTCCTAAACTCTCCTAAGAGGTACTTGCCACTAAGATCACACCGTAGTGTCTTGATACTTTTACCATGACGTTTCTCCACATCAGCCTTGTACTCTTTGAACTCATCAAAGCACTCAGACTTGTGGTGCATCAAGTAAATGTACCCATATCTCAAATAGTCATCTATAAAAGAGACGAAATATTCAAAACCACCTCTTGCCCGGATAGTCATAGGTCCACACAAATCAGAATGAACCAATTCCAACATATCTTTGGCTCTATACCCCTTGGCCTTAAAAGGTCTCTTGGTTATTTTTCATTCTAAGCAAGACTCGCAAGTTGGAAAGTTTTCCCCCACCAATGAACCCAAAAGTTCATCGGCTATTAACCTTTGAATCCTACTCAAGTTAATATAACCTAGCCTTAGATGCCAAAAATATGTTTGGTTCACTTCCGAAGGTTGCTTTCTCTTATTAGAATTAGAAGATGTGTTATTAATTTCCATTTGTTGCATCGTGTGAGTTATTGGATTTAGAGTATACAAATTGCCAACTAATGTACCAGAACAGATAACCACTCTATTTTTCTTGACAATCACTTTGTCATCAAAAGAAACAAAATATCCATTCTCAAATAGTTTAGAAACTGAAATCAAATTCTTTCTAAAACTTGGTATATAAAGTCAATTTCTCAAACTCAATGTTTTATTCCTATCAAAGGATAAATAAACATCTCCCACTGCAACAACCACCACTTTCGTAGCATTGCCCATGTAAACGGTGATTTCTCATTCATGTAGTCGTCGGGTTTCCTGCCACCCCTGCAATGAATTGCAGACATGATCAGTGGTTTCTATATCTACACACCAGGTACCGGTAGATAACACCACTAAACATGTTTCAACAACTAATGAATAAGATACACCTTTATTGTTCTCATTTCTGAGAGGACAGTCCACCTTAGTGTCCAAGTTTTATTTCCAATCATTATAATTGGGACTTGTGAGTGTATTCTCAACTAGGGAATTGAAAAGCATTTGAAATCCTAAGAATCACAAAATATTTGGTCAAGACCAACACCTCAAAATCCCCGTGAATTTTGCATGCCACGTTAGTGTGGACGTATACAAATTCAAACATTTGTAAGAGGAGGTTTTATCCATTAATTTTATTATCTTATCAACCTAACTTTATGACAAATAAAATTAATAGTTGGTCTGTCTTCAATCAAATATTTGGTCAAAACTTTAGAATTTAAAATAATATTGATTCCTCAAAACAATATTATTTAAATTCACCAACACCTCAAACACCGTGAATTTTGTATGCCATGATAGTATGGACGTATACAAATTCAAACATTTGTAAGAGGAGGGTCTTACCCATTAATTATCTTGTCAACCTAAAATTACCTCAAACACCATGAATTTTGTATGCCACTATAGTGTGAATGTATACAAATTTAATCATTTGTAAGAGAAGGTTTTACCCATTAATTTCATTTTGTCAACCTAACTTTATGACAAATAAAATTTTCTCAAACATCATGAATTTCATATGCCACGATAGTATAGACGTATACAAATTCAATAATTTGTAAGAGGGGGTTTTACCTAGCTTTATGACAAATTAATAGTTGATTTTTCTTCAGTCACACAAATAATAGCAGTGACTCCGATGGGGAGGATACTATTAAATGTGTCTAAGTGTATACCATTACTTGATACTAAGTCCACTAAATAGAATTGTACCCCTTCAAATGGAGAAAATCACACACATCCTAAATAATTTCCTATAATAATCCATTAAGGAAGTTTGATCTAGTGATCCGTAAACAACTCATCTGATGTAGAGGAAGGCACTCATAGCCAACGCGCAAGTTTTAATGCATCACTTACAAACTAGTAATGGAGACCGTGGAATTTAATTAAATTCCTCTCTCACTTAGTTATTTAGAATGAGGAATTTTAACATGCACACAAGCATACAAACACAAGCACACACAGCATAAAAGGCAATAAATAAAAAAATAATTTTCCAACTATTATGGTTTTTTTCCATAGCTGTCCTCCATGTGCCATCAACCCTAGTTGCTGCCATCTTTAGCCACCACCATCGGGTCTAATCGTCACATTTATCTTGCTTCTTTTTCCGCTGCGCCTCTGGTCCTCAAATAGTCCCACGCCTTGCAAGGATACGATCCGCGACAAAAATAAAATTGTACATTTATCGATCCTATATTCCACGAAGGAATGTACATATAATCTAGATCAGACAAAATGTAAAATCCTAATAACTAATACAGCTCCTGCTGTATTTAATATTACAATCATGCACTCACATAAAATGCCCTCGACATGTCCGAGAGTCCAATCACACATAATCACAATAGGCCATAATAGTTGGAGCCTGCAACCACAGAGTTAATCTATTTGCACATCCTACTATTATCCTGCCTAAAATATGTATGACATATGCATAATTAAACTAAAAACTAAACACACAGAGGCTAAAACCTAACTCTGATACCAATTGTTAGTTGCTACTCGGAATACCTTCATAGTTCCCCTGTATAAAAATTTGTACAAGCATAGAACTATCCTAGTTACCCATGTGCCCTACTGAAGTTAAATTTGGATTGCAAATGATGCTTAACATTATTAATCCAAATTGTCCTTAGGAAGTTAAACTTGGATTAGAAACGATACTTAACATTTTTACTCCAAGTTTAACCGATATGATCTTCTTAAGTTAAACCATATTACAGAAGTTATCAAATATCTATTTCAAAAATCGGCTTCCAGGTTAAACATGGCGGGGCACTAGGTCTTCTTGGGTATGGGATCATCCACCACTTCCTAGATAAAGCCTCTCAAAGAAATTGGATATTTAACTTCTTACAGTAAACTAGATTTAACTATAGAGACCTCAATATAAGTACATTATCAAAACATGAAATCGAAAAATAAAATCGATAACAAAAATGATAACTTAAAACCGATAACCTCTTGTGTTTGGTCTTTCAAGATCTATACAAAGAACATAAGCTAGTTATGATGCGGAAACAAATAACTAGTTACACCTTTCTTTGTAGCTAAAGACCTCTTGATCTTCTGTTGTATTCCTCTCCTCCTCTAGGACGTTGTATGGGCAATGATCTGTTGAAATGTATACTAAAAACCTAGCTTTTTGTATAAATATTTATTTAGAAATAAGAATCACATTGGTCAAATGTCTACATTTATATGCTAAGTGTAGTTGTTCAATTAATTTATATTATAGATAATATGGTGTGTGGTGTTAGACACAGAAGATCATGTTATCAGGTCTTTAAAAATTATAAACAGTTGCTCACGACTAAGATGGATAGGAACAAACCATTGGAGTAGTCGTAGTGTAATTTGGTTTTAGTTTATCTTAACTATAAAATTACACTAGTACACTCTGAGTGTATTGAACATGACCATTTAAGGTAATTTCTTTTTATACTGACTACATAAAAGAACAAGACCTTTGTTATTATGGAAGTGTATGCTCTTAATCCCGATATAATAACAAGCACGTGTACTTAGTATTTATTTCTTTGACTTATCAATGGGTGAGATTTAGCTCGTTAAATCAAGAGGTCCGATAAGTTGAGAAATGATATTATTTATAGTGTGTGTTGTTGATTATAGAAGGAAACTATGTCCTAGGAATCTAGGTTGATAATGTCCCCAAGAGGAGCTCATAAGGATTGTCATGTAAATATTGCAAGTGGACTTAGTCTGACATGACAATAAGGTTGAGTGGTGCTACTCTTGGAATTAGATATTAATTAAATGAGTTGTTAGTAACTCATTTAATTAGTGGGCATTCGATATCTTAAACACAGGGAGACTAACACACTCATGATAAGAAGGAGCCCATAAAGTAATATGGGATTTGTGCGATATTTCAATAATAACTCTTTAGTGGTATGAGTTATTATTGATGAACTCGAGTTGGGTGTTCGGGGCGAACACGAGAAGCTCAAACTCTTGGTGTCCAAGAAGTGGGTCAGTCCAATGCTTGGTGACCAAGCAAGGGTCGGCCACATCCTCTTCTATAGGGGCCGACCCTTTGCTTGGTGACCAAGCATGAAGGGGACCGGCCACAATAAATCAAAAAGGGAGGGTTGTTTTGAATTTTTAAAATCTTCTCTTTGTAGAAAACTATAAGTTTTAAAAGAGAGATTTTAATTTTCAAAACTTTCCTTATTTGAATTAGGCCACATGTTTTAATAGAGAGTTTTAAAAGTTTTAAAACTTTCCTTCTTTTAACCATCCTCATGGTTTAAGAAAAAAAGGAAGATAAGTTTTAAAATTAAAATTTTCTATCATCATGTTAAAAAAGGAAATTTTATAAGAGTAGTTTTAAATTTTAAAACATGGTTTTAATTTTTAAAACTTTCCTTTTTTAACTCCTACTTTAGGAAAGAGAGCTTGTAAATTTTATAAGAGGATTTCTTCTTGTAAAATTTTAAAAAATTATATTTCCTTTTTCCCTTGATGAGGTGGTCGGCCACCTTACTTGGTGCCCAAGCAAGGGGCCGGTCATAATTAAAAATAAAAAATCATCGCAAAAATTAATGTTGGTGATTGATTCAATCAAGAGGAAAGAAAAGGAAAAATAAAAAGGGAAAAGGAAAAACTAGAGGATGATTTTATTTTTTGTAAAAAGTTTTTCCTTATTTGCCTTGGGCAAGTAATATAAAAGAAGGGGTGAGGGGGCTTCATGAGATACAACTCTTATTCTTTTGCTTGGAGACCCTCTTGGTGTGGCCGACCCTCTCCCTTCTCTTTTCCCTTTTGCTCTCTTATCCTTGGTGGTGGTGGTGGCCGGATTTTAGAAGAAGAGGAAGAAGCTTTTGGGTGTTCATCTTGGAGGATCGTCGCCCACACGACGTCCAAGGCAAGGCGAGGAATACGACAGAAGATCTCGAGGTCATTAGCTTACAAAGAGAAGGTATAACTAGTAGTTTTCTTTCGCATCATACTAGTTATTTTCTTTGTAAGAATTCTAAATACAAGAGGCAATTAGATCTAGTTTATCGAATTTATTTTTCGAGTTTGTGTAATATTTCATAGCTCCTTGTCCCTCGGATGTACCGAGCCTATCGACTCATTTTTCGTGCTATCCTTCTCTCACTGCATCTTCTGCTTGACTTCTTGTATTCCTAAGTCCCTGCACAATCAGACATAATGCATCAAATATATAGGGTCTAACTTAACTCGGTTGATCATATCAAAACTATTCTGGGGTACTTACATACTTATCCTCCACTAATCAAGTATTTTTTCCATTTTCAATATCAAATTGAATAACTTTGTAAGTTGTTCAATAACTTATTTTCCTAGGCACTTTTATACCTCTATTGGAATATCATCAGATCAAATTACTTTTTTATTTTTTATCTCATTCAAAGTTTGTTCTACTTCTGATGTTTAAATTTTATGATAAAAATTTAAATTTATATACTCATTTAACCTACTTAAATTATCTAAGCTAAATTATTCACCTAAATCTTCATTAAAAAATTGATGAAAATATCTTTTCCATCATTTTTTTATTTTCTCATTATTCAGTAATATCTTATTGCATTCATCTTTAATATATCTTATTTGGATAAGATCTATTATCTTTATCGCTCTCTCTCTTTATCCATTATGTAAATATTTTTTTTCTTTTTTGCATCCAATTTTCAATATAAGCATTTATATATTTCATTTTTGCATCATTCACTGCTTTCTTGGCCTTTTTTTTTTTTTACTATTGTATACTTTTTAAAGTTTTTCCCATTCTTACTAGTGTATAATACTTTATAGGTTGTTCTTTTTTCCTTTACTTTCCCTTATACTTTCTTATTCCACCATCAAAATTCTTCTTTACTTAGTGATACATGATCCATTGTCTCATAGATTATACTCTTGGCTACTAATTTTAACTTTAATGTTATCTCATCTCATATTGTATTCGAGTCATCGTGTATTTCTCCTAATATTTCTTCTCCTACCCTTTTCTTGAATATGTTTTGTTTCACATCCTTTAACTTTCACTATTTAATTTTAGGAGTCATGCACATTTATCTTCTATTGATACTATGCTTAAAGTGCATATCCAATACTACTAACCTATGTTGGGTAGTTAAGTTTTTTCAAAAAATAACCTTACAATCTTTATAAATCTTTTAATTCTTTTTTGTAACCATAAGAAAGTCAATTTGTAACTTATTATTTTAACTTTTGAATGTGACCAATTTTTTTTTTATTTTCCTGAAAACATATTTGCTAGTCTAAGATCATATGCTATCACAAATCCAAAATAGTTTTCTCTTATTCATTTATTGTTCCAAACTCATAACCCTCATGCACTCTATTATATTCCTCATTTTCCATTCCAACATGTTCATTTAGATCTCTTCTTATTAAAATCATTTTAGTTGGTAGAATATTTTGTAATATCTCATCTAAGTCATCTCGAAATCAAGATTTGATGTTTTCATCTATTCCTACTTGAGGTGCATATATGTTATTTATATTAATAGTTTCTTTCGTTATTACTATCTTGAGAGTTATAATTGTATCTCTCTTTTTAACTACTACTACTACTTCATTATTTAGCAAACTATCTAACAATATCTACTTTATTTTTTATTTTACTCATTCCTACATGCCATAACTTAAAACTCAAATTTCTATCATTTTTATCTTTTCTCCTACCCATTTTATCTATTATACAAATAAAATATCAATTCTTCTCCTAATTATCTTCTCTACTACCTCTATGACTTTACTAGTGAGCGTTCATATATTCTATGTTCCAAATCTTAGACAACTAATTTTCCTATAATATTTATTCTTAGCTAACTTTTAATATGATAACTCTTGCATATGTAACACTATACTCAAGTTTGCATGTAGATGTAGCAGACGTCCTTGCCAAGTTACAATCGGATTCTGCAATGAGTTCCTTCCGAAGAATAATCTAACATTAGCAAAATAGTTTGATTAATTCATTCATTAAATATTTACCTAAAAGTCCACAATGGTTGGTAATCTAAAGTGTAACCCTTGCTCTTTTTCATTCGGGATTGGAACCGATATTGACGGGTTTTTTCAAAATGATCAGCATATTAAATAAAATAGTTAGATTTACCTTTAATGAAATATAGTAAAACTCTTCCTTGATCCAAAAATACACATATGGATATATAATGAGGGAAACACTAGAACATCAACTTAAGGAAAGGTGGCATCAATGTATCATGATCAAATTAAGTTAATGAAGTAGCAAAGGTGGTCAACAGTCTAGGCATACTCTTTTGTTTTTTTACTAATTCTGTAAGGTGAGAGGTGATCATTCTAGTTCTACAAAAGTTTTTTATCGACCATCAAGATAAATCGGGAAGTACTTATGGAGATTCATCCAAATAGTCAGCATTCTTAGAGTTTTCATCTCATTAGAAGAAAAATCTCTACAGTACACCGCAGCTAAGATTCAACTCTTAGATGTCTGATTAATTACAACTCTACACTATTGGGAGGGAGTAAATCAGAAAGATGAAGCTTTCCATCATATAAAAGGGTAATTCCTCGTTTTTTATCGGAATTCAACCCTTATTCAATTCTATAAATTTATTATGTCATAATCAGCTAGGCTATATTGGGATGGCCGTCTTGGCATACACAAACTGTGGGGAGGTGGTGTCACGTGGTTCAGAGAAACACATTTGCACACTATGATTACTAATTAGCCCCTTTCTCTCTAGGGCGTAGCCAGGATTCAAAGATATCTCAGGCTGACTCTTGATATAAAACATTAATTAATTCAAAAATACAAATAAAATAGAAAAAGTGTGTGAATAATAATTTTTCAAAAACATGACATAAAAGTATTTAATATTCAATACATTTAAAAACATAGGACAAAAATATTATTGAAGTTGTGCTCTTCTATTCTTTTTAGAATCAAACTCATTAATTATTATATCATTATCAATATTTTTAATCAACTCTCATTCAATGTAGATGACCATAGAATAAGTTAAAAACTCTTCTTCCATCTTGTTACGAAGAGCTGTTTTAACAAGTTTTATAGCTGAAAATGCTTGTTTCGTTATTGGTATAGAGACAGGAAGAGTTAAAACAAGACGAATCAACCTACCGATTAAAAATATATATTAGATTCAATATATAAGTAAATTATATAGTTATAATATATAAACTAACAAATGAGAAAAAATTACCTATCAATCAAATTGTACATTCCTGATTTAGTTGTTTCAACTAATCTTCGACATAATTCAGAAATAGTTGATAAAATCTGAAATCTTTCATGGCCAACAACATCAATCTTATAGTGATCCAATTGCATTCTCAAGTGGTGCAAATCTTGTGTATCAAAATCAAGAGGATAGAATTTCTCAACAAGTCGATAAATGTGATCAACATTAAGAAGCTTAATGTTTTCTTTAGGTTCTAAAGCACAGCTAAGCTTAAGAAGTTTAACTGCCTCATCCTTGAATCTACTATTAAGCTCTTCAATTTGAAAACTATTGCAACAGTAAATACATCAAATCGATAGTAGTGCTCAAATGTGATTAAATCATTTTATTGACAAGAGTGACCTGTAGCAGATTTATAACGAGCTTCCATGTGAGATATCTCAATGTCATACTTAGCACAAACTTCTTTCACATAACTAAGTAAAACAACAAATCCTTCATCTCTCAAAGTATGAAGTAAAGTTTTAGTAGTTGAAACATAGTCTATTGCATTTAAAATATCTAAAGATTTCTCTTGCAATGCTTTGTTAACCCCATTATCTTTTGCATCTAAGTGTAATATAAATATGAAATCAAAATACTTCATCGCTATCAACAAATTACTAGCTTCACCACGGATGGAGTTAGAGAACTTATTATATACCATGTTTTCTAACACGGTAATCACAGAACTATACATATCTATCATGTTACAAATCGAGTCAAAATTAGAACTCCAACGAATCTTTCCAAGCCATAGTAAATTTCCAATTTGATTACATTCTCTACCAGTATCACGTTTACCAATAGCTACCATATGTGCAACTTTAACTCTTTGCGTGGAAAGTAACTCAGCATGACGTTTAGGAGATGCATTAAAGAGATTACAAATGGAATTTAATTTTGAAAAGAATAACTAAATGGATATCTCTTTTTCGACAGTTACAGTTAATGCTAGTTGAAGTTGATGAGCGAAACAATATACATAGTATGCACATGAACAATCTTTCAAGAAAAGAGCTTGTAACCCATTCCAAGAGCCACGCATATTGCTAGCAACATCATATCCTTGTCCCCGCATGTTGTGGATATGCAACTCATAACAACCAAGAGCATCAGATATTTCTTTCTTAAGTGTTGTAGCAGTTGTATCAGTCACATGTACAATGCCAAAGAACCACTCTCGTAAAAAACCATCAATATCCACAAATTTTAATATAATACTCATATGCTCTTTGTTAGATGTATCTCTTGCTTCATTGACTAAAATGCAGAATTTTGCATCCTCAATTTCTTTATGAATCTTAGTTCTCACTTAATTAGCAAGAATATTCAAAATATCTTTCTGAGTATCAGGTGAAGTATACTTTACATTTTTTGGAGCTTTCTCTAAGATGATGTCCCTAATATTCTCATTCATTTTTCCCATAAATTTTATCATCTCAATAAAATTTTCGCGATTATTAGAAGATGGAAATTCATTATGCCCTATAAATGCAAATGCTTGTAAAGTGAGCCTCGAATGCTTTCAATAGTTGCTGTAAGCCGCAATCTATTCTTCTGCTTTTCTTCTGAAGATTATGCATTCATTACTTTATCAATGTGACGAGGTATATTCATCAAATTACCAAGATATTCCATAGTATTATTATGTGGTAAAGTATTGCATCCTATATGCATCAAAAATGCACATCTATCACCATCATTAACTTGCTTCCAATATTTGAATCCATCCGTCGTAAATGTAGGATTACGAGGATGCTTATGATCAAATAAGAAGCATGGAAAGAAAAATGCAGCATCTTTCGAAGGAGAATATTTTAACCAAGTAAATTTTTTAAACTAATGACTTTGGAATCGTCGATTTTGACTTCAGAATTTGGTCAATGGATACTCATTCTTAATAGGTTGATATAGCCCAATCTTAATGTAAGCTCATCTAATTTCATCTCTTTGATTAGCAGGATATTTCCATATTAGAGTACGTAATAAGGTTTAAGTGAACTAACATCAACATCAATTATAAGAGATTTATTAGATTGTTGATCATTTGAATTTGATATATCAATATTATATGAAGAATTCCCTTGACTTATCGATGTCTGCTCGTTTTCTTTAAAAAATGAGTGAATAGTTTTTCTTTTCTTCATTCCATGAGTTTCTTGTATTAAATGAATAAATATAGAAATTATCATCATCCATAAGAAAATACCCCTTAATAGCAAATCAGATACAATATGATACAAAGTTATTTGTGGCTAATATCGAAGTAATAATAACTAAAAATAATCAAGTATATAAATAAAAGTAACCAATATATATATATATATATATATATATATAGAGATTTGATATGCTACGGACTCTATCCTACGGATTGTTACGGACTTTGCCATGTCATTTTAATTTTAATTTTTTAAATGCAACTTTTCCTTTTTTTTCTCTCGTTGCCGAAACCAAGAACACCGTTCGTGTGCCAAGCCAGACGACCATCGTGTCAGGCGGCCATTGTGCCAGCCTCGCCGCCGGCCACCCGCCCATCGCCCACCGCCGCCCACCCGCCCACCGCCGGCGCGATCGCGTTCGAATTCCGGCGCGGCCATTGTGCCAGCCTCGCCGCCGGCCACCCGCCCATCGCCCACCGCCGCCCACCCGCCCACCGCCGGCCGGGATCTGACCGTGATCGGATTCCAGCCGCGATCACGTCGTATTCCGGCCGCGATCAATCCAGATGCCAGGCGGCCATCGTGCCAGCCTCGCCGCTGGCCACCCGCCCATCGCCCACCGCCGCCCACCCGCCCACCGCCGGCGCGATCGCGTTCGAATTCCGGCGCGATCGAGGACGGAATCTGGCGCGATCACGTCCAGTCACGATCGCGTCCGGAATCCGGCCACGATCGCGCCGGAATCCGGCTGCGATCTCGTCCAGTCGGCACGATCGCGTCCAGTCGGCAGCGTCCAGTCGCGAGCGTCCAGTCGGCAGCGTCCAGTCGCGAGCGTCCAGTCCGAAATCCGGTACGATCGCGTCCAGTCGGCGCGGTGAGCGTTTTGTTACAGCGAGAAGAAGAAAACAATTAAGAAAGAGAAAATATTGCATTTAAAAAATTAAAATTAAAATGACATGGCAAAGTCCGTAGCAATCCGTAGGATAGAATCCGTAGCATAACAAATCTATATATATATATATAATTAATCATTTTATCTAACATATTATATTAAACTATGTATTACTTATAAAATCAATTAAACTAATTAATATTTAATCATCTAATTAAATTGACCTTAATTAATTAACTAATTAATTAATCAAAATAAATTCAATTACCATTGATTATTAATTAGGCAGTAGTTCTCAGCAGCAGGTGGCTGATAGTGGCACGATGTCTGGGAAGCTATGGGTGGCCCATGGCCGATGTTGGTGTTCCGATGATTAATATTTAATTATCTAATTAAATTGACCTTAATTAATTAACTAATTAACTAATCAAAATAAATTCAATTACCATTTATTATTAATTAGGTAGTAGTTCTAGCAGCATGTGGCTGATAGTGGCACGATGTCTGAGAAGCTATGGGTGGCCCATGGCCGATGTTGGTATTCCTATATATATATATATATAAGTAACAAATTAAATAATCTAATCTATATATATCATGATTGTTATCTAACGAATTATATTATATATTACTAAAATAAATTCAATTACCTATGATTCGGCAACAATTCTATCACAGGGAGAGCAGTGGTGAGGAAATTCTCGACAAGAAGAGTAGTGAACGCAACATTGTGATGGTCAGAGAGGAATACAGTGATAGCGGGGTGGGGGCAGCAGTGATGGTCGTGCAGTTCGTAGATATTGCACGCGGTTAGGGAGAAGGGAGGTCTCAATATTGCCGTCGAACGTGTACAAGGTGGGTCAAGGAAGTAACGTTGGCGCTAGCGTAAGCTGTCACGATGCAAGTAGAGAGCTATGTCATCGTTGTGGCAGCGGTGGCGGTGGCGGTGTCGTTAGGTAAAGAGTAGCATGGTAAAAGAATCTAGATTCGGCTTTGGTTGTGGCATGGGGTTAAAAAAAATTTAATTTTTTTTTAATATTTTAAGTGGGTTCCGCCCCTGCTTCTCTCAGCACCCTAGTATCTCAATGATACTTATCTTTGCACATAGGCTCTAAACCATTTATATCAAATCGGCATACTGTTAAGTGCCTACTTTATATAATAATATATATACGAGGTTCTAGCATGTGAGCCACCACGTATTCCAAGATTTACCTCGTGCTACACGACTACTTGAAAATTACTTCGAGATCAAGAGAATTTGAAACCCTATTGAACGGCTTGTACTCTAAATCATTCGACTAACAACTGTGTATTAGATCTATTTTAAGTATAAAAAAATATTAAATTGAATAGCACATACATATACCTATAACAGCTAAATCTTTAAAATCAAAAATAATTTTATTCATCATGATCGCCTCCCCTCACCATGACGTGAAATCACCCCTACTTTGATCATATCGGGGTTGCAGTAGAACAACAATGATATTGAGGGAAATCAACCCAGCCTAACGTAAATGACTATAAACACATAGTGAGAAATTAAAAAAAAAAAATTAGAGCAAAAATTAAAAGGAGCCCGGATTTTTTCAAATCATTACAGAGGTATTTCTTTTTTATTTCTCACCCCGCCTCACCAGTAATCCATGTATAATTATTCAACTATTCTCATTAGCTATCTGGTCCCTCTTACTCATCTTTGATATTTCTAGGTGATCTAGTGGAAACCATATCTCTTGCTCCCAGAACTCCTAAAGCATTATCAGAATATGTTAGAACAATATCCAAGGGTCCTTGATTGTGTCAACTATTTGTTATATTACACTTGAACACGGTGGAGTAGCTAGTAAAATGGTTTCAATGTAATCACGTTACAAATCTAACTCACATCCCAAGACCTAAAGTCCACCTAAAGGAAGCCTTCATGTTAGTAAATGCATCAAATAGAAGACCATTAATTAATTTATGTATTGAGCATCTTACAAAAACATTATTATATTCTAATTAAAAACTATTCTTACACTTATTTCCTCCCAAAAAAGACTTTACAGTTACCTTTTCTTGAAAGGTCTATATAATTGTTGGTGCAATTAACTTTGGTCAAGATTGACCAAGTTAGTAAAGGTTGACTATTGTGTTGGGTTTTGATATTTAAGCACAATATATGATTAAATGATGCGTCGTGTATGAATAATGTGTTTGAGTAATATGCTGTCTAGCTCAATCAGGAAAATTGCAAGGATTTCAACCTTATGGTCGCATGTTCAAACATCATTGTTTGCAAAATAAATATCTTGAAAATATTTTATCAAGTAGGGCAAAGTAACCAAATAGTTGTTAACGAATAAAGTCTAAGTAAGTTGAAGTTGATTGAATATATTTAGTTGATGGGAAGTCCAAGTAGCTCATCTAGAAAAACATTTGGCATTGGAGAAGTTCAATAAGGGTTAGTAGTGAAAGTATACGCCAAGGGTTGATTGGATGTTTGACGGGTGTTGAAGTCGCAAAGGAGTAAAAGTTAAAGTCTCAAAAAAGAGAAATCTATGCAAGCAAAAAGCAAGTGCACGATTATCGTCAAATAGTAAAATTATCATTCTCAGGACTATGGAGTTGAGTACCAATTTACAAGTAATGGAAGGCTATCTAGACTAATCGAATTTGAGAAATCTTTTGTGAAAACAAATGCACTAAAGAAACGAAATAAAAGGGCGGGGAGAAAATCAATTTTTGAGACAATTCTAGGACTTTGATTTTACCATAGCGATCATTGACAATGTATTTGTTAATCTCTCTTTTATCTCAATGTAGATCAAGTTGGAAGGTGGTCTATTCTAAGATATCCAACATTCTCTTACAAGAGTACACTGTATCTACCCTAACGAAACCCCTACTTTCATGGTTGTTGAACTAGGATAGACCATTTATGCTCTATAATAGCCAATGATACCCTCAATAATTTGGACTACTTTCGTGAATAAACTCTCAAGTTCTGTTCTTATAGGTCTGAAATCGGAGTTCATCTTTCAGTTCTTTCTCTTTTCATTAGAATCTATGCTAACGTCAGTTAAAACATATTAGCATGTTATATATACTAATAACTGAATCAAAGATTAACATGTCATGTGATAAAAGAGAAAAAATAACAAGCTACAATTGTCAACTCAACGTCGAGTTACTCCCTATCTTAGAGAAACAAGACAAAGACATTATTGAAAGCATTCTACAACCTGAAATAAAAACTAAGATACACAAAGAACTCAATTTGTAGATGTTGATGACACCTCTGGATGATCTCCATGTGATCCTTGACGGTCAGAATCTCTAGCTCTTTGGATCGCTTTAAAGATGGCTCTCTTTTGCGGTCTCCTACCATGAGAACTCCACGATACCTTGAACTAGTGCCCTCTAGTTGCTTTAATAGACTCCAAAAGTAACACAAATATAACAGAATTTTCTAAATTTCTGAGGGGGCCACCATCATGCCCTAACATGCCACAATCATGGCAGGCACGACATCCTAGTCGTGGTTCACTCTAGAAGTCTTCTCACCAATTTCCCAAATGGAACACAGTCATGGCAGGTGCCACGACTTGGTTGTGTTCCTTATTGGAAATTCTGATTGCTACTCTAATGCCAAGTCTTCATCCATGGATGATACATGGTCATGGTAGGTGTCATAGTCAGATCGTGTATCATACTGCAATGTCGCTCTGATAGCTTTTCATCTCCAAACAAGCTCCAAAGTCAAGATATTTGTGTCCTATCATCATAAATCACCAAGAAAAGTCATTCAAACTAAAAAGATAGAAATCAATGCAAAAGCTAGAAGTTAACCTAAATAATACTTATGTGATGTAGTAAATGCATGATAAATAGGAACAAAAGAGACACTTACCTTTCTAAAGCATCAATTACCAATCCTAGTTATTTTGTCATTTCACCATGTTCCCTAAGCCTCCAGCGCAAGAGGCACTTACTTGCCACCACGATCGTGTCCCATTTGGCTATGTTGATGAAGCCACTCCAGTAAGCACCATGATCTGGTTATGGAACCTACCACGACCTTGGTGCATCGAAACATGATGGTTGCACCCCCGAGTTTTTAGAAAAGTTTGTTAATTTTTTGTATCTTTTGAGGCTATAAAAGAACCTAAGGGGCACCTTGTTGAGGTATCAAGGGTTTTTTTCTAGAAGAGAGCCATCTTCTAATGGGTCGTAAGGATTCCATCCACTAGAGATATAAGGAGATCTTTCAAAGACGACATCTATGACTAAGTTCCCTTTGCATTTCTTTCTTTCTTTGAGTCATAGAATGTTTTACTCCATGCCTTTAACTTGTATCTGTACGGAGTAGTTTCCTTAATTCTGAAATTAGGGAGTAACCCGACATTGAATTGATAATTGTATGTTATTATTCATATCTTTTTCGCATGATGTGATGATCCTTGATTTAGTTATTAATGTACATAATGTGCTAATGTCTTAATGGACAATGTTAGCACATACTTGTTGGTGCTAGGAGCACCATATTGAACCCAAGGTTTTAATATATGACTAAGATTAAAATTATATTTGATGAGATCTAACGAGTTTGTGTCAAGTGTGTAGGAGTATGTTACTTGATAGATGATGAAGCCCTGGTTGAAAACTAGGTTTTGGCTAAGTTCTAGTGAGACTAGGAAACTGAAGTCTTGATTGGGAATCAAGCAAAAGCTAAGTCTTGGTTAGGAACCAAGATGTTGGCACCTCATGGTAGTGTTGATGTGATCGACCAAGTCAGGTTAGGTTCTATTAGTATTTAACTCTTGTGTCTAAGTGTATAGGAGCTTAGGAACACAGAAAGTCGAGCGGAAGATGTAGCAAGAGAGAAGGAGGACATGGGAAAGAGGCGACGGGCTCGATGCTTCCGAGGGACGAGGTGCTGCGGAAGAGTACACCGGCAGACGAGAAGGATGCATGCGGCGGCTTGAGGGATGAGAAGCTGGGGAGAAAGTCTACTCAAGGAGAAGGCTTGAAAATGAGTTCGGGTGAGCCCTATTTCGGTTAGCCGAAATCACTCTAGCAAGCGGAGCAGCAGAAGAGCCAAGGGTTCTGACTTACCTTGTCGATCCTATTATCCGTAGCTCCCCCTGAAGTGCTACTTTCTTCTAATGTCGCTCCCCCTTCACCAATGCTCTCGATGCTCATTTCGAACGAGCTTGCTTCATTTTTTTTGTCTTAATAGCTTGCCATTAACGCAAGTCCGAAGAAGGCCTCAATCTATGATTCGGACGACGTTTAATTTCGTCCCACGTTGCCTTCAGGTTTTTGTGTTTGTTTGTTTGGACGGGCTTCTTGTTCTTTCCTTTATCCTTGTTCTTCAATTTAGGACAGTTGTCTTTAATGTGGCTTTCTTCATCGCAATGGTAGCATCTAATTTTTCTTCTCTTTCTACCCTACAGATGGTTAGATTTTCTAAATTTAAATAACTTTTTAAATTGATTTACCATCATCGTCATTTCCTCGTCGTCGAAAGAAGATTCTGACTCTTGTTCATCCATCTTCGCCTTGAGGGCAATACTGTGCTTCGGCTCCTTCTATAAATCTGCACATCTCGATTCATAGACTTCAAAAGTTAAAAATAACTCTTCTAAGATAACAAATTCTAAATCCTTAGAGATATAGTAGGCATCTACTAATGATGTCCATTTCATATTTCTAGGGAATGCATTAAGAGCGTACCTTAGCGAATCTCGGTTGCTTATCTTTTCTCCGAAATTCAAAAGTCCGATAATGAGCTCCTTAATCCTCGAGTGAAGGTGTGCAATGGTTTCATCTTCTTTAAATCGAAGGTTGGTGAGCTGGTTGTGAAGTAAGTCTCGTCTCGCGAGCTTAGCTTCGGACGCCCCTTCATATAGCTCAAGGAACTTCTCCTAAAGCTCCTTTGCTGAGTTGTAGGCACTAATCCGGTTGACTTCTTGTGACGGTAGGATGCTCAGTAGATGGAACTTTGCTTTGTCGTTTGTTACGTAATCGGTCTGCTCCTTCTTCGTCTATTGGTATTCTTCCTTACCTTTGGATGCTAAAAAATCGAACTTTATTATTAAAAGCAATTCAAAATTGGTTTTAAAGAATACCTACATTCTCTTTTTTCAGCTCGTGAACTCCCCCTCAAAGTTCAGTGGGTATATGCTTGGTCCAGCCATCGATTCGGTGCTTCGATTGGCGGTTAGTCCTCCTGAAGCAATCTCACTCTGATACTACTTGTTAGGACACTTGGCGGTCGACTAGAGGGGGGTGAATAGACCCTGCATAAACACAAATAAAAGTACTTTCCTTGGCTTATAACTTAAACAAACACTTGCATAAGAATAAATAAAAGATAAACTAAAAAGACGAAACTCATAGATTTACTTGGTTACAACTGAGAAGGTTGTTAATCCAAGGCAGTTGAATCGCACTAAGAATCTCCTTCAGGAGGAGAAGCCTCTTACAACAATGAACGCACAGAAAAAGAAAGCTAAACAAAACAGAAAGCATCTACAAGTGTTGTTGCACTATTTCTTGTTGTTATGAAGCTTTGGGAGCAAGGCTGCTTATATAGCCTTGCTCGGGACGCCTGGAAGGGTTCCAGGCTCCTGGAGTGGGATAGAACTCTATCCCAGATGCGTCGGTCAAAGTCCACATTGATCTTGATAAAATTTGGGTTCCAAGCGCCCGGAAGGGTTCCGGGCGTCCGGACTGCTCCAGGCGCCCCGAAGGGGAAAGTCAACATTTTGTTGACTTTCTCTCCGGGCCTCCAGCTTCGACTCCTCTTGCTTTGGTCCGGATCTTCTGCTTCAGCTCCACTAGCTTGGGTGATTTCGGCAATCCGAAAGAGGGATCACCCGAACCCAACTTTCGACTTTCTCGACCAAGCTTCCGCTCCTGGCTTCTCGTCTCTCGGAAACGCCGTGTGCCTCCTTCTCGTCCACCCGCCTACTCTTCCGCAGCTCCTTGTCCCTTAGATGCACCGAGCCCATTGGCTCTCTCCCATGCTGTCCTTCTCACTAGCTACATCTTTTGCCCAACGCCCTGTGCTCCTAAGTTCCTGTACACTTAGATACAAGGTTAAACACAACAGGACCTAACCTAAGTTATTTAATCATATCAAAACAACCTTGGGGGTACCAACATGAACTAATTACCATAACAAGCATCCATGTTTAACTCTCAACATCCCAATGTCTCCAGTCTATGAGAAAATAGTTGCTTGGCAAACCAAGAAGTATAACCCGTGCTAGTCTTACAGAATTGATGATGTCTGAATGCATCAATTCTACAATTAAGAAAATTCTAATACGTTCAGAATTACACATGTAGAGATAATCACTAGTTATGATCCAATCATAATTTCTCTCATGCTATGAATTGTATTACGGACAATCAGTAAATGAGTTTAAGGCAATCAAACATATAATATGTACTCAAATAGTGAATCTATATTTAGTAAAAATTATAAGGCGGATTGCCTTAGGGCATCCTTCAAAATCTAACATTTAGATACCTTATAAGCATCTACCATCGATGCCCACAAGGTATTCCTTGGAAAAACATTTAGTGCATACCTAATGATGCTTCCATTCTCCACTTTTTGTCCGATTGCATGGAGGTCGTTCAGAAAATCTTAGATAAGAGCATGTAACTAGCTCGCTGACTCACCTTCTTGTATTTTAATGTTATACAATTTATTAATAATTAAATCTCTTTTACTTACCTTTGTGTCGGAGGTCCCCTCCTACAGTTCGATGAGTTTTTCCCTTAATTCTTTTGCGATTGAGTAAAGGGTCGACTCGGTTCAACTCTTCTTTAATTATGCCACATTGTAGTGTACATGTTGCTTTTGCATCTGCCTCGATCTTCCTCTTTGTTGGTGTATCCCACTTGTGGCAAGGGATGAGTACTCCATCTTCTGTAAGAAATGTAAATCCAAATTGGATCATAATCCACATTTCCACTTGGGTCTTAAGATGGTACTCCATCCAACTTTTCTAGTATCTGAAGTCCTCATCAGAAAAAAGAGGCGAACGAGTGGTACTGTAGCCTTCTTGGTGGGCCATTGATAGAAAGTCTCATACACAAAAATAATGAAACATGTTCCAAGACTTAGTCTTGGGTTAGTAGTGCAGTATAAAAGAGATAAGACAAAAGAAAGCGACTTAACTAGTGTTGCACCAATTTTGAGTAAAAATTTGACAAATCAACAAATTTGTCAAGAGAGATTATTAGACCAATTCTAACTTATAGTAAAAATTTGAAAATGAAAAAAAGGTATAGTTACCAAAAATGGACAAGAAAGCAACGATAAATAATGCTTGAACGGTAGTTATACTGATTTAGAGCGTCCCCACTCTGATACCCATTATAGGATCGAAAGCCCTAGAGGAGGGTGAATAACACTCGTGACTTTCATGTTCATTTTTCAGAAAACAAAGTAAATACAGTAGAATAGTAAGAAAGAAAACCAAGCAATCGAAAACCAAGTTGACGCTTTTGGTTTTACTTGGTTTGGAACCTGTGACGACTCCTACTCCAAGACCTACACTCGTTGAGTCTTTACTTTAAGCAATTCACTATCAATTTGAAGAATTACAAAGATAAGTGCAATTACAATTGAGTATATTAAGTACAATAAATGAAAAACTATACTGACGACTTAGAGGGTTGAGATGCGAGCTTTCGGTCATTGGAACAGTGTTACGGCTTCGTGGACTTGTCTTTGGAGAAGCTCACAGGAGCATAAGATGTTTGAATTCGTTGTCTCGAAGTGCTGGTGAGGCCTCCTTTTATAGCCGAGTTGGACTTGATCCTAGTCCACTGATCACGGGGTCAGTGTTTGACTTGACAATAATGGGTAGATCGATCCCCCTAATCGATTGACTGATCTTTCCTGAATCAGCCCGGCTTCCCGTCCAAATGCTGCGGCTTCGGATGAGTCTTTGTTCGGTTGACTGATCCCGCCGTTTGATCAATTAATTCGTCGACGATCCCTGACTTATCTAATCTAATCAACTTGTTGTTTATCCACTGTTCAGTTGACTGAACTTCCTTATTCGATTAACCGATCCCTTGGTCAAAAATCTCATCGTGAGCTAAAATCTTATCCTTTTTTTAGGGGGTTTGATCAACTGATCTGGTCGTTTGGTCGACCGAACAAGGAAAATTCTGACCCTACAAAATGTTAATCTTCCTGTAAAATAGAGTTAGAATAAAGGTATATAAGAAGAATTAACTTTTGACAGCCTCTGGACTGTTCGGTCCTGACTTTGAGTTTCGCATGAAACTCCAGGTCAGACCGACGCCTACTGTTCCCTCTTCAAGGAACGCGTCCTCACCTACTCCTCTTAGGAGAAATTACCTTTTGTCGAACCGGTCCTCCAGATCGTCTGGACTTTTGTTCAGCGTCCGAGACTTTAGGCCTTCATGCTGAACGTCCAATCCATGACCTGTCTAGTATTCCACCTGGTGTTCGCGACCCTCAGGATTTTTACCTAGAGTCCTCAACTCTAGAATTTTATCCAAAGTCCTTGACCCACCAAGACTTTGCCCAGTCCCCCAGACCAAGACTTTGTTGCATAATCACGGCTAGGACTTTCCATCTGCTTAGAATCCACTAGGACTTTTATCTAAGATAACTTAGAACTTTCCTGCAAATTCAGTCACACTTGTTAGATAACAAGACAACTTAACTTTGAACCCTTTGTCATTATCAAAATACAGATTTGATTGTCTGGTACTCCCTGCACTAATAGAATAAAGCAACTTACAACCATTACGATGTTGCACCGCTAGACGTTAAGATAACTTTGTGACTTGTCTCTATAGATCTTGAATCTCGTCTTGAGTGCTACAACATTGGTGTGAGGCTTCCTCAGTCGGAACCTGTCTTTCACGACCACGATGACCATCCATGGGATCCAAAGAGCTCTGATACCAACTGACACCGGATGTGATAGTAATTATCTTGTGGGCAGTATTGATTCCATTGGTTCGACTGCGAATGATTAAATCAATCTTCTAAAACTTGTTGATTTTGAAAAATAGTAGGAAATAGGAAATAAACGACACCATTGAAAATATTATTAAACTAAAAAAAATTCTTAAATATCAATTAAACAGACCCTTATATAGATTAAAAACTCTAAAACACGCAAAAAGGTAAAAATCTTAATAAAAAAGAAAAATCTTAATAGAAAGGAAAAAAAATCCTATTAGATTCAAATCCTAAAAATTCTAAATAGATTAGAAATAAAAAAATTAAAAGACAAAAATTACTAAAAATAACTAAAGCACTAAAAAATAAAAATTATAAAAAATAATAATTTACTAAAAACAATTAAAAATGATGAATGATATGTGAGTTAAGTTGGGTATTTTGTGATCTAATTGCGTTACCAAGTATGCAGGAATTGACAAGTCCGAATGACCGGACACCACGCTGAAATCCAGCTAGGTCTGCTGGACCAGATAACTGGTGCAAAGTCTAAATAGGTCAACGGACAGACCGGATATTTGACAGAAAGTCCAGTTGGGTCCATAAAATCGGACAACCGACAGAAGTCCAGTTAGGTCTGTGGACCGGACAACTGACATAAAGACTTGATGGGTCAAGAGGCTAGTCAACCAACAACAAATTAGTAAGTAAAGGTAAGTCACTGGAGGAGAGTAACTAAGTGAGGATACATCCCAATTGAGGGACAGTAGGCGTCGGTCCAGATTATGTCCATTTTGGATTCCTAACTAAGACATGGACTAGTTCCTAGTCCTAGGGGGACAAGAGCTAATTACTACTACTTATTATCACTATGTTAATCTTGTTTTTCAAGTTAGATATTTAGTTTTGGACTAACATAACTTGTAGGGCAAAAGGAGCAAAAAACTTTCGGATGAACAGTACCCAAAGGCACCTTTAAGCAATGGAAGGTGCCTTCGTACTGTCCATGGAAGGTGCCTTCAATGGCTTGAAGGCACCTTCCAAGGGATAAAATTTGTACATTGTCGCAGATAAGGCATAGCGAAGTCGAGATCAGATTTCTCACGTCGAAGGCGCCTTCAATGCCTATGGAAGGCGCCTTTCATGGCCTTTATAAGCCAATCTCGACTAAGTTTCTCACAACAACTCACATACAAGCTCCTACGCATCTGGGTGAAACTCCAACTACTTCGACTTCCTGCTACAACTCTGCTACGCTCATCTACTGCTAAGAAGCTACCTAAACACCGAGCTTGAGCAGATAATCTTCTGAAAAGTGTTTGGTAATTTTAATTTTTGTACTTAATTACTGCAAAAGGATAAGTATAGTGTGTTATACTTGTACTGAAATTCCTTGTACTTGATTTCCTCTTCCAAAAGTACTGGAAGAGGTATTTTAGTGAATTACCAATCGATAGGTCCGCGGGACCTACGTCTTGGAGTAGGAGTCGTCGAAGGCTCCGAACCAAGTAAAACTGCTTGCGTTCGTATTTTGTCTGCTTGGTTTTTTCTTTAAGTTCTTAGTTTTTTGTTGCGTACTTATCTTTTAAAATTTAAAAAGAACAAGTTTTCAAAACCATGTGATTCACCCCCCCCCCCCTCTCACGTGCGACTCGATCCAACAAGTGGTATCAGAGCAAGTTCTACTCTGAATTGGTGCAACCACCAATCAAGCAAGGGGGAATTGATTTATTTTTGGATTCCAATTTTTCACATTCTATTTGAATTGGTAAAAGTTTACCTCTTCAAATAACTCTTTTTTCATTCAGTTTTTACTCGAAGTTGGTGCAACACCACTCGAGTCGTCGATATTTATTTTTTACTTCAAATTATACTAATCCAAGACCTAATCTTGGGGCATTCCTTCTAATTTTTTTGGCAAGATATTTGAAATGGAGCACAAAAAGATGCTCGAGTGAAATGTCAATGAACCACCTTCAATGAGATGTACATGAGGCATGAATTTAATTTGTGGAGGATGCAGATGGAAAGCTTCATCCTTATGAACGACTTCGATGGTGGTATGACACTGAGGCAATCAACCCAAAACACAAAAACCAACAAAGTAATAAATTCAATTGTAAAATTATTACCTAATGAAATCACATGCAGAATTGGAAAACACCGAGATGCCTATGAGTTCAGACTCGTCTGACCAAGCTTCACAAGGAGCTGATGGAGCTAGAGAATCAAGTTAAAAATGAATCCAGACTCGAGTTAAATCCAACGGAGAAACCTACTGAATAAGGGGGTACGCTCAAGGTTAGTAATATTTACCAAAGTACCATTTTTAGTAGTAGTTTAAAAAAATATGCATGTTAATTTAGATATCTTTGAAATGTATGTGAAAATAGTGTATTTGACAATACTTCCGAAAATATCCCTAGGATATTATCTAACAAAATAAATCTAATTAATTTAGAAAAATCCAAAAAAAATAATAAAAATTTAATTAACCCTAAAAATTCAAATGATGATCAAATCAATATAGATAAAATCAACATATTTCTTAATACAACATGTAATAATATAGATAAAATCAACTTGAATAACTCTACCCCTAAGAAAAATTTAACTAATAATACTAAAAATATAACATTACACAAAAATAATTCAAACAAATTAACAAATTCAGAAAAGTTAAATATTAATCTTAAAAATTCAAATTTAAACTTAAATAAATCTGAAAATTCAAATGATAATAATGACAAAGTTAACATTAATCTAGATAAAATTAAAAAACTTCTTAATAAAATATTTAAAAATCTAAATAATGCTAATCTTGTAACTACTATCCAAAATTAAGATAAGTTAATTAATAAAAAATTAAATCTGAAAGATAACTCAATTAATTTAACAAATTTGAAATTAAGAATTAATAAAAACTTAAATAATCTTTTAAACAAAGATAACTTAACTAATTTAAAAAAATCAAAATTTAAAATTAATAAAAAATTAAATATTAAAGATAATCTTTTAAAGAAAGATAATTTAACCAACTTAATTAATTTAAGATTAAAAACTTAAATTAAAACTTAAAAATTAAATAAAAATTAAACCTTAATACAAACTTAATTAAACTTAATAAAATCCAGAATATATAATTCAGGGAGAGGCACCAAGCTAGCTGGCACCTCCAAAATAATAATTTACCCTGCTGAATAATTAAGACTAGTTCAATTAGGGACAAAAGTTTAACTTCACCAACGGTACTGGTAAAGTTTTGAATGATAGTAAGTTAGGAAAATTCTGTCTATGCATGTCTAGGAAGATATGACTTCAATCTGGTGCATTTGGCTTAGTAGAACTAATTAAAACTACCCCTTACGAATCCTAACTAATTAGACCAAAGTTTTGTACTAAGTTCAGTAAATATAACTATTTGGATTTCAAAGGAATGGTTACTCTAATGATATCCAGGTGACTAACCACAGCTTAGAAGCTTATTCGAAGAATAACTATTTATTGAACCCAAAACTAAACTTGAATCTAACACAAAGTTAAGCTCAACCCTAAAATTTAATTTAACTCATCTCACAAAATTCTAGGATATCCTGACTGAAAACATAGATCGGGTGATATGACTAAGGATTAAAATTAAATTTTAAATTAAATTAAATTAAATTACATTAAAATAAATTAAATTAAATTAAAACTAATTTAAAATAAATTAAAATTAAAAATTAAAAATAACTTTAAATTTAACCTAAAACTAATATAGATTAAAACCAAATTAAAATTAAAATTAAAATTAAAATTAAAATTTGCTTTAAAAAAATTTATTTTAAAAATTGTTTAAAAATTCTGTCACCGGACGTATTAAGACTTCATTTGTCAAGTTATGAGTACCTTACATACTTGTTAATCACATATATTAGATCCACAAACAATCTAATTTTAATCTTACCATACATTAAAATATTGGTTCGATACTCCCTATATCAACAAAGTGTACGTACAATTATTGTATAATTGAAACTCTTATTCAGTTTTTATTTTTTCTCATAATCAAAGCATACATTTAATCATTTAAGAAAACTCTCTTAAGTTGGACCTAGAATAAGTTTATTAATTAAGTCGGTTACCATATTTAATTAGTGTTAAGAAAATAAGATACATTGTAATAAACGATAATATTCATTTTAACAAAACCCATCGCCGCGATTTAAATAAAGTTTTCTTTAGATTTATTGATCAAGTGGAAGAACAAAATATTTTAGGAATAAAAACTTAATTCACAAAATTTTTTCATAATGTGCGTAATTTATAATTTATTCTAATAGATTTATTCGGCAAATTATTAAATCATAGTTACAATTGTCGAATATCTAAATCTTACCTATAACTTTTAAAATTATCAAATCACCTACTCTATATCCATTTTACCCCTTCATATTCATATGCAATCTCTTGTGTCCATCATGTGCATCTAAACTGAAAGAGAAATCCAAATTATGTGCGGTTTTTCTTCATAACTTGCGTTTGAATCAAAATCGACCATTGACAATGGTGCACCTTCTTCATGAAAAAGGCAAACATAGAAAACATAAACCTAAACACCATGTCATCTCTAAACGATCGACGATGTGTTTTCGACAATTCAACGAAGACAAACATCCTTTTCCTCCCAACCACTGAAGTTCTAACTGGTGAAACACAACATTCCTCTTGGTCGCTTCGATTGCACCAGTCGAGCAGCACTCAGCTTTGTTCCTATTTTGGATCAGTGCTCAATTCATCTAACCAGGTGAAGCATCCTTAAAACTAAAGTGTCCGCACTTAGCTTTGGTGTAAATCATTATTCTGATAGCTTCAAAGCTCTCAACACAGGAAAATTATTCCAAAATTCTAAGCATTATAAAAAAACTTCAAAGTACCAGCGACATCTAAAATCCTACCAAGCACAAAGCTTTTCACTCAGATCAATTGAGACATGTATGTTTTTCTTCTATCAAATTTTAGATGTCATTTTCCCTATTTATAAATTAACATTATCAATGTCTAGGAAGATTAACATTGTTAATTCTTTTAATAAAAAACCTAAGTGTGTTTATGATCTAAAAATTAATTGTTTCTAAAATGATAAATCTTAAAAGGTCGAAGTACAATTTTATGAAGATGTGCATTTTATGATCTATCGACTTTCTCCACTTGACTATTGTGTTTTCGAAAATATTTACAATCTTAATAGAATTTTGTTCGCAATATGGTTAATTTCTTAATGTATCATTACAGGAAGATCTGATTTTTATTGATTGTTCGTAGTTACGATGTTATCTATATATTCACAATTAGAGAACCGAAACGTATCTGTTACTTCAAACATAAATATGAGTATTGATAATGTCACCTTCAACTCCCTCTAGTGTTGCGATGAATATTAGAGAGACTATTAATTATAGTTTCAATTTGAATGAACAGATCATGGTTTTCAGAATGACCCCGTACATATGAGTACAAGATTGGTAGATCTTTTTGAAGATACGTGAACTGAACACAAATATAACAACAATATAATGGAAGCAGAAATTAAAAGGGATGTCCTCGATGATGAATTCTTACCAAATGATATACATCATTCATTAGATGAACCAACCAACATTAACGAATATAGCAACCTTAAAGAGTAGTTTCCATTAGTTGAAGATGCATATGTAATAAACTCGAGACTTGTTCCATTGTAAATGCATGAACTCAATGACTCTCTTGAGGAATTTTATGTTGGTCAGGTGTTGTATTTTTGTTAACTTTCATAATATTAATTCACTAACATAAATATATATAAATTCTTGTTGTAGATTTATGTAATACAAAAATATTTTAAAGATGCACTTGCTAAGTATGCTATGAAAAAGCATTTCATATACAAAATAAAGAACACTAGGAAGAACAAAGCTAAGCAATGTGTAATGGAGAAAATTGCACGTGGATAATAATTACAAGGTGGATATTGAGTTCATGGTTATAAAATATTTAGAACATCACTAGTACGGTCTTAGCTTGGAAACAACTGATCATCCTACATGCACATATTCTTTTATAGCTTCTTAGATTAAAAGTCATTTTGTAGCATTAGAAGATTATAGACCCATAAACATTTAGAATGAGATGAAATGATGATTTGAAGTGCATATATCATATCGAAAGGCATACTATGCACCTGTAAAAGCTATAAATAAGGTGATAGGTGTTTTCGATAACGATAATGGTGATCTCCCTAGACTATTTCATGAGCTAAAAGGACATATGTTGCATTGAAAACAAATGGTGATAAATTCCAATGTTATTTTTGGGCTTTTAGTGAATGTGGAAGAGTTTTTTAAACATATTTTCGTAAACTTATTAGAATTGATACAACATACCTGAGTGGCAAGTATCCTAGTGTATTATTGATGGTCATAACAGTAGATAATAATAGAAATCTTCTTTGAATTGGCTTTGCAATTATTGAGGTTGAGTGTGACTCTACATGCGAGTGGTTTCTAAATCATCTAAAGATATTTCTTGTAGTTTATTAATCAATTATGACAATTATATATGATAAACATTGTGAAATATTATTTGCAATGAGTAAAGTTTACCCTACTGCACACTATAAATGTGTTGGTATAGGTTGCACTAATAATATGATTTTGATGTATGATAAATAAATTAAAATTAGATGTGTTGTCTAACCTTTCTACCAAATGTGCAAGAGTTGACTAGTTTGAAGACATGACATCAGGCTGAAATCCAGCTAGATTCACGGGACCTAATAGCTGATGTGAAGTCCAGATAAGTCCGTGGGACCCAATATCTGGCAGGAAGTCCGGTTGGATCCATGGGACTGATAATCGACCGAAGTATAGTTGAATTTACGAACCTGACAACTAGCGGGAAGACCTAGTGAGTCAAAGGCAAGTCAAGCGATTGTAGGTAAGTGGAGGTAAGCAACTGGCAGAGAGATCCAGTGAAGGCGCATTCCTTGTTGAAGGAACTGTAGGTGTCGGTCTAGCTTAGGTCTATTTGGGAAACCTAAGTTAAGACCTTGACTAGATCCTAGTATTGGGAAGACATAATCTAATTACTACCCCTATTTTATTATATTGTGCTAACTCTATTTTGCAGGATAAATATATTTTTACTTATCTGGACTAACTTATTTTTGCAGGAATTCAATCTGAAAAAAAAGGAGTTTGGGCGCTCGGAATGGATTCAAACACCCGAAGTCCTAGTGCTAGGACCAGCTCACCCGGGCGAGTGCCACAGGCACCTGGACGATGCATGCGCCTGGACCACAAAAGTTATCCCGAAGTTGAGTTGGAATGCAATGACTGGTCGAACCCACATCAACGTCCAGACGGTCGGAAGTGGATAAACTTTGCAGATGAAGTTTTGACGAGAGATCACCTCGTCAGCAACGGTCCAGGAGCCCGGAGGGGTTCCAGGCACCCAGAATGGGCCTATATAAGGGCCTTCGACCATCAACTTCATAACAACATCTTCTACAACTTTCATTCTTGCGTGCTCCTCTGAAAAAGCTCTTATGATACTATAAAACTCCTCCGACAACTGGTGATCAATACTTCTTATTTTCTTTATTGTCGATAACATTATTTTTAGTTCTTGTACTTAACTTTTGTAATCATTCGAGCTATTAGTGGATTGCCCAATGAAAGGACTTGACGAGTGCAGGCCTTGGAGTAGGAGTCGTCGAACATTCCGAACCAAGTAAAAACTACTTGTGTTAGTGTATGATTATCTTTTTCCTTCTAGTCTTTTTCTTTTATTATTCCTCTACATAATTCTCTCTTGATTTTCGAAAATCGTTATTCACCCCCTCTAGTGACTTTACGATCCTACAAGTGCTATCAGAGCAAGTACCACTCTGAATTTGTACAACCACCAATCAGATAAGGAGGTGATTTCTAAACTTGCTTTTAATATTTATTTTTTAGTTTTGAGCTTATTCGATAGAATCCAAATTGATATAATTATCTCTTTAGATTAACTTTTCCATAGCAAAATACTCTTGAATTGGTGCAACACCAATCAAGTTTTATTTTTATTATCTCCCACACTGCTAATCCAAGACCTAGTCTTGGGATTTCTCTCCTCCTTGTGTGCAAGGCTTCATTTCTCTAAATGGCCCAATCCGAAGGTTACAACATCATTCATCCCTTGCTCTTCAACGGAGATGACTTCCCATATTGGAAGAAATGGATGGAGGTGTACCTAAAGACCGACATCGATTAGTGGTTCATCATCCAACGAGGGTATAAGGCGCCGATTGACGAAGCAACAAAAGTACTAGTCAACTGAGAAAGATGGAATCCGGAAGACAACAAAAAGGCCCAGATCAACTCAAAGGCAACAAATACAATCCAATGTGAACTTACCAAGGAGGAGTTGAACTGCGTTGGCCCATTTGAAAATTCCAAGGAGCCTTGGGACAAATTGATCGAATTACATGACGGCACAAGTGATGCAAAGGTAATGAAACGTGACTTACTATTAAATAATTTGTTTAACATTAAAATGTTGAATGGAGAAACAACTATTTAGCTACACACTAGAATCAAAGACATTCTAAACGAGCTCCACCTAATTGGTCACAAACTAGAGAATAGGGATATAATTGAAGGGCGCTGGAATTCCGTTCTATTTAAATTTTTCGTACAAAAATTGTACAAGTACAGAACTATTCCTAGCAACCCGCACGTTCGATCAGACATGTGTTTGATCAATTAAGCAAGTTCTTGAATGATCAAAGCACACATTGATTGAAGTACAAGATCGCTGCCCTCTTATGTTGGTATTCAAAATCGATATCCAAAATCGATACTAAGAGGACAAAACTAGATACGCAGCGGAATTAAAGAACTGGTTGTACCTTTCTTCGTAGCTAAAGACCTCTTGATCTTCTGCCGTATTCCTCTCCTCTTCTTGGGCGTCGTGTGGGCGACGATCTACCAAGACGACATCACCCTTCTTTTCTTCTCTTCCAAAACGCCGACCACAAAATGAGTCTCTAGGATGGGGCAACTTCTAATCTTCTTCCTTCTCTTCTTCTTCCTCTTCTTTCTCTTCTTCCTCTTCTTCCTCTTCTTGCTTTTCTTCCTCTTCTTCCCTTTCTTCAAGCCGCCGGCCACCAAGATAAAGAATTGGCGCCGGCCACCAAGGCGGAGGAGGGGATAAGGGCGCCGACCCTAAGCAAGGAGGAGGAGGGTGAAAGGGGCACCGACCCCTAAGCTAAGAGAGGGAAAGGGCGCCGACCACAAGGAGGAGGAGAGGGGGTTGTGCCGCCGACCCTAGGAGGAGAAGAGGGGGTGGCAACCACAAGGAGAGAAGGGAGTTATGGAATAATAAAAAGTTAGGTTTTAGGGGCCACATCCTACTCCTTTTTATAGACTTACCGTCGGTTACAAGGAAAGAAAAATTAACAAAATTTTGTTTAGAAAAAATCTAAACAAATTATGTTAAAACAAACCAAGTTAAGTTAAACCAAACAAAGTTACATAAGTTAAATCAAACCAAATTAAGTTAAATCAAACCAAGTTAAATCAAACCCGGTTATGGAAAGGTGGAAGCGAGACTTTATATATTGAGGCTACAACATGGACCTAGAGGAGGAATTGGTTTATGCCTCCCGATGGGCTTGGGTTTCCCGTGTTCGCCCCGAACACCCAATTCAAGTCCATCAATAATAACTCATACCACTAAAGGGTTATTATTGAACTACCGCACCAATCTCATATTACAATATGAGCTTCTTCTTATTATGAGTGCGTTAATCTCCCCGTGTTTAAGATGTCGTATGCCCGTTAATTAAATGAGTTACTGATAACTCAGTTAATTAACATCTAAGTCTAAGAGTAGTACCACTCAACTTTATTATCATGCTGAACTAAGTCCACCTGCAGGGTTTACATGATAATCCTTATGAGCTCCTCAAGGGGATATCATCAGCCTAAATAATTAGGGCACAGATTCATTTTATAATCAACAACACACCATATAAATAATATTATCTCCCAACTCATCGGGCCTATTGATTTAACGGATAAATCTCACCCATTGATAAGTCAAAGGAATAAATACTAAGTATACGTGCTTGTTATTGTATTGGGATTAAGAGGGTGCACATCCATAATAACAGAGGTTCTGTTCTTTTATGTAGTCAGTATAAATCGAATAACCTCAAATGGCCTTGCTTAATACACACATAATGTACTAGTGTAATTTTATAGTCAAGATAGACTAATACCAAATTACACTACAACCATTCTAATGGTTTGTCCTAATCCATTTTGGTTGTGAGCTACTATTTATAATTTATAAGGAACTGATAACATGATCTTCTGTGTGACACCACACACCATGTTATCTACAATATAAATTAAATGGACAACTGCATTGACATATGTATAATTATAAAATGTAAACATTTAACCAAAGTGATTCTCATTTCAAAATATTTTAAAACAGATGTTCATACAAAAGCTAGGCTTATAGTATACATCCCAACAATCTCCCACTTATACTAAAAGACTATGTTGCCATAACCCAACCCTTCAACATGCCTATCAAAAGCTCCCGTCGGAAGAGCCTTAGTGAAAGCATCTGCCAGGTTATCTACTGATGTAATCTTGGCGACAACAAACTCTTCTCGTTCTACGATGTCTTGTATCAGGTGGTATTTACGCTCAATGTGTTTACTTGTCTTATGGGCTCGTGGTTCCTTTGAGTTTGCTATTGCACTACTGTTGTCACAATAAATTGTGATAACTTTGGGCAAACCAGGAATCACATCTAAGCCCATCAAGAAGTTCCTGAGCCGTACAGTTTTTTTGGTTGCCTTAGAGGCTGCCACATACTCAGCTTCTATAGTGGAGTCCAAAACGCATTTCTGCATAACGCTCCTCCATGTTATGGCTCCACCTCCCAAAGTGAACACATACCCTGAGGTTGATTTACTACTATCCCTATCTGATTGGAAGTTCGAATCCGTGTAACCCACAGGGAACAAATCATCTGCCTGGTAAACTAGCATATAATCTCTAGTCCTTTTCAGGTATTTTAATATATGTTTTACGGCGGTCCAATGTCCCGGTCCTAGGTTACTTTGATATCTGCTAACCATGCCCACGGTAAAATAGATATCGGGTCTCGTACATAACATTGCATACATTAGGCTTCCTACAGCTGAAGTATAAGGAACTATCTTCATTTCCAATATCTCCTTTGATGTCTTAGGACACATCTCTTTAGATAAAGGTACTTCATGCCGAAAAGGTAGAAAACCTTTCCTGGAGTTTTGCATGCTAAAACCAGCTAGGATAGTATCGATGTATGAAGCTTAGGATAAGCACAACATCCTTTTCTTGCAATCCCTTATTACTTTGATCGCAAGAATATGTCCACATTCTCCCAAGTCCTTCATATCAAACTGCTTGAACAACCATACCCTTACGTCTGACAACACTTTGACATTGTTGCCAATGAGCAAAATGTCATCTACGTATAGTACAAGAAATACCACCACGTTTCTGTCACTTTTCTTGTATACACAAGACTCATCCGGACACTGAATTAATCCATAAGATTGGATCACTTCATCAAACCGGATGTTTCAAGATCTCAAAGCTTGCTTCAATCCATAAATGGATCGATTGAGCTTACATACAAGATGCTCTTTGCCCTTCGCAATGAATCCCTCTGGTTGCTTCATATAGATGTTTTCTTCAAGACTTCCGTTAAGGAAAGTTGTCTTGACATCCATTTATCAAACCTCATAATCTATATGAGCAGCAATAGATAAAAGAATCCGGATAGACTTAAGCATGGCTACCGGCAAAAAAGTTTCCTCATAATCAATTCTTTCTTTCTGAGTATATCCCTTTGCAACAAGCCTCGCTTTAAAGGTTTCCACCTTCCCATCTGTTCCTCTTTTCCTTTTGTAGACCCATTTACATCCAATGACTTTTATACTATTTGGTGGTTCTACAAGCTCCTAGACCTGATTAGAATGCATAGATTCCATTTCAGAGTTCATTGCACTTTGCCAAGATGTTACATCTTGATCTTGGAGTACTCATATGCCCAGGGATCAGCTTCATGTTCACTAGGGATCAAGTCTGAAAACTCTCTAAAAAACATGAATCTATCAGGTTATGTAACAACCCTCCCACTATGACGAGGCACTACCTGTAATTGTGCATCATTTGTGACACGTGTTGCAGTTACTTGTGATATCTCATCTTGTACAGTTGGTACTAAGATAGAAGTGTCCTCTCTTATTTTCTCAAGAACAATTCTACTTGATCCGACAGTAAGGACAGGGGACCCCTTTGAGGGGAGTCAATGACACGTAGAGGTCAAAAGTCAAAAGGGTCAGCATGAGGTCCGTCCGATCGGAGAAGGGTCGGGTCGATCGGCCGAACGGGTTTGGGCAGAATCAAAGACAACCCGACGGGGAGTCGGGTTTCCGACGCTCATGGTGACCAGGGTCGCCGGGCCGAGCGGGTAGCCCGCTCGGCCGAGGTGTAAAGCATCAATACTGTAAAGGAACAGTCTCAGCCGAGCACCCGGTCGGACCGATACCTACGCTCGGTCGGACCGATGCCTACCGAGCGGATAGACGCTCGGCTCGGGGAAAAAGGAGACAAGGACAAGGGGACATCTTCTAACAACAGGCATATTCAACGACCAAGCCATGCGCAGAATCTTACGACAGAAGGTTCTGTCGTCCCATCAGAAAGGTGCTCGGACTGTAGTAGTATGGTGTCAGACATGCTCTTCTGACAAGCCCATACTAAGGTATGGTAAAGGACACGTGTACGCCTCTATAGGTGTGCATACGCCTCCCCACAGCTCTATATAAGAGCCCTCAGACTTCAACGGAGGTACGCGAGCTCTCAGTTTTGAAGTCATTTCATAGTTTTCCTCTTTCCTGACTTGAGCGTCGGAGGGTCGTCGCCGGGAACCCCTTCCCGGCCTGACTTTCTTGCAGGTTCGTCGGAGATCCACGTCATCAGTTCGGAGAGCGCCACGTGCCCAACGTCCATCGACTCAGCGTTCGGGCAGGATCACTACTCATGGGCTTGTGGTTCATTACATAGTCCTCTTCTAAAAATCAGGCATTGATGCTAATAATGATCTTCTGATCTTTAGGACTATAAAACAAACCACTTTTCGTTCCTTTAGGATATTCCACAAACAAGCGAACTTCTGTACGTGATTCCAACTTATCAGCGTCTCTCTTTAGCACATGTGTTGGACTACTCAAAATCCGAATGTGTTTCAAACTAGGCTTACGCCCATTCCACAATTCTGTGGGAGTAGAAGGTACTGACTTAGAAGGTACCAAGTTCAGAATGTACGTCGTCGTTTCCAAATCATATCCCCAAAACAAATTTGGTAATTATGAATAACTCATCATTGATCTAACCATCTCCATAAGAGTCCTATTCCTTCGTTCCACTACACCATTCTGTTAGGGTGTACCAGGTGCAGACAATTGGGATTGAATCCCGACCTCTGATAAGTAACTCTTAAACTCTCCTAAGAGGTACTCTCCACCACGATCAGACCGTGTCTTGATACTTTTACCATGACGTTTCTCCACATCAGCCTTATACTCTTTGAACTTATCAAAGCACTCAGACTTGCGGCACATCAAATAAATGTACTCATATCTCGAATAGTCGTCTATAAAAGAGATAAAATATTCAAAACCACCTCTTGCTTGCATAGTCACAGGCCCACACAAATAAGAATTAACCAATTTCAACACTTCTTTGGCTCTATACCCCTTTGCCTTAAAAGACCTCTTGATAATTTTTCCTTCCAATCAAGACTCGCAGGTCGGAAAATTTTCCACTTCCAATGAACCCAAAGGTTCATCAGCTATTAACCTTTGAATCCTACTCAAGTTAATATGACCCAACCTTAGATGTCAAAGATATGTTTGGTTTATTTCCGAAGGTTGCTTTCTCTTATTAGATTTAGAAGATGTGTTATTAATTTCTATTTGTTGCATTGTGAGAGTAATTGGATTAAGAGTATACAAATTGCCAACCAACGTACCAAAACAGATAACCACCCTATTTTTCTTAGCAACCACTTTGTCATCAAAAGAAACAGAATATCCATCCTTAAATAATTTAGAAACTAAAATTAAGTTCTTTCTAAAACATGGTACGTAAAGACAATTTTTCAAAATCAAAGTTTTATTCCTATCAAAAGATAAATAAACATCTCCCACTGCAATAGCCGCCACTCTCGTAGCATTGCCTATGTAGACGATGATCTCCCCTTCATGTAGTTGTCGGGTTTCCTGGAACCCCTGTAATAAATTACAGACATGATCAGTGGCTCCCGTATATACACACCAGGTATCGGTAGATAACACTGCTAAATATGTTTCAACAACTAATGAATAAGATACACCTTTATTGTTCTCCTACCTGTGAGGGCAGTCCATCTTATTCAAACGAGCCATCATCTTGAGGATATAATCCCTTACGGGTGTCCCCTCAGTCATGATGGTCGTCATTAAGTTTCTCATGGCCTCTTGCCTGGCAACCCGATTCTGGTGTCCGAAGAGTCTCTTGAGATTGAGCATTATGTCATAGACAGTGGATAAGGCCTAATGTTGATGTTGCAGCACATTTGACATAGAAACCAAAATGTAACACCGCGCCATCTCATCTGCCTTGACCCATTTCCTATGTCTCTCTATCTCCTCTTCACTAGAATCCTTATCAGGCACGCTAGGATAGACCTTGAAAAGTACGAACTTGTATTCTTCAGCAGTTAAGAAAATGTCCAAGTTTGGTTTCCAATCAATATAATTTGGACCAGTAAGTTTATTTTCTTTTAAAATAACAGTAAGATGATTGAGAGCCATTTTGAAATCCTGAGAATCACAAAATAAAATACTTGGTTAAAACTTTAGAATTTAAAATAATATTGATTCCTCAAATAATATAATTTAAATGCACCAACACCTCAAAACACTGTGAATTTCGTATGTCACGATAATGTGGACGTATACTAATTCAAACATTTGTAAGAGGAGGTTTTACTCATTAATTTTATTATCTTGTCAACCTAACTTTATGTAACGCCCGCCCTCCCTGCTATCAACAAGGGACGGGGCTACGATACTCTACGTACGTATTACAGCGGAAGACTTAAAAATTATTTTTCTTAACTTAATTAAAACCGAACTACACTAACATGGTTTCATAACATGATAACAAAATAAATAAAAACTTAACATCAAGTCACCCATATTGTATTACATTTCACAAAACCAAAGCATAGTTCTTAAAGGTTTTAAAGCAGGTTCTTAATTAGTTGCCTAGCCACCGCCACACACATCTTTGTTGCCCCTCCTGCTGCTCCTTTAACTCATCCAGCTTTTTTCTTTATCTGTGGTACAAGGAAAGTAAGCTATGAGCACTCATGGCTCAGTAAGTTCCTTTCCTACTCACTAAAACCAACAATCAGTACATAATCAAATAATGTCTCAACTTAACATGATCTCAACTAGTCATGACATAACATATCATACTCTTTAAGCATATCATGTAACATAACAAACATTATAACTAGTCATGGCATATCATCTCTTAAAGCATAGCATGAAACATAACATAATCATATCATGGCATATCATCTCTTAAAACATAGCATGAAACATAACATAATCTTATCATGGCATATCATCTCTTAAAACATAGCATGAAACATAACATAATCTTATCATGGCATATCATCTCTTAAAACATAGCATGAAACATAACATAATCTTATCATGGCATATCATCTCTTAAAACATAGCCTCAACACAACATAATCATAGATTATATGCATCATGATTTTAAAAACATGTATCCGAAAAACATGTGTATGTCTCATGATCTTTTAAAACCATTTTCTTCTTACATATATATACTTGAACATAATATCAACATATTTAGGGCCCCGGCTTGTACCATACATACATAACATAGATGCGCGCGTCCTAAGTATATCCAAGGTAGCAAGTCTTGAATCATACTAGGAACTAGGTCAAGATCACAAAGCATGGCCTAGGGACATACTCAAAGAGTCCATCCCTTATCAGCCTAGATCACAAAGCAAGGCTTGGCCTAGATCACAAAGCAAGGCCTAGGGGTGTACTAAGGAGCCCATCCCTTATTAGCCTAGATCACAAAGCAAGGCTTAGCCCAGATCACAAAGCAAGGCCTAGGGACTGATTAGGAGTCCACCCTTGGTACAAGCCTTACAAAGTAAAATAGCATGTATAAAAATGCATCATTTAGTCACATAGCATAGCATAAAAGTATGCATCACTTAGGCATACATTATGTCATAAAAGTATGCATCACTTAGGCATACATCATATCATAAAAAGTATGCATCACTTAGGCATACATCATGTCATAAGAAAGTATGCATCACTTAGGCATACATCATATCATAAAAAGTATGCATCACTTAGGTATACATCATGTTATAAGAAAGTATGCATCACTTAGGCATACATCATATCATAAAAAGTATGCATCACTTAGGCATACATCATGTCATAAGAAAAAGTAGGCATATTTTAAACACATAGCACATCATAAAAACATGCATATTCTAAGTACATAGCATATCATTAAAACATGCATATTTCTACTCACATAGCATATCATAAAAGCATGCATATTCTAAGCACATAGCATATCATTAAAGCTTACATATTTCTAAGCACATAACATATCATTAAAACATGCATATCCCTATCCACATATCATATCATAAAAAGGTATAAATCACAAGTATACATGGTTAAGCATAAGGGTATATCATGTGATTATACTATCATAAGAAACATGGTAACATAGTTAACTTGGGTTCTAAGCTTCCTAAACCCTTGGGTTCCTATCATGGCCGAACCCCCTTAGGTCTCAATTTAGGTAAAAACAACCTCCAAGCATGTGAACCCTAAATCATCATCACATAAATTTCATAGGAAGCATTATAAGCATGATTAACTTGGTTTCTAAGTCCTCCAAGTCCTTAAACTCATGTGGCCGAACCCTATCAGTATATAAACAAGGTCCCAAATGTCATGAAAGCATGGAAACCTTAAACCATATTTATAGCATTTTTTTCCAAATAGCATAGTAAGCATATTGAGCTAGTTCCTAAGTCCTTCAAGCCCTTAACGTATGTCTTGGTCAATCTTTTAACAAGTATTCATTAGGGCTAAAAACAAACATACAAGCATGTGAACTTGAACTAACATCATGTATAAATTCATAACAAGACATCATACAATAGGTATGGCCGAAACTTACCCTAGCCTCATTTAGGTCACTAAACAACATATAGTATGAGAACTTTGGTTTTCTACTTATCATATTTCATGTAGAGTGACATAAGCATATTTAATTTTTGTTCTAGGGTTTCTAGGGCATTTATCCCTTCATGGCCGAAACACACAATGATCCATTTAGGTCATGGAAAAATTATACAAATATGTGACACAATCAACACATTATCATATTTTCATAAGAAGCACTTTTAACACATTTGGTTTCATTTCTAAGGCCTCTAGGTCTTTTAAACCTTACTTGGCCGAAACTCACAGAATATAAACTTGCTTCAAATAGCCTAAAAGCATGAGAAATTATACAAGTTTCATAGCATGTATATAAAGACAAGCATAATAAACATACATGTGAATTGTGTCTTAGGCTTCCTAGGTTTCTTTCCCTTTTTCTTTTATTTTTCCTTATGGCCGAAACCTACCAATCTCTAAACTAGGTTTTAAGTGGCCTAAAGCACAGAAAACCTAAGTAAGTTTCATGGCAAAAATTACTAAGAACATCATATACAAAGTTGGTTCATAAACAAGCTAGGACCCTTGTGATCTTACATGTCATATATCATGTAACTAATTTTCTATACTCAATTTAAACATAAGAGCATTAAACAACTTTCATATCATAATATCACAGAGGTTTTGAGCATATTAGAATTTTGTTCAAGCTTTTCTAAACTATCCATCTTATCATGGCCGAAAATCTAAAATAAGAGTTCATGAATTTCTAGCAATGTACAACATGCAATTCTTTAAGAGAACTCTATATTCTATCATACAAACATGGTTATTTAAATTTAAAGGTCTTCCTAACCCTAAGCCCTTTTCTTGGCCGAAACATATAAATGGATTTCTTTGGTTCTAAGTAACCTTCAAGCAAGAAAACCAATAAAAACCCTTAGTAGTTCATGGGAGAAATTTTGTACTAGTTTAGTTAAACAATATTTTTCCCTAACCTCCTTAACATATTTTTGGCCGAAATTCTAGGGTTAGGTACTCCTCTGATCAAGCATCATTTAAGTATAAAAACATGAAGAAAATCCTTCCTACATAGCATAGAAAGAATATCATGAAATAAGGACTTGTTTAAACCATCCTAGATTTGAAAATCCTTTCTTTAGCCGAATTTTCTTAAATTCTTTTCTAGGTTTTCTAATCCTTATAGAATTCGAAAATCACATAAAAGCCTTGTACCACAGGTGAGGGGAAGCTTACATCCTTTTCGCTTGTGGATCTTGTTGGAGCAATCCCAATGGTCCGCGGGACCATGTGTTTTGGTGTTTGGGCAAAGGGTTTAAGTTAGGTTTACCCTCGTTATTTGATATGTGTACTTGAGTTGTGCATGACTGCAGGTGACACATGTGACTCAGGTTGACGGCTTCGGGTCCGGTGAAGGATGGAGCATCCGAGGGACCGTGGACAAGGCAGCAAGGACAAGGGCCGAGGGAAGCGACTTCGAGACATACGCGAAGGATGGCATTGGGGACGAGCCGCGGGCTTGGATGCATCCGAGGGACGAGAGCCAAAGGAAGTAGGCTTGAAGGCAAGAGGTCAAGGCTGCAAAGAAGAGTCAAGTGAGTCGTGAGGGTCCGAGTGCGAGAGAAATGTACTCGGGATGGGAAACCCTAAGTTTAGGGTTGTACCAGTCGACTGGTACTGGAACCAGTCGACTGGTGGTGAGCACAGAAGCATTCTGTGCCCGAAATGGCTGGGATCAGTCGACTGGTCATGGGACCAGTCGACTGATAGATAGTCGTTGGAGTGCCGTTGGGCTGGCACCAGTCGACTGGTGCATGGACCAGTCGACTGGTAACGGGCAAATCAGCAAGGCTGATTTCCCCAAGCTCTATAAGAAGGAGCTTGGGATGGCCGGCCAACTTGACGAAATTAGACTTGGTTAAAGCCTAATTAGTAGTCTCTAAGTGCTCAAAGGTTCCCTTGTGTCCAAGTGTTTTTGGAGAGTGTTGTGGTGAGGTTTCTCCACCCACAAGGAGGTTGAGCTAGCCGGAGTTTGCCGGGGACTAATCCACCGACGGATTGAGGGATCGTCCACCTTACGGACAGCCGTGGAGTAGGAGCATCATCTCTGAACCACGTAAACAAACGTGTTAGCGGTTTGCATTTCCATTCTTGTATTTAGTATTTAGCTTTCGTATTCGTATTTGTATTCTTTGTATTCCGCTGTGCTAACGAATACGTAGGAAGCAATCGATTTGGGGGTGCCGTCTATCCAACCCCCCTTCAAGCCGGCCATCGATCCTCCAACAATTGGTATCAGAGCGAGGCCGCTCTCCATTGGACTAACCGCCAAGGAAGCAAAGATGACCGGCTTGTTTGAACCGCCAAAGCTTGAAGGTAGAAGCTTATGGGACATCACATATTGGATGATGAAGATGGAGGTCTTCTTCAACACGGATTGGAACACCATGATGGTGGTCAAAGAGCCGTTTGAAGTTCCGAAGGACAAGAAAGGGAAGAAGCTCCGACCACGACATTGGACGGAGGAGCAAACCTCTCGGTCAAAGGCAAACGACAAGGTAATATCTATATTAATTGATATTTTGCCTTATGACGTAATGAGCCTTGTAGGTAAATACGAGAATGCTCACGATTTGTGGAGCAAGATAAAGAAGGCTCAATGGGAAGAACCTATGCATACACAAGAAAAAGAAAAATCCGAAGAAACGGATGAAGAAGCTCAAGTAGAGGAGGAGCAATCGGAAGGTGAAGAGCACTCAACTTCCGAGGAGAAAGAGGAGAAGGAGGAGAAGGATGAAGAAATGTCATCCACTAGTGTGGATGAGGAGACATCCTCAAAGGTTGAAGAACAATCCAAGACAAGCGAAGAAGAAGAAGTCTTGGAAATCAACCTAGCAAGCACCTCCACCGAAGTGAAGTCAAAAGACCATATAATATGCTTCGGGTGCAATGAGAAGGGGCACTACAAGAGTAGATGTCCATTGGGTAAGAAGAAGGTAACTCCTAAACCCAATCAAGTTATTTTGAATACTAACATGGGTTGTAGGAATAAAGAAGCCCAAAAGAAGGAGAAGAAATGGCGCATCATATGCTTCACGTGTGGAGAGAAGGGCCACTACCACACCAAATGCCCCAAGAAGGGAGAAATTAAGAAGCTAGCGCATCTAAAGAAATGGGAGAAGAAGGAGAGAAGTAAGTGTCAAGGGGGAGCTTCAAGGGTAAGGGAGGTATACCCTAATTTGAAGTGTAATTCAAATTCAAATTCTTATGTTCCCATGCATGCTAGGAGAAATAATGATTATAATTATGTAGCAATGAAAAATTTTGGATTTAGATATCATGATAAGAATAGGGTTAATGTAGATCATAACCCTAAGAGGCCTATGCATGATAGACCTAGGCAAGTTAAATTCTCATTACCTAAGGAGAAGAAGGTAATAGAGAACCAAGGCATTAATCCCAAGAAGGGGAGACATATGCCTAGAAAGGGTAGGTCTAGGAATGTCCAAGGTGGACATGTTGACTCTAGGTTTAGGAACCTAGAAAGGGAGAATCAAGCTTTGAAGGCAAAGCTTGATGGTTTAGAGAAATTCCTTAAGAGATTCACTATTGGATCTAAGGGATTAAGTATGGTGTTGGGTAGTCAAAGACCCAACAATGATAGATCGGGCTTGGGATATCGATCTAGTCCCTCCAAGGTCAAAAGAAGATCATGTGCTAGGGTGGCACATGATAAGGGCAAGGGAGAGTCATCTAAAGCCAATGAGAAGAAATATGCTAGGGTTGCATATGATTATGGCAAGGATGATGTGTCCAAGGTCAAGAAGATAAGGAGATCTTCTAAGGGACACCATTGTGGTTTGGTCACAATAGATGAGTCACCTAGGGAGGTGACTAAGGTAAGGAGCTCTAGGGGGAGCTCCAAGAGTCAATTTGGGACCCATGGCCAATGGATCTCAGGTGGGTTCTACTTGGGGGTCTAGAGGAGCCATGGAGTGTGCCAAGTGGTTTAGAGACGGACTTGAGTCTCAAACCTAGGGATTTGGCACACATGGTTTGTGTTTCATGCAAGAAATATGACATTTGGGGTCATATAGCATGATAATTGGTTTTGGATGTATAGATGCCATATAAATCAATGCTAGAGATGCATTGTGGGTTGGTATGGGCAAATACATCAAAAGGAAGCCAAAACTAGGACTTTAGGTCAAGGTTCAATTGAACCATTTAGCTAGTTTTGGATTTTGTGTCAATCTTGGGATTGGTAATAGATACATTTTGTAATGTATTTTTTCCAAGTAGACAAGGGTACAATAGACCTCTCCACAAAATTTGGGAATTTTTGGAGGTCTAGGGAATTTCTGGTGCATTTCTGAAGTTGGCCTGAAAAGGCTGATTTTTTCAGAAATAGGGTACCAGTCGACTGGTACAGATACCAGTCGACTGGTAACAATATTTTTGAGCACAGAATGGTTCTGTAAGCTCATTTTGTCGATACCAGTCGACTGGTGCCGATACCAGTCGACTGGTAACAGTATTTTTCGACCACAGAATGCTTCTGTAAGGTTCTGTCGAAGGGGGCAGTCGACTGGCACTTGGGGCAGTCGACTGATACCAGTCTGAAAGTGTTTTTCAGCGCTGATCTTGACCATGTCAACTCGTTTAGATGTATGAGATCCAAGGGGGATTAATACATGAGTTTAGGGTCAGTTTGGATGATAAATTTTCAACAATTGGGATATTGTTGGAGAACTTTTTGGATGTTAGGCAAAGGGGGAGAAGTAAGGTTTAGTTGGGAAAACCTGAAAGTACCTTTGTGTAGGGGGAGCCTTGGGATAGGTTCTTAAAAAGCCCGTTGTAAAAATCCTAGCTTATTGGGGAGCATAGGTGTAGGGGGAGCCTTGGTATAGGTTCTTAAAAAGCCCGTTGTAAAAATCCTAGCTCATTGGGGAGCATAGGTGTAGGGGGAGCCTTAGGATAGGTTCCAATACATGATCCATTCGGCGGTTGCCAAGTGTGTAGTCTTGGCAACGTAAGTCCATTCGGCGGTTGCCAAGTGTGTAGCCTTGGCAACGTAAGTCCATTCGGCGGTTGCCAAGTGTGTAGCCTTGGCAACGTAAGTCCATTCGGCAGTGTAAGTCCAAGTGTGTAGCCTTGGCATAGTAAGTCCATTTGTTTTAGCATGTTTTTTTTTTGCTATATGTTTTCCCTAACTTAAACGTATTGCCAAACACCAAAAAGGGGGAGATTGTTGAAGCAATCCCAATGGTCCGCGGGACCATGTGTTTTGGTGTTTGGGCAAAGGGTTTAAGTTAGGTTTACCCTCGTTATTTGATATGTGTACTTGAGTTGTGCATGACTGCAGGTGACACATGTGACTCAGGTTGACGGCTTCGGGTCTGGTGAAGGATGGAGCATCCGAGGGACCGTGGACAAGGCAGCAAGGACAAGGGCCGAGGGAAGCGACTTCGAGGCATACGCGAAGGATGGCATTGGGGACGAGCCGCGGGCTTGGATGCATCCGAGGGACGAGAGCCAAAGGAAGTAGGCTTGAAGGCAAGAGGTCAAGGCTGCAAAGAAGAGTCAAGTGAGTCGTGAGGGTCCGAGTCAGAGAGATATGTACTCGGATGGGAAACCCTAAGTTTAGGGTTGTACCAGTCGACTGGTGGTGAGCACAGAAGCATTCTGTGCCCGAAATGGCTGGGATCAGTCGACTGGTCATGGGACCAGTCGACTGATAGATAGTCGTTGGAGTGCCGTTGGGCTGGCACCAGTCGACTGGTGCATGGACCAGTCGACTGGTAACGGGCAAATCAACAAGGCTGATTTCCCCAAGCTCTATAAGAAGGAGCTTGGGATGGCCGACCAACTTGACGAAATTAGACTTGGTTAAAGCCTAATTAGTAGTCTCTAAGTGCTCAAAGGTTCCCTTGTGTCCAAGTGTTTTTGGAGAGTGTTGTGGTGAGGTTTCTCCACCCACAAGGAGGTTGAGCTAGCCGGAGTTTGCCGGGGACTAATCCACCGACGGATTGAGGGATCGTCCACCTTACGGACAGCCGTGGAGTAGGAGCATCATCTCTGAACCACGTAAACAAATGTGTTAGCGGTTTGCATTTCCATTCTTGTATTTAGTATTTAGCTTTCGTATTCGTATTTGTATTCTTTGTATTCCGCTGTGCTAACGAATACGTAGGAAGCAATCGATTTGGGGGTGCCGTCTATCCAACCCCCCTTCAAGCCGGCCACCGATCCTCCAACAGATCTAAGGTATGGTGAAGAAGAAGTAGCCTCTTCTTCTAGTTCCTTTCCCTTGATTCCTTTGCTAAGTCCTCCTTGTATCTTAGGCTTTCTTAGGGAACAAACTTGGCTTTGGGGCCGAAGATGGAGGAGAGGGGGCTGTGGTGTTCTCGGTGAGGGAGAGGATGAATGAGAGAAAATGAGAGAAAAATAATTTTCTCTTTTCTTGCTCCCTTTTATGTTAAGGGGGAAGAAGTAGCAAAATTGATTTTTGCTTTCCTTCTCCCTTAACCCATTTTCTATTTTTCTTACATTTATTTTATTTTCTATTTATTCTCACCATTCATGATAAAATAAGGGGGAATGAATCCCTTTAATCCCTTCTTTAAATTTTTGGCAAAATGAAGAAGGAAAGAGGGAGAGAATGAAGGAAGGCAAGTTGCCTTTCTCTTGCTCTTTTCTTGTTTTCTCTTCTTAGATCTTTACTCCTATCTTTATCATGAGTTTCCCTCCTTTGTTATCAACATCTTCTCTCTATCCCAATTGGTTTCTACTAATTAATTCTATGAAATATAATATAAGAGGTTCATGGTTCAATCCTTGACCTCCTCTTCTTTTTATTTCATTTTATTTCTTTTTGCTTCAACTCACTTCCTATTATTTTTCTAAGGAAAAATCCCATATTCATATATTTATCTTACAAGCTTAGTGGGTATTACACTTTATGATAAATAAAATTAATAGTTGGTTCATCTTTGGTCACACAAATAATAGCAGTGACTTCGATGAGGAGGATACTATTAAATGCGCATAAGTATATACCATTACTTGATACTTAGTCCATTAATTAGGATTGTGTCCCTTCAGATGGAGAAGATCACACATACCTAAATAATTTCCTATAATCATCCATAAAGAAAGTTTGATCTAGTGATCCACAAGCAAACTCATCCGATATGGAGGAAGATACTTAAAGCCAACGTGCAAGTTTGAATGCATCACTTACAAACCAGTAATGGAGATCATGAGATTTATTTAAATAATCCCTCTCCTACTTAGTTATTTAAATTGAGGAATATTAATCATGCACGTATATCACAACACACACATCACAACACATAAAAATAGCATATAAGGCAATAAACATGAAAATAAAATTTCCAACTATTATGGCCTCATCCAACGTTGTCCTCCAATATGCTGCCAATGGATCGCTGCCCTCTAATGTGCCGCCAATGGATCAAGTCGTCACGTCTATCTTGCTTCCTTCTCCGCCGCGCCTCTAATCCTCAAAATAGCACCACACATAGCAAGGATACAAGCCACAACAAAAATAAAATTTTACATTTATCGATCCTATATTCTACAAAGGAATTTACATATAATCTAGATCAAATAGAATGTAAAACAACAATAATAATAATACGACAACCGACCGTATTTAATTATTATAATCATGCACACACAATAACCTCAACATGCCCGAGGGTTCAAATCACACACAAACACACAAAAAACCATAATAGTTGGATCTAGGATGCCTGCAACCATAGAGTTAATCTATCTAGCACATCCTACTATTATCCGGCCTAAACTTAAGTATGAGCAGTGCATAATTTAACCGAAAGTCAATCACACAGAACCAGAAAACTCACTCTGATACCACTTGAAGGGCGCTGGAATTTTGTTCTATTTAAATTTCCCATATAAAAATTGTACAAGTACAGAACTATTCCTAGCAACCCACACGCTCGATCAGACATGTGTTTGATCAATCAAGTAAGTTCTTGAATGATCAAAGCACACCTTGATCGAAGTACAAGATCGCTGCCCTTTTGTGTTGGTATTCAAAATTGATATCCAAAATCAATATGAAGAGAACAAAACTAGATACGCATCAGAATTAAAGAACTAGTTGTACCTTTATTCATAGCTAAATACCTCTTGATCTTTTGCCATGTTCCTTTCCTCTTCTTGGACGTCGTGTGGGCAACGATCTACCAAGACAACACCACCCTTATTTTCTTCTCTTCCAAAACGCTGGCCACAAAAGGAGTCTCTAAGATGGGGAGCCTTCTAATCTTCTTTCTTCTCTTCTTCTTCCTCTTCTTGCTTTTCTTCCTCTTCTTCCCTTTCTTCAAGTTGCCGGCCACCAAGATGAAGAAGTGACGCCGGCCACCAAGGAGGAGGAGGGGATAAGGGTGCTGACCCTAAGCAAGGAGGAGGAGGGTGAAAGGGGCGCCGACCCTAAGCTAGGAGAGGGAAAGGGCGTTGACCACAAGGAGGAGGAGAGGGGGTTGTGCCACCGACCCTAGGAGGAGGAGAGGGGGCAGCAATCATAAGGAGAGAAGGGAGTTATGGAATAATAGAAAGTTAGGTTTTAGGGGCCACATCCTACTCCTTTTTATAGACTTGCTGTCGATTACAAGGAAAGAAAAATTAACAAAATTTTGTTTAGAAAAAATCTAAACAAACTATGTTAAAATAAACCAAGTTAAGTTAAATCAAACCAAGTTAAACCAAACTCAGTTATAGAAAGGTGGATGCGATGCTTTATATATTGAGGCTACAATAGGGACCTAGAGGAGGAATTGGTTTAGGCCTCCCGATGGGCTTGGGTTTCCCGTGTTCGCCCCGAATACCCAACTCAAGTTCATCAATAATAACTCATGCCACTAAAGGGTTATTATTAAACTACCGCACCAATCTCATATTACAATATGAGCTCATTCTTATTATGAGTGTGTTAATCTCTCCGTGTTTAAGATATCATATGTCCGTTAATTAAATGAGTTACTGACAACTCAGTTAATTGACATATAAGTCCAAGGGTAGTACCACTCAACTTTATTATCATGTCAGACTAAGTCCACCTGCAGAGTTTACATGATAATCCTTATGAGCTCCTCAAGGAGACATCATCAGCCTAAATAATTAGGACACAAATTCCTTCTATAATCAACAACACACTATATAAATAATACTATCTCCCAACTCATCGGACCTATTGATTTAACAGATAAATCTCACCCATTGATAAGTCAAAAAAATAAATATTAAGTATATGTGCTTGTTATTATATAGGGATTAAGAGGATGCACATCCATAATAATAGAGGTTCTGTTCTTTTATGTAGTCAGTATAAATCGAACAACCTCAAATGGTCTTGCTCAATACACACATAGTGTACTAGTGTAATTTTATAGTCAAGACAGACTAATACCAAATTACACTTCAACAATTCCAATGGTTTGTCCCAATCCATCTTAGTTGTGAGCTACTATTTATAATTTATAAGAAACCGATAACATGATCTTCTGTGTGGCACCACACACCATGTTATCTACAATATAAATTAAATGGACAACTGCATCGACATATATGCAGACATTTGACCAAAGTGATTCTCATTTCAAAATATCTCAAAACCAGATGTTCATACAAAAGCTAAGCTTATAGTATACATCCCAATAGAAAGTCGATAGAGAGGGGGTGAATATCGATTAAAAGATGAGTACGTAGCGGAAAAACAAAAACACAATGCTAACAAGAATCATTTTACTTGGTTCGGAGCCTTCGTCGACTCCTACTCCAAGGCCCGCACTCGTTGAGTGCTTTCGTTGGGCAATTCACTAGCAATTCGAAAAAGTTCTTACAAAGTGAAAGTACAGGAATGCTAACAAAAAATGAAGTACCGACAATATTTAAGAAAAAATGAATAGTGCGTTGTCGGAGAAGCTTCAGTGTCGCAAGAATACAGCACGACAAAACAAGCATTGGATGACGTAGTAGTGAATTGTTCTTTGCTCCAGGGCGTATGCTCCTTATATAGGAGGCTCCGGGCGCTCGGATCCCTTCCGGGCGCCTGTAGTGTGACGTAGTCCAACCAACCATAGAGTTTCATGTGGCGATGTGCGATGGGGATAAAGTTTGCACTCCGGGCGCCCCGACCTCTATTTTTCAACAACCTGCAAGAAAATGTTAGTCCGAGGTAAAATGTAAACCCACCCTACAAAATAAAGTGTTAGCACAACTTTAAAAAGAATAGTAATTAGATTCTGTCTCACCGAGACCGGAATCTAGTCAATATCTCAACTTAGAGTTCCAAAATAGTTCTAAGTTGGATCGGCGCCTAAGTTTCCTTTCCGGGAATACGTCCTCACAGTCACTCCCCTCCAGTGACTTACCTTAACTTACCTGCCAGACGTCCGGTTAGCCCTTCGACTCGTCTGGACTTCGTGCTAGCTATCCGGTCAACCTGTTGACCTAACTAGACTTCGTGTCAGCTATCCGGTTGGCCCGTCGACCTAGTTGGGCTTCGTGCTAGCTATCCAGCCGACCCGTCGACCTAGCTAGGCTTCTCCTGCACATTTGGTCAAAGTGTTATATCACACTGAAACTAACTTAACCTACTTTATCATTTATCAAAACTTGAGTTAGACCGTTAGTACTAACTGCACAAACACAACTAGTATATGTGATTTGATTATATTTTTATCACATTATACTTGCTATCATTTACTTCAGTTTGTTTATATATATTCAATATTGTTTGCATTTTTAAAATTGTCTTTCAATATTTCAAAACTATTTTTAAAAGTATCATCTTTTCAAAAGTTTTTTGATATTTTTTTAAACTGATGTAAAATATTTTAAAACTTAGTTTTTTTCAAATTGTTTACAAAATATTTTTTGAAAAATTTAAACATTTGAAAAATATTTGTAAAATTTTGAAACTCTTTTCAAATTTTCCCTGGTAATTTCTTTCACAATATTTTTGCAAAGTCATAAGATCGTTTGAATACTATTGCATAAATTATTTTACCAAATTATTTGAAAATCCTTGTAAAATTTTCGTGAAAACATTTATTCCTCCCCAACATGACCCTGAGTTTTTACCTTTGTAGCATTTTTATTTGAAAACATTACTTGCAAAAGATAGCACTTTCTATTTGAAGTAGTTGGTTTTCAAAACCTTGTTTTCAAAATTCTTTGAAGTACTTGCTATAATTGTTTGAAAACTTGCTTAAAAAACTAAGTTTAAAAAGTCCTTTTTGCTAAATCTTTATTTAATTATGCTTCATGCATTATTTTTGATGTATACCAAAGGGGGAGAATAGTGGGTTAGGTTAGAAAAATCATCAAATCATGTTAACTCACCTTACTCAATTTTTAATGCTAGATTAATTATATATATTTGTTTTAACTTTAACCCAGGTTATCATTGCATTAAAAGGGGGAGATTATTGGTACATGTTGTACTAATAATCTAGTTTTGATATATAACAAATAGGTTAAACTTAGATGTATTGTTTGTCTAACATTTCTACCAAGTGTGCAGGAGTTGATTAGTTTGAAGTTCCTGACACCAGGTTGAAATCTAGCTAGGTCTACGAGACCCGATAGCTGGTACGAAGTCTAGATAGGTTCGTAGGACCCGATATTTGGTAGGAAGTTCAGTTGGGTTATGGACCTGACAACCGGTCGAAACCCAGTTGGGTCTATGGACCTGACAACTGCGAAAATACCTGATAGGTCAAAGGCAAGTCAAGCAACTATAGTTGGTAAGTTGAGATAAGCAACTGGAGGAGAGATTCAGTGAAGACGTGTTCCCTATTGAGGAAACTATAGGTGTCAGTTCAACTTAGGTCAATTTGGGAAACCTAAGCTAAGATCATAACTAGATCCTGATCTCGAGGAGATATGATCTAATTACTACTCCTATTTTATTATGTTGTACTAATTCTATTTTACAGGATAAATATATTTTTACTTACTTGGACTAACTTATTTTTACAGGAATTTAATCTAAAAAGAAAAGGAGTCTGGGTTCCCGGAAGGGATCCGAGCACCCAGAGCTGGTCCGGGCACTCAGACTAGCTCGCTCGGGAGCGTGCCGCAGACACTTGGACGATCTGGGCACCTGAAATTGGTCTAGGCACCTAGACTACAAAAGTTATCACGAAACTGAGTTGGAGCGCGACGACTGACCAAACTCACGTTAATGGTCCAAGCACCCGAAAGGGGTCTAGGTGCCCACAAATGGATAAACTTCTCGGATAAAGTTTCAACGAGAGATTGCCATATCAACAATGGTCTAGGTGCATGTAGGATTTCCAGGCACCTGTAATGGGTCTATATAAGGGCCTTCGACCAACAACTTTATAACAACATGTTCTATGACTTTCTTTCCTGCGTGCTGCTCCGGAAAAGCTCCTACAATACTGTAAAGCTCCTTTGACAATCGACGATTAAGATCTTCTTATTTTCTTTGTTATCGGTAATATTATTTTTAGTTCTTGTACTTAACTTTTGTAATCATTCGAGCTATTACTAGATTGCCCAACGAAATCACTCGACGAGTGAGGGTCTTGGAGTAGGAGTCGTCGAAGGTTCCGAACCAAGTAAAAACTACTTTTGTTAGTGTGTGATTGCCTTTTTTCCTTCTAGTCGTTTTCTTTTATTATTCTGCTGCATAATTCACTCTTGACTTTCAAAAATCACTATTCATCCCCTTTTAGTGACTTTACAATCTTACATAATTATGTTGTTATCATTGTCTTGTAATATGGTTACAAATACTCATGATAGACCTGTATTAGGATTGTTTTGGACTACAGCTAAAACAAATACAATTCCACAAATATAATCGAGTCATGTAAACTATATTAAAGACATATGCAGGCTTATAGATGGTTGCAAAATATAGAACTTACAAAATGGGTAAATGCACATTTTCCATGTAGAAGGTACTCAATGTTAACCATGAATTATTCTGAAAGCATGAATGTATTATTCAAGAACACTTAATAACTCCCAATTACAATACTAATTATAAATGACACAGAAAAATGTTGCACAATGATTTTATAATCGTAGGGAAGATGTGTCTAATTTTGTAAGAGTATTGACATAGTAGCTATGAAGGAGATTGACATTAAGTGATAAAAAATTGGGTCCTATGCAATATTTCCACATAGTAGAACAGAAATGAAGGTAAAAACTTTAGTATCCTCCTATATAGTTGACATGGAGATTTGCAAATATATTGCGGCGATTTTCATATTTCAAGGCTTCCTTGTTCACATACTATTGATGTGTGTTTATATAAGAACATGGAATTGTATAAGTATTGTGAGCATTATTTCTTATTTGAAACTTTGAAAAGTACTTACATAGATCGTATTTATCTATATAGAAGTAAACAATATTGGCAAATATATGGACACAATTGTATTGTTTTACCTCTTAGTAGACTTTCTCAATTTGGAAAAAAAAACAAGGCGAGGATTCCATTTAAGCACATGGGGAAGGTTAAAAACAGATATAGTAGGTGCAAACAATTATGTCATAATAAAAGATCATGTAGAATGTTTCCATCAAGTTGATACATGTGTTAGTGTGTTTTTTGTGTGATAATGCTCAACTTTTGTATGTATTTAACACACAAATTTATCATTATAATGAATGTGTTGGGTTGCAATGATTGTAAATAAAGTCCCACATTGAAAACACATGGAAATGATTATGGACTTATAAGGAAAAAAATATTTCCATTGGTATGAGCCCTTTTGGATAAAGTCTAAAAATAAAAATATAAGGGATTAAACCCAAAGTGGACAATATCATATCATTGTGGAAATATCTTAATTCTTTTGATCATAACAATTGATATTAGATCCCAGACTGTTAGAAGGACTAACCACCAACTGTATACAAGAGTCATGGTCCAATGGATCCATGTGGGGGAGTCATGGTCCAATGGATCCATGTGGGTAGAATATTGACCTCTAATGAAGGAAGTAAGGGCTCCCATGTCTGGATTAAGATGACTAGACACTAGGCAGAGGAGTTCTAGTTGTGGTTAGACAAGGAAGTCCTAGTAGGTCGATTGGATCGAGAGGCAGGAAAGTCCTGGTGGGTCAAGAATCAGATGACATCAAGTGGATAGGCTTGAAGGGACAACCCTTCTTTTGAGGGGGGGGGGGGGGGGATTGTTGGGTTATAATGGTTGCAAACAAAGTCCCACATTGAAAATACATAGAAAGGATCATGCACTTATAGGAGAAAGATATCTCCATTGGTATGAGACTTTTGGGTAGAGCCCAAAAATAAAACCATGACTCATGCTTAGGCCCAAAGTAGATAATATCATACCATTGTAGAGATATTTTAATTCTTTTGATCATAACATAATGAATATATAAGTGTTGATAAATGAATAATAGACATTTGCCATTCAGATAATCTAATGATTGATATTTTCCTAATGAGTTCTACAAACTCATTTCTAGTGTTGGTTAGTGAATATCATTGGTCTAGCCCTTACAAACCTACCTTTGATAAAATTTCTCAAAAATTTGCATGTTTAAAAGATTGTCGCACTCAATATGATGTATCATAATAATGTTTGAGAGCATGAATATATTCATGAGCACTGCCTAAGCACATAAGACTTGGTTATATATTATTCCAAGGTATTTACGTCCATCAACTAATTTGTCCAAAATTTATTAATGTACCTTAGAAATTCAAAAAATGAAAAAAATTTATATCTTCAGAAAGAGGGAAGTCCAAGGATTTCAAATGTGGTGTAGTTAAGTAATTATCATTGTCGTATGATTTCTAGTGCTTGATTAATGTTTAAAAAATTGTTGCTCTTAATACAGTACATCACAATAATGTTTAAGGGCATGGATACATTCATGAGCACTACTTGAGTACAGAGAACGTAGTTTCATATTATTCAAAGGTCTCTAGATTCATCAGTTGGTTTTGTCCAAAACTACATATGAACCTTAACAATTTAAAAAATATAAAATTTTATATCTTTAGAAAGAGGGAAGTTGATCCAATGATCTCAATTGTTGTGTAGTTCAGTGATTATCATCATTGTATCATTTCTATTAAGCTTTCAGCATCAATTCTCGTGCTTAATTCGTGTTTAAAAAGTTGTTGCTCTTAATATGGTGTATCACAATGACGTTTGAGGGCATAGAAACATTCATGAGCACTGTCTGAGCATGTAAAACCTAGTTATATGTCATTCCGATTGCCTAGATCCATTAGTCGATTTAGACCAAAATTGACTGATAGGACTTAACAATTCAAAAAATCAAAAAAAAAAAATTATATCTTCAAAAAGTGGGAAGTCCAAGGATCTCAATTGTGATGTAGTTAAATGATTATCTTCGCTGTATCATTTATAATGAGTTTCCGATATTATTTCTCATGTCTAATTTATGTTTAAAAATCACTGTTCTCAATATGGTGTATTACAATAATGTTTGAGGGCTTAGAAGCATTCATGAGCACCGCCTAAGCACATAAAATCCAGTTTCATGTCATTCTGATATTTATAGGTGTCTATTATCTAGTTTTGTCCAAAATTGATTGATGGACTTAACAATTCAAAAAAAAAAAAAATATATGTTCAGAAAGAGGGAAATATACGGATCTCAATTATGATGTAATTTAGTAATTATCATCGTCGTATCATTTATATTGAGTTCTCGACCTCATTTCTCATGCCTGATTCATGTTTAAAGAATTGATGCATTAAGTATAATGTATCGTAATAATGTTTGAGAGTAGGGCTGTAATTGAGTCGAGTCGAGCTCATGCTAGCTCAAGCTCGAGCTTGAAAAAACTACATAGGCTTAGCTTGAGCGAGCTTGTGAGTTTGAGCTCGAGCCGAACTCAAGTCAAGCTCAAGCTTGACTTGAAAAAATAAATTAAAATCATTTTCAAGTGGGATTACCGTATACCTAAAATACACTAAAGCATTTCCCTGATTCATGTTTAAAGATTAATACAGTGTATCATAATAATATTTGAGAGTAGGGCTGTAATCGAGCTTGAGCTCATGCCAGCTTGAGAAAATATACCAAATGACACGCTCTAGCACAAACTCCTTAACTTATTCTTTATTTTAAAAGTAATAATAATTTTAATTATTAAAAAAATTAAATTAACCTACTTCATAAGGCTCGATGAGCTCTCGAGCCCGTGTTAAATGAATTCGAGCTCAACTCAAATGGTAAATGAGTCGGCTCGAATTGAGCTCGAGCTCGGCCAACTTTGAGCTCCAGTCGAACTTTGATCGAGCCATTCACGAGTGACTTACTAGCAATTCAACTCATTTATCTTTATTTGAAAGCATGAGTATATTCATGAGCATTGCTTGAACATCTATCCGAAGATTTGATTATATATATATATATATATATATATATATATATATATATATATATATATATATATATATATATATATATATATATACAAATTTGTTATCCTGCGTGATGTCACAGTGCGCGATTGTACGCGCCGCGCAGGATAACAATTGTTTTTATTTTTTTTAATTTTTTTTAATTTATGAATTAAAAAATAATTGAAAAAAAATATAAAATAAAATATTTTTTTAAGAGTTTATTTTTAGGGTTCAGGCTTTGGTTGTAGTATTAAAGTTATTTTTTTTTTAGATTTTACCTCTGGGGTTTAGGCTTCCCAATTAGGTTATAGTGTTTGGTTTTAAAAAAAAATTAAAATAAAATTAATTTAAGCATTTATTGAGTATTGTAATATGTTAAAGGGATATATTAAGGTATTAAAAATTTATATAAGGAAATGTTTAATTTTTTAATTGATTTTTAAAATTTAAAATATTAAAAAAACAAAAAATAAAAAAAAGCTGATCACAGACCGATCAGTACATATCCTGATCGGTCTGTGGACCGATCAGGACATATCCTGATCAGTCTGTGGACATGCGTCGCGTACAGTCGCGCATCTTAAGTCCCGCAGGATATCATTTCTCTCTATATATATATATATATAAATAAAGTAACATGCATAAATAAATATATGAGTATTCTACCACTTTAACTGTGCGGTTTAATAATTTGCCATAGATTTAACATTCATCTTTAAATATTTTTTTAAAAACTAACATGCATTTTAAATATTTATTTATGATTATTGCGTCTCATTTATTGTTAGTGTTTATTGTTTGTGGCGTGAATTTGTTGTTATTAATTTATATATGAAAGTTACGTAGTTCTTTATATGTATAAATATACTTGGAAAAATTAAATTATTTTGTATTTGTGGTGGTGAATATCATTAAAAAAATATTTTATAAGCTAATATTTGATTATATATATACACATATTAATTTTTCAATATGTTGCTATGATTATTCATGATTTTAAGCCCCTTTAAGTTGTCAAATTGTTTTGGCCAAACCTCTTAATATCTAAAAAAAAAAAAAAAAAAATCGTTCCATGCAAATCTTTATAGTGTTTTTATACCTTATCCATGATTTTAAACTATTTTAGGTTGTTTTGCTCAAAATACCTTGATGATCCTAAAGAATTTAGGATCATATTATATGTGCACCATTATATTATATTAGTCTCCTAGTAATATTTTTAGCCTTTATCCATCATTTTAATTTTTTATCTTTCAAAGTGTTTTGATAAAAAATATTTTGACAGTGAAAAATGACTCAAAATTATAAAACATGATTATCAATCTCCATGATTTTAAGCTATTAAACTATGCCTCATTCGTCGTAAATCCTATCCGAGTGCAAACTCAATTGGAGGGAAAATGCTTTAAAAGAACGATTAAAAGAAAAGTAGCCCAATTATTATCGGAGTTTTGTTCATTGAACCCGAAAAGCAATGACCCACGAGTCCACGACCCATCAAGTCGAGCGCGGATCCTTTGGTCCGCGTTTTGCGGACCAGATGATCTGAGCCGCATCAAGTCAGTTCCTAAAACCCTTTGCCAACCTCCAGGGCAAACTCAACTCCAGCAGAAACCCTTATGGCCCAAGACCACAGCGCCGACGCCGTCGCCGTCGCCGTCGCTGCCGCTGAGTGCCAGCACCTGGCGGCTACTTCTCCTCCGACAAATCCAAAAACTACCTGGGAGGGCTGCAGCGTTCTTCTAGACATCAACGACGGTGACCGCCTAGTCTTCGCTCGCCTCTCTCCCGCCGCGTTCGTCTCTTTGCCCTTAGCCTTTTCCTCCTTAGGGTTCTTTCAAATTCCTCATTTTTTTTTCTCCTCTGCATTTGGCTCTCAGGACTCTTATTCGTCCCTTTACCCTTAGCATTTTCTTCCAAATTCCTGATCTTTTCTCTCGTCTGTATTTGGCTCCACAGGACTCTTAAAATTGGGAACAAGAAATGCTCGCTCGGCCCATTGTTGGGTTGCCCGTTTGGCTCTCTGTTTCGAGTTGGGAATGGTCCCGGTGGACCGTGCCTGTCTCGTTGTTCTCACTCCACCTCTGGGGCTTCCGGTAGGCTTTCTCGTTTGCGCGTGTGAAAAATTAACGTTTTTTTGTCTCGATGGCGCAATATTTCTCTGCTTGCTTCTGTGGTTCCTCTCTTGTGGTTTATTGCTTGTTTGGTTTTCCATGATACTATCATGCCAGGTCTGCCATTTCCTTTGATAAATGTCTGCAATGATGTCTATATCTTTTATTGATTACCGCTTCTGTATTTTGTACGACTTGCTTTGCCTTTCCATAGTCGTTACTTAACAAAGTATTTTGAATTTACATTTGGACAATGAGTTTAACTTTGCAAGTCCCCTGTGGTCCAGATTTATTAATCGGTTTTACTCAGGCTGGACCATTGGCATGGAAAGATTACTTTCACTTTTTGTTGGTGCAACTTTTGGTCCACATTAACACAAGTTGGAATCAAGAAAGATACAAGTGGTAAAAGCTTAGTTTTGCTCAACTTTGCCAAACATTGTGTTTGTTAGCTTTTGGTTTCAACCGTCTAATTTATTATAAGCTTGGAATTGGCTGTAATGTTATAATGCATAGTCTTGCTTGAAGAAGCTTTCGAGCTCTTCCAGTTCCGAGTAAATCATCTAATTTTCATACTGCATTAGAAACAAAGAATGCACTAAAAATGGAACATAATGTTTTTTTTTAGTTGGAATTGTTGATTAGATTAACTGTTTGATGTTTCCTATGGCTTGGCCATTATCTTCTGCGGTAAAAACTTTTAGAAGGATTAAGCTTTATATGTTTTCTGAAATGCTGCTAATGCCCATAACCATAGCAATCAAGTTGTCTTTATGAGAAATAAACATGGTGGACATAATCAATTGATTGTTTTTGTTGGCTTATCTAAGACGATGGCTTATCACAATTGACATTCTTTTTTACAGATAATGCTCTACAAGCAATTGAGGAGGAGAGCATAGCTGAAGATTCAAGAGATAATCGACTATTAATTGACAATAATACAGCCCAAAATTTATCTAGTGATGATATAGATGCAATGCGGAGGTTAGTTAGCCCTAATTTTTTTTTTTCTGATATGTTGTTTATTTATATTTCCTATCATTTCTGTAGCCAGAATCAACATTAGGTATACAGTCTACTTTTTTTTTTTGCTAATTAATAAGGGATGAATTTCATTTAAATCAGTCAGATGCCATAGTATTTTTTTCCCCCTAAAAACAATAAAAATTTGCAAGCTTTATGGGCTATTGTTGGCATACGCTCTTTTTCATACAACATGGATTAATGTTGATTGTATAATTTTATGCTAGGAAGTAGCAATGCAGAATATAATGTACACATGCTATGCTCAAGGGTCTTTAATCTTTACTGAATGAGATTATCAAATATGGACCACAACAAGACAATCACATTATTCAATTTGTTAATTCTTGCATGTGTGACTTCCACTTTCTTGACCATCTTCATTATACAATTGCTACTAGATATTGCAAGCGATATTAACTCTATTGATGTAATCAATTTCTGCTAGCCTCATTCTTCAGATGATGAAATCTCAAAAAGGTTTATTTTACCTTTTTGATATCTGCAATGCGCTTAGAGACTTTATTTTTCCTATTCTGATACCTCTAAGTCTTACCAAAAGGTTTCTTTTACTTTGCCTGAGTCGGTCATGAATATTGTTGTTCTGGTTTTGATGATGAACTAGATAATTTTTTTTAGCAAACAATGAAAATTACTGTTCTTGATCATAAATTCTTCCTTTGAAATAGTGTAGGACTCAAAACCAGAAACAAACATCAAAACTATGGTGCAAGAATTTTCTTTTTTTGTAGCTTGCATATAGTTTTATTTTAGTCAATCCTTGTTATTTGGTATTTGCTTGAGCCTAGTATGGTGCATTATGCAAAGCAGCCATTAGCATTTAGATTGTGCTATATAATGCCTATTGATTAAATTTTACCGGACTCTATTGCATGTAATTGATTAATATTTATGGACATTGACGATTAATGTTACTGTTATTTGCTTCTGCTAATGTAGAAACGGTGCTACTGGTGATGAAATTGTTGAAGCTCTTATTTCTAATAGTGCAACATTCGAGAAAAAAACTGTGTATTCACAAGTAAAGAACTAAACTTCTCAGATTTATTAAATATGAAAAGATTTTGAGTTGATCAGATTGATCAATTTATATGCAGGAGAAGTACAAGCGCAAGAAACAAAAGAAATATGCACCTAAGGTACTCTTAAGGAAACCATCTGCTCGAAGGTGATTCATTTGCTAAATTGCAACTTGAGTCTTGGAGCAGAATTATATTTACTAATTTAATTTTCTTTTGTTATGATGCAGCATATGTGAAACATACTTCAAGAAATTTCCTGCTCGAATAGGGTATTTCTTTCCTTCTTTACAATTTCCCCTCTAGGTGTTTGCTCAATTGGTTGCTGCAACAAATCTTTGATTATAACCTAATTTAAGGGAAGCATGCTACCTTGTTGCCTTTCATTTTTTTTTTTATTTTCCGATAGCGCTACCTGCACTATGAATGGATGAGTGCAACACTTTGTTAATCAACATGCTTTTGCCTTAGGCACCAACATTATTTGTTTGCGTGGTTTCTCTTTTTGCTTCATGCCCCTTTTTACAAAGCAAAATTTGACATATTTAGAGTTATTATCATGACTTAGTTGGCAAGTAGTTAAACTAGAAATCTTATTCTGCAGTTACTTGAATAAAGGAGTGATGTTTCTTTACTAGAAATGCTTCTATATAGTTACACCTCCAGATCATGATCACTGTTTATTTGTTGTTATGGCCTATCTAAAAGTGGATTTCCATGAGGAATAAAAATGTTACTCATGAATCATGATGATTAAACTCTTTACTCATTTCCACATACTTGCTAATTGCAGCGACTCATTTAATTGAGCAACTTTTGTTACTTATTTGTTTTTACTATTTGTATCCTCATAGATTATCATAATCATTAAGTGATGCTACACAAAATTGCTTGGGGTTGGCTACATGAATGTTATGCCTACATTGTACTCCATAGAAGGCTATGCCAATAGTAATTTTCATATTAATGATATAAACATATAGATCAACTTGAAAAAAAAATGTTGAACTAGGACCTGGGCGATCGGCCCGGCCTCACGGAAATTTTCCATCGGCTGCTAGGTTAAATTGAGAAACGCTCACGGCGGGCGTGGTTGCGTGCCTTATTTGGAGAAAAAAACCTTTACAAATGCATCGTAGCTAGGGATCGAACCGCGGGTGTCTGGATGACAACTTAGCCCCTTTCGTTGCATCGTTGCCCGAGGGCAACATATAGATCAACTTGAGCTTGTAGAATAAGTGGTTAACTTATAAACTTTAAAATAGTATCAGTGTGGTTGGTCTTGTAGGTCCTACATATGACTAATAATATCCCATCAAATCATGAGTTGAATTTAGCCTAGCTAAGTATGCTTAGTTACTCATCTACACATGAAGGTAGATTATTGAGAATATAAATATATAGATTGGTTCTTTTCCTTACTGCTTGAACTTTTGGAATTAGTAATCAGCCAATGGCTTGCTTTGCTCAAATCTCCTAAATCATTTATAGTTGTGTGAATGAGAGTTTTTTCTGTTCATATCCCTGTACCCCTTTAGCCCTTAGGTCTCATTGTGTAACATGTCTAACTATAGGATTGATGGACTTACATTCCTGAGGATAAAATTTCTTAAAACATGTTTTTTATGTCTTATTATATATCTACTTTAGAAAGAAGAAACTAAGGAAAATAACAAGAAAATAATCACCATTAACCCATTGGCAAGAATGTATATCATCAAATTAACCTTGTTTGTTAGTGCTTATATTTAATGCTCTTATTTAAAGGCTAGTTGCTATGAATATAATAAGTTGCTATGAAGTATAACACTTCACCCAGATGAGTGAACCGCCCCCTTAACTTGATAAACCCAACCCACCAACAAATCTTGTCTATTCAGGGTCAGCTATATGAATTCTAATTGTTTCATGCAGTCAAGTACTATGCTTGTAGAGCTTAGACTCATTTTATGCTGTCAAAGTCTAACACTATTGTCATCCTTTTTATTTAGGCAAGGGATCAACATTGGCAGTTTTAACTTGTAATCTCAACCATTGACACAGAATGTGTAAACCAAAGTTATAAACCTTCCATGCATCCACAACTTTCCATTGTGAGACTATATCGGGGGCATACAATCTCCACTGCCCAGGGCTCAAAGTTACTTGTTAAGGTTTGTCCAATGCAGCCCAATGTTTTCCATATCGGTAGCATATGAAGCCCAGTAAGTCAGTAGTGGCAGCATCACATGCAGTCCTTTCCAATTGAACACTTAATCAGGCTTGTTGCTTAAGCCTAAACTTGTTATTATGGCATGTATAGTTGCCTACCAAACAGCACTGTCTTATTAACATGATAGGCCTTACAATTGGTGCAAATGTAAAACCTGATTTACTCATCTAAGCCATATAATTCCTGATCGCTAGCCCATAATTATGTTGGATCATCTAAGCCATATGATTCTCAATCATTAGCCTCTAACAGTGGGACTGTGTGGGGTTTCATGCTGTGTGACACTAAAATTGGGGCTACAGGATAGTTTCAAATAATTAACAAACAATTAATGCAATGCTTGATTAAATAGATTAACAGAATTGTGTAGTGAATCTGATGCAGGAGGAATCTATAGATCATTATTATTATTTTTGGTCATTTTGTAATTTTCAGATTTTTTGGTATTCATGGTATTTTTGGTCTTCAAGGTATTTTTGGTTTTTTTTTTATATATTTTAGGATTTTAAGCCCGTTTAGAATTTTTTAGGATTTGTTTTTTCTTTTTTATTACGATCTCTTTCCTTCCTTTATAAGATAGGAATTGAGGTATAAATATTGAGATTTCTTTCCTTTTTGTGTTTTAAGGTTTACTGTCTATGTAAGAGTTCTGTTTAGTTGTTTAAAGACAAATCCTCTATTCTTAATAATATATTTTTTTTTGGTAAAATCTAGAGAACAACGGATTTCCCTTTGTTTTCAAAGGATTTTTTTCTTGCCTTCTCAATTCTCTCTTCTCATCGGTGCGCAGGATAATCGTTATTTTACCTGATGTTAGTTGGTATCAGAGCAAGGTTGGTTCCGGTTGAGGAAGCCATCATATCCAATGAAAGGACGTCGTGGAAGTGGTCGTGGTAGGCAAGTTCCGATGGAGGAAGTTGAGCACCGTGAAAGACGGTTGAGGATTGAGGATTTATAGAGACAAGTTGCAGATTTAAATCAGCGTGTAGTGGTGGCTATGTGAAAACTTGAAGATCGTGAGGTACGTGGTCAAGAGGATCGACTTGGAGATCTCAGATTTCAAATTAATTTACCCAAATTTTATGGTTCGTCACAAACAGAGAATATTGTTGATTGGATCAATAAAGTGGAGCGGTTCTTCGACCATAAACAAGTTCCGGATCGGATGAAGGTGAAGTTGATTGCCATCAAACTCAAAGGTCTAGTATCGACATGGTGGGAGCACTTGCGACGCTTACAAGGCCGACAAGGTAAGGCCAAGATCAAGAATTGGGAGAAGATGAAGAAAAATATGAAAGGTCAGCTTCTTCCCTTTGGCTACACTCAAACTTTGTCCCAAAGATGATTAGGTTTTGCCATGGAGGATAATAGCCTCGATGCCCAAGAAGACCTTGACGAAGACGTAATTTATGGTGATGGCCCTGAGACTTTATTTGCTTGTAAGGAATTTGACTCAGAAGAAATTGAAGAGAAATCTCGATCTTAAATTGGAGACAAGACCAAGATGATTAGCGAGCCGATATATGGGAATAATAGTGATAGAGATTGTGTTTTGGTGGTCATTGATTCCAATGCTCCATAAAATTCCCTTGAACAATCTGTAAAAGCTCCAGAAGCTGATGTAAAGGAGTTGGGAAGTACGGTCCAACATCATGAAGGTGGTGGGAAAGAAAGAGGGTTTCAAATGCACGTTTCCCGACTGCATTTTGCATGTCCTCACCAATCACGCTCCTAAATTCCTCGGCCTCTTGCTTGGCATGAAGATCCTGATCAAGGAGTTGGGTGAGTTGCGGAGCTAGTGCGATGACGTCAAGCGAGAGGTCAATAACGAGGCCTGCCAGGGCATGGAGGCCACCAACGAGGTCATGCTTTGGCTCCAAAATGTCGAGCGTTGCAGGCAGCCTGCATAACGAATAACTTCGAGATCAACAACGTAAACCTGGCCACCGTCGACTCCCGATCCAAGCTCGCCATCAGCTACCACCTCAGCAAGCATGCCGAAGTCGCCCGCGGTGAGACCACCATGCTCAAAATCAAGGCCCGCTTCAACAAGGATGCCGATCCGCTTTGTGGAGAGCCCCAGCGCGCTCACCGTAGGCATGGACTTAAAGATCAAGCAGCTTCAGAAGACATGCAGAGACGATGTGGGTGCCATTGGGATCCATAGCATGGGCCGCGTCGGACAGATGACGCTACTTAACTGGTTCATCAATGAGTTGCTCGTCTAGGTGACACACCTCGACGTGGTGAATTCAGTCAGGGTCACCCATAATTTTGACGTAGAGAAGATCCGATCATGTGCCATCATCATGTGTTCGACCTCTCAGGAGAATTGCCTGAGGTCGGAGCCACGACCGAGGGCGAATAAGTCTGTTGCTAAGGATGTCGCTTTTGGGTCGAATTCTGCTAACGCTTCTAGATTTTGTAGTCACATTGAGAAGTTGGCATTCCTCAAGATGTATGGTGAATCTTTGGAATTGTTTGAGATCTATAGATTGAAGCACAAACTTGTCGCAGCTAACACCAACACCTATGATGCTCTCATCAGTGCTTGTATCAGTCTGAAATCAACCAGAGCATTATATTTGGTGTTTCGGCATATGATCGATGTAGGTTTTGAGATGGATCAGTATATGTGAAACCGTTTGCTGGTCATGCGGGTGAAATGCAGCATGATGGCGGATGCACGAGGACTGTTTGATGAAATGTCTGAGAGGAACATTGTGTTTTGGAGCATTCTTATCCATGGTTACGTGCGATGCGGATACCCAAAACAAACTTTGGAGCTCTACCAGCGGATGCTCGTTGAAGGAGTTAGAACTGATCAAGTCCGTGTAGTCGGTGTCATTTCCGCATGTTTGCAATTGGGTGCGCTTGATCAAGGTCGATGGATACACTCCTACATGAAGAAGAATAGTCGATTGCTGGACGTTGTCACGGAGACAGCGTTGGTCGAAATGTACATAAAATGCGGGGACTTGCAGCATGCCCGGTTGGTGTTCAACCGAATGCCAAAGAGGAGCTTTTGGGTGAAAACATGCCGTACGGCTTCAAAAAGGTTTCATAACAAGATATCACTGACCGGTAGTTCAGACCAAGGTATCAGGTGCAGCCCTCTCTCAAGCAAGGCTCTTAATTGCTCTGCTGGTAGGAGGGACAGCAAGACCCCAATTGCAGCGACAAAAAAATCTATTGTTTCTTTCCAATCACTATTCCATTGGAGCAATGGAATAGTGATTTCATCTAAGGATGTTTTACCCTCGAATATCACAAGAGGCACCTACTTGGAGTCCAATCAATTTCCCCTGCCTTTACATTCATATCAGACTTCACAGATGAGGCAGTGCTTGACCAACTCTACACCTTGGTTTTCTCCGAGTCCTCATCATGCTTCGTGGGTTGTTCCATCACACGGGTCACCTTTTGATTCAACGACACATCATTCTTCTGCAATAACTTCTGAAACATCTCAAGTAACACCTGCTAGAGACACTTCTAAATTTCATGCAGCAAATATGCAGTTTACCTCTCCAAGTGCCTTGCTGCCTCGTCAAGACACTCCAAGTATTTTTACAGTAATGTTAAGTGAGATTCAAAATAAGGAAGCTTCTCCTGTAGGAATTAAAAGCCCCTCTACTAGGGAGAAGTCCAAAAAGAGGAAAAATATTTCTGCATTGGAGGAGCCTCTGTTGAATATTTCTACTCCCCAATCTCAATCAGATTCTGCTTCTGCCATATGTCACTAGTAATCTGCCTAGTTCTTCATCCCTTCCTCGATTGTTTAGTTCACTAAGTCCTATTTCTACATTGTGCTTTGATCCAAGTGGAATGTTGCTGGTGACAGCTTTCTATCCACGGTCACAACATCAACATTTTTGGTTTTATGATCTCTATGCTTAACAGTTCTGAAGGATCCAATGCTAAAGGCTCTTTTATTCATCTCTATAGGTTGCAGCGTGGCATTACCAATGCAGTTACAGGACATCAGTTTCATTTATTTGAACTTTTTTCTTCTGATGCTGTTACAATTCAGGGAGGTTAAATTTGCAAACACCTCGTATGCTATAAATACACAGGTTGTTGATGCAAACGATCAAAAGATTGAAGCTGATGAAGCAATCAACTTGGTTGAAATATAGTCTGCTGATGGAATTGATTGTGCAAAATTGGTTTTGAGCTTCTAAAATTTGGAAATAAAGTTGCATCTGGATCAACGAGAATTCCCAAGGTTCAACAACTGTTAGTATTTTTGCTGATTTGGCATCCGATGATCTTCCTCATGGGCTACCACTTGAAACTACTCTGAAGGGCGAGTTCTTTTCAACCTTGGGTCAGATTATTGTTATTATTTTTGTAATTTTATAATTTTCAGTTTTTTTGATATTAAGGATATTTTTGGTTATTTTTATTTTTATATTATATTTTAGGATTTTAAATCCGTTTAGAATTTTTTAGGATTTGTTTTTGCCTTTTTTATTAGGATCTCTTTCCTTTACAAGATAGGAGCTGAGGTTTAAATATTAAAATTTCTTTTCTTTTTGCATCTTAAGGTTTAGAGTCTATATAAGAGTTCTGTTTAGTTGTTTAAAAGATAATCCTCTATTCTTAATAATATTTCCTTTGTTTTTGGTAAAACATAGAGAACGATGAGTTTCTCTTTGTTTTTGGTAAAACATAGAGAACGACAGGTTTCTCTTTGTTTTCGAAGAATTTTCTTTTTGCCTTCTCCTCAATTCTTTCTTCTCGTCAGCCCGCAGGATAATCACTATTTTGCCCGGTGTCAGAATATGAATTTATAATTTCATTAATTGTTATCATTATCATTATTATTATTATTATTAAAAGTTATAGTTATTAATTTGACATTGCAAATATATTTAATAATAATATATATATTTGATTAATACGGTGAGGATAGTTTAAAACAATAATATACTAAAATATTAGAAAAAGTACTAACAATAATTTGAATGATTTTAAAATATATAAGAACAAATATTATTAAATATCGAAACTATTGTTACTAATTTATTTATTTATTATATTCAATTATTATTAATTAAATATAATTATTAAATTATAATTTGATGAGTATATAATTATTTAGCAAATAGTTCTATTTATTTTTATATATTTTTTATTAATTTTTAAATACCTAATATGTACGCGTAGAATGACTTATAGTATTGTTGATAGTGTAGAAGTGTAAATTAGGTTGGGTTGTGTGTGACTCAACGTGCCACGATGGGTTGTGCCTGACACAACATGACAATAGTTGTCATTTTAGGCCTGACCTGTGCAGTGGTCGGACCAATGGCGGTGGCTTGGCTCGATTCGAAGCTAAGCCAAGCACCCGATTTTGGGCTATGTTGAGCCAAGTACTCGATCCTGGGTTGTGCACGGCTTGCGTGCCAAGCTTGGCTCAGATTCTTAAAAATAGGGTTGTAAACAAGTCAAGCCGAACTTTGGGGTGTTCACGAGCTTAAAATGAACCAAATTTTTGAAATGATTGTTCAAGCTTGACTTGGTTTATTTTTTATGAGCTTGAGCTTGTTTGAAGTTTGAAACTTGGCTTGAGCTTGGTTCGTTTAGATGTTATCAAGCTCTCAATTCAAGCTTGACTTGAGTTTGATTTGAGCTTGGTTCGTTTAGATGCTATCGAGCTCTCAATTCAAGCTTGTTTGATTGTTTGAAACTTTTAGTTGTTTGATTAATTATTGAGCTTGATAATTCAAACTTATTTGTTTATTTTATGTTTTTTTATTGTTTATTTAGCATATTGATAAGAGTTTTATTAATGAATATGGTTCTTGAACATTATTCACGAATGTTGTTCACAAATATTGTTCACGAATGTTGTTCACAAACATTGTTCACGAACGTTGTTCACAAACGTTAATGAGTTAAATACATATGTGCTCAAGCTTATTTATTTATTAATCTTGTATATTGAATGAACATAAATAAGCTCTTACTAAGCCGAACACCAAGTTTGTTCACGAACGTTTGATTCATTTACAACCTTACTTAAAAATAAAAAAAGAAAGAAAACAAAAATAGAGAAAAAAATAAAAATTTTAAAAATAAAAAAATCTATAAAATATCATGATATATATTATTTTATAAAAAATATTTCTATTATTATTATTACTATTACTATTATTATTATAAAATTAAGGTTAGGCACGTCTAATCTGGGCTCTCGCCTTTGTCTGGCGGCTAAGACCAACTTGGAGGTACGTGCCTAGGCCTAGTTAACTCGTTTTGACATGTTTAATTCTAGACACGCAAAAGAAAACAACTTTGCAGGTGTAGTGCCATATAGATTTTTTCATGTCCTTGTTTATCAAAATTTACGAAAAATCTACTTTTAGATCCAAACATTCAGAACATGCTTGCCCATTCAATTAATCTATTTATCGGGGGCAACCCATCATATTTTTAGTATTTTGAATAATTTCTTGAAATGTAAGTTAGTATTTGCAAGGGTGTAGCCTAACCAAAGGTAAAATGGAAATTGTTATATTGTTTCAAAAAATTTGTGTTGCTTTGGAAGTGAATGGGATTTTCATGGCTTCCTCTTCTAGAATGGTTCGATTTGTTAGTCTCATTTAGTTAAAAAAAAAACAGCTTATGTGAAGTGATTTTCATTTATCAAATGAAAACTGAAATGTGGATCACATATAACTTTAATTTTATTTCTTTGAACACTTAAACAAACATCTGAAGTTCAATTTGCAATTGGCTCTATCCATGCTTGTGTGAAGAAGAATTTTTCTATGATTGCTCCAGTTTTTGCATCTGTTCAATGTTTCTTTTTGCACAAGATTATTCTTTGCATTGCCTATCCATTTCTATTATCACATATTCAACTAACAGTTACTAATTATTCTTAGCAGAATATTTACTTTGATTCTCTTCTTCACTGTTAGATTTTTGCGAGTGGACACACTCTCTCTCCTCCTCAGCATGGCTAATGTAGGCGTTCATTCAGATGTCCTTGTGGTAGATATGATTGGAGGCATGGTTACCGGTGCTGTTGCTGAACGTCTGGGAGGTTGGTCTTTCATTTACTCTTGAGAAATATTCTACCATGAATATATGAAGGCATTAGCACAACTTTTTTTTATATACTTTTAAATGTTTTATTGTTATCCAATCTATATTACAACAATCAAGCTTTATCCCATTAGGTGGGGTCGACTTTTATTGTTACCCAATCTATACTAGTTTAAAAAAAAATATATCATGAAGTACTGTACGTGGCCTCTTGTCTCTATATGGAGTGCTCTATTCCATAAGATTCATTCCATTATTTTTCATCCATCTTGTATCCAACCTCCTTCCCATTGCTAGTTATTGCATTGCTACTGTTCCTACTGTCAATTCCTGTTGCTCTGTCTTTTTGTGGCTACACAACTCACATGTGTCAGCACCACCTTGTCCCTTTACTCCAATGCCCCCATGTTATGACCTATAGTTCTCATGCTCGGATGTCGTGGATCTAAGGTCTTGACATGGATGCTCCTAAAAATTTACATTTAAGCAAATGTGTCAGTTTTCAACTCCAAGAGTAGGCTTTGGACATGAGTGAAAGGGGTGTATGAAGACTCTGATATTAGTAGTTGCAACTTACTCCTTCCCTGCCATCACTTTCACTGTCCTTCATTTCATGCTCTAAGCCACTTCGATAGAAGGTCTCTAGTAAAATGACACTCCTAAGTTTTTAAAGTGGTAAGAATTTGCTTATGTGGCACATATATGGCTTCTAATATTAATTTATTATTTTTGTGATAACATTTTGTAAGTCAGAAAAGATTTTGTGATAATCTCTACATTTAAACTTCCAAGAAAGTAATGTTTCTTAAGCAAGGTCCTTTACTCTTAAGATTGTTGCATTGCAACCAGGTAGTGCTTTCTATTTAAGACTATTTTGCTATTCTAAAAGAGAAATGAGATGAATTGAGTCTATATTAATCATTTCTCTACAATAACAACCAAATTTTTATTTTGCTAAGTAAGGTTGATTATATGGATCCTCCTACGCTAATGATCTCGATCGCCTACTATATCATTATTTATATTTAAACAAATTTTATTTTATTTTATTGTTGCTCATAATTTTTTTTTGCCTCCCTCTTTCTCTATTAATATGTATATTTATTATAGTCTCACATTGCCTAATTAGATCATTCTATTAATTGCCTAAGTACATGCACGCACCATCCTAAATATTTCTCTCGAGTTTTCCCCTAATGGTTGTAATCCTCATTCTTTTTTAATGTTCACACTTCTTATCATGTCAATTGTCGTATGCCCGCATATCTACCTTAATATCCTCATCTTTGCAGCTCTCATCTTTAGCTTGTATGTTGATTCATAGTCTACCATTCAATTCCATATAACATAATAAGCTGATCATCATTTTATTAAAATATTCCTTTAAGCTTTAGAAGTATCTTACTATTACAAAGAACATACATCATCCTCCATTTAAACTATCCTGATTGTATCATATGTAAAACATCTCTGTCAACCCTCTATCCTTTTGCAAAAACGAATATAAATTCTTAAAACTCTTAGCTACGAATAACTCGTCATCTGTTATTTTGATAATTGTCTACTACTACTAAACAAATATAAGATATTCTATCTTTACTAAGTTTGAAATCTTTTTTGGTGTTTTTGACCAAGATTCGAGTTTATCATTTATTTTCGCACATGTCTCATCGTCTAAAATAATATCTATAAACATGCACTATGGTAATCCGTTTCGATGTTTGTACAATATGTGAAGAAGAGGCCAAGTAGATCAATGTTGACCAGATACTTAATATGTGAGAGGAAAGTTTAAGTAGGTCATAGAGGATCTGATACTTAAATGAGAAAGTCCTAATTGGAGGTTAGGTAAGACAAAGCCCTAACTCGAGAGTTAGGCAAAGGTAAAGTTTTAACTGGAGGTTAGGCAAGGTAAAGTTCTAATTGCGGTTAGATAAAGGAAAATCGATTAAGGAGAATCACATGTTGGTAAAAGGAAAGTCCAAGTGGGCCGGGGGACCTCATGTTGGCAAATGAAAGACCTAGTTGAGGTTAGGTAAAAAACAAGTGGGTTAAGGAGGACCGCACGTTGGCAAGAGGAAAATCCTAATTGTGGTTAGGTAAGAGGAAATTCAAGTGGGCCAAGGAGGACCACACTTGGTGATCATAAGTCCAACGGAAATTTGGCATTAGAGAAAGTCTAAGTGGGTCAAAAGGTTGATCGAACACTTGGTGAAGAAATCCCAACATGTCACAGTTGACTGGAGGTTGAGCAAGGGAACCCTAGACTTGGTTAAGCAAGTTAGGATTGGACAATCGATTTAGTAATTGATTGGGCCAAAGCCAATCGATCAGGTGATCGATTGGGAGTATTTATTCGCAAAATAGAGGGTGTCTGATCGATTGGGTAATTGATCAAGAGTTGCGCCAGATGATCGAATGGGTGTGTTTCTTTGCGACGAACACTGGGTTTTTGAATCGATAGGTGATCGATTGAAGCCATGTTAGTCGATTAGGTAATCGATTGGGAGAAAAAGTTCATGACAAACAGTGGCTTCTGAATCGATCAGGTGATCAATTGGGAGAAACTTGCGAGCGAATGAGCTTCGTAATCGATTAGGTGATCAATTAAGAAGCCTCGTAATCGATTGAGTAAACGATTGGGAGAGGCAGAAAAAAGCCGTTGCGAGATTTGTACGATTGGATTTGATCGGATCTGACGTGGTAATCGATTGGGGGTAAGATCAATCAATTGGGAGTTCTAATACGGGGGATATAAAGGTGTTCGCAGAGATTCAAATTGCACTCTTCTTCTCCGCTCTTCTTCGTCAGTTCCTGGAGCTTTTGGAAGATAAGTGTTTTGCACTTTCCAAGCATTAAGAGGCAGTCCAGAGCAACAAGAGATCAAGAGCAAGGCACCTTATTGTTGTATTTACTTTCCTTATTCTTGTTGTATCTTTGTTGCATCTCTCATTGTATTTCTCGTGTTGTGATTGTACGAGGTTTCTCCGCCTCCTAGAAGGAGGTTTTCATAGTGTACTGTGAGTGAGGAGAGTGGATCCTTGGATTAGTCACCTCAAGAGGTGGATACCAAGTAAAATCAAGGGTGTTAGTATTGCTTCGAGTTTTCGTTGCAAATCATCATCGACGAAGTGATTAGAGCTAATCAACCCCCCACCCCCTCTCTAGCTCCCAAAGTGTCCTAACATATACTAGACGACCAACCCATGACATTGTTGGACGGGTCGACCCGCCAAAAATCCGTCATCTAGTTGGACGGGGCGGGCTGGGAAATTTCTAATCTAACCCAACCAAGATGGGTTGCGGGTCAGTAGTGCCAAGCCATTAAAAATATAGAAAACCCCTTATAATTCATTGAATTTGATCATTTCATAGATAAACTTTGAATTGACGGTCTATTTCTATTTTGAAATTTCCATTTTTTTTCCTTTTCAAGCCGCGGGTCAACTCGAGCCCATCGTGCCTAGATTCACAGTCTGTGTGGGTTGGCCTGATTAGACCTACTTTTAAAGGAGTTGATAAAATTTCAAGCTAATCTGCTTAAATTATTTGATGAGTAGGCCAATCCGATGAACCCAATCCAAATTGATGACTCTACAATATACACTATGTTAATATTTTTTTAAAAATTCTTCACGTAAATTTTCTCCTCGGGACTTTGTCATAAATTTTTTCTAAGTCAATGAATTTAATGTGTAAGTCTTTTTTTCCTGATACTTTTTTAATCAGTTGTCTAAAAAGATGTATAACTTCTATTGTCAACGATTTATCTATGAATCCAAATTGGTTTTTAGTCACTTTAGTTTTAATTTTTTTCCCAATCACTTTTTCTCAAAGTTTTATGGTATGACACATCAGCTTGATGCTCCTTTAATTCACACAATTTTGTACTCTATTGTTATATCAAGGATGTAGAGTACCTACCCTTCATTGATAAGACATTTTCTTTATTTTCAATATAACTTTATAAGCTATTTTATACTCTGCTTCTTAGGCACTTTCATTTCTTTATTAGAATATTTAATTATTTTCCCATTTTGCATTCCTTTCAATGGTGGTTTTACTTTTGAAGTTTAAATTTTTCAATAAAAAATTAAATTTCTAAATTATTGTTTCACTAAGTTGTTGACTAAAATCTTTATTCAAAAGTGGATGAAATTATCTTTTTACCACTCTTAAATTTTCATCCTTCACTAGTACCCTATTGAATTCATTCAATTTAATATATTTTATTTGAGTAAGACCCATTGTTTTCCGCTCTCGTTTTAGCTATTATATAGATGACTCTTTCCTTTTCTTTTTTATTAAGCCGTCGATACAAGCGTTCGACAGTTTTATTCTTGGCTTCACTCACCGCTTTCTTAGTTTTTTTTACTACTACACACTTGTTTAAGTTTTCTTCGTTCTTAACCTATATGCTATTTATTTTTCCGTCACTTTCTCTTGTATTCCTCATTCCATCACTAAGATTCTTTATTTAATGATATATGTCCTCTTGACTCACCGAGTATGTTCTTAGTCATCGTTTTAAATTTGTCGTCATTTTATCTTATGTTGTAGTCGAGTTGTTATGTATATTTTTTAATACTTTTCTTCTATCCTCTCTTTAAATATACTTTACTTCTCATCCTTAAATTTCACCCCTTGATCATATGAATATGCACATTTATCCATAGTTATTTAAGGTGTGGCCGAAAATCACATTGGTGCCGTGGGGACTACGACACTAGACGCAAAGTGAGGCGTACACCTTACCGAAGTAAGACATTTGAGCGTATATTTTTACAATTCAAACATATATAGGGAATTTTTACCAAAATATTTTACTAATAAAATTTAAATATTTCATAAACTATTAAACAATAATGTAAATATAAAATTCACTAACATTCAAATATTGTAATAGATTATCTTCATAATCAAAATCAAATTTCAAATTAAAGAAAAATTAAAATTAGTGGTATGAAAATTCTAAACTAATTTACAATTTGAATTTGTGAGGAACGAACAAAATAGAATCATTAGAATGTAAATTTCTTAACTAATTTACAATTTGATTTGTGAGAGAAAAAATAAAATTGATAAGAAAACTTATGAACTTAAATATGTGAGGAAAAAACATACCATTATGATGAAACAAAAGGAGAAAGACAAGAAAGTGTAGCCAAATTTAGAAGACTGATGTTGATGTTGTAGGCGGGAGAAGAGTTCACGTTTGAGAAAAGAGTGGAGGGGAGGGGAGGTGAAGTTGATATTGATTTTTTAGGGGAGAGGAAGAGTCATGCAATAGAAAATAAATAAGTTTGCAAGAAACCAAGGGAGATTGATGCTCATTTTCTAGGGGAAAGAAAAATATGCCACATGCATGCAAGTTAATGCAACCTAATTAATTTAAAAGGTATTTAAAGGTATGTGTTACTTTAAAAAAAAATTTTAAACTTCAATAAAGCGAGGAAAATTGTGTCTTAAGCGCGCTTCATTCAAATACTGTGCTTGGGTCACTGCCCAAGCGCAAATGGCACACCTAGTTGCGCCTTACACCTAGGCGTAGCCAGACGTGCGCTTTTCATAACTATGCATTTTTTTCCTACTAATACTATATTTGAGGCACCTATCTAACCCTATAATTTATGTTGGATCGTTAAGTTTTCTCTAGGGAAAATCTTGCAATATTTATAAACTATTCTATCTCTTACCGACCATAAGAAAATTGATTTGAGACTTATTATTTTTATTTTTTAATTAACTAGTTCTTCTCTCTTCTTGAAAAATATATTAGCTATTATATCGCAAAAATCAAATTTACATTTTTTCTTCATTTCTTATTCCAAAATGTGGTTAAGTTTTCTCTAGGGAAAACCCTACAATATTTATAAACTATTCTAGCTCTTCCCAACAATAAGAAAATCGATTTGAGACTTATTATTTTCAGTTTTTAATTAACTAGTTGTTCTTCTCTTTTCTTAAAAAGTATATTAGCTATTATATTGCAAAAATCAAATTTACCTTTTTTTCTTCATTTCTTATTCCAAAATGTAACCCCTATACATCCTGATCATATTTCTCATTTTTTCTCCTACATGCATATTTAGATTTCCTCTTCGAGATTTTTTTTTATACTAACTCTTCTAGGTCTTCCCAAAATCAATACCGATACTTTCATCAAATTTTAGTTGAGGTACATATATACTAATTATATTAATAGTTTTTTTTATCACTATCTTAAAAGTTATAATCCTATATCTCTTTTTAATTATGCTTACTACTTTGGCCCTTAACGAACTATCTACAACAATATCTACTCTATTTCTTATTTCCCCATTTCCCATATATCATAACTTAGAACCTAAGTATCATCTTTGCTTCCTCCCGTACACATTTTATCTTTTGTAAACATAAAATATTAATTTTTCTTCTAATAATTGTTTGTTTTTACTACCTCCATTGCTTTGTAGTCAATGTTCCTATGCCACATATTTCAAATCTAAGACAATCGGTATACTTAGCATCTTATCCAATATAGTGTGTAAGTACCCTTACATATTTAATACTACACCTAAATTTTTATGGAGATATAACGGTGCTTGTTGAGACGTTGCAATTGAGACTTATTATTTTCAGTTTTTAATTAACTAGTTGTTCTTCTCTTTTCTTGAAAAATATATTAGCTATTATATCGCAAAAATCAAATTTACCTTTTTTTCTTCATTTCTTATTCCAAAATGTAACCCCCATACACCTTAATCATATTTCTTATTTTTATTCCTACATTTTAATTAACTAGTTGTTATTTTCTTTTCTTGAAAAATATATTAGCTATTATATCGCAAAAATCAAATTTACCTTTTTTTCTTTGTTTCTTATTCCAAAATATAACCCTCATACACCTTGATTATATTTCTCATTTTTACTCCTACATGCTTATTTAGATTTCCTCTTTGAGATTTTTTTTATACTAACTCATCTAGGTCTTTCCAAAATCAATGCTTGATACTTTTACTAAATTCTACTTGAGGTGCATATATGTTAATTATATTAATATTTTTTTATTATCATTATCTTAAAAGTTATAGTCTTAATCTCTTTTTAATTATGCTTACTTCTTCGGCCCTTAACGAACTATCTACAACAATATCTACTCTATCTCTCATTTCCCCATTTCCCGTATATCATAACTTAGAACCTAAGTATCATCTTTGCTTCCTCCCGTATACATTTTATCTTTTGTAAACATAAAATATTAGTTTTTCTCCTAATAATTATTTGTATTTACTACCTCCATTGTTTTACCGTCAACGTTCTTATGCTACATATTTCAAATCTAAGACAATCGGTATACTTAACATCTTATCCAATATAGTAAGTACTCTTGCATCTTTAATACTACACCTAAGTTTTTATGGAGATATAGCGGTGCTTGTTGAGACGTTGCAATTGAGCCTCAATGCATTCCATCCAAAAAACAATCTAACATTAGCACAATATGTTGATAGATCCATATTTAATATTTGTCTATGTTTTACGTTGATTGGCAACCTAACACAACCATCCTCCTTTAGCTGAGCTTGGGACCTTTATGGCGGAGTTTATTTGCAACCGGCGGAGTTATTAATATTTTCTTTCTCAGTTATAAAATATGTAATTTCTTAATGCAAAGATTTTATCTAGCTTATATCCTTCTCTTTTCATGGGTTCCAGCTCATATCAATTCATCGATAGCCTTATCTTGTGTAGTTCATGTAGCAATGTTGTCTCAGGAGGAATGTTGGCGTATTAAAATCCTCTCACCATCTGAATCAACCTTTGTTATTTGTTTGCTTTCTTCTCATTTTGTTCCAATTGCTCACCTCGATGTGTCTTTATTAGTAAAGCTCAAGCCTCCTCCCAAGCCAGGCAATCTAATTTAGCCATCTTTAACCCTATGTTTACTTCGAAAGATGAAAAAGGGAAGGAAAGGAATTGACGGTGGAAAAAATCCATAGGGCATGGTAAGAGAAAGGAAGAGAAAAGAAAAGAATATGAGGGAAAGGGAAAAGGAAAGAGGAAAAATGAGGGAAGACAAAAAATCACATGAGTGGAGTTGTCGGTCTCGGTTGCACGAGGCGACCTCGCACGGGCGGAGCCGACAACTATCGTTCGTGGCCGCACGAGTCGATCTCGCATACGGGGGCTACAGTCGCACCAGATCGTCACATTGCGCTCGCGGGGCCGTTCATTGCGGTTGTGCTGTGCCACTGTGCTGTTGTGTTGGAGAAGGGCCTTTGGCTGTGCACGAGACCTAGGTGGGACTTGACTTGGGTTGGAGAAGTGAGAGCACTATAAAAAAAAAATAGTCAATTTGTGAATCTGTGACAAAAATTTTTTCGTCCCGAATTAGGGTCACCAAATTCTGTGATGAAATTATGAAAATTCTGCGATGAATTATGTTTTCATCGCAAGTTTGTGACGATTTATTTTTTGTTGCCAAATTGTGCGAAGAATAGGAATTCTGTGAATTTCAAATCTGACGAAAATATGTTTTCGACCCAAATTTTGGGATAGATTTGCGAAGAATTAGTTTTCGTCGCCAAAATCGTTTGAACAATAGGAATTCGGCGCACGACTTCATGAACTTCAAATATGCGAGAAAACACTTTTCGTCGCAAATTTGGGGCGAAAAATTTTTCATCCCAAATCTGTGACGAAAACATATTTTTCGTCATAGATTCGGGGACGAAAACCTATTTTCGTCCCAGAACTTCGATAGACAGTGACATTTTGCAACGAAAAATATCGGCGCCAAATTCGTCACAAAACACATAATATTTCAATAGAACCTCCCCATTTAACGTGTTCATACAAATCATATATACATACAAATTAAAATCTGTTCAAACCATACCAACAAATACATTCTAGTTTAACATCCCGACACAACATACACAACACAAGATATACAAATTCAAATATCCATAACAAAATCAAGTTCAACATTCTTCCAGTTTAACAAATCAAATCTCCCATAAACAGTCTCAAAAGGATAGATAGAGGAAATACAAAAAGAGATCAAATCATCGTCCTATTCTTCCTCGGTAGTCACTTCCTCTTCCATACTTCCTTTTCTTCTTTTCCTGCATCAGAAAACAAACAAACAAACAAACAAACATACATAAAGTAAAATATTACATAATTACACATGTATGCCACCACAAATTTGGTAATTCATTTAAGTTAGGGCATCAACTAAATGAAAAGTAGATAACAAGTATAAACTTAATGCACCCTCTCAACTTAAGCTTGCCTTAGATTTGATATTTTATCATGGAGTGAGCTACTATTGATGCGGTCATAGGTTTACTAACTTAAACCTCTACACTTCTCTTTGATGCAATAAAAATAACCAAATGACGACAAGAATACATGCAATTGACCACAAGAGTAATAAGATAAGCATGGTGATGAAACATGTCATTTCAAGTATGGTTTAAGTGTTGTGCCGAAACGGTTGAAACGGGCGAAACGTCTGGTTCCGCTCGGCGATTGGCATCGGCACGACCCCAGCACCAGATCCACGACAAGTGCGACGTGTTGCGAGTCACAGCAGAGGGGTCGCTCGACCTTGCAACAGTAGCGGAGAGGTTGCATAACCCTTTTGCTGCCGCCGTGGAGGCATCGTGCGATCCTGCGGTCACTACATAGGGGTCACACGACCAACGTGGTTGCGCTGAAGGAGTCATGCAATCCCCGCGGCCATGGCTGGTCGCGCAACCCTACGACAGCACCCAAGTCGTGCGGGCTCGCGAGTGATGTCAGATTTCAGATTTTTTTTTGATAACTTAGGTTAGTTTTTTTTAATCAACTCCTAGTTATGGTGGAGATAATTTAAAGAGGCTTTATTAAATCCTAATAAAATTATCTAATTAATTTTATATTTCATTTATTTTAATTCAAAAATTATAATAAAATTTTTATTTATTTATTTATCTATTTTCATATCTTTTCCTTTTTTAAAAGATTATTTTTTATCTTGTTTATTTTTTAAATATTTATGTTAAATATTTAGTTTTTAATTAATATATTTTATATTTAAAAAATACTGAAACTATATCGGCACGATACGGTACCGAAACCGTATTGTTCCGGTCCAGGATCGGAACCTCGGCACGGGTTGAAATTTTAAACCTTGATTTCAAGCAATATTATCATAATACAAATACTAAAATGCTTAATTGCAATAAATATAATTACCCTTCTTTCTTCATTTGAAGACGCTGATGCAAGAAGAAGAATAAAAGATATTCTTTCTCCATGTGACTTTGATTCTAAATTATTACAATTATTAAAAGTTTGAATATTAAGTTTTTATATTCTTGAAACCTTTTATTTTATATGAGCTGATTAAAATTATTTCCTTAGTGTGTATATTTATTATTGAGTATTACAACAAAATTATTCTAATCGACTAATTATATATTCAAATTGACAAGATCAAGAGTCAACCGACTTAATCAAGCAAATTTGTTTCATAATAATTAAATTTATTTGGACATGACCTTTGCTGTTAAGATACTCTAGGATGTCTAGTATCAATGAAGAGGGAGTTCTATTGATAATCTCGATGCGATCATCACTAGAACATATAGATGCAATAAAGGGCCTAAATGGAAAAGATTATTTTTCATTGTATTTTTCCTTTATAATTACATGATGTAGTGTTTTCAGTCAACAAATGAGTTATCGACCAAGTGTGAAGAACTTGAGGCTATTTAGTATTGCAAAACAAATGCAATTGTTACTCTATGCAATAATGAATTTCTATTGATCATGTAGGAGTTCAAAACTCGTAACAATTTTGAAAAAAAATGGGAATGATTTGAACTTCATAAAGACAAACTGATCAAGTGTTGAAGACATTGCATCTTGCAATTCCATCGAGTCTAGTGAGTACAATGGAATGATTTGACAAACATGCAAATCAATCTACATGTAGTTTTGGAAAAATCTGCTACAATGTGAAGCAATTTTGCCCAAAAATATTCCATGTTGTAGTAGATATTTACCAAAACTGCAACACTATCTCACGATGCACATTCAGTTGATTGACCTATCCATGTAACATTATGTTACTAAACAATATTGGTGACATTTGTATACTAGTCGATGCAATATGGCTTAGAACGCTTATTCTTACACCATGGCCAAATGATACCAAGTGGATTCTTGGTGACATTTGGTGGAAGATCAAGGAAAGTGTTCTTCTATTGTTCCAGAAATAATAAAATAACAATGAATTCCTCATCTTATCACAAGAAACAATCAATAGGAATACAAGTCCAAAGTAGAAGCAGTACCTTACATTCTGGCGGTTCTTAGGTTTCACTCATCTTCTTGGAGCTGCATGAAACTACCAATTGGATTAGGAAGACCCAAAGACTTCGGTAACTTATACGATAGGCCGAGAACCAATTGCTAATATCAGAGGTTCTGAAGCACATCAAAATTCGCAAATGTGAGACTATTCTATCCAACAAAAGTATCAAATCAAAAGGAAAGTATAACTCACGGGACGGCAAGGAGAACGAAAAACAGTGAGTTTTCAAGCCCTAGGCGGAAGAAGGATTAGGAAAGGTGAGAAAACGGAGAAAGATTTAGTATGTGAATAGGAAAGAAGCAAAGGGAGTATGATTTTCTACCTGTGAATGCCGCGGAGAGAGATTAGGTGATTGCTCCGATGAAGGATTGTAGTTCTTGAGTCGTTTCTCCAGGGGTTTCTACTTCTTTCGATTCCTGACTACTTTGATCTATTTCCCGCAACGAGTTTATCGTGAGTTTTTTTTGAGGATTTTCCCAATAAGACTAGTAAGGGCCAGCAGGGGCCCCTCGTGGTCCTCGCGCTCAGTAGGGGCCTGCCGTCGCTGTTGAGGAGGGGAAAAGATAGGGGAGAGGAGCTTATACGTTCGTCACCGTCACCCCGGTGGGAGGGGGGGAGATAAGAAATTAGAGATTAGATCGGCCGGGATTTTAGGGTTTATTTGGCGACGAGGGGAGAGGACCGGAGGAAGCTTATCGCCGTAGCAGTAGGGTTTTTTTTTTTTTTTTTTTTTGGGGGGGGGGGGGGGTCGGGATGAATCTAGGATTTGTCCCTGAATTATAAATGTTATATATAATAATCTTAATTATAAATATTAATTTCCTTTTAAATATCATCTTTATTCAAATATTATTGGTTAGTTTTATTCTAAACTGCTATAATATATAATTAATCTTAATTATTGATAAATTTATAAATATTAATTTTAAATAAAGTTAATATAATAATATCAAGTTAATTAAAAAAAGTCACAAAATGACATGTTTTTAGGTTCGTGTTGATTGTAGAACTTATTTCTATTATTATTTTAATGATATGTTTTTTATGTTGTTCCTAATTAAAATAGCTACAACTCCAAGTTTAAAGCCCCTATGGTTTGTCCAAGTCTAATTATGTTGTATTAACAACAACCATATTTGGTATGTATTTTTTTTTCTAATATTAAATATTTTTATTTTCGTATATTTTATATTAATTAATGCAATTTGTTTTGATTTTTTTTTAAAAATTTTGTGATTCTACGACGAATCCGTGGATTTGTCGCCAATCTGCGATGAATCCACAGATTCATTGCAAATTCTGCTACGAACCCATGGATTCATCGTAGAATCACAAAATTAAAAAAAACTGAAATAAATGAACATTTAAATATTTTATTGGGTATGTGTTGATTGTAGGACTTACTCATTTGCATTAATATTTTAATGACATGGTTTTATGTTGTTTCAAATTTATCTAATTATTTTAAATAATATATTATTTCCAATTTGGGAAAAATGATAATCTCTTTCCTAATTAACGTAATATAGTTAGAACTCTAAGTTTAAAGCCGCATGGTTTTGTCCAAGTCAATTATGTTGCATTAACAACAACCATATTTGGTATGTACTTTTTCTAATATTAAATATTTTTATTTTTATATATTTTATATGAATTATTGCTTTTTATTTTGATTTTTCAAATTTTGTGATTCTGCGACGAATCCACGAATTCGTCACAAATTTGTTCATTGCTAATTTTGTTTGTAATTAGTGACAATTTATATTTTTGTCGCAAAATTCATCATAAATTTGGGACGAAAATAGTTCGTTGTAAAATTTCATTCCTAAATGATTATTTTTTTTAGTGGAGTTGGGAGGTAGGGAATTGCTTTCTACCCAATTTCTACGGATACAAAAATGATCAAAAATTAATCCGCAGACGGATTCGTAATTCAGTCTGTCCATCGGGTAAACAAAAGAAAGGAAATAATCCATCTTTTTTGCATAGTAAATAGGGACCAGGGAAACTTTCCATTGTTTTTATTTCCGTTCTCTCAAGTAAATAGAATCTAATGGTTTTGTTAACCTTTGGTTTCCATTTTATGATGGCTCCTTGTCTCAAGTATGTGGCAAAAAATTTATTTGTTCTTATTTATTGCTGCATCCTAAACACTTTGTTGTTATTCTCAATTAGTGCTCTTACCAAATCAGTTAATTGTTTTATCATTTTATCTTTTCCACTCTGCTCTTAGATTCTCGAAATACTAAGTCAATTGATTGAGTTGTTCAAGCTAACATTGTCTAGCTTCTATTAACCTTGTATCGTCTACCTATTTGTCTAGCTTATATGAACCTTGTATCACCTACCTATTCCATCTAACTGTTTGCGTCCACCTAACCTGTTCATGCTGTTCCCTTGATGTCACCCACACCACATCAAACGCAACTCTGCTGCTGCTAGAAGATAGCTAAATCCCCCCTCCGATTTACTTGGTGAGCGGAATGTGGGGCCGTACCATCTACCTCAGGATTTGTCAAGTTGTAAGATCTATATATATATATATATATATATAAAAGAAGATAGGTAAACCCTTTCAATGTCCCTCTGCTGCTCCCTCATCATTCCTGCCCTCTGCTACCCTGTTGCCTCTCATTACTTGCAACTGAAATGAATTCCTATCTTCTTGTGAATATAGTCTTCTCTTGTTGTCTTCCTCCTTTTCCTACTCCATTCCTACTGTTATATGAACTTTGCCCTCAATACTTGAATTGAACTATGATCACAGTGATTCATTTTTTTGCACCCATATGAAATGGTTTCCTTCGATTTTCGCCGACGAGATGTTTCTCTAGCCTTCTTATGTTGCTTGTTTGTGTTTATGCCCTTATGCTTGAGAAATTGGGAAATCAAATCAGTCATGGCTGATGCCCATTCATTTTATTTGAAGAAGATTTAACTTCTTCCAGTTATATTTGAAGAACTTTCTGAGAACTTCACCAAGTCTCAATAAGGTTAGTTCCACTATGTTACATTCAACTTACTATCTCAAACCTTGCACATATTGTTTAAAAAATGATTCTTAAGTAGCTAATTGGCATCTGGTTATTGGCAGTTGTTAAAGTTGTGTAAAGAGTAGGGCTGAACATTTTGGAACTGATGAAGTTGTGTAAACAGTCATATCTACATGCCTTCATTTAAGGGGTTGGAATAAGGCTGTTCCTCATATACGATAGGCTTTTATATGTATAATTGTTGTAATATTCTTTCTAGGTTACAGTACATCTGTAATATTTAGTCATGTCATCTGTATAAACTCTTTTTATCATATTCAGAAATGGGGCACTTGCTGATGATATTCTATAATTTAAAAAAACTTTCAATTAGTCTGAAGGGTACATTGTTACGCATGTTTTCTTCTGGTTATATTGTGATTTTGGAATCTTAATTTATCTTGCAGTAAGATTTGTAGCAGTTTGTTAAATTATGAGGTTTAATTATATTAAATACAAGTATTTGCTTTCCTTCATATGAACAAAGAGCATTTTATGGTTGCTCAAAAGCTAACAATAGAGACAACCTAAAGGTCACGAGTTCGAATCCTAAAAACAGCCTCTTGCAAAAAACATAATAAGACTGCGTACAATGAATCCTTCCCCGAGACCTCGTATGACGGGAGCTTCGTGCATCGGACTGCTCTTTTTTTATATGCCCAACATGATGTTGAATCCTGCTTACTTGAATAATATTTCACTTGAATGTATTAGAAATTTATTTTCTTTGATATGACAGGCACAGGCTATATTTGTAGCACTTATTTTGGTGTAACGCCATACCCATCAGATATAATAAGAATGTTCAACTTCAATAGTGAAGTATACAGCAGGTATTTTTTTTTCAATAATCATTTGAGACATTTTTTTAAATTGGTTGTGAATATTCACCTTTGTATCATGAGGAATGATAAAACAAGCCTTGGGTTTGGGACAAAAATGGCCGTGGCCATTATTCTCTAATATTTGGACGCATTCATGTGCCTCTCCAGAAATGTGTTGGATGCATACTCAAAGTTGACTCTCAACACCGCTATTGGTCTGATGTAAATTTTTTTGGAAAATACTGTTCGGACACTGATCCACATCAATATGGATACTCATACTTGAGTTTGAGTAACATAGATATTATTTTGTGTATATAATCAAATTCAAAAAACATTCGTTAGAAAAGTTGAAATCAGGTATCCAATAAGTTATCCCTTTTGTCTGTACAACCATTATGCTTATGGTAATGAAACTCATTTGCACATTGGTTAACTGCATTAGCACTCTAGGTTGAATTTGGCCGATGGTGGTGTATTAGGCTTGTGCCAGAAATTTTGCAGAAAATGAAGAAATGTCTTATAACAATCACACTAAGAAATTATGAGAACTATTATTTTTTTCACTTCAGTTCAAATAATTTATTTTTCATTCAAAGTGATTTGGTTTTTAAGTTTTGTTATCCAGTTCATATGATTGTACATTATGCAGGATTGTGCATGTACCTGTTTCTGATCTCTCCAAATCACTTGATGACTTTGTGCACTCAGAAATAAATGCTAAAGAGCCATCTATGCTTCCTGAATCTGCTGAATGCAGGAATTCAGTGGATATATCAGAAGTACCAATTCAAAATTTTGATCTTATAAAGGAGAAATCTCTGAACAATGAACAGACATCAGTTATGTCTGATGTTGGTGAATCTCAACATGTTGCTTCAATTTTATGCCCCTCTGGTGCAAATGATTTGGAGCTTGGACATGATACACCAATATCTGATAAACTTGTCAATAAGGGAAGGCAAGCACCATTAGAAACCATAAAGCAGTGGAAGACTAACGGCTTTAGTGGGTAAAACAGATCTTATTACACTAATTGGAAGTGAACTCTTCTAACTTATTGCTCTTTTCAATGTCTGTAGTTTGATAGTTGCTGCACCAGAAGCTGAGGTGGGGTCAATAGTTCACAAGCTTCTACCACTTCTAGCATATTCTGCACCCTTCGCAATTTACCATCAATATCTTCAGGTGGTTTATATGTTGGTTATTAATCTTAATTGTCAATTATAAGTTTATAACTTTGCAATGATTGAGGAAATACAGGGTGAACTTACCCTCAGCTTCCTAAATCACTCCACTTTCCAAGTGTCTACAAAACAGAGGATTATACTTGCAATTCCTTCAATCCAAATGAAGCCTAGATTTTGAAGTTCTCTTAGATTTTTACTTGATAGTGGGTCTGCTCGATGAATCATGGTTTCTATTTGCTATATTTTCTAGCCCTACTTGATAAAATTTTTTGTTCTTTAAGTGAACCTACTCATTATGCCTCTAAGATCCAATTAATGAAAATGGTCTCATGAACCAATTTAATAGTGTGATCTCCTATTTAGTAAAGGCTCCTCCCTGACTCATCTATCTGCTAAGTTAACGTGGTTTGGGTGTAAATGTAATCATTGATTTTGATGTTTTCCTTAGTGATATTTGGAATTTGATTACATTTGGATCTTCCTTGAATGCTTATTATAGCTTTATATTCAATTTCAATTTGCATTTTATTTTGTCATCTCACCCTTATTGTGCTTCACATTGTTATGTTTGCAGCCCCTTGCAGCATGCATGCACAACTTACAGACTTCCAAACTAGCAATCAGTTTGCAAATTTCTGAGCCTTGGCTTAGGGAATACCAGGTATCTCCTGTGATAGATTAGATTATCACTATAACTCATGTGACCAAGAGTGATTCTTATTGATCAATTAGTTAATCTTGTAGAAACTCATTAGTCAAACTCATTTTGATCTGCCCATTTTGTATTGGTGGATAAGTAAATCAAATTTTGTGATGGAGCAGGTTCTTCCATCACGAACTCACCCACTGATGCAAATGAGCAGTTTTGGCGGCTACATTCTTAGTGGAATCAGAATCCGCAACAGTGTTCCAAGCAGCATATAAATGCTGCTTTTGCTCTGGGGTTCTCTTCTATTTAAACCTTTAGCGGACCTTTCCTGACTGGTTGTGGTTGTCGTCGGCTGTAGCATTCACTGTGGCCTGCTAATTATGAGATTTTTCTGAGGATGTGGTGAGTGCAGCCATCTTGTTGTACATGTATTTATCATATATACTATCTTGGTCCTTCAAAGTAACTTGTTCCTTTTTGAGAAATCATAATGACCTAAACCAACCCTGAAGCTTGAGATTCGTAGCCCAACCTTGTCAGGAAAAAGCAACTGGTTAATGCAGCTAGTGATTTTCTGTCTTCCAAAATGTTATTCCATACCGTTTTCATTTCGAAGATAGTGAAATGTTTACGCTTTGAATGACTAGATGTGATTTCTTAACCTATGAACTTAGTGATAGCTATATTAATGTGACTTTTTTCAATTTCATGTGTATTTGTGAAGGCTAAGCCGCTTAAATTATGTTCGGCTGTTAATCATCAAATTCTTTAATTTTGACTTTAGAGTGTATTCACTACTGATCATTTTTATTAGGAAATTTATTCATGTAATTTGTATGAGGCAAAAATTAAATGCTGTTTCTCATTTTCTAAACTATCAAAGATTAGTTTAAATAATTATCAAAAGGCTGTATCTGGCATAGTTTCCTCATTTGTTCGTACAAAAATATACTATCCCCTCTCAAAGTGTATCCTTAAAAAAAAAAAAAATCCTATGTTATGTTGCAAACATTGTTTACATACATTGAGATTTTTCTTTTTGAATTCTTTAATTTCATCTAATAATTTTAATTAAAACTGTTTTATAATACTTGTTAAATCTCACAAATAAGTACTTTGTAGTACCTCTTAAATCTCTCGACTTTGGGGCTTCTGGTCAGAAGTACATCTAATTATTTTTTCTTTAAATGGGCATCAAAAGATATTGAGTTTCTAGGTTGATTGTCATGTGCATTTTTTGATTCTTTGATGGTTGATAAAATTTTTTTATGAGATCGAATCGATCATTACAAAAATAATTAATAAGGTTAATTGAGTTTATCATTAAATCTCTCAACTTGATGTCTTAGTTTTGTGGTTTTGACCCATTAAGGTTTATGTAATAATCTCTTCATATTCGTGGGATCAGCTCTAGAGAGCTATTAGTGTGGTAGTTCCACATGTAGCTAGGGTTGTAAATGAATTGAATGTTCATAAACAAATTTAGTGTTCGATTTGATAAAAATTTATTTATATTTGTTCAATACACACAAGATCAATTAAATGAACAAAACTTGAACAACTCGTTTAACTACACGAAGAAGTTTGACTACATGTGTTCAACTCGTTAACATTCGTGAATAACATTCATGAATAATGTTCGTGAATCATATTTATCAATACAATTCTTATCAACTTACTAAATAAATAAAAAAAATAAAATAAATAAATAAATTTGTATTATCAAGCTCAATAACTAATCAAATAAACTTAAAATGTAAACATTTCAAACAAGCTTGAATTGAGAGCTTATTAACATCTAAATGAGTCAAGCTTAAGTCAATCTCATTAAAAAAAATAATTCAAGTTTGAACAATTATTTTAATGACTTGGTTCATTTTAAGTTCGGCTTAACTCAATTACCTTATTAAACAAACTTAAACACTACAAAGTTTGGCTCGACTTGGCTTGTTTATAACCCGACATGTAGCTAACTTTGCCAAATACCCAAATCACGTACCCTACTTTTAAAATTACCAAATCAAGTACCTAATATTCATTTTATCCTTTTTGTATTTATCCCAATCAATTTCTACGATTATTTTTTTTTAATATATATATATATTTTTTAAAAGACCGATTTAGGTTCTAAAAATCAATGCTCTTAATATATTACGTCAAATTGATGTTTAAGGGTATATATATAAGCAAGATAACTAGATGAACATATAAGAATGGTTCCATGTCATTCCGATCTCTCTAGGATTTCGGTCGAAATCGGCTGATGGACCTAGAAAGTTCGAAATGACATGGAGCTAAGTCCTATGTATCCATCTAGTTCTCCTGATTATATATATATATATTGATGTAGAAATTAAGAAGAGGAAAAAGTAGTCATCTTGACCAATCTAAAAAGTATATGAGAAATAAAGAGTACAAAGCCTTATATAGGTAGATTAAAAAAATCCTAAACCCTAAACTAAAAAAGGAAAAACTAAATTGTCTTAAAGGCTATAAATAAATAATTCTAATAAATACATACAATCTAACATTTCCCTCAAACTCACGATGCTATAGCTAAAAGTATTGAGAGCTTGTCAAGAAAAAAACAGAAACATGAAGTGGAATGAGTCTTGGTAAACATATCAGTTATCTGCAGTGAGGAAGAAACAAAAGACATCGTGATAGTGCCAAGCTGTAGATGATGACAATCGATCTCAATATATTTAATTCTCTCATGAAAAACTGCATTGCGCACAATCTGAATGCCACTCTAATTATCACAATGAAGAGCAATAGGTTGTCGAAGAAAAATTCTCAAATTTGCAAGCAACCAACGTATTCAAACAATCTCACAAGTGGTGGTAGCCATGATATGATACTCAACTTCTACATCTTACTTCTTACTCTTCCAAGAGATGAGAGAATCTTCAAGAAAAATGTAGAAGTTGGTGGTCAACTTATGATCCATAGGGTCGCTCGCCCAATTAGTATTAGAGTATGTACACAGTTCTAACGAGGAAGTAGAAGGGAATAAGAGACTCTGAAACTGAGTTTCCTGAAGATACCAGAGAATGCGAAGAACAATAACCCAATGAACTTTGGTTGGTATAGTGACAAACTGACTAACCACATATACAATATATGGAATATCAGGACGAGTTACAGTGAGATAAACTAAGCTTTCCACAACTGTATAGTAGAGGTTAGGATATGGCAAAGGAGAACCATCTGATGGAGAGTATTGAACATTAGTCTCAAGAGAGTATCAACTACCCTGTTGTCAGTGAGATGTACACGCTCAAATAAATCAACTATGTACTTTGACTGAGACAAGACATAACCTTTTGACAAAGAGGCAATCTCAATCCTCAGAAAATAGCGTGATAAATCTAAGTCTTTCATAGCGAAACAATAAGGTAATTCAAACTTTAAAGACTTAATTCTATCAAAATTATTACCAGTAATTATCATGTCATCTACATATAAAGATAAAAGTATATGACTTGCACGTGTACACTTGACAAATAAGGCCGAATCATGATTATTGGGATGAAAACCAAGCGAGGTAATCACCGTGGAGAACTTTACAAGCCAAGCATGTAGTGCTTGGTTGAGTCCATAGAGAGCTTTGCGAAGCTTGCAAACTTCACTAGGTCGGTGAACAACTCTAAGAGGAGGCACCATATACACTTCTTCTTGAAGATCATCATTCAAGAAGGTATTCATGATATTCATCTGAGATATTTTCCATTGATGCACAGTGACAACAACAATTAACATACGAATAGTTTATTTTAGCAATAGGGGAAAAATTTTCTTCATAATCTATGTCATACTCCTAAGATTAGCCTTTTAGCAACAAGATGAGCTTTGTATCATTCGACAGAACCATCAGATTTAGTTTTAATCTTATAGACTCAATGGGAACCAATGATGCATTTCCCAATTTAGTCTTTTCCTTTTTAGTTTAGAGTTTAGGATTTCTTAATCTACCTATATAAGGCTTTGTATTATTTATTTCTCATATAATTTTTGGAATGATCAAGATGACTACCTTTTTCTCTTCTCAATTTCAATTGGTAACAGAACTTTGAAGTCATTGAAGATGGTAAGATAATCAGATCTATGTTTTATAAGATAAACCCAAGTATAATGAGTGCAATCATTAATAAAAGAAATATAATATCTTGATGCCCCTTTTGTAGTAATAGGAGAAGCTCTCATATATCAGAATGAACAAGATCAAAAGGATTAGGAGAAAATTTAATTGAAAGGTAACGTAGAAAAATTTGCCAATTTATAGCTACTACAATCAGAAATATTATGTCTTTTTAAAGTTTCTAATACTCTAGACGAAGCTAAAAATTGTAAATGAGACGTTGAAACATGACCTAGAAGAATATGCCACAAATAAAAATCAGAAGAAGAACCACTTAATCGAAAAGAAAACATATCGACATTAGAAGCTACAACATTTGGTACTTGGAGTTGATCCAAGATATAGAGTCTCCCTTGCCTACAACTTATCCCAATCACTTTTGAGATCGTGGGTCCTACATATAAAAATTGGATGAAGAAAAAAAATGCATATCTAAACTGACATAATTGACTAATAAAAATAAGATTAAGTATAAGACTAGGAATATAATAAATATCAGGAAAAGACAAATAAGTTATAACAATAGAACCAACACCTATTAATGATATCAGAGTACCATTAGCAATTACAACTGATAAAGATGAATTAGAAGACAAGAAGATAAAAGATAACAAGTTAGGTGACATGATGAGAGATTCCAGAATCTAAGATCCATAAAGAGAAAAATATATGATGTGATATTTCCGCAAGCGCACGAACTGTCATCAAGTATTAAAAAGATATTGCTCTCACAAGGACTATGAATCAAGTACTAGTTAGAATGACAAAATATGTTATCTAGAGAATCATGAGTGGTTATGTTTGCAAGGGAGCTTGAGAGAATTGAGGGAGAGTGAGTGAGTGAGAGAGTGGGAGCATGAGTGAATTGGCATAAAATCTGAAACCTTCGAAGTTAACCTATTTTGGTTATGAGGCGGAGGCCGATGTGGTGCAGCAAAAACTGATGGCGTAGATGATGCAATAGTCCTCTTATCAGCCTGAGATATAAGGTGAATCTCCTTAGCTAGCAGTTCATGTACCATTGAATCAACAGAAGGAAGAGGAGCTTCAATGTAAAATTGTCCCGTAATCCTTCAAAATCATCACGAAGAGCTATTAAGAATTGGACCAATCATTATTCTTCTCTACGAGTGAAATAAGCAGAAAATGCCCACAATTCTAAGGATTTTGTGAGTGCCAACTGGTCCTATAGTTTTAACATGATAAAATAAAAGTCTTAGACGCCCATATCTTACTACCGAAGTGCACGAGTATTTGCTTCCAATTGATATTATTTGACAAAGTTAGACTGCGTGTATAGTCTTGCCAGATGATCCCAAACCTCTTTAGTTGTTTTGTACTTGACCAATTGAGTACCAATGGAGTGTGAAACATAATTATTAATTCACATAATAATCTTCGCATTATCAATCTCTCAAACATCCAATGACTTTGCATAATGATCAACGTTGTTGTCCATAGGTTTAATTCTCACACTTGAAACATATCCCCACATAGATTTTCCCTGTAAGAAGTTTTTATAACATATTCCCAATACGAATAATTTTTTCATCCAGTCAGACACTAATCGATTAAAGCGAATCATTTGTATGATCACTCATGATGATAGAACGAATTGTGCATACGAATAACCAAATAGTAAACAAAACCAAATTGATGTGGAAACAAATGAAACCCAATCAAAACTATAAGGGCCAGAATAAAAAACTAGCAGGATGCACCAAAAAAACTTTAGATCGACTTAACAGTCCTTCAATTAAACTATCAAAATCATGAAGATGAAGACTCTGATACCATGTAAAAATTAAGAAGAGAAATAAGATAGCCGTCTTGATTAATCCAAGAAGTATATGAGAAATAAAGAGTGCAAAGCCTTATATAGCTAGATTAAGAAAATCTTAAACCCTAAACTGAAAAGGGAAAAGACTAAATTGTCCTAAAAATTATAAACAAATAATTCTAATAAATATATATAATCTAACAATTAAGAGCAGTGATTTTTTGAACATGAATTAAAATTTTAATCTTTTTTTTTTAAAAAATTTAATCGATTCTATATTATAGCAATCGATTAAAGTTATTATTCATGATCACATAAACAGCTTTAATCGATTGCTACACTATTAAAACCCTTTTTCTTTTTAAAAATTATTAAAAATTTAATTTATGTTTAAAAAATCATCGCTTTCAATATATTATGTCAAATTGATGTTTGAGGGCACAGAATCACAGATATAATCAAGAGAACTAGACGAACATATAGAACTTGGTTTCATATCATTCTGAACTCTTTAGGTCCATCAACCGGTTTCGACCAAAATTATCTGATGGATCTAGAGAAATCAAAATGACATGGAACCAAGTACTATGTGTTTGTCTAGTTCTCCTGATTATATATATGTCTCAAATATTAATTTGATACAATATATTAAGAGCAGTAGAGTAGTAATTTAAAAAATCACTGCTCTCAATATATTATGTCAAATTGATGTTTGAGGGTATATATATAATCAAGCGAACTAGACGAACACATGAAATTTGCTTTCATGTCATTTCGAGCTCTCTAGATTTATCAGCTAGTTTTAGCTAAAATTAGCTGATGGATCTAGAGAGATCGGAATGATATGGAATCAAGTTTTATATGTCCATTTTGTTTTCTTGATTATATATATACCCTCAAACATTAATTTGACACAATATATTGAGAGGAGTGAATTTTTGAATACAAATGTGTTTGAAAAATCTAATTCATATTAAAAAAAATCAATGCACTTAATATATTTGATCAAATTAATATTTGAGAGTATGAATATAATCAGGAGAACTAGAGTAACATATGTAACTTGATTTCATATCATTTCGAGTTCTCTAGGTCTATCAGTCAAAATCGGTCAAAATCGACTGATGGACCTAGAGAACTTGGAATGATATGGAACCAGATTCTATGTGTTCGTATATATTTCATGATTATATCCATGCTCTCAAACATCAATTTGACTCAATATATTGAGTGAATGATTTTTTTAATACGGATTAGATTTTTCAAACACATTAGTGTTTAAAAAATCACTACTCTCAATATATTGTACTAAATTGATATTTAAGGGTATATATATAATTAAGAGAACTAGGTAAATATATAGAACTTGGTTCCATGTTATTTCGAGCTTTCTAGGTTCATCAGCCGATTTTGACCGATTTCAACCAAGATCGATAGGTGGATTTAGAGAGCTTAGAATAACATGAAAGTAGATTATATGTATTTATCTAGTTCTCCTAATTATATCTATACTCTCAAATATTAATTTGACCAAATATTTTGAGTGCATTGATTTTTTTAATATGAATTAGATTTTTTAAATACATTATGTTCAAAAATCACTGCTCTCAATATAATACAAATTGATGTTTTAGGGCATATATATAATTAGGAGAACTAGACGAATGCATGGGATTTGGTTTCATATCATTCCGAGCTCTCTAAGTCTATCTATCAATTTCGATCGAAATCGGCTAATGGACCTAGAGAGCTCAGAATGACATGAAACCAAATCCTATGTGTTTTTCTAGTTTTCTCAATTACACATATGCCCTCAAATATTAATTTTATATAATATATTAAAAGTAGTAATTTTTTAAATATAAATCTGTCATGCCTCGAGGGTAAGTTTGTTCGACAAAAATCAGACAACACCTCCCTTGTAACAGTGACAAATGAAACCAATATACATTGCCACAAGGCTACTTACAAGCAATCTACAGCCCACACGGCTGGATGTAAACACAACCACGTAGTTTGTAAGCATCCCACATGGCTAGAAGTAAACACATCCACACAGTTAATAAACAACCAACACGGTTGAAACAAAACACAGCGGAAGTCACAAAATAACAATCACAAAACCACAATACAATTAACTACGAGCTGACCTGGCTTGACATGACAACCACATCAAATCAAGTATAAGATACCACAAAGTTAAACTCCATACAAAAGATACATATACACGAACAAGTCTAAAGCCAATAATGTGAACGGAAGCAATAACGGAAGAATAAGCTCGATGTGACATGGGATTGACAGATAGGATATCCAGGCGACTCTATAAATCCTTTACCTGCTACCTAGCGAAATAAACCAGTTCATGGGGTAGTGAGTGTTAGGACCCTTGGTGGCCGGCTAGAGGGGGGTGAATAACCCCTACACAAATTAAGCAAACACAACCTTTCTCGAACTTATAACTTAATTAAAACACTTGCATAAAAAATAAAGAAATTAAAAGAAAAGAGGCATCGAGAATTTACTTGGTTACAACCGGGTAGGTTGTTAATCCAAGACAGATAAAAGGCACACTAAAAATCTCCTCTGGGCAGAGAAGTCTCTAGTAACATTCAAAGCTAAAATCAGACAAACTCAAGCACAAGTGTTGTTACTCTGTATTTCTTATTGTTGTTAACTTCTGGGAGCAAGGTTGTTTATATAGCCCTGCTCGTGGCGCCTGGAAGGGTTCCAGGCACTTGGATTGGGATAATATTTTATCCCCGACGCAATGGTACATGCCACATCGAATTTGGCTAAGAATTGGGTTCCAGGCGCCTGAAATCGTTCTGGGCGCCCAAGACTGCTCCGGACGCCCTAGACTGGTCCGGGCGCCCCGATCACCAAAATGCTGATTTGTGGTGCCGGGCTTCCAACTTCGGCCCATCTTACTTCGGTCCGGGTCTTCCGCTCCGGCTCCGCTCGCTTGGGTGATTTCGGCCATCCGGAATAGGGCTCACCCGAACCCAACTTCTGACCTTCTCGAGCAAGCTTTCGCTCCGGCTTCTCGTCCCTCGAAAACGTCGCGCACCTCCTTCTCATCCGCCAGCGTACTCTTCCGCAGCGCCTCGTCCCTCAGATGCACCAAGCCCGTCGGCTCTCTCCCGTGCTGTCCTTCTCACTAGCTGCGTCTTTTGCTCGACATCCTGTGCTCTTAAGTTCCTGCATACTTAGACACATGGTTAAACACAACATAACTTAACTTGTTTGATCACATCAAAACTACCTTGGGATACCAACAATCTCTCTCTTTTTGATGTGAGTAACCCAAGTTAAGTTAGGGCAAACCAACATAAAGTAAGAGCAATAAATTTACAATTAAAGTGCAAAAATTTGAAAAAGTTTAAACTAGAATGCAAAAATTTGAAAAAGTTTAAACTATCTCCCCCTAGACTTAATCTTCCCTTCTCCCCTTTTGATCACATAACAAATGGGGTACAAAAAAAAAAATAATCTAAGGGTAACTTTTCAAAAATAAGATTTTTTTTTTTTAAAAAAACTTTGATTTCCCGACAATTTTGAAAAACTTTGAAAAAATTTGAAAATAATTTTGATATCACTTAAAAAAAATTGCAACGTAAATAATTTTAGAAACTTTAAGTTTTGCAAAGAATTTTCTAAGTAAAAAATGTTGAGTAACTATTTAAACCATTAATTTCAATTAAATGTTTTATCATTTAGTCAATTAAACATTTTATTTTATTAATTGGCTTCCAGGCTGTGGTGAGGCACTAGGCCTTCTTGGTTATTGGAGCAACAACTACTTTCTAGACAAAGCCTCTTAAGGAAATTAAACATTTAATCTACTCTCTGAAAGCCCTAAGTCCAATTAAATTTTAATTTAGACAAGATTTTGGAACCCAATATAGGTTTCAGCCTACTAAATTAGTTAAGAATTTTTTAAGAACATATTTCTTTGAAAATTTTCTAATTTATCCCTTTTGGTAATTTAGGTACCAATTTAGACTATTGAATTTTCTAATGCCTTTATTATATGAGCATGTATGATTTTTCAAGTTCTTTATTTTTTTTTTTTTTGTAAATTATCATTTTCTAATTTTATTTTATCAAATTCTTCTAATGGACAAGATTTGACTAGAATTAATTTTAACTCTTTATTTTCTTTTTCTAGTTTGCAACAATTCTTTGATAAATATTTTATAAACTGGAATGACTCATTAGGAGGAAGAGATCGTACCTAACTTACCTTGTCGATCTCGTTATCCGTAGCCCCCCCTGAAGTGTTGCTTTCTTCTGATGTCGCTCCCCCTTCATCGATACTCTCGATGCTCATTTCGGACAAGCTTGCTTCGTTTTCGTCGTCTTGATGACTTGCCATTAACGCAAGTCCAACAACAACTTCAATTTCTGATTCGGATGATGTTTCGTCCCACGTCGCCTTTAATGTCTTGTACTTGTTTGATTGGACAGACTTTTTGTTCTTTCCTTTGTCCTTGATCTTTAACTTAGGGCAATTGTCTTTAACGTGCCCTTCTTCATTGTAATGGTAGTATCTGATTGTTCTTTTCTTTCTACCCTGCAGATGATTAATTTTTCTAGATTTAAATAATTTTTTAAATCGCCTTACCATCATTACTGTTTCGTCATCGTCAAGAGAGGATTCTGAATCTTGTTCGTCCATCTTTGCCTTAAAGGCAATGTTGTACTTTGGCTCCTTATTCGAATCTACACATCTCTTTTCATGAACTTCAAATGTTGAAAATATTTCTTTTAAGGTGACAGATTCTAAATCTTTAGATATATAGTAAGCATCTACTAATGATACCCACTCGGTAGTTCTAGGAAATGCATTAAGCGCGTACCTTAGCGAATCTCGATTGCTTACCTTTTCTTTGAGATTCGTGAGTCCGGTGATTAGTTCCTTCATTCTCTAGTGAAGATGTGCAACAATTTCTTATGCTTCCAATTTTATGTTACTCAGCTGGTTCCTTAGTAGATTCCGTCTTGCGAGTTTGGCTTTGGACGCCCCTTCGTGTAGCTCAAGCAACTTCTCCCAAAGCTCCTTTGCTGAGTTGTAGGCGCCGATTCAGTTGACTTCTTGTCGCGGTAGGACGCTTAGCAGATGACACTCTACTTTGTCGTTTGCCATGAAGTCAGCCTGCTCCTTCTTTGTCCACTAGTATTCTTCCTTACCTTCGGATGCTACAAAACCGAACTTCATTATTAAAAGCAATTCAAAATCAGTTTTAAATAATACCTCCATTCTCTTTTTCCATCTTACGAACTCCCCATCAAACTTTGGTGGATAGATGCTCGGTCCAGCCATCGTCTCGTGTGCTTCGTTTGGTGGTTAGTCCTCCTGAAGTATCCTGATTCTGATACCACTTGTTAGAACCCTTGGCGGCTGGCTAGAGGGGGGGGGGGGTGAATAGCCCCTGCACAAATTAAGCAAACACAACCTTTCTTGAACTTATAACTTAATTAAAACACTTGCATAAAAAATAATAAAGAAACTAAAAGAAAAGAGACACTGAGAATTTACTTGGTTACAACCGGGCAGGTTGTTGCAGATGAAAAGCACACTAAAAATCTCCTCTGGGTGGAGAAGCCTCTTACATCATTCAAAGCTCACAAAACAAAGCTAAACTCAAACAAACTTAAGCACAAGTGTTGTTACTCTGTATTTCTTGTTATTATTAGCTTCTGGGAGTAGGGTTGTTTATATAGCTCTGCTCGGGACGCTTGGAAGGGTTCCAGGCGTTTGGAATGGGATAATATTTTATACTCGATGCAACGGTACGTGCCACATTGAATTTGGCTAAGAATTAGGTTTCGGGCGCCCCGAATTGTTCCAGGCGCCTTGGACTGCTCTGGGCACCTCGGACTGGTCTGAGCGCCCCAACCAGGTCTGGGTGCCTCGGACTGGTCTGGGCGCCCCGATCACCAGAATAAGTAAAATGCTGATTTGTGGTGTCGAGCTTCCAACTTCGGCTCTTCTTGCTTCGGTCCGGGTCTTTCGCTTCGGCTCCATTCGCTTGGGTGATTTCGACCATTTGGAATAGGGCTCATCCGAACCCAACTTCCGGCCTTCTCGAGCAAGCTTCCGCTCTGACTTCTTGTCCCTCGGAAACACCGTGCACCTCCTTCTCGTCCGTCCGCGTACTTTTCCGCAGCGCCTCGTCCTTCAGAAGCACGGAGCCCGTTGGCTCTCTCCCGTGCCATCCTTCTCGCTAGCTGCGTCTTTTGCTCGACATCCTATGCTCCTAAGTTCAACAGTAAGTGTTGAGACTCAGCGGGTAATAGACAGATAGTGTATAAACATAATAAAGAACTAAAGATACAATGCTATATAGTCTCATAGGAAAATAGTGGATACTACAGTGATGCTATAGTAAATGTCTATACCTGAAACTATATCCTAAGCTAGTAATAGTAGGTTAGTGTCTAAGCACATGCAACAGGTATATAACTCAACATATGTAAGCATATCACATGGATATAATAAAATAACTCCATAAGCAAACAATCAACAACATAAGCAAGTATAATAACAAATAATGTATGCATGGATGGTCACTCCCGCCTACCCCTCTACACCATGACCCCTATATGGTCGAGAGGTCGGGTCAGTGATAGACTGTACACCACTCCAGCTACCACTACTCTCGAGTGGCCAAGGGGACAGTTGCATAGTAGCTAACTAGCTACGTCTGCGATGGGGGTCCTTACTGCTCGCAACTCCAGCTAACACTACCCATGAGTGAGCGAGTGGGGGCACAACAGGACAAGCGACACACTTCAGCTACCACTACCCATGAGTGGCCGAGCATGTGACCCTGACCAACGACCCTCTCAACCACAAGGGAGGCATAGTTGCCGGCATTCATGCAATGACATGATGCTCAAGATGCAACGGTCATCATATATACATATAAACAGAAACCAGGTATGCTATAAGAAGCCATCATGCTTAATAAGGTATGTAAATAAATAATATTCAAAGCAAGTAAGCATGATATCTAGTATCTGCTAAATATCATAGATGACAACAAGAGACTGTATGGACATCAAATCGATTATCTCAAAAATTGAGTGGATAAGTATCAAGCTCAAGAAAAATATGAGTGGAGTCAAGGTAAATACAAATACTATCCAAATATAGCTCGTGCACTAGGGTCAAAGAAATAAAGAATCAAGGTAAGAAGTACCCACCTTTATCTGTCGATAGTGCTAAACAATCCCACATTGAGACGCTTGTCTCAAATCAATGTCCTGCAAATCTCAGGTTGAACAATTTAGCTAATTACGTATGCAACAACTAGCTAAACCCAAACCCAAATTAATTAGGGAAAACTCTAATCAAATGATCATTAATTATCCTAATTAATGATTAACTTCAATTACTCTCATCGATGAATCTCTTAATTACAATCCATTCAATACTGCCAAACAAGAAACTATATAAATCAACCCATCACTACTAATCATGATATCAATCTAATGATTCTATTAACAATCATGTACTCCTCTAAATCAACCATAAACATTCATCTCAATAACAATCCATCCACATGATAATCACACACAAACTCAAATCCACTCAAGCAACATATCACAACTAAATATAATTAGGACACCCTAACCATTTCACAACTAAAATCAAATCTAGTTCATATGCGAAATTACCTTCTCAGCTTACCCAAATCTGATTCACCGCTTGACGAAGAAATCCAATCGCCACAGCAATAGAAGTAAAGCTCTCCCCTCAGATCCGATGAGAGAATGGTATGCTCGGAGTTAGGTGTAGGTGCTGCCCTCCAAATCAAATAACCCTAAATCACCACTGATCATAGATCAACAAAGCTTAGGTTAAGGGATTCATTATCCATTTCTCCCTCTTCTTCTCCAGTGGTTGTTCGCTGATCTAGCAGCAAGTTATGGCGATCGGTGACTCTCACTCAAATGGTGGTTGCTGTGGTGGTGAACCAGAGCAGAGGGGCAGCGACGACATAAGGACCTCGAGTGGTGGCCATGGTAGGGCGACAGTGGATCTATCGGTGGCAGACCGTGGCCGCCGTGGAGCTGGTTGCGACTTGCTCTAGCGAAGGTCAGTGCGTTAAGGCCATCATCGGCGTCGATGATGGCAGGATCGATGGTCGGCAGATGAAGAAGAAGTTGAGGTGAGGGGGATCTGATGCTAGGGTTCAGCCTCCCCCCTCCCTTGGCTGACGATCCGCCTGCACGGCAACAACTCTGGGAGAAGGACAATCGCCAGAGAGAATTAAGCGATTGGTGAAGGAGGAGGAAAGCTCGGTCGGTGATGGACTGAACGACGTTGATGAAATCGATTTCCTTGTGGCATCGAGGAAGAAGCGTCGAGCAGAGAGATTGGAGAAGAAAGGAAGAGGAGAGAGCGTACAAGTGATTAGGGGTACTGTAGCGATAGCTAGGGTTTAATCAAATTCCTCAATCAACTCCACTTTAATTGGGTAATCCAAACAGACTTTTCCTAAGCCTAATTAATTCATCCCCTTAAATGCGTGATATGGACTCCGTTTAAATCTCGAAAAATTTCTAAAAATTCTTAAAAAAATCCAATAAAGTTATTCCTCTAATAATACTTATTATTTAATTTGTCGTATCTTACAAAATCTATCTTTTAAAATAAATCATTGTATTTAAAAATAAAAAATTAACCCAATCGTTTGTTACACTATAGCAATAGATTGGGAAAAATACAAAGGAGTAAAATAAGTATTGGGTATATGATTTAGTGATTTTGAAAGTAGGGTATATAATTTAGGTATTTGACAAAGTTAGAGCATCCACATCAGTGTCTTTATTACTATATCTAAAATTTAGGGTAAATGACCCATTTTATTAAATTTAGATAATCACTTTTCACTACACACTACATCAAATACCCTAAAATTTCCATCATCCTTAATTTTTTTTTATTATTTTCTTCTCTTTCTTCTATTTTTTATTATTATATTTATGAAATGAGTGGAAGGAGAGAGATTGAGTGGAAGGAGAGAGATTAAAAAGAAATATTATTTTATTTTTAAGATAGAGGTTGCATTCCCTAAATTTAGAGAATCACTATTCATCAAATCTAAATTTAGGGAATGGATAGGGTAACTGATGCAGAGGATTTTTAGTTACTCTATCCAAATTTAAGGTAAAATCTTTGGATAGGATAGTTAATGTGGATGCTCTATGTTATGTGATTCGATAAAAAACTAAATTTAAATTATTTAAAGTTCACAGAGTAGCACTCGATGTTGCTTTCATTGAAACTTCTTGAGCTAAACCTTTTTATTATGTTCTTTGGAATCTTTGGTGTCATTCTATTTTTTACTTTTCAATTTTGATAAGTGTAAGTCTATTAAATATTAACTATTATCGCATTTAAATTTATATTTTAAACCATCAATTAAAATGAACAGAATCAATATTTTAAATTTAAGGGTTGACTTAGTCATTCTAAATGTAGGTGACACTCATTGAGTAGACTTGATGACTAATATCATATGGGCTCAAATTGAGCTTGATTTATATTCATTTTGATAAATTTTGAGTTGAACCAATGTTTAATTTAGGATAATCTAGTATAGTCATATTTAGTTGATTTAGTAAAATTTTTAGGACTTAAAAGTTATATATATCTCTTCGCATTCTCTCCTCTTCTCTCCTCATCCTTTTCTTTTCGATGATACTTCTATGCTTTCCTATTAAATAATATATGTGGAATAACGGTTGCCAAAAGAATTTAAAGTGAAACAACAATAACTATAAATGATGAAAATAAATATTAAAAAAAGTAAAAATTATGAGTTTAACCTCTTTTACTGTTGTATTTGACCATCCAAAGAAACATGATAATATGGTCTAGTGACTAACACATGAGGTGAGGTCTGAGGTTCGAATCTCGGTAGAGTTGAGATAAATATTTCCTTTATGTGCTAGTCACTATTCCAAAGGTTAGTAACCGCCCGTGATTTATCTCCTTCGTATTGGCATTGGGACGGGTTAGCGGGGACACTGGAGGTGAGCGTATTCGTCTGAAGTTAATTTTTAATGAATACAAAATATCTTCTTGGATGTCTGATCTTCTTCATATAAAGGATCATTGTGTTAACATAAAATATTTTATATGATTTACCTATCTATATTTTATCGGGATTAACGATACTGAACTATTTGTAATGAGTAATATTCTTTGCTCCAATGATAAACATGGGTCATTCATTAGTATTTATTTTATGTGATGATAAGTATAATAATTAATAGATTTATCTCTTAAATAAATGATGACAATTTAATTATTATAATTAAATATAAATAATAGTATCATCTAAAGAATGTCAATATTTAGAATGTATTAATTAAATGTTGGAATGTAACTAACTTGGAAGTGGAATGACATTGCTTATGAAAAAAAAAAACGAATTTTGATTGCTATGATGCCCGAAATGGAATTGCTTTATCAGTTTCAAGGTAATTAAGCAATAAACCTAAACAAAGTATAAGAGAAGCATAACCTCAAAAAGTGCTTGTGAAGAAGGAAAACCCTAGGCATAGAACTCTTAACATTTTGCACTAGCATTTAATGAATTGTTCATAGTATCGAGCTGTTTCTCTTGGAGATTACATATTTAAACTTGTCGAGCGCTAGAGAGAATTTTATCAAGCAATAGTTGGAATTACAAGAATCATAGAAACACAATGGGCAATAGGTAGGCCCTAGGCTATCGTGTAGTGTGTAGTGGTAGGATGCTCATGTAGTCTCCCAAGTATTTCCTCCAGTGGGATCACAAATCTGGGATGTTGGGCTACTGAGTCTCATGTTGCAAGCACTTTCGAATTTTTTCTGATAGTTGGTAGAAAATTTTTATAGGATCAGACCGATCATCTATAAGATTAGTCAGTTCGAACAGAATAGTTGATGTTAAAAAAGGACAATAAATTAAGACTATTGACGAAATTTAGTAACAATAAAACAAAAGATGATAAACAAAAGATGATTTTGTTCATTCAGGACCTCCCTCATCATTAGTCCCGTAAGAAAATGAAGGGAGATAAATCACAATATTAAACGATCTCTAAGATGGGAAGGCATTTAATCTTCAAGAAAATAAATCCCATGAGAATCAATCCTTACCCAATTGAAATCCCATGAGAATCAATCCTTACCCAATTGAGCAACTTTGCCATTCAAGTACCAACTCGCCTATATGTAGGGGCGAACATGGGGAGGCAAATTTTTTAAGCAAGGTTGGCAAAGGGTTTAGAAGTTTTAGTAGATCCAAAGTGGCGTAAAGTGTAAATTTGACAAAATACAAGGAGAAGTGTAAATTTGAAAAAATACAAGGATTGCTCTTTTGATCGTAAATTTTATAAACTGAGGGGCAACCTTTTAAATTTTGATCATTTTTATTGATATAGCTGAACTAAAAAAAACCCAACATTTTATCAAATTAAATAGGAATTTAAATTCACAATACTATTCAAAATATTTAAAGTCTAGCGTAAGAAATTCTCAAGGAATTAAATTCTGATTCATTCACAATTTCTCTATTACCACACAAGAGATACTAATTAATTCAAAGTTCGATTCCCTACAGCTATTTTCTTCGGCCATACATTTCAATCAGAAAATTCATTTCCAGATTTCATTCTTTCCTACAATCTTCAGAGAATCATGAACTTGTTCAAATGCAGTTACTAACCATCTGACATTAAAACAATCAACGAGAAGTTTCCAGTTCCAACAAGCAGTCTAACAAGGTTTCGAGAGTTATTTACAATCTCATCTGAGATTGTCTCAAAATCGTCCCAGTCAAATGAATTCCCAATGTTAATGTGAAATCAAGCTATACTTCTAGCAAGCAGATGAACCAGAAGTAGCAGCTCGATTTCTCAACCTAGCACGAGTCACACGTATAGCCCCCTCTATAGGTGTCTCTTCAACAGGACTCTGATCTTGCTTTTCTTTTTCATTGCCATTTTGTTTGGCAATTGCAACCTGTTGTGTTTCCTTTTCACCTATGGCTACTTGAAGGGTAGTAGTTTCGGTGTTTGATTGACTCAATGATGATGGAACTTTGGCAGTTGCCTCTGACGGATGAGGAATATCTGTCTTTACTGGTTCCTGACGTTGGATTCTGGTGGGGCTGGATGATACTCTGCTGGGTTGCTTAGCTTGCTCCGCTGGCTCACCAGCACTAGCTGATGTTGATTTTGTTCGAGGAATTTGTTGAGACAGTGCCTGTCCCAGTGCTATCTTTTCTGTCTGTGATCGCTGCAAAACGCAATACGATAGAGGCTCATTCAGTTATGATCAGATGATCAATTGTGCATGTGCAATTTAAATCAACAGAGATTTTAAGCTGCATAATCTAACTGAAAATCCAGGATTAAATTAGATCAAGCATTCAATTAATTGTTTAGCAGCTTTACATCTATCAAGTACACACCTTTTCCAATTGTTCAAGACTAGCTTTTGATTTTTATGGCCTATAACCATGTAAAAAAAGAATGGCCAACACACTACAAATTTTACTGTTGAGGAAGTAACAAATTTAGTTACTGCAGAGAAGCACTTAAACATTTCCCCGAAAAAGCATGTGGCCCATCTTATAATTTAATGTATACTACAACTAATATGATAACTCCAAATTTTACTCATCTTAATATGCCTGTAGCATTGACCTAATTATTAAGGATATAAATATGTATAAATTAATCTCTTTCCTAATGCCTCAATCTTTTAGAATGAACAGCTAGTCAACTTTAACATAGACCTCTTTTGGTTTGTAAAAATTTTATATTTCAAAATTTGCATTTTTTAAAAAAAATAAAAAATTAGAAAGAAAAAACTAATTATTTATTGCACCATTCACCTCTACTAAATTTAAACACGTCAACAAAATCAATGCTAAATATTCATTATCCATCTCTTTTTAGCTTTTAAATTTTATGTTCTAAAAAACACACAAAAAACAGACAAAATTTTCTGAAGCAAACAAGGCCTAGGTTTTCTGTTCTCTCTGCCTGGATGTGCAGTTCGATTCCACTCAAACTGCACAATTGTTTCCTCCAAGACCTGAAAAGTCCACCCTAACTATCTAGAAGATATTGATGATATTTACATTTAGGTTTATAACAGTATTCACCTTGCAAGATAAAGAGAAAGCTGTATAGAAAGACTCTGATGCTCAACTTTGTTAGGGCTATGCTGGGGCCCTTTATAGGTTCATGAGCCATTAAAGCTCTTGTCCTCATTCTCCATCAAAGGTGGAATTAGGAGATTGTTTTAATAGATGGTTCACTTTTTTTTGCGGTGATAAAATTTGTTTTTCCCTATCCAATTAGAAACTTTGTGACAACTGATTTGTCCTATGCATCGACTCACAGTTGTCCAAGCAATGACTTGTTTGAGCTAGACTTGCATTGTAACTCGAACTAGTGGCAAAGCCCCACCTCCAAACAGCTGAAAGATAAGGTGGATATCAGGATTGATGACATGACCTCAGTAGGAACATAAAGGTGATTAGAGAATGAGGATGCATGCTTAGATGTACGGATACAAACTCACGCTTATTGGATGGATGCAATTGTGAAAATAGACTATTATAGCTGTTTGACCTATGCAGTTTTGGTTAATGACCTAGTCAAGAAAACCTCCAAACCACCTAAAGTATCCAAGATAATGCAGGGTTTCAGGTAGGGACAAGAGAAGCAACGTTGAATATGAGAAAAAAAAAAGAGCAAATCCAACTAAAAAAGGGATGTATTAAGTAAAAGGTGATACAATGGAGAGGACGATAAAAAGATTAATATAGAAGTCGTCCATTGCAGGGAAAAAGTATGATTAGAAGAAGTGACCATGATTAGATCAGAGAATACCTTGCTAACCTCCAAGAACTCTAAACCCACTCAAGCATACTGTTCACTATGATAACTCCGTTTGCATGCTGATTTTATGAATCTAAAGAGAGAAGAAAACTGGGATTCAACCTATATTAATTGGACTAAAGTATGATCATCCAACAACTGTTTATAATCCGGGAATAATGGTGGTTCGGCATTCAACTCAGAGTGGTCATAACAGATGTCAAGTGTTTGACATGAGTAAAGAAGGATAGATGAACTTAAATATGTCATTCATCATGCATGAATTGGAATCTTTTAAGAATTCAATTTTAAATTTGTCATTCCTAGGGTAATAGCCACACATTTTTGATGGCCAAAACTTATGGTTGTTAATTATACAGATTATAATCCAATCTCTTTCCTAACAACTTAAGCTTTAATATAAGTTGTCAGCCATTTAACTTTAACATGGTGCCAAAGCATAGACTCCTGTTCAATTCCCTTTAGTGTCAATAATATGTCCCCTACTAAGATGAATCTATGTGTTGGACTTGTGCTAGTTCAATTCGTCCACTCACACGTGGGAGTGTTAGGAATATAAAGTATAGAACCATATTTTTCCTAACAAATCGAACTTTTCAAAATAAGCGATTAGCTAACAATGATGCTCATGGAGTCAATATCCCTTCTATTGGTTGAATACCAGTTCAGGCTGTTCTATATGATTTTCATTGATTTATGTACCATCAAAAGTATAGCGGAAATGAAATTGAGATCCTGACTACTATAGCTCTATTAAGAACAAAATAACCTGAACGTCTATATGATTTCAGAAGTGTGGGATTAAAATAAGCCTGCTAAAAGTTTTTTTAGTTGTGTTCATTCAGAGATAATAAAGAGGGCATAAAGTGACAAACCACAATGACAAATGAGTGCAAAACCATAGGACTGAATGAGATTAATCATACTTCCAAGTTTCACTATTTATGGCCCAAACTTTGAAAAATCTGGCAGACTGTTTAAAGCATTCCACCACTAACTTAAAATATTCAACAGAAAAGATCAGCAATCCATATAAATGGTTTGGTGTAATTCACAGGGGAAGCAAAAGACCTGCAAAATATAAACAAAGCCATCTAAACAGGGGAAGCAAAAGAGGAAATGAAATTGTAGCGTTAAGAAAGGTGGAAGCTCTGGCAAGGTTTTGCTCGCCCACTTCTTCATCAGTGGAGATGATAAAGCCTTATTGAAGTAGGGTGAGGTCTAACTACAATTAGGCTTCATGCCACACCAAGCAAGCAGAGGGGCAAGATAAGTGAATTATATAGGGCAAAAAACAAAAGGTCCCTTTTTATTAGAATCATGACAAATGTGTCCCTTTTCCATTTATCATCAAAACAATGCTCCATCCGGTCTCAGCTCATTTTTGTTCCTGAAAATACTCTTGTTCGGCACTATTGTAGTAGCTATGATTCATAGCTGTTACAACATAGACAATTCAAGTATAGTCAACATTAGTAAAACTATATTGTAGCAACTATAATTTAGTGCTACTACAATATGGACACTTGATCTCTAATCAACACTGATGATCATTATATTGTAGCAGCTACAAATCGTAGCTTCTACAACATACACTTATCTCGAGTTAACATTATGTAGTAGCAGCTATGAAATCATAGTTCTGCTACACAGTTGTAACAATTATAAGATTTAGCTGCTACAATTGTGTAGCTGTAGCAACTACATAATACTAGCTGCTACAATTGTGTAGTTGTAGCAGTTATGTAATTTTAGCTGCTACAACTATGAAGCGCTAAAACAAGGGTATTTTTGAGAATAAAAATGGGCTAAGGCGATACGAAACATTATTTTGATAATAAATGAAAAAGGAGTGCCCTCTTGAGGATTCCATTAAAAGATAGGCCCTTTTTGATTTTTGTTCAATTATATATAATATGTAGTAAGGGAAGCCTTGAAGCAATGATAAAGTTATTGTCATGTGACCTTGTGATATTCGAGTTGTGAAAATAACCTCTTACAAAGCAGGGTGAAGTTGCATTCAATAGATCGTTCGACCCTTCCCCTGACCAACATTGGCGGGAGCTTCGTGCATCAGGCTGCCCTTTTATGTATAATATGTCAGCTTACCAAAAAGTCCAACAACAAGTGTACTTTAACTAAATTTACATGTTATGCACAGAGACTAAGTTGTTATAAAGTTTTAGAAGATTGAATGCACTTAGGCAATTATGGTTGAGCTAGATTTAACGTTACATGAAAATTCCTAGTTAATTGTTCATGTCCTGATGATGTTTGTATCTAGTTAAAGTTATTCAACTCTTATATTGCCTTTGCTATCTTTTGCATGAGCATTCCTCAGGTTTCATTTTCACATAGAGCTGGTGCTCCTAAACTTGTATGTTGTGATGCAGTACAACGGAAGGATAAAACCATGATCCTCATCTAGAGGAAATTTGACGATTCTCACTCAAAGATAAGGAAATTACAAATTTTATTAACTCCAAACTTTTCTATTATATGGGTGCCTGACCACTTCTTATAGTTTGATAATATGACTTAATCTAGTCCCCTCGGGATGGACAATTGGCTAGCGCATGGTGGTTTTGCCACCATGAGGTCAGGGGTCAAATCCTGACTAGTAGCTAGGTGCCTACCCTCCCCCATGCTATTCAACTACCAAGGCTAGCAGTCACCCGTGATTTACCTTTTCCGTGTTGGCTTGAGAACGGGAGGTGCTAGGGTGAGCGAATCGTCTTTTTGCCACCGTAATATGACCTATTCTTTATAAAATAATAGACTTTTTAAATAAAACCCTAATATCCTAATAAAAACATTTCTAAAAAAACTAATAACTTTTTTAAAAGTTCCAACTAATTATAAAAATTAATGACATAAATTTTAATAAAACCTTAATTATCTTAATAAAACTTGATTGACTCTTTCAAAAAGTTTTAAAAAATTATAAAAATTAATGACTTAGAACGAAATTCTTGACTGTATTATTCTCTTCAACTGAAGAGAACTTGACTCTATCAAATAAGAAGGTAGAGCAGTTCTAAAGCCGAGGCATTTTTTTAGTAGAGTCAAGAGTTATTGATTTATTTCTTCCATCATTTCATTTTTTATGCCACTGTGTTTCCTTACTTGGTCATGTGTGTGGGAAGACGAAATAGTTGTGAAGAGGAGGTGCCTTTTTAGCCAAATTCAGCCGTTAGTTTATTTCATTAATTATTGCCTTTTTAAGGCCAATATGATTCTATGTTTGCATTATTCTCCTCCATTGAGGAGGACTTGACTCTTGGCGAATTGTTGACTTTTCTTCTTAAATCGTCTTTTTTTTGAGTATATGGAACAATATCTTTGATAACTCGGGCTAGTAGGATGAGAATGTTGAGTCATTAATGAGTGTAGGAGTCAACACTAACGGTATGCGACTTATAGGCAATTCAACAAATAATGAGAAAGGCTTAAATGTTCCCCAATATATAGTAAGTCCTCAATGTTGAAAATTAAAATAATATTTAAATGACATATGCATTAGTACTATTTTTTCTCATAAGTTGGAAGGGATCAAAAGAGGGGTCATGAAGCTTTTTTGAGGAGTTTTTAAGGAAACTTGAGGTGAATGTGGAACAAGCATATAGTCCCCTACATTATGTTCCTTAAATCTACGATGTGTATTACGTTGAAATTTATAAGCCTCATTACTCGATGCAACATTTCTCCTAACATCAACACAGGTCTGTCTATTGTGCTTAGTAAAACTCTACTGATTGAGATAAATAAAAAATAATAGGTAAGGGAGACAGATTAATAGGTTGACAAGCTTTCAACTGGATTTTGAATGTATTATGATCAGTAGATTGGCTTATCGAGTTGTTGTGAGAGAATTCAATAAGTGGTAGGTTAGACAATTGAGATCTGAGGATCAGATCTTTGGTGCTGTTGGTCATATGCATATGTGGGGATGTATAAGGTAACTTTGTGCAAGTTATGTTCTCGAGTTTCATAAGGCCTAATTTAATGTTGTGGGTCACTAATGATACCATCTATTTTTTTTTTTTTCAAATGTGCATTGTATGAGAAGATGGCAGAGTTGTTTCAAAGGTTGGGTCGCTTTAGTGAGAGGATTAGGTTTGGGCTATGTTTTGCTGTTGTGTTTTCCTAATCACTTCTGTATTTGTTTTTGTTCACTTGATGACAGAACTAAGATGAGACAGGCTAAGCGGCTTGTTAGATTGTGGTGGCGTTTTACTTGTTGAGGAGTCTAATGAATGCATATAAAGGGGTTTCACAAAGTGCTCAATCTCTTTAGCCTTTTTGGCAAGTCTCTTCAATTAAAGTTGGGGCAAATAATTTTAGTTGTCTTTGAATCTTAGGTCTCAGTCCTTAAATGGAGTGAATATGGGTTTCACTAGGGTCTAATTTGAGATTTACAAAGTATTCGTGAGTTTTCAAATTTGCCTAGAATCTACGCTTATGTTTGATTAGTTTATATTTTGATCCACATATTGTACTGTTATTTTCTAAAGTACGGTGGAACATATTTTCTATATAGAATTCATTTTATATCTACCCAATGTGTGATTGATTCTTCCTCATTTGCAATATCTTGATCTTGAATACTCTGCACATATGTCTTCGTCGAATCTACGAGTTAAAATTTTGCAAATCACACTCGTTCAATTTCAATCATACTGTACAGTAATCCTCAACCTCAGCAATCCAATCGAGAAATGCATTTGGATTTAGCCAACCATCAAAATTAGGGACATTTAGTTTGATTCGGCGGGTAATATCTTTTTCTGGTCTAATTTCAAATTTAGGTCTAGGTCTAAAACTTAGGTTGTGTTTAAGAGCCCTGAAAATGGTCTATTTTGTCAATGACCAATTGAAAGATACGTGGGTGATTGTTGAGCTATGTGTGATATGTGATTTGCAAGCTTGGGACTCGTGTCCTTTACCAGTTTGTTATGAGTTTTAAACTGTTTTAGGTCTTCCACTCTAAATCGATGGGTTTTAAGCTTGGCTTCCAAAAGTAATCTAGTATGCACCTCTTTGATAGTGAGGTTTTTATTATAAACTTGAGATGCACAGTAGTTTAAGAAAATAAGTAGGAAATTAAATGAACGTTGATGAAACAAGTAGAAATAAAACAATCAAGAAATAATGTCAAAATAGATAGGTAACAAAATGATAATAAAATAGACTGGAATAATGAGAAAATTAGATAATGCACAAGAAGTAACTATCCTACTCAATTAAACAATAATAATTTTCAAAGAAGGAACAATGTTACCTAATTGACGTGAGCCTTCTTGTAAAGAATTTGCACTTTGAAGTTCACAGGAAAGCTCTCTCTACTTGTGATCTCCTATTTTATAGGCGGTGGTTGTCATGAGAAAACAAAAATGATGAAAGTGATGGTGATTGAAAGGTGATGATGAATGATGATGACATGCGAAGATGATAATAGGCACGGGGAACTGGTTAGAACACAAGAATGGATAAGAATTAGGAATTAATATTGGTGGTGGAATAAAACGGTAAAAGATGGAGATAACAATAAATGTGTAAAGGGTGGTGGAAGAAATATCTACTGATCATGAGAGAAGAAAATCTCAATAAAAGTGATGATGGAGAATATGAAGCAGAACACTACTCAATGATAAGGCATTAGTAGCCAAAAAAAAAAAAGGAATAAATGATTGTGCAAAGGAGGAATAGGGCGTAGTGAATAATAATAACAATAAATGAAAGTATGATAGCAATGGAGATGATGATTGTGGGGGAAAGAAAAGTAATGGTGGGAAGAAATAATAATGGTAAGAGGGATGGGAAGGTGTTGAACACTGAATTAGGAATTCGGTTCCATAGCAAAGCGGAAGGATAAAGATATAATCGTCACCTAGAGGAAAGTTATCAATTCTCACCCGAATAAAAAATTTAAAAATTGTATTGCCTCTAAGCTTTTTATTATATGAGATACATTGCCTTTTTATAGTTTGATAATGAGTTATTCTGTATAAAATAACAGACTTTTTTAAATAAAACCTTAATTATCCAAATAAAAACCTTAATTATTCAAATAAAAACCTAATATTTTTTTTTAAAAAACTAAATAACTTTTTTAAAAGTTCCTAATTATAAAAATTAACGACTTAGATAACTTTTAATAAAACCCTAATTATCCTAATAAAATTTGACTGACTCTTCAAAAAATTTAACAAATTAAAAAATCAACGACTTTGACAACTTTTAATAAAATTTAATTTTTGAATTGTCTATTTTTCTTCTACATATCAACCATTCCCCAAGGGGGTACATTGACATCATATGAGTGAAACAAGAATACAAAAAGTGCAGCACTATCCAATAATACTGGTTCCTTAGAATTATAATGGTAAAGGGTACAATTATTCATTAATAGCACTTTCGTTGAGACTATAATTTTCTCCATTTTATCAAAATATTCACTAGCAAAAGCAAATATGAACACCCTAACAATACAAGGTCAACTACTTGCACCAGTTACTATAGGAATTTGTATGCAATAAAGACAAACTAGTTCTTTAAAGAAATTGAATGCTATCTCTGATGAGGTTTGCATTACACTTGAGACAGAATAGAAATCAGGAAGGAAAAGAAAAAAAATTTATCTAGATTGATTAATTAGTACCTCAACAGGACAAGCCTTGGATGGCTGTGAGGCTGATTGTGATGTGGCATACTGTAGGATCTCAAAAAACCTTGTCTGGCCATAGTTTGCAACCTTCTGAAAGTAAAGGATGGCAAAATCCCCAACCCTTGTTCTCAGCTCAAGTAAGTTTTGATCTATCTCTTTCTCATGCTTTGACATGTATGGTTGAAAGAAGGTTTCATAAATATATGTTGTCCCCTGCTCATGATTGAAATTTTATTCTCCTCCAAATTGTCCGCAAAATAAAACATGCAATGTAGCAGTTCTGGGATATACCTTTGTTCTAGGACACCAAAGATACACAAAGAATGCCAACTTTGCTTCACCATACATAGGTATCCTTGAAAAATGGGAGACGAGATTCATCATATAGAACCACAAGACTGAGAAGTAAGTGTAAGAAAAGGGGTTATAAAAGATCATACCATGAAATAAAATTGTCCCCCACTCTTTCAAGAACAGTCAGAACAGCAACTAAAATCCTACAAATAGATCATAAATTTCTTATTTAGCTTGAGAACTTATAAATGACTAAAAAAAACCAGCACCTGATCACCCTTCACATAACAAGCAACATGAACACACCAGTACTGGCACCAAAAAAGAAGCTGCTCTATGTCCGGCTTGTTTAACTCTACGATCTTGAAGCATTCGTAAGCGGGGTATGCATATCCAAGAATCAACCTGTCAACAGAAATTAACAGCGGGCAGTCAAAACGTGCCATTTTCCCTCGAATTTGTTCAGCAGCAGAAATGTGAAATCTTCACAAGCACCCAAAGCTAATTACTCACGCAAGACTTCTGTTGACGAGACTCCCGATCATTCTGAAACGGTGAAGGAAGCAACTAACACTCCTTCGCCCTATCGAGCAACCCCAAGCTTAAAAGAAGTAGGGAAAGCAAAAGGAAACATGCAAATAAGTGTAAATTGCAGGCATTGATTAATTCCAAGATCAAGCATAAAGATTAGTGGACAAGCCAGCAAGACGAGAAGTAAGAACATAACAAGTACGATCAGAGAAGATCCAAAAAGCGAAAAATCAGAGCACCTAAAGCGAGTGATCGACAGAAAGGAGAGTCCAACTGATGCGGAAGGCTCGGGATCGATGGAGGCGAAGAAAAGGAGTGACGGCGGTCCTAGCAGGCTTCGCTTGGTGTGCTCCCTACATTAATGCTCTCTTGCACGCTCGCAACGGATCGATCACGGAGGACTATTGAGGAAGACGAGGATAGATGGGCTGTCGGTTATGGGTTATTACGGGCCGGCACGATTGGAAACTATTGGGACCCGGCCCAAATCCAAGCGTTGACCGAGTCCCCTTCCGGCCACTGGAGCCGCCAGGGAATCTGTACGGACGCCAGATTTATTTGTGGTTACGTAATTAGAAAGAGAACGAAGATAAGACGCAGCGGTAGGTGGAACGCTTTACACTTTGCCCTTTATCGCTTTCGGTTAATGTTTTAAAATAAATGAATTAAAATCGGTGGTCACCACGAATCATCTGATTTCTCGAATCATACATAACGAAGCTGAATATTGCAAATCAATATTAAAATGATATTGAACCTTCAAAACCAACATCACTGTTTTCGAACCCAGCAATATACTGATGTTAAACTTTGAAAATCATCAGTAAAATGGTGTTGAAGCTTCAAAATCAGCACTATAATATTCTAATTTATCGAACCAACAATGCAATGATACAACTTTGAAAATTAACACTAAATATTGAATCTTCAAAACCAACACCACATAGTTTTGATTTATCCAACCACAATACCGGAGGGTTGGTAAATAACTCTTTTGTTACATTTAAACGGTGAAGGCTCTTGGTTAGTTGAAATTGATTGTTATTATCTCACTATGACTTGTTCACCATGTGTATCATTTTCCATTTTAGTGCACAAAAGTAATTGAACAGTGGGGGTATGATCTTTCACCATCTCAATTGTCAGCACATTAGTAGACACAACAGATGAAACCTATATTCTTTTCCCACTAAGACTAGCAATCAATGACGGTAAAAAAGTGAGTCCAAAATGAACTTGTTGAGTATGAATCCATAAACTAGGGATCTCTTCAAAACAGAATCTTACTCTTTGATTTACATTCTCTTATACATTCATCATCTAAAAAGGTTGCATTTGTACTTATAAAATATTGTTTTATCCCAAGGACTATAAAAGTAATATCTGCTCGTTCCTTTTGGATAAACTACATAGTTGCATGCCTCTCATTTTGGTTCTGTCTTATCTATTTTGCCCTTAAGCATGTATATGCAAACATCCTCATATTTGAGTATGTCTTAGATTAGACTTATATCATTCTACAACTCTAAGTGTGTTTAAAGATATATTTAGAAGTGACAAAGTATATTGCAATTTATAAGTCGTATCCCTGAAAGATGTACTGATAGTGAAGAAGCCCAGCATAGATCTAATCATATCCAATAAAATCTTGCTTCTCCTTTCTAAGATATCATTTTATTGATGAGTATATGGTGCACTCAGTTAGGATAAAATCTTATTCTCTAAAGGTTCCGTTTTGATACGGTCAGAGTATTTTAATACTCTTAATTGCTTTTTCACTTTGCTTCTAAATTCCTCAAACTTTTCAAGGGTTTTAGATTTGCAAGTCACTAAGAACCATCATTAAATTTCATTTTCAATTAATATGTTTTTCTACAACTAGTTGATTTTTAATCACAATATTAGCGGGTGAACTTCCAAATTTTTTTCTCAAACAAAATATACTTAAAATGAGCTTTGCATGTAAAAAGTAAATCACGTGTTATACCTGAGTAGACCCAAAACTATAACATAGCAATGACCTAAAATTCCAAAATCATAAATATACCATGATTTATAGTTAGGCTGAGACTTTTCCATTAAATTCAATATATCTAGAATCTTATCAATATTGACTGAGCTTCATTTACTTTTGTCAATCATTTATATTACTTGGATATTTTATAAAAGGTCCTCACAATATCTTGATTTAAGTGTATAAACCTTATATATATACTAAATTACTAATTCATCGTGTTACATGTAGTGTAAACACAAGTAATTGTAGGATTGTATAACGCTGGTATAATGCAACTAATGGGTCAATCCCGGTAATACCATTATATTTTTTTTCCTCGTTGTCAATGTTTCAAAAGTGAAAACACTTTTGATTGTTGGATTGTTGGAAGATTATTGGTATAATCATTCTCGGGTCAAGATTGATTAGTTTAATTATGCTCGAGTCGGTTTGAGCTTGAGTTTCAATTTTTAGACAAAATCTTTGGAAAATATTTGAAAGAGGTCAAGTAGGTCAAGGTTGACCAGATACTTGATGATATGTGAGAAAAAAGTCAAGTAGGTCATGAAGGACCGGATACTTGACTAGTAAAGTCTTAACTAGTGGTTAGGCAAGGTAAAGTCCTAACTCGAGGGTTAGGTAAGGGTAAAGTCCTAACTGGAGGTTAGACAAGGTAAAATCCAAGTGGGTCAAGGAGGATCATATGTTAGCAAAGAAAAGTCCTAACTACGATTAAGTAAAAGGAAATCCAAGTGAGTCAAGGAGAACTGCATGTTGGCAAGACAAGTGTCACGCCCCATGACCTAGGCATACCGACACCAGCGTTGCTAAAAAAATATAAATATTCGAAAACAATAAACCTCATATAGTGAATACTAAACCAGTAATGATATAACGAAAATATTGTCTTTACAAAGTGAAAATCCAAAAGCGATAAGCGGAAGCATACAAGTAGACATAACATGAACTAAAAGGAAGAATTGTTTGAATAGGGCTCCATTACCAGCCGTAAAACATCTCTTGCCCCTCTTTCTCGACTTGTTCCTTGTCTTTATCTAGGGATGGGAGTAAGGGGGTGAGTGCTCCAGAAAACACTCAATAAGTGGGGGTCGATTGAATATATAATGACATAATACAAAACATAACAAGACATTTAGAATTCATGACAGGAACATAATTCATGAAACATGGCAGAGACATAACTTGATCGAAAACATATACTTATAACATTGTTAATCATCTTATTTTCCATTATATTTCTGATCAACCCCCTATATGTAATTCCTCTAAAGGGTGAGGTCATATATCAGTTATTATTACCCACCGCATCAGGGACATAACTTGTCATATCTTAGAAATTTCCTTTTACCATATCTAACTTGAGTCATAACAGTGCATCTTGGAATTCAGAAAATGCATCTAGGAATTCAAAAAAAATAAAATGAGCAGTATAAAATAATCAATAGTGAAAAGAAAACATAGATCGTACAAAACTAAAATCGAAAACGAAAAGCCCATTTACTTGGTCAAAAGCTTCTTCGATTTTGGACAAAAACTTTACGAGACTTGAACTTACACGTGTTGATCGAAACTTAGGCAAAAACTTACACAAAATGCAGTTGAGGTTTAGACAAATTTCACAAAGTGTTGATTAAAGGATTTAAGTGTGCCTTTGGAAGACAATGCATTGGCTATTTATAGTCATGAAAGGGGTGGCCAAGGCATATAAAGAGATGGCTAGATGGAGGGTCATCCATTAAGAGGCTAGGTGAAGGGTCATGGCTAAATGAAAGGTCATGGCTAGATGGAGGGCCATCCATTAAGAGGCTAGGTGAAGGGTCATGGCTAGATGAAAGGTCATGACTAGATGAATGGTCACCATACCATTACAACATAGCATAGTATCCACTAGTATCCATCTCCATGACCAAAATTGGGTCTTCACAACAAGTCCTAACTCGAGGATTAGGAAAAGAAAAGGTCCAACTGGGTCAACGAGGACCACACGTTGGCAAAAGAAAAAAGTCCTAACTGTGGTTAGGTAAAGGAAAATCTAAATGGGTTAGGGAGGGCCACATGTTGGTAAGAGGAAAGTCCTAATTGCAGTTAGGCAGGAGAAAAATTTAAGTGGATTAAGGTGGATCACACTTAGCTTGGTGATTAGATGTCCAACAAAAAGTTAGCAAAGCCTAAGTAGGTCAAAAGTTGACTGGACACTTGGTGAGAAAATTCTAGCAGGTCACAGTTGACCATATATTGGGCAAGAAAACCCTAGACTTAGATCAAGCAAGTTAGAATTAGGCAATTGATTAGGGTAATCAATTGGACAGAGCCTAATTGGGAGTTTTGCGAAAAGAAATCACAAAAATAATGGTTGAATCGATTGACTCAATTGATTCAACCATTACTAATCAATTGGGTCAATCGATTAGGTAGTATTTTGTCATGAGAAGGAAGAATCGATTAAGGCAATAGATTAAGAAGTCTTAATCGATTGGGCTAATTGATTAAGACATTCTCGCGAGTGAATAGAGAGTTACATAATCAATTGGGTAATTGATTAAGACTCTTTGAATTAATTGGGATGACTCGCCAATCAATTAAGGTTTGAAAAAAGAGTTATTCTGTAGGTTGAATGAGCATATCCTACGTGACAAGCAATTAGGAATGAGCCTAATCGATTGGGAAGCATCGAAGAACCCTAGAAAAGTGTTTTCATGGATATTTCAACTAAATCTCTCTCGTAAATTCTCCACCAGTTCTTGAGCCCTTAGAAGACAAGTGTTGCTGCACTTTCCAAATGATCAAGAGGCATTTACAAGCTACAAGAGACCAAGCAAGGTGTTTATTGTATTGTGTAATCATTTCCTTGTTGTATTTTCCTGTTGTGAGCTTTTACGAGATTTCTTTACATCTGGATTATTTTCGAGAAGGAGTTTCTTTCATAGTAAAGTGAGTGCACTGTGTGGATTCTTGGATTAGTCACCTCAAGGAGGTGGATATCAAGTAAAATCTAAGTGTTAGCATTTGTGAGTTTTCACTTCAAGATATCCACTATAAATCATCATCGATGAAGTGATCAAAGCTATTCACCCCCCTTCTAGCTTTCAGAATGTCCTAACAAGTAGTATCAAAGTGAGGTTGCTCTTCTTGGACTAATCACTAATAGAGTAATGAGCTAGAGGAAGAAGAAGACGTTGAAGTGAAGCTCTAATTTCAATGGTCAAAGACTCATCATCAAGGAGCTCAATGTAAAATGGATTTTCGATATGGATTCGGATACGACACTAGGGAACCTCCACCATTCGGATAGAAAATCTTCGATCTTTGGAAATCTTTATAATAGAAATAGAGCAATGGTTTTCTTTAATGGAGGATTTTGAAGCTCCAAGAGATTCAAAGGGCAAATGGAGCATGAAGTAAATCAAGCGATACAAGACCGATAAAAAAGTAACCAAATTATTGGTTAATCTATTGGTAAGCACCATCTTATGCAAAATTGGAGAGTTTCAAGATGTCAAGGTGCTATGGAGTAAATTGGCAAAACTTCATAAAGATCCAACCTCGGTGCAAAATGAAGCAAAATCCAAAGAGGGAAACTTATTGGGTCAAGAACAAGAGGCTTCGAAGGTTGAGAGATGCTCAATATTCGAGGATGGAATTGAAGAGGATCCACCTCAAGGATTGAGGGGAGCCTCAATCATTGGCACTGGAGCAAGAAGAAGCCTCTATCTCCGGGTCAAAAGAAGAAGAGTAATGTGCCACTCTTACAAGTAAAGGCATAAAAATTTTAATTTGTAAAAATAAAGATCATATTATTTGCTTTGAGTGTATGAAGAATGGACGTTATAAAAGCAAGTATCCAAAATTGGCCAAGAAGGGTCAAGTGGCACCCAAGGTTAAAGAAAAATCAAAAGATGTCGAACCCTAGATACAAAAGGGCAAGAAGCACATCATGTGTTTCTTGTACAATCAAAAGGGGCACTACCGAAATCAATGTCCAAGGGGGAAGCATCAAAGAAAAGTCAAAAAAGAAAGTTCAAGCCAAGGGGGAGCTTCCAAGGGCAAGTCTAAGGTATCATAAGTTAATGGTACTTATTTAAATCATCATAAAATGCATGCTAGGAAAAATTTCTATTATTTTAATACCATTTATCATGAAAATAGAAAGCATGAAAAATCCAAAGACAATTACAAGTCATTTCATACTAGGAATACCGTACCTAAGGTTAGAAAGGTTGATAACGGGTTAGGCAAGAAATCGAAACAAGTTTAATACGTACCTAAAAAGAAAAGTGTCCAAGGAAATAATAGAAAATCTAAATTTGAGGATTTAAGGATAGAAAATCAAGTCTTGAGGTTAAAGCTTAATAAATTAGAGAAGACCCTTAAAAAAATGCCAATTAGTGTCCAAGGGCCTAAGAAGCAAAACCTAGGTTTAGAAGAATAAGAGTCATTCAATGACAAGAAAGGTTTGGGATACAAACCAAAAGCCAAGAAGAATGTGTCTTCATATCATAGAGTTCTATATAGTTATGTATCTAATCTCAAGTCTAGGTCAAGTCAATGTTACAAGGGAAGTTATCCTTAGAATTAATCAAGAGGAGACTAATGTGACCAAGGCTTCCAAAAAGCCTAGGAGGGTTATTAGGATGGTATTAAAGGAAGTTATCCCTAGTGAATATCTAGAACATCCAAGGAGCACCAATAGATTCTGATTCTTAGAATGTGTTCTCTATATCCTAGATGAGTTTAAAGAGTGTCAACTCTAAATGGAAGGTAGTTAACACAATCGTGACAAAGTTGGTACTTTAGGATATTTTCAAGGTATTGTGACATCTTGAAAGTGAAGAGTTTAAGATTTACTCTTGAAGAGTAAAAGTGTGCTAATAAATTTAAGGAATTGATAATTAAATCGAGATAATTAGGATAGAAGTCAAAGAAATTCTATGTTAGGATATTGACAATTTCTTAGGGAGAAAAGGGTAAACTTAGGCTTATTTTTAAATTTAGCCATTAGTCAGTGATACTTAGATAGAACATCTAGGCATTTTCTTTATGCTAAAATTGATATTATTGTGTGCCTTATCATATACCATAATATCATTGCTTTTGGATACATATTTTTATGAAAAAATCATATGTCATGCTATGCATGCATCATTAGATATGATAGATTTCTTTTTAAAAATATGAATTTAATGTATGTCATGATCATTTTCATGTATAAATTTTAATTTCTTGTAATTAAGTACAATGACATCAATTGACATCTTAGGTTGCATAATCAAAGTTTAAATGCTTAGTTAAAAGTGCATGATCCTTTAGTTTAGGAAAAATCTATTTTACATCTCACAAGACCATAAGGGTTGACTTGTATATACTTTGAGATACATTAGATATAAGTAAGATGTTAGGAGGATGAATAAAAATTAAGATGTTGATTTAGTACATCTTTTTAAAATTTTAGTATTATCAAAATAATAGATTATATGAAGTCGAATCATTGGGAAAATAAGTGTACAAGCCATGTGCATTTAAGCCAAAGAACATGACTAGAAATTTGTTTTAAAAATTATTTTAAAATAATTTTAGAAAGCCTTGGTGAAGTCTATCTCTTGATAGGAATTACCATTAATTAGTTGGATACAAAGTAGAGTGAAACATTGAAGTTTTTAATGGTTTCCAAGTTTGTGTTAATCTTTAAAAAAGGGAGATATTTTCTTAGAAAACTATTTTTTGCATGATAGTATATGACATAAGTAATGTCTATCTAAAATTTTATGATTTTTTGGAATTTTATAGAATTAGTTATACATTTTTAAAATTTGGTCTGAAATCAAAATTAGAAATTCAATTATGATAATCGATTGGGTTAATCGATTACCACACCCCAATCAATTAGAGCAATTGTTTGTAGTGAATTTTCATGAGCACAGAGGCTCGTAGAATCGATCAAGTGATCGATTAAGAGGTACTAATATATTATGGCAATCAATTAACACATGATGATGTTGGTTGCTACTAGAAATATCGTATCGGTTCCCCTGTACAAAAATTTTGTACAAGTCCTGAACCATTCCTAACAACCTATTGTGTTCTTTAGAAATTAAATTTGGAATCGCAAACAGAACTTAACATTATTGATTCCAAATTCAACTTATCTGTTCTTAGAGGTTTAGACTTGGATCGCAAACGATGCTTAACATTATTGATCTAAATCCACCCATGTTACAAATTTGATTAAATATTTATTTCAAAGTTCAACCTCCAGGTCAAACGTGGCGAGGCACTAGGCCTTCTTGGGTATGAGATCATCCACCACTGCCTAGACAGAGCCTTACAAAGAAAACCAATATTTAATCTCCTTATAGTAACCCTAGGTTTAACCAAAAAGAACAATCGAATCACAAATTCGAAAAACAAAAGAAACACAAAATCGAAAACATAAATTCGATAACCTAGATTCATTAGCCTCTTATGTTTGGTATTTCAAGATCTAAATAAAAGGATGAACTAGTTATGATGTGGAAACGAATAACTAGTTATACCTTTTATAGTTTATAGACCTCATGATCTTCTGTCGTATTCCTCTTCTTATCTCGGACGTCGTGTGGGTGAAAATCTACCGAGACGAGAATCCACCCAAGCTTCCTTCTTCTCTAAGCAAGTTTCAGCCAACAACAAACTCCTTGAGTTGAAGAACTTCAGCCACCAACCAAGCTCCAAGGGATGCTAAGAAACAATGCCTCCTATCTCTCCTTCTTCTCCAAGCAAAATCCGGCTACCAAGATCTCTCCAAGAAGATGATGCCGCCGGCCACTTAAGAAGAAGAATAGGGGAAGAGGAAGAAGAGAGGGTCAACCACCACAAGGAAGAGAGGAATAGAAGATAGATTGTTATGAGGTGAGACACCTCTACCCTCTCTTTTATATTCCTTGGTCTTGGCAAATAAGGAAAGTTTTAATTAAAACTTCCTTAATTTCCTTGCCATTGAAAAGGAAAATTTAATTAAAAATACCTTTTATTTATTAATGTGGCCGCCCCCTACAATTCTTCCAAGCAAGGAAAGTTTTAAACACAAAATTAAAACTTCCTAATTTGTTTCCAGAAATTTTTAAAATAAAAATTTATCTTTTAAAAATTACCTTCATGGTTGGTTATAAAAGGAAACTTTTATAAATTAAAATCTCTCTATTAAAACATGTGGTTGATTACAATAAGGAAAGTTTTTCTCAAAATTAAAATCTTCATTTCAATTTACAAATAAGGAAAGATATCAAATCTTTTCTCTTAATCTTTTGTAGAAACTATAAAAAGGAAATATTTAATTTTAAAACTTTCTTTTAAAATCATGAGGATGGTTACATAAAAGGAAAGTTTTATCAAAAATTAAAATTTCCCTTTTAACTATAAATAAGGAAAGATATCAAACCTTTCTCTTAATCTTTTGTAAAAAACTATAAAAGGAAAGATTTAAATTTTAAACTCTCTTTTAAAACTATGACTTCCACATAAGAAAATATTTTAAAAAATAAAATCCTTTTAATTTAATGTGGCCGGCCAATTAAGATTGGGTTCAAGCTAGGGCCGACCACCAACTCACCTTGGTTTGGCCGACCCTAGCTTGGGCTCCAAGCTAGGCTTGGCCGACCACCTTAAGGTGGGTAAGAAGGTGGGTATGGGTGGGTATAACACTTTATAATTAAGAGGCTACGATAGGGACCAAGAGGAGGAATTGGTTTTGGTCTCCCGATGAACTTGAGATTCCCGTGTTCGCCCCGAACACCTTGAGTTCATCAATAATATCTCATTCTACTAAAGAGTTATTATTGAACTACCGCACCAATCCCATATTACTATATGGGATCCTTCTTATTATGAGTATGTTAGTCTCCCTGTGTTTAAGATATCAAATGCCCACTAATTAAATGAGTTACTGACAACTCACTTAATTAATATCTAGCTCCAAGAGTAGTACCATTCAACCTTATTGTCATGTCAGACTAAGTCCACCTGCAGGGTTTACATGACAATCCTTATGAGCTCCTCTTGGGGACATTATCAACCTATATTCCTAGGACACAGTTTCCTTCTATAATTAACAACACACACTATAAATAATATCATTTCCCAACTTATCAGGCCTCTTGATTTAACGAGCTAAATCTCACCCAATGATAAGTCAAAGAAATAAATACTAAGTACACGTGCTTGTTATTATATCGGGATTAAGAGCATACACTTCCATAATAACAAAGGTCTTGTTCTTTTATGTAGTAAGTATAAAAAGAAACGACCTTAAATAGTCCTGTTCAATACACTCATAGTGTACTAGTATAATTTATTAGTCAAGATAAACTAATACCTAATTACACTACAACCACTCCAATGGTTTGTTCCATTCCATCTTGGTTATGGGCAACTATTTATAATTTATAAAGAACTGATAACATGATCTTCTGTGTGTGACACCACACACCATGTTGTCTACAATATAAATTAATTAAACAATTATACTTAGCATATAAATGTAGATATTTGACCAATGTGATTCTTATTTCTAAATAAATGTTTATACAAAAGCTAGGCTTTTAGTATACATTCCAACAGATGATCGATTGAATCTCAATTTAATCGATTAAGACATGCCAGAATCGATTGGTAGCTAAAACCAATTGATTAGGAAGGCTGCTTTTGGTTTAAATGTGTAAGAAACTAGAGCACTAAATACGTAAAAAGTATTGGGATATGCCCGATGCGGTGTGTGCTAAAACACGTTTTGTAAACATGCGTAGTGGAAAATAAAACAATAATAATTCCTAAATTATTACATCACACGCACCACATACATACAAGGATATAACATGTCAAACATGATCACATAATTAAATTTTTATGGAAAGTACATTTTTACTAGGTGTACCTTACGGATGACCTGTAATGAGAAGGGCATTAACCATAGCGATGTTGTCAAACCTCGCCTCTATTCGTATCCACGCCGAGCTCCTCAAAACAACTTCTTGAGTACAAGCCTCTCATTCGAAAGTTACTAGTCACGAGCAAAGAAGAGATATTAAGAGGAAGTGGAAGAGAAGCACACAAGGGAGAGTTTTCTCCCTTGTGGTGGTCATGACAACAAGAGAGAGCCCCTCTTGTTGGCGGTAGTAAAGAGAGAGGGGAGAGGGAGAGGAGAAGATAAATTGGGTTAAGGTTTTCCAAAAACCTTACAAGCCAATTAATGATCTCATGTGTATAATCTTCTCTCAATCATAACAATATATAGCCCTCATTAATGAGTTGGATTAGAAATCCCAAATCCAACTCATTATCCCTTAACCAAAAATTAGCTCAATAACCCCTTGGTTTGGTTCACAACTAAACTAAGCTGGTTTATGACTAATTCATGATTAAATCAAATATGGTCCAACTTTTTCATAAGAGATGTGGCCCATCTGTGCTTCCATTGCGTCAGATATTTCCATATTTGTCTTATGTATGGTCCAACCAAACATTTATCTCTTAATCTAAGAATCCTATTCTTTAACTTATTTTACGTCTTTTAGAGACTCGTTAGTGCGTGTGACCCAATAGGTTCCCGGTTTATCTTGGTTGTTCATAATTAACTACTTAATTATAGAATGATCAAGAGTGACACCTAGTAGTATATCATGATCCCCAATTAGCTAAAAAATCATAGTTGATCTTAGAATTAATTCTAAACCCTTTAGCAACTACAGTGAGTCGTACCTCATTCCCTTCACTCATTTTATACCCACTTGGTTCAAGACATGATCTATGTGTCTTGTCCCCACTAGGCTGACTATGTCACACCTAGCCCAAGTAATACTTCCTCGTTCTATAGATTCAAATTACTCGTACATGTGTACAAGAGTCTTGCACTCTTAACATGTGATGCTTGGCCAAAGACTTTGAGTAATAATCCTAATGAGTGGTCATAGGGTATATGTCTCCTTGTAAGGAGTGGTGAATTCTTTGTGGGCTATCCAAACACCTTCGAGCACTTCAATTTATACCCAATAATCTCGGGTCAACACCTCAATGAGATGCTTGCTTAAGATGTCAAAGTATAAGTCTCCATGACCAAGATGACCTATATACCTCAAGTTGAAGGAAACTTACACTCGTGCTATAGTAAGAACTTCACAGATATATCTATATATATGTAGAGAATTGTTGCTCCAAAGGTAGTAAGGAACATTCGACATTTGACACCATCAATGAATTATTGCAAAAGAGTAGCATTTTCAAATTTAAGAAGATGGTCTTCTGGATCGTTTGTTCCAGAATGCTCTTTGATATTTAGGTTTTGATAATGCTTTGGCAGAGAATCATCCAGCACTGATTGAGAGAATGGAGTAACGATCCTCTCAGGAGAACTATCGCTAGCTACAATCTTCCCTTTACGTTTATCCCGCATAGACACTTCTCCAGAAGATTCTTGGGGAGCCTCCCTCCGTCCTCCTTGCTCAACAGGCTTGCGAAAAAAATACTCGAGGATGTCAGATCGGGGAGAGAGAAGTAGGAAATAAGCTAGCAGGATCCCCTTCCTCACCTCTTCTCTCCCTTTGACAAGCAGTTGTTGATATTGCCAGATTTAGAGCCATGTGCAATGTACCACCAGTATTGACTTGTTGTTGCTGCAATAGCTTCTGCACTCTTGTGTTGATGAGTAACTCCAGATCTTCTTGCGTTATGGTTATGGTGTTAGGTTTTCTAGCTTCTTTCATCTCGTAGCTTCAGATTTAGATGAAGATTCCCACAGACGGTGCCAAATTTGATCTTTTCTGAAATATGTGAGGTGGCGCGCTGGCTCCGGTGAATGATGGTTCCGATGAAGATGCACTCCTAAAGATCTGAAAGAGCTCCTCAATGGTCCTACACATGGTGAGATGAGCCAACAAAGCATTAGTAACCTAAGACCGAGGTGGGGATCCCTAGCTAGGCCCTTCAACGCTCAAGTCAGTTCCTCTCTCTCGAAGGTGGAAGAAGAAGAAGTACAATACCGAAAGTACTTAGAAACAGAGTTTTGGATGCTAGAGTATGCATCTGTTGCCAATGGAGAGAATCCCCCTTTTTATACTATCTCATATAACCTCCATAGTTATGAGGTGCCCCCCAGTTTGCTAGAGTTTGTTAGAAGATGAAGTCACCCTTTAGGATTCATGCAATAAGTCTTTGAGAAATCATTTTTGTACCCCAGATGTACCTCTTTTGTTGTTTATGACTCATATTCCTAATGAAGTGTGAACAGAAATATGTTCCCATAACTGAAGAAGCTTCTGGAGAATATTTCCCACCCAATTCACTAAGCTGTCATAAAGTTGTTCACTACTTGTATGTTATCTCTCGTTAAACATTTCTTCGATGGTCATTCAAGACGGTCATGCATATATTGAGAATACCTTTTGTCAAGCATGTCTCGGTTGATCGTTTAAGTTGGTCGTATATATATTGAGAATACCTTCTGTTAAACATATCTTGGTCGATCGTTCAAGCCGGTCGTATATATATTGAGAATACCTTCTGTTAAGCATATCTCGGTCAGTCGTTCAAACCGATCATATATATATATTGAGAATACCTTCTGTTAAGCATATGTCGGCTGGCCGTTCGAACTGGTCGTATATATATTGAGAATACCTTATGTTAACTATATCTCGGACGATCGTTCAAGCCGGTCATATATATATATTAAGAATACATTCTGTTAAACATGTTTTGGTCCAGAATGTACTAAATGCTTTATAAGGTTAAGTGCCCTAAAGCTCGGTCGGGCTTTGTCCGGCCTGTTAGAGTGTATACTGAAAGCCTAGCTTTGGATATGAACATTTATCTAAAAATAAGAATCACATTGGTCAAATATCTACATTTATGATAAATGTAGTTGTTCAATTAATTTATATTATAGATAACATGGTGTGTGGTGTTACATACAGAGGATCATTTTATCAGCACCTTATAAATTATAAACAGTAGCTCACGACCAAAATGGAAAGGAACAAACCATTGGAAGGTCGCAGTGTAATTAGGTATTAGTTTATCTTAACTATATAATTACACTAGGACACTTAGAGTGTATTGAGTAGGACCATTAGAGGTCGTTTCTTTTTATACTGACTTTATAAAGGAACAAAGACCTCAGTTATTATGGAAGTGTGTGCTCTTAATCCTAATATAATAACAAGCACATATATTTGATATTTATTTCTTTAATTTATCAATGGGTGAGATTTAGTTCGATAAATCAATAAGCCCGATAAGTTGGGAAATGATATCACTTATAGTGTGTGTTGTTGATTATAGAAGAAAACTGTGTCCTAGTGATCTAGGTTGATAATGTCCCCAAGAGGAGCTCATAAGGATTGTCATGTTAAACCCTGCAGGTGGACTTAGTCCGACATGATGATAAGGTTGAGTGGTACTACTCTTGGACTAAGATATTAATTAAGTGAGTTATCAGTAACTCATTTAATTAGTGGACATTCATTATCTTAAACACAGGGAGACTAACACACTCATAATAAGAAGGAGCCCAAAATGTAATTTGGGATTGGTGCGGTAGTTCAATAATAGTTCTTTAGTGGAATGAATTATTATTGATGAAATTAAGTTATGTGTTCGGGGCGAACACGGGATGCTTAATTTCATCGGGAGACCAAAACCAATTCCTCCTCTCGGTCCCTATCGTAGCCTCTTGTATATAGAGATTTATACCCACCACATACCCACCTTCTTACCCATCCTAATGGGGCCAACCAAGCTAGCTTGGAACCCAAGCTAGGGCCGGCCAAGACCAAGTGGATGAGCCAAGTTGGTGGCCGGCCAAAGCTTGGGTCCCAAGCTTAGGTGGTCGGCCACTAGAATATTAAAAACAATTTTTATTAAAATTATTTCTTATGTAGATATCATGGTTTTAAAAGAGAGTTTAAAATTTAAATCTTTCCTTTTATAGCTTTCTACAAAAGATTAAGAAAAGATTTGAAATCTTTCCTTATTTGTAGATTAAAAGGTGGATTTTTATTTTAAGAAAACTTTCCTTTTAACCATGTTCATAATTTAAAAGAGAGTTTAAAAATTAAATATTCTCTTTTATAAGTTTCTACAAAAGATTAAGAAAAGATTTGATATCTTTCCTTATTTGTAGATTGAAAAGAGATTTTAATTTTTAGAGATAACTTTCCTTTTTGGAAATTATCCACATGTTTAAAAGAAAGATTTTAATTTATAAAATTTCCTTTTTATAACCCACCATGAAGGGAAAAATTATTGGAGAAATTTTTTATAAATTGTCGGAAACAAATTTGGAAGTTTTAATTTTTGTTTTAATTAAAACTCTCCTTGTTTTGGGGAAATAAGTGGCCGGCCATGTAATAATGAAAAGGAAAATTGTTTTTTAATTAAATAAATTTTTCCTTTTCATGGCAAAAGAATTAAGGAAGTTTTTAATTAAATTTCCTTATTTGCCAAGACCAAGGAATATAAAAGAGGAGGTAGAGGTGGCTTTATGATGAACGACTCTATTATTTTTCTTCCTCTCTTTTCTTCCTTGATGGTGGTTGGCCCTATTATTTTTCCTTCTTCCTTTTCATTCTTCTTTATTGGCCGGACCTTGTAATCTCATGGAGTTTGAAGATGGCCGGATTTTAGCATGGAGAAGAATGAGAGAAAGGAAGCATCCCTTGGAGCTTGGTGGTGGTGGCCGAACCACATCTATTCATAGAATATTTGTGGTGGCTGAATCATGCTTGGAGAAGAAGGTGGCTTAGGTGGATTCTCATCTCGGTATATCGTTGCCCACACAATGTCCGGGATAAGAAGAGGAATACGGTAGAAGATCAAGAGGTCGTTGCATACAAAAGGAAGGTATAATTAGTAATTAATTTCGGCATCATACTAGTTGTATTTCTTTTGTATGAATTCCAAACACAAGAGGCATTAGATTCTAGATTTTTGGATTTGTTTCGAAGATGTGTTTCTTTTGTTTTGTTTTTTGAATTTGTGATTCGATTGTTCTTTTTGGTTAACCTAGAGTTATTTAAGAAAATTAAATATTAGCTTTCCTTAAAAGGCTTTGTCTAGGCGGTGGTGGTTGCTCCCATATCCAAGAAGGCCATGTGCCTCGCCATGCAGTCCTAGAAGCCAATTTTGGAAGTTAATATTTAATGAAATTAATAACATAGGTGGATTTGAATCAATAGTGTAAAGTTCCGCTTGTGATTCAAATCTAAATCATTAAGAACAGGTAAGTTAAATTTGGAATCAATGATGTTAAGTTCCGTCTGTGATTCCTAATTTAATTTCTAAAGAACACAATAGGTTATTTAAGGAAAGGTTCGACACTTGTACAAAAAATTATTGTACAGTGGAACCGGTACGTTTTCCTAGGACTAACCAATAATTGATATTAGAGCTAGGGTTTGCCTCCATGTGTTTGGTTTTCAAATTAGGTTATGCACATGTCATACATAACTTAGGCAGGATAATAGTAGGATGTTCTAACTTTGTGGTTGTAGGCTCCAACTATTATGTCATACATAATTTAGGTAGGAACCAGTACGTTTTCCTAGGACTAACCAACAATTGATATTAGAGCTAGGGTTTGCCTCTGTGTGTTTGGTTTTCAAATTAGGTTATGCACATGTCATACATAATTTAGGCAGGATAATAGTAGGATGTGCTAACTTTGTGGTTGCAGGCTCCAACTATTATGGCTTATAGATGTTGTGTGTGATTGGACCCTTGGACATGTCAAGGGCATTATTTTGTGTGTGCATGATTGTATGTAACTAATACAGCAGGAGCTGTATTAGCCCTAGGATTTTAGAATTTTATTTTCGACCTAGATTACATGTACATTCCCTCGTAGAATATAGGATCGATATATGTAAAATTCTATTTTTGTCGCGGATCGGATTCTTGTGAGACGTGGTACTTTTGGAGCACCAGAGGAGCAGCGGAATAAGAAGCAAGATGGATGCGATGACTCAACCTGATGGTGGTGGCTAAAGATGGCAGTAGCTAGGGTTGGAGCACACGGAAGACAGTGATGGGAAAAGGCCATAATAGTTGGAAAATAAATTTTCATATTTATTGCTTTTATTTACTATGATGTGTGTGTATGCATGTGATGTATGCTAGGATAGTTTAAAATTCCTCACTTTAAATAACTAAGTGGGAGAGGGATTTATTTTAATAAATTCCACGGTCTCCATTACTGGTTTGTAAGTGATGCAAACAAACTTGCGCGTTGGCTCTGAGTGCCTTCCTCCATATCGGATGAGTTTGTTTGCGGATCACTAGATCAAACTTCCATTTTGGATGACTATAGGAAATTAATTAAGAGCGTGTGATCTTCCCCATCGGAAGGGGCACAATCTTATTAATGGACTTAGTGTCAAGTAATGGTATACACTTAGGCATGTCTAATAGTATCCTCCCCATCGGAGTCACTGCTATTATTTGTGTGACCGAAGAAAACCAACTATTAATTTGTCATAAAGATAGGTTGACAAGATAATAAAATTAAAACCCTCTCTTACAAATGTTGAGATTTTGTATACGTCCACACTATCGTGGCATACAAAAATTTATGGTGTATGAGGTAATTTTATTTGTCAGTTTGATAAGGAAATAAAATTAATGGGAAAAACCCCTCTAACAAATGTTTGGTTTTGTATACGTCCACACTATCGTGGCATACAAAATTCACGGTGTTTAAGGTAATTTTATTTGTCATAAAGACTTATTGACAAGATAATTAATGGGTAAAACCCTCCTCTTATAAATGTTCAATTTTGTATATGTCCACACTATCGTGGCATGCAAAATTCACTGTGTTTGAGGTGTTAGTGAATTTAAATAATATTGTTTGAGGAATCAATGTTATTTTAAATTCAAAAGTTTCGACCAAATACTTGATCAAAGATAGATCAACTATTAATTTTACTCGTCATAAAGTAAAATTGACGAGATAATAAAATTAATGGATAAAATCTCCTCTTTGATTTTGTATACGTCCACACTATCGTAGCATACAAAATTCATAGGGATTTTAAGGTGTTGTTCTTGACCAAATATTTTTGTGATTCTAAGGATTTAAAATGTTAGTCAATCCCCTAGTTGTTATACTATAGAAAAGACTTAGTAGTCCCAATTATAATAATTGAAAATAGGACTTAGACATTAAAGTAGACTGTCTTCTTAGAACTGAGAGCAATATAGGTGTATTTAATTCATTTGTTGTTAAAACATGTTTAGTGGTGTTATATACCAGTACCTGGAGTGTAGATACAGATACCACTAATCATGTCTGTAATTCATTGCAGGGTTCCAGGAAACCCGACAACTATATGAAAAGGAAAACACCGTCTGCATGAGCACTACTGCAAAAGTAGCAGCTGTTGCAGTGGGAGAGGTTTATTCTCTAATAGGAATAAAATATGGATTATTAGAAATTGTCTTTACGTACTGAGTTTAGAAAGAACTTGATTTCAGTTTCTAAACTATTATAGAATAGATATTGTGTCTATTTTGATAACAAAGTTGTTATCGAGAAAATAGGAAAGATATCTATTCTGGTACGTTGGTTGGCAATTTATAAATCCAATAACTCCCACGATACAATAAATGGAAATTAATAAGAGAAAGTAATCTTCGGAAATGAACTAATCATATTTTTGGCATCTAAGGTTAGGTTATATTAACTTGAGTAGGATTCAAAGGATAATAACAAATGAACTCTTGAGTTCATTGGTAGTGGAAATCTTTCCAACCTGCGAGTCTTACTTGGAAGGAAAAATAACCAAGAAGCTTTTAAGTTTAAGGGGTATGAAGCCAAAGATATGTTGGAATTGGTTCATTCTGATTTGTGTAGACCTTTAACTATCCAGGCAAGAGGTTGTTTCGAATATTTCGTTTCTTTTATAGACGACTATTCGAGATAAGGATACATTTACTTGATACGCCACAAGTCTAAGTACTTTGATTAGTTCAAAGAGTAACTAGGCTGATGTGGAGTAACGTCAAAGTAAAAGTATCAAGTCACTACGGTGAAATCGTAGTAACGAGTACCTCTTAGGAGAGTTTAGGAGTCACTTATCAGAAGTCGGGATTTAATCTCAACTAACTGCACCTGGTACACCCCAACAGAATGGTGTAGTAGAAAGAAGGTATAAGGCTCTTATGGAATAATTAGATCGATGATGAATTATTCAGAAAATTACCAAATTCGTTTTAAGGATATACACTAGAAACGGAAGTGAACATAGTACCTTCTAAGTCAGAACTCTCTACTCCCATAGAATTGCAGATTGGGCGTAAGCCTAGTCTGAAGCATATTCGGATTTGGGTGGTCTAGCACATGAGAGACACTGATAATATTGGACATGAGTTCACTAGTTTATGAGTTATCCTAGAAAAATGAAAAGAGGTTTTTAGTCCTTAAAATCGGAAGGTCATTGTTGGCCCCAATGCTCGATTTTAGAAAAGGACTATACTATAAACCACAAGCCCATGAGTAAAAATTGTTCTTAAGGAAATTAAAGGACATGTCTAACCTAGTACCAACTGTACAAGATGAAATATCACAAGAAACTGCAACACGTATCACAAATGATACACAATTGCAGAAAGTACCTCGTCGTAGTGGGAAGGTTGTTAGGCAATCTAAAAAGATTCATGTTTTGGGAGAGTCTTTGGACTCGATCCCTGGAGGACATGAACCTGATCTCCGGACATATGACAAAGCACTCCAAGATAAAGATGCAGCATCTTTGCAAAGAATACAGAATTAGAATATATGTATTCTAATAGAGTCTGGAAGCTTATAAAATCACCAAATGGTGTAAAAGCCATTGGGTGAAAATAAGCTTACAATAGGAAAAGAAGGATAGACAGGAAGGTGGAAACTTTCAAAGCAAGGCTTGTTGAAAAAGGAAACTTTTTCACCGGTAGCCATGCTTAAATCTATCCGGATTCTTTTATCTATGAGATTTAGCAAGTGGATGTCAAGACAGCTTTCCTTAATGGAAGTCTTGAAGAAAACATCCATATTTAGCAATCAGAAGGGTTCATTGCAAAGAGCAAAGAGCATCTTGTGTGTAAGCTCAATCAGTCTATGGACTGAAGTTAAGTTTTAAGGTCTTGGTACATCCGGTTTAATAAAGTAATCCAGACCTATGGATTTATTTTATAACCGAATGAGTTTTGTGTATACAAGAAGTGTGAAGGAAACGTGGTGGTATTTCTTGTACTATACGTAGATAACATTTTTGGTAGTTGGAAACAATATCAAAGTGTTGTCAGAAGTAAGGGTATGGTTGTCCAAATAATTCGATATGAAGGACTTGGGAGAATGCTTATATTCTTGGGATCAAAGGGATCCCAAGAAAAGAATATATTTAACTTATCCCAAGCTTCATATATCGAAACAATCCTTGCTCGTTTTAAGCATGCAAAACTCCAAGAAAGGTTTCTTATTTTTTTTTAGCATGGAGTAACTTTATCTAAAGAGATGTCTCCATAGACATCAAAGGAGATAGAGGAAATGAAGACAGTTTCTTATGCTTCGGTTGTCGGAAGCCTAATGTATGCTATGCACGAGATCAGAAATCTGTTTTGCTAAGGGCATAGTCAGCAGATATCAAAGTAACCCTGGACAAGGACATTGGAATGTAGTAAAGCATATATTGAAGTACCTTAGAGGCACTAGAGTATTATGCTAGCTTACAAGGAGAATAATTTGGTCCCTGTGGGTTGCACGGATTTTGATCTCCAATCGGATAGGGACAATAGTAAGTCGACCTCCGGGTTTTGTGTTTACTTTAGGAGGTAAAACCATAACTATGGAGGAGTATTAAGCATAGGTGCTTTTCAGACTCCACTATGGAAGTTGAGTATGTGGCAGCCTCAGAGGCAGCCATAGAAGATGAATGACTCAGTAACCTCAACATGGACATAGATATGATTTCTGGTTTGTCCAAATATTATTACAATTTATTGTAATAATAGTGGTGCAGTAACAAACTCGAAGAAACCATGAGTCCATAAGGCAAGTAAATACAATAGAGCGCAAGTACCACCCAATACGAGAAATCGTATAAACGAGGAGAAGTTGTTGTCGCCTAGATTGCATCAGATGATTGTTGGTTGCTACTCGGAAAACCTAGAGGTTCCATTGTACAAAAATTTTGTACAAAGGTCTGAACCTTTTCCTAGCTACCATGTGTTCTTTTAAATTAAATTTTGGATCGCCTGCGGAACTTAACACGTTTGATCCAAAACTTAATCTATTCGTTCTTTTAGGTTTTGACTTGGGTCTCCTGCAGAACTTAACACGTTCGACCCAAATCACCTTAAGTTATTAATTCCATTAAATATTAATTTCCATAATTGGTTCCCAGTACTGACGTGGCGAGGCACATGGCCTTCTTGGATATGAGAGCAACCACCACCGACTAGACAAAACCTTTTATGGAAAGCTAATATTTAATTTCCTAAAATAACTTTAGGTTAACCGAAAAGAACAATCAAATCACAAGGGAAAGAAAAACAAAAGAACACTATATCGAAAACAAATTCGAAACTCTAGAATCGTATGCCTCTTGTATTTAGTATTATTTCCAAAAATAACTAGTATGATGCGGAAACAAAAATTACTAGTATACCTTTTAGAAAGACCTCTTGATCTTCTACTGTATTCCTCTTCTAACCTCGGACGTTGTGTGGGCAACGATCTTCCGAGATGAGAATCACCAAGCACCTTCTTCTTCCTTACAAGTTTCGGCCATCAAAACTTCTCCTAGGATGAAGAGGTTCGGCCACCACCACCATGCTCCAAGGGATGCTAGAAAAGAGGCTTCTTTTCTCTCCTTCTTCTCCTTCTTAGATCCGGCCACCAAAGCTATCTCCACCATGAGAAGGTTTCGGCCACACAAAGGAGAGGAGAGGAAAGAAAGGGCCGACCACACCCATGGAGAAAAGAGAGGAAAAATAGAATAGAGTCGTTAGCCTTGAAGCCTCCTCTACCCCCTCTTTTATAATCCTTGGTCTTGGCAAAATAAGGAAAATTTAATAAAAACTTCCTTAATTCTTTTGCCATTGAAAAGGAAAATTTATTTAATTAAAATAATTTTCTCTTTTCAAATTATAATGGCCGGCCACTCTTCTCCCCAAAACAAGGAGAGTTTTAATTAAAACAAAAATTAAAACTTCCTAATTTGTTTCTAGAAATTTATAAAATTTCTCCAATAATTTTAATCCTTCATGATTGGTTAATAAAAGAAATTTTATAAATTAAAATCTTTCTTTTAAACATGTGGATAATTTCCAAAAGGAAAGTTATCTCTAAAATTAAAATCTCCTTTCAATCTACAAATAAGGAAAGATATTAAATCTTTTCTTAATCTTTTTAGAAACTAATAAAAGAGAATTTTTAATTTTTAAACTTTCTTTTAAATCATGAATATAATTAAAAGGAAAGTTTTTACCAAAATTAAAATCAACCTTTTAATCTACAAATAAGGAAAGAGATTTTAACTCTTCTCTTAATCTTTTGTAGAATCTTATAAAAGGAAGGATTTAAATTTTTAAACTCTCTTTTAAATTATATTATCCACATAAGAAAAATTTTAAAATTAAAATTCCTTTTTATTTTAATAGGGACGGCCACATGAATTCACCCATGAACATACCCATGGCCGGCCCTAGCTTGGTCTCCAAGCTAGCTTGGCCGGCCCCTATAGGATGGGTAAGAAGGTGGGTATAGTACTCTATAATTAAGAGACTACGATAGGGACCGAGAGGAGGAATTGGTTTTGGTCTCCCGATAAAATTAAGCATCCCGTGCTCGCCCCGAACACACAACTTAATTTTATCAATAATAATTCATTCCACTAGAGAACTATTATTGAACTACCGCACCAATCCCAAATTACATTTTGGGCTCCTTCTTATCATGAGTGTGTTAGTCTCCCTGTGTTTAAGATAACAAATGTCCACTAATTAAGTAAGTTACTGACAACTCACTTAATTAATATCTAGCTCCAAGAGTAGTACCACTCAACTTCATCGTCATGTTGGACTAAGTCCACCTGCAGGGTTTAACATGACAATCCTTATGAGCTCCTCTTGGGGACATTCTCAACCTAGATCACTAGGACACAGTTTCCTTCTATAATCAACAACACACACTATAAGTGATATCATTTCCCAACTTATCGGGCTTATTGATTTATTGAACTAAATCTCACCCATTGATAAATTAAAGAAATAAATATCAAATATATGTGCTTGTTATTATATTAGGATTAAGAGCACACACTTCCATAATAACTGAGGTCTTTGTTCCTTTATAAAGTCAGTATAAAAGGAACGACCTCAAATAATCCTACTCAATACACTCTAAGTGTACTAGTGTAATTATATAGTTAAGATAAACTAATACCTAATTACACTACGACCTTCCAATGGTTTGTTCCTTTCCATCTTGGTCGTGAGCCACTGTTTATAATTTATAAGGAACCGATAACATGATCTTCTGTGTGTGACACCATACACCATGTTATCTACAATATAAATTAATTGAGCAACACATTTATCATAAATGTAGACATTTGACCAATGTGATTCTTATTTCTAGATAAATGTTCATACCAAAAGCTAGGCTTTTAGTATACACTCTAACAATGATGACCTATAGATCCTTTCACTAAGGCCCTTAAGGCAAGAGCTTTTGATGGGCATGTTGAAGGGTTGGGAATCAGATGTATGGCAACAGATATGACAGCTTAGTCTTTTAGTATAAGTGGGAGATTGTTAGAGTGTATACTAAAAGCCTAGCTTTTGACATAAACATATATCTAAAAATAAGAATCACATTGGTCAAATATCTACATTTATGATAAATGTAGTTGTTCAATTAATTTATATTGTAGATAACATGGTGTGTGGTGTCACATACAGAGGATTATGTTATCAGCACCTTATAAATTATAAACAGTAGCTCACGACCAAGATGGAAAGGAACAAACCATTGGAAGGTCGTAGTGTAATTAGGTATTAGTTTATCTTAACTATATAATTGCACTAGTACACTTAATTAGAGTGTATTGAGTAGGACCATTAGAGTTCGTTTCTTTTTATACTGACTTTATAAAGGAACAAAGACCTCAGTTATTATGGAAGTGTGTGCTCTTAATCCTAATATAATAACAAGCACATATATTTGATATTTATTTCTTTAATTTATCAATGGGTGAGATTTAGTTCGATAAATCAATAAGCCCGATAAGTTGGGAAATGATATCACTTATAGTGTGTGTTGTTGATTATAGAAGAAAATTGTGTCCTAGTGATCTAGGTTGATAATGTCCCCAAGAGGAGCTCATAAGGATCGTCATGTTAAACCCTGCAGGTGGACTTAGTCCGACATGACGATAAGGTTGAGTGGTACTACTCTTGGACTAAGATATTAATTAAGTGAGTTGTCAGTAACTCATTTAATTAGTGGACATTCATTATCTTAAACACAGGAAGACTAACACACTCATAATAAGAAGGAGCCCAAAATGTAATTTGGGATTGGTGCGGTAGTTCAATAATAGTTCTTTAGTGGAATGAATTATTATTGATGAAATTAAGTTATGTGTTCGGGGCGAACACGCCAAAACCAATTCCTCCTTTCGGCCCCTATCGTAGCCTCTTGTATATAGAGATTTATACCCACCACATACCCACCTTCTTACCCAGCCTAATGGGGCCGGCCAAGCTAGCTTGGAACCTAAGCTAGGGCCGACCAAGACCAAGTGGATGAGCCAAGTTGGTGGCCGGCCAAAACTTGGGTCCCAAGCTTAGGTGGCCGGCCACTAGAATATTAAAAAGGATTTTTATTAAAATTATTTCTTATGTGGATATCATGGTTTTAAAAGAGAGTTTAAAATTTAAATCTTTCCTTTTATAGCTTTTTACAAAAGATTAAGAAAAGATTTGAAATCTTTCCTTATTTGTAGATTAAAAGGTGTTAGTTAGAGCCCTAGAGCCCTAGAGCCAATCATTTGATGATTGTATTTTGGACTTGTTGTATCATATTCTATATAAATAAAGACATTTGGTTTTTGGTTATTATACTTACTTGTATTGGTGCCAAATAAACTAAGTATAATAACGTCCTTGAGTAGACGGTTCTCACCTATGTCAATCGGTTAGTTGAACCGATAGTGAGATGATATAGGGAACACTACTCTTAATCATTCCTAGTCGAGTATTAACATTCAGGGACAATGTTAATGCAATAAGACTAGCATGTAGGTCAACTCGATGACTTGATCTCACAAGTCATGGATATAGAGATATCAAGTTGACACATGGGTATGCATTAGAGAATGTATACTGAATGACCCGCCATGAGAAAGTATCATGGATCGTTATATGAGTGTCATATACTTTCTCATGTGGCTATTAGTATGACTACTAGTCCTTAGACCTGAAGTCACCATAGATCCCTACATAAGGAGTTATGTACTTTGGTTTCGTCAAACGTCACCCGTAACTGGGTGGACCATAAAGACGATTACTAGGTATGTAACAAATTATGCGGAGGGATGTGAGTGATGTAGATGAGATCTATCCCTCCTATATGATGGGAGAGACATCAGTATTCTTGATAGAGTGAGACCACGAAGTGCATGACCATGCCCATATGAGTCAATATAGGATATTGAGCTCATTTGATTTAGTGAGTCTACTTGGAGTTCAAGATTTAGATTGATTAGAAGATGACACGGTCTATGCCTCACATTGATCAATCTAGATGTCTAGGATAGAAGGACACTTGTCATATATTGTGAGGAGTCACAATTAGTAGTCACAAGGTGATGTTGGATCTCAACATTCTTGTAACTTGGGTAGTAATGATGTATTGCTAGATACCGCTCATTACTTATGTTTCTAAATGAGTTTAGGGGCATTGCCAACGTTACAAGAACCTATTGGGTCACACACAAAGAATAAGTGGATGGAGATTAGGTTCATATGATGAACCAAGAGGATTAGATTCATTTGATGAATCAAATTGGATTAAGAGTAATCCTAATTGGGCTAATTGAGTTGGACTCAAGTTGATTTATGTGTTCAATGAGTCTAATTTAGATTATGACTCATTGAATCAATTTAATTAAATGAATTAGATTCATTATATTAAATTGGCTTGAATTAAATGGTTGGATTAGATCAACCATGAGAGAGATTAAGTCAAGTTTGACTTGACTTGAGAGAAAGATGAAGAGTCAAGTTTGACTTGACTTTATGCCACCTCATTGGTGAGTTGGCATTAAGTGGACCAATGATGATGCTCCATATCATCATGGTTACTTAAGTGAAGTGTCACCTCATGGGAGTTACCAAGAGTTGTGACTCTTGGTATCCTATGGAGGTTACAAACCACTTAATTAGATGAAAAGAGTTTCATTTTTACAAGTGTAACTTTCATTCAAGTGATCTTCCTCCTCCTAAGCTCTCTTCTTGCTCCTTCTCTTCTCTTGGTCGTGGGTTTCAAGCAAGGGAGAAGAAAGGAGAGTGAATCTAATCCAAGAAGAAAGGTTAGTGAAAGTCACATAGAGATTTTAGAGGAGTGTGTTCTCTTCTTTTCCTTTCTTCTTCTTCCAATCCTACCCGAGAGCCCTAGAGAGTGCTAGCACACTTGTGGTGCTCTCTTCTCCATCCTTAAGTGTTAGAGAACATTTCTTGTTCGTGTGGATATCACTAGAGAGTTGTCTACGTTGACAACTTCGAGATCCGGCGTACCGTTGGACGAGCGGGATTTGCGAGGGCACGCTTCAAAGGTATAAAATGTTTTTCCCTTGTAGATCTACTGTAGATCACGGATCCAATGGCTAGGGGGTTTCGGGGTTTCCGCAACGCGAAAAAGCGATTTACGCGGCCCGAAAAACCCAACAGTGGTATCAGAGCCACGTGCGAAACGAGTACGAGTTTAGATTCATATTTTTATGAGAAATATAGATCTGTAAAATTTCTGTAAATTCATTTTTTTTTATAGTTTTATGGGTAAGTTTCTCATAGAAGCGAAGCACAAGTGTTTCGGCGCTTGTAGGCTTCCGCTACCGGGAAGATTTTTCCAAAACGGCCAAGTTTCGCCCCAAAACCTTTTGGGACAGCGGGATAAGGTGTTGTTAGATCGCAATGGAACCCTCACGATGGTTAGATCCCGGGTAGGGGCGCTGCCCCTGGCCCCGCAAGGGGATTCGTTCCGCGATTGCGCCCGAAAACCGCTAAACGGAACCGTCGGAAAATTATACTCGTAAAAATTGTAAAAATTATAGAAAAATTACAGAAAATTATAGAAATATATAATTTTGAATTATATATTATTTTTGTGATAGTCATGGCCCAAAGACCCAATTTGATTGGATAATTCGTGTTGTAATTCATAATATGGCCTACGTGCCGTGATGTGATGTGCGTGTTGTATGTTTTTATTTTACGCGACCTGCGCATCGTGCCTTTCTCTTTAATTCTTGTTGTAAATTAGATTTAGACTCGAATGTAACTCGAGTTTCAAAATGTAATGTAAATTTTGAAGCGGTGGAAAGGTCCACTCGAGACGGAGTTACGAGGAGTGCGCGAGCAATACGAGGTGGTCAAAGGAAGGAGCTTGAGAAGCTGTTGACCTTAGGTTGACCATCCGATCTTCTCATTGGATTGAGAAGATCGTAGTAGGGCCATGACATAATCACAAAATTATTTGATTAATTATTTAATTAATTGTTTTGTGTGTATGTGATACATGCTAGTTAATTAAGTAATTAATTAGTGTCTTACGATTAGATTAGATCTAAGTCGTGCACATAATGCACCCTTCGATTAGATTAGATCTATCGAGTATATGATACACATCATCGTTTAGATTAGATCTAAATCACATCAACTCGTAATGCCTACCATGCCGTGATACCTACCACTACCTCGATCGCATGTTGTTGTTGAATCTGCCAAAGCAGAGCAACACATACTATTTTGGTAGGGTACGGAGGGACAATCTTGGTCCCGTCTATCAACGCATGGGTGAGTACAACTCAATTAGATTGAGTATTCCTAGTTAACTCGGTTGGATCGAATATAACTATAGGCATTCTTCTAACGGTTGGAAAGATAGGTCAAAATCATATATATATTAACTCTCGGGCGTATTAGCCAAAGCTAACTCGAGTTTTAATATAAATGTGGATATTGATCCTATAAACAAGAGTTGCATAGAGATGTAATTGGTAATCGTTACCTACCGATCATACTTCTTGGGCGTATTAGCCAAAGCTAACTCAAGGGTTAGTATGATGTGGATCTTGTCCCACATGAATTATACAATTCAGTGGGAGCATCATTTAGTTAAAGACCTAATTAAATGATTAAAAATATGATATTTATTTCTGCATTTATTTCTATTGTAGATTACCATGACGTCGAATACGAACACCTTCTCTCTACGATCTGTCCTTAAGAAGGACAAGCTCAACGGAGCAAATTTCCTGGACTGGTACAGGAACCTGAGAATAGTTCTCACCCAAGAACGTAAATTGTACGTTCTGGAGCAGCCCATTCCGGAGGCTCCTCCTGCCACTGCCAGGCGAGCAGACCGAGATGCTTACAAGAAGCATCAAGATGACGCATTAGATGTGTCCTGTCTTATGCTCGCGACCATGAACTCTGAGATTCAGAAGCAACATGAGTTGATGGGCGCTTACGATATGGTTGAACATCTTTGTCACCTATATCAAGGACAAGCAAGGCACTGGAAGAGGAACTCCAAAGAATACCTGGAAGATCTTACGAAGAAGAGAAATAAGATTTCTACTTCAGGTATACATGTTATAGAAGTCAATCTCTCTATTTCTTCATCGTGGGTATTAGATACCGGATGTGTTTCGCACATTTGTACTAATGTACAAGCGCTAAGAAATAGCAGGGCATTGACGAAGGGTGAGATAGACCTATGAGTAGGCAATGGAGCATGGGTTGCTGCTATTGCTGTAGGAACTTACCATCTATCTCTGCCCTCTGGGCTTGTACTAGAATTAGATGATTGTTGTTATGTGCCTGCTTTAACTAAGAACATTATATCTGTTTCTTGTTTGGACAAGAAAGGTTTTTCGTTTATAATAAAGAACAAATGTTGTTCCGTCTATTTAAACGAAATGTTCTATTGTAGTGCACCTCTGATAAACGGACTCTATATTCTAGACCTTGAGAGCCCTATCTATAACATAAATACCAAGAGGTTCAAGTCAAATGACCCGAACCAAACCTTTCTCTAGCACTGTCGCTTAGGTCATATAAATGACAAGCGCTTATCCCAGCTCCATAAGGATGGTTTGCTGGACTCATTTGATTTTGAATCATATGAGATATGCGAGTCATGCCTACGAGGCAAGATGACCAAGACTCCCTTTAGTGGGCACAGCGAAAGAGCGACTGATTTGTTAGGACTCATACATAGTGATGTATGTGGCCCTTTCAATGTTACTGCTAGAGGCGGTTATAGATACTTCATCACATTTACTGATGACTTCAGTAGATATGGTTATGTGTACTTGATGACACATAAGTCTGAATCCTTTGAAAAGTTCAAAGAATTCAAGAATGAAGTACAGAACCAGCTTGGCAAGAGTATTAAGATACTTCGATCCGATCGAGGTGGAGAATACCTTAGCCATGAGTTTCGTGACTATCTAGCAGAGTGTGGGATCCTATCCCAACTCACTCCTCCTAGAACACCACAGTGAAATGGTGTATCCGAAAGGAGGAATCGTACCCTATTAGATATGGTGTGATCTATGATGAGTCACACAGATCTTCCGACATACCTTTGGAGTTATGCTCTAGACACGGCAGCTTTTATACTCAACCGAGTTCCATCCAAGGCCGTGATAAAGACACCATATAGGATATGGACTGGGAGAGATGCCCAGGTGTCTTTTATGAGGATTTGGGGTTGTGAGGCTTACGTTCGACGTCAAGTCTCAGACAAGTTAGGACCCAAATCCGACAAGTGCTATTTTATTGGATATCCCAAGGAAACTAAGGGATATTACTTCTACATTCCCAGTCAGCACAAGGTAGTTGTGGCAAAGACTGGGGTCTTTCTAGAAAGGGACTTTGTTTCTAGAAAGACTAGTGGGAGCGCGTTCGATCTTGAAGAAGTTCAAGATGCGAACAATAGCATTGAAGCCTCGATAGAAGTTGAACTGAAACCACAAAGTGTTGTGGATGATGTTGTTCCACAAAGAGTTGAGGAACGACAACCAGTTCAAGTAGACATACCTCTTCACAGATCTGATAGGGTACGTCGTCAGCCTGAGAGATACTCATTTCTCTTGTCTGACCATGATGACATTGTGCTCATAGAGGATGAGCCTACCACCTATCAGGAAGCTGTGATGAGACCAGATTCCTAGAAATGGCTAGAGGCTATGAGATCCGAAATATAATCCATGTACACCAACCAAGTATGGACTTTGGTTGATCCACCTAAAGGGGTAAAACCCATTGGGTGTAAGTGGGTCTTTAAGAGAAAGACTGACATGGATGGACTTATCTATAAGGGTCGTTTGGTAGCTAAAGGTTTCAAACAGATTCATGGTATTGACTATGATGAAACCTTCTCTCCAGTAGCGATGTTTAAATCCATTCGGATCATGCTTGCTATTGCAGCCTACCATGACTATGAGATATGACAGATGGATGTCAAAACTGCGTTTCTGAATGGAAACCTGCTCGAGGATGTGTACATGACACAACCTGAGGGTTTTGTAGATCCACAGCATACTAGCAGAGTATGCAAGCTGCATAGGTCCATTTATGGACTAAAGCAAGCTTCTCGAAGCTGGAATCTTCGATTCGATGCAGTTTGGTTTCATCAAGAACGAAGATGAGCCTTGTGTCTATAAGAAGGTTGTAGGGGATATAGTTGTCTTCCTCATATTGTATATGGATGACATACTACTCATTGGGAAGGATATCCCTATGCTTCAATCTGTCAAGACTTGGCTAGGGAGTTGCTTCTCAATGAAGGACTTAGGTGAGGCATCCCGCATTCTAGGGATACAGATCTATAGAGATAGATCTATGAGATTGCTTGGCCTAAGTCAGAGTACATACATTGACAAGGTACTCCTATGGTTTGCCATGCAGAACTCCAAGAAGCGATTTCTGCCGATGTCACATGGCGTGAGTCTTTCGAAGACTCAAGGTCCCTCTTCTAGAGAGGAGAGAGACCGCATGGATCAGATCCCTTATACCTCAGCCATAGGATCGATCATGTACGCAATGCTATGTACTCGACCTGATGTCTCGTATACTTTGAGCATGACGAGCAGATACCAGTCAGATCCAGGTGAAAGTCACTGGATAGCGGTCAAGAATATTCTTAAGTACTTAAGAAGGACTAAAGAATATTTCTTGATATATGGAGACAATGATGAGCTAGCTGTAAAGGGTTACAATGATGCTAGCTTCCAGACCGACCAGGATGACTATAGATCGCAGTCGGGGTTCGTGTTTTGCATTAATGGTGGTGTTGTGAGCTGGAAGAGTTCGAAGCAGGACACAGTAGCTGATTCTATGACAGAGGCCGAGTATATTGCTGCATCAGAGGATGCAAAGGAGACAGTTTGGATTCGCAAGTTCATCACTGAACTTGGGGTGGTTCCTAGCATTGCTGACCCTATTAAGCTCTATTGTGACAACAATGGAGCTATAGCACAGGCGAAGGAACCTTGCTCACACCAGCGGACCAAACACATACTACGGCGCTTCCATCTCATTCGAGAGATCATCGAGAGAGGAGATGTGAAAATTTGCAGAGTACCTACAGAGGCTAACATCGCAGATCCCTTGACCAAGGCTTTGGCATAGAGGAAGCATGATGGTCACACTAGGTCATTTGGGCTTAGAGCCTACACTGATTGGCACAAGTGCTAGTGGGATATTGTTAGCTAGAGCCCTAGAGCCCTAGAGCCAATCATTTGATGATTGTATTTTGGACTTGTTGTATCATATTCTATATAAATAAAGGCATTTGGTTTTTGGTTATTATACTTACTTGTATTGGTGCCAAATAAACTAAGTATAATAACGTCCTTGAGTAGACGGTTCTCACCTATATCAATCGGTTAGTTGAACCGATAGTGAGATGATATAGGGAATACTACTCTTAATCATTCCTAGTAGAGTATTAACATTCAGGGACAATGTTAATGCAATAAGACTAGCATGTAGGTCAACTCGATGACTTGATCTCACAAGTCATGGATATAGAGATATCAAGTTGACACATGGGTATGCATTAGAGAATGTATACTGAATGACCCGCCATGTGAAAGTATCATGGATCGTTATATGAGTGTCATATACTTTCTCATGTGGCTATTAGTATGACTACTAGTCCTTAGACCTGAAGTCACCATGGTTCCCTACATAAGGAGTTATGTACTTTGGTTTCGTCAAACGTCACTCGTAACTGGGTGGACCATAAAGGCGATTACTAGATATGTAACAAATTATGTGGAGGGATGTGAGTGATGTAGATGGGATCTATCCCTCCTATATGACGGGAGAGACATTAGTATTCTTGATAGAGTGAGACCACGAAGTCCATGACCATGCCCAAATCAGTCAATATAGGATATTGAGCTCATTTGATTGAGTGAGTCTACTTGGAGTTCAAGATTTAGATTGATTAGAGGATGACACGGTCTATGCCTCACATTGATCAATCTAGATGTCTAGGATAGAAGGACACTTGTCATATATTGTGAGGAGTCACAATTAGTAGTCATAAGGTGATGTTGGATCTCAACATTCTTGTAACTTGGGTAGTAATGATGTATTGCTAGATACCGCTCATTACTTATGTTTCTAAATGAGTTTAGGGGCATTGCCAACATTACAAGAACCTATTGGGTCACACACAAAGAACAAGTGGATGGAGATTAGGTTCATATGATGAACCAAGAGGATTAGATTCATTTGATGAATCAAATTGGATTAAGAGTAATCCTAATTGGGCTAATTGAGTTAGATTCAAGTTGATTCATGTGTTCAATGAGTCTAATTTAGATTATGACTCATTGAATCAATTTAATTAAATGAATTAGATTCATTATATTAAATTGGCTTGAATTAAATGGTTGGATTAGATCAACCATGAGAGAGATTAAGTCAAGTTTGACTTGACTTGAGAGGAAGATGAAGAGTCAAGTTTGACTTGACTTTATGCCACCTCATTGGTGAGTTGACATTAAGTGGACCAATGATGATGCTCCATATCATCATGGTTATTTAAGTGAAGTGTCACCTCATGGGAGTCACCAAGAGTTGTGACTCTTGGTATTCCATGGAGGTTACAAACCACTTAATTAGATTAAAAGAGTCTCATTTTTGCAAGTGTAACTTTCATTCAAGTGATCTTCCTCCTCCTAAACTCTCTTCTTGCTCCTTCTCTTCTCTTGGTCGTGGGTTTTAAGCAAGGGAGAAGAAAGGAGAGTGAATCTAATCCAAGAAGAAAGGTTAGTGAAAGTCACATAGAGATTTTAGAGGAGTGTGTTCTCTTCTTTTCCTTTCTTCTTCTTCCAATCCTACCCGAGAGCCCTAGAGAGTGCTAGCACACTTGTGGTGTTCTCTTCTCCATCCTTGAGTGTTAGAGAATACTTCTTGTTCGTGTGGATATCACTAGAGAGTTGTCTACGTTGACAATTTCGAGATCCGACGTATCGTTGGACGAGCGGGATTTGCGAGGGCACGCTTCAAAGGTATAAAATGTTTTTCCTTTGTAGATCTACTGTAGATCATAGTTTGAAACTCGTACTCGTATTTTTGAAAGTTTTCTTCGCACGGATCCAATGGCTAGGGGGTTTCGGGGTTTTCGCGACGCGAAAAAGCGGTTTTCGCGGCCCGAAAAACCCAACAAAAGGTGGATTTTAATTTTAAGAAAACTTTCCTTTTTAACCATGTTCATAATTTAAATGAGAGTTTAAAATTAAATATTCTCTTTTATAAGTTTCTACAAAAAATTAAGAAAAGATTTGATATCTTTTCTTATTTGTAGTTTGAAAAGAGATTTTAATTTTTAGAGATAACTTTCCTTTTTGGAAATTATCCACATGTTTAAAAGAAAGATTTTAATTTATAAAATTTCCTTTTTATAACCCACCATGAAGGGAAAAATTATTGGAGAAATTTTTTATAAATTTCTGGAAACAAATTAGGAAGTTTTAATTTTTGTTTTAATTAAAACTCTCCTTGTTTTGGGGAAATAAGTGGCCGGCCATGTAATAATGAAAAGGAAATTGTTTTTTAATTAAATAAAATTTTCCTTTTCATGGCAAAAGAACTAAGGAAGTTTTTAATTAAATTTCCTTATTTGCCAAGACCAAGGAATATAAAAGAGGAGGTAGAGGTGCCTTCATGATGAACGATTCTATTATTTTTTCTTCCTCTCTTTTCTTCCTTGATGGTGGTCGGCCCTATTATTTTTCCTTCTTCCTTTTCTTTCTTCTTCATTGGCCGGACCTTGTAATCTCATGGAGTTTGAAGATGGCCGGATTTTAGCATGGAGAAGAAGGAGAGAAAGGAAGCACATCTATTCATGGAATATTTGTGGTGGCTGAATCATGCTTGGAGAAGAAGGTGGCTTAGGTGGATTCTCATCTCGGTATATCGTTGCCCACATAATGTCCGGGATAAGAAGAGGAATACGGTAGAAGATCAAGAGGTCGTTGCATACAAAAGGAAGGTATAATTAGTAATTAATTTCGGCATCATACTAGTTGTATTTCTTTTGTATGAATTCCAAACACAAGAGGCATTAGATTCTAGATTTTTGGATTTGTTTCGAAGATGTGTTTCTTTTGTTTTGTTTTTTGAATTTGTGATTCGATTGTTCTTTTTGGTTAACCTAGAGTTATTTAAGGAAATTAAATATTAGCTTTCCTTAAAAGGCTTTGTCTAGGCGGTGGTGGTTGCTCCCATATCCAAGAAGGCCATGTGCCTCGCCATGCAGTCCTGGAAGCTAATTTTGGAAATTAATATTTAATGAAATTAATAGCATAGGTGGATTTGTGTCAATAGTGTAAAGTTCCGCTTGCGATTCAAATCTAAACCATTAAGAACAGATAAGTTAAATTTGGAATCAATGATGTTAAGTTCCGTCTGCGATTCTTAATTTAATTTCTAAAGAACACAATAGGTCATTTAAGGAAAGGTTCGACACTTGTACAAAAAAATTTTGTACAGTGGAACCGGTACATTTTCCTAGGACTAACCAACACGGCCGAGCGTATATAAGCACATTGGTGCTAGCTCGGCCTTCACTCGGTCGGTAATATACTAAAGACTGTATAAAGCTAAGTGCCTTTAAGCTCAGTCGGGCTTTGTCCGGCCGAGCGCATATAAACACATTGGTGCTCGCTCGGCCTTCGCTCGGCCTTCACTCGGCCGGTAATATAATCACATTGTGTTGGTTCTATTGTCTTAGCCTTTTTTCTCTTCCCTTTAGCCTGATGTTTTGGCTTCCTCTTAATATCTTTCTTGGAGGAGTCTACTAACATCACAGTTTTCTGTTCACTCTTAACAGAAGGCTCCACAATCTTGAGCATATTTATCATCTCAGGGATGGTCGATTCCAAATTGTTCATCTGATAGTTCATCATAAATTATGAATGAATTTTTGGTAAACTATGTAGAATTAAGTCAATACTTAACTCATGATCCATCATAAAATCGAGTGATGCTAAAAGCTCTATGTCGTCGTTCATCTTTAATACGTATTATACTACAGATGAACCCTCCTGCATCTTTAAACAAAAGAGAAGCTTGAAGACCTCGAACCTTTCAGATCTAGCTTGCTCATCAAATAGCTCACGAAGATGATAGACAATATCATAAGCATCCAAATGCTCATGCTATTTATATAATACAGGAGTCATAACAGCTAGCATGATGCAACTAGCAAGTACAGAATCATCCTTATGTTTTTGAAGGGTCAACAGTTGGTCTGTAGTTGCATCGGAATCAAGACTGGTGGGAAGAAGCTGATCAAGGACATAAGCTAGCTTCTCAGCTTTGAGAACAATTCTCAAATTTTAAAACCAGTCCAAGAAGTTCGGCTCAGTCAGTTTGTTCGAGTCCAAAATCGAACGGAGATTAACAGAAGTCATAATTAAATAATTAACCTAGAAATAAAAAAATGAGAATGTATAAGAGATATGATTTTATTTATGTAAATAATTTACATAAAAGCCTGCTTATTTATCAAATTTAAATATTCTTATTTTGAATTCGGGAGATGATAGGTTTTCTCCAAGTGAGTTGATATCCACCATAGATAAGAATAACCTTGACTTTGGCCAACAAGCCATTCTTAGCTATAACGGTAGATAACATATTTACAGATTATATATCACTTATATGCAACTATCATATTATGCTAGCAACTAATTGATTTTCGCATAAATATCGGGTTGTTAATACATTAACAAGTATACATCAAATGCAGATCACTCAACTTCACCTCTATCCACACTGATTTTGGCTTTGGCACAATAAATCAACGCTTGAAGTTTAAAACCAACCCATTAATTATGAGATTGCATCTCTATGGTTTGAACATGTTTAATTTCAAGTTGAGCTTAACTTTTGACAACAACTCAAATAAGAACTTAAACTTTGGTTCTTACTATATTAACGGAAAGTGTAGGTTTTAATATTGAGTAAGGGATTTAGGTCTCATCTACATCATGCAAAATTCTATCTACATGACATTACATGCATGAGATAAATGATGACATGACATGTCACAAACATGACATAAATGATGATATGACACATCACACGTATGACATAGCATGACACATCATACATATGGTAAGATCTAATCACATCACACACATGATAAAATCTAATCATGTCATAATTAATGCATCTACATGACATATAATATGGTATGTTCATGGAATAAATTTACATATGTTATAATTCTATTTTAGAAATAAAAATATGTTATAAATCTGATTTTAATAAATCAAGATTTATCTAATCAAATTAAGAAATCCGTTTCCAAATTTAATTAATATATCTCATCTAGAATCTTCTATCAATCAAGAATTTTAAATTATTTTGAAAATAAACTTTCAAATTAATTTCCTAACCATTTAAGAAATAAATAATTAATATTTCTTAATTTATTATAGAATAATTCAAATCTAGATTCTTTTTATGATTTTTTAAATCTTTTTAAATTTGATATTTCCTCATAATTTAGGAAACTTTCCAAAAATAAAATATTTTAATAAGTCTAAAATTCTAAAAAATATTAATTCTATAATTTAATTTAGAATATCTCAAATTTGGATTTTTTTAATGATTTTTTAAATCTTTCCAAATTTGATATTTCCTAACTATTTAGGAAACTTTCCAAAAATAGAATATTTTAATGAATTCAAAAATTCTAGAAAAGATTAATTCTATAATTTAATTTAGAATATCTCGGATCTGGATTTCTTTTTTAAAAAAATTTAGAATCTTTCCATATTTAATATTACTTAACAAATTAGGAAATTTTAAAAAAATAGAATATTTCTTAAAATTTCAAAAAATTCCATAAATGATAAATGATAATTTCTAAATTAACAAAATATTTCTAAATTTAATTTTTTGAAATTATATCCTAAACTTTCCAAAAATGAAATTTTTTTAATAATTTAGGAAACTTTCCAAAAATAGGAAAATCTTAATAATTCCAGAAAAATTCTAAAATTAATTTTAACATAAACTAAAAATCATAAAATAATTTTACAATCATTATGAAGCACAATCAGGCTCTGATATCATTGTTGGGATATGCTTGATGTAGTGTGTGCTAAAACATATTTTGTAAACATGCACAGTGAAAAATAAAATAATAATAATTTCTAAATTATTATATCACACGCATCACATGCATACAAGGATACAACATGTCAAACATGATTGCATAATTAAATTTTTACGAAAAGTAAATTTATGCTAGGTGTACCTTAGGAATGACCTGTAACAAGAAGGGCATCGACCATAGTGACATTGTCGAACCTCGCCTCTATTCTTATCCATATCAAGATCCTCAAAATAAGTCCTTGTGTACAAGCCTCTCCTTTAGAAGTTACTAGCCACGAGCGAAGAAGAGAGATCAAGAGAAAGAGGAAGAGAAGCACACAAGGGAGAGTTTTCTCCCTTGTGGTGGTCACAACAACAAGAGGGAGCCCCTCTTGTTGGCGGTGAGAAAGAGAGAGGGGAGAGGGAGAGGAGAAGAGAAATTGGATTAAGGTTTTCCAAAAACCTTACAAGCCAATTAATGATCTCATGTGTATAATCTTCTCTCAACCATATAAATATATAGTCCTCATTAATGAGTTGGATTAGAAAGTCCAAATCCAACCCATTATCCCTTAAAAAAAATTAGCCAAATAACTCCTTGGTTTGGTTCACAACTAAACCAAGTTGGTTCATGACTAATTCATGATTAAACCAAATATGGTCTAACTCTTTCATAAGAGATGTAGCCCATTCGCGCTTCCATTGTGACAAATATTTCCATATTTGTCTTATGTATGGTCCAACCAAATATTTATCTCTTGATCTAAGAGTCATATTTATTAACTTATTTTATGTCTTTTAGAGACTCGTTAGTGCGTGTGACCCAATAGGTTCCCAGTTTATCTTGGTCGTCCATAATTAACTACTTAATTATAGAATGATCATGAGTGGTACCTAGTAGTGCATTAATCCCCAATTATCTGAAAAAGCATTGTTAATCTTAGAATTAATTCTAAACACTTCAACAGCTACAGTGAGTTGTACCTCATTCCTTTCACTCGTCTTATACCCACTTGGTTCAGGACATGGTCTATGTATCTTATCCCCACTAGGCTGACTATGTCACAACTAGCCCAAGTAATACTTCCTCGTTATGAGGATTCAAATTACTCGTACATGTGTACAAGAGTCTTGCACTCTTAACATGTGATGCTTTGGCCAAAAACTTTGAGTAATAATCCTAATGAGTGACCATAGGATATACATCTCCTCGTAAGGAGCAGTGAATCCTCTGTGGGCTATCCAAACACCTTCGAGCACTTCAACTTATACCCAATCATCCCGGGTCCACACCTCAATGAGATGCTTGCTTAAGATGACAAAGTATAAGTCTCCATGACCAAGATGACTTGTATACCTCAAGTGGAAGGAAACTTGCACTCGTGATGTAGTAAGAACTTCACATACATATCTATATATATGTAGAAAACCATATAAAGTCTTACAATGAGTCATTCCAATGAACTAGTTACCATAACCAGCATCCACATTTAACTCTCGACATCCCAAATGTCTCTAGCTAGTGAGAAAATAGCTGCTTGGCCGAACCAAGGAGTATAATCCATGCTAGTCTTACAGAATTGATAATGTACGAATACATCAATTTGGCGACTAGGAAAATTTCAATATAATCATAATTGCATATGTAGAGATAATCACTAGTTGTGATCCAATCATAAATTCTCTCATGCTATGAATTATATTACGGACATTCAGTAAATGAGTTTAAGACAATCAAACATATAATATACACTTAAATTGTGAATCTATACTTATCAAATAAATAGAAAAAATCATAAGGCGATTGCCTTAGGAGATCCCTCAAATTCTAACAAAATGCACAGTGGAAAAACTAGTTTCTTTTCAGAAGATCCATGCGAAGGAAAACCATATACTAAGTTTTGTTAAAGGGAGTTACCTTTGTTGCGTAAACATGAACTCCTGACAGCAAGGATCTTAGTACGATCAAGTGTTCATGTCTCTTTCGGTATCCACACAAACAAGCCTTTTGTCCATCTCATAAACTCACAAAGTGGAGAAGAAAACCAACCAAGGTTGTGCTAACAACCCCAATGGAGGTTTCGGCTAAATGAAGAGAGGAGAGAAGAAGAAGAGCAAGAACATAAAATCTCATCATGAAAATGAATCAAAACCCCTTTTGTACTAATTCATGAAATTGCCTTAATGTCAATTGTCTTAATTGACATTAATATTTATCTTCATCCAATGCATGATCAATTTAAAATCGATCACCTTTTGCTCTTCATTCAATACATGATCAATTCTAAATTGAACACTCCTCTTCCTTGATGAATTCAAATTCATTAAGTCACTCAATGAGTCTAACTCATTAATCATCATAAATCCAAATTGACTCAATGAGTCCAATTTAAATTAGATTCAATCAAATAGTTGAATCTAATTGAGTTTAACTCAATGAGTCTAATTTTGGATTAAACTTAATCTAATGATCCATCATATAAACTCATCTCCAAATCAACTTGTTCTTTGTCTGTGACCCAATAGGTTCGCGTAACTTTGAAAATGTCTCTAAAACCATTTTAGATACATAAATAATGAGTGACATCTAGCAATATATCATTGCTACCCAAATGGCGAGAATGTCGAGATCTAACCTAACTTTTTCGTGTCTATTATCTTATATGACTCAATCCTTCTATCCTTGATATCTAGTTTGATCAATGAGGTATAGATCATGTCATCCTCTTATTAATTTTCATGTTTCTTGATCTTTAAGTAGACACACTCAATCAAATAAGCTCAATATCACATATTAACTCATTTGAACATGACCATGCATTCTTGTGTCCTACTAATCAAGGGGCCTATAGATATCACTTCTGTCATATGGAAGGGATATATTCCATCTATATCACTTACATCCCTTCACATAACTTATTGTATATAGTGATTGACTTTATAGTCTACCTTGTTACAGGTGACGTTTGTTGATACCAAAGTACACAATTCCTTATGTAGAGAATCGTAGTGACTTCAGGTATAAGGAATATTCATACCAATAGTATGAGAATGTTTGTGACACTTATATAATGATCCATGAAACATCTTATGATAGGTCATTTAGTACATATTCTCTAATATATACCCATGTGTCAACATGATATCTCATATTCATGACTTGTGAGATTAAGTCATCCATTGACCAACATGCTAGTCTCAATGCATTAATATTATCCTTATATATTAATGCTTGACTAGGAATAGTTAAGAGCAACATTCTATATATCCATAATATCCCACTATCAATTCAACCAATTGATATATTGTAGACTAAAATCTCCTACTCCAGGACATTATTATACTTATTCATTTAGCATTAAACTGAAGTAAATATAATAATCAACTTTGCCTTTTATTAATAAATGAAATATGATATAAAAAATATCCTTGTCAATCATCTCATAATTAGTAGTAGTGCTAATATTAAGAAAATAGTCTAATTTCAATCCATTAAGTCATGTTTAGTCGTGTTAACCATCCTTAACTCTAATAAATGCATTGATAAGTATTTAAGAATAATTTTTCTCGATGAAAATAAGAAAGGATTAGTTAAAGGGGACTAACTTGAAGTTTAGAAGGAGATTTAGTTTTAAAGTTGAATTTTGAACTTCAAAACTTCAATTTTAGTTTTCCTAAAGGTTTATGAACTCTAAATCATTATTGGTGCAATGATAGAAGTTGAGTGCATGTTTTAAAGGGAGGTCTTCCCTAAAGGCATGAAGTTGAGATACTCATTTCTCTTGTCTGACCATGATGACGTTGTGCTCATAGAGGATGAGCCTACCACCTATCAGGAAGCTGTGATGAGACCAGATTCCGAGAAATGGCTAGAGGCCATGAGATCCGAAATGGAATCCATGTACACCAACCAAGTATGGACTTTGGTTGATCCACCTGAAGGGGTAAAACCCATTGGGTGCAAGTGGGTCTTTAAGAGAAAGACTAACATGGATGGACTTATCTATAAGGGTCGCTTGGTAGCTAAAGGTTTCAAGCAGATTCATGGTATTGACTATGATGAAACCTTTTCTCCAGTAGCGATGTTTAAATCCATTTGGATCATGCTTGCTATTGCATCTTACCACGATTACGAGATCTGGCAGATGGACGTCAAAACCACGTTTCTGAATGGAAACCTACTCGAGGATGTGTACATGACACAACCTGAGGGTTTTGTAGATCCAAAGCATGCTAGCAGAGTATGCAAGCTGCATAGGTCCATTTATGGACTAAAGCAAGCTTCTCGGAGCTGGAATCTTCGATTCGATGATGCAATCAAACAGTTTGGTTTCATCAAGAACGAAGATGAGCCATGTGTCTACAAGAAGGTTGTAGGGGATATAGTTGTCTTCCTCATATTATATGTGGATGACATACTATTCATTGGGAAGGACATCTCTATGCTTTAGTCTGTCAAGACCTGGCTAGGGAGTTGCTTCTCAATGAAGGACTTAGGTGAGGCATCCTGCATTCTAGGGATACAGATCAATAGAGATAGATCTAAGAGATTGCTTGGCCTAAGTTAGAGTACATACATTGACAAGGTACTCCTACGGTTTGCTATGCAGAACTCCAAGAAGGAATTTCTGCCGATGTCACATGGCATGAGTCTTTCGAAGACTCAAGGTCCCTCTTCTAGAGAGGAGAGAGATCGCATGGATCAAATTCCTTATGCCTTAGCCATAGGATCGATCATGTACGCCATGCTATGTACTCGACCTGATGTCTCGTACGCTTTGAGCATGACGAGCAGATACCAGTCAGATCCAGGTGAAAGTCACTGGATAGCGGTCAAGAATATTCTTAAGTACTTAAGAAGGATTAAAGAATATTTCTTGATATATGGAGGCAATGATGAGCTAGCTGTAAAGGGTTACAGTGATGTTAGCTTCCAGACCGATCAGGATGACTATAGATCGCAGTCGGGGTTCGTATTTTGCATTAATGGTGGTGCTGTGAGCTGGAAGAGTTCGAAGCAGGACACAGTAGCTGATTCTACGATAGAGGCCGAATATATTGCTGCATCAGAGGCAGCAAAGGAGGCAGTTTGGATTCGCAAGTTTATCACTGAACTTGGGGTGGTTCCTAGCATTGCTGATCCTATCGAGCTCTATTGTGACAACAATGGAGCTATAGCACAGGCGAAGGAACCTCGCTCACACCAGCGGACCAAACACATACTACGGCGCTTCCATCTCATTCGAGAGATCATCGAGAGAGGAGATGTGAAGATTTGCAGAGTACCTACAGAGGCTAACATCGCAGATCCCTTGACCAAGGCTTTGGCACAGAAGAAGCATGATGGTCACACTAGGTCATTTGGGCTTAGAGCCTACACTGATTGACACTAGTGCTAGTGGGAGATTGTTAGCTAGAGCCCTAGAGCCAATCATTTGATGATTGTATTTTGGACTTATTGTATCATATTCTATATAAATAAAGGCATTTTGATTTTGGTTATTATACTTACTTGTATTGGTGCCAAATAAACTAAGTATAATAATGTCCTTGAGTAGACGGTTCTCACCTATATCAATCGGTTAGTTGAACCGATAGTGAGATGATATAGGGAACACTACTCTTAATCATTTCTAGTCGAGTATTAACATTCAGGGACAATGTTAATGCAATAAGACTAGCATGTAGGTCAACTCGATGACTTGATCTCACAAGTTATGGATATAGAGATATCAAGTTGACACATGGGTATACATTAGAGAATGTATACTGAATGACCCGCCATGAGAAAGTATCATGGATCGTTATATGAGTGTCATATACTTTCTCATGTGGCTATTAGTATGACTACTAGTCCTTAGACCTGAAGTCACCATAGATCCCTACATAAGGAGTTATGTACTTTGGTTTCGTCAAACGTCATCCGTAACTGGGTGGACTATAAAGGCGATTACTGGGTATATAACAAATTATGTAGAGGGATGTGAGTGATGTAGATGGGATCTATCCCTCCTATATGACGGGAGAGACATCGGTATTTTTGATAGAGTGAGACCACGAAGTGCATGACCATGCCCAAATGAGTCAATATAGGATATTGAGCTCATTTGATTTAGTGAGTCTACTTGGAGTTCAAGATTTAGATTGGTCAGAGGATGACACGGTCTATGCCTCACATTGATCAATCTAGATGTCTAGGATAGAAGGCCACTTGTCATATTTTGTGAGGAGTCATAATTAGTAGTCACAAGGTGATGTCAGATCTCGACATTCTTGTAACTTGGGTAGTAATGATGTGTTGCTAGATACCGCTCATTACTTATACTCCTAAATGGGTTTAGGGCATTGCCAACGTTACAAGAACCTATAGGGTCACACACTAAGGACAATTAGATGGAGATTAGGTTCATATGATGAACCAAGAGGATTAGATTCATTTGATGAATCTAATTGGATTAAGAGTAATCCTAATTGGGCTAACTTGAGTTGTACTCAAGTTGATTCATGTGTTCAATGAGTCTAATTTAGATTATGACTCATTGAATCAATTTAATTTAATGAATTAGATTCATTATATATTAAATTGGCTTGAATCAAATGGTTAGATTAGATCAACCATGGAAGAGATTTGGTCAAGTTTGACTTGACTTGAGAGGAAGATTAAAAGTCTAGTTTGACTTGACTTTATGCCACCTTATTGGTGAGTTGGCATTGATGTGGACTAATGATGTTACTCCACATCATCATGGTTGCCACCTCATGGGAGTTACTAGTGAGTGCCACCTCATGGAGGTTACATTCTCTCCTTGATGACAACTTAATGCATTAATGAGGGGAGTTACACATGAGAAAGGTGGCCGGCCACATTTTGAATGGGGTGTGAATTGATTTTCATTATTCATTCAAGTGTGGAATTTTGCATCTTCTTCCTCTCAAGCTTTCCCTCTCCTCCTTCCTTGGCTGAACCACATAGGTGCTAGCACACCTTGGTTTTTGGTCACCTCCACCTAGTGTGTTCGTGTGGATACGTGTAGAGAGTTGTCTACATTGATAACTTCGAGATCCGACGTACCGAGGACGAGCGGGATACGCAAAAGGGCATGCAACAAGGGTAAAGATCTTCATCATGTAGATCTAGAAGTTTTGTAACTCGTACTCGTATGTTTTCGAATTTTTCTTCACACGAGATCCGTTGGCTAGGGTGATTCGGGGTTTTCGCGATGCGAAAAAGCGATTTTTGTGGCCCGAAAAACCCAACAAATAGCTCGTCGTGCTTCGTTGCTTGCTCCTTGATGATGATATGCAGCGGAATGTAACTGAAGCAATGCTAATACTAGGATTTACTTGGTATCCACCTCAAGATGAGGTGACTAATCCAAGGATCCGCACACACGAGCACTCTACACTAAGAAAACACTCCTTCTCGGTAACGACCGGAGGTGGAGAAACTTCGTACAAGACTCACACAACAAGATACACTCAAATAAGAAGAAAATACACACGTGTATAAATAAAAACCCTCTCTTACTTGATCTTGTTGATGTAGATCACCTCTGGACCCTTTGGAAAGTTCAATAGCACTTCTCTTCCAAGCTTGAAGTCCAGCGGTGAGTGTCGGAGAGAATCGCAGTAAGATCGGGGAAGAAATGTTGCGGAGAAGAAGCTCTCTAATGGCTATATACTTTGTGCTTCTAGGGTTCCCAATCGATTGGGCATGCTCCCAATCGATTGCCACGTCAGGTCCGGGCCATCCCAGCCGTCCATCGCTCGCTACCTGCACAACGGTCATATCCCAATCGATTAACTGATCGATTGGGGAGGCTGAATTGATCAGTTGATTGATTCAACCTTCTTTTGTGCTCTCGCGTTTGCACGAGAAAACTTGCCCCAATCGATTAGGGAGCCCAATCGATCGCCCGAACAATTGGGGAGCATTCTGTGCTCGCGATTTCACTTCCCAATCAATTGGTCGATCGATTGGGCCAACCATCTTCGCAACACACCTTCAATTGATTGGCTAATCAATTGAACCATAGTTCAATCGATCGGTTGATCGATTGACTTCCCTTTGACTTGCTTAACTCAAGTCTAGGGTCCCCAATTCCAACATTTGGTCAACCGTGACCTGTTGGAACTCCTCATGCCTAGCATCCAGTCAGCCTTGACCTACCGGGACTTCTTTGCCAAGTGTCCGGTCAATCCTTTGACCCATTTAGACTTTTCTCCTCGTGCCAAGTGTCCGGTCAACCTTGATCCACTTGGACTTTCCGTCTCGTGCCAAGTGTCCGGTCCTCCATGACCCACTTGTACTTCCACCAGATGTCTGGTCACCCTTGACCCATCTAGATTTTCTCGTGCCAAGTATCCGGTTAATCCTTTGACATACTTGGACTTCCCAACACCAAGTGTCCAGTCAACCTTGATCCACCTAGATTTCCACGTACCTGACTTCACTCACCAGGTCTTTTCATCTGCCTAGCTTCACTCACTACAACTTTTCTTTTGCCTAGTTTCACTCACTAGGGCTTTGCATCTGCCTGGCTTCACTCACCAGGATTTTCACCAAGCTTCACTCACTAGGCTTTTCATCTGGCTTCACTCACTAGGATTTTCCCACTGCTCGGGACTTTCACCTGTCTAGCTTCACTCACTAGGTCTTTCACCTGGCTTCACTTACCAGAATTTTCCAACTGCCTAGCTTCACTCACTAGGTCTTTCACTTGACTTCACTCACCAGGATTTTCCAACTGCCTAGATTCACTCATTAGGTCTTCCACCTGGTTTGACACACCAAGATTTTCTCTTGCGTAACCTCCAGTTAGGACTTTCCCAATTAAGTATCTAGTCAATGTTGACCTACTTGACTCTTCTTCACATCAAACTGGTCAATTCATGATAAAAGGGGAATTGTTCAACAATCTCCCCAATCGGACGATTGCATCTGTAATCTCCATGAATTGTCAAACATCGAAATCTAATCATCAAGACTCAAGCTTGAGCCAAATCAAGCTTCGTCAATCAGGTCAACCTTAACATAGGGATATTGCACCAATAATCTTCCCCTTTTTGATGTTTCACAATATCTTTAAGTTAGGCTAATCCCATAGCCTCAACTTTTTCTTCATGCCAATGCATGAATGAGGGTTTCATTCATTCTCTCCCTTCCTAGAGGGTAAACTCCCTCTTTAGGTAATGAAGGAGTAATTTAGACCCTACATTCTCCCCCAAAATTTCATTGAGGGACAAAGACCTAACTTAAACCCTACATTTCTCCTCCTATTGGCACACATCAAAAACTCTCCCCTTGAAGAGTTACTCAACGTTGTTCATAACCTCACATGATGTTCACAACACCACAATGAAGGTCTCATACGTTTCATTGTCTTTAATGCTCACCCTTGAGCATTAATAATTTCAACAATGAAGGTCACATACCCTTCATTGTATCCAATGCTCACCCTTGAGCATTTACCACTTCACATTCACTATGAAGATCTCATACCCTTCATTGTATTCAATGCTCATCCTTGAGCATACTCCTTTTCTACAATGAAGATATCCAATCTTCCATTGCTCCCCAATGCTCAACCTTAAGCATTTTTTCAAACGAAGGATTTACCACCTTTAATAATTTTGGAAAGATATTTCCATGTTTTTAAAGAGTAGTTTCCCCTAAAAACATGCTTTAAACTTCTGTCATTGTACCAACAATGACTTGGAATCCCTAAACCTTTAAGAAACCCAAAATTAAAAGTTTTGAGGTTTAAAAGATTCAATTTTGAAACTAACCTCATCCTAAACTTCAACCTAGTATTCCTTAACCATTTCTCCTTGTTTTCATCATGAAAACTACCTCTAAATATATACAAATGTATTTCAAGGGGTTAGGAATGGTTAAAGAGGCTAAATATGGCACAAAGTGCTGAAATCAGACTTTTCCAGCCAAAATCAACCTTTTCAATCGATTGGGTTGAGACTCAATCGATTGACACTTGCTCAATCAATCCATTGATCGATTCAGAGAGGTTCTGTTAATAGAAACTGCCTCTGAATTAATTGCCCGATCGATCCAAGAGTGAATGAATCGTTCGACTGATCGATTTCGTGAGCTTACTACTCACGAGAAACACATCCCAATCGATCGGTTGATCGATTGGGGCCCCCAATTGATCAGCTGATCGATTGGGGCTCTGATTTCTTAAAATTCAATTTCAGTAAAATTTAGAAACTCCCAAAAAATTCTACAAAATTCTAAAAATTGTGAAAATTGTTGTAGACATTATTTAGCATATATACTATCATGGAAAAATAATTTTCTAAGAAAATACATCTTATTTTCAAAGATTGACACAAACTTGGAAACTTCTAAAAACTTTAATGTTTCTTTCAAGTTTGTGTTTAATTTTTCAATGACAATTACTATCAAAAGATAGCCTTCACTAAGGTTTTCCAAAGTATATTTAAAATGATTTTCAAAACCAATTTCCAACTATGTTCTTTGGGCTTAATGCACATGACTTGTACATTAGCTTTCCCAATGATTGGAGTACATATAACTATGTGTTTAGATGAATTCAAAACTCAATAAGATGTACTAATCAACATCTTGAGTTTTATTCATCATCTTAACATCTCACTTGTATCTAATGTGTACTAAAACACATACAAGTCAACTTATAGTCTTTGTGAGATGTAGATTTTAGATTTTGCCCTAAATAAGGGTTCATGCATATCTATTTAGGCATTTTGTGAACTATGAACATCCACCTAGGATGTCACTTGTTAGTAAATGTCATTGTCCTCAATTGCAAGGAATTAAAAGTAATGCAGGATGATTTATGGCATACATTAAAATAAATGATTTTCAAAAGAAAACATACTATTGCTATATGATATATGTATGACATGACATGATATTTTTGTATTTTTCATAATAAACATGAATGCAAAATATAATGTCATGGCATATGATGGGTAAACAAAGCATGACAATTTTTAGCATAAATGATATACCTATATTATCTATCTGAGTTTTCTTAAATAAATGCTAAACCTAAAATTGATCCTAGATTGCCCAATTTTCTTCAAGAAAATGCCAAACCCCAACTTGACATTTCTTTTGTTCTTTCCTTTTCGTGCCAATGACAATCAAATCCATTTCCTCAAATTATGGCACATTTTACTCTTCCAAAGAGTAAACATATGATTTAGTTCATTTTCAAAGGTTTACAAAAACCTTGAAAATTCTCTCCAAGTGCCAACTACATCAAGGTTGGGTTAACCACCCCTCCAATTTGAGTTGACACTCTCTAACCCTCTAGGGTGTAGAGAATATGCTCCTTGGAACCCAAAATCTATTGGTGCTCCTTGGATGCTCTAGGTACTCACTAGGGATAACTTTCCTAGATACCTTCCTAATGACCTTTCTAGGCTTCTTAGAAGCCTTGGTCACTTTCTCTAGGTCAACTCTAGTGATAGCTTCCCTTGTGACCTTCTTGGTGACTTTCTTTGACTTCTTAGAAGTCTTAGTCACATTGGTCTTGGCAAAAATACTTCTAGGGATAGCTTCCTGTTAGACGCCCGTTATTGTTTGATGTGATCAACCAAGTTAGGTTAGGTCCTGTTTGGTTTTGATCCCTGTGTCTAAGTGTACAGGAGCTTAGGAGTATAGGAAGTCAAGCAGAAGACGTAAGCAGTGAGAAGGATGGCACGGGAGAGAGCCGACGAGCTCAGTTCGTCCAAGGGACGAGATGCTGCGGAAGAGTACACCGGTGGATGAGAAGAACGTGCACGACATTCGAGGGATGAGAAGTCAGAGCGGAAGCCTGCTCGAGAAGAAGGTCGGAAATTGGGTTCAGGTGAGCCCTATTTCGGTGGCCGCAATCATCCAAGTGATCGGAGCAACAGGAGAGCGAAAGGAGTTGAGCAAACCTACTGGAGGCGCCCTAAACAGAGGTTGAAGGCACCTCCGAGGCATCCCATGCGCCTCCGCCATATTCAGGCGGAGGGCGCCCTCCATAAGCATGGAGGACACCCTCCATAAGCAAGGGAGACACCCTCTATGCCTATGGAGGGCACACTCGACCTGACCAAAGTAGCCGTTGGCAGTGGATAAAGCCTTATCCGCTGTTGCCTTACTGGAGGCACCCTCCATCCACCTTGGAGGTGCCCTCAAGCTACAGATAGGATTTTTAGGAGTTATGAAAAGACCCCTGGAGCTAGGAAATAGAACAACTTGAGAACAACTGCTGTATTCAATTTCCTAGTCTTTTTTGAGCTTTTTATAGATTGTTAGAGGCTTTTCCGCCTACACGAAGGAGAAATTTCTAGTAGAACTTTGCAACCGCCTTGAATTAACAACCACCTAGGTTGTAACCAAGTGAAATCTATTTGCCTCTTCCTTTTATTAGTTGTTCATTTTTAAGATTATAATTATTGTGATAGTGATACTAATCTTAGTTGAAAAAATAGAGAAAGGTTTTGTTTTTCTTTTAACAGATGTTGCATCCTCTGACCGGCCCAGCTGCGCCAACAAGTGATATCAGAACCCAACCTCCTCAGAAGGACTGACCGCTGACTGAAGCATCAAGATCAAGACGATGGCCGGTGCAAGAATTCACCCACCAAAATTCGAGGGAGACTTCACACAATGGAAACACCGGATGGAGGTATTTTTCAAAATATATTTTGAAATTCTATTAATAATGAAATATGGTTTTGTAGCACCTTCAGATCAGCACGGAGCCAAGAAAGAAGAATATCAGTGGACGAAGAAGGAGCAAGCGGACTTCATGGTGAACGGTAAAGCAGAGTTCCATCTACTCAACGTCATTTCGCCCCAGGAAGTCAATCGAATCGGCAGCTATGACTCCGCTAAAGACCTCTGGGAGAAGTTTCTAGAACTTCACGAAGGCACCTCGGAAGCAAAGTTAGCAATGTGAGACATACTCTGAACCTAGCTAACAAACCTGAGGATGAACAATGGAGAAAAAGTAGTGCAACTCCAAGCACGAATCAAGGAACTGATTACTCAATTAAACAATCTCAAAGAATTAGTAACAAAACAAGATTCAATCCGGTACGTGCTCAACATCTTCCCAAGAACTTCAGAATAGATGTCCTTAGTAGATGCATACTACATCTCTAAGGATCTTGAGGTCAGTACGCTAGAGAATTTGTTTTTCACTTTTGGACTTCATGAATCTCGAATTGTAGATCCTAAAGAAATAGAAATGACAAATCTCAATGTTGCCCTAAAAGCAAAGACGGAAGATCAAGACTCTGAAGCATCCATTGATGAAGTCGAAGCGACTCTTATGGTAAGAAAGTTTAATAAATTTATTAAATCTAATAAATTTAAATCACAGATGAAAAAGCATCTTCGAAATAGAAGGACCGTCCGATGCTACAATTGCAATAAAGAAGGGCACATCAAAGATGACTGCTCGAAACTGAAGAACAAAGACAAGGAAAAGAATAAGAAGCTAGCTCGACCCAAACATAATCTCAAACCCACGTGGGAGGAGTCGTCATCCTTTGAATCTAAAATCGAAGCATACGCCGGACTAGCCCTAACGATAATCCATCAAGAAGAAGATGAGACCAGCTCAGAGATGAGGATAGATGAAGGGGAGGATTATCAGAAGAAAGCAGTGATGAAGGGGGAGCATCAGAATTAAGGAAAGTGAGGTATGTGCTCTTTCACCTAAGCATTCTTTTCAGTTCATTAAAGCACTTGCAAAAGATTTAGTAAAATTAGAAACAGAGAACGTTGATTTAAAAAGACAGTTAGATAATTTAAAGGTAGAAAATGATAATTTAAAAGTGAAAATCGATATTTTGAAAAAAGATGCATGCTTGAAACCTAATAACTTTCAAGAATCGAAACTTAAAATTTATATAAGATTAAATTGGTATATTAGACATCACCATGGACAACTTAGAAAAATTCCCAAAGAATATGTACCCCCCAAATTCTTAGTTAACCCAGTAGGAAGAAACCTATATTGGGTTCTAATGTCTTACTTAGATTAAATATTTTTTTCTTGGATTTAATGCTTTCAGAAAAATTAAATGTTTAAATTCTTTAAAAGGCTTTGTCTAAAGTGGTTGATGATCCAATAACCAAAAAGGCCTAGTGTCTCACCACAGTCTGGAAGTCGATTATTGAATTGAATATTTAATTAACAAACTGATAAGCTTATGAAATTAATTAAGATAATGCTTTCAATGTTTGTCAATTATTTGAAAACTTTATAACTTAGAAATTGTTTTAAATTTCTTTTATTTGTTTGATTTCCTAAAACTTAATTTCAAAATTTTTTAATTTTTTTACCCTCTTTTTAATGTGATCAAAGGGGGATGAATAGGTACAAGTTTAGGAGGGAGTAGGGGGAGTTAGAATTTTATCAAAATTTTGCTAACTCTATTTTATAAGTCTGAATTTTGATAAATCAGTTTATTTTATACTTAGTCTCTTTATTGCACACTTTATACTTAAAATATTTTATTTACAAATTCTTTTATTACTAGTTGTTTTTTATTACCCTAACTTGAACTTGGTTTGATGTACATCAAAAAGGGGGAGATTGTTGGATCCCGTGGTTGTTTTGATGTGATCAATCAAGTTAGGTTAGGTCCTTTTTGGTTTTGATCCTTGTGTCTAAGTGTGCAGAAGCATAGGAGCACATGAAGTCGAGCGGAAGATGTAGCTAGCGAGAAGGATGGCATAAGAGAGCCAACGGGCTCGGTGCGTCTGAGGGACGAGATGCTACGGAAGAGTACACCAGTGGACGAGAAGAACGTGCACGACGTTTGAGGGAAAAGAAGACAGAGCTGAAGCCTTCTTGAGGAGAAGGTCAAAAATTGGGTTCAGGTGAGCCCTATTTCAGTGGCCACAATCACTTAGGCGATCGGAGCAGCAGGAGAGCAAAAGGAGCTGAGCAAACCTACTAGAGGCACCCTCAATAGAGGTTGAAGGTGCCTCTGAGGCGTCCCATGTGCCTCCGCCATCTTCAGGCGGAGGACACCCTCCATAAGAAAGAGAGGCCCTCTATGCCTATGGAGGGTGCCCTCGACCTGGCCGAAGTAGCCGTTGGCAGTGGATAAGGCTTTATCCGATGCTGCCTTGCTGGAGGCGCCCTCCATCCACCTTGGAGGCGCCCTCAAGCTATAGATAGGATTTTCAGAAGCTATAAAAAGACCCCTGGAGCTAGGAAATAGAACAAAAACTTGAGGACAACTACTGTAATCAATTTCTTAGTATTTTCTGAGCTTTTCATAGATTGTAAGAGGCTTCTCCGCCTACACGAAGGAGAAATTTCTAGTAGAGCTTTGCAACCGCCTTAGATTAACAACCTCCTAGGTTGTAACCAAGTTAAATCTGTTTGCCTCTTCCTTTTATTAGTTGTTCATTTTTGAGATTATAATTATTGTGATAGTGCTACTAATCTTAGTTGAAAAAATAGAGAAAGGTTTTGTTTTTCTTTTAACAGACGCTGCACCCTCTGACTGGCCCCGCTGCGCAACACTTCCCTTGTATTTTGACTTCACCACTAGACCTAGGGTTAGTTCCATAGTTATATGGAACCCTATGATAAGAGGCTACATGCTTCTTGGTTTTAGGTTTGTATCCCAAACTTCTATGACCATTGGATGACCCTTGTTGTTCTAAACCTAGGTTATTGTTCTTGGACCCTTGTTTTTCAAGTGTGATTTTTCTAAGGGCCCTCTCTAATTTATCAAGTCTTGACCTCAAGACTTAATTTTCCTTCCATAACCCCTTTACCTTAGATTTTTCACTAAAGCCTTGATTTTTCTTTTTCTTAGGTAAATATCTAGAATCCTTAGAGTTATTGGCTAAATTGTTGTTTATTTTCTTAGCCTTAGGTTGAGTTGTTTTAGCATGATAAGCCACATATTTTCCTTTAACACTAACATGCCTCCTATTTTTATGGTAAATAGCATTAAAATGATATAAATTAGAACTAGCATGCTTTTTACCATGATTTAAAGGAATTTTCTCAATAAATGATACCATGGGTTTGCTTTTGAGAGCTCCCCCTTGATTTGAGCTTCCTCCCTTGAGCTTGACTGGTTTCTTCCCCTTTGGACATTGGCTCCGGTAATATCCTTTTTGGTTGCAAGAAAAGCACACAATGTGCTACTTGCTCTTCCTTGTTGTGGGGGCGGTCTCCTTGGATTTTGGTGCCACTTAGTCCTTCTTCTTGGCCAATTTAGGGCACTTACTCTTGTAGTACCCATGTTCCCTACACTTAAAGCATATAATATAATTTTTATTTTTAATTGAACTAATTGTACCTTCACGTGTAGGGATGGCACCATCTTCTTCTTCTTCACTTGATCCAGAGGTAGAGACTTCTTCTCGCTCCAGAGTCGATGGTCTACACTCCCCCTCAATCCTAGAGGTGGAGGCTTTATCATCTTTATCTTCTTTTCTGTTGAACAAGGAGTATGCTCCCTCTTTGCCCTTTTCATTGTGCCTCGTTGAAGATGAAGATTCTTGGACTTCTTCTTCAGAAGTTGAGCATCTCTCAATTTTGAAGTCCTCTTCCTCTTGGTCTTGCTCCAATAATTCTCCCTATTTGGATTTCTCTTGGTTTGGAGCGGTAGAGGGTTCTTTATGAAGCTTGGCCAATTTGCTCCATAGTTCATTTGCATCCTTGTATTCTCCAATTTTGTAAATTATTGTGCTTGGCAATAGACTAACCAATAATTTGGTTACCTTGTCGTTCGCCTCGCACCTTTGAATTTGCTCTTTACTCCATTTGCTTTTCTTGAGAATTTTACCATTTGAATTCTTTGGAGCTTCAAAGTCTTCCATTAGATCAAACCATTGCTCTATCTCCATCATGAGAAAATTTTTGATCCTTAATTTCAAAGAATCGAAGCTTATTGATATGAATGGTGGAGGCACCCTCGTGTTCAATCCAAGTCCATCTTGGAATTACATTTGAAGTTGAGCCTTTTGATGAAGTCTTTGACTTTTGAACTTGCTTCAACTTCTTCTTCCTCTAGCTCATTGCCCCTTTCGGCGAAGAGTGACCTCGTTCTGATACCACTTGTTAGAGTTGATTTGTGGCTAGAGGGGGGAGGGGGGGGGGTGAATAGCTCGTCACGCTTCATTGCTTGCTCCTTGATTATGATATGCAGTGGAATGTAACTGAAATAATACTAACACTAGTATTTACTTGGTATCCACCTCAAGATGAGGTGACTAATCCAAGGATCCGCACACATGAGCACTCTACACTAAGAAAATACTCCTTCTTGGTAACTACCGGAGGTGGAGAAACCTCGTACAAGACTCACACAACAAGATACACTCAAACAAGAAGAAAATACACAAGTGTATAAATAAAAACCCTCTCTTGCTTGATCTTGTTGATGTAGATCACCTCTAGACCCTTTGGAAAGTGCAACAGTACATCTCTTCCAAGCTCAAAGTCCAGCTGTGAGTGTCAGAGAGAATCGCAATAAGATCGGGGAAGAAATGTTGCGAAGAAGATGCTCGCCAACGGCTATATACTTCACGCTTCTAGGGCTCCCAATAGATTGGGCATGCTCCCAATTGATTGCCACGTCAGGTTCGTGCCATCCCAGCCGTCCATTGCTTGCTACCTGCGCAACGGTCATATCCCAATCGATCGACTGATCGATTGGGGAGGCTGAATCGATCAGTTGATCGATTCAACCTTCTTATGTACTCTCGCATCTGCACGAGAAAACTTGCCCCAATCGATTGGGCTAGGGGAGCCCAATCGATTGGCCAAATGATTGGGGAGCATTCTGTGCTCGCAATTTCACTTCCCAATCGATCGGTCGATCGATTGGGCTAGTCTTCTTCGCAGCACACCTTCAATTGATCGGCTGATTGATTGAACCATAGTTCAATCGATCGATTGATCGATTGACTTTCCTTTGCTTTGCTTAACTCAAGTCTAGGGTCCCCAATTCCAATATCCGGTCAACCGTGACTTGTTAGAACTCCTCATGCCTAACATCTGGTCAACCTTGACCTGCCGGGACTTCTTCGCCAAGTGTCCAGTCAATCCTTTGACCCACTTGGACTTTTCTCCTCGTGCTAAGTGTCCGGTCAACCATGACCCACTTGGACTTACCGTCTCGTACCAAGTGTCCAATCCTCCATGACCTACTTGGAATTCCACTAGATGTTTGGACACCCTTGAATCTGGATTTCCTCGTGCCAAGTATCCAGTCAATCCTTTGACCTACTTGGGCTTCCCAACACCAAGTGTCCGCATGTGTATGGTTTCACTCACCAGGTCTTTCCATCTGCCTAGCTTCACTCACTAGGACTTTCCTTCTGTTTAGCTTCACTCAGTAAGGCTTTCCATCTACCTGGATTCACTCACCAGGACTTTCACCTAGCTTCACTCACTAGGATTTTCACCTAGCTTCACTCACTAGGATTTTCCCACTACCTGGCTTCACTCACCAGGACTTTCACCTGCCAAGCTTCACTCACTAGGTCTTTCACATGACTTCACTCACCAGGATTTTCTAATTTTCTGGCTTCACTCACTAGGTATTTCACCTGGTTTCACTCACCAAGATTTTCCAACTGCCTAGCTTCACTCACTAGATCTTTCACCTGGCTTCAATCACCAGGATTTTCCCTTGCCTAACATCCAGTTAGGACTTTCTCCGTCAAGTATCCAGTCAACTTTGACTTACTTGACTCTTCTTCACATCAAATTTGTTAGTCCTTGAACAAAGAGGAATTGTATCAACAATCTCCCCAATCGGGTGATTGCATCTACAATCTCCATGTATTGTCAAACATCGAAACCCAAACATCAAGACTTAAGCTTGAGCCAAATCAAGCTTAGTCAACCTGGTCAACCTTAACCTAGGGATATTGCACCAATAATAGTATTCTCAATATCATGATCTTTCCTCTACAAAGCTTGTGACAACTCTGTAACATTTGAGAGGTGTCCTAAGTGAATCACCTTAGATATTATGTTATTTATTTGATAAATAAAATTTACTATTTGAGTGTATATTCTATATGTATATGATTTGATCTTAAAATCAATTAATGAAGCCCACAATATAATGCATGGTACGAGAAAAATTATGATTGAATCATAATTAGTGGGTATCTCATCATGTGTAATTATATACATATTGAAATCTTCCCTAATCAATGAATTGATGAGACTAGACATCATCGATTCTATAAGACTAACATATGTTATACTCCTTGGTTCATCCAAGCAGCCGATCCTCATTGCTGGAAATATTGGGATGTTGAGAGTTAACATATGAATGCTAGTTAAGGGTAACTAGTTCATTAAATGTGACCTACTATGAGACTTTATGTAGTTCTTTACATGTCGATGAAAATCTCATTACAACTCAAGTGCAAGTTTCCTTAGACTTGAGGTATTCAAGTCATCTTAGTTATGGATACTTATACTTTGACATCTTTGCTATACATTTTCTAGGGGATATAATTACAGGATGATTAGGTATAAGTCAATATGCTCGAAGGCATTTGAATAACCCACAGAGGATTTACCACTCCTTTTGTAAAAGAGACGTACACCCTATGACCTCTTATTAGGATTAATACTCATAAGTCTTTGTCCAAAGAAAAACATGTCAAGAGGATGATCTTCTTGGGCACATGTTTGAGTAATTTGAATCCACTGAACAAGGAACTATTAATTGGGTTAGGTGTGGCATAGTTAGCCTAGTGGAGACTAATATATAGACTATATCATGAACCAAGTGGGTATAAGATGCGTGAAAGGAACAAATACACTAATAATTGTAGCTACTGAAGGGTTCAGAATTTATTCTGGGATCAACTATAATTTTTCAACCAAATGGGAGTCATAATATGCTACTAAGTGTTACTCATGATCTATTTATAATTGATGGTCAATTATGAATGACCAACATAATCGGGAATCTACTGGGTTAGACACACTACAAGTATATCCGAAAGATGTAAAATAAATTTAAGAATATGATTCTTAGGTCGAGAGAGATTAAGTCTAGTAGGACCAGATGAAGGAAAAATATGAAAAATATTTATTAGGCTGAAAGCATTAATGGGGTCACGCCTCTTGTACACAAGTTGGATCCATTTGGTTTAATTATGAGCTAAAATTAGTTTGGTTTTAAACTAAGTTGGTTTGGTTTTGAACTAAGTTTATTGCTAATGGATTGGGTTAGCTTATTGGGTACGAATTTGATCTTTCTTATCAAACCCTGATGGAGGTGTATAAAGAGGAGAAAAATAAAGATAATTAATTTTAAGTTTTTATTCCACTCCCTCTCTTGTGCCATCGAAACCAAGGGTGCCACCACCCTTGGTTGCCGTCACCACTAACCATCCATCGACCACCCTACTATTGCCGGACTTCAAGCCATCCACTTTTCCCATCACCACCCGCTTAGCCAAATGGGAGCCACCATAGCTATCGACAGCAACCTCAAAAACCATCAGACAATAGCCAATATAGGTTGCTTGTTGCCTACTCCTTTTGGTGTCATTGGAACCAAATCGAGTTATGGGTTTTTCTTTCGGATCACGTCGTCTCCTTCCTTTGTCTAGTATTGAAGTGGAAACACAACTTGTGGCATTGGGAAATTATCTTGAAGGTATCTTGGCATGAATACAAATTGAGGCAAGTCTCGTGAGGCTTGCTAGTTGATGCTATTTCCATTAAACATCATCTGACAAATATAATTTTTAAATAAAATTTTATTCTATGATTATGTCTACACATCAATGTTCTTATGGATATGTGTGAAGCGTGTTGTAATAATTTACAAAATTATTATGCTTTTGCTAGGTGTTTTTTAAAAATATATTTTTATACATGCAGATAGACACTAATAGTCGCATCAGAACCACTTGTGTTTCGACATATATCATAGATTTCTATTTTTTGCATACCGTAAGTTGTCTAGAAATTTAATTTGGAAAAATTAGAAAATTTTGGATATGGAAAATTTTCCTAATCTAATGTAAAATTTTCAATTTTGGAAATTTTTTCCTAATTTGTTAGGAACTCCAATTTTGGAAGTTATTGTTGGATTGAGTCACATGTGGGGGGGGATCACGTGGTTTTGAAAAACTTATCTTTTCTTTTTAAAACTAAGATAAAAGTATGCAGTGGAAAACTAAGTTAGACAACGAAGCAGAAAAGACACACAAGGAAGTACGCAAACACAATCGGTCTACTTGGTCCGGAGCCTGCAATAACTCCTACTCCAAGACCCAGATTCTGTGGACTTATCAATGGGTAATCCACTAAATGCCTCTTCCGATACCCCTGGAAGAGGTTATCGAATACAAGATGAAAGTAGGACAGTGTAACAACCTACACTTCCTTTTTGCAAGTATGACAGGTAAACAGTAAATAAAAATTCATTACCCACACTTTAGAAGATAGGAATTTGAACAGGCTCGTGCATTGGTGTTGGCTTGTCGAGAGTGGTCGGATATAGTGGGGTAGTAGTGTAGCAGCAATAGATCATAGTCGACGCAGTAGAAGAATCGTAGAAGCTCAGTATCAAGTTTTATTTTTTTTAAGTGTCTTCGAAGTGCTGGTCGAGGCCCTTTATATAGCTGAGCTAGACCTGATCCAGATCCACTGATCTTCGTATAAGGGTTTGACTCGATGCTGATTGGTCGATTGCTCTTGCCTGATTTGGTCCATCTTCCCATTTAGATTTAGCTTTGGACAAGTCTTTATTTGGTCGACCGATCCCTCCGTTCGATCGATCGATCCCGCTATCCTCTCTAGCTTATCTGGTCTAATCCGATCAATCCGGCCTGATCTCGGTCATCACATATCTACTGTTCGGTCGACTGATCCCGAGGTTCGGTCGATCGATCCCTTGGTCGAGCCTTAGCTGCAAGCTGATTTGATCTCCGGGGATCGATCGACTGATCCGGACGTTTGGTCGATCGATTCTAGTAAAATTCTAACATGCACAAATATTAGTTTTCTTATAAAACAGAGTTAGAATAACAAATAATAAATCATGTAAAGATAAGTTTTGACAACCTTCAGACTATCCAGTCCTGACTTTAAGTTTCGCTGGAACTCTAGGTTGGACCGATGCCTACTGTTCCCTCTTCGGAAAACACGTCCTCACCTAGTCACTCTTCTCTAGTGACCTACCTTTACTTACTAATTATTATTGGTTGACTAGTCTCTTGACCCACCAGGTCTTCATGCCAGTTATCCGATCCTACAGACACAACTAGACTTCTGCTGGTTCTTCGATCCTACAGACCCAACTGGACTTCCTTCCAAATATTCGGTCCGCCCATTAACCTATCTAGACTTCACACCAGCTATTCGATCCTACGGATCTAGCTAAATTTCAGCCTGGTGTCTAGTCATTCGGACTCGTTAATTCCTGCACACTTGGTAAAGCAGTTAGATCATAAAACACCTAACCTAACTCACTTGTTATTCATTAAAATCTTAGTTAGACCGTTAGTGTAAAATGTACCAACAATCTCTCCCTTTTTGATGCAATGACAATTTGAGTTAAGTTAGGAAAAATATATGACAAGTACACACAAAGTGATTCTAAGAGAAGTAGCAAAAAATGAGATAGTTAGTTTTGTTCTCTTTATTATTTTTAGAGTTAAGTTATTCTGATTTTCATTTATTTTCTAACTTGAACCCTAACCCTGTTAGTGGTAGCCCTTGTACCATTTACGAGTTGATTGTAAAGGGCTCATTTTGTATCATATTTTATTATTAATAAAAGGTAAAGTTGGTTATTATATTTATTTCAGATCAGTGTCGAATGAATAAGTATAATAATGTTCTTAGGTAGTAGGTTCTTATCTATAACATATCAATTGGTTGAATTGATAGTGAGAAATTATAGATATACATAGAACACTACTCTTAACTATTCCTAGTCAAGCATTAATATACAAGGACAATATTAATGCGTTTAGACTAGCATATAGGTCAACGGATGCCTTAATCTCATAAGTTATAGATATGAGATATCAGGTTGACACATGAGTATATATTAGAGAATATATACTGAATGACTCTCCATGAGAATGTTTCATGGATCGTTATATGAGTGTCATAAATGTTTTCATGTGAGTATTGGTATGAATAGTCCTTAGACCCGAAGTCACTATGGTTCCCTACATAAGGCGTTGTATACTTTAGTATTGACAAACGTCACCCATAACAGGGTGGAGTATAAAGTCGATCACTGATATGTAATAACTTATATGGAGGGATGCGAGTGATGTAGATGGGATCTATCCCTTCCATATAACAGAAGTGATATTTGTAGGCCCCTTGATTAGTAGGACACAAGAAAGCATGGTCATGCATAAATGAGTCAATATGAGATATTGAGCTTATTTGATTGAGTGTGTCCACTTAGAGATCAAGAAACACAAAGGTTGATAAGAGGATGATAGGGTCTATGTCTCATTGATCAATCTAGATATCAAGGATAGAGAGACCAAGTCATACAAGATAATAGCCATGGAAAGGTTTAGTCGGATCTCGACATTCTCATCACTTGGGTAGCAATGATGCCTTGCTAGATATCACTCATTGCTTATGTATCTAAATGTTGATTTGGATACATTGCTAATGTTATGAGAACTTATTGGGTCACACACAAAGAATAAGTTAATTTGGAGATAGATTTATATGATGGATCATTGGATTAAATCTAATCCAAATTAGACTCATTGAGTTAGACTCAATTGGATCCAATTATTGGATTGAGTCTAATTTGAATTAGATTCATAGAGCCAATTTGGATTGATGTTCATGGAGTCAATTTAGATTGATATGGTTCAATGAGTTAGACTCATTGGGTGATGGTTCAATAAGTTAGACTCATTGGGTGAACTTGAGTTCACTAAGGAAGATGAATAGTCAATTTTGAACCATTGGATTAAATGGTCAATTTTGAACCATTGGATTAGAAGATGAAAGCGAAAAACCATTTGGTATTCATGAGATGAATATAAATGAAAATTTATGGATGATAATTTTCATTAGATAAAAAACTTTTCTTCTTCTTCCTTCTTCCTCATCTTGGACAAAACTCACCTTCTTGGTTGCTAGCACAACCTAAGGTAGTTTTCTTCTCCACTTTAAGAGTTTGTGAGACAAATGGAGACACTTGTTCATGTGGATACCATTAGAGGTGCGAACGCTTGATCGTGCTGAGATCCTAGCTGTGGGAGATCGTGTGCACGCACCAAAGGTATAATCCTCTCATGTAAGACTTAGTATATGGTTTCCTTTCGCATGGATCTTATGGAGGAACTAGATGTTTTCCGCTGCATTTTCACGTATTTAGCGCCCTAGTTCCTTACAGTGGTATCAGAGCCACTTGCGAAGGGATATACTAAGTTGTAGAATTTTTATATGTGTGATATAGAAATTTGCATTATAGATTTGCTATGTTTTCATGATTATGAGTTTTTGTCTCTGTTGGGGAGGAAACAGTAAGTATATGGACAAACTAGAGGATATAGCATCTTTATACATATTATGAACGAGTGTTATAACCTATTTCATTTGATAGATATATACTTGCAAGGTTTCAACCCAAGAGAAGTTGTGAGCAACAAGGTGGTCTCGACCAAAATGTTGTGAATAACATGGGCTCATAATTTGTTGTTGAAATCATAGTAAATTTATGTCATAAGGATATTATGAATATAAATGACATGGTGTATGGTTATGGCTCTTTAACCCCAATGTGATTGTGTGTGATGTTGTAATTCATAATACGGCCTGCGTGTCGTGCCTTCATCTTTCTCATTCTTGTTGTAATTTTAGACTACACTAGAATGTAACTCAAGTTTCTTTAGATTTTGTAATGTACAAATTAGAAAGGAGTTAGTCTACTAGACGATGAGTGAAAAGGAAGGAAGGACAACAACACACGATAACCAAGGAAGCGCTTGGAGAAGCTACATTGACCTAGGTTGACTTATCACTCTTCTCATTGGCTTGAGAAGATCGCAGTTTATGGGGACTATAACCATGTCACATTTTATTTATGCATATATGTGATGTGTGCTTTGATTGTATTCGATACATGTTTAGTTTAAACATAATTAGGTCCTTTTAATATATGTCTACCAAAGTTTAGTACTCATTTCTATCTCAATCAATTGTAGTCAGGTTTTGCCAAAGCAAAGTGACTTGATTTATCTTGCTAGAGTGCGACAAGACAATTGTGATGTCTGACTATTAAACTTTGGGTGCGACTTAACTAAGTTGTCTCTCTTGGGTTGAGAGCTTAGAGGCATATCCATAAGATGGAATTCAAATTATACTAATCTTGGGCGATTAGCCAAAACTAACTCAAGATGAGCTATAATATGGATTTCATAAGATAGGCAAATGAACAAATAGTATTGTTCATCTAGTTATACAAGAGTTGCATTTAATGCAATTGGTATAAGATGCCTACCACTACGAGAAAAAAGCCTAACAACAACGGTTTTTCACTGTTGTCGTAGCCCATTTTGAACTGTTATTAAAGGCCGTGTTGTTAAAAGGGGTGCCCAAAGACAACAGTTTTTAACCGTTGTCTTTGAAGGCAAAGACAACAGTTTTTAACTGTTGTCTTTGAAGGCAAAGACAACATTTTTACAACGGTGAAAAACTGTTGTCTTTTCCTTCAAAGACAATAATTTTTCACCGTTGTCTTTGAGTGTCTACCTTTAATAACAAGGTCTTCAACAATAGTTTTAAACCATCTACGACAACGGTGAAAAACCGTTGTCTTTTTTAGATAAAAAATAAAAAAAAATTAATACACAATTTTCCAATATTATAAATCATTCAAAATACTAAATTTCAAAATAAAATTTAATATATAATTTTCTAACATTCAAAAATAATATCTATAACATTATGAAGAAATTTCATAAGCAACCAACAAAATGATAACACTATTAAAATAAAGGTAGAACAATATAACACGAGATTTTCTACTTAGATGTCGGTGAAGAGGAGGGACTGCAGCTCCTAGTGCTCCTTAATTTGTTAAAGTCTCTCCATTTTTTTAGTTTGTCGGCATTCTTCCCAGTACTCTTGAGGGCACCTATTCGAATAAAGATATATATTACAAATTAGAAACTAAACTGTACGCGTGATTCTAATTGCACTGCATAAATGTTACATAACCATAAAAACCATTTGATCTAATCATCTAACAGAAGTGCAAAAAACGTTATCTATGTAACATAAATGGTAACCTCTTGAAACAATATGGTGGCTCTTAAATTTCTTATTAAGCAGAATTTTCATTTTATGTCACTGCATACAAAGCTTCTATTATAAACCATGCAAACATTATTTTTCCCAGTAATCAAGCAACATTAATTCTAAAAGGTACAATCTAATGCAAACATTCCCACACACTCCATATGATGCTAAGGAGTAAGTTATACATTAAATTCTAAAAGGGACCATTAAAGGAAAGAATGCCTTAAATAAAAATGAATCCAGAAAGTATCATTCCATATGCACTAATAGAAATCTTCGTTTATAGCCAACTGCAAATACATTTCATATTTATTTAAAATTTTAATGACATAATAAATCTAAAAAATTTATAATATTTCACTGAAAGATTAATTAAAATCACACCAGATGATAAGGTCGAGCTATCATTCCTCCAAGTGTATCCTAGAATCTTTGTAATGAGCACGTTGAGATGGAATATGTCATTGAGTACATAAAAGCTCCCTGAGGTGTTGGAATCAGATGAAACATCTACAAAAATAAGCACCATTGATTAATAAGTCATTGATTAATTAGATAATGGAATATACAAATAGAGATTAATTAAAATAAATAAAGGATCTAACAATTACCACTATAATTGACTAAAATTAACAATCAAGAGCTAGGTTGAAGAATGTTTTAAAACATTCTTCAATGTATAAGGAAGCAACTAGAAGTGTTTAACATCTCAGGAATTGAAAATAATGCAAATGCAAACAAATTCATAGATCAAATAAACAAAAACGGGACAACTCTTCAACAAATTTCTATAATCAAGTGATATAAACAAACTGCAGAATTTCATGCGTGGGTAAATCTTGAGTCAAATGCCAATTGAAAGATCAATGTAAAACATGGCATAGACAGAGAAAGGAACATAGGAATACAGAGCAGTAGGTAAAAACATGTCTATTGAACTGAAGAAAAGCCATCATATCGCATATGCTAACAATCACCAAATGGTTACTAATTATATAATTACCTGATGCTTTGTGGCAAGCAAGTGCAGTTCAAAAGCCAGCACCTACATCCAAAAATAAATGCTGAAAACATCAAAATTATTGAATCTATATTTTGCCAAATATAATCTTAGATGAGTGAACTACCATATAGTTTGGGTTTAAATATTTCCAAACACTAGCCGGACTTGACAATCATTTCACATACAACAAAAGCAATTAAACTAAACACCTTAATAACGATTAACCAAAACTTAGTTATACACAATTGATAAACTTGCACCACATTGTCACACTATGAGACAAGATTAACAATCATGCATAAGTGAAATACAAAACTAAACAATCAAACATAGATAAGAAAAGAACACCTAAGTTGAACAAGAAAGTAAACTAAATTAACTGAACATGAAACATTCAAAAGGAAAGTAAACTTAAACTATCCAAACCACTCTCCTGCGATCAACCATCAATCGACTACCTCCGTCGTCACACGGAGACCCGGATTTGGAACACCAGCCCCAGTGGACAGCAACACAATGACAGAACCTTTGATTACAACTCTCAACAGCCACACAAAATTAAGAAAGAACAGTGATGTACTGTAAATTGACACACTGAGATGCCACTTGCTTCTGCCGGAATTGTAGACTGAAGTTGCTGGAGTTCCTGCCTTCGGAACACTGTCCGCAGGAAGCCACAACACTGCTCAGTGATGGAAGCAGAAGAAATTCGCCGGAGAAGAAGGGACAGCTGGCTTCCTCTGTTGGAACCCGCTGCTTTCGGAACGCCGTCCGCAGGAGAAGCTACACTGAGGAAGGGGTGAAGAGGGATGCTTTCCGGAGAAGAACGCCTCGCCGAATAGAAACCCTAGTTGAGGTCGTCGCTTCAAAGGAGCCGCCGGCGTTTGCTGCCGTCGCCGCTTGGAGCAGATCGCAGAAGAGGAGGTTGGGAAGAGTTGGCCGGCCTGCGGCAAGGGAAGAGAAGAAGCCGCCGGCCGGAGAAAAGGAAGAAGAAGAGAAAGGGGCGCTGTGCCCTAGCAGACGCGAGAAGGAGACGCGAGCAGAGAGGAGAGTTCTACTGTGTCGTGCGTGGAGAGAATAAGGAGAAGGGTTTCTTAACGGGTTTGGATTTTGGGTTAAGGAGAGGGATCCAATCCGATTCATTAAGAGTACGAAATTGAGCTTTTGAAATTGGACTTTAAGAAGTGGGGTGGGTTTAGGTATGGATTTGAGTTAAAACCATTAGAAGATGATCCCCTTCTTGATTGAGCTAGATAAGTCCAACTCTCCATTTGACTTGAGTCAAATATTCTCAAATTGAATCGGGTTTGGATCTATAGCTTTCAATCAATCGGTTTGACTCGACTCGTGTCCATGACTCCTCTTTAATTCCCTACAAAAATCATGAAATAATGTCAAAATTAGGGAATAATTATAATAAGCTCACAAATATATCCTAACTCATGAATTATGATATTAAGCAAGATTTAAGTGAATGAGAGGATAAAAATGCTAAGTATAAGAGCTAAAATATCACATAAAAATGCTACTTATCACTCGTCGCCTGGCGAGGCAGCGCGCGGTGCTGCGGAGAGGGAAGAAATAAGAAATAGGTTACCTTTGAGCTCATCTTGGTTGTTGCGGAGAGGGAAGAAGCCTGTCTGCGCTGAAGGAAAGAAGGGGGTGGGAGAGGGAAGAAAACGGGCGGCGCTGCAAGGAGGAAACGAAAGGATCAGGAGGATCGCGTGGGTGGAAAGAGATTTGGAATAGGTCTAATATGATTATAATTATCATGACACTTACAAAATGTGTCATCATACACCATCTAATATGATATTTTTCTAAAAATTTAATTAGTTTTTATAAGTGTCATTATAATTTATTTATATTGACACTTTTTAATAGGTGTCATGAAGAAAGTGTTATAATAAATTATTTTTCTAGTAGTGGAGGAGCGTCTTTCACGGAGGAGTCACGAAGGAGGAGTCGCGAAGGAGGAGTCGGAGATAGGTTTTTGTTCGTTGAAGAGTCACAGAGAAGTGGGTATTTAGGTTTTTTTTCATGAAGTTAAAAAAACTGTTGTGTTTTTAGGATTCAACAACATTCAATAGACAACAGTTTAATAAAACTGTTGTATATTATCACATAAGCAACACTAAAAGACAATAGTTTTTTAAAACCGTTGTCTTTGACACACATTAGACAACAGTGTTTTGAAAAACTGTTGTTATTTAAAAAATATTATGGTGAACAACAACAGTTTTTAATAAAATTGTTGTTAAATGGAAAAAAGACAACAGTTTCTTGAAAAACTGTTGTCTATTAGGTGTGGTTAAATCCAGAAATTCTTGTAGTGTACCTACATTATACGAGTCTTGGGCGATTAGCCAAAGTTAATTAAAGATGAGGTATAAGATGGATCTTGCCCCACATGAATGTCATTGCATTGGATTTGGAGCTAGTAGTGTGGGTAAAACCACAACCATGACTTGCTCCTACCAAGCTTTAAAATTCAGTGGGAGAATTATTTAATTAAAGACCTAATTAAATGATCGATATATGATACTTCTTTCTACATTATGTTGTTGTAGATTACCATGTCGTCAAATACATCGAACACTCTCTCTCTGCGATCTGTCCTTGATAAGGACAAGCTCAATGGAGCTAATTTCCTAGACTAGTATAGAAACTTGAGAATAGTTCCCAAGCAAGAATGAAAACTGTACGTCCTAGAGTAGCTCATTTCTGAAGCATCACCCACTACTGCCACTAGAGAGAGGATAGGGATGCTTACAAGAAGCATCAAGATGATGCAGTAGATGTGTCATGCCTTATGCTCGCCACCATGAACTTTGAGCTTCAGAAGCAACATGAGAACATGGATGCTTATGATATGGTTGAACATCTTAAACAACTATATCAAGGACAAGCAAGGTATGAGAGATTTGAGATCTCTAAGGCACTGTTTCAATGCAGGATGCAAGAAGGTAGTCCCGTATGACCATATGTACTCAACATGATTGGGTAAGTAGAAAACCTACAAAGATTGGGATTTCCATTAGGCCAAGAATTGGCCACTGATCTTATCTTGCAGTCATTACTTGAGAGATATAGTCAATTTGTCATGAATTATAATATGAATGAAATTGACAAACTATTACCTAAGATGTTGAACATGTTGAGAACTGTTGAACTCCACCTTAAGAAGGCAAAGCCTAGTACTATTTTGATGGTACAAAAGGGCAAAGGCAAATGGAAGCCCAAAGGTAAGGGTAAGACCCAAGCCAAAGGCAAGGGCAAGACTCATGCATTAAAACCTAAAGGTGGGTTACTAAGGAAGGAACCTGCTTCCACTGCGGTGAGAATGGACACTGGAAGAGAAACTACAAGGTGTACCCAGAGGAACTAAAACGAAAGAGAAGTGAGACTTCTGCCTCAGGTATATATGTTATAGAAGTCAATCTATCTATTTCTTCTTCATGGGTATTAGATACCAGATGTGCATCTCACATTAGTACAAATGTGCAGGGGCTGAGAAAAAGTAGAATGTTGACAAAGGGAGAAGTGGACCTACGAGTAGGAAATGGTGCAAGAGTTACTGCTGTCGCTATAGGAACATATTCCTTATCTTTACCCACTGGACTTGTTTTAGAACTAGAAGAGTGTTGTTATGTGTCTGCTTTGACTAAGAACATTATCTCTATTTCTTGTTTAGACAAGAAAGGTTTTTTATTTGTAATAAAGGACAAATGTTGTTTCATTTATTTCAAAGACATGTTCTATTATAGTGCACCTCTTATGAATGACCTCTATGTTATAGACTTTGAAAACCCAATCTATAATATAAATACCAAACAGTTCAAGTCTAATGACTTGAACCAAACATATCTCTTGCATTGTCGCTTAGGTCACATAAATGAGAGTCGCATATCCGAACTCCATAAGGATGGACTTTTGGACTCATTTGATTTTGAATCATATGAGGCATGTGAATCTTGTCTCCAAGGCAAAATGACAAAGACTCCATTTAGTGGACATATTTAAAGGGCTAATGACTTGTTAGGACTTATACATACTAGTGTATGTGGCCCTTTCAGAATAGCAGCCAGAGAAGGCTATCATTATTTCATTACCTTTACTGATGATTTCAGTAGGTATGGCTACGTGTATCTGATGAGACACAAGTCAGAATCCTTTAAAAAGTTTAAAGAATTCAAGAATGAATTACAAAACCAACTTGGAAAGAGTATTAAGATGCTTTGATTAGATCGAGGTGGAGAATACCTTAGCCAAGAGTTTCATGACCATCTCGTTGAGTGTGAGATCATATCTCAACTCACTCCACTTGGAACACCATACTGGAATGGTGTATTAGAAAGAAGAAATTGTACTTTATTAGATATGATACGATTAATGATGAGTCATACAGATCTTCCTACTTCCTTCTGAGGACATGCTTTAGAGACGACCACTTTCATACTTAACCGCATTCCATCTAAGGCTATCATAAAGACACCATATACGATATAAACTGGGAAGAGTCCCAAGTTGTCTTTCAAGAAGATTTGGGGTTGTGAGACTTACATTCGACGACAAGTCTCAGATAAACTAGGACCCAAATTAGACAAGTGCTATTTTATAGGATATCCCAAGGAAATAAAGGGATACTACTTTTATAATCCCATACAAGGCAAGGTGTTTGCTTCCAAAACTGGTGTCTTTCTAAAAAGGAAATTTGTTTCTAGAAAAACTAGTGGGAGTAAAGTCGATCTTGAAGAAATTCAACATGCACAAATTAGCACTGACACCTTGATGGAAACTGAACAGGAACCACAAGATGTTGTGGATCATGATGTTGTTACACCACAAGAAGTTGTGGAGCAACAACTTGTTCAAGTAGCACAAGCTCTACGCAGATCTGATAGGACCTATCGTTAACCTAAAAGATATTCTTTTCTCTTGTCTGACAACGGTGATGTAGTGCTAGTTGGTTTCAACGAGCCTACATCTTATCAGGAAGCTGCACAAGGCCCAGATTCTGAGAAATGACTAGAGGTCATGAGATCCGAAATGGAATCCATGTACATAACTAAGTATGAACTTTGGTTGATCCACCTGAAGGGATCAAACCCATTGGGTTTAAGTGTGTCTTCAAGGTGAAGACTGACATGGATGGTCATATGCATACCTATAAAGGTAGATTGGTAGCTAAAAGATTAAGCTGATTCATGGTATAGACTATGATGAAACCTTTTCACCAGTTGCGATGTAAAGTCCATCCTATGTAACTCTTGTATCTTTAGGTGAACAAGACTATTTGTTCATTTACCCATTTTATGAAATTCATATTATAAATCATCTTGAGTTAGCTTTAGCTAATCGCCCAAGACTAGTATAATTTGAATTACATTGCATGAGATATGCCTCTAAGTTCTCAATCCAATTAAGGTAACTTAGTTAAGTCACACCCAAAGTCCAATAGTCAGACATCACAATTATCCCATCACACTCTACCAAGATAAAATGAGTCACTTTGTTTTGGAAAACCTGACTACAAATGATCGATGTAGTAGTGAGTACCGAACTTTGGTAGACATATTTAAAAAGACCTAATTATGATTAAACTACACATGCATCACATACGATCATAGCATATCATGGCATACATCACATATATGCATAAATAAAACATGACATGGTTATGGCCCCATTTTCTATGATCCTCTCAAGCCAATGAGGAGATCATAAGATCAACCTAGGTCAAAGCATCTTTTCCAAGTGCTTCCTCGGTCGTCATGTGTTGTTTTCCTCCTCCCTTGTTTCATTATCGTCCAGTAGACTTGTTCTTCTCTAATTTGTACATTACAAAATCTAAAGAAATCTGGAGTTACATTTGAGGGTAGTCTTGTTGGATCATGATGTTTCGATAGAGGGGGGGGGGGGGTGAATATCAATTACAAAAATTCTTTCGATCAGAGTTAAACGCAGCGGAAAAATTAAGCAATGTTAACACAAACCAATTTTACTTGGTTCGGAGCCTGTGTCGACTCCTACTCCAAGACCCGCACTCGTTGAGTGCTTTCGGTAGGCAATCACTAGCAATTCAAAATTTATTACAAACTAAGTACAGAAAATGCTAATGAAAATAAAAGCAATACCGACAAAAGAATGAATCGAAAAGGAAAAGAGTGTTGTCGGAGCTTCGTTAGCGTCGCAGGAGTGCAGAGCAGCAGAGCAAGCAATAGGAGATCTTCATGTCAATTGTTGTTTTGAGCTCCACCCCTGACCTTCCTTTTATATGAGGCTTGGGGCGCCCTAGTGAGACGTGGCAGGTCCAACCAGCAAGCTCCACGTGGCGACGACGTGATAGGATAAAAATTGCCTCCTAGGCGCACGGATCCCTTCCGGGCACCCGGACCACCTTTTTCCAGAACAGGTCCTTCTCCTGCAAGACAAGGTTAGTTCGAGGCAAATATAATGAATTTCCTGCAAAACAAAGTGTTAGCACAGTTTATAAGTTTAACATAAAAAGTATGACTTAGATTCCATCTTTCCGAGACAGGAATCTAGTCACGATCTCGACTTAGATATCTGAAATGGATCTAAGCCGGATTGACGCCTACTGTTCCCTTCCCGGGAACGCATCCTCACAGTCACTCCCTTCCAGTGACTTACCTCTACTCACCTGCCAGACGTCCGGTCAGCCCTTCGACCCGTCTGGACTTCTCGCCAGCTATCCGGTCAGCCTGTCGACCTAACTGGACTTCTCGCCAAGCGTCCGGTCAGCCCGTCGACCCGCTTGGTCTTCTTGCCAGCTATCCGGTCAGCCCGTCGACCTAGCTGGACTTCTCGCCAAGCATCCGGTCAGCCCGTCGACCCGCTTGGACTTCATGCTAGACATCCGGTCAGCCCGTCGACCTGTCTAGACTTAGCCTGTACACTCGATCAGAGTGTTAGATAACAACAAACCTAACTTAACCTGATTTGTCATTCATCAAAACTTGAGTTATATCATTAGTGCTAACCACACCAACAATCTCCCCCTTTTTGATGGAATGACAACCTGGTTAACTTAGTGAAAAAAATATGCAAGTAAACAAACAAGCATGATTTTTAAGGTTTAAGTTAGTTTTTAAATTTGGCGTTTGTTGCTCTAACTTAACCACCTATCCCTCCCCCTTTGGCATTCACCAAATAAGGACATAAGTCAAGTAATTTCGGAATACAAATAAAGTAAAACTTGCAAAAAAAGTTGTCAAGTTAACTTGGGGGAGTTTAAATAGTAATTTAGTTTTTGTTTCTTAACTTTTGTAAAATAACTAAGTTTTGAAAATAGCTAATTTAGCAACATAACTTAGTATTTAGTAAATTTTATGTAATTTTGAAAGATAATTTTTGCAAAATTAACTGACTTTGCAAACTTAAGAAAAAATTTTAAAAGCTAATTTTCAAGCTTAAGTTTAGGAAAGATAAGTTTAGATATTCTAATTTCTAAACATAGGGTTATAAGTTACAAATTTTAAGATCAAATTTTCAAAGTAAGTTTCAACTTTTAAAACACTTTTCAAACATGAGTTTTTAAAACTAGAATTTCAAGGTTTAAATTTTCAAAATATGTTTCAACTTTGAAACACTTTTCAACCATGAGTTTTCAAAATCAAAGTTTCAAAACTGAGTTTGAAAAAATTAAATTTTCAAGACTAAGTTTGCAAAAGATTCAATTTTCAAAACCTTATTTTATAAAATCCAATTGAAGAATTTAGCTAGTTTTCAAGAATAGGTTTATAAAGATTTTGAAACATAAGTTTTCAAAATTAAGGATTTCAAAACTAAGTTTGAAAAACCTACTTTTCAATACTGACTAAGTTTGTAAAAACTTTAAATTTGAAAATCGAAATTGAATCTTAAAACTAAAAAAATTTTGTTTAAGGTGGAGAAAATAATTTAGGTGCTAAGTGTTGATTTAATCCTCCCCCTAAACCTGATATCTAAAATAGTTGTCTAACCAATTAGGTACTTACTGACTATCAGAAGATAGCAGCTTTCACTTGGTTAGTCAAGTTAAGTTCATTATAATCAGTTAGCGGTTGACTAAACTGAATAACTTAACTTGATTAATATATGTTTTGTATTTAACGCCCAGACTTATATCAATGCACTGATATAAACATCTTAAGTCTAGGCAACTGGCCTATGCATCTCACTCCTTTCTATGTTTGTCAATCACAAGCAAGGTAAGCCTAGAGTGTTGGTGAGATGCTCAAATACTAGTCCTAGGGGAACATGATTTCTAAAGGGATTTTTCTAGTCTAAGGCTAAAATTGTTTTGAAATTCTACAAATAGGAAAGTTTTGAAAAATAATTTTTAAAAAAGATAAAACAATTTTAACCTAGAATTTAAAACAGTCATTTTAAAATAGTTTTGAATTTTGAAAATCCTAGTCTATTGAACACATCCCTAATTTTCTACGTAGATTACTAAATTCACTTTCAGGAAGTGGTTTTGTGAATATGTTAGCTAAATTGGACTTGGACTCAATGTATTTGAGTTTAATATCACCTTTAGTAACATGATCCCTGATAAAGTGATGTCTAATTTCAATGTGTTTAGTTCTGGAATGATGCACTGGATTTTTTATTAGGTTAATTGAGCTAATGTTATCAATTAAGACTTTGACATTTGTAAGGTTCAAGTTAAAATCTTTTAGGGTGTGCATCATCCATAATAATTATGCAACGCACTCTCCTATTGCTATATATTTTGATTTAGTTGTGGATAGGGCAACACACTGTTGCTTTCTACTAAAACAGCTGACAAGTGATGGACCTAGTAATTGACATTTGTCACTTGTGCTTTTGTGGTCTAATTTACATCCAGCATAATCTGAGTCGGAGTACCCTATTAATTCAAAATTATTAGTCCTAGGATACCAAATACCTATATTTGTTGTTCCTTTAAGGTATCTAAAGATTCTTTTGACTTGAGTCAAATGAGATTCTTTAGCACAGGTTTGGTATCTAGCACACATACTAACTACAAATAAGATATCTGGTCGACTTGCAGTTAAGTATAGTAGACTACCTATGACACTCCTATAGTATTTTAAGTCAACTGGTTTTCCATTAGGGTCATCATCTAGGATTGTGTTTACTGCCATAGGTGTTTTTATCTCTTTGGTGTTTTCCATTCCAAATCTTTTAAGTAATTCCTTAGTATATTTTTGTTGATGAATGTAGTTACCTTCATTTGTCTGTTTGATTTGTAATCCTAAAAAATAGGTTAGTTTACCTACTAGACTCATTTCAAACTCGTGTTCCATTAAACTTGTAAATTTATCTAAAAATTTTGAGTTTGTTGAACCAAAGAGTATATCATCTACGTAAATTTATGCTATAAAAATATCTTCTTTTATTAATTTGACAAATAAGGTTGGGTCAATTTGACATTGGTTAAATCCTTTAGAGATTAGGTAAGAGGTTAGTCTTTCATACCATGCCCTAGGTGCTTGCTTAAGTCCATATAAGGCTTTCTTCAATTTATAGACGTAATCAGGGTGGTCTAGATTCTCAAACCCAGGTGGTTGTCCTACGTAGACTTCTTCTTTTATTAGTCTATTTAGGAATGCTGACTTAACATCCATTTGGTATAGTCTAAACTCTTTGTGTGCTACATAACTTAGTAACATCCTAATGGACTCTAGTCTAGCCACTGGGGCATATATTTCATCATAGTCAAGTCCTTCTACTTGACTAAACCCCTTAGCAATTAGCCTGACCTTATTTCTAGTAATTTCTCCAGTTTCACTTAATTTGTTTCTAAATACCCATTTTGTTTGTATTATTTTCTTATTCTTGGGTGGTGGTACCAAGTCTCAAACTTCATTATGCTCAAATTGAGCTAATTCTTCTTGCATAGCTATGACCCAGTTTGGGTCAAGTAGTGATTCAGCTATGGTTTTGGGTTCAATTTTTGAGATTAAAGATATTTGACTTAGATTTCTAAAGGATGATCTAGTTTGAACCCTAAGATCTGGGTCACCAATTATTTGATCAGTTGGGTGATTTGAGTTGACTCTTATAGTTCTAGGGGGTTGACTCTCCTGAGGTCGTTCTTCTTCTTCATGGCTTAGAATTTGGTTGGTTCCTTCAGAGATATTATTTTCTTGAACAAATTCAATTGGTTGAAGTTGTGTTTGTTCTAGGTTTTGTTTGGATTCTTCAAATTTCACATTAGTAGTTTCTTCAATTCTTAAGGTAACTTTATTATAAACCCTGTAGCCTCTACTATTTAGGGAGTAGCCTAAGAAAATTCCATTTTCAACTTTAGAGGCGAATTTTCCTAAGTGTTCTCTTGTGTTTAAGATGAAAACTAGGCACCCAAATACTTTAAAGTATTTTATATTGGGTTGTTTATTATAATAAACTTTAAAAAGTGTTTTGTTATGGGTTTTATTTAGTGTTGTTCTATTTTGTACATAGCAAGCTGTACTAACAGCTTCTGTCCAAAAATATTTAGGTAAGTTGTATTCATTTAACATCGTTCTAGAGGCTTCAAGTAAGGTTCTATTTTTTCTTTCTACAATCCCATTTTGTTGGGCGGGGGTTTAGGGCACGAAAATTCGTGATGGTAGCCATTTTTCAAGACAGAATTTGTTAAAGTTATGATTTTTAAATTCTCCCCATTATCACTTCTAATTCTTTTAATTTTAAGGTCCTTTTCATTTTCAACTTGTTTACAAAAGTTTGTAAAAATTTCAAAAGTTTCATCCTTATTTTTTAAAAATTTTACCCAAGTGAACCTAGAATAGTCATCTATTATTACTAGACAGTATAGACTTCCATTTATTGATTTGACTCCATGGGAGTCAAATAGGTCTAAGTGTAACAGTTCTAATATTGAGTTGGTTTGTGATTGATTAATTGGTTTATGGGTGGATTTTATCTGTTTACCTTGTTGACAGGCATTACATATGGTTGAATCTAAGTTAGGTAATTTTGGTAGACCTCTAACTAATCCATTTAGTTTGCTTATATTTCTAAAATTTGTGTGTGACATCCTTCTATGTCATAACCATGTTTCTTCTTTTTGTGTTAAGTGACACTTAATTGAAGAAGTAGTTAAGTTGATTGCATAGATGTTGTCTTTTCTAAACCCTTTTAGGCTTATGTTAGGGTTGTCTAGGTGTTTGATTAAGCATTCTGTAGATAAAAACCTAACCTTATACCTAGTATCACACAGTTGACTGATACTTAAAAGATTATACTTGAAATTTTCAACAAGTAAAATATTTGTAATAATAAAGTCAATTTTTAGTTCGATATTACCTATACCAATTACTTTGAGTTTGTCGTTGTTCCCAAAGGCAACTGTTCCTAGGCTTTTGTAGGTGAGTTGAGTGAATTTTGTGTGATCTCCAGTCATATATTTGGAGCAACCACTATCCAAAATCCACTTAGTTTCCTCTTCGAAACCTTCGGAAACGAGTATGGACTCGTGGCTCAATTCGAGTTCGGACCCGTCTTCTGATTCATCTTCCAACTCTGCTTCGCGGGCCATCAGCGCAAGGTGGCTCTGGTGCTTTTGATCTTCTGCTTCCGATTCTTCCGAGGAGGAGTCATCCCACGTCGCTTTGAGGGCCTTCTTTTTGGTCAGTTTCGGTTTGTCGATCTTCAATCTCGGGTACTCGTTCGTGTAGTGACCCTTCTTGTTGCATCCGAAGCACGTCACACTCCTCGAATTGGTTGGAGAATTGATCTTTTGAAGGCCCTTCTTGCTGAAGCTTCTTTTCCTCCTGATGAACATCTTCCTTACCAAGTTCACCAAGTGTTCTTCATCTTTAGAGTTCTGGTTAGAATCTTCTTCAGGTTCAAACTTGTTCTTTTTTTCTTTTGAGGAACCTGCAAATAAGGCTACACCTTTCTTGACCCCGGCGTTAGTTTGCTCATGCAGTTCTAATTCACAGAAAAACTCATCTAGTTTTAATTTTGATAAATTTTTAGAGATCTTGTAGGCATCTATGATAGATGCCCACAAGCTGTTGCGTGGAAAAGCGTTTAAGGCATACCTTATTAAGTCCTAGTTCTCCATTTGGTGTCCTATTGCATGGAGTTCGTTGAGAATATTTTTGATTCTTGCGTGGAGTTAGTTGGCCGTTTCTCCTTCTTGCATTTTTATGTTAAATATTCTATTTAGAAGCAGGTCTCATTTTGTTACCTTAGCATCGCTCGTTCCTTCATGCAGCTTGATCAGTTTGTCCCACAACTCTTTAGCATTTTTATGTGGTCCTACCCGGTTCAGTTCTTCTTTAGTTAATCCACACTATAAGGTGTTGATTGCCTTGTTCTCTGTTGATGCCTTCTTCTTTAAGTCTGTTGTCCATTCTTCAGGATCCAGTAGATTCCCGGAACTGTCTACTGGTATTTTGTAGGCTCTTGTGACGCTCAGCCACTGGTCGAAATCTGTCTTGAGATATACTTCCATTCGCTTCTTCCAGTATGAGAAATCATCCCTGTTGAAAAGGGGAGGTCGCATTGTGCTGAAGCCCTCGATCTGCGACATTTTTAATCTGCACAAAAAAATAAAAAGAGAGGTTCCAAGACTTGGTCTTGGATTAGTAGTACGGGAAGAATTAAATAAAAATAACTAAATTGGTGCAACACCAATTTAGATGTAATTACGACGGAAAGAGAATTCCAAAAAGGTAATTGTACCAGTTTGGAATTTTACGAAAAAATGAAATCCGAAAATAAAAAATTTAAAAACAAATCTCCCCCTTGCCTGATTGGTGGTTGCACCAAATCAGAGCGGTACCTGCTCTGATACCACTTGTTGGATCGTGATGTTTCGATAGAGGGGGGTGAATATCGATTACGAAAATTCTTTCGATCAGAGTTAAATGCAGCAGAAAAATTAAGCAATGCTAACACAAACCAATTTCACTTGGTTCGGAGCCTGTGTCGACTCCTACTCCAAGGCCCGCACTCGTTGAGTGCTTTCGGTGGGTAATCACTAGCAATTCGAAATTTATTACAAACTAAGTACAGAAAACACTAATGAAAATAAAAGCAATACCGACAAAAGAATGAATCAAAAAGGAAAAAAGAGTGTTGTCGGAGCTTCGTTAGCGTCGCAGGAGCGCAGAGCAAGTAGTAGGAGATCTTCTTGTCAATTGTTGTTTTGAGCTCCACCCCTGACCCTCCTTTTATATGAGGCTCGGGGTGCCCCGGATCCCTTCCGGGCGCCCTGGTGAGACGTGGCAGGTCCAACTAGCGAGCTCCACGTGGCGACGACGCGATAAGATAAAAATTGCCTCCCGGGTGCTCGGATCCCTTCCGGGCGCCCGGACCACCTTTCTCCAGAACATGTCCTTCTTCTGCAAGACAAGGTTAGTCCGAGGCAAATATAATGAATTTCCTGCAAAATAAAGTGTTAGCACAGTTTATAAGTTTAACATAAAAAGTATGACATAGATTCCGTCTTTCCGAGATCGGAATCTAGTCACGATCTCGACTTAGATATCCGAAATGAATCTAAGCTGGATCGACGCCTACTGTTCCCTTCCCGGGAACGCGTCCTCACAGTCACTCCCTTCCAGTGACTTACCTTTACTCACCTACCAGACGTCCGGTCAGCCCTTCGACCCGTCTGGACTTCTCGCCAGCTATCCGGTCAGCCCGTCGACCTAGCTGGACTTCTCGCCAAGCGTCCAGTCAGCCCGTCGACCCGCTTGGACTTCTCGCCAGCTATCCGGTCAGCCCATCGACCTAGCTGGACTTCTCGCCAAGCGCCCGGTCAACCCGTCGACCCGCTTGAACTTCGTGCCAGACATCCGGTCAGCCCGTCGACCTGTCTGGACTTAGCCTGTACACTCGATCAGAGTGTTAGATAATGACAAACCTAATTTAACATGATTTATCATTCATTAAAACCTGAGTTAGATCGTTAGTGCTAACCTCACCAATAAGTCTAAATTTACAACAAGAAAGAAAAGGGAGAGGCACGACACACCGTCTGTATTGTCATATCGGGGTTAAGGTCCATAACCATGCACCATGTCATATAACATTCACAATATTTTATGATATAGAATCTACTATGATTTAAACAAAGACTTATAAGTCGCAACGCCACGGCAGTCCCGCTAGCCAGTTAGCGAGCAGGGTCAAGGCAGCAACGACCCTTGTGAGGTGAGGGGCCAGTGCCCCCGAAGTAAAATTCTTTTGCACACTCATTGTATGAGTTGCTGCCATGCTTGAGACCCCACTTCTTGCAAAACTTTAGCCGATACCGTTAGTCGAAATCATACTAATAATCATGTAAATCATAGTAAAATCTCATGCAATTTCTATATCACATATAAAATCTACTACAACTTAGTATATGTCTTCGCAAGTGGCTCTGATACCACTGTAAGGAACTAGGGTGCTAAACACACGAAAGTGCAGCGGAAAACATCTAGTTCCTCCAGAAGATCAATGCGAAAGGAAACCATATACTAAGATTTACATGAGAAGGAGTTATACCTTTGTTGTATGCCCTTCACAATTCTGACAGCAATGTTTCTTTAGATGCGGATCTTAGCACGACCAAGTGGTCGCGCCTCTATGGTATCCACAAGAACAAGCCTCGTTTGTCTCATAAGCTCACAAAGTGGAGAATAAATCAACCAAAGGTTGTGCTAGCAACCCTTCTTGGGAGTTTCAGCCAAGTGGAAGAGAGGAGGAGGAAGAAGAGCAAGAACACCAAAAACTCATCATGAAAATGAATCCAAAAACCCCATTTTATAGATTCATGAAATGTCTTATGCCTTAATGTAAATTGCCTTAATTGGCATTAATATTTGTCTTCATCCAATGAATTCAATGCATCCAATGCATGAGCAATTCAAATTATTCACTCTTCATCCAATGCATGAGTAATTCAAGTTGTACACTCCTCTTTCTTCATGAATTCAAATTCATGAAATAACTTAATGAGTCCAACTCATTACTCATCAATTCAATTGACTCAATGAGTCTAATTCAAATTGGACTCAATCTAATAGTTGGATCCAATTGAGTCTAACTCAATGAGTCTAATTTGAATTAGATTTAATCCAATAATCCATCATATGAATTTATCTCCATTGACTTGTTCTTTGTGTGTGACCCAATAGGTTCTTGTAACGTTTTCAATGTATCCAAATCAACATTTAGATACATAAGCAATGAGTGGCATCCTGCAAGGCATCATTGCTATCGAAGTGACGAGAAAGTCAATATCCTACCTAACCTTTCCGTGGCTATTATCTTGTATGACTTAATCCTTTTATCCTTGATATCTAGATTGATCAATGAGGCATAGACCGTGTCATGCTCTTATCAATCTTTGTGTTTCTTGATCTCTAAGTAGACACACTCAATCAAATAAGCTCAATATCGCATATTGACTCATTTAAGCATAGCCATGCATTCTTGTATCCTATTAATCAAGGGGCCTACAGATATAACTTCTGTTATATGGAAGGGATAGATCCCATCTACCTCACTCACATCCCTCCGCATAACTTATTACATATCCAGTGATCGACTTTATGGTCTACCCTGTAATGGGTGACGTTTATCGATACCAAAGTATATAACTCCTTATGTAGGAAACCTTAATAATTTCAGGTCTAAGGACTATTCATACTAATAGTCACATGAGAATGTTTATGACACTCATATAACGACCCATGAAACATTCTCATGGTGGATCATTTAGTATATATTCTCTAATATTTACTCATGTATCAACCTGATATCTTATTTCCATGACTTGTGAGATTAAGTCATCTGTTAACCTACATACTAGTCTTAATGCATTAATATTGTCTTTGCATATTAATGCTTGACTAGGAATAGTTAAAAATAGTGTTCTATGTATATCTACAATATCTCACTATCAATTCAACCAATTGCTATATTATAGATTAGAACTTTCTACTCTAAGACAATATTATACTTATTCATTTGACACTGAATTGAAGTAAATATAATAACCAACTTTATCTTTATTAATAATGAAATATGATACAAAAGGAGCCCTTTACAATTATCTCATAATTGGTACTAGAGCTAATACTAACAAGTATGAGGTAGCTGGTGTGCTTTGGTTCGTCGTCGTCTGATTCTTCCACGGTTGATTCATCCCATGTTTCTTTGGGGGCCTTTTTCTTTTTGAGATTTGGGCATTCAGTTTTATTATGTCCATTCTTGTTACATCCAAAGCATGTGATGTTCATCTTGTTGTTGCTAGAGTTTGAGGTGGAGTTGATCTTCTGCAGGTCCCTTTTGGTGAAATTCTTCTTTCTCCCGGTGAACATTTTTCTTATCAAGTTCACTAGGTATTCTTTATCATCTGAGTCTTTGTCAGACTCAACTTCAAATTTTGGTTTGGTTTTGAACTTTACTTTTGATGTTCCTACAATAAAGGCAACACCTTTCTCGGGTTTGGTGTTAGTCTTTTCATGTAGCTCTAGTTCACAAAAAAAGTTCATCTAACTTTAATTTGGATAAATTTCTCAAAATCTTATAGGCATCCACGATGGATGCCCATAGTGTATTTCGTGGAAATGCGTTTAGAGCGTACCTTATAAGATCACGGGTCTCAATTTGATGCTCGATTGTGTGAAGTCTGTTGAGGATGTACTTTATCCTTGCATGTAGTTGACTGACAGTCTCACCTTCCTATATTTTTATATTAAATAATTTATTTAAATATAGATATCTTTTTGTTACCTTTGTGTCGTTGGTTCCCTCGTGTAGTTCTATAAGTTTGCCCCATAGCTCTTTGACATTTTCGTGTGGGCCGACGCAATTCAGCTCCTTTATTAACTCACACTAGATTGTGTTGAGGGCCTTGAAGTCAATCTAGGTCTTCTTCTTCATTTATGGATTCCAATTTTTTGGGTCCAATGGAATTTGGCTTTGTCAATTGGCGCCTTGTACCCTTTGGTGACGCTAAACTGTTGTTCGAAGTCAATTTTCAAGCACACCTTCATCCGCTTCTTCTAGTATGGAAAATCATCCCCGTTGAAGAGTGGGGGATGAATGGTGTTGTACCCTTCATTTTGGGCCATTTAGAGATATATATAGAAAACTAAAGAAAGGTACCAAGACTTGGTCTTGGATTAACAGAGTTTAAGAGGAAGAATAAGAAATTTCGATGAACTCAAGTGGTGTTGTACCAACTTTGAGTTAAAAACTGAATGAGAAATCATTATTTGAAAGGGTAAGTTCTACCATTTCAAATTGAATATGAAAAATAAAAATTTAAAAAGAAAATCAAATAATTCTCCCTGGCTTGATTGGTGGTTACACCAATTCAGAGTAGAACCTGGCTCTGATACCACCTATTGGATCGAGTCGCACGTGAGAGGGGGTGGTGAATCACATGGTTTTGAAAACTTGTTCTTTTTGAATTTTAAAAGATGAGTATGCAGCGAAAAACTAAGTAAGAAAACGAACACAATAAAACACGGTCAATTTTACTTGGTTCAGAGCCTTCAGAGACTCCTACTCCATGACTTAGGTCTCGCAGACCTAACGATGGGTAATCCACTAAAATACCTCTTTTAGTACCTTCGAGCACAAAGAAGATAGGTGAAGTGTAACATGCTACACTTCCTTTTTTCAATAATTAAGTATAAGGAAATAACTTCGTTACCGACATGTAGGGATCGAAGTAAAAAATACTCGTGTGTCGGTGTTGGTCTGCAGGCCATGATCAGAAGCCCTTAGAGTAGTAGTAGTGTGCAGCAGCCTCGCAGCAGAGTCATAGCAGGATGTTGGAGCAATTGGAACATCAAATAGATGCACAGTAGCTCGTATATCAGTTGTATATTGATGCTTGGTCGAGATTGGCTTATAAAGAGCATGGAAGGCACCTTCGATAGCCATTGAGGGCACCTTCAACGTGGTAAATCTGATCATGACTTTGCTATGTCTTATCTGCAATGGGATTCAAAATTTATCCCTTGGAAGGCGCCTTCAAGCCATTGAAGGTGCCTTCCATGAACAGTGCGAAAGCACCTTCCAATGCTTGAAGGCCCCTTCGGGTACTGTTCATCCGAAGAATTTTTGCTCTTTTTGCCCTACAAGTTGTGTTAGTCCAAATCTTAAACATCTAACCAGCAAAACAAAGTTAGCACAGTGATAATAAGTAGTAATTAGCTCCTGTCCTCCTAAGACCAGGAACTAGTCAATGTCTCAAATTAGGGATCCAAAATGGACCTAACCTGGACTGACGCCTACTGTCTCTCAATTGGGACGCATCCTCACATAGTCACTCTCCTCCAGTAACTTACCTTTACTTACCAATTTGCTATTGGTTGACTAGCCTTTTAACCAACTAGGTCTTCATGCTAGTTATCTAGTCCGCAGACCCAACTAGACTTTTACCTGTTGTCCGGTCCCACGGACCCAACCAGTCTTCCTGCCAGATATCCGGTTGGCTCATTCACCTATCTAGACTTTTCACTAACTATCCGGTACTGCAGACCTAGCTGGATTTATGCCTGGTGTCCGGTCCTTCAGACCATCAATTTTTGCACACTTGGTAAAGTAATTAGATCACAAAAATACCTAATTTAACTCACTTATCATTCATCAAAACCTGAGTTAGACCGTTAGTACAAATTACACCAACAAGTTTGTGTAGTGGAAATAAAGAAATAAACAAAACACTGACACAAGTTAGTTTTATTTGGTTCGAAACTTGTGACGACTCCTACTCCAAGGCCCACACTCATTGAGTATTTACTTTGGGTAATTCACTATCAATCCGTAGAATTACAGAAACAAGTACAAGTATAAAATTGAGTGCTATAAATGAAAGTTAGAACGATGACTTAGATAATTGGAGTTTTGAACTTTCGGTTCTCGGAGCAAAGTTACGACTTCGTAGACTCATCTTTTGAGCATCACGCAAGAGAAGAAGACATTTCAATTGATGTATTTTGAAGTGCTGGTCGAGACCTCCTTTTATAGCCCAGTTGGACTTGATCTAGATACATTGATCTTAGGATCAATGTTTGACTCAACTCTAATCGGTCGACGGATCCCCTTGATTGGTTGACTGATCCTTCTGAATCAGCCCAGCTTTCCATCTAAATGCTGCTACTTCAATAAGAGTCTTCATTCAGGCAATCGATCTCGTCATTTGGTCGATCAATCTGTCAATGATCCCCGTCTTATTTGATCTGATCAACTCAGTTCGATCAATCTACTACTTATCTACTGTTCGGTCGATTGAATTCGAGATTCAACCGATCGATCACTTGGACAAAGCTTCACCATGAGTTGATATGATCTCTAGGGTTTGGTTAACTGATCTAGATGTTCAATCGACCGAACATGGCAAAAACCTTAACCTATAAAAATGTTAGTTTCCTACAAAATAGATTTAGAATTATAGGCAGATAAGGTATTTTGACGATATCTGGATTGTCCGATTCTGACTTTTGGATTTCTCGGAGGCCCTAGGTCGAATCAATGGCTATTGTTCCCTCAACAAGGAGCGTGTCCTCACTTACTTCTCTCAGGAGAGTTTACCTTTTGCCAGACTAGTCCTCCAGACTGTTTGAACTTTTGCTTAGCATCTAAAACTTCAGGACTTTTCCACTAGATGTCCGATCCCCGACTCGCCCAGTCTTTTGCCTGGTGTCCGCGACCCCCAGGACTTCCACCTAGAATCTATGATCGTAAGATTTCATCTGATATCCTCGACCTGCCAAGTCTTTGCCCAGTCCTCCAAACCAAGACTTCGTTACCTAATTGCATCTTGGACTTTTCTACACACTTAGTCACACTTGTTAGATGACCAGGTAACTTAATTTAAACTCTTTGACATAATCAAAACTTAGGTTCTATAGTCTGATGCTTTCTTACCAACAAGTATTTCTTTAAAGAGGCTATGTAGCTGACTTACCATTTCACCCTCTTTCATTTGGATATTTTGAAGCTGGCTTAATAATAGGTCTTTTTAGTAGTTCTTGAGTTAGCTGAACCTTCATGTAGTTCAATTAGTTTCTCCCAAAGCTATTTATTTATGCTGAATTGGCCGACTTTCATCAGTTGTTCCTTTGTTAGCCTGCTCCACAATATTGTTGTGACTCTAGCATTAGCTTGAGCTTTTTTCTTATCATCGCTTGACCAGTTTTTAAAAGAAACTGGGGTGATATATGAAGTTTTGGGAATCTTAAAGTCTATCTTGATGATAAGATAATTTTTTATCATTCATCAGATAGTATTCCATTTTATTTTTCTAATAGACGAAATTATCATGATTGAAAAGCGACATGCCGGTTGTGTTGAATCCTACCTACAAAGAAATATCTATAAAGAATTATTTGTTTAAGTTATATTAAGGTTTAGGACAGGGTATGAGTTTGGTATGGTTATAATTAGGGTTTAGATTTGGGTATGGGCTAGGATTGAATTATTAAATGATTTGATTTGTTTGTCTCTGATTTAGAGCATAAAGTTAATCCTATGTTTGATTCAGATTTTGCTTTGGGCTAATTGAGCAAGAGTTTTTAAAATTGGCTTCTAAGTCATGGTGAGATATAGGAGTCTTCTTGAGTATTAGAACAATGGCCACTTCCTAAGACAAAGTCTTTTTAAGAAACATGAGCTAAATCAATTTTAATACAATGTCTTGGTTTAATAGGTTTAGAGTGAGGTGAGTTAGCTTCTTCTAGTTCCACTTGACTAAATGCACTTGGTAGGATATGTTGGGTTTTTCGGGCCGTAAAAATCACTTTTTGAGTTGCGAAAACCCCGAATCCCATGCCACTGGATCCGTGCGAAGTTATAAAACAAAATTTTCTACGTGTACGAGTTTCTCTAACCTAGATCTACAAAGGAAAAAAAATATTACCCTTGATGTGAAGCCCTTCGCAAATCCCGCTCGTCCAAGGTTCGCCGGATCTCAAGGTTGTCAAGTGTACAACCCTCTATGTGTATCCACACGAACAAATCGATGGAGAGAACCTCTAAAGATGTGCTAGCAACCTTAGAGGATCAACAATGGTGGAGGAGAGGGAGACAAGAAAGGTAGAGAGGAAGAAGAAGGAGGTTACCAAAACCAAATGAAACTCACACTTGTGAATTAAGTGGTCGGCTACATTTTGAGGCATATAAACCTTCATAGGATTTCAAGAGTCACAACTCTTGATCTCCCTCATGAGGTGGCACACACATGTGCTAGCCTTGATGATGTGGCACATCATCATTAGTCCACTTAATGCCAACACACAAATGAGGTGACAATGGTCAAGTCAAACTTGACATTTCATCTTCCTCTCAAGTCAAGTCAAACTTGACCACTTCTCTCCCATTGTTGATCAAATCTAACCATTGGTTTAAGTCAATTTTAATTTAATGAATCTCTATTCATTGAATTAAATTGGCTCAATGAGTCTAAGGCCAAATTAGACTCATTTAACACATGAACCAAATTGAGTCCAACTCAATTAGTTTACTTTGGATTACTCTTAATCCAATTTGGTTCATCACATAAACCTAATCCTCTTGGTTCATCAAATGAACCTAATCTCCATCTAATTGCCCTTTGTGTGTGACCCTATAGGTTCTTGTAACGTTGGCAATGCTCCTAAACCCATTTAGAAGCATAAGTAATGAGCGATATCTAGAAACACATCATTACTACCTAAGTTACAAGAATGTTGAGATCCAACATCACCTTGTGACTACTAATTGTGACTCTTCACAATATGTGACAATGTCCTTCTATCCTAGACATCTAGGTTGATCAACTCTGAGGCATAAACGGTGTCATCCTCTGATCAATCTAAATCTTGAACTCCAAGTAGACTCACTCTAATTAAATGAGCTCAATATCTCATATTGACTCACTTGGGCATGGCCATGCACTTAGTGGTCTCACTCTATCAAGAATAATGATGTCACTCCTGTTATATAGGAGGGATAGATCCCATCTACATCACTCACATCCCTCTGCATAATTTGTTACATACCCAGTAATCGCCTTTATAGTCCACCCAGTTACGGGTGACGTTTAACGAAGCCAAAGTATGTAACTCATTATGTAGAGAACCATGGTGACTTTAGGTCCAAGGACTAATAGTCATACTAATAGCCACATGAGAAAGTATATGACACTCATATAACGATCCATGATACTTTCTCATGGCAGGTCATTCAGTATACATTCTCCAATGCATACCCATGTGTCAACTTGATATCTCTATATCCATGACTTATGAGATCAAGTCATCGAGTTGACCTACATGCTAGTCTCGTCGCATTAACATTGTCCCTAAATGTTAATACTTGACTAGGAATGATTAAGAGTAGTGTTCCCTATATCATCTCACTACCGATTCAACTAATCGATTGATATAGGTAAGAACATTCTACTCAAGGACGCAATTATACTTAGTTATTTGGCACCAATACAAGTATGTATAATAACCATAAACAAATGCCTTTATATATACATAAGAATATGATACAACGAGTCCATACAACAATCATCAAATGATTGGCTCTAGGGCTATAACTAACAATCTCCCACTAGCACTAGTGCCAATCAGTGTAGGCTCTAAGGCCTAATGACCTAGTGTGACCATCATGCTTTCTCTGTACCAAAACCTTGGTCAAGGGATCTGCAATGTTAGCCTCTGTGGGTACTCTGCAAATCTTCACATCTCCTCTATCGATAATCTCTCGAATGAGATGGAAGCGTCGTAGTATGTGTTTGGTCGGCTGGTGTGAGCGAGGTTCCTTAGCCTACGCAATTGCTCCATTGTTGTCACAATAGAGCTCTATGGGATATGCAATGCTAGGAACCACCCCAAGCTCAGTAATGAACTTGTGGATCCAAACTGTCTCCTTTACTGCTTCTGATGCAGAAATATAATCGGTCTCTGCTGTAGAATCAGCAACTATGTCCTGCTTCGAACTCTTCCAGCTCATAACACCACCATTCAAGCAAAACACGAACCTACACTGCGATCTATAATCATCCTGGTCAGTTTGGAAGCTGACATCACTGTAACCCTTTACAGTTAGCTCATCATTGCCTCCATATATCAAGAAATATTCTTTAGTTCTTCTCAAGTACTTAAGAATATTCTTGATCACAATCCAGTGACTTTCACCTGGATCTGACTGGTATCTGCTCGTCATGTTCAGAGCATACGAGATATCCGGACAAGTACATAGCATGGTGTACATGATAGATCCTATGGCTGAAGCATAAGAGATCTGATCCATGCGGTCTCTCTCCTCTCTAGAAGAGGGACTTTGAGTCTTCGAAAGACTCACACCATGTGACATCGGCAGAAATTTCTTCTTGGAGTTCTGCATGGCAAACCGAAGTAATACCTTGTCAATGTATATACTCTAAATTAGGCCAAGCAATCTCGTAGATCTATCTCTATAGATCTATATGCCTAGAATGCGGGATGCTTCACCTAAGTCCTTCATTGAGAAACAAGTCCCTAGCCAAGTCTTGATAGACTGCAGCAAAGGGATGTCCTTCCCAATGAGTAGTATGTCATCCACATACAATATAAGAAAGACAACTGTGTTCCCTACAACCTTCTTGTAGACACAAGGTTCATCTTCATTCTTGATGAAACCAAACTGTTTGATCGCATCATCGAATCGAAGATTCCAGCTCCGAGAAGCTTGCTTTAGTCCATAAATGGAGCTATGCAGCTTGCATACTCTGCCACTATGCTATGGATCTACAAAACCCTCAGGTTGTGTCATGTACACATCCTTGAGCAGGTTTCCATTCAGAAACACGATTTTGACATCCATCTGCCAGATCTCATAATCGTGGTATGCTGCAATAGCAAGCATGATCCGAATGGACTTAAACATCGCTACTGGAGAAAAGGTTTCATCATAGTTAATACCATGAATTTGCTTGAAACCTTTAGGTACCAAGCGACCCTTATAAATAAGTCCATCCATGTCAGTCTTTCTCTTAAAGACCCACTTACACCTAATGGGTTTGACCCCTTCAGGTGGATCAACCAAAGTCCATACTTGGTTAGTGTACATGGATTCCATCTCGGATCTCATGGCCTCTAGCCATTTTTCGGAATCTGGTCTCATCACAGCTTCCTGATAGGAGGTAGGCTCATCCTCAATGAGCATAATGTCATCATGGTCAGACAAGAGAAATGAGTATCTCTCAGGCTGACGACGTACCCTATCAGACCTGCGAAGAGGTAGGTGTACTTGAACTGGTTGTGGTTCCTCAACTCCTTGTGGAACAACATCATCCACAACACTTTGTGGTTCTAGTTCAACTTTCATCGAGACTTCAGTGCTATGGTCCATATCTTGAACTTCTTCAAGATCGAACTTACTCCCACTAGTCTTTCTAGAAACAAAATCCCTTTCTAGAAATACCCCAGTCTTAGCCACAACTATCTTGTGTTGACTGGGAATGTAGAAGTAATATCCCTTCGTTTCCTTAGGATATCCAATAAAATATCACTTATCGGATTTGGGTCCCAATTTATCTGAGACTTGACGTCGAACGTAAGCCTCACAACCCCAAATCCTCATAAAAGACACCTGGACATCTCTCCCAGTCTATATCCTATATGGTGTCTTTATCACAGCCTTGGATGGAACTCAGTTGAGTATAAAGGCTGCTTTGTCTAGAGCATAGCCCCAAAGATACATAGGAAGATCTGTGTAACTCATCATAGATCGTACCAAATCTAATAAGGTACGATTCCTCCTTTCGGATACACCATTCTACTGTGGTGTTCCAGGAGGAGTGAGTTGAGATAGAATCCCACACTCAGCTAGATAGTCACGAAACTCATGGCTAAGGTATTCACCACCTCGATCTGATCGAAGTATCTTAATACTCTTGCCAAGCTGGTTTTGTACTTCATTCTTGAATTCTTTGAATTTTTCAAAGGATTCTGACTTATGTGTCATCATATACACATAACCATATCTACTGAAATCATCAGTAAATGTAATGAACTACCTATAACCACCCCTAGCAGTGACATTGAAAGGTCCACATACATCACTATGTATAAGTCCTAACAAGTCAGTCGCTCTCTCGCTGTGTCCACTAAAGGGAGTCTTGGTCATCTTGCCCAGTAGGCATGACTCGCATGTCTCATATGATTCGAAATCAAATGAGTCCAGCAAACCATCTTTATGGAGCTGGGATAAGCGTTTGTCATTTATATGACCTAAGCGACAGTGCCAGATATAAGTTTGGTTCATGTCATTTGACTTGAACCTCTTGGTACTTATGTTATAGATAGGGTTCTCAAGGTCTAGAATATAGACTCCTTTCATCAGAGGTGCACTACAATAGAACATATCATTTTAATAAACTGAACAACATTTGTTCTTTATTATAAATGAAAAGCCTTTCTTGTCTAAACAAGAAACTGGTATAATGTTCTTAGTCAAAGCAGACACATAACAACAATCATCCAATTTTAGTACAAGCCCAGAGGGCAGAGATAGAGAATAAGTTCCTACAGCAATAGCAGCAACCCGTGCTCCATTGCGTCCACCTCGCCCTTCGTCAATGTCCTACTATTTCTCAGCGCCTGCACATTAGTACAAATGTGAGAAGCACATCCGGTATCTAATACCCATGATAAAGAAATAGATAGATTAACTTCTATAACATATATACATGAAGTGGAAGTCTCACTTCTTTTCTTCTTAAGATCTTCCAGGTACACTTTGTAGTTCCTCTTCTAGTGCCCGGTCTGACCGCAGTAGAAGCAGGTAGCATCATTGGCAACCCCTCCTTTGGGTTTCAGTGCCTTGCCTTTACCCTTGGCTTGGGACTTTCCCATACCTTTGGGCTTGCCCTTGCCCTTGTGTTTCTGAACCATCAGAATAGAGTTGGGCTTAACCTTCTTAAGGTTGAGCTCAGTAGTTCTTAACATGCTAAGTAGCTCGGGCAATGGCTTGTCAATTTCATTCATGTTATAATTTAGAACGAATTTACTATAGCTATCTGGCAAGGATTGCAAGATCAAGTCAGTGGCCAGCTCTTGGCCAAGTGGGAATCCCAACCTCTGTAGGTTTTCTATGTACCCAATCATTTTGAGTATATATGGGCCTACGGGAGTCCCATCTTGCATCTTGCACTGAAACAGTGCCTTAGAGATCTCGAATCTCTCGTGCCTCGCTTGTCCTTGATATAGTTGACGAAGATGTTCAACCATATCATAAGCGCCCATCAACTCGTGTTGCTTCTGAAGCTTAGAGTTCATGGTCGCGAGCATAAGACATGACACATCTAATGCGTCATCTTGATGCTTCTTGTAAGCATCGCGATCAGCTCGCGTGGTAGTGGCAGGAGGTGCCTCGGGAATGGGCTGCTCCAGGACGTACAGTTTTCTTTCCTGAGTGAGAACTATTCTCAGATTTCTGTACCAGTCCAAGAAGTTAGCTCCATTAAGCTTGTCCTTATCAAGGACAGAACGCAGGGAGAAGGAGTTCGTGTTTGACGACATGATAATCTACAACAGAAAAATGCAGAAAAATAAATATCATATTCCAATTAATCATCTAATCAGGCCTTTAATTAAATGATGCTTCCACTGAATTCTATAATTCAAGTGGGACAAGATCCACATCATACTATGCCTTGAGTTAGTTTTGGCTAAATCGCCCAAGACCTAGTATGATCGGTAGGTAACTAATTACCAATTACATCTCTATGCAACTCTTGTTTATAGGATCAAGATCTGCATGTATATTAAAACTTGAGTTAGCTTTGGCTAAATCGCCTAAGAATTAATATAAATGTGATTTTGACCTATCTACCAACCATTGGAAAATACCTATAGTTAAACTCGATCCAATTGAGTTAACTAGTTACTCAATCTAATTGAGTTGTACTCACCCATGCATTGATAGGCGGGACCAAAATTGTCCCTCCGCACTCTACCAAGATAATATGCGTTGCTCTGCTTTGGCAGATTCAACAACAACATGTGATCGAGGTAGTGATGGATATCACGGCATGGTAGGCATTTCGAGTTGATGTGATTGAGATCTAATCTAATCGACGATGTGTATCATATACGCGATTTAGATCTAATCTAATCGTTAAGGCACTAATTAATTACTAATCTAGCATGCATCATATACACACACAAGCAATTAATTAAATTTTTATGATTAGTCATGGACCTACTATGATCTTCTCAAGCTAATGAGAAGATCGGTTGGTCAACCTAGGGTCAATAGCTTCTCCAAGCTCCTCCCTTTGACCGCCATGTGTTGCTCGCACCCTCCTCGTAATTCCTCATCGAATGGACCTTCCACCGCCTCATTTTGTACATTACAAAAAGGTGAAACTCGAGTTACATTCGAGTCTAAAACTATTTTACAACAGGAATATAAATAGAAGGGCAAGACGCGCAGGTCGCGAATCAAGTACAACACGCACAAACACACAAAATGGCGCGCATGCCATAATATGAATTACAACACATATTTCCAATCAAATTGGGTTCTTTGGGCCATGACCAACACAAAATGATACATAATTCTAAATTATGTGATTTCCATGAATTTCTATAATTTTTCTAATATTTTTATGATTTTATGAGTCGCAACTTTCCGGTGGTCCCAATTAGAGATTTTCGGGCGCAATCGCGGAACGAAGCCCCTTGTGAGGTTAGGGGCAGCACCCCTACTCGCGATATAACTATCTCAAGTATTCCTAAGTGATCCTACAGCGCCTTAAGTTGCTGTCCCAAATCATTTTGGGCGAGACCTTGCCGATTCGGAAAGTGTTTCTCAGTAGTCAAAGCCTACAAGTGTTCTAACACTTGTTGCTTCGCTTCTACGAGAAAAATACCCATAAAATACATAAAAAATATAAATTTACAGAAAGTTACAGAACTGATATTTTTCATAAAAATACAAATAAAACACGTACATGCTTCGCACGTGGCTCTGATACCACTGTTGGGGTTTTCGGACCGCAAAAACCATTTTTTGCATTGCGGAAACCCCGAATCTCATGCCACCGGATCCGTGTGAAGTTATAAAACAAAATTTTCTACGTGTACGAGTTTCTCTAACCTAGATCTACACTAGATCTACAAAGAAAAAAAAAATTACCCTTGATGCGAAGCCTTTCGCAAATCCCGCTCGTCCAAGGTTCGCCGGATCTCAAGGTTGTCAAGTGTACAACCCTCTATGTGTATCCACATGAACAAATTGATGGAGAGAACCTCTAAAGATGTGCTAGCAACCTTAGAGGATCAACAATGGTAGAGGAGAGGGAGAGAAGAAAGGTAGAGAGGAAGAAGAAGGAGGTTACCAAAACCAAATGAAACTCACACTTGTGAATTAAGTGGCCGGCCAAATTTTGAGGCTTATAAACCTCCATGGGATTTCAAGAGTCACAACTCTTGATCTCCCTCATGAGGTGGCAGATACATGTGCTAGCCTTGATGATGTGGCACATCATCATTAGTCCACTTAATGTCAACATACAAATGAGGTGGCAATGGTCAAGTCAAGTCAAACTTGACCACTTCTCTCCCATGGTTGATCAAATCTAACCATTGGTTCAAGTCAATTTTAATTTAATGAATCTCTATTCATTGAATTAAATTGGCTCAATGAGTCTAAGTCCAAATTAGACTCATTTAACACATGAACCAAATTGAGTCCAACTCAATTAGTTTACTTTGGATTACTCTTAATCCAATTTCGTTCATCATATGAACCTAATCCTCTAGGTACATCAAATGAACCTAATCTCCATCTAATTGCCCTTTGTGTGTGACCCTATAGGTTCTTGTAACATTGGCAATGCTCCTAAACTCATTTAGAAGCATAAGTAATGAGCGGTATCTAGCAACACATCATTACTACCCAAGTTACAAGAATGTTGAGATCCAACATCACCTTGTGACTACTAATTGTGACCCCTCACAATATATGACAAGTGTCCTTCTATCCTTGACATTTAGATTGATCAATGTGAGGCATAGACCGTGTCATCCTCTAATCAATCTAAATCTTGAATCCCAAGTAGACTCACTCAATCAAATGAACTCAACATCTCATATTTACTCATTTGGGCATGGTCATGCACTTAGTGGTCTCACTCTATCAAGAATAATGATGTTACTCCCGTCATATAGGAGGGATAGATCCCATCTACATCACTCACATCCCTCCGCATAATTTGTTACATACACAGTAATCGCCTTTATAGTCCACCCAGTTACGGGTGACGTTTGACAAAGCCAAAGTATGTAACTCCTTATGTGGGGAACCATGGTGACTTTAGGTCCAAGGACTAATAGTCATACTAATAGCCACATGAGAAAGTATATGACACTCATATAACGATCTATGATACTTTCTCATGGCGGGTCATTCAGTATACATTCTCCAATGCATACCCATGTGTCGACTTGATATCTCTATATCCATGACTTGTGAGATCAAGTCATCGAGTTGACCTACATGCTAGTCTCGTCGAATTAACATTGTCCCTAAATGTTAATACTTGTCTAGGAATGATTAAGAGTAGTGTTCCCTATATCATCTCACTACCGATTCAACCAATCGATTGATATAGGTAAGAACCTTCTACTCAAGGATGCTATTATACTTAGTTATTTGGCACCAATACAAGTATGTATAATAACCATAAACAAATGCCTTTATATATATATAAGAATATGATACAACGAGTCCATACAATAATCATCAAATGATTGACTCTAGGGCTCTAACTAACAGGATACTCCTTACCCAATCTAGACATGCACTTAACCAAACTTTTCTATCATACTATTAGCACAACCTACTCTAATGCCAAATTATAGGATCAAACTCGAGGCTAAAGGGGGATGAATAGCGTTATGAATTTAAAAAATGAGCAAATAATAACTAAAGTAGTTGAATTGATCAGAGTAAGCACAACAAAAATAAATTAAACTTAGACTGATTCAATCAAGTAAGAGAAAGACAATAAAACATGTAATATATTTAGCTAACAACTTAAGTATGCAAGTTGATCAATTAAACTAGAATTATAGATACACAATAGTTATAAAATATGATTCATATTTCTAATTTCTCTTAGGTGGAGAAACCTTATAGAAAAAAATCTAAAAGTTTAAGTGCAATAAAAAAAGGCAATACTAAAATAAATAAAAATGTGCTCTAGGTGTTGTTGATCAGAAAGGAGGCCTAAGTCGCAGCATATTGTAACATAAAAGGTAAAGGAGCACTTAGAGCATGAGCATAAGAGATTAAGAGATGAGTAAGTGAGTTATTATCAAACTCTGTTTCAAAACTCCTTATATATGACTCCTTTGGTAGCCTGGAGCCTTCCTTGTTGCCTATAGAGGTGTTGACGTGGCTACAACTTCTATTCGTAAGATAATGTTAACAAAGCTCTCCGATTACTCGTACACCCTCCAGTTGCTTGGGCAGGGGTCAATCTTCATCTTAACCACCTTATTCGGATTGTTGATAATGCTATCTCCTGGTCGCCTGGAAGATGCTTCTGTCGTCCATATGCTCCTGTCATCCCAACCTAGCCACAACCACTTGGAGCCTCCAAAATCCTTTCCTTGAGAGTTATCACCAGTCAATCACCCTCGAACTATATTCAGTTGCCTAGAACCATCGAACATGCTTCCTTGTAGTTGTTACACGTAATGAGCAGAATATAAAATGTAAAGTTACTAGCACTTACATTGGGTCTAGGCGTTAAACCTTCAGCTAACTTATATACACTGAGTTGCCAAGCCATAATACCAGTTGCTTTCACTTGGACTTATTTGTCAAGCCTTCAACTCCTAGGATACTTCACTTGGACTTGAGTCACCTAGCACACAACTAGGAATTTGTTCACCAAGTCTTAACCACTTGGACTTGATTTACCTAACCTCTAGCTAAGAATTTTATCTACCAAGCCTTAATCACATGAGCTTGATTCACTAGCTTCCAGCTAAGAATTTATCTATCAAGCCTTAATTACTTGGACTCGAATCACTAAAAATTTATCTGTTTGGTCTCAACCAAGACTTAGTTCATGCTTGACTCCTAATCAAGACTTTTGATGCCTAGATCCACTAGGACTTAGTCACTGCCTAGTTCACAATCAGGACTTTAAGACCTGTCAAGTATCCTGCATTTGTAAACTTGACACAACTGATAGATCACAACTAATCTAACTTTAACCTTAGTTATATATCAAAACTCTGAGTTAATACTATGCATCTAACACCAACAATATCACCACCCCTTACTCTCCACACTCCTTAAAAAGATAGCAAAATAGAGAAAATATAGCATCCTTAGTAATGTCATACTTCAACTAATTAAATTCATCAAACCATGATAGATTAAATCTTCTTGACTTGTTATTGAAATATCTAGTTTTGAATTTATGCTTATGGGGTTGACATGAGCCTCTTAGATAATACTTTTTTTGAACTCTTTCACTATATTAGGTTCATAATCCATAATCCTAAATCTGAGCCTAGATCTGATAGAAGATTAATTACATCTGAACTAATATGAAGTTTATCAGAAGACTCTTCAATTTTTTTTTCAACACATGTTTCATAAGTCCTTTTTCAACAGACTGATCAGTACTCCTTTTTTTTTTAAATGATGATAATTCTTGAACATTTGATTTTCTTAAAAAAATATATCTAAACATATTACATATAGTTCTACAAAAAAAAATCAAGGCATATGTCAAGAAATAAGAATACTAAAATCAATCATAAATAATAAAACTAACAAATATTCAATAATCAACCCTCCAAAACAATTGAAAAAATTTAAGATTTCTACTACCAAAATAGATGTAAACTTAAAAACACCAAACTAATAATTAACACATAAAGAACAACAAACAAATAGCACATTGACACCTCTTCCCACACAGTTTTACCATTAATTAGAATCTCGAATCAGAATTTTGTCCCCAAGCTCAACCTCTCGCACTAGCACAATTACTTTGTTCACATTTGGCCAGCCAGTCAAATCAAAGTGATGGAGGTGCCCAAATTGAAATGGCAGAACAAATCAATGACAAGATGAGTTGGTGATGTGCCAAGCTGCTTCCCTGAAATACGACCTAAAGCTAAGCATTTACAAATCCTGTCTCACCACTGCCCCCTATCAAATAAGTTACTTAACAAGGAAAGGAACCAAAAGTCGCAATAGAGTTTGAAATATATGTAAAAAGCCAAGTGTAGCTTGGTGTCATTCATTCATTCCATGGTTGACCACTACAACTTTATTTCTTAAAGGACACATCTAAAATTATAGAATTTTTAAAACGTACATCTCACTTTTGGATTTTCTAAACGACACATTTATTTTTCATTTTTATCCCTTCCGGTAACTACTATAATACTGTATTAAAAAATATATATATTATTATGATGTATGTTGTATTTAAAGAATAATATTATCATCATATTAATTTTAAAAGAACATCACCATAATAATACTGATTTTAGAATTTATATAGCATTATAGTGATATTGATTTTTTAAAAATCTAGTATCATAATTGTATTGTTCACTGAATACAATATTATACTATTATAGTGTTGGATGAGAGGGATAAAATAAAAAATAAATATGCCCTTCCATAAATCTGAAAATTAGATACGTGTTTTTAAAAATTGCATCAATTGCCTTTATTTATTTCCTTCCATAGTTGATGCCACATTTCCTCGTTAATTAATCCAGCACCTTTTTTAATTACCTAAACATATTTCTTCATTGGTCTTTAATTTTTGGATTAGATGCATGCACGTCAAAAGAGGCGGAAAGGGCGAGAAGCTTTAGTAAAAGAAAAGAATAAAAGAAAAATGAAGTAGCTTTTCAGAATCCTCCATTCCTCGAATAAAATTGAAGTTGCATCCTATTCCTCCGCCACCGAAAGTTATCATTTTTTTAATAATTTTTTTTTAAAAATGATAGTAGTTATCTATCGTGACAAATTAATAGCATCTACCTATTGAACCAAATATATATATATATATATATATAGAGTAGTAAAACACTTACTAGAATAAGTATGAAGATCAGTTCGAATCTCTATTGGGATCGAAGGTTATCATTTTTTTAATAAAATAAAAAAAATTATAGAAGCTATATCGATCATAACAAATTAATGGCACCTACCTATTGAAACAAATATATGTATAAATATATATAATAGTTTAAGATTATTTTACAATTTGAGCAGGTGTTAGTTAATAGTCATGGTGATTATATTATTGTCTCATATAATTATTTCCATATAAAATAGCATAGGTTAGCCTGATTGTTTATTTGATTTGATGATAATATGAATTAATTATTTGCTATTTATAGTGTTGTTAGACTGATTGACTTAGCCAATAATATGGTGGTCTTAGGAGATAATATAAAATTAGATTTCTTGTTTTGGTGATGTATAAGGCAACCTTGCGGGTGATTTATTAAGTAAAAGATAATATCTTACATCTCAAGCAATATAGTATTGTCGACCCATGATAAGATATAGATAGGTAAATTACGGAAGGTATTTTTTTCTAATGCAGTGGTTCTTTGTATGAGGGAGGTCAAGCACCCAACAAGATAATTTACACCCGTAAAAAATTAATCTCAAAATTTATTGAAGCAAACATACAATAGATACCAATTATGCCAACGCATGGATACCTTTGTTTGAATCATGTTAGGAGTTATATCAATACTCAATCAAATATCGGCCATGTTGACAAATATTTTAGAAATTTTCAAAAATATATTTCCCACTCTTTGTTTTAGATATCTAAAAATTTGTTTAGTCTAACTACTTGTTCATGCAGAAAAGCCAACAATAAGATTAGTTAAATTACTTTGATCGATCTAAACATGGCAAAAATATAAAAATAGAACTATATTTGGAATTAGTGTCGTCTAAAAAAACATTGAACTCTTTCTTTTATATTCATACAAGAGAAAACCATAAAAATGATTTGATTACATGATTACATCATCTTGATACACATAAACATGTCTAAATTCAATAGTAAAAATAAATTGGTAGGCATTGTCATCTTAGAAAATTGTCAGTGCTCTTAAGTTTATATTTCATTAGTAAAAAAAAAAGGTTATGAAGGTAATTTGGCCAAGTCGGCATGATGACTTTGTAGGATCGAGAAAAAAAATAGAGGTGAGGAGATGAGTAGAGCATGTCATGTTTTCTTGACTTTTGAGAAGTACACAGCGGAAATAATAAATAAAGATAAGTATAATGCTAATACCTTTGTTTTACTTATTTCACAATCCGTGCTGCAAGTCCATGGTCTGTAATCATTGAGTACTTTTGATGGACAATTCACTAATAATCTTTTCCTCTGAACAATGATTGGGAGGCAAAGGTTCAGTGTTTACACGAAAAATCCAAGAGTGAAATAATTTAAAGCAATAATAATACCGACAAGAAAAAGAGTAGAAATTTGATCATCGTTGTCGGAGTAGCATTTCGGTGTTGCATTAGAATTTTGGAACAGTATGAGCATAGCAGTTGATCATAAGTGAGTGGAAAAGTGTTATTCGGAGCTATTGGTTGAAACATTTTTTATAAGATATTCCAAGAGGCTGAACTACCTCAGGCGCCTCCAGCAAGGGTTATTCGATCTGACTCCCTCAATGAGTTATCCAACTCTGGGCACATGGATCCCTTTCTAATGCTTGGACTGTTGAAGTATGATGTGTGTAGATTACATACACTTTTATGCATGCTTTGACGCATATTCACTTGTATTCTTTGAATATGTTCTATGATATTACACTCTTCTTTATTATATTTTCAGCATAATTACTATTTTTGTCAGAGATTTGCTCATGCTTGGTTTTTTCTTGATAGGATGCATTTTTGGAGTGAATTAAGTTAAGTTGTGCTTCAGAGCAATCCTAGAAGAGCAATCAAAGCATGGTCGTGCCTTGTTGCATGATCGTGTCCCCTCACCCGAGAGCAATCAAAGCCTGGTAGTGCCTTGAGACATGACTGTGCCCCTTTACCAGAGAGCATTCTAGGTTAGGCTGTGTGAAATCACATAGTTGTGTCCCCTATCCAGAGTGTATTCATAGGGTGGTCATGTGAAATCACATGGTCGTGCCTCTCCACTTGAGCCCCTTCATACTCTGGTCGTGCCCAGAGTCACAGCCGTGACACGACCCAAGTAGGGGCCATGACTTTAGGGTGTTCTTCTCCTTTCAAAGAGGAGGAAGGTTTTCCCTTTGGGGGAGATTGATTTTGGTCCACATTTTCTCATCATATATTCTCTCGTGATGATTCAAAGTCGTTTTCGCCCTCTCCTTCATCTCCGGAAGCATAGGATTGGATCTGAAGACTTCTCATCGCATTAGCTAAGCTTTCTTCCTTCTTCTTCTTAGATTTGGATTTAAAGCTTGCAATAACATATCTTTGGATACATCTCTGTTTGTTATGGAGTAGATTCATTTGTTCTAAGATTAAGAAAGCAGTTGTGATGTATAACTGATGTAACCTCTTTAAATTTACCAACTTCCTATTTGTATGACATGTTTATTCCTTATATCTATTTGATTAAATGTGTGTATGAAGAATTTGAGCTTAAGTCTCATATTTGATTGGATGATTGCCTATAGAGGGGATAGTATAGATTATATGACCAAGGGGCCATAGTGACTAGGGTATCCCTTTTAACTAGACATCTATAGTATGACCTTGAAAGGGAGGACAATTTTCAACAAGGAAGTATTTAATTAGGTTTAATGGGTTATCTCTAATCCTATATTAATAAGTGTCATGCATAATCTAGTGAATGTATGTCCGAGGGCCCTAGTGACAAGGGTATTCCTTTAACTAGACTTCCTAGGTTACTTCTTCTACTTAGTGACATTGGATACCAATAGGAATAACACTCAAACATGACCTTCACGGGGTAGTATCTATATTTAGTTAGACTTCTTAGGATAAAGGATGGGAGATGGCCAATTCTTAGTATATTAATTAGTGTCACAATGAAACCGAACTCCTAGATGACCAATTTCCTCAACCAATTCTCCTTCCTAACTCTCTTCTCTCCACTTCTCCCTTTCTTTTAGTGCATCAATTCATAACAGTCGATCATTTAGTTAATTCACCATGATAAGTCTCTAGTGCTTAACTTAATCCCTATGGGTTTGATATCTTTTATTACCAATGACGTAACCATATACTTATAGTAGCATAACAAGTTTTTGGTACTGTTGTCGGAGATTGTACATTTAACAATAGTGGAAGAATACTTGAGTTACTCTAAATATTGTTTTTGTCCTTTTAGTGAATATTTCTGTATTTTCTTTTTATACATATCTTGCACTTTCTTATTTTAATTTATGCATTTTTTCTACATTTCGATTCATACATTTTAATTTTTGCTTTTAATTTCTGCATTTGATTTTATAGAATTTAATTTCTACACTTTCAATTTCTAAATTTGATTTGATTAAGTCTTGCTCTTGTATATGTAGATCAAGCCTTGTAGGAGATTTATTGTCTCTTAATCCTGAAATCGATAGGACTTTCTAAAGTAGAAAATGTTAGAGTGTATACTAAAAACCTAGATTTTTGTAAACATTTATTTTTGAAATAAAGAATCACATTGGTCAAATGTCTACATGTTAAGTGTAGTTGTTTAATTAATTTATATTGTAGATAACATGATGTGTGATGTCACACACAGAAGATCATGTTATCAATTCCTTATAAATTATAAACAGTAGCTCACGACTAAGATGGAAAGGAACAAACCATTGGAATAGTCGTAGTATAATTTGGTATTAGTTTATCTTAATTATAAAATTACACTAGTACACTCAGAGTCTATTGAGCTGGATCATTTAACGTAAGTTCTTTTTATACTGACTAAAAGAACAAGACCTTTGTTATTATGGAAGTGTGTGCTCTTAATCATAATATAATAACAAGCACATATATCTAGTATTTATTTCTTTGACTTATCAAAGGGTATGATTTAGTTCGATAAATCAATAGGTCCGATAAATTGGGAAATGATATTATTTATAGTGTGTGTTGTTGATTATAGAAGGAAACTGTGTCCTAGTAATCTAGGTTGATGATGTCCCCAAGAGGAGCTAATAAGGATTGTCATGTAAACCCTGCAGGTGGACTTAGTCCGACATGACGATAAGGTTGAGTGGTACTACTCTTGGAGTTAGATATTAATTAAGTGAGTTGTCAGTAACTCATTTAATTAGTGGACATTCTATATCTTAAACACAGGGAGACTAACACACTCATGATAAGAAGGAGCTCAAAATGTAATTTGGGATTGGTGTGGTAGTTTAATAATAATTCTTTAGTGGTATGAATTATTATTGATGAAATTAGGTTGGGTGTTCGGGGCGAACACGGGAAGCTTAATTTCATTAGGAGGCCAAAACCAATTCCTCCTCTAGGTCCCTATCGTAGCCTCTTATTTATAAAGTATTATACCCACCCATACTCACCTTCTTACCCACCTTAAGGTGACCGGCTAAGCCTAGCTTGGAGCCCAAGCTAGGGCCGGCCAAACCAAGGTGAGTTGGTTTCATTAGGTGGTCGGCCCTAGCTTGAACCCAAGCTTGGTGTGGCCGGCCACAATAAATTAAAAGGTTTTTATTTTTTAAAATCTTTCTTATGTGGAAGCCATGGTTTTAAAAGAGAGTTTAAAATTTAAATATTTTCTTTTATAATTTTCTACAAAAGATTAAGTGAAAGGTTTGATATCTTTCCATATTTGTAGTTAAAAGGAAGATTTTAATTTTTGATAAAACTTTCCTTTTTTGTAACCATCCTCATGATTTAAAAGAGAGTTTTAAAATTAAATCTTTCCTTTCATAGTTTCTACAAAAGATTAAGATACGATTTGATATCTTTCCTTATTTGTAGATTGAAAGGAAGATTTTAATTATAGAGACAACTTTCTTTTTGTAAATTATCCACATGTTTGAATAGAGAGATTTTAATTTATAAAAGTTTCCTTTTATGACAAACCATGAAGGGAATTTTCAAAAGATAAATTTTTATTTAAAAATTTCCGGAAACAAATTAGGAAGTTTTAATTTTGTGTTTAAAACTTTCCTTGTTTGGAGGGATTAAGGTGACCGGCCATATATAGTTTGAAAAGGAAATTTTATTAAACTTTCCTTTCATTGGCAAGAGAATAAGGAACTTTTAATAAAACTTTCCTTATTTGCCAAGACCAAGGAATATAAAAGAGAGGGTAGAGGTGCCTCACCTCATAACAATATCTCTTCTATTTTTCCTCTCTTCCTTGGTTGGTGGCCGGCCCCTCTCGTCCTCTCCCTCTCCTATTCTTCTTCCTTGGCTGGCGGTATCTTCATCTCAAGGAGCTTGGTTGGTGGCCGGATCTTGTTAAAGGAAGAAGGAGAGATAGGAGGTCTTGTTTCTTAGCATCCCTTAGAGCTTAGTGGTGGCCGAACCTCATCTTCTCTTGGAGTTCTTGTGGTGGCCGAAACTTGCTTGGAGAAGAAGGAAGATTGGGTGGTTCTCATCTCGGTAGATCGTCATCCACATGACGTCCGAGATAACAAGAGGAATACGATAGAAGATCTGGAGGTTGTTGCTTACAAAGAAAGGTATAACTAGTAATTCTATTCCGCATGATACTAGTTTTCTTTGTATATATTTTGAAATACCAAACACAAGAGGAATATGATTCTAAGTTTCGAATTTGTGATTCGAGTTCATTTTTTTTTATTTTTTCGAACATGTGATTCAATTGTTCTTTTTGGTTAAACCTAGGGTTACTATAAGGAAATTAAATATTAAATTTCGTTGAAAGACTTTGTCTAGGAAATGGTGGATGCTCTCATACCCAAGAAGGCCTAGTGCCTCGCCATGTTTAACCTGGAAGCCGATCTCTTAAATTAATATTTAATTGAATTTGTAACATGGGTGGATTTGGATCTATAATGTTAAGTATCATTTGCGATCCAAGTCTAAACCTCTAAGAATAGATAAGTTAAATTTAGAATCAATAATGTTAAGTTCTGTTTACGATTCCTAATTTAATTTCTAAAGAACACAATAGGTTGTTAGGAATGGTTCAAGACTTGTACAAAATTTTTGTACAGGGGAACCTGTACGATATTCCATATCAACCAACAATTGGTATTAGAGATAGGGTTTGCCTCTGTGTTTGGTTATCAGTTTAATTATGCACATGTTATATATAATTTAGGCAGGATAATAGTAGGATGTGCTAACTCTGTGGTTGCAGGCTCCAACTATTATAGCTTATACATATTGTGTGTGATTGGACCCTTGGACATGTCAAGGGCATTTTTGTGTGTGCATGATTATATGTATTAAATACAGCAAGAGCTGTATTAGTTTTAGGACTTTACATTTTTTGTTTCGATCTATATTACATGTACATTCCTTTGTGGAATATAGGATCGATAAATGTAAAATTCTATTTTTGTCACGGATCGTATCCTTACAAGGTGTGGTACTTATTGAGGACCAGAGACGTAGCGGACAAAGAAGAAAGATAGATGTGGCAACTAGACCCGATTGCTGTGGCTAAAGATGGCAGCAGCTAGGGTTGGCAGCACACGGAGGACAATGATGGAAAATGCCATAATAGTTGGAAAAGTATTTTTCCATATTTGTTGCTTTGTTTGCTGTGATGTGTGCTTGCATAGTTAAAATTCCTCACCTTAAATAACAAAGTGGGAGAGGGATTAGTAGATAAATTCCACGGTCTCCATTACTAGTTTGTAAGTGATGCGACAAACTTGCGTGTTGGCTCTAAGTGTCTCCCTCTCCATCGGATGAGTTTGTTTGCAGATCACTAGATCAAACTTCCTTTATGGATAGTTATGGAAAATTATTTAGGAGCGTGTGATCTTCTCCATCTGAAGGGGTACAATCCTATTTAATGGACTAAGTATCAAGTAATGGTATACACTTAGGCACATTTAATAGTATCCTCCCCATCAGAGTCACTACTATTATTTGTGCAACCGAAGGAAAAACCGACTATTAATTTTATTTGTCATAAAGTTAGGTTGACAAGAATAAAATTAATGGGTAAAACCTCCTCTTACAAATGTTTGATTTTGTATACGTCCACACTATCGTGGCATGCAAAGTTCACGGTGCTTGAGGTGTTGGTAAATTTAAATAGTATTTTTTGAGGAATCAATATTATTCTAAATTTAGAATCTTGACCAAAAGTATATTTTGTGATTCTTAGGATGACTTTCAACCCACTGGCTATTATTCTAAAAGAGAACAAACTTACTGGTCCAAACTATATAGATTGGAAAAGAAACCTGGACATTATCCTAACTGCTGAAGGCTATAAGTTTGTACTATTAGAGACCTGCCCTGAAGTGCCTAATAATGATTCTAGTAAAGAGGAGATTGAGTATCATAAGAAATGGATAAAGGCAGATGAGATGGCGCGGTGTTACATCTTGGCTTCAATGTCAAATGTGCTGCAACATCAGCATCAGGACTTGCCAACTGCTTATGATATGATGAACATTCTCAAGGAACTCTTCAAACACCAGAATCGGGCTGCTAGGCAAGAGACAATGAGAAAGTTAATGACAACCACCATGTCAGAGGGGACACCCATAAGGGATCATATCCTCAAGATGATGGCTTATTTGAACGAAATACAGATCCTTGGAGCTAAAATCGATGGGGAACCCAGATCGATATTATTCTCCAAACGCTACCCAGAAGTTTTGAGCAATTCCGCATGGATCAGATCCCTTATGCCTCAGCCATAGGATCTATTATGTACGCCATGATATGTACTCGACCTGATGTCTCGTATGCTTTGAGCATGACGAGCAGATACCAGTCAGATCTAGGTGAAAGTCACTGGATAGCGGTCAAGAATATTCTTAAGTACTTAAGAAGGACTAAAAAATATTTCTTGATATATGGAGGCAATGATGAGCTAGCTATAAAGGGTTACAGTGATGCCAGCTTCCAGACCGATCAGGATGATTATCGATCGCAGTCAGAGTTCATATTTTGCATAAATGGTGGTGATATGAGCTGGAAGAGTTCGAAGCAGGACACAGTAGCTGATTCTACGACAGAGGCCGAGTACATTGCTGCATCAGAGGCAGCAAAGGAGGCAGTTTGGATCCGCAAGTTCATCACTAAACTTGGGGTGGTTCCTAGTATCGCTGACCCCATTGAGCTCTATTGTGACAACAATGGAGCTATAGCACAAGCGAAGGAACCTCACTCACACTAGCAGACCAAACATATACTACGGCGCTTCCATCTCATTCGAGAGATTATCGAGAGAGGAGATGTGAAGATATGTAGAGTACCTACAGAGGCTAACATCGCAGATCCCTTGACCAAGGCTTTGGCACAGAGGAAGCATGATGGTCACACTAGGTCATTTGGGCTTAGAGCCTACACTGATTGGCACTAGTGCTAGTGGGAGATTGTTAGTTAGAGCCTTAGAGCCAATCATTTGATGATTGTATTATGGACTTGTTGTATCATATTCTTATATAAATAAAGGCATTTGTTTTTGGTTATTATACTTACTTGTATTGGTGCCAAATAAACTAAGTATAATAGAGTCCTTGAGTAGAAGGTTCTCACCTATATCAATCGGTTAGTTGAACCGATAGTGAGATGATATAGGGAACACTACTCTTAATCATTCCTAATCGAGTATTAACATTCAGGGATAATGTTAATGCAATAAGACTAGCATGTAGGTCAACTCGATGACTTGATCTCATAAGTCATGGATATAGAGATATCAAGTTGACACATGGGTATGCATTGGAGAATGTATACTGAATGACCCGCCATGAGAAAGTATCATGGATTGTTATATGAGTGTCATATACTTTCTCATGTGGATATTAGTATGACTACTAGTCCTTAGACCTGAAGTCACCATGGATCCCTACATAAGGAGTTATGTACTTTGGTTTCGTCAAACGTCACCCGTAACTGGGTGGACTATAAAGGCGATTACTGGGTATGTAACGAATTATGCAGAGGGATGTGAGTGATGTAGATGGGATCTATCCCTCCTATATGACGGGAGTGACATCGATATTCTTGATAGAGTGAGACCACGAAGTGCATGGCCATGCCCAAATGAGCCAATATGAGATATTGAGCTCATTTGATTTAGTGAGTCTACTTGGAGTTCAAGATTTAGATTGATTAGAGGATGACATGGTCTATGCCTCATATTTAGCAATCTAGATGTCTAGGATGGAAGGACACTTGTCATATATTGTACGGAGTCACAATTAGTAGTCACAAGGTGATGTTGGATCTCAACATTCTTGTAACTTGGGTAGTAATGATGTATTGCTAGATACCGCTTATTACTTATACTCCTAAATGGGTTTAGGGACATTGCCAACGTTACAAGAACCTATAGGGTCACACACTAAGGACAATTAAATGGAGATTAGGTTCACATGGTGAACCAAGAGGATTAGATTCATTTGATGAATCAAATTGGATTAAGAGTAATCCTAATTGGGCTAATTGAGTTGGACTCAAGTTGATTCATGTGTTCAATGAGTCTAATTTAGATTATAACTCATTGAATCAATTTAATTAAATGAATTAGATTCATTATATTAAATTGGCTTGAATTAAATGGTTGGATTAGATCAACCAAGAGAGAGATTAAGTCAAGTTTGACTTGACTTGAGAGGAAGATGAAGAGTCAAGTTTGACTTGACTTTATGCCACCTCATTGGTGAGTTGGCATTGAGTGGGCCAATGATGATGCTCCACATCATCATGGTTGCTTAAGTGGGAAGCCACCTCATGGGAGTTACCAAGAGTTGTGACTCTTGGTATCCCATGGAGGTTACAAACCACATAAGTGTGGCCGGCTACTTTATTGGATTGAATGAGTTTCATTTTTGCAAGTGTAACTCTCATCTTCTTCCTTCTAGTGCTCTCTCTTCTTGCTCTTCCTTTCCTCATCTTGCCGAACCCTACTAAGGCGCTAGCACACTTTAGTTTGGTGATCTCCTTCTTGTGTTCGTGTGGATACTTCTAGAGGGTTGTCTACTTTGACAATCTTGAGATCCTGCACCATTGGACGAGCAGGATTCGCGAAAGGCACACATCAAGGGTAAAAATCATACTCTAATGTAGATCTAGAGTTTGTAAACTCGTACTCATAATGTTTCCGTAATTTTATTCTTCGCACGGATCCGGTGGCGGGGCTTTCGGGGTTTCCGCGACGCGAAAAAGGGATTTTCGCGGCCCGAAAAACCAAACAGTGGTATCAGAGCCACGTGCAAAGACTTGTACGAGTTTAGTTTGATTTTTATGAAAAATATAGCTTCTGTGATTTTCTGTAAATTTAAGTTTTTATGGATTTTTATGAGTAATTTTCTCGTAGAAGCGAAGCACAAGTGTTTATACACTTGTAGGCTTCGACTACTGAGAAGATTTTTCAGAAACGACAAGGTTTCGCCCCAAATCCTTTTGGGACAGCAGACTAAGGCGCTGTAGGATCGCTTAGGGACACTCGCGATGGTTAGATCGCGGGTAGGGGCGCTTCCCCTGGCCCCGCAAGGGGATTCGTTCCGCGATTGCGCCCGAAAACCGCTAAACGGGACCGCCGGGAAATTTTACTCGTAAAAATTGTAAAAAATAATATTAAAATTATAGAAAATTATGTAAATTAAATAATTTAGAATTATGTATAATTTGTGATGGTCATGGCCCAAAACGACCCAATCTGATTGGTAATATGTTGTAATTCATATTACGGCCTGCGCGCCATCATTTGTGTTGTGTGTGTTGTACATTTGATTCGCGACCTGAGCGTCGTGCCTTTCTCTATTATTTATTCTTGTTGTAAATTAGTTTAGACTCGAATGTAACTCGAGTTTCAAAATTGTAATGTACAAAATTGGAGCCGTGGAAGGTCCACTCGAGACGGAGTTATGAGGAGGGCGCGAGCAACACAAGGTGGTCAAGGGAAGGAGCTTGAGAAGCTGTTGACCCTAGGTTGACCATCCGATCTTCTCATTGGCTTGAGAAGATCATAGTAGGGTCATGACTAATCACAAATTAATTTAATTAATTGCTTGTGTATATGTGATGCATGATTAAGTAATTAATTAGTGCCTAACGATTAGATTAGATCTAAGTCGTGCACATGATGCACCCCACGATTAGATTAGATCTAAATTGAGTATATGATACACATCATCGTTTAGATTAGATATAAATCACGTCAACTCTAATGCCTACCGTGCCGTGATTGCTATCACTACCTCGATCACATGTGTTGTTGAATCTGCCAAAGCAGAGCAACACATATTATCTTGGTAGGGTACGGAGGGACAATCTTGGTCCCGCTTATCAACTCATGGGCGAATACAAACTCAATTAGATTGAGTATTCCTAGTTAACTCGGTTGGATCGAGTACAACTATAGGCATTCTTCCAATGGTTGGAAAGATAGGACATAAATCACATTTATATTAATTCTTAGGCGTATTAGCCAAAGCTAACTCAAGTTTTAATATAACTACGGATAATGATCCTATAAACAAGAGTTGCATAGAGATGTAATTGGTAACTCGTTACCTACCCATCATACTAAATCTTGGGTGTATTAGCCAAAGCTAACTCAAGGGTTAGTATGATGTGGATCTTGTCCCACATGAATTATAGAATTCAGTGGGAGCATCATTTAGTTAAAGGCCTAATTAAATGATTTAAAAGAATATGATATTTATTTTCTTCATTTTTCTGTTGTAGATAACCATGACGTCGAATATGAACACCTTCTCTCTGCGTTCTATCCTTGAGAAGGACAAGCTCAACGGAGCAAATTTCCTGGACTGGTACAGGAACTTGAGAATAGTTCTCACCCAGGAACGTAAACTGTAGGTTCTGGAGTAGCCCATTCCGGAGGCTCCTCCTGCCAATGCCACGTGAGTAGACAAAGATGCTTACAAGAAGCATCAAGATGACGCATTAGATGTGTCATGTCTAATGCTCGCGATCATGAACTCTGAGCTTCAGAAGCAACACGAGTTAATGGGCGCTTACGATATGATTGAACATCTTCGTCAACTGTATCAAGGACAAGCGAGGCATGAGAGATTTGAGATCTCAAGGGCACTGTTTCAGTGTAAGATGTCAGTTGGGCTCCCGTAGGCCCATATGTACTCAAAATGATTGGGTACATAGAAAACCTACAGAGGTTGGGATTCCTGCTTGGCCAAGAGCTGGCCACTGACCTGATCTTGCAATCCTTGCCGGATAGCTATAGTCAGTTCGTTCTAAACTATAATATGAACAAAATTGACTAGCCACTGTCCGAGCTGCTTAGCATGTTAAGAACTACTGAGCTGAACCTTAAGAAGGCAAAGCCTCACTCTGTTCTGATGGTTCAGAAACATAAGGGCAAGGGAAAGCCCAAAGGCAAAGGAAAGTCTCAAGCCAAGGGCAAAGGCAAGGCACTTAAGCCTAAAGGAGGGGTCGCCAAGGATGCTACCTGCTTCCACTACGGTCAGACCGGGCACTGGAAGAGGAACTGCAAAGTGTACCTAGAAGATCTTAAGAAGAAGTGAAGTGAGACTTCCACTTCAGGTATATATGTTATAGAAGTCAATCTATTTATTTCTTCATCATGGGTATTAGATACCGGATGTGCATCTCACATTTATACTAATGTGCAGGCGTTGAGAAATAGCAGGGCATTGGCGAAGGGCGAGGTGGACCTACGAGTAGGCAATGGAGCACGGGTTGCTGCTGTTGCTGTAGGAACTTATCATCTATCTCTGCCCTCTAGGCTTGTATTAGAATTAGATGAATGTTGTTATGTGTCTGCATTAACAAAGAACATAATTTCAGTTTCTTGTTTGGACAAGAAAGGTTTCTCTTTTATAATTAAGGACAAATGTTGTTCTGTTTATTTAAAAGATATGTTCTATTGTAGTGCACCTATGATGAACGGACTCTACATTCTAGACCTTGAAAGCCCTATCTATAACATAAATACCAAGAGGTTCAAGTCAAATGACCTGAACCAAACCTATCTCTGGCACTGTCGCTTAGGTCATATAAATGACAAGCGCTTATCCCAGCTCCCACTACAAGAAAAACCCTCATAGACATCGGTGGAACAACAACGGTTTTAAGCAAACACCGATGTCTTTGAGTATTTTACTCCAGTTTTTCCAAAAACTGATGTCTATGAGCGCTGATTTTCGCTTATAGACATCGATTTTTTAGCCGATGTCTATGAGCGCCTTTTTTTCGTTAATAGACACCGATTTTAACAACGATTTTTAAAACCCAGTGTCTATGGTAAATAAAATAATTTAATTTTTTCACCCATACTTAGCCAAAATTTACAACACTTCCCTCCAAACCTAAACCTATATCGCGCCGTCCTTCCCCTTGCTAAATTGACGCCCCTTCCTCTCCCGATCAAGATCAACACACGACTCCCTTGTGAGGTCTGTGGAAAACGACCACATCCATATCCTCTTTCCCCTTCTCTTCTCCTCTCCCTTCCGTCTTTGCCCTCTCGCGGGTTGCTCCATCTCTTAGGGTTTCTTCTCCTCATGCTTTCTAGTTTCTGGTTTCTTCGTCTTTTCCTCATGCTTCATGGTGCTTAGGGTTTCTGCTCCTTCGTCGTTTGCACATTTTGCACCTCGCCTAGGGATCTTTCCAATGATGACGTCCTCAACCTCTTCCGCTCTCATTCTCGCCATCATCCTTCTGCTTGTCGCCCCCTTGTCACCTGGGAACTGCGCATCGACTGGAGAAGGTAACGCTCTCTTCTTCTCTTTCGGTGGGTCGGAGAAAAATCGGAGCTTCGCCACAGAGTTTCCCCTCTATGGCGATGCTGAGACGAATAGCTCGGAGGTGAGGGTGACGCGTGCGGCGAACGAGAGCTCCGGGCTTATGATTTACTGGAAACCAGTCAGATTCTTCGGCACCAAGCCCGGGTTCTCTTCTTCCTTCTCGTTCTCTGTTTCGCTCGGCAATGGCGGAGGCCTAGCTTTCTTTTTATCTCCGGTCAACGTTCCCTTGGAACCGGCGAATGGCGACTTGTCTAGGTTATCGACCAGTGTCGTTGCAGTGAAGTTCGTGACGACATCAAGCCTCGTCGAAGTCGATGTTGGTGGAGAACTTTTGACAAAAAGCAGTAATCTTTCCGACGATGGTTTGCTTCTCATCCTCAGCAGAGGAGAAAAATTGCATTCTTGGATTAATTACGACGGATAATCGAAGAGAATAGAGGTCAGGCTTTGCCAGGACAAGGATCCGAAGGAAGCAGCCCCTTCAATCTCTCACTCTATCGATTTGTCTTACATGTTGTGGAGGGAGGCGTCCTGGGTGGGTTTATCTTCCTGGAGTGGCAATTCTATGAAACATAACACAGATATCAATTTTATTCTTTAGTTGACTACTTAATGATCAATTTTCTAGGTTATTTATGGGGACACTAACTCTGTTATGGTACAATTCGGTGTGCCTTCTGTAGAGGAAGCAATGAAGTTAGGAAGAGAAGCATCAGAATATATTACAGGAACTTTCATAAAGGTATCCGAGGGTTGAGACATGATTATTTGAGTTGTGGATGTCTTAAATCATGTGTTTCTTTAAATTTCTATTACTTAGTGTATTATCAGCTAGATATCCTAGCTGACATTGTAAACTAAGGGTATTATAGCTAGATATCCTAGCTGACATTTTTAGTCTTCATTTTAAATCACGTTTTATTTTCTTTCTTTATTTATTTACTATGAGGCAAATTTGTCATCCAAGAATATATAGTGCATATTCTCAAATTTTGTTTTTAGTCTCTGTCCTAATTTTTTTTAAACATTTTTTGAAGCCCATTAGGCTTGAATTTGAAAAGGTCTATTATCCCTATTTGCTAATAAGCAAGAAGAGATATGCTGGATTATACTGGACAAAGCCTGATAGTTTTGACAAAATGGACACAAAAGGTAAGTATTTGAACTATTTAATAGTTATTGAAAAAACATGATTTAGTGGCATTCAATTTCTTAACAACAGGCATTGAGACAGTCAGAAGAAACAACTGTTTGTTGGTAAATCTGGTAAACGAATGCATACACAAGATACTAATTGACCAAGATATTCCTGGCGTAGTTCAATATGTGAAGAACACAATTTCAGATCTTTTAATGAACCGTGTGGATTTGTCTCTTTTGGTTATAACAAAGGCAATTTCCAACTGCAGACAACATTACCATCTCGGTGATATAAGATCATATTTTAACATTTGTGTATGAACTCAAGTTTTTCTACCTTCTTTGGCAGGGTCTGACCAAAACTGGAAGTGATTATAATGTAAAGTCTGCACATGTTGAGCTTGCTGAAAAGATGCGAAAAGTATAGATCTTATCTGTTTGTTATCTTGCCTTAATTTAGAACTGATTTTTTTCATTATTTTTATCCTTGTAAAAAAATAAAAAGGTGACAAAGATCGATACATTGAGAACATATACTTTTAGCATGGAAAACCATTCATACCGAATTGGAGTGTCTTGAAGCTTAACTTGTAAAGTTTCTGAAACAGCAAGAATAGAGTTAATAAGGATTCATCTGATTAATGTTGTAAAAAATCTTTCACTTCTTGTATGAATGCAGTCCTTTCACTTTGATCCCTCAATTTGTTATCGAGATTTTGAAGAGAGCTATGACCCTTTGTGCTAAGGCTTATGTGTATAACACATCTTGTCAACAAGTGTCTCCTTTATGTTATGAAAGAATATTCAGCATGTAGTTTGAAATAATTGAGACTTTATAGATTTTAGTACCATTTCCTTGATCTAGGTTTAGAACTAGACTAATGGCAGACAATAGTCAGAGTTACTTAACTATTGTTCTTGCTCATTATAATGTGCACACTGCACTATCTATGTTTTCCCCTTCATTCGATGTAATGAGTTCTCTATTGTCTATGATCACATGGTCCTTTATTTGTACTGTTTATTCATATAAGTTCTTATCTCAGTATCCAAAGTAATGAATAGATCAATTTCATAAAAACATTTTTCTTATCTAGAAATCTCATTACTTTTTTGCCTGTATAACTACTTACCATTGTGTCATTACAGGAGAAATTTTTATTGTTTCAGTATCAGATTAAGTGCTAAATTTTTATGGCCTCGTGATGCAATGATATATCTTGAGCCAAAGTAATCAAATCAGTTACACAAATGATAAATCTTATGCATCATTGAAATCCTTCAATCTTAATTGTGCCTAGTAGGTATCTATGGTGGATAAGGTTATTAAGTATCTTTGCAGCTATGCATGCATCATGTGGATTGTTCAAATGCACAGAGTATCCCATCCCTATTGATTCTTTCTGGCTCAGTCTCTCTACTGGTTCAACAATTCAGAGGTGGCTATTTTCATAGAATTTTGAACTTTGAGCAGAGGCAGCTCCATCAATGTCAATCAGCAGTCTTATAAAACTGAAAAGGAATAGAAAGAGTTGTGTGTGCTTTCTGATTTGTCTTCTTTTTTTCTCTTGTCACTTTGCTGCCTTTTGCATAATGACAGTGAGGGCTATGGCATGGTTCCCAGTTGACAAATGTGCCTGTTGCATGTGGTAGAAAGCTATCCTGTAATCAAACTATCAGAGTGGCTCCAACAAAATAGCAGTCCAAAGTTAAGTTGTTGGGCAGATCTGTTCAACATAACACAGATATCAATAATACATAACAGACAAGGGTTTTGAAATACATATTTATGAGATGGTAGATGATAAGTGGATATGAACCCCAAGAACTTTTGGAATGCGAGGAAACCTGAAGAAGAGACAGATCAGTGGAAACACCACACTAGAAAAAACTGAAGGGTGGAAGAGCGAAGCAATGTTTGGGAATGGATAACTCTTTGCAATGCCAGAAGGCTGGGTCATGGCAGAAGCTGCTCCCTGAAGACCCTGAGCATGTCAGAGAAGTTGACGACACCGATAAGACCGTAGTTATCTTGCAACCACCAGGAATGATAGATCTATCACTATATGATGTGGTTGAGATAAATGATGAATGTTTTTCTTTTTAAGCATTCCAATTAGTCATCTTGTTACCTGGTGCTCTTACTACTTTTTCAACTATGATTTTTAGTCTTGGTTTACTAATATATTATTTATGTGTTTTTACAGTTTACAAATCTCAAGTACTCCAGAGTTGAAATTGATGAAGTGCGGTTCGAGTGGGCTGAATGCATGCTAGATTACATTTGAAGTGCGGTTCTACCTTGATGTGTTATTAAAAGAATGTTCTACCTTGATTTTGATATCTATTAGCTAGCTTTTGATGTAAAAAGAATATTTGAGTATTTTATGGATACTGTTGTAAGAAGATTATTTATATAATTTGTGAATATTTGTGTATTTTATGGATATTGTTGAATGAAGAATATTTGTATAATTTGTGAATATTTGTGTATTTTTTTTTATTATTGTTGGTTTTTCATTGTTTCGGAAATCAAATTTGTGCTGTTAAAAAATATACATATTACATCGGTTTTCCACCCTACAAAATCGGAGTTATTAACTAATATTACATCGGTCATTTACCGCTGCCAAAACTGGTGTTATTAACATACAATATTACATCGGTTTTACACCGTTGATGAAACGGTGTCGTTAAGTGATACTACACCGGTTAATAACCGATTCGAAGATCAGTGTCGTTAAGTGATACTACATCGGTTTTAACCCGATGTCTAAAATGACAGACTTTTAACATCGGCTTCATAGACATCGGTTGAAAATGAAATAGATACCGGTGGAAAACCGATGTCTATGAGGATTTTTGTTGTAGTGTCCATAAGGATGGTTTGCTGGACTCATTTGATTTTGAATCTTATGAGACGTTCGAGTCATGCCTACTAGGCAAGATGACCAAGACTCCCTTTAGTGGGCACAGTGAGAGAGCGACTGACTTGTTAGGTCTTATACATAGTGATGTATGTGGCCCTTTCAATGTCGCTGCTAGAGGCGGTTATAGGTACTTCATCACATTTACTGATGACTTTAGTAGATATGGTTATGTGTACTTGATGACACATAAGTCAGAATCCTTTGAAAAGTTCAAAGAATTCAAGAATGAAGTACAGAACCACCTTGGCAAGAGTATTAAGATACTTCGATCAAATCAAGGTGGAGAATACCTTAGCCATGAGTTTCGTGACTACCTAGCAGAGTGTGGGATTATATCCCAACTCATTCCTCCTGGAACACCACAGTGGAATGGTGTATCCGAAAGGAGAAATCATACCCTATTAGATATGGTACGATCTATGATAAGTCACACAGATCTTCCGACATTCCTTTGGGGCTATGCTCTAGATACGGTAGCTTTTATACTCAACCGAGTTCCATCCAAGGCCATGATAAAGACACCATATAGGATATGGACTAGGAGAGATGCCCAGGTGTCTTTCATGAGGATTTGGGGTTGTGAGGCTTACGTTCGACGTCAAGTCTCAGACAAGTTAGGACCCAAATTAGACAAGTGCTACTTTATTGGATATCCCAAGGAAACTAAGGGATATTACTTCTACATTCCCAGTCAGCACAAGGTAGTTGTGCAAACACTGGGGTCTTTCTAGAAAGGGATTTTGTTTCTAGAAAGACTAGTGGGAGTACGTTCGATCTTGAAGAAGTTCAAGATATGGACCATAGCACTGAAGCCTCGATGGAAGTTGAACTGGAACCACAAAGTGTTGTTGATGATGTTGTTCCACAAGGAGTTGAGGAACAACAGCCAGTTTAAGTAGACATACCTCTTCGCAGGTCTGATAGGGTACGTCGTCAGCCTGAGAGATACTCATTTCTCTTGTCTGACCATGATGACGTTGTGCTCATAGATGATGAGCCTACCACCTATCAGGAAGCTATGATGAGACCAGATTCCGAGAAATGGCTAGAAGCCATGAGATCCGAAATGGAATCCATGTACACCAACCAAGTATGGACTTTGGTTGATCCACCTGAAGGGGTAAAACCTATAGGGTGTAAGTGAGTCTTTAAGAGAAAGACTGACATGGATGGACTTATCTATAAGGGTCGCTTGGTAGCTAAAGGTTTCAAGCAGATTCATGGTATTGACTATGATGAAACCTTTTCTCCAGTAGCGATGTTTAAGTCCATTCGGATCATGCTTGCTATTGCAGCATACCATGACTATGAGATATGGCAGATGGATGTCAAAACCGTGTTTTTGAATGGAAACCTGCTCGAGGATGTGTACATGACACAACCTGAGGGTTTTGTAGATCCACAGCATACTAGCAGAGTATGCAAGCTGCATAGGTCCATTTATGGACTAAAGCAAGCTTCTCGGAGCTGAAATCTTCGATTCAATGATGCAATCAAACAGTTTGGTTTCATCAAGAACGAAGATGATGTTAGGATCGATGTACTCGGCTAGAGAGGGGGGTGTGAATAGCCATCCCAAATTCTCAAATTCGATGGATGTAACGAGGTTCGGAGATATACTCCTACTCCTCGGCGTGTCCGTAAGGTGGACGAAGCCTATCAATCCGTCGGTGGAAGAGTCCTCGGAAAATCGGCTAATAATCACTCCTTCTGGGTGGAGAAACCTCGCCACAAAAACTTACAAGAGCAAGAAGGAGTACAGGTACAGCAAGAAGCAAAATACAATACAACTGTAAAACCTTTGCTTACTTGCCTTCTCTTCGACTGGATGAAGCAGCAGCTTCAAGCGATGCCTACAACAGCAGGAACCCAGTCGATGAAGCTCACACGAAGCTTCAAGCAGAAGCGAGCTCAGCAAAGCTCAAATCACAGCAGCGAAGAAGCTTCGACGCAGTAGAAGAAGAACAGTGATCTTTTCTGTAGAAGCCCTCAGCCCTTTTATATAGCCTGCATCCACCTGCAAAGCAGACAGCGAAGAAGACGGAGATACCCGTTGAATCTCAACGGATATACCTGGACCGATCAGGACATATCCTGATCGGTCCAGGAAGACCCTGATCGGTCCCCAGGACCGATCAGAGCTTCCTCTGATCGGTCTCCAGGACCGATCAGAGCTTCCTCTGATCGGTCCCCAGGACCGATCAGCATGCAATCTTCCTTTTCTCCCGATCTTCTGTTCGCTTTCTGATCGGTCTGCAGACCGATCAGATAACAAACAGTAGCATACTGTTTGGTTACTGATCGGTCACTAGACCGATCAGATAACCCAGTGTATCACTGGATCGATCCACTGATCGATCCAGGTCTTGGTTTTTGCCCAAACCAAGTCCCACGCCTTCCAAACCAATATCCGGTCAACCTTGACCTATTGGTATCTCATGCTTAGCATCCGGTCACTCCTTTGACCTGCTAGGACTTCCCACCAAGTGTCCGGTCAATCCCTTTGACCCACTTGGACTTTCCTCTTCGTGCCAAGTACTCGGTCACTCCCTTGACCTACTTGACAATCTGCCCGGCTTCACTTACCAGGACTTTCCAACTGCCTGGCTTCATTCACCAGGACTTTCACCTAGCTTCACTCACTAGGGTTTTCACCGTGCCTAACTCCCTGTTTGGTCTTTCCGCGTGCCAAGCTCCCTGCTTGGACTTTTCCGTGCCAAGTCTCCACTACTAGGACTTTCCCGACTGCCTGGCTTCACTCACCAGGACTTTCTGAACTGCCTGGCTTCACTCACCAGGACTTTCCGAACTACCTGGCTTCACTCACCAGGACTTTCCGAACTGCCTAACATCCCAGTTAAGACTTCCCAGTCAAGTATCCGGTCAACCTTGACCTACTTGACTCTTCTTCATTCAACCTGATCAGACCTTGATCAGTATCTCTCCGTATGGACAACTGCACCTGCATTGTCCATGTCTACATGTCTTTCTGTATTGTCTAACATCGAAACCATGACCAAGGTTTACGCTTGGTCAACTAGGTCAACCTTGACCTACTGGAAATTGCACCAACAATCTCCCCCTTTTTGATGTTTGACAATATCTTTAAGTTAGGCTAATCCAATAGCCTCAACTTCCCTCATGCCACTAGGTAATGAAACATAAGTTACAACCTTACATTCTCCTTCTAAGAAGGCAACCTCCTTCTTAGATAATGAAGGCCTAACTTAAACCCTTCATTCTCCCCCTATTGGCACACATCAACAAACTCTCCCCCTGAAGAGTAAGTTATCGTTGTTCACAACTTCACTCGTTGTGATCAACAAACTCTCCCACTAACTCCAATGTTCTTCCTTGAACATTCTCTAGACATTCTCCCCCCCCCCCCATTTTGACACACATTAAAAAGAGTGAATCATGGTCAAGAGTTTCTTCCTAATGAAAGTCCCATACCTTTCATTGAAACCCTTAATTTCCCCCTTGATACTAAATTCAACAATCAACTTAGTGATAATCCCATATCACTCATCCTCAAAAATTTCGACGAGTAAAAACTCCCCCTAAAAGTCAACTCCTCCTTGACTAATAGGTAAAACTCCCCCTAAAGGTCAACTCCCCCTTGACCATTGCACCAACAATGTCTTGGAGAGTTTCAAACCTTTAGAACTCTAAAACACCACTTTCATAGCTGCAATTTCAGACAAACAGTCGAAATTCAGCAGGTTGGCACGCCCTGATCGGTCACCAGACCGATCAGGCTCCCTTTGGATCGGTCACAGTGACCGATCCAGGCTCCCCTGGACCGATCAGAAACCCTTCTGATCGGTCCACAAACCTGATAAAGGTCTGATAAGTTTTGATTTCTCTCCACGAAATTCAGAAACCTCTAGAAAATTACAGAAAATTCCAAAAATTGTGAAATTTTGAGGATACATTCCTCATAACATATACTATCATGGAAAAATAGTTTTCTATGAAAATAACTTCCATTTTTCAATCTTGATACAAAGTTCAAAAGTCTTTGAAATAACTCAAAGTTAACTTATCTTTGTATCAACTTGTTTAATGATGAATGCTATCACTAGAAAAGCTTCATCAAGGTTTTTCAAATAAATTTTGAAATGATTTTAAACCCTTTAATTTGGGACCACAATCTTAGGGTTAAATGTACATGACTTGTACACAAGCTTTCCCTATGATCCCCCAATTAGAATTATGCTCATCTAGGTACACGAACTATGCACCTTGATCCTAACTCACAATCCTAATATCTCACACACATCTAAGGTGTATCAAACACATCCAAGTCAATTTTGATGTGAGATATGGGTTTAGGTTAGCTTAATCTAAGTTCTCATGCATTTTTCTAAATAACAATTTGATCTCCATATCAAATTGTGTTTTAGTCCTTAAATCAATTTCATTGATCATTAATGCACAAGATGATGACATGACATATAATTGTATCATAAATGGAAACATGTGCCAATGTCATGATGTCATGGCATAAAGTATGAAACTTAAATAAAGCATGACATTTAACTAACCTAAGCATTATCATGACATTTTAAATGATCATAAAATAAATATGATGTCATGACATGGCATATGGCAAACAATACATGGCAAATAATATATAAAGGTATAGAAAATACCTAATTCTAGCCTTAGTTGCCATTTTTGATAATTTTGATCATTTTGCCATAGGTTCTATATTCCTAAGTGTAATAGACCTAGCATCTTATACCAAAGATTTTTAGATCACTATGTGCCAATTAGATTGACTCTAGAAAACTCCTCAAATTTGATTGGCACATTCTAATCACCTTAGGAATAATTCTTAATTTCATTTTCAAGGCTTGATTATACCTTGAAAAATCCTAAAGTGCCACCTTTTGCCATGATTAGGTTAACTACCTATTCAAGTAAGGTTGGCACACCCTAACTAATCTAGCGTGATGGAATCACGCTCCTAGGAACCCAATACCTATTTGAGATCATTGGGTTCACTAAGTATTCACTAGGGATGACTTCCCTAGCAACCCTCCTAATGACCCTCCTAGGCTTTAAAGCCTTGGTCATTTGGAACTCATCAAGATCAACTCTAGGGGTGACTCCCCTTGTGACCTTGGTGATGGTCTTCCTAGCCCTAGATTTTGTTCCATAATCGAATGGAACATTGTGATAAGTGGGCTTGACCACTTGGGACTTCGGTTTGTGACCCAAACCTTTCATGTCCTTGGGCTTTGGTTTTTGCCCCTTAGACCCTATATTTGACTTTTCCAAATTTTTAAGGGTCTTTTCTAACATGTCAAGTCTTGACCTCAAGACTTGATTTTCCTTCTCTAATACCTCAAGACTTGATTTGTCATTTTTCTTTGAGGCATTCCGAGGCATGTGTCTAGTTGATTTGGAATTCCTACCTAGGTTTTCCTTAGCCTTAGATGGGTTAATTCTAGGGTTGGCTTTCCTAGTGTTATCCTTATCTAGACTCACATGTTTGGCACCTAAGCATGTGTATCGATTTCTAATGTTATCATGCTTACCATTATTAACAATAGCAATAAGGCTACTAGCATGTGTCTTATTATTATTGCAATAATGTGCCTTAGAGATTACCTTAGGGTTTGCCTTAGCTCCCCCTATCGATGTGCTCGTCCTCTTGTCCTTGTGAGGTTGCCTCCCCCTCGGACATTGGCTCCGATAATGTCCCCTTCGCTTGCATTGGAAGCACACCACGTGCTCCTTGCTCTTGCGTATCGGGACTCCGGCTTCCTTGACTTTTGGTGCCAGTGGAGTCTTCCTAATCCTCCTTGGACACTTACTCTTGTAATGTCCATACTCCCTACACTCAAAGCACATTATGTGTAATTTATTTGAAATTAAATGGCTTGAGTTACCTAGGGTTGAGGATGGATGTGAGCTCTCTTCTTCATCCCTTCCGGAGATAGAAGCTTCTTCTTCTTGCTCTGATCTTGAAGAAGAACTCTCCTCCTCTTCTTCTTTAGATGTTGAGTGGCCCTCAACTTCTAAATCCATTCCTCCATGAAATGAGCTCCTTGGCTCACTTGACTCCTCTTCATGGCTTGAAGTGGAGTTCCCGTCATGGAACTTAGCCAAGTTGTTCCACAACTCCTTGGCATTGTTGTATCCACCTATCCTACACAAAACATCATTAGGTAAAGAAAATTCAAAAATTTTCAATACCTCATCGTTGACTAGGGATTGGTGGACTTGTTCCTTGGTCCACTCCTTCTTCTCTAGGGTTTCTCCTTTCTTGTCCATCGGAGGCTTGAAACCTAATTGAACACAACTCCAATTTTCAAGGTTAGTCATAAGAAAGTACTTCATTCTTACCTTCCAAAACGCGAAGTCGTCGCGATCGTAGAAGGGTGGAATCGTGACGTCTTCTCCAAATAGATCCATTCTCTAGCTTGTGCTCCATTGGGTGTTAATCCGATGAAGAGCAACCTTGCTCTGATACCACTTGTTAGGATCGATGTACTCGGCTAGAGAGGGGGATGTGAATAGCCGTCCCAAATTCTCAAACTCGATGGATGTAACGAGGTTCGGAGATATACTCCTACTCCTCGGCGTGTCCGTAAGATGGACGAAGTCTATCAATCCGTCGGTGGATGAGTCCCCGGAAAACCGGCTAATAATCACTCCTTCTGGGTGGAGAAACCTCGCCACAAAAACTTACAACAGCAAGAAGGAGTACAGGTACAGCAAGAAGCAAAATACAATACAACTGTAAAACCTTTGCTTACTTGCCTTCTCTTCGACTGGATGAAGCAGCAGCTTCAAGCGATGCCTACAACAATAGGAACCCAGTCGATGAAGCTCACACGAAGCTTCAAGCAGAAGCGAGCTCAGCAAAGCTCAAATCACAGCAGCGAAGAAGCTTCGACGCAGTAGAAGAAGAACAGTAGTCTTTTCTGTAGAAGCCCTCAGCCCTTTTATATAGCCTGCATCCACCTGCAAAGCAGACAGCGAAGAAGACGGAGATACTCGTTGAATCTCAACGGATATACCTGGACCGATTAGGACATATCCTGATTGGTCCAGGAAGACCCTGATCGGTCCCCAGGACCAATCAGAGCTTCCTCTGATCGGTCTCCAGGACCGATCTGCATGCAATCTTCCTTTTCTCCCGATCTTCTGTTCGCTTTCTGATCGGTCTACAGACCGATCAGATAACAAACAGTAGCATACTGTTTGGTTACTGATCGGTCACTAGACCGATCAGATAACCCAGTGTATCACTGGATCGATCCACTGATCGATCCAGGTCTTGGTTTTTGCCCAAACCAAGTCCCACGCCTTCCAAACCAATATCCGGTCAACCTTGACCTATTGGTATCTCATGCTTAGCATCCGGTCACTCCCTTGACCTGCTAAGACTCCCCACCAAGTGTCCGGTCAATCCCTTTGACCCACTTGGACTTTTCTCTTCGTGCCAAGTACTCGGTCACTCCCTTGACCTTCTCAACACCAGATGTCCAATCACCCTTGATCCATCTGGATTTTTCCTTGCCCGGCTTCACTCACCAGGACTTTCACCTAGCTTCACTCACTAGGATTTTCACCTGGTTTCACTCACCAGGATTTCCAATCTGCCCGGCTTCACTTACCAGGACTTTCCAACTGCCTGGCTTCACTCACCAGGACTTTCACCTAGCTTCACTCACTAGGGTTTTCACAACTGCCTGGCTTCACTCACCAGGACTTTCCCGACTGCCTGGCTTCACTCACCAGGACTTTCCGAACTGCCTGGCTTCACTCACCAGGACTTTCCGAACTGCCTAACATCCCAGTTAGGACTTCCCAGTCAAGTATCCAGTGAACCTTGACCTACTTGACTCTTCTTCATTCAACCTGATCAGACCTTGATCAGTATCTCTCCGTATGGACAACTACACCTGCATTGTCCATGTCTACATGTCTTTCTGTATTGTCAAACATCGAAACCATGACCAAGGTTTACGCTTGGTCAACTAGGTCAACCTTGACCTACTGGAAATTGCACCAACAGATGAGCCTTGTGTCTACAAGAAGGTTGTAGGGGATATAGTTGTCTTCCTCATATTATATGTGGATGACATACTACTCATTGGGAAGGACATCCTTTTGCTTCAGTCTGTCAAGACCTGGCTAGGGAGTTGCTTCTCAATGAAGGACTTAGGTGAGGCATCCCACATTCTAGGGATACAGATCTATAGAGATAGATCTAAGAAATTGCTTGGCCTAAGTCAGAGTACATACATTGACAAGATACTCGTTCGATTTACCATGCAGAACTCCAAGAAGGGATTTCTGCCGATGTCACATGGCGTGAGTCTTTCGAAGACTCAAGGTCCCTCTTCTAGAGAGGAGAGAGACCGCATGGATCAGATCCCTTATGACTCAGCCATAGGATCTATCATGTACGCCATGCTATGTACTCGACCTTATGTCTCGTATGCTTTTAGCATGACGAGCAGATACCAGTCAGATCCAGGTGAAAGTCACTGGATAGCGGTCAAGAATATTCTTAAGTACTTAAGAAGGACTAAAGAATATTTCTTGATATATGGAGGCAATGATGAGATAGCTGTAAAGGGTTACAGTGATGCCAGCTTCCAGACCGATCAGGATGATTATCGATTGCAGTAAGGGTTCGTATTTTGTATAAATGGTGGTGCTGTGAGCTGGAAGAGTTCGAAGCAGGACACAGTAGTTGATTCTACGACAGAGGTCGAGTACATTGCTGCATCAGAGGCAGCAAAGGAGGCATTGGATCCGCAAGTTCATCACTGAACATGGGGTGGTTCCTAGCATCGCTGACCCCATTGAGCTCTATTGTGACAACAATGGAGCTATAGCACAGGCGAAGGAACCTCGCTCACACCAGAGGACCAAACACATACTACGACTCTTCCATCTCATTCGAGAGATTATCGAGAAAGGAGATGTGAAGATATGCAGAGTACCTACAGAGGCTAACATCGCAGATCCCTTGACCAAGGCTTTGGCACAAAGGAAGCATGATGGTCACACTAGGTCATTTAGGCTTAGAGCCTACACTGATTGACACTAGTGCTAGTGGGAGATTGTTAGTTAGAGCCCTAGAGCCAATCATTTGATGATTGTATTATGGACTTGTTGTATCGTATTCTTATATAAATAAAGTCATTTGTTTTTGGTTATTATACTTACTCGTATTGGTGCCAAATAAACTAAGTGTAATAGCGTCCTTGAGTAGAAGGTTCTCACCTATATCAATCGGTTAGTTGAACCGATAGTGAGATGATATAGGGAACACTACTCTTAATCATTCCTAGTCGAGTACTAACATTCAGGGATAATGTTAATGCAATAAGACTAGCATGTATGTCAACTTAATGACTTGATCTCACAAGTCATGGATATAGAGATATCAAGTTGACACATGGGTATGCATTGGAGAATGTATACTGAATGACCCGCCATGAGAAAGTATCATGGATCGTTATGTGAGTATCATATACTTTCTCATGTGGCTATTAGTATAACTACTAGTCCTTAGACCTGAAGTCACCATGGATCCTAACATAAGGAGTTATGTACTTTAGTTTCGTCAAACGTCACCCGTAATTGGGTGGACTATAAAGGCGATTACTGGATATGTAACGAATTATGCAGAGGGATGTGAGTGATGTAGATGGGATCTATCCCTCCTATATGACGGGAGTGACATCGATATTCTTGATAGAGTGAGACCACGAAGTGCATGGCCATGCCCAAATGAGTCAATATGAGATATTGAGCTCATTTGATTTAGTGAGTCTACTTGGAGTTCAAGATTTAGATTGATTAGAGGATGACACGGTCTATGCCTCATATTGATCAATCTAGATGTCTAGGATAGACGGACACTTGTCATATATTGTACGGAGTCACAATTAGTAGTCACAAGGTGATGTTGGATCTCAACATTCTTGTAACTTGGGTAGTAATGATGTATTCTAGATACCGCTCATTACTTATGTTCCTATGGGTTTAGGGGCATTGCCAACGTTACAAGAACCTATAGGGTCAGACACTAAGGATAATTAGATGGAGATTAGGTTCACATGGTGAACCAAGAGGATTAGATTCATTTGATGAATCAAATTGGATTAAGAGTAATCCTAATTGGGCTAATTGAGTTAGACTCAAGTTGATTCATGTGTTCAATGAGTCTAATTTAGATTATGACTCATTGAATCAATTTAATTAAATGAATTAGATTCATTATATTAAATTGGCTTGAATTAAATGGTTGGATTAGATCAACCATGAGAGAGATTAAGTCAAGTTTGACTTGACTTGAGAGGAAGATGAAGAGTCAAGTTTGACTTGACTTTATGCCACCTCATTGGTGAGTTGGCATTGAGTGGGCCAATGATGATGCTCCACATCATCATGGTTGCTTAAGTGGGATGCCACCTTATGGGAGTTACCAAGAGTTGTGACTCTTGGTATCCCATGGAGGTTACAAACCACATAAGTGTGGCCGGCCACTTTATTGGATTGAATGAGTTTCATTTTTGCAAGTGTAACTCTCATCTTTTTCCTCCTAGTGCTCTCTCTTCTTGCTCTTCCTTTCCTCATCTTGCTGAACCCTACTAAGGTGCTAGCACACTTTAGTTTGGTGATCTCCTTCTTGTGTTCGTGTGGATACTTCTAGAGGGTTGTCTACTTTGACAATCTTGAGATCCGGCACCATTGGACGAGCGTGATTTGCTGAAGGCACGCATCAAGGGTAAAACTCATACTTTAATGTAGATCTAGAGTTTATAAACTCGTACTCGTAATGTTTTGATAATTTTATTCTTTGCACGGATCCGGTGGCGGGGCTTTCGGGGTTTCCGCGACGTAAAAAAGCGGTTTTCGCGGCCCGAAAAACCCCAACAGGAGATGCTACCGAAATTTTATCGGTAGGGACTCCTCTAGGGTTGACAATTTATTGGTATTAGAACATGGTTTGAGTCAAATGTTGGGTTGTGTGTTTTTGGGATTTCGATCTTGTTGTGATTTATAATTTGTCGAGTTAATCTGATACCAATTAGTGGTATCGGAGCATGGTTCGAGTCAAATGTTGGGCTTTGTGTTTTTGGGATTTCGAGCTCATTTCGATTCATGATTTTTTGAGTTCATCGGATGACAATTTATTTGGTATCAGAGCATGGTCGCCAGCATGCATGAAATGACATCAGGCTACAAAATCCATGATATCTTTCTTCATGACATTCGACCAATAGGAACACTTCAAGTCTCCATACATCGAGTGTCACCCGGATGTATCACAAATCTAGATCGATGTGTTTCCTGCAGTAACTCCACCCGGATAAGAAGTGACTCAAGAACATACATAATCTCCCATGGAAATAAATAATTAAATTCTCATTACACAAAAATTCAAACTACTAGCGCGAGACTACTCTTCTCATCCTATATCAGAACTGCACCGACTCCCAGATACAGTACATCTGTGTAGAGTACAAATTCATCTACACTAGAAAGTACAATTAAAACGGATGAAGTTATTAACTTTACATTTCAACTCCTGTAACTAATCTCGTGAGCATCTATCTAAATAAATTCCACTATTCCTAGACAGTCCGGTCAACTGCATAATACTGGAGAAACCCTCAATCAGTCTCCGGTAATATCCAGCCAGAACAAGGAAGCTGCGAGTCTTCTGTATAGACTATGACTACTCCAAACTAGTAACAACCTCTATCTCCTATAGATCCACAGGTGTACCCCTATCGATGACCATGTGTTTCAGAAATCTCACTGAAGAAAATCAAATTACGCACTACTGAACTCCGCATAAAGATGTTCCCGTCGAAACATTTTGGAACTATGCAAAGATGGTGTTCGTGATATTTAGCAGATACCATATACTAGATACTAGTTATTGGATATATAGATAGCATATACCATGCTTACTTGCTTTGACTGCTATTTATTCATGTTTCTTATTGAGCATGCTGGCTTCATGTAGCATAAATAGTTTATATATATATATATATGCTGACTGTTGTGTTTTATGCATTATGTCATTGCATATATACCGGTGACCATGTCTCCCTTATGGTTGAGAGGGTCGTTGGCTAGGGTCGCACGCTCGACCACTCATGGGTAGTGATAGCTAGAGTTGCAAGCAGCGGGGACCCCTGTCGCAGACGTAGCTAGTTAGCTACTATGCAACTGTCCCCTCGCCCACGCGAGAGTAGTGGTAGCTGGTGTGGTGTACAGTCTGTCACTGACCTGGCCTCTCGACCATACAGGGGTCATGGTGCAGAGGGGTGAGAGGAAGTGACCATCCGTGCATATGCTGTTATTATTATATCTGCTGATGTTGTTGTTGCTTACTTATGCTGCTGTTACTAGCTTATGTTGTTATTGCTTACCTATGCTGCTATTACTAGCTTATGCTGTTGTTGCTTACTTATGCTGATATGCTTACTTAGGTTGAGATATATACCTGTGGTATGTATTCAGACACTTGCTTACTTATTGTTAATATGTATATACCTCACATGTTACCCATGTAGTTATGAGCAGTACTATAGCAGGTCTTTGCTACACCAGACCTTCTATTACTAGCCTAGGATATGGTTTCAGGTATGGACAATTATTATGATAACACTGTAGTATCTGCTATTTTCCCTACGAGACTATATACCTTCGTATCTTTAGTTCTTTACCATACTCATTCACTATCTGTTCTATTACCCACTGAGTCTTAGTACTCACCACCCCGTAAATTGGTTTATTTCATTAGGTAGTAGGTAAAAGATTTATGGAGTCACCTGGAGATCCTGTCTACCAGTCCCATGTCACATCGAGCTTCTCCTTCCATTAGTGCTTCTATTTGCATTATTGGCTTTGTACTTGTTCGTCTAGTTGTATCTTTTATATGGAGTTTATCTTTGTGATATCTTGTGCTTGTTTTAATGTAGTTGTCGTGTCAAGCTGGGTCGGCTCGCAGTTAGTTGTTTTGTTCATTTCATGTTTATTATTTTTGTGATTTTTGCTATGCTATGTTTCAGCCGTGTGGGTTGCTTATAACTGCGTGGTGTGTTTATATCCAACCGTGTGGGCTGATGTATATTGTTCATGATTATGCTTGTGGATGTATGTATATATGTCTCAGATTGTCACCGGTACAGGGGAGATGCTACCGAAATTTTATCGGTAGAGACTCCTCTAAGGGTGACAATTTATTGGTATCAGAGCATGGTTCGAGTCAAATGTTGGGTTGTGTGTTTTGGGGATTTCAATCTTGTTGTGATTTACAATTTGTCGAGTTAATCTGATACCAATTTAGTGGTATCAGAGCATGGTTCAAGTCAAATGTTGGGCTTTGTGTTTTTGGGATTTCGAGCTCGTTTCGATTTATGATTTTTTTCCAGTTCATCGGATGACAATTTATTTGGTATCAGAGCATGGTCGCCGGCATGCATGCAATGACATCAAGCTACTAAATCCACGATATCTTTCTTCATGGCATTCCACCAATAGGAACACTTCAAGTCTCCATACATCGGGTGTCACCCGGATGTATCACAAATCCAGATCGATGTGTTTCCTGTAGTAACTCCTCTCGAATAAGAAGTGACTCAAGAACATACATAATCTCCCATGGAAATAAATAATCTAATTCTCATTACATGAAAATTCTAACTACTAGCGCGAGACTACTCTGCTCATGCTACATTAGAACTGCACCGACTCCCAGATACGGTACATCTGTGTAGAGTACAAATTCGTCTACACTAGAAAGTACAACTAAAACGGATGTAGTTATCAACTTTTCATTTCAACTCCTGTAACTGATCTTGTGAGCATCTATCTAAATAAATTCCACTATTCCCAGACAGTCCGGTCAACTGCATAATACCGGAGAACCCCTCAATCAGTCTCCGATAATATCCAGCCAGAACAAGGAAGCTGCGAGTATTCTGTATACACTACGACTACTCCAAACTAGTAACAACCTCTCTCTCCTATAGATCCACATGTGTACCCCTATCGGTGACCACGTGTTCCAAAAATCTCACAGAAGAAAATCAAATTATGCACTACTGAACTCCTCATAAAGATGTTCCCGTCGAAACATTTCTAGAACTATGCATAGATTGTGTTCGTGATATTTAGCAGATACAAAATACAAGATACTAGATGCTGGATATATAGATAGCAGATACCATGCTTACTTGCTTTGACTGCTATTTATTCATGTTTTTTATTGAGCATGTTGGCTTCATGTAGCATACATAGTTTTATATATATATATATATATATATATATATATATATATATATATATATATATATATATATATGATTGTTACATTTTACGCATCATGTCATTACATGCATGTCGGCGACCATGTCTCCCTTATGGTTGAGAGGGTCGATGGTCAGGGTCATACGCTTGGCCACTCATGGGTAGTGATAGCTAGAGTTGCGAGCAGCAGGGACCCCCGTCGTAGACGTAGCTAGTTACCTACTATACAACTGTCCCCTCGCCCACTCGAGAGTAGTGGTAGCTGGTGTGGTATACAGTCTGTCACTAACCCGACCTCTTGACCATACAAGGGTCATGGTGTAGAGGGGTGGGCAGAAGTGACCATCCGTCAATATACTGTTATTATTATATATGTTGATGCTATTGTTGCTTACTTATGTTGTTGTTACTAGCTTATGTTGTTATTGCTTACCTATGCTGCTATTACTAGCTTATGCTGTTGTTGCTTACTTATGCTGATATGCTTACTTAGGTTGAGATATATACCTGTAGTATGTGTTTAGACACTGGCTTACTTATTGTTAATATGTATATACCTCACATGTTACCCATATAGTTATGAGCAGTACTATAGTAGGTGTTTGCTACACCAGATCTTCTATTACTAGCCTAGGATATGGTTTTAGGTATGGACACTTGTTATGATATCACTGTATAATCTACTATTTTCCCTACGAGACTATATACCTTCGTATCTCTAGTTCTTTACCATACTCATGCACTATCTATTCTATTACCCGCTGAATCTTAGTACTCACCACCCTGTAAATTGGTTTATTTTACCAGTTAGCAGGTAAAGGATTTATGGAGTCGCCTGGAGATCCTGTCTGTCAGTCCCATGTCACATCGAGCTTCTTCTTCCGTTAGTGCTTCCATTCGCATTATTGGTTTTGTACTTGTTTGTGTATTTGTATCTTTTATATGGAGTTTAGCATTGTGATATCTTATGCTTGTTTTAATGTAGTTGTCGTGTCAAGTCAGGCTGGCTTGCAGTTAGTTGTTTTGTTCATTTCATGTTCATTAATTTTGTGATTTTTGTTATTCTATGTTTCAGCCGTGTGGGCTGCTTATACCTGCGTTGTGTGTTTATATCCAGCCGTGTGGGCTGATGTATATTGTTGATGATTATGCTTGTGGATATATGTATATATGCCTCAGATTATCACCGGTACAGGGGAGATGCTGTCGAAATTTTATCGGTAGGGACTCCTCTGGGGCGTGACATTTTATAAGCTGGATTGTTTTTTCTACACCAATTCAAAGATGTAAGGGAGTATGTTCAATCTTGTGATCAATGTTAGAAGACTAGAAACATCACCATGAGACATGAGATGCCATTGAATTATATTATTGAAGTTGAATTATTTGATATTTTGGGAGTATACTTTATATGACCTTTTCCTTCATAATATGGAAATAATTACGTTCTAGTTGTAGTTGACTTCATGTCTAAATGGATGGAACCTATAGCTTCTTCTACTTGTGATGCTAGAACCATAATCAAATTCTTCAAGAAGATAATCTTTCCTTGATTTGGAGTCCCTAGAGCAGTTATTAGTGATTTGTGTGTGTGTGTGTGTGTGTTGGTGGCGGCGGCGGCGGCGGCGGCGGCGGCGGCGGCGGTTGGAGGTATTCGTAGCAAACCATTTACTTGATCAGACTGTTTGATCAATCAAGCAAGTTCTTGATTGATCAAAATGCACCTTGATCGAAGCACAAGATCGTAGCCTCTTGTTTTGGTATTTCAGGATCCATATAAAGAAAACAAAACTAGTTGCGCTACGAAATAAATAACTAGTTGTACCTTTCTTCGTTGATAAAGACCTCTTGATCTTCTGTTGTATTCCTCTTCTCTTTTTGGACGTCGTGTGGGCGACGATCTACCAAAACAAACCACCCAAACCTTCTTTTGTTTCCAAGCCACCTACCACCAAAAGATGCAAAGAAAAGGGGTGCCTCCTTCTTCTCCTCCAAACCGCCGGCCACCTAGGGTGGTTCTTCTCTTCTTCTTCTTCTCCTCCAAGCTCCGGCCACCAAGGGAGATATGTGCCAGCCCTAGAGAGAGGAAAGGGAGGAAGAGATGAGAAGGTGGGGCGCCAGCCCTAGGAGGAAGAGAGGAGGTGAGCGCCGGCCCTAGGGGAAAAGAAAAGAGAGAAAAGAAGAGATGAGGTGCCGACCATAAGCAAGAGAAAACAACTCAAGAGAGATTAGGTTATGGTAGCATGACCTCCTCCCTTTTTATAACTTTTAGCACCAGATAAAAGAGGAGAAATATTAATAGAGTTTTTGTTTAGAAAAAATCTCTAGGAAAGAATTAACATAATTCTTTTTAGAAAATTTCTAAGAAAGAATTGACATAATTCTTTTTAGAAAAATCTCTAATTCTGTTAAGAAAAAATCTCCCTTTTACAACTCCCTTTTTTTCATTCTTTCTTTTCTTTTCTTTTACTTTTCTTTTCTTTTCTTTTGGTTTGGCCAACCCTTGCTTGGGCACCAAGCAAGACTTGGTCGGCCCCTTTCTTGGGTAGGAAACAAAATCAAACGAGTGAATGCGAGGCTATGTAGAGGCTACAACAGGGACCAAGAGGAGGAATTAGTTTTGGCCTCCTGATGGACTTGAGCTTTCTGTGTTTGACCCGAACACCCAACTCAAGTTCATCAATAATAACTCATACTACTAAAGAGTTATTATTGAACTACCGCACCAATCCCATATTATAATATGGGCTCCTACTTATCATGAGTGCGTTAACCTCCTTGTGTTTAAGATATCATATATCCGTTAATTGAATGAGTTGTTGACAACTCACTTAATTAACATCTGATCCAAGAGTAGTACCACTCAAGTTTATTATCATGTCAGACTAAGTCCACCTATAGGGTTTACATGATAATCCTTATGAGCTCCTCAAGGGGGCATCATCAACCTAACTAAATAGGACATAGTTTCCTTTTATAATCAACAACACAATATATAAATGGTACTATCTCCCAACTTATCGGCTCTATTGATTTAACGAATAAATTTCACCCATTGATAAGTCAAAGAAATAAATACTAAGTATATGTGCTTGTTATTATATCGGGATTAAGAGTATGCATATCCATAATAACAGAAGTTCTATTCTTTTATATAGTCAGTATAAATCGAACAACCTCAAATGGTCCTGCTCAATACACACATAGTGTACTAGTGTAATTTTATAATCAAGACAATCTAATAATAAATTACACTACAATCGTTCCAATGGTTTGTCCCTATCTATCTTGGTCGTGAGCTACTATTTATAATTTATAAGGAACCGATAACGTGGTCTTCTGTGTGACACCACACATCATGTTATCTACAATATAAATTAAATGGACAACTTCATATATATAAATATAAAATGCAACATTTGACCAAAGTGATTCTCATTTCAAAATATCTCAAAAAATAGATGTTCATACAAAATCTAGACTTATAGTATACATCCCAACAGGGGTATCATTTTATTGAAAAGCAATTTGAAAATCTACTCAAGAAATATGGGGTTAGCCACAAAGTACAACACCATATCATCCATAGACTAGTCGTCAAGTTAAAATTTTCAATAGAGAGATCAAAGCGATAATGGAGAAGATAGTATCTACATCTTAAAAGGATTGATCCCTAAAACTAGAGGATGCTTTGTAGGTGTATCACACTGCTCACAAGATTCCTATTGGAATGACTTCGTTGTGGCCAGTCTATGGGAAGTCGTGTTATTTTTCAGTGGAATTAGAATACAAAGCCTATTGGGAAATACAACTCCTCAATTTTGATTTGAAAGTAGCTAGAGAGAAAAGAAGACTCCAACTTAATGAACTTGATGAATTATGAATGATTACATACAAACATGCTATGTCTTATAAAGAAAGAAAAAAGAAATGGCATAATTGATACATCTTCTACGGGAATTCAAAGAAGGAGACCTAGTATTATTATTCAACTCAAGATTGAAACTTTTTCTTATGAAGTTGAAGTCACGGAGGATGGGACCATTCAAAATTAAAAAAGTATACCTATATGGAGTAGTTTATATATGGAATAAGGAATTGGGACTTTGCAAGGTAAATGGGCAACGACTAAAGAGGTATTTCCTTGGGATGCCAATTGATGGAGACAAGAGGCTATACTTTTCTTAACCATGCCCTCCAAAGTGAACTTAATAGGGGTCGAGCTCACGACCTTAAACTAGCGCTACTTAGGAGGCATCCCAAGGGTTTCTTCATTACGTTTTCCTTTTTCCTTTTAGTTTTTAGTTTTTCATGAGTTTATTCATATTTAGTTTCATTTTTAGGGTTAGTGAGAATAAAGAACTCTAGAGAGCGAACACATTCACCAAGGTAATGTCAAGAGTCACGGCCATGCCTCTCTAGCCAAAGCCTACATTGGTCAGTCGTGTGAGCGCCCCTCGAGACCAACAAGCTATGGGTGTGTCGAATCACACGACCGTTTGACTCTCCCAAGACTAGAACGGGATGGTCGTGTGGTTTCACATGACCGTTCCACACAATAACATGACCCAGACCCACCTCACCTTCGGCTAGGGCATGACCATGTGTAATGACACAAGACCGTGCCCGTCGTCGCCGCCCCCCCCCCCTCACATCCTCATTTCACTTCTTCTTCCACAAGTTCTCCATTTTTCTTCTTCAACTTTTACCATACGCTCTCCCCTCTCTCTCTAGAGTTCTAACCTCTCCTTGCACTTGGCTTCATCTTCCTCCATGATGATGAATCGAATAAAGAAAGGATAGATGTAGCTCCAAGAAAGATGGCAATCCCACAAGCAAGGGCAAGGAAAAGATTGAATCATTAAGAGAACCAAATGCATGCTTCAAGGGTATGTCTTACTTCAGTATTATCTTTAATAGTGATAATCAAAAGTGTTGATAGGATTCATTGTTGAAATGTTCCATCTTGTGTACTAAATTTGTTGACTATGAATCTTAAAAGTTCTAGGTTTCAACGATGATATTGATTGGATTTTTGGGAGAATAGGATGGAATAACTTTATGATCATGAAATATCCAACATACCTTAGAGTAGTTTTGGAAATCTTAAGCTCCATTAATAGCCACAATGTTCAAGGGGGAGGGGAAATTACATTCTGTTTGTTCAATGATGACTATGAATGGACCCTTAATGATTTTAATACATGCTTTGAATTTCCATGTGATGGAACACAAATAAAATTCCTAGGTTCTATAATTCAAATATATATGGGTCAATTAGTGGTCAATCTTTCTTTGATCCACACTCATCTAAGGCTACTGATATCACTAATCCAATTTTTCGTTATCTTCAATTAGTTATGAGAAACATGATATTTGAATGTGGTGATAGTAAGGAATAATGAGGCTTTCTGAATTATATTATTTGTGCACAATGGTGGAAGAAGTTCCAATTAACTTGAGATATCATTTTTTGAAACATCTTGTAAAATTAGGAAAATTTCCCTCTACTAGTCTCATTGTTCTAGGAGGATTGCTTACCCGCATTGCGATGGTACTAAATTGTGATCTTGATTGTTTAGAAATGATGGATAATACCCTAGAAATTAATTTAAACACATGTTTGGCAATATGTATGATATGACAAGATAGTTATGACTATTGTCTTATTTTGAAAAATATTTTTTCTTTACAATTGTCAAATCCTAATTTAACCACCATTCACATTAAGAAAAATTGGTTTTTGTCTATTACTAATAAGAAACCTATTCCCTTTCCTATCACTACAACAAAAACATTTAAAGACAATAGATTTTATTCGTTGTTGTAGGCCCCTTAAAACCGTTGTAATTGGCAGTGTTGTCAAAAGTGGGGGCTACGACAACGGTTTTAAACCATTGTCTTTGAATGAAACGATAACTGTTTTGCAATGATTTTTAATTGTTGTCTTTGAATGAAAAGACAATGATTTAAAATCGTTGTTGTTTAGAGCAATTTTAATAACACTACCAGTTACAATGGTTTTTGGGGCTACAACAACGGTTTTTAACCGTTGTCTTTGAGGGCGATAGACAACAACAACGGGTTTAAACCATTGTCTTTTAAACTATTATCTTTTAATACCAATATATCACATTTCAATATAAATATATAATAAAAGCTCATAATCACAAAAGAAAGAATATTTCCAATATCAATGTCATTCAAAATGTTACTTATACAAGAATTATAATCACAAAAGAAGAAACATGTCTCATATTCAAATAAAATTTATCTCAATACAATTAAACAAATAAACTTCATTTACAACTAATGAACAATAGCCAAAATACTAGAAACTTGTGATGGTGGTTCATGCCACGTACGATTGCACTTAATTATTGTCAACCCAAGTCTCATCACAATCTTCAACTTGTAGGATTTCATTGAAATCCTCTTTCTCACTTGCTGATTCTTTCATGCCAACTTTTTCCAATATTGTTGATCATTAGCTCCATAATAAATCTAGTCTTTCCCACACCTGCTCCATCAAAAAGTTCAATCTTTCTACCCCTTTGATAAGACACTAGGAGATCAACAACCTATTGATATCAAAAGAAATACACTATTATATGTATGAAAAAAACTTGGTTTAAAAGAATAATAAACACACATATGTTTTTACAACAATCCCTGGAATTTAAAAAGGCATTAGTTGTGAGATGAGTTACTTGAATGCTTGCATGGCTGCACAAGTAGAAGTCAAATTCAGTAGGATGACATATCTTAGAATCAACAACAGTCCCTGGAATTTCAAGGATGGAAAGCTCCATTAAGAAAACAAGGTTTGAAAAAAATATTCAAAATAGAATTGTCTTGAAAATGATGCATTCATGCTATCAACTAAACTAATCAGGCAATATGTTTCCACTCTTATCAACAAATCGGTCGTCAGCATGATTGTTAGCAAACATTCTAGTGTGATTACGTTTTTGGACCACCACAAAAGTCACTGGAATTTCAAGAAGGCTTCCTACCAAATAGAAAGATTAGCCATAGAAAGCTAAACTATATGTTTTTCCTTCACAGGGAAAGAGCTTTCTCTTAATTTTCAACCTTGGTGCCACTCAACTTTATCAACCATTTGTTCACGTATTGATGACCTTCCAGACCTGGGTAATAAAAAAGCATCAATCTTGAGCACATTCTTCCTTTAGATAAGTTCAATCAAAACAACATGTAAACTGAAAGAAGATATGGAATGAGCTAAAGTAATTCATCCATTCACACTTTAAAGTCAAAATAAATAGTATCAAATTAAGAAAGTAATGTCGTATTTCAAACTATTTTACATGAATTGATTGTTGGATGATGATACTTTTACAAGAATAATACAGCAATCATTCCATGGAGGGGCAACATCCATGTATCCCACACCAAATAGTTTCGAACAAACATGAGTTGACGATAATATGATTATAAAGAAATTCTAGGACCACTAGAGGTGCATTAAACAGTGATTAAATAATTCACCATTTAATTTACTAACCAGAAAAGCTAGTGATCAGACAGATTAAACTCATATACTGAGAAGAGGATAAAATGGAGGGTTCTTAAGAAATTGAGAAGTAACGACCAAAGTTTTCTATTAACGCAGACATATTATTTTGTTATAGACAAGATTTAGATGTAGAAACACAACAGTGCATTGTGCAATTATAGACAAACTTTCCAGGGTGCCCAAGCTAGAAAATTAATTGAGACTGTGTGCAACTGTTGAGACTAGAAACTGATAACCCTTGATCCAAAGCCTCTTTGCAAACATGTGAACCAATGAAACCATTGCCACCCAGTACAAGTAACTGTCATTAGAAGCATATAAATTAGACTAAACAAAAAGAGAAACTAGGAAAAGGTTTACAAACATAATAAAATAAAATAAAACAAAACAAAACAAGGAAATGCCACCTTTTCTAACGGTGGAGGTGGCTTTCTTATAGTTTCTACTTCCTCCAATTTATGATGCTCGCCCACATGATTCGACTCAGTTGAAATTGATCTTTCATATCTCAAAAGATGAGCAGAGTTGTTTTGATCATTCACAAAAATATGTAAGGAAAGGACAAAACTGAAAAACTAATACATTCTGTGCAGAAATTTTTTTTCTTTTAAAGGTTCCATCATCAGTTTGTAAATAGTGAAGGAAATCAAACCATGTGTCATTTAATCGCCACAACTGTTGGTTGGTCCTAGGAGGATCATACCGATTCCACTGTACAAAAATTTTGTAAAATGTCAAACATTTTCCTAAACAACCTATTGTGTTCTTTAGAAGTTAAATTAGGAATCGCAAACGGAACTTAACATTATTGATTCCAAATTTAACTTATCTGTTCTTAATGGTTTAGACTTGGACTGCAAGTGGAACTTAACAATATTGATCCAAATCAATGTATGTTATAAATTCAATTAAATATTAATTTCCAAAATTGACTTCCAGGACTGCATGGCAAGGCACATGGCCTTCTTAGGTATGGGAGCATCCACCACCGCCTAGACAAAGTCTTTTAAGGAAAGCTAATATTTAATTTCCTTATATAACTCTAGGTTTAACCAAAAAGAATAATCGAATCACAAATTTGAAAAACAAAGAAAAGAAACACAACTTCGAATATCTAATCCGAAAATCTAGAATCTAATGCCTCTTGTGTTTGGAATTCATACAAAAGAAAAACTAGTATGATACGGAAAATAATTACTAGTTATACCTTCCTTTGTATGCAATGACTTTTTGATCTTCTACCGTATTTCTCTTCTTATCCCGAACGTTGTGTAGGCAACGATCTACCGAGATGAGAAACACCCAAGTCCTTCTTTTTCCTCTTTGCAAGTGTCGGCCAAACCATGAATCCTCCAAGGATGAGCTCCAAGGGATGCAAGAAACAAAGCCTCCTTTCTCTCCTTCTTCTCCTAGCTAGAACCGGCCACCATCAAAAGCTCCAAGAGAAGGATGAAACCGGCCACTAAAGAAGAAGAAGAGAAGAGGAGAGGGAGAACCTCTAGGGCCGACCACAACCAAGGAAGAGAGGGAGGAAAAATAGAATAGAGTTGTTATCTATAAAGACACCCCTACCCTCTCTTTTATAATCCTTGGCCTTGGAAAATAAGGAAATTTAAATAAAAACTTCCTTAATTCTTTTACCATGAAAAAAATATTTTAATTAATTTAAAAATTAATTTCCTTTTCTTAAACAACATGGTCGGCCACCTACAAGCTCCAACAAGAAAAGTTTTAATAACACAAGAATTAAAACTTCCTAATTTGTTTCCAGAAATTTATAAAAAATTTCTCTAATAATTTTTGTCTTCATGGTTCGTTATAAAAGAAAATTTTATAAATTAAAATCTTTCTTTTAAACATGTGGATGATTTCCAAAAAGGAAAGTTATCTTTAAAATTAAAATCTCCTTTCAATCTACAAATAAGGAAAGATATCAAATCTTTTCTTAATCCTTTGTAAAAACTTATAAAAGAAAAATTTTATAATTTTAAAACTCTCTTTTAAATCATGAACATGGTTACAAAAAAGGAAAGTTTTCTCAAAACTAAAATCTTCCTTTCAATCTACAAATAAGGAAAGATATCAAATATTTTCTTAATCTTTTGTAGAATGCTATAAAAGGAAAGATTTAAATTTTAAACTCTCTTTTAAAATCATGGAATCCACATAAGAAAATTTTAAAAAATAAAAATCCTTTTAATATGATGTGGCCGGCCACCTAAGCTTGGACTCAAGCTAGGGTCGGCCACCACTTGGTTCATCCAAGAATTAACTTGGCCAGCCCCTTGCTTGGACTCCAAGCAAGGCTTGGCCAGCCACCTTAGGATGGGTATAAAGGTGGGTATAATACTTTAAAAATAAGAGGCTACGATAGGGACCGAGAGGAGGAATTGGTTTTGGTCTCCCGATGAAATTAAGCTTCTCATGTTCGCCCCGAACACCCAACTTAATTTCATCAATAAAATTTATACCACTAAAGAATTATTATTGAACTACCGTACCAATCCCAAATTACATTTTGGGCTCCTTCTTATTATGAGTGTGTTAGTCTCCCTGTGTTTAAGATGTCGGATGTCCACTAACTAATTGAGTTACTGACAACTCATTTTAATTAATGTCTTAGTCCAAGAGCAGTACCACTCAACCTTATCGTCATGTCGGACTAAATCCACCTGTAGGGTTTAACATGACAATCCTTATGAGCTCCTCTTTGGAACATTATCAACCTAGATTACTAGGACACAGTTTCCTTCTATAATCAACATCACACACTATAAATAATATTATTTCCCAACTTATCGGGCCTTTTGATTTATCGAGCTAAATCTCACCCTTTGATAAGTCAAAGAAATAAATACTAAATATATGTGCTTGTTATTATATTAGGATTAAAAACACACACTTCCATAATAACTAAGGTCTTGTTCTTTTATTAAATTAATATAAAAAGAACTTACCTTAAATGGTCCTACTCAGTACAGTTAGAGTGTACTAGTGTAATTTATTAGTCAAGATAAACTAATACCTAATTACATTATGACTATTCCAATGGTTTGTTCCTTTCCATCGTAGTCGTGAGCAACTGTTTATAATTTATAAAGAACTGATAATATGATCTTCTGTCAGTGACACCATTCACCATGTTATCTACAATATAAATTAATTGAACAACTACACTTAGCAAATAAATGTAGACATTTGACTAATGTGATTTTTTTATTTCTAAATAAATGTTTACAAAAGCTAGGCTTTTAGTATACATTCTGATATGTGTTAGGTTTAGTAGGTCCCTGGTGAAAAGGGGAAAGGAGATAGCAGAGTTAGGAAGAATAAGTCAATATCTGTCGGGATATACCTTAAGAGAATAGGACGATCCCGGCCGAGAAATACCTTAGGATGAATAAGCTAATATCGGCCGAAATATACCTTAGGAAGGGTAAGCCAATACCGTCCGGGAAATACCTTCTGAAGGATAAGCCAATATCGCCCAGTAGATATCTTGGGAAGAATTGTTCAATATCGGCCAATATATAACTTAATAAAATATAACCCAAATCGATCAGGATAATAAGCTTAAGGAGATACAAACCAATACCGACCGAGAAATACCTTGAGAAAAATAGGCCAATATCGGCTGAGATACATCTTAGGAAGGGTAAACCAATATCGGCCGGGTTTACACGTTTAAGATAAAAAGCCAGGATTGTTTAAGGTGGCATATCTAATATTAATTAGGTATACATGATCGCCCAGGAATGAAAAGATTTAAGGCTTTACAGAATTGGTAGTATATTACTGAACGATTAGTTAAATGATAATAATAAACCGACCAAACATGGTTTGGGTTCAATTTTGGTCAATACAGAACATAGTATAATATCGGGCGGTCCACAACATAGTGAAGATAAGATAACCAAACAGAGGCGATAAAATATAGGACAGGATGAGAATAAACATGTTAAGATATTTTATGAATAATATGTGCTTCATATAACAGGTTGACTTGCTTGGCGAGAAGAATGTTTCTAGACTCTTCTGCATGTACTAGACGACAAAAAAATGGTACATCTGGGGTACAAAAGAGATTCCTTAAAAGCCATTTTTTGCAAGTACGTGGCTTACGTCATCTCATAACAAACTCTAACAAACCGGGGTCCACTTCATGATTACGGAGGTTATATGAAGTGGTATAAAAGGGGGAATCCTCTCCATTGGCCAGGTATGCACACATTACTGCTCACACTCACAACCCTAATTTTCAACTACTGTTCATCTTCTTCTTCCTTCTTCCACACAAAGAGAGATCACTAACTTGAGCGTCGGAGGGCCTAGCCAAGGATTCCCACCCCGGTCTTAGGTTACTGACAATAGTGTTGGTTGGTCTCTTGTGCATAGGAAGCCTTGGAAGCTCCAGATCTTGGTTTTCTTCATCAAAGCTTTCCTTTCGTCTCTGGATATTCGCACGAGGAGGGCATCTTGTGACTTCGTTCTCTTACATTCACTTTGGGTTTCTCGGATCGGTATTCTACAAGTATTATTCTTCATCAGCAGTAGGTTTTCTCTCCCAGCTTTTCGTTTTGCCAGGATTCTCAGACGGGATCAAATTTGGCACCGTTTGTGGGAACTTAGCCTGAATCTGAGACTGCAAGATGGAAGATACTGGAAAATCGAACCTACTCACCATTAGTCATGAAGATCTGGATTTTCTCATCAACACTCATGTACAAAAAGCTTTACAACAACAACAACAACAAGCCCATACTGGAGCTACTCTGCCAGTGGCTCATAATCCGGTGATCTCGACTACTGAGCACCGAAGGGGAAAGGAGTCGGAAGAAGAAGATCATGCATATTTCCCTCCGGCCATTGCTTCTCCGACTAGGCGTCCTCGAGCTTTCTTTCGCACTCCTTTAGAGCAAGGAGGACGAAGGCCTGTATTTCAGGAATCCTCTGGCGAGGTACCAGACAAAGAGAAGCGCAAAGTTAAGATGATGGTAGCTAGTGACAGCTCGCCAGAAAGAGTTATCTCTCCATTTTCTCAAAGTGTACTGGATGATCCGCTTCCCAAGTGATATCAAAATCTTCAGATTGGTGAGTATATTGGAACCACAGATCTAGAGGATCATTTGTTGAAATTTGAGAATGTAGCGCTATTGCAACAATTTTATGTTGGAGTAAAGTGCCGAATATTCCTTACCTCACTCGGAGGAGCTGCTCAACGCTGGTTTAAGAGATTGCCTGAGAATTCTATTCGAAAATTTAAAGATTTCAAGAAGGTTTTTTTACACCATTTTTCTAGCAACAAAAGGTATCACAAAACTCCATGGAGCTTATTCTCAATTAAACAAGCATCTAAGGAGTCCATCAGAGCCTATATTAAAAGATTCAATCAAGTAGCTATTGATGTGCCCAATGCTACCACGGAAATATTAGTAAGTGTTTTCTCCCGGGGCTTAAATGATAATGATTTCTTTAAGGATCTGGTAAGAAATCCTCCTGCCAACTTTGACTCATTAATCGAGCGTGCTACTGAATTCATTAATGTTGAAGAATCTCAAGCCGCCCGCCGAAAAGAAGGTACTACTTCTTCTCCTACCCCTATTAAGGAGAAGGCTCCTGCTCCCGTTCCTCCACCGAGGGGACCTCGAGTAGTTCACCCGCCCCATCGTCATCTAGAGTATCGTCCACAAGCAGTGCAACATGTGGAGATATATCAAGAAGCACCAAGGAGATGGTGCACTTATCACAAGATTAGCAATCATCACACAGAAGACTATTTTCTTTTAAAAAACAAAAGAGCAAATAGGGATCAATATCAGAGACAAAATTACTATCGGCAATAATATCTCAGGCAGCAAAGTCCGCTCAAGTTAGAATATCGTCCGGTAGAACCTTAACAAGGTATATTTCCAACCCCGGCTGGTACAAGCCAGGCTCCCGAGAAAACTCAGGCTGAAGCCATGACAGCTCCGCAAGAAGAAAACAGGAGCAATACCGCCCGAGGCAACATTAATATGTTCGCGAGCTGGCCCACTGATGGAGACTCCAACAGGGTCAGAAAAGCACATGCACGAAGACTTGAAATCCATGTCGTAGGGTGCAGCATAGAGTGAGCAGCCGGTCCAGAGATCAGTTTCGGGCCCAAAGATCTTCAGGGGGTAGAAATACCCCATAATGATGCGTTAATAATCAAGGTTGTGATAGCCAATTATACTATTTCTCGTACCTTTATAGATACTGGTAGCTCTGTGAATATTATCTTCAAAAAAGCTTTTAATCAACTACAGATTGACTCGAGCGAACTTCAACAGATGGTGACCCATTTATACGGATTCACTGGTAATGAAGTACAACCGCTTGTCCAGATAAAATTGGCCATATATCTAGGGGAGGAGCCTCTTATGAGAACAAGAAGATCCTACTTTATGGTGGTGGATGCCCCCTCCTCCTATAATGTGATACTGGGTCGGCCGACCTTAAATGAGTTTAGGGCGGTCGTTTCTACTTTTTGTCAGAAGATTAAATTTCCTGTCGATGACCAGGTCAGGAAAGTGTGGGTGATCAGAAGACAGCCCATAAGTGTTATGTAGAGATCATCCGGACCGAGGCCAACGTCGCTCGAAAGATTCAAAGAATGGAGGTCAATGCCATTCAAGAGAAGTCACCTGTTCTTGTTTATGAAGAAAAGGAAGAGGTCCAGATATAGACCGATCGACCTGAAGCCACTACCTATGTCGCGGCCAATCTTGATCCTGTGCTGAAAACCAAGCTGGTTCAATGCTTGAAGAAGAATAATGATGTCTTCGCGTGGACGCCTAAAGAAGTCACGGGCGTTTCCCCTTCAATAATGGAGCATTCTCTGCATGTCTTCCCAGATGCTCGCCCTGTCATGCAAAGAAAGAGAAATTTTAGTACTGAGCAAAATCAAATCATCAGGGAAGAAGTGGATAAACTCATGGAAGCCGACTACATCAGGGAGATGCAGTTCCCAAGCTGGTTAGCTAATGTTGTCGTGGTCTCTAAACCAGGAAATAAATGGCGAGTGTGTATTGATTTCTGTGACCTCAACAAGGCTTGCCCGAAAGATTATTATCCTTTGCCCCGGATCGATCAATTAGTAGACTCTACGGCTAGATGTGAATATATCTCTATGCTGGATGCCTATCAAGGCTATCATCAAGTCCCTCTTGCTAAAGAAGATCAAGAGAAGGCCAGTTTTATAACATCTGAAGATACTTATTGTTATAATGTTATGTCGTTTGGACTAAAAAATGCAGGAGTAACTTATCAAAGACTTATGAATAAGGTCTTCCAGAAACAGATTGGGATAAAATATGGAAGTATACATTGACGATATTTTAATTAAGTCTCTTCAGGCTACTGATCTATGCAGGGATGTAGAGGAGACTTGCAAAACACTGAGGCAATATGGACTCAAGCTAAACCCGAGCAAGTGTTTTTTCAGAGCAAAAGGTGGAAAATTCCTGGGATACATGGTGTCCGAGCGTGGAATAGAGGCCAACCTGAGCAAGGTCAAAGCACTTCAGAACATGGAACCACCACGCAACATGAGGGAAGCCCAAAGACTCACCGGTCGGATTACCGCCCTGTCTAGATTCTTTTCAAGGTCGACCGATCATAGTTTTCATTTCTTCAAAATACTTCGAAAGGCTAACAAATTTCAATGGAATGAAGAATATGACAAAGCCTTCCAGGAATTAAAATACTACATGTCTACCCTTCCTGTATTAGCTAAGCCTATAGTGGGAGAAACTCTATGGGTATATTTGTTAGCCAATGAAAATATTGTAGGCTCTGTGTTAGTTAGACAGAAAGGGAAAGAGCAACAACGTGTATATTTTTCTAATTATTTATTAAAAGGAGCTGAGTGTAGATATACCACACTCGAAAAGTTGGCCGATGCATTAGTGTTAACTGCCCGAAGGTTACGCCCATATTTCTTAGCACATATAATTATTGTATTGACCAACAGTACTCTCGGGCGGGTTTTGCTTAACCCAGAGGCATCTGGTCGATTGATCAAGTGGACAACCGAACTTAGTGAGTATGACATACAATATCAACCTCGCTCGGCCATCAAGGCACAAGCTCTAGCAGATTTTATCATAGAAGTTCAAGGTCCTGAAGAAGAAAATACCTGGAAAATCTATGTGGATGGATCTTCAACTAGACAAGGTAGTGGGATTGACGTTCTCCTTATATCTCCAAAAGAAGATAAGCTTCAACTTTCTATTAGGCTGAATTATAGGGCCACTAATAATGAAGCAGAATACAAAGCATTGATAGCAGGATTACAAGCTGCTCGGCATGTGGGAGCAGCCCGGGTTTATATTTACTCTAATTCCCAGTTAGCAGCTCAACAATTATCAGGTAACTTCGAAATCAATAATGATAGACTCAAGTTATATGTCGAGGCGTTTGATAAATTGAAGGCTCAGTTTCAAGAAGTAATGTACAAAACATTCCTTGAGCTGAAAATCAAGTAGCGAATGAATTAGCTAAATTGGCCTCTGCTATAACGCCATGGAGTTTGGATCGGCCAATTAAACATGCATTGTTAGTATCTTGTATTGAAAGACAGGCTGATGTAGAAATATAAGGTGACTGGAGGGCACAAATTATATTATATTTACAGCAAGGTACTCTTCCAGCTGATGCAGAGCAAGCAAGGATATTTAATAAGAGGGCTGCTCAATATACTATGATAGGGGAACAGTTATATAAAAGAGCTTTCTCTAGACCTTTACTTAAATATATTTGGACAGAAGATATACAATACATCTTGCAAGAGGTTCACCAGGGCTCATGCAGCAGTCATATAGGTGGAAGGTCCTTGGCTCTCAGAATTTTATTAGCAGGATATTTCTGGCCTACTTTACATGAAGATGCTGCAAAATTTGTAAGAACTTGTATTTCTTGTCAGAAGCATCAGAATATTCCACATTATCCTACACAATTATTAAGAACCTCTATAGTTTCCTGTCCCTTTGATCAATGGGGCATGGATATAATTGGCTCATTTCCTATGGCAACTGCACAAAGAAGATTTTTATTAGTAGCAGTGGATTATTTCTCTAAATGGGTAGAAGCAGAACCTTTAGCTCAGATTACTAAAGATGCAGTTATTAAATTCCTATGGAAAAATATTGTATGCAGATTTGGCATTCCTCACAAATTAGTTTCTGATAATGGAAGGCAGTTTCAAGGAGACAGAATCCTAGACTGGTGCAAAAGCTACGGCATTACTCAAGCATTTACCTCTGTGGCATATTCACAGAGTAATGGGAAAGCAGAAGTAACTAACAGAGAAATTATAAGGGGCCTAAAAACCAAACTGGATCATGTTGGTAGCAGTTGGGTAGATGAGTTGCATAGTGTTCTCTGGGCATATCGTACTATACCCCGAGAAGCTACAGGAATCACTCTCTTCCAACTGGTTTATGGAGGAGAAGTTGTCGTTCCTATTGAGGTGGGAGTAGAATCCGATAGAAGACAACTATATGATGATGATAATGCAGGTCAACGACTTATGGAGCTAGATCTGATAGAAGAAATTTAGGACAAAGCTGTAACTCATCTCGTATCATACCGACAACGAATAAGGCAGAATTATAATAAGAGGTTCGTCCCAAGATTCTTTCAGGTGGGAGATCTAGTATGGAAGCGTGTCAAGCATGCTGGTGACATTAATAAATTGGCACCACAATGGGGAGGACCCTACAAGGTGGTAGAAAAACTTACATCGGGTTCATATTATCTCTAGGACACTAAAGGAAGAATTCTCGAGCATCCATGGAGTGCAAATCATTTACAGCCTTACCGAACTTAACAAGCTCATATCGTTCAAGCATACGCTCGAGAAAACAAATCAAATCTATTTGAAGCAGTTTCCCCATGAGCAAATAACAAGTGTTCCTGTCGGGAAGTTGAGAAGACGGACCTGTCGGAATGACGTGTCTGGAAAGTTGACTGCATCCCCATGACCCGGCTGAAGAGCTATCTCCTGTGTTGACCGAGTCGTCAGAAATCCTCCGGTAAACCGTACCTGCAGCCAGCGACCAGGCCCCGATCTCTGGTGCCTCGGTGCTCGAGGCAGATCCCACGAATACATAAGTAGTTGAATAAATAGTGGCACAATGAAGTAAGTAACGAGTACGAGAATGTACCCTAGCCCCGGGGCGGCGCCCTCAGATGGATAGATAAGCTAATCAGGATACTGACATAGTCGTCGCGACCCTGAATAGTAGGTGAATGTCCTCCTGGTGAGTAGCTAGCTCCAGTGTCTTGGAGCTGGACTCGATATGGATCCATAGGATGATGCACTGTCCGACTACAACCTCGGCTCTCAGGCTGAAATGCAACAACGGCACGAAGGTCGAACACTCTACCGGCTCGCAGACAGGGATACAACAACGGCATGAAGGTCGGGCCCTCTCTCGGCTTGCAGGCCGGAATATAAGCATAATACGATACCTGAGTCCTCGGACGGCGGCTGCTCAGAGGGTGACTACGGCGTCTGATCGGGACGGCTGTGGTAGTCACTGGAGGCATCGGCGGTGGCTGGACGTGGCATCAGACGCTGGAGTCGGTGGAGGCGGCGACCACAGCCACTGTCGGCGACAATGACAGCCCCAGGAGTCGGCTGCGATGGGGGTGGAGGTGGCCTTAAGAGGATGCGGCGGTGCTGGTGGCAACGGCGCTCGCTGGCGGCAGTGGCGCATGCTGATGGCGGCCGCAGGAATCGGCAGCTGTAGTTGCCGGAGGCGGAAGCAGTGCCTGTCGGGGGCGGCTGTGCGTGCTGGTGGCAACGGCGCTCGCTGGTGGCAGTGGCGCATGTTGATGGCGGCCACGGGAATCGGCAGTTGTAGTCGCCAGAGGCGAAAGTAGTGCCTGTCGGGGGCGGCGGTGCATGCTGGTGGCAACAGCGCTCGCTGGTGACAGCGGCGCATGCTAATGGTGGCCGCGGGAATTGGCAGCTGTAGTCGCCGGAGGCGGAAGCAGTGACTGTCGGGGGGGAGGGGGGGCGGCGCGTGCTGGTGGCAACAGCGCTCGCTGGCGGCAGCGGCGCATGCTGATGGCAGTCGCGGGAATCAGCAGCTGTAGTTGCCGGAGGCAGAAGCGGTGCCTATCGGGGGCGGCAGCGCGCACTAGCGGGAGCGCACACTGGCGGCAGCGGCGCGTGCTGGTGATAGCAGTGGTGGTGCTCCTCGTCGCCGTCCACCGGGTCTGTCGGGCGGTGCCGTGAGGAGAAAGAAGAAGGAGGGTTGCGATCGGAGCCGCAAGTAGGAGAGGAAAGCAGTGGTGGTTGGCGCCGGCGAAGAGCGAGAAGGGGAGAAACTGCTGCTCAGGTTGGCGGTGGCTGCCCCCCACGAACCCAGCCCCCTCTTGAAAGTGAACAGTGTTCTCCTTTAAAACCAAGACTTAATTGGTCTCAAAATGTCCAAAATACCCTCCTCTTTCCTCAAAATCTCTCCTCTGCCCCTTAATCACATTCGCATCACAAGCCTCCCCTTCAAGTCTAGTCAAAGGAGGCGCAAGTCCAACTGATGAGACCAAGCCCCAAATAGAATCGCTACCGAATGTGAAATCACTGGGTTCGTCTTATCATGTTGAACGAGTAGCTGTGACGATGTCGAATAATGCGGTCCGGGCAACGGAGATAATGCAGATCGATTAGAAAGACAAGCGATCGAGTTGAGTGCGCGGTCAAAAAGATGCCGACCAGGCGATCGAAAAAAATGTGAACTGAGTAACCGAGAGAGCGTTGTGCGAGAGATGGTAGCGATGCCGAGCGAACTACGAGAAATAATACCAAGTCGGCCACCGGACCGATGCCGAGCGAGTGTCGAACGCGCGTTTAGCGAGCGACGAGTAGATCGAGCGACATGCGAGACCATGAGTAGACCGAGCGATCGAAAGGATGTCGATCGGGTGGAGAGACGCCGGGCGGACGATGCCGAGCGTGCGACGACAAAGATGCCAACCGGGCGATCGAAAGAATGTCGATCGGGTGAATAGATGTCAGGTGGACGATGTCGAGCAAACGCATCACCCGTGAATTGAATGGAAGCGTAGCCCGGAAAATGCGGGCACACGGACGTGAAAATCTTTAGCCGAGCAGGCATAGAGCTCGTGAGATCTTGGTCTGAAACCAGTGGACCTATTCTCTTCCACGATCATTAAAGATGTTCGACCTAGAACGAGTGAGATAAGAGATCTGATAAACTGACCCGAGCTCAATGACGACCACTCGACCCCGAACGAGATCCGATAAGCTCGACCCCGAACGAGGGAGATGGATGGTCTGATAAGCTCGACCCCGAATGGGGGAGATGGATGCTTCGATAAACTTGATCCCGAACGAGGGAGAAAAAATATCTGATCTGGTCTGAGACCAGTGACGACCACTCGACCCTTATCGGGGGAAATAGATCTGATAAGCTCGACCCCGAACGAGGGAGATAGATGATCTGATAAGCTCGACCCCGAACGGGGGAGATGGATGCTCTGATAAGCTCGATCGCGAACGGGGGAGAAAAACTATCCGATTTGGTCTGAGACCAGTGACGACCACTCGACCCTGATCGGGGGAAATAGGAGATCTGATAAGCTCGACCCCCAACGGGGGAGATGGATGCTCTGATAAGCTCGACCCCGAATGGGGAAGGTGGGTGCTCGCGAAGACTGCTCGATCCCGAACGGGGGAGATAAATGCTCGCCAAGACTGCTCGACCCTGAACGGGGAGATAAAATATATGATAGTGACAATCGCTCGACCCCGAACGGGGGAGATAGAATATCCGATAAGTTGGTCTGAGACCAGTGAAGACACTCGACCCCGAACGAGGCAGATAAAATATCTGCAACTGGTCTGATGGCGGCCGCGGGAATTGGCAGCTGTAGTCGCCGAAGGCGGAAGCAGTGCCTGTCGAGGGGTGGCGGCGCGTGCTGGTGGCAACGGCACTCGCTGGCGGCAGCGGCGCATGCTGATGGCGGCAACGGGAATCAGCAGCTGTAGTCGCCGGAGGCGGAAGCGATGCCTGTCGGGGGTGGCAGCGCACACTGGCGGCAGCGACGCGTGCTGGTGATAGCAGTGGTGGTGCTCCTCGTCGCCGTCCACCGGGTCTGTCGGGCGGTGTCGTGAGGAGAAAGAAGAAGGAGGGTTGCAGTCGGAGTCGCAAGGAGGAGAGGAAAGCAGTGGTGGTCGGTGCCGGCGAGGAGCGAGAAGGGGAGAAACTGCTGCTCAGGTTGGCGGCGGCTGCCCCCCACGAACCCAGCCCTCTCTGGAAAGTGAACAGTGTTCTCCTTTAAAACCAAGACCTAATTGCTCTCAAAATGTCCAAAATGCCCTCCTCTTTCCTCAAAATCTCTCCTCTGCCCCTTAATCACATCCGCATCACAAGCCTCCCCTTCAAGTCTAGTCGAAGGAGGCGCAAGTCCGACTAACTAGACCAAGCACCAAATAGAATCGCTACCGAATGCGAAATCATTGGGCTCGTCTTATCATGTTGAACGAGTAGCTATGGCGATGTCGAATAATGTGATTTGGGCAACGGAGATAATGCAGATCGGTTAGAAAGATAGGCGATCGAGCTGAGTGCGCAGTCAAAAAGATGTCTATCAGGTGATCGAAAAAATGCGAACCGAGTAATCGAGAGAGTGTCGTGCGAGAGATGGTAGCGATGCCGAGCGCACTACGAGAAATAATACCAAGTCGGCCACCGGACTAATGCCGAACGAGTGTCGAACGCGCGTCTAGCGAGTGACTAGTAGATCGAGCGACATGCGAGACCACGAGTAGACCGAGCTATCGAAAGGATGTCTATCGGGTGGATAGACGCCGGGCAGACGATGTCGAGCGTGCGACGACAAAGATGCCAACCGGGCGATCGAAAGAATGTCGATCGGGTGAATAGATGTCGGGCAGACAATGTCGAGCAGGCGCATCACCCGTGAACTGAACGGAAGCGTAGCCCGGAAAATGCGGGCGCATGGACGTGAAAGTCTTTAGCCTCTAGACAACTCAAGGAACATGAAAGAAATTATCCCACTCATGATCTAGAGCTAGCAGCCGTGGTCTTTGCTCTCAAATTATGGAAGCATTATCTATATGGAGCTCAGTGTAGGATTTACACAGACCACCCGAGTCTGAAATATTTCTTCACACAGAAGGATCTAAATATGAGACAACGTAGATGGCTCGAGCTAGTTAAGGACTATGACTATGAGATTTTCTACCATCCGGGAAAAGCGAACAAGGTGGCCGATGCACTCAGCAGGAAGTCCGATGCTACCTTAAAAGAAATTATGTGACGATATGAAACGAAAATACCCAGAGTTATTTTAAATTTGAGGATGAACTTTTATGAGGTATGGGGGACTGTAACGCCCATAGGATCTCTAATAAAGTCATATGAATTTTATGCATGATTAAAATAGGCCTTATGTGAATTTTTCCAAAAATAAAAGAAAGTAGAACTAAAAAGAGGCATGACCAAGGTTTTAACATTGGACCTCTTAGTAGATGAATGTATGTGTTAACCAGTAGCCCCAGCAGAGGAGTGCTGTTATGAAAGAGAGGGACATGATAATTAAAGGTAAGGAAAGGCTCCCTCCACTTAGAAGGAAAAGTTGGAGTTTTCTTCTACTACCTTCCATGAGAAGATGGTTTTGCCTTCTTCCTTCATTTAACATAAATAGGGAAAAGAGAATGGGAATTTCATTTTTCCCTCTCTTCCTCCTTCCTTCTCCCACCGAAATCCCAAGCCTCCTCTTCCTCATTTCCGAAATCAAACAAGAGGTCTTCTTCCTAGGAGAACTTCACAAGCAAGGTTCTTTTCATTGTAAACCAAGCGAAAGGATGTAAGTATCCTCTCACCTGCAGTACAAGTAGTTTAAGACGTTTCTATGCTTTAGGTTACTTGAAAACTAAGATCTTGCCATATGCGTTTCGGCCATGATGAGGTTAAGGGACTATCTATGGATGTTAAAAGTTTTTATGCTTCATGTTGTTGGAAAATTTGGAATCCTACTCGTTTAGGGTTTCAGCCAAGATGTGACAGGAGGTCTAGAGAAAAGTTTGAAACCTAACTATACTTGTTTTATGCTTCCACATGATGTATGATTTTCTATACCATGTTAGGTTAAAATTCAATGTCTTATGTTGCCTCAAAAAACCTAGAAGCTTATCCTTAGGTTTCGGCCAAGGAAAGAAAAAGGAACTAGAGAAAGTTTTAAACCTAATTTATGCTTGTTTTATGCTTCCACATGATGTATGATTTTCTATACCATGTTAGGGTAAATTTACATGTCTTATGTTTCCTCAAAAACCTACAAGCTTATCCTTAGGTTTCGGCCAAGGAAAGAAAAAGGAACTAGAGAAAGTTTTAAACCTAATTTATGCTTGTTTTATGCTTCCACATGATGTATGAGTTTCAATACCATGTTAGGGTAAATTTCCATGTCTTATGTTGCCTCAAAAACCTAGAAGCTTACCCTTAGGTTTCGACCAAGGAAAGAAATGGGGCCTAGAGAAAGTTGTAGACCTAAACTATACTTGTTTCATGCTTCCTCATGATGTATGATTTTCTATACAATGTTAGATTGAATTTCCATGTCGTAAGTTGCATGAAAAACCTAGAAACCTTACCTTTAGGTTTCTGCCAAGGAAAGAAAAGGGGCCTAGAGAAAGTTGTGGACCTAAACTATACTTGTTTTATGCTTCCTCATGATGTAAGATTTCCTATACAATGTTAGGTTAAATTTCCATGCCTTATGTTGCATGAAAAACCTAGAAATCCTACCTTGAGGTTTCGGCCAAGGTTGAATATTAGAGTTAGAACCTAACTTATGGTTACCAAGGGACTCACTTGCTATGCTATGTAGGTTGCAAAAGTTTCATGCTTTAAATTGATTAAAGAAAATTTTAAAACATGCCTTCAGGTTTCGGCCAAGATAAGAAGAATGAGGTTAAGAAGCTACCTAGGGTTCCTAAGGTCTTACATGTTATGATTAATGATTATGAGGACTTAGGTAGTTGATTTCATGTCTCCATGTTGTTTGAAAACCGATGATGTATGTTTATATGTTTCAACCAAGCATGATTTAGGGCTTGTAAGAAGTTCCAAAACCTTAACCATGCATGATGTGGACTCTTACGATATGATATGAATTTTATGTCACCATGTTAATTGATATATGCACTTATGTCATCATGTTATGAATTCCTATGAGATGCTATATGTTATGTGCACTTCAAGTTATCATGTTATGTTTTTATGAGATGCTATATATTGTGTGAACTTCATGTTATCATGTTATGTTTTTTTTTATAAGATGCTATATGTTATGTGCACTTCATGGTATCATGTTATGTTTTTTTTTATATGCTATATGTTATGTGCACTTGGTGCCATCATGCTATGTTTATGCAAGACTTATGTAAGATGAAAAGTCTAAGAGATGCTTCCCTTAAGTTGGGATCAAGAACACTCTTCATGATATGACAAGAACATGATATGTTATGATATGACAAGAACATGATATGTTATGATATGACATGTGACATGCTATTTTACTTTGTATGGCTTGTACCAGGGATGGGCTTCTATGTGCCCCTAGGTCGATGGTCAATGAAACGGGCCTAGTAAAAGGGATGGGCTCCTAAGTTGCCCCTAGGTCGATGGTCTATGAAACGGGCCTGGTTTCTAGTAGGTTCAAGATTAGCTACCTTGGATCTACTTAAGATGCGCGCATTTATGTATGTATGTGGTACAAAGTTGAGCCCTCATGTTGAGATTATTTTTAAGTACCTATATGATATATGTTTTCAAAAGAACATCTTGCATATTCTCATTTCATTCTACATGTACATGTTTTCAAAAGAGCATCTTGCATCCACATATCTCATGCTATATGATTCCTTATGCTTTAGAAAAATGCTCTATAGAGATATTTTCATGTTATGTGATCTTTATGCTTAGAAAGATGCCCTTGAGATATAATTATGATGTATAGATGTACATGCTACTATTTTATGCTTATGCTCTCACATGTTATGCTATGAAATGTCTTATTCTCTCACATATTATGATATGATTTACCTTATGCTCTCACATGATATGCTATGATTTACCTTATGTCCTCACATGTTCTATTTATGATTTGCCATATGTTATGTTATGATTTATGGATTTTGTGAGTAGGAAAGGAACTTACTAAGTCTATGTGCTTATAGTTTATAGTTCCTTGTACTGCAGAAATGGGTAAAGAATGGCTAAACTAAGGGGAGCAACAGGAAAGGCAATGATGATGTGTGTGGAAGTGACATAGTTGAATAGATCCATTTTTGTTTTAGAACCTATATATGTCTAAACTTGCATGTGAACCATGTTAACTTGCATGTGAACCATGTTTTGATTTCATGTTGGTATGCCTATGCTTAAGTTATGGAATTATGAATCATGTTCAAGTATTATGCATGAATACTAGTATGTAGCATATCCATCATGTTATATGGTTATATTGCTCACATGCCATGTTTAGTACAATGCATATGATAAATTAGAAAATTTTTAAATACACCTTCCGCTGCCATGAATTCATATGCATATGTATGTCACGTAGTCCAAGTAACACCCGTCCCTTCTTAAAGTAGTACTAGCATGGGAGGGGCGGGCGTTACAGTTTGGTATTAGAGCGAGGTTTACCTTCCACTACACACACATCAAGCCTCCATTCTGCCGCTCCAAGTAAGCATTTCTTTGCCTACTTTGTTTCTTTTATGAGATATGCTTACCTTATTCTGTTTCTAATAATGATAAGGAATGCTTTAGTCTAAGTATGCATGAATATAGGTTAGAATGGTAATCTCATGCTAGTCTTGTTGTCATTAATGAAGATAAGCATGGCTAGAAGACGCAATACCAGAACTGATGAGTCGGTACCCCCACCTAATCTGATACATGTAGTTACCGAGCTCCAGCGTCAGGTTACAGAACAGCAACAGGTGATCAATGCTCTGATGAATCAGCAGGGGAACCCTGCCACCCCATTAGCAATTCAGAATACTATGCTAGTCATACCTACAGTTGTACTGGTACCACCAGCACCAGTACCACTGGTAGGCCCAGCCCTAGTGGTCCGACAAGAAGCATACCTAATTCAGTGGCAAAGGCTGAAGCCAGAAAATTTCTCTGGTAACTGCGCACTATAGGACGCTCAAGCCTGGTTCAAGACCGTGGAGAGCATAGTAGAGCTATTGGACTGGCCTGAACACGAGAAAGTCAAGTGTGCATCGTTCTGCCTCACAGGAGATGCCAGAATGTGGTGGGACAGAATGAAAGCAAAGAGACAAATAAATCAAATGAGATGGACGGACTTTGAAACTGAATTTTTTGAAGAATTCTTCCACATGCGTGTCACCAACAAGCACTACGACGAATTCACCGAGTTCCGGCAAGGTGACCTATCAGTTAATGAAGCTGTGAAGAAATTTAACCGACTAGCACGCCTATGCCCAGAATTGGTCGGTACGGAAAGAGAAAGGGGCAGACTCATGATGAAGATGCTCAGACCCGAGATAGCTCTGAATGTGGCCGGCGGAGTTAATAGACCACATACTGCCGAAGAGCTAATCAGCAGTGCCCTGATCACCGAACACTATCTGAAGGCGCTGAATGAGAGTAAAAGTCAAGCCCAATCGGGAGGACAGAAACCGCAGAATACCAGAGCTGGTTGGAAAGGAAACCCCAACGATAAAAGGAAGCAATGGAACAACTCTCAGGGAGGTCCAGCGAGCAAACAACTCATGTTCCCTTAGTGCACCACATGTGGAAAGAAACATCCGGGAAAATGCCGTATAGGCACAAATAAGTGCTACAGCTGTGGACTCGAAGGACATAGAGCCAGAGACTGCCCTACCCAAGTTCAGACACCGCAGTATGTCCAGAACAGAGGTGCTCCCCCACAGCTACACCAGATACAAGCTGCGATAGAAGGGACTTCGATAAGCCAAGGGAGATTGGAAGCCCCGCCCGTCACGACTAATGCTAGGATTTTCTCCCTCACTAAGGAAGACGTGGCAAATGCTTCGACAATTGTCACAGGTCAGATACTTATTTTCAGTCAGCATGCTACTATATTATTTGATACTGGGGCAACACACTCGTTTGTCTCTACACCTTTAACAAAGAAGATAGACATGCCGCCACAAGTTTTAGACTGCAAATTCTTAACGACCCTGCCTTCAGGAGAAGTGATGCTATCTACTCAGATGTTGCGAGTCACACCCATCGGAATCGCAGATAGAGAACTCTATTGTGATCTGATAGTGCTCGACATGCAGGATTATGATATAATATTGGGCATGGACTTCCTAGGCAAGTACGGTGCTTCGATCGAGTGCCGAAAAAGAAAAGTGGTCTTCCGACCAAAAGCCGAACAGACGCTCGAATTTATTGGAGAGCCAAGGGAAGAAGCTAAGAAATTCTTATCAGCCTTAAGGGCACAAAAGATGTTAAGCAATGGATGCACAGGGTTTCTAGCACATGTGGTCGACACAAGTCAAGCAGAGGACCAGAAGCTGGAAGATGTCAAAGTTATATGCAACTACCCAGAGGTATTTCCCAATGAACTACCAGGGTTAGGCCCTGATAGAGAGATTGAATTCGAGATCGAATTGATTCCTGGTACTAAACCGATCTCTAAGGCACCTTACCGTATGGCGCCGACTGAATTGAAGGAACTTCAGGAACAGCTATGGGAATTACTCGAAAAGGGACTTATCCGCCCTAGTCACTCTCCCTGGGGAGCTCCAGTACTGTTTGTGAAGAAGAAAGATGGGTCTATACGAATGTGCATAGACTACCGAGCGCTGAATAAAGTGACGATTAAGAACAGGTACCCTCTACCATGAATTGATGACCTGTTTGACCAGTTAAAGGGTGCCACCGTCTTCTCCAAGATTGACATGAGATCTGGCTTGTTGGGATTTTCGGGCAAAAAAATCGCTTTTTCGCGTTGCGAAAACCCGGATTCCCATGCCACCGGATCTGTGCGAAGTAAAATAAAACAAAATTTTACGTGTACGAGTTTCTTACATCTAGATCTACACTAGAACTACATGGTTGAGAGATTTTACCCTTGATGTGATGCCCTTCGCAATCCCGCTCGTCCAAAGGTTCGCCGGATCTCGAGATCGTCAAGTGTACGATCCTCTATGCGTATCCACACGAACAAACTAAGTGGAGAAGACCAAACAAAGGTGTGTTAGAACCTTAGGTGGTTTGACCAAGGAGGAGGAGAGGGAGAGGAGAATGAGAGTAAGGAAGAAGATGAGAGTTACTTTGCTTGAATGAAAATTAATCCATCCATTCAACCATAAGTGGTCGCCCACTATTGGAGTTGTAACCTCCATTCTCATTTAATGTGGCCATTAAAGAGGAGATTTGTAACCTCCATGAGGTGGCACACACATGTGCTAAACATGATGATGTGTAACACCATTATTGGCCACTTAATTCCAACTCACAAATGAGGTGGCAAATGGTCAAGTCAAACTTGACCTTTCATCTTCCTTCTCAAGTCAAGTCAAACTTGACCAAATCTCTCTCATGATTGATCTAATCTAACCATTTGATTCAAACCAACTTAATATAATGAATCTAATTCATTTAATTAAATTGATTCAATGAGTCATAATCTAAATTAGACTCATTAAACACATGAATCAACTTGAGTCCAACTCAATTAGTTCAATTAGGATTACTCTTAATCCAATTTGATTCATCACATGAATCTAATCCTCTTGGTTCATCATATGAACCTAATCTCCATCTAATTGTCCTTTATGTGTGACCCTATAGGTTCTTGTAATGTTGGCAATGCTCCTAAACTCATTTAGAAGCATAAGTAATTAACAGTATCTAGCAATACATCATTACTACCCAAGTTACAAGAATGTTGAGATCCAACATCACCTTGTGACTACTAATTGTGACTCTTCACAATATATGACATTGTCCTTCTATCCTAGACATCTAGATTGATCAATGTGAGGCATAGACCATGTCATCCTCTAATCAATCTAAATCTCGAACTCCAAGTAGACTCACTCAAACAAATGAGCTCAATATCTCATATTGACTCAATTGGGCATGGCCATGCACTTCGTGGTCTCACTCTATCAAGAATATCGGTCTCACTCCCATCTACATCACTCACATTCCTCTGCATAATTTGTTACATACCCAGTAATCACCTTTATAGTCCACCTAATTACGGGTGACGTTTGACAAAGCCAAAGTACGTAACTCCTTATGTAGGGATCCATGGTGACTTCAGGTCCAAGGACTAGTAGTCATACTAATAGCCACATGAGAAAGTATATGACACTCATATAACGATCCGTGATACTTTCTCATGGCGGGTCATTCAGTATACATTCTCCAATGCATACCCATGTGTCAACTTGATATCTCCATATCCATGACTTGTGAGATCAAGTCATCGAGTTGACCTACACTCTAGTCTCGTTGCATTAACATTGTCCTTGAATGTTAATACTCGACTAGGAATGATTAAGAGTAGTGTTCCCTATATCATCTCACTATCGATTCAACCAATCGATTGATATAGGTAAGAACCTTCTACTCAAGAACGCTACTATACTTAGTTATTTGGCACCAATACAAGTAAGTATAATAACCAAAACAAATGCCTTTATTAATATACAAGAATATGATACAATGAGTCCATACAACAATTATCAAATGATTGGCTCTAGGGCTCTAACTAACAATCTCCCACTAGCACTAGTGTCAATCAGTGTAGGCTCTAAGCCCCAATGACCTAGTGTGACCATCATGCTTTCTCTGTGCTAAAGCCTTGGTCAAGGGATCTGCGATGTTAGCCTTTGTAGGTACTTTGCAAATCTTCACATCTCCTCTATCAATAATCTCTCGAATGAGATGGAAGCGCCGTAGTATGTGTTTGGTCCGCTGGTGTGAGCGAGGTTTCTTAGCCTGTGCTATAGCTCCATTGTTGTCACAATAGAGCTCAATAGGGCCAGCGATACTAGGAACCACCCCAAGTTTAGTGATGAACTTGCGGATCCAAATTGCCTCCTTTGCTGCCTCTGATGCAGCAATGTACTCGGCCTTTGTTGTAGAATCAGCGACTGTGTCCTGCTTCGAACTCTTCCAACTCACAACACCGCCATTTATGAAAAACACAAACCCTGACTGCGATCTATAATTATCCTGGTCGGTCTGGAAGCTAGTATCACTGTAACCCTTTACAGCTAGCTCGTCATCGCCTCCATATATCAAGAAATATTCTTAAGTCCTTCTCAAGTACTTAAGAATATTCTTGACCGCTATCTAGTGACTCTCACCTAGATCTGACTGGTATCTGCTCGTCATGCTCAAAGCATACAACACATCAGGATGAGTACATAGCATGACGTACATGATAGATCCTATGGCTGAGGCATAAGGGATCTGATCCATGCGGTCTCTCTCCTCTCTAGAAGAGGGACCTTGAATCTTCGAAAGACTCACGCCATGTGACATCGATAGAAATCCCTTCTTGGAGTTCTGCATGGCAAACCGTAGGAGTACCTTGTCAATATATGTACTCTGACTTAGGCCAAGCAATCTCCTAGATCTATCTCTATAGATCTGTATGCCTAGAATGCGAGATGCTTCACCTAAGTCCTTCATTGAGAAACAACTCCCTAGCCAAGTCTTGACAGACTGCAGCAAAGGGATGTCACACCCAATGAGTAGTATGTCATCCACATACAATATAAGGAAGACAACTGTGTTCCCTACAACCTTCTTATAGACACAAGGCTCATCTTTATTTTTGATGAAACCAAACTGTTTGATTGCATCATCGAATTGAAGATTCCAGCTTTGAGAAGCTTGCTTTAGTCCATGAATGGACCTATGCAGCATGCATTCTCTGCCAGTATGTTGTGGATCTACAAAACCCTCAAGTTGTGTCATATACACATCCTTGAACAGGTTTCCATTCAGAAACGCGGTTTTGACATCCATCTGCCAGATCTCATAATCGTGGTATGCTGCAATAGCAAGCATGAACCGAATGGACTTAAACATCGCTACTGGAGAAAAGGTTTCATCATAGTCAATACCATGAATTTTCTTGAAACATTTAGCTACCAAGCGACCCTTATAGATAAGTCCATCCATGTCAGTCTTTCTCTTAAAGACCCACTTACACCCAATGGATTTTACCCCTTCAGGTGGATCAACCAAAGTCCGTACTTGATTGGTGTACATGGATTCCATCTCGGATCTCATGGCCTCTAACCACTTCTCGGAATCTGGTCTCATCACAGCTTCCTGATAGGTGGTAGGCTCATCCTCTATGAGCACAACGTCATCATGGTCAGACAAGAGAAATGAGTGTCTCTCAGGCTGACGACGTGCCCTATCAGACCTGCGAAGAGGTATGTCTACTTGAACTGATTGTTGTTCCTCAACTCTTTGTGGAACAACATCATCCACAACACTTTGTGGTTCCATTTCAACTTCCATCGAGGCTTCAGTGCTATGGTCCGCATCTTGAACTTCTTCAAGATCGAACGTACTCCCACTAGTCTTTCTAGAAACAAAGTCTCTTTCTAGAAAGGCCCCAGTCTTTACCACAACTACCTTGTGCTGACTGGGAATGTAGAAGTAATATCCCTTAGTTTCCTTGGGATATCCAATAAAGTAGCACTTGTCGGATTTGGGTCCTAAGTTGTCTGAGACTTGACGTCGAACGTAAGCCTCACAACCCCAAATCCTCATAAAAGACTCCTGGACATCTCTCCCAGTCCATATCCTATATGGTGTCTTTATCACGGTCTTGGATGGAACTCGGTTGAGTATAAAAGCTACCGTGTCTAGAGCATAGCCCCAAAAAAATGTAGGAAGATCTATGTGACTCATCATAGACTGTACCATATTTAATAGGGTATGATTCCTCCTTTCGGATACACCATTCCACTGTATAGTCACGAAACTCATGGCTAAGGTATTCTCCACCTCGATCTGATCGAAGTATCTTAATACTCGTGCCAAGCTGGCTTTGTACTTTATCCTTGAATTCTTTGAACTTTTCAAAGGATTCAGACTTATGTGTCATCAAGTACACATAATCATATCTACTGAAGTCATCAGTAAATGTAATGATGTACCTATAACCTCCTCTAGCAGCGACATTGAAAGGGCCACATACATTACTATGTATAAGACCTAACAAGTCAGTCGCTCTCTCACTGTGTCCACTAAAGGGATTCTTGGTCATCTTGCCTAGAAGGCATGACTCGCGCATCTCATATGATTCAAAATCAAATGAGTCCAGCAAACCATCTTTATGGAGCTGGGATAAGCATTTGTCATTTATATGACCTAAGCGACAGTGCCAGAGATAGGTTTGGTTCATGTCATTTGACTTGAACCTCTTGGTACTTATGTTATAGATAGGGCTCTCAAGGTCTAGAATATAGAGTCCGTTCATCAAAGGTGTACTACAATAGAACATATCTTTTAAATAAACTGAACAACATTTGTCCTTTATTTTAAAAGAGAAACCTTTCTTGTCCAAACAAGAAACTGAAATTATGTTCTTAGTTAAAGTAGGCACATAACAACAATCATCCAACTCTAGTACAAGCCCAGAGGGCAGAGATAGAAAATAAGTCCCTACAACAACAGCAGCAACCCGTGCTCCATTGCCTACGCGTAGGTCCACCTCGCTATTTCTCAGCGCCTGCACATTAGTACAAATGTGAGAAGCACATCCGGTATCTAATACCCATAATGAAGAAATAGATAGATTGACTTCTATAACATATATACCTGAAGTGGAAGTCTCACTTCTCTTCTTCTTAAGATCTTCCAGGTACACCTTGCATTTCCTCTTCCAGTGCCCGGTCTGACCGCAGTGGAAGCAGGTAGCATCCTTGGCAACCCCTCCTTTAGGCTTTAGTGCCTTGCCTTTGCCCTTGGCTTGGGACTTTCCCTAGCCTTTGGGCTTGCCCTTGCCCTTATGTTTCTGAACCATCAGAACAGAGTTGAGCTTAACCTTCTTAAGGTTGAGGTTAGCAGTTCTTAACATGCTAAGTAGCTCGGGCAGTGGCTTGTCAATTTCGTTCATGTTGTAGTTCATGACTAACTGACTGTAGCTATCTGGCAAGGACTGCAAGATCAGGTCAGTGGCCAGCTCTTGGCCAAGTGGGAATCCCAACCTCTGTAGGTTTTCTATGTACCCAATCATTTTGAGTACATATGGGCCTAAGGGAGTCCCATCTGACATCTTGCACTGAAATAGTGCCCTTGAGATCTCAAATCTCTCGTGTCGCGCTTGTCCTTGATATAGTTGACGAAGATGTTCAACCATATCATAAGCACTCATTAACTCATGTTGCTTCTGAAGCTCAGAGTTCATCGTCGCGAGCATTAGATAGGACAGATCTAATGCGTCATCTTGATGCTTCTTGTAAGCATCTCGGTCAGCTCACGTGGCAGTGGCAGGAGGAGCCTCCGGAATGGGCTGCTCTAGAATGTACAATTTATGTTCTTGGGTGAGAACTATTCTCAGATTCCTATACCAGTCCAGGAAAATTGCTCCGTTGAGCTTGTCCTTATCAAGGACAGAACGCAGAGAGAAGGTGTTCGTGTTCGACATGGAAATCTACAACAGAAAAATACAGAAAATAAATATCATATTCTTTTAATCATTTAATTAGGCCTTTAACTAAATGATGCTCCCACTAAATTATAGAATTTTTGTAGAATCAAGTCATAGGTGTGGTCAAACCACATTTATAAGATTCTAACCAATTAGCTATAATTTTGTGGGACAAGATCCACATCATACTATGCCTTGAGTTAGCTTTGGCTAAATCGCCCAAGACTTAGTATGATCGGTAGGTAACAATTTACCAATTACATCTCTATGTAACTCTTGTTTATAGGATCAAGATCCGCATTTATATTAAAACTCGAGTTAGCTTTGGCTAATACGCCCAAGAGTTAATATAAATGTGATTTTGACCTATCTACCAACCATTGGAAAATGCCTATAGTTAAACTCGATTCAATTGAGTTAACTAGTTACTCAATCTAATTGAGTTGTACTCACCCATGCGTTGATAGGCGGGACCAAGATTGTCCCTCCGTACCCTACTAAGATAATATGTGTTGCTCTGCTTTGGCAGATTCAACAACACATGTGATCGAGGTAGTGATAGGTATCATGGCATGGTAGGCATTTGAGTTGACGCGATTAAGATCTAATCTAATCGATAGGGTGCATCTTGTACACGATTTAGATCTAATCTAATCGTTAAGGCGCTAATTAATTACTATACTAGCATGCATCACGTATACACACACAAGCAATTAATTAAATTATTTGTGATTAGTCATGGCCCTACTACGATCTTCTCAAGATAATGAGAAGATCGGATGGTCAACCTAGGGTCAACAGCTTGTCAAGCTCCTCCCTTTGACCACCTTGTATTGCTCGCACCCTCCTCGTAACTCCGTCTCGAGTGGACCTTCCACCGCTCCAATTTTGTACATTACAATTTTGAAACTCGAGTTACATTCAAGTCTAAACTAATTTACAACAAGAATAAAAGAGAGGCACGACACGCAGGTCGCGTATCAAGTATACAGCACACACAATACAAATGACGGCGCGCAGGCCGTAATATGAATTACAACATAAATTTTTTAAATCCAATTAGGTATTTTGGGCCATGACTATCACAAAATAATACATAATTCTAAATTATGTATTTTCTATAATTTTCTGTAATTTTTACTACAATTTTTATAATTTTTATGAGTAAAATTCTCGGTGGTTCCGTTTAGCAGGTTTTCGGGTGCAATCGCAGAACGAAGCCCATTGCGGGGTCAGGGGCAGCGCTCCTACCCACGATATAACCATCACGAGTGTTCCTTAGCGATCCTACAGTGGGTTAGCCCACTGTCCCAAAAAGATTTGGGGCGAAACCTTGCCGTTTCAGAAAAATCTTCTCGGTAGCCGAAGCCTACAAGTGTCTAAACACTTGTGCTTCACTTCTACGAGAAAAATACCCACAAAAACTATAAAAATAGGAAATTCACAGAATATTGCAGAACTGATATTTTTCATAAAAATACAAATTAAACTCGTACAAGACTTCGTACGTGGCTCTGATACCACTGTTGGGATTTTCGGGCTGCAAAAACCGCTTTTTCGCGTTGCGAAAATCACGATTCCCATGCCACCGGATCCGTGCGAAGTAAAATAAAACAAAATTTTACGTGTACGAGTTTCTTACATCTAGATCTACACTAGAACTACATGGTTGAGAGATTTTACCCTTGATTTGATGTCCTTCGCAATCCTGCTCGTCTAAAGGTTCGCCGAATCTCGAGATCATCAAGTGTACGATCCTCTATGCGTATCCACACGAACAAACTAGGTGGAGAAGACCAAACAAAGGTGTGCTAGCACCTTAGGTGGTTCGGCCAAGGAGGAGGAGAGGGAGAGGAGAATGAGAGCAAGGAAGAAGATGAGAGTTACTTTGCTTGAATGAAAATTAATCCATCCATTCAACCATAAGTGGTCGCCCACTATTGGAGTTGTAACCACCATTCTCATTTAATGTGGCCATTAAAGAGGAGATTTGTAACCTCCATGAGGTGGCACACACATGTGCTGAACATGATGATGTGTAACACCATTATTGGCCACTTAATCCCAACTCACAAATGAGGTGGCAAATGGTCAAGTCAAACTTGACCATTCATCTTCCTTCTCAAGTCAAGTCAAACTTGACCAAATCTCTCTCATGGTTGATCTAATCTAACCATTTGATTCAAACCAACTTAATATAATGAATCTAATTCATTTAATTAAATTGATTCAATGAGTCATAATCTAAATTAGACTCATTGAACACATGAATCAACTTGAGTCCAACTCAATTAGTTCAATTAGGATTACTCTTAATCCAATTTGATTAATCACATGAATCTAATCCTCTTGGTTCATCATATGAACCTAATCTCTATCTAATTGTCCTTTGTGTGTGACCCTATAGGTTCTTGTAATGTTGGCAATGCTCCTAAACTCATTTAGAAGCATAAGTAATGAGCGGTATCTAGCAATACATCATTACTACCCAAGTTACAAGAATGTTGAGATCCAACATCACCTTGTGACTACTAATTGTGACTCTTCACAATATATGACATTGTCCTTCTATCCTAGACATCTAGATTGATCAATGTGAGGCATAGACCGTGTCATCCTCTAATCAATCTAAATCTTGAACTCCAAGTAGACTCACTCAAACAAATGAGCTCAATATCTCATATTGACTCATTTGGGCATGGCCATGCACTTCGTAGTCTCACTCTATCAAGAATATCGATGTCGCTCCCGTCATATAGGAGGGATAGATCCCGTCTACATCACTCACATTCCTCTGCATAATTTGTTACATACCCAGTAATCACCTTTATAGTCCACCTAATTACGGGTGACGTTTGACGAAGCCAAAGTACGTAACTCCTTATGTAGGGATCCATGGTGACTTCAGGTCCAAGGACTAGTAGTCATACTAATAGCCACATGAGAAAGTATATGACACTCATATAACGATCCATGATACTTTCTCATGGCGGGTCATTCAGTATACATTCTCCAATGCATACCCATGTGTCAACTTGATATCTCCATATCCATAACTTGTGAGATCAAGTCATCGAGTTGACCTACATGCTAGTCTCGTTACATTAACATTGTCCCTGAATGTTAATACTCGACTAGGAATGATTAAGAGTAGTGTTCCCTATATCATCTCACTATCGATTCAACCAATCGATTGATATAGGTAAGAACCTTCTACTCAAGGACGCTACTATAGTTAGTTATTTGGCACCAATATAAGTAAGTATAATAACCAAAACAAATACCTTTATTAATATACAAGAATATGATACAATGAGTCCATACAAAAATCATCAAACGATTGGTTCTAGGGCTCTAACTAACATGGCTATCATCAGGTAAAAGTGAAATAAGATGATATACCGAAGACGGCTTTTCGAACACGGTATGGACACTATGAGTTCATAGTTATGCCCTTCAGAGTGACGAATGCTCCTGTCCTATTTATGGACCTGATGAATCGGGTATTCTCGGCATATCTCGACAAATTTGTGATCGTCTTCATCGACGATATCCTCATCTACTTGAGAACCCAAGAAGAACATGCCGAACACCTGAATATCGTATTGCAGATTCTTCGGGAGAAGCAGCTATATGCGAAATTCTCCAAATGTGAATTTTGGCTTGACCAAGTATCATTTTTGGGTCATGTTATCTCCAAGGATGGAGTAATGGTAGATCCAATCAAGATTGAAGCTGTAAGCAACTGGAATAAACCAAAGAATGCCAGTGAGATCAGGAGTTTCCTTGGGCTAGCAGGCTATTACAGGAAGTTTGTAGAGGATTTCTCTAGAATTGCAGCTCCTATGACAACTCTCACCAGGAAGAACAAGAAGTACGAATGGACGGATGACTGCGAGAAGAGTTTCACAGAATTGAAAAGCAGACTAAACAATGCTCTAATCCTTACTCTTCCAGAAAATAATGGAAGTTTCAATATGTACAGTGACGCTTCTAGATTAGGACTCGGAGCTGTACTCATGTAGAACGGCAAGGTCATTGCCTACGCCTCTAGACAACTCAAGGAACATGAAAGAAATTATCCCACTCATGATCTAGAGCTAGCAGCCATGGTCTTTGCTCTCAAATTATTGAGGCATTATCTATATGGAGCTCAGTGTAGGATTTACATAGACCACCAGAGTCTGAAATATTTCTTCACACAGAAGGACCTAAATATGAGACAACGTAGATGGCTCGAGCTAGTCAAGGACTATGATTGTGAGATTTTCTACCATCCGGGAAAAGCGAACAAGGTGGCCGATGCACTCAGTAGGAAGTCCGATGCTACCTCGAAAGAAATTATGTGACGATATGAAACGAAAATACCCAGAGTTATTTTAAGTTTGAGGATGAACTTTTATGAGGTATGGGGGACTGTAACGCCCTTAGGATCTCTAATAATGTCATATGAATTTTATGCATGATTAAAATAGGCCTTATGTGGATTTTTCCAAAAATAAAAGAAAATAGAACTAAAAAGAGGCATGACCAAGGTTTGAACCTTGGACCTCTTAGTAGATGTATGTATGTGTTAACCAGTAGCTCCAGCAGGGGAGTGCTGTTATGAAAGAGAGGGACATGATAATTAAAGGTAAGGAAAGGCTCCCTCCACTTAGAAGGAAAAGTTGGAGTTTTCTTCTACTACCTTCCATGAGAAGATGATTTTGCCTTCTTTCTTCATTTAGCATAAATAGGAAAAAGAGAAAGGGAATTTCATTTTTCCCTCTCTTCCTCCTTCCTTCTCCCACCGAAATCCCAAGCCTCCTCTTCCTCATTGCTGAAATCAACAAGAGGTCTTCTTCCTAGGAGAACTTCACAAGCAAGATTTCTTTTCATTGTAAATCAAGCGAAAGGATGTAAGTATCCCCTCACCTGTAGTACAAGTAGTTTAAGACGTTTCTATGCTTATAGGTTACTTGAAAACTAAGATCTTTCCATATGAGTTTCGGCCATGATGAGGTTAAGGAACTATCTATGGATGTTAAAAGTGTTTATGCTTCATGTTGTTGGAAAATTTGGAATCCTACTCATTTAGGGTTTTGGCCAAGATGTGACAAGAGGTCTAGAGAAAAGTTTGAAACCTAACTATGCTTGTTTTATGCTACCACATGATGTATGATTTTCTATACCATGTTAGGTTAAAATTCCATGTCTTATGTTGCCTCAAAAAACCTAGAAGCTTATCCTTAGGTTTCGGCCAAGGAAAGAAAAAGGAACTAGAGAAAGTTTTAAACCTAATTTATGCTTGTTTTATGCTTCCACATGTTGTATGATTTTCTATACCATGTTAGGGTAAATTTCCATGTCTTATGTTGCCTCAAAAACCTAGAAGCTTATCCTTAGGTTTCGGCCAAGGAAAGAAAAAGGAACTAGAGAAAGTTTTAAACCTAATTTATGCTTGTTTTATGCTTCCACATGATGTATGATTTTCTATACCATGTTAGGGTAAATTTCCATGTCTTATGTTGCCTCAGAAACCTAGAAGCTTACCCTTAGGTTTCGGCCAAGGAAAGAAAAGGGGCCTAGAGAAGGTTGTAGACCTAAACTATACTTGTTTTATGCTTCCTCATGATGTATGATTTTCTATACAATGTTATATTGAATTTCCATGTCGTAAGTTGCATGAAAAACCTAGAAACCTTACCTTTAGGTTTCAGCCAAGGAAAGAAAAGGGGCCAAGAGAAAGTTGTGGACCTAAACTATACTTGTTTTATGCTTCCTCATGATGTAAGATTTCCTATACAATGTTAGGTTAAATTTCCATGTCTTATGTTGCATGAAAAACCTAGAAATCCTACCTTGAGGTTTCGGCCAAGGTTGAATATTAGAGATAGAATCTCACTTATGGTTACCAAGGGACTCACTTGCTATGCTATGTAGGTTGCAAAAGTTTCATGCTTTAAAATGATTAAAGAAAAATTTAAAACATGCCTTCATGTTTCGGCCAAGATAAGAAGAATGAGGTTAAGAAGCTACCTAGGGTTCCTAAGGTCTTACATGTTATTATTAATGATTATGAGGACTTAGGTAGTTGATTTCATGTCTCCATGTTGTTTGAAAATCTATGATGTATGTTTATATGTTTCGGCCAAGCATGATTTAGGGCTTGTAAGAAGTTCCAAAACCTTCACCATGCATGATGTGGACTCTTACGATATGATATAATTTTATGTCACCATGTTAATTGATATATGCACTTATGTCATCATGTTATAAATTCCTATGAGATGCTATATGTTATGTGCACTTCATGTTATCATATTATGTTTTTATGAGATGTTATATGTTGTGTGCACTTCATGTTATCATGTTATGTTTTTTTGATAAGATGCTATATGTTATGTGCACTTCATGGTATTATGTTATGTTTTTTTTTGATATGTTATATGTTATGTGCATTTGGTGTCATCATGCTATGTTTATGCAAGGCTTATGTAAGATGAAAAGCCTAAGAGATGCTTCCCTTAAGTTGGGATCAAGAGCACTCTTCATGATATGACAAGAACATGATATGTTATGATATGACAAGAACATGATATGTTATGATATGACAAGAACATGATATGTTATAATATGACATGATATGACATGTTATTTTACTTTGTATGGCTTGTACCAGGGATGAGCTCCTAAGTGCCCCTAGGTCGATGGTCAATGAAACGGGCCTAGTAAAAGGGATGGGCTCCTAAGTTGTCCCTAGGTCGATGGTCTATGAAACGAGCCTCGTTCCTAGTAGGTTCAAGATTAGCTACCTTGGATCTACTTAGGATGCACGCATTTATGTATGTATGTGGTACAAAGTCGAACCCTCATGTTGAGATTATGTTTAAGTACCTATATGATATATGTTTTCAAAAGAACATCTTGCATATTCTCATTTCATTCTATATGTACATGTTTTCAAAAGAGCATCTTGCATCCACATATCTCATGCTATATGATTCCTTATGCTTTAGAAAAATGCTCTATAGAGATATTTTCATGTTATGTGATCTTTATGCATAGAAAGATGCCCTTGAGATATGATTATGATGTATAGATGTACATGCTACTATTTTATGCTTATGCTCTCACATGTTATGCTATGAAATGTCTTATGCTCTCACATATTATGATATGATTTACCTTATGCTCTCACATGATATGCTATGATTTACCTTATGTCCTCACATGTTCTATTTATGATTTTCCATATGCTATGTTATGATTTATGGATTTTGTGAGTAGGAAAGGAACTTACTAAGCCTATGTGCTTATAGTTTATATTTCCTTATACTGCAGAAAAGGGTAAAGAATGGCTAAACTAAGGGGAGCAACAGGAAAGGCAATGATGATGTGTGTGGAAGTGGCATGGTGGAATAGATCCATTTATGTTTTAGAACCTATATATGTCTAAACTTGCATGTGAACCATGTTTTGATTTCATGTTGGTATGCCTATGCTTAAGTTATGGAATTATGAATCATGTTCAAGTATTATGCATGAATACTAGTATGTAGCATATCCATCATGTTATATGGTTATATTACTCACATTCCATGTTTAGTACAATGCATATGATAAATTAGAAAATTTTTAAATACACCTTCTGCTGCCATGAATTCATATGCATATGTATGTCACGTAGTCCAAGTAACACCCGTCCCTTCTTAGAGTAGTACTAGCATGGGAGGGGCGGGCGTTACACATAGAGCTCATGAGATCTTGGTCCGAAACCAGTGGTCCTACTCTCGTCCATGATCATTAAAGATGTTCAATCCCGAACGAGTGAGATAAGAGATCTGATAAACATGTAGAATTAAGCATATCAATCCGTCTTACTTCTTTGTATGTTCTTGCTTTATCCCTAAAGGCGATTCCCTAAAAAGTCCGTTAGCAAGGCAGCCCTATCACGACGCCACTCGGTCATACGATTTAGCAAATTCCTCGGCAAGATTCCACAAGAAATACAAACAACCAATCAAGAATGGTAATTAGGCACAAAACAAAACAATCCATACAAGATTGATTGATACAAAATAATACAATATCCTTGAATCAAGAGGATGGCAAATTCATGAATCTTACATCAAATTACATCACAAATACTCCCTCCTTCCTAGAACAAAGAATCTACCCCATAAAAACCGAGGAAAGAATCGAAGACAAGAAGATTAAAGACATCCCGATTCAAACCAAGAAAGTAAAAGGGAATGCTTATCTCGATACGACGAGTGATCTTTGGAACCAATCCTCCGCTCTTGGAGTCGAATCTTGGACACAAATCTCCTTCCGATGGCTAGAAATTCTCCCAAGAACAGATCTATCCAAAGGGAGAGCCTCCGTTTGGTTGTAGAATCAGTCACGGATATCAATTCTGCTCCAAATTCGACTCCTAAAAGCATAAAACACACAAAAGCATATCTCCAAACAATGAAAAGTATTTATGCTAAAAGCAAAGTAAGGGACATGAAAGTGCATAGATAAAGCATGTATAAAACATAAGAATGTGTGTCAAAACATGTTAAACAAGTGTATAAAATTTACGCACATCATTTACCGATACTAAAGTATACAACGTCTTATGTAGGGAATTGTAGTGACTTCAGGTCAAAGGACTATTCATACTAATAGTCACATGAGAATGATTATGACACTCATATAACGATCCATGAAACATTTTCATAGCGGGTCATTCAGTATATATTCTCTAATATATACTCATGTGTCACCTAATATCTCATATCCATGACTTGTGAGATTAAGTCATCCGTTGACCTAAATGCTAGTCTCAGTACATTAATATTATCCTTGTATATTAATATTTGACTAAGAATAGTTAAGAGTAGTGTTCTATGTATATTTATAATATCTCACTAACAATTCAACCAATTGATATATATTGTAGATTAGAACCTACTAACCGAGGACATTATTATACTTATTCATTTGGTACTGAACTAAAATAAATATAATAACCAAGTTTATCTTTTAATAATAGTGAAATATGATACAAAAGGAATCCCTTTACAATCATCTCATAATTAGTAATAGGGCTAATACTAACCGTGTGTGACTTGTATCTATTTGATTGAATTTATGCCTGAAGTATTTATGCTAGATCTCATGTTTGATTGAATGATTGTATTGATTTGTTCGCCCCATAAAGGGGGTGCTCTAGATTGTATGACTAGGAGCCTTAGTGACAAGGATACCTCTTTAACCAGACATCTAGAGTATCGTCTTGAAAGGGAGGACAATTCTCTACAAGGAAGCATTGAATTAGGCTTAATGGGATATTTCTAATCCATTGTTAGTAGGTGTCTTATGTATCCTAGTGAACGTATGACTAAGCGGCCTTAGTGACAAAGATATCCTTTTAACTGGACTTCCTAGGCAGTCATTGTTAGAATGTATACTAAAAGTCTAGCTTTTGTATAAAATATTTATTTTAAAATAAGAATCACATTGGTCAAATATCTACATTTATATGCTAAATGTAGTTGTTCATTTAATGTATATTGAAGATAACATGGTGTGTGGTGTCACACAGAAGATCATGTTATCAGTTCCTTATAAATTATAAATAATTGCTCACAACCAAGATGGAATGAGACAAACCATTAGAATGGTTGTAGTATAATTTGGTATTAGTTTATCTTAACTATAAAATTACACTAGTATACTCTGAGTGTATTGAGCAGGATCATTTGAGGTTGTTCTTTTTATACTGACTGTAAAAAAGAACAAGACCTCTGTTATTATGGAAGTGTGTACTCTTAATCATGATATAATAACAAGCACGTATACTTAATATTTATTTCTTTAATTTATCAAAGGGTGAGATTTAGTTCGTTAAATCAATAGGCTCGATAAGTTGAGAAATGATATTATTTATATGGTGTGTTATTGATTATAGAATGAAACTGTGTCCTAGTGATCTAGGTTGGTGATGTCCCCTTGAGGAGCTCATAAAGATTGTCATGTAAACCCTGTAGGTGGACTTAATCCGACATGACAATAAGGAAAAGTAGTACTACTCTTAGAGCTAGATATTAATTAAGTGAGTTGTCGGTAACTCATTTAATTAATGGGCATTTGATATCTTAAACACAGAGAGATTAGCACACTCATGATAAGAAGGAGCACATATTGTAATATGGGATTGGTGCGGTAGTGCAATAATAACTCTTTAGTGGTATGAGTTATTATTGATGAACTTGAGTTAGGTGTTCGGGGTGAACATGAGAAGCTCAAGCTCATCGGGAGACCAAAATCAATTCCTCCTCTCGGTCCCTGTTGTAGCCTACATAAATCCTTGTATCTACAAAGTTCACTTCTTACCCAAGTAATGGGTCGGATGCATCCTTGCTTGGAGCAAGGGGGGCCGGCCAAGCATTAATTTGGAGCCAAGAGGTGGCCGGCCAAAGCTTGGTGCCCAAGCTAAGGGCTGGCCACATGAAGAATAAAAGGTATTTTAATTTTTGTTAAAATCTTTCCTTATGTAGCCATTCATGAAGGGATTTAAAAGAGAAATTTTAATTTAAAAATTTCCTTTTATAGTCATCGTCATGGTTTTAAAAGAGAGTTTTAAAATTTTAAAATATTTCCTTTTATAACTATCTACAAAAGATTAAAGAGAGATTTTAATTTTGTTAAAATCTTTTCTTATTTGTAGTTATCTATAATGTTTAAAAGAGAGATTTTAATTTTTTATAAAACTTTCCTTTTTTGTAACCATGATTTAAAAGGAGAAGTTTTAATTAATCTTTCCTTTTTGTAGTTGTCTACATGTTTTAAAAGAGAGCTATTAATTTTAAAACTTTCCTTTATTGCCATGTACATTAGGAAATTTAAAAGAGAGCGATTTTAATTGTTTTAAATCTTTCCTTTTGTGCTTTTGTGTGGCCGGCCATGTATTGTTTAAGAGGAAGTTTTAATTTTTTGTTTTAAAACTTTTCTTTTTAGTCATTAGCAAGGATTAAAAGGAAGTTTTATTTTTGTTTTTAAACTTTCCTTTTTTGCCTTGAGCAAGGATTATAAAAGAGAGGGAGAGGGAGCCTTCATGATGATATAACCTTAGTCTCCTCTCTTGATCCTTATGTGGCTGGCCCTTGCTTTTTCCCTTGCTCCTTGTTTTCTTTCTCTCAAGGCCGACGGCACATCAAGAAGTTCCTTTTCCTTGGTGGCTGGCTACTTGGAAGAGAAGAAGAAGAGAAAGGAAGTTTCCTATTTTGGCATCCCTTGGTGGCTCGAGAGTCTTGGAGGAGAAGAAAGTTTGGGTGGATTTCATCTTGGTAGATCATCATCCACACGACATCCAAGAGAATGAGAGGAATACAACAGAAGATCAAGAGGTCTATAAGCTATAAAGAAAGGTATAATTAGTTATTTATTTCCGCATCATAACTAGTTCATCTTCTTTGTTTATATCTTGAAAAACCAAACACAAGAGACTATCGATTTTAGGCTATCGTTTTGTTATCGATTTTATTTTTTGATTTCATGTTTCGATATTGTGCTTCTATTGAGGTCTCCGTAGTTAAACAAAGTTTACTGTAAGAAATTAAATATTCGATTTCTTTGAAAGGTTTTGTCTAGGAAGTGGTGGATGATCCCATACCCAAGAAGGCCTAGTGCCTCGCTATGTTTAACCTGGAAGTCGATCTTTGAAATAGATATTTAATCAACTTCTGTAATATGATTTAACTTATGAAGAACACATCGGTTAAACTTGGAGTAAGAATGTTAAGTTTCATTTCCAATCCAAGTTTAACTTCTGAAGAGCAACTTGGATTAATAATGTTAAGCACCGTTTGCAATCCAAGTTTAACCTCAGTAGAGCACATGGATAGCTAGGAAAAGTTCTGTGCTTGTATAAAATTTTTGTACAGGAGAACAGAACGGTATCCGGGTATGGCAACCAGAAGCCATGTCTACTTAGTAGCATTAGATACCAATAGAGATGACACTTTGACATGACCATCACGGGGTAATGTTGGTATTGCATTAGACTTTCTACATGCACATAAGGATATAGAGGATGTGATATAGGAAATTCTTAGTGCATTAATTAGCATCACAACGAAACTAAACCCCTAAAACATTCCCCTAGACCAAGTTTCCTCAACCAACTCTCTTTTCTTACTCTCTCTCTCTCTCCCTCTCTCTCTCTCTCTCTTCTCTTACTTCTCTTTTACTTTAAGTGTGTAAATTCACAACTCTCGATTATTTAGCTAATTCGTTGTGCTAAGTCTCTAGTGCTTATATCCATTCCCTTTGAGTTTGATATCTTTTATTACTGATGATGTAGCCATGCACTTGTGACCTCGTAACATCTACTTATGAGAAATTTAGAAATAAGAATTATATTTTATAACTATTACATGTTTATACTTCTGGTTTGATTGATCAACTAACATGCTTAAACTATTAGTTAAACCTACTATTTGCTTTTATTGTCTTTGTCTTACTTGATTGAATCAATCTAAATAAATTTTATTTCTGTTATATTAGCTCTAATTGATTCAACCATTGTATTTACTATGTGCTCATTTTTAAATTTTGTAATGCTATTCACCCTCCTTCTAGCATTAAGTTTGATCCTACAATTTTTGTATTATTTTTGGGTCAAATAGAGTTGTTTTGTCTAAGAACAAAATATTTGTGAGAAATGGCTATGTATCTAATAGGTTATTTAAGCTCAATGTAATGGTCATTCGACCTAAGATTAATAAGAATGAAAGTTCTTCTATTTATATGCTTGAGTGTTTGTATTTGTGGCATGGTAGATTAAAACATGTTAACTACAATATGCTACATAGATTAATTAACATGGAAATCATACGTACATTCCACCTTGATCCAAAACATAAGTGTGAGACTTGTGTTGAAGCAAAAATGATAAGGTCATCCGTTCAATATGTTGAAAGAAGCAATGAACCACTCGACCTATTCCACACTAACGTGTACAACCTAAAAGTATACTAACATGTGGTGGGAATAAGTACTTCATTATTTTTCTTGATGATAACACAAAATATTGTTTGTTTATCTTCTCAAATGTAAAGATAAAGCTATAGAAAAATTTATTCTCTATAAGAATGAAGTTGAAAACCAACTTAACAAGAAGATTAAGGTGCTGAGAAGTGACCAAGGCAATAATATATATCACTGTTTACTAACTTGTGTGCTAAATATAAGATTAGATATGAAACAATAACTCCCTATACTCTTCAGCAACATGGTATTGATGAGTGAAAGAATCTTACTCTGAAAAAATTGATGAATGCACTTCAATTGAGCCCCATAGTGTCAGAGTACATGTGGGGGAGAAACTATATTAATATCTAATTATCTTTTAAATAAAGTAACCCAAAAAAAATTTAAGAGCTCCTATGAGTTATGGAAAGGAAGATAATCATCCTATAAATACTTGCGAGTATGGGGGTATCTTGCTAAAGGTTTGGTGCCTAATCTAAAAGGATTAATATAGGATCTAATAATATTGATTGTATATTTATTAGATATGCACATAACAACAGTGATTACCAGTTCCTTATGTATGAGTCTCAAATATTGGAGATAAACAAGAACTAGATTATTGAATCAAGACATGTCATGTTCTTCGAGCTTGTATTTATATATAAATCTAAGCGGAAGTAAGTTCCTTAAAATGGGCAAATGAAGTACAAAAAGAAGAAGAACTAGTTAAGGTTAAGCTAAGATGTAGTAAAAGAGCTCAGGTAGAAAAATCTTTCATAATTTTTTTTATCACTTTCTTGTTGAAAAGTGATCTCTAAAATTAGTCATAAGTACTAAGCTCTTCTAGAGGATCTCAATGGAAAAGGACAATTGCATCTGAAATAGATTCTGTCTTGCAAAACTATACTTGAGAATTTATGGATCTTCCTCTAGGAAGTAACCCACTCAGTTTTAGGTGGATTTTCAAAAAGAAAATAAAGTCAGATGACACGATTGATAAGTACAATACTATATTGGTAATAAAAGATTATTGAAAATGTGAAGAGCTTTATTACTTTGATATGCATTCTTTAGTGTTGAGAATAACTTTCATTAGAGTGTTGTTGGCTAATGACACTCTATGGAATCTGAAAATACGTTAGATGGATGTAAATATTATTTTTCTAAATAGGGTTTAGAAGAGGAAATCTACTTGGAACAACCTAAAGGATTTTATATGCTAGGGAAGGAAAACATGGTTTGTAGATAGATGAAATCGTTATACATCTTGAAACAAGCACTAAAGTAATAATATGAGAAATTTGATAATGTCATGAAGGATAGTGGATTTAAGATCAATGAATATGACAAATGTGTCTATGTTAAAGACAAAGAGATTGATTATATCATCTATGTCTTTCTTTAGAAGGCATACTTATTATTGGCAAGAATGATAGGATAATAAAATTTACTAAAGATGTGTTAAACTCAAGATTTGACATGAAAAACATGACCCTAGTTGATGTGATTCTAAATTAAAATTCTTAAAATAACAAAAGAATTTGTTCTTTATTAATCTCATTATATGGATAAAATTCTTGAGAGATTCATTAAGGATGATACTGTGTTAGTACGGACACTGATAGATATGAGTCAACATCTATCAAAGAATAAAGAAGAGAGTATCTCTCAAATAGAATATACTCAAGTAATTGGAAGTCTTATGTACTTAATGAATTGTATACAACCATACTTAGTTTATAAGTAAGTAAACTAACTAGATACACGAGTAATTCCGATGTTGAGAACTAGAAATGGATAACATGAGTACTGAGGTACTTAAAGTATACTCATAATTATGGACTATACTACATGAGATATCTTGCTGTGATATAAGGATACAAGGATGCGAATTGGATATCAAACATGAAAGGCTCTAAGTCTACAAGTGGATATGTATTCATTTTGGGAAGTATAACCATTTCGTGAAAATCTTCTAAGAAAACTATAATAACCAAATCCATGATGGAATCAACTTTATATCTCTTAACAAATAAAAGATGTTCCTAAATGGTCAAAACTAGTGCCAACAATTTACATATATTGCGATAATCAATCAGCAATTGGTTGGATACATATCCATCTGTATAATAGTATGTCTAGATATATATGTCGTAGACACAATACTATTAGGAAATTACTCTCAACTAGAGTTAATATTGTTGACTACGTGAAGTCAAAGGATAACTTAATGGATTCACTATCTAAAGGGTTAAATAGAGAGTTAGTTGCAAGGTCATTGCGAAAAATGAGCTTGATGTTAATGGGAAATGTTGGTGCAAAGGAAATCTAACATATGCAGATTAGAGATCTCAAGAACTAGGTTTAATGGGGCAACCTAACTATACCAACTTAATGGGGAAACTACTCAATGAAACAATGGACGTTAATATACAACTTTTAATGATCTAGTGGAGTAATGTGGATTACTTTGGTGAGATCACCTATGTAATAAAAAAAGTAGGGTTGCTTCAAAGAGAATTGAAAGTATAATTCTTAGAATGATAATGTAGAATCTGTAACTGGCAGAGTGAAATATTGGATTTTCAAGCTCGACGAGTAATGGTGATAAATGGTTATTAATCGACCATTGAATACTATCATAGGTCTAAGCTCCTATATAAGAAGGATGCGAGCACAGGTAAAAACACATTGCGAGACACAAAAGTAAAAAAGCTCCTCTAACTTCGTTCCCCTGTTCTTTCTCTCTGTTTTACACCCGCTCGATAGCCCTACCCATGATAACATTCTGATGCTCTCTCAGTTCGCCATGAATAACCTATATTAATTTATGTTAGTGGTCTTGCCATTGTATCATGGGAAACTAACATCCAATGTGACCCTGTAACACCGTCGGAGGGGGATGAATCTGTCTTAAGAAAATTATATTGAACATATGCCTCATGTCTCTGTTTCCTAGCACTTGGAAACCCACTCGAACTTGGGGTCACTTCCCGTCGCTTTCCCGATTGCGTTCGGATGACATTCGATAATCGGCTGACTCAATGTTCGTCACTCGGAATACTTGGCTGACTCGGCGGCTCGACACACAGAGCACTCAATGACTCAGTGCTCAAAGCATTCATCGACTAACACTCGAAGCACTCGGCTGACTCAGCTAACTCGACTGACTCGATACTCGACTGACGCGGTGACTCAACCATATAAGGTAACTCAACCATACAAGGTAGCTCGATCTTCCATCAACTTAGTCATATCAAACAGCTCATTTTTCCATCAACTCGTTCATGTCAAAAGAGCTCATTCTTTCCTACTTGTTTTGTAATTTCAATTCAAAATATTTCTAGTAACTTCGATAAATATCTCTAAATTGTGGGATTAACTTTGAACAAATTCATTACCTTTTCTCTTTATGAAAAAAATAACATTTTCTTTCTTGTGCTCTTGATGAATGACGCGATTCAACTTTGACTCGACCCAACTTTAGGACCAGAAAAAATGCTTTAAGACGGGTAATTAGTGCTCTTTAGCACGGATCGATTTGGTCAGCATACACTAAAATAATTTTAAAGTATTCACCTGCATGGATTTTCATTTGAGAAACATAATGAATTAATCAGCAAACTCCGGACCCATTATTTTTCTAAATTTTCCTGCTAATCTTTATTTAGAGTTGCCATTGCCACTGAATCAGGAGACACTGCCTCTGCTCGAAAGAACAACCTCCATGGCCAAATAATTAGAAGCGCAGAAGTGAAAGAACAAGAAGTGGAAACCAAGCTGTCCACTGTTCTCCATGAATGGCTAAACCTTCCAGCCCCTCTCTGGGCCACCTGCTATTTTCTTGCTCTGGCCAAGCAATCAAAGAGCTCGAATGCTGTGTTGGGTTGCCCCACTTTGAATTTTCTAAGAAACTTAATATTTTTCTTAATATTTCTTGCTCCAGCCGCTCTCCCCCTCCCCGGTCATCTCAGGAATATTCAATAACGTAAACTAGAATTATTATATTTTTATCACCATATTAATCATCATCTAATTAGTGTTTTATGACCTTAAATTGGTTTAATTTTCGGCGTCTCAGGCCCCCACTCGCCTAGCTGCGCCTGCACTGTGCCCTTTCTCACATCCCTTTATAGGCTCATTAAAAAGGACCAAGAAGATGTGCAAGAAATCAGAGGTAAAACACGAGAACAGAGAGCTACTGCTATCAAGTCCCCTGTTTGATGGAAAGTGAAGCAGAGAGTGCTGTCATGGCGAAGAGATCACCATCCACTTCCAGGTTCAGGAGGGTGTGTGTCTTCTGCGGAAGTAGCCCCGGCAAGAAAGATAGTTATCGTCTCGCTGCTATCCAACTCGGCCATGAACTGGTAAGTATTCTTTTTTTACGAAATTGTATTGTCAATTCCTTTATCAGAAGACGGATCGGATGGCTGGCTACACCAAAAAAAGAAAAAAAAAAATTTTAAAAATGAAGACAAGAAGATGGTCTCTTAGAGTTGCTCTGTATTTGAGTGCCTTCCAGGTTCAAAGGAACATAGATTTGGTGTATGGAGGGGGGAGTGTCGGCCTCATGGGCCTTGTCTCTCAAGCAGTTCACGACGGCGGTCGCCATGTTTTAGGGTTACGAATCTCTCACTCTCTCTCTCTTTCTCTGTATGTCTGTTTTATAATATAAACTGTGATGGTTTCGTTTTGCAGAGTCATTCCGAGAACTCTGATGCCGAGAGAGGTACTCCAAATTCAAACACTATAATAGGAGTTATAATCTTGTCGTTCGACCAAATAGTTTAATGGAGGCGTGATGCATGTTGCAGATAACAGGGGAGACAGTGGGCGAAGTGAGAGCAGTCTCAGGGATGCACCAGAGGAAGGCGGAGATGGCCCGCCAAGCCGACGCCTTTATAGCATTGCCTGGTGACCACTGTGCCCCTCAGAATTATTAGCTGCTGCATGCTCTGCTCTCCAGATCTGCACAGTACATTTAATTTAGAAATCCACTGTTAATTTGATGTGTCTTTAATTAGGTGGTTACGGGACGCTAGAAGAACTCCTTGAGGTCATCACCTGGGCTCAGCTCGGGATCCATGACAAGCCAGTAAGTTTAACCTGGTGATGATGGGAGCTCCATGGACGCAGAGATTAACTAATCCATGAGAATCAATGGCAGGTGGGTTTGCTCAACGTGGACGGCTACTACAACTCCTTGCTTTGCTTCATCGACAAGGCGGTGGACGAGGGGTTCATCGCACCGGCGGCGAGGCACATCATTATCTCAGCGCAGACTGCTCATGAACTCTTGTCCAACCTCGAGGTATATATCGAGATTTTCTTTTTCTTTTTTTTTCTTTGAAAAAAATGGGGAAGGAAATGGAAATTGTGAACATAACGGAGTTCATGCAGGATTACGTGCCGATGCATGATGGAGTTGCACTGAAACTAAGTTGGGAGATGGAGCAGTTAGGGCACTCGACCATGTTGGACATTGCTCGTTGACCAAAGCCACTGCCAAAGTTGACTCATGATATTGTAGCCGAGAGTTTCTATTTTTTTTTTTTTATTTTTGTTTGTTTGTAATATTGCTAATGTCGACACGGAACTAATTAATTAAGGAGGTTTGATAATAATTAGTGTGAAAACTTTGGATTAATTGGGATGCAGATTTGGAATCCACTGTGTCCTGTCCTCTTCGTCTCCTTTTTGCTTGTTGACTTTTCGACCACCCTCCAGGCCAAAGCCAAGACACGCACGACTCGCTCGGAGTCGTTGCTCCTTGCGTGGGGCAACAAGATTCGATGTTGCTCTCTCCTGCGTGTCGGTAATCTTTATTTATTTATTTTTAAATTGGATTTCCATTTGCTTTTTAGAGTTTTTTTTCTTTCTTTTCTTCTTTTAGAAAAGAAATAAAAGCGTGGAGATATTATCCCTTCCGGAGTGTAGTTGTCATGGCAGTCTCCGTCAAGAAAGACGAGATGATGCAGAGTGCACGAGCTCGTCATCCTAATTCGCACCTACTGCTGCAACAGGTGCAAATTTATCATCAGAGATTAAATTAAAATAAACAATAAATTAGATTTACAGTGTGTTTTGGTATTTTCATGGCAAACATGCACACTCCAAAGTGGAGCCCTCGATCCTTGGAAATTGTTATAAAAGTAAAGTTGCAGCTCTTTGTGCTTGTTCACGAATTTTAAAAAAAAAAAAAAAGGAAAATTGGTGGGAGAAAGGAGAGGAAATGCATTGTATTGGGCATGGAATAATTGTGCGATTGCTGGGTCGCGGGGAAGTATGATAGTTGATGGAGACGCATCAACGGACACGCGGAGGTCGAAGGGGTGAGGGTTGGGAAGGAAAGTCCAAGATTGCAGGACAGGAAACGTGCTCGGTTGGGTGCCACAGAAAAGGAAAGAACGAGGGGGAATAACTGGATAAGGAAAAGGAACAAGTGGGAGGAATTTCATTCAATTTCTTCATTTAGGAGAATAAAGGAATTCCTTTTTAATTTTAATTTTAATTTGAGAAAAAAAAAATGAAAGCACATAAGAAAGTGAGATAAGGTATCCAAGAAAAGGAAAGAATGAAGACCTAAACCTAGGAGCTGTGGTTGTGGTCGAGACGATGATAATGGATAGATTCATGTTCCAACTTCAAACTCACAGGCCTCTTGATTTAGATTGTTAATAGAGACTGGTCATTGCTCTTCTTTGTCCCATTAAAATTTAATTAATTATCAGAATTGTCAAAAGCTGAACCAAAAAGGGTACAAGATTATAGATTTTGTTTATCTATTTTTGTAAGCTTGAACTTTTTGTCCTTTCAAACTGAAAATAGGAAAAAACAGGGTATTCTTTTCTATGAATTATTTCGAGCTCATCCTGTCAAACCCGGCTTCATGTTCTTTTTGAATATCAGAAGAAAAAAGGTAGTGAGATTCCAAGCTCCATCTCTAGGGGTGTTAACCTAGCTAGCTAGCTAGCTACTCTTACCTTCCCATCCCACAAAGTGAAACTTGCGCTTTGGAGTGACCTAGAAATGGGAGACTCCAAGTGATTGCTGACTCCACCAGGACAGAGACAGCAGTAGCTCCTCAGAATCTTCTGTTGACTCTCCAACCATTTCCCTAATAAAGGATGATTACAAAGGCCAACACTTGGATCAGAGATTCGACTCGACAACATCCATATGCTAGCTTTTCCACGTATATATGCTGCACTGCAGAGTGCAGTCCTATATATGCAGCCTCACCTCAGTAAATTATACATCTGGTTTAATTTGAAACACATGCGTAGAGGAAAAAGGACTTGACAGAGGTCAAGTCAATCCTTCCCATTGCAAGACTCGTGAACCTCTTTTTTAAGATGAGACATTGTTGATTCCAACACAGGTCAGCCTGCCAATGCCACAGTACTCATCTCTTTGGTTGCTCCCCCTTGCAAGAAGTGTCAATGGAGCCACTCATGTACATCTGAAAATTTGATGCATGGCAGTGTCAGCACACTAATGGAACTGCGCCCCATTTGGAGCCTTTTGCTAGGCCATCAACACAACTTGTCCACCTACAAAAATTAAAAAAAAAAAATATAACGTAATAGGACTTTTTATTTTTTATTTTGTATAGTTTTACCAGTATAATTTTTAGAATGAAAACATGGGAGTAAGATGGTGCAACAACACACTACCAAAAACATGTGATAATTAAAGATCAAATATCAACGGTCACGTTATTAATGTATTGCTAAATGTATTTAATAATAGATTAGCAATTGACAAAGTCCATCATTATTTCCATCATTATTTTCTTAATCGTTAAATATCAACGATCACATATTATAAGTCAGTCTCTAATTTAGCAATCAAATTTATTTTGTTCACTAAATTTAGCCATTTAGAGACTATTTTATTACATCGATTTCTAAATTTATGACGAAATTCAGTCTTCAAATTGCGACCACTCGTTTAAAAAATCAATCTCTATTCTTTGAACCTGAACACCCAGCTTGACCTATGTTTTATATAACTAATCCTAAAATATTTACATTATTTATAACAAATTAGAACATTATTTACTACCAACATCACAATGCAAATATTTATACAAAATATTCATAAATTTTGTATACAAATTATTCCAAATCAAATGTCAAGTATTCCAACCAAATATAATAAACAAAATAAAAATCTGGAAAACCAAGAGTCTAATGATCGAGACAATACCATACGAGACATAAATGCTTGCATGATCGACTATTCTAATGCCACCCTATTAACTTTCAATTCTATATCTCCGCCTTCAACTCTTGCACTTCAGGACCGATATGATATTAGATGTATATTACTCCGAAAAGAGTAAAAATAAAATAAAAGAACAATAAATAAGAAGCTCACTACTAGAACACTAAGTTTTTGAGAATTTTTTTTAAAACAGTAATAAAATTTGTCTCAAATACTAAGTAATTAAGATAAAGATAACGGTAAAATAGAAAAAAATTCCCAATCATAACTTGAATTTTGCATGCAATCCCTACTTATAAAAAACTTTGTTTCCACTCCCTGCATGCAAAGTTTTATATGCTTCAACTCCCTCATGCAAATATTGTGACCTAATTGCCCCTCAAATTTGTTAGGTACAAAAGATCCAAAAATTAGTATAATTCCTCTTAAATTCAATACTTTACATTAGAATCGAGTATATTTTCTATTAAATTGAGCATATTTTTTCCCTGTTTCTTAATCCCTAAAAATGAGTATAATTCCTATTAAATTCAGCATTTTAAACTAGAATCGAGTATATTTTCTATTAAATTGAGTACAACATTTTTCCTATTTAATATAATTCCTCCTAAATTCATACCATTTGAAAAAATTCTAGTATATTTTTTATCCAATTGAGTATCATTTAAAGAAAATCTAGTATATTTTTCATCCAATTGAGTACCATTTAAAGAAAATCTAGTATATTTTCCATCCAATTGAGGTGGAAAAAGAATCGTACTCAATTTGATAGAAAATATACTAGTTTAATGTACTGAATTTATACTCATTTTTAGACTTTTTATACTTAAAATATTAGGGGTAATTAGGTAAGTATATTAGACTAGGGAGTGAAAACTAAGTTTTTTTTCCAATGGGGAGTGCATGCAAAGTTGTGTTTGCCAATGAGGACTGCATGCAAAATTTTATATGGAGACATTAAATTTAAGATAATATTTAAATTTTTATCTCAAATTCCACTAAATAAAACACCTAATAAAGACGATTAAAAATTTAATTATATAAGACATTCAAATAATATGGTAAAAAAATATTTGTTTTAAATTATCTTGAATATGATTTATGGTAATAGTCATCGACTCTACTGTTCTAGTTCCAATATCATTTCACGGAATGATCATGACATGGATATAATAATAATAATAATAATAATACATTTACAAAATTAACTCAATGACAATTTTTAATTTATAATTTATGTTTAGACTATTGATAATTTAAGAATTATGAAAATAAAACATATTAAATATTTAATGATGAACTAACTTTGGATAGGCCTAAAACACTAAATAACTAACTAACCTAATAATAACAATTATATATATATATATATATATATATATATATATATATATATATATATATATATATATATATATATATATATATATATATATAGGATGATATTAATTAAAACTAATTAAAATTTAATCTAATTATAATTATTTAAAAATAATAATAATAATATAATTAATATTTAATAAGAAAATAAATTTATATAATTATTTAGATTTTTTTAATATTTTTTTAAAAAATTAAAATGATTTTTTATTATATTATATTTTTAAATGATTATTTTTTAGAAAATAAATTTTATTTATCAAAACTAAGAATCTTCTTGTCTTCTCACACGCCTAAACCCTAAACCACTGCTACCGTCACTATCACCACTGTCGCTTCAATAGCCGCTTCTGCCATCGGCGCTTCCGCCACTACCTCCGCTGCCGCCTTCTTCTTCTTCTCGCCCTGTGATCTGCCTAATTAGGCCACACTGGAGCGCCTCTGACGTCATTGTCTGATTCATCCAAAGGTAATCATGGCTCTATGTTTATATAGGATATATGCCTCTGACCTCAAATTATACCTCTGACATCTTTTTTTTCTTGATTTTGATATAGGATTGGAGTAAAACTTGGAATCATGTTTGGAAATGAGCGAGTAAATCAATTTACTTGGTATATCTCTTATTGTCTCTGATTTAACTTTATTAGTTTGATTAGATGTGAGGAAGAGACAACAAATTTGGTTCTCCATCCTATTGCAATTAAGATGTTTGATAAAAGGTCAATACGATTAATTTTGAGAACCTAGCAATTTTAAGATTACTACTAACTATATACCAAATAAAGCAAGCATAATTTTACAAGATTCACTCGTAAACTAACTTCCATAATATGTTCATAAGGTTTCAACTGAAATTTGACATTGAGTTTTGACCATTTAGAAGAATGCATGCATAATAGTAGTGGTTTGCGACTTATATTTGAGTAGTTATGTCCATGCACGTACATATATTGTAATTATCCACCAATGTTAAGAAATAATGAGAACCATTAAGTGAATCTACTTGAAATAGCCCTCAAATGTCAACATGCAATAGTTGAAAGCAAACAGTAGTTTTAGTATTCCTCTCAAGAATGGAAAGTTTATGTTTTTTTATTAGAGGAAAAATTTCATGGACACGAGAAGTTGGAAAATAAATAGATCTAGTGATGACTTTTTGCATTATAATTAAAGATGGGTGGCCAATCCTTTGATGTCTTGATACACTTTTGATTGTTTACAATTTCATTTATAGGCACTGAATACTGATAGTTCTAAAGTTAGAGTTTTATTACATTGGAGAGAACTTCTAGAAAAGGTATTGTTTGTTCATTAGTTAAAATTTAATTGTACTTGTAAGTGTTATCCATGTAGTAAATATTTAGTTGTGATATAAGAAGTAACTTTTATTTGGTCATATAATGATACAATTGTCAAAATAGATTATTTTTTATAAATATATATAAATATGAAAAAACTACTTTTTTTATAAATGATTGTTTCTATCAGCAAACTATTCCTTGATGAAGTCCGGTGATATCGAAAAAAGCTAGATTCATTCAAAGAATAGTAATTTAGAAGAATATAGAAGGAAAATTGATGAATTTTTAGAGTTAACTTACAAAGACAAGATTAAAGATGGCAGAATTTATTGCCCATATTGTGATTGCAAGAATTGTTACTTTATTTCTAAGGTTGATGCTAGGATACATATTATTGTTAGAGGCTTTTATAACAAATATAGAGTTTGGGTTTATCATGGGGAAACTTACAATTCTCAATAAACATCCTTGTCTTTTAGAGGTACAAGTGATATGGATACAGATGATAGATATGTAGATACAAGTGATCAGGAGGAGTTGTTTGTTAGCTAGAGCCATAGAGCCAATCATTTGATGATTGTATATTGGACTTATTGTATCATATTCTATATAAATAAAGGCATTTGGATTTTGGTTATTATACTTACTTGTATTGGTGCCAAATAAACTAAGTATAATAATGCCCCTGAGTAGACGGTTCTCACCTATATCAATCGGTTAGTTGAACTGATAGTGAGATGATATAGGGAACACTACTCTTAATCATTCCTAGTCGAATATTAACATTCAGGGACAATGTTAATGCAATAAGACTAGTATGTAGGTCAACTCGATGACTTGATCTCACAAGTCATGGATATAGAGATATCAAGTTGACACATGGGTATACATTAGAGAATGTATACTGAATGACCCGCCATGAGAAAGTATCATGGATCGTTATATGAGTGTCATATACTTTCTCATGTGGCTATTAGTATGACTACTAGTCCTTAGACCTGAAGTCACCATAGATCCCTACATAAGGAGTTATGTACTTTGGTTTCGTCAAACATCACCCGTAACTGGGTGGACTATAAAGGCGATTACTGGGTATATAACAAATTATGCAGAGGGATGTGAGTGATGTAGATGGGATCTATCCCTCCTATATGACGGGAGAGACATCGGTATTCTTGATAGAGTGAGACCACGAAGTGCATGGCCATGCCCAAATGAGTCAATATAGGATATTGAGCTCATTTGATTTAGTGAGTCTACTTGGAGTTCAAGATTTAGATTGGTAAGAGGATGACACGGTCTATGCCTCACATTGACCAATCTAGATGTCTAGGATAGAAGGACACTTGTCATATATTGTGAGGAGTCACAATTAGTAGTCACAAGGTGATGTTGGATCTCGACATTCTTGTAACTTGGGTAGTAATGATGTGTTGCTAGATACCGCTCATTACTTATGCTCCTAAATGGGTTTAGGGCATTGCCAACGTTACAAGAACCTATAGGGTCACACACTTAGGACAATTAGATGGAGATTAGGTTCATATGATGAACCAAGAGGATTAGATTCATTTGATGAATCAAATTGGATTAAGAGTAATCCTAATTGGGCTAACTTGAGTTCGACTCAAGTTGATTCATGTGTTCAATGAGTCTAATTTAGATTTTGACTCATTGAATCAATTTAATTAAATGAATTAGATTCATTATATTAAGTTGGCTTGAATCAAATGGTTGGATTCGATCAACCATGGAAGAGATTTGGTCAAGTTTGACTTGACTTGAGAGGAAGATTAAAAGTCAAGTTTGACTTGACTTTATGCCACCTCATTGATGAGTTGGCAATGATATGGACCAATGATGTTACTCCACATCATCATAGGTGCCACCTCATGGAAGTTACAAAACCATTTTCTTTAATAGCTTCACATTAATTGCACTTAATGCAATTTTGGGTGTTACACAATGGAGAGTGGCCGGCCACTTTTGTTTGAATGAGAATTCAATTTTTCATTCAAGTGTGCATTTTCTTCCTTCTTCCTCTTGGAGCTCTCTTCCTCTCCCTCTCCTCCTCAACTTGGCCGAACCACACATAGGTGCTAGCACACCTCTTTGTGTGTTTTTCTCCACCTATGAGTCCGTATGGATACTTCTAGAGGAGTATCTATCTTGATACTCTTGAGATCCGGCACCGTTTGGACGAGCGGGAACGCGAAGGGCTTTGCTTCCAAGGTATAACTCGTTTCATGTAGATCTAGGTTAGATCTAAGTTGTAAACTCGTACTCGTATCATTTTTGAAAAGTTTTCTTCGCACGAGATCCAGTGGCATGGGAGATTCGGGGTTTCCGCGACGCGAAAAAGCGGTTTTCGCGGCCCGAAAAAACCCAAAATTGTTCTTTAGGGTTTTTTCTTGCGTAACTTTTATGAGAATAGTAGTTTTTTTTCTTATCAAATTAATGATAGATATGTAGATATTTCTATTATTGGATGAATATTGGCCTGAAACCTACGTACCGACTTGTAAGTTAAAAAATATTAGAATTTTATATTATGTATATCACTTTAAATTTATAAAGAGAAAGTTTTTCCTTTTGTTTTTAAATGACAATTCGATAAATCTGATCTAGATTAATTTATATAGTAAATGTTCTTTTAAGATTATTAATTTTCATCACAAATGATGCATCTGACAAGTCAAAATATTAGGGATAGTAATTTACTATCTTCACTTCTATTTGAGATGACACATTACCATCTCAATTTAGTGTCTATAGTTTTTTCGCAAGATAAGACATAACATTTGAGATAAAAAAAATAACTGTTTTAAATACTTTTGAGATAATTGAACAACCGTTTCATCACCATCTTAAATAGCATTTGAGACAATACAACTCTCTCAATATTTTTTTTGAGACAATACAACTGTTTCATCACCGTCGCAAAAGCATTTTGAGACACCAGATTTATAATTTAAGACATATTTTGTTGTGTCTCAAAAAGTATTTTTTCTAGTAGTGAAGTTTTCAAAAAATTTAGGCTTATATGATGACAAGATAAGAGAAGATTATAATCATATATACATCAAGACCTAAACAATACAATTAGTCAACTGGTTTCTTTCTATTGTTGAGGACAAATAACAACTCTAGCTATTATGATGAAACACAATCTCAACTCTAGATGAAGAAGCCATTAAGTAGAAAGAACAAAATCTTGAGTGTATTGCATTGTTACTTGAAGACTGGCAAGCATGAGGCCGGCACAGGTACATCATATATAAATTGACATATCTGTTATGTTAACAAAACATGAGTATCGCCTCTATTAAAGTGTATTATACAAATTAAACACAAGTATACAATCTTCCAGACGTAACTAGTAATTTATCAAAATTTATTCATTCATTGAAAAATATCATAAATATGATTTAAGTTTCTAATTAAGCAGATGGAGATTTTTGATAAATATTCTCATAAAAAAAAAGAAAATTTATTGTATCAAACTTTCTCCCAACACACTTATTTAAGTAAATTAGCAGACATGCACAAAACTCTAGTTTGAGTAGTGGCCATGATATTGAAATACCTATGAAGCCATGCCTTACAGTAAAACTCCTAAAGAGGTTGAAAACCTATAGGAGAAAAAATTAACCAAATAATTTTGAGTATTTGTGTTAATAATTGGAGGTCGCTGCGAAGTCGAGACCTAGCTGTGAGGCTACAGCTAAAACTAGACCTTGTCACTGCTAAGCTGTCGCTAAGAGAGGAGAGGGAAGGGGAGAGGATCAAGCATATCGATGGGATGCATGCCAATGCTGGTAGCAATAGCAAAGCGATGATGATGACACTACCAAGAAACGACTGCGATGCTGATATCAATAGCGTGCGGTGACAGTGGCATGGTGACATCGACGTGGGTGACAATGGCAGTGATGTGAGGTAGAGAATTTTGAGGGCTAAATTAGAGTTAGGAAAAGAAAAAGAGAGGAATTAGGGGAGTAAGAAGAAAACATGAGAAAGAGAGAGAAAAAGTTCAGACTATCACGTCCCCAGAGGAGTTCCTACCGACACAATTTCAACAACTTCTCCCTTGTACCGGTGATAATCTGAAGCATATATACATACATCCACAAGCATACTTATCAAAAATATACCATAGCCCACACGGCTAGATGAAAACATAACCACGTAGTTTAATAGCAGCCCACACGACTGAAAGTAAACACAACCACGCTGTTTAATAGACATCCCACACGGCTGTAACATAAACACAGCGAAAATCATAAAATAATGAGCATAAAACAAACTAAACAACTAAATGTGAGTCGGCTCGGCTTGACACAACATCACCAAACCAAATACAAGATACCACAAGACAAAAACTCCAAGTCCACATCAAACTATTACAATGCCAAGATCACAAATCCAAAACAAAATAGCGTAAGAAATCGAAATCAGAATATCACCCTCGAATGTGACGTGGGACTGGAGAATAGGACCTCCAAGCGACTCTATAAATCCTTTACCTATTACCTGGCGAAATAAACCAGTTTATGGGGTGGTGAGTACTAAGACTCAGCGGGTAATAGACAGATAGTGCATGAACATAATAAAGAACTAGAGATACAAAGGTATACAGTCTCGTAGGGGAAATAGCAGATACAAGAGTGATATCATAATAAGTATCCATATCTAAAATCATATCCTAGGCTAATAATAAAAGGTCAGGTGTAGCAAAGACCTGCTACAGTACTGCTCATAACTACATTGGTAACATGTGAGGTATATACATATTACCAATAAGTAAATCTATGTCTAAACTCATACCTCAGGTATATATCTCAACCTATGTGAGCATATGAGCATAAGTAAGCAACATCAGCATAAATAAGCAAAACTATCAACAACAACATAAGTAAGCAACAATATCAGCAGGTATAATAATAATAGCGTATGCACGGATGATCACTCCCACCCACCCCTCTGCACCATGACTCCTGTATGGTCGAGAGGGCGGGTCAGTGACAGACTATATGTAGGACCGTTGGGTCGGCTAGAAAGGGGGGTTGAATAGCCCTAAAAAAATAAACAAACACCCTTCTCGAACTTTCAACAGAATACATGCATCAAATAAAGTAAACAGAAAACAGAAAGTAAAAGGCTCACAGAGAGTTGACTTGGTTACAACCGGGAAGGTTATTAATCCAAGGAAGATGTCGTACTATTATCTCCTTCTGGCGGAGAAGCCTTTTTATAGCAGTGAAGTGCACAACTAGAGAAGCTAAACTAGAGAGAGCGTACAAGTGTTGTTACAATGAGTTGTTCTGAATTGATGAAAAACTTCTGGACCAAGGCTATATTTATAGCCTTGGTCGGGGCGCTTGGAAGGGTTCCGGGCGCCCTGGGGGGATAAAACTTTATCCCCCAATGTTCAGATCGCGTAAATCGTGATCCTGGTCAAAATCAGGGTCCGGACGCCCGGAAGGGTTCCAGGCGCCCCGGAGGGCTACAGGCGCCGCGGACAGCTCCGGGCGCCCCGGAGCCCAAATTCAACGGGTGTTGACTTTTTCGTCCGGAACATCTTCTCTGGTTCAGTCCCGCCTCGGTCCGGTTCTTCTCCTCCGGATCGGCTCGCTTGGGTGATCTCTGCCATTCGGAAAAGGGCTCACCCGAACCCAACTTCCGGTCTTCTCGAGCGGGCTTCCCTCCAGCTTCTCGTCCCTCGGAATCACCTCGTGTTTCCTTCTCGTCCGTCGGCATACTCATCCGCAGTCTTTGTCCCTCGGACGCACCGCGTTCCGTCCTTCTCGCTAGCTGCGTCTCTTGCTCCCCGAGCAATCTTCCGTTCCGACTTTCGTCCCTCGGAACCACCGCGCGCTTCCTTCTCATCCGCCGGTGTACTCTTCCGCAGCGCCTCATCCCTCGGATTCACCGTGTGCCGTCCTTCTCGCTGGCTGCGTCTTCCGCTCAACTTCCTGTGCTCCTAAGCTCCTGCACACTTAGACACTAGGTTAGAAACACACAGGACCTAACTTAACTTGTTGATCATACCAAAACAACCTTGGGGTTCCAACAATCTCCCCCTTTTTGGTGTGATCAACCCAAGTTAAGCTAGGGTTAAAATAGACATTAAATAAAATTAAGCAAATTAACTTAATTTGCAATTTAAGGGCAAAAAGATAGATAAGAAAAAATTAAATCTATCTACCTCCCCCTAGACTTATACTTTCCCTTCTCCCCCTTTGATCACAAAAAAATGAGGTTCCAAGAAAAACAATCTAAGGGTTAAAAATTTAGAAATTTAAAAAAAATATTTAAAAGAAATTCTAAGTTAAAAATAATTCTAAGTAAAGTTTTAAAAATCTGACTTAGACAATTTTTTAAAAAATTTCTAAGTAATTTGAGCATAAATTGCTAATTTCAGAAAATCTTTTAACTTAAGAAAAACAAAAAAAAAAATTCTAAGTAAAGATTATTTTTGAAAAAAATTTCTAACTTAATCATTTGAGAATTTTTAAGAGAAAAATTTTTCTAAGAAAAAAAATGACTTAGTCAATTAAATAATTTTAAGTAAGTAAATTTATAAATTGAAAAAAATGTTTTGAATAACCTTTTTAAAGCATTAATTAATTCTTGCATTAATACTTTATTAGTAAGTTAATTAAACATTTATTTCAATATTTTGGCTTCCAGGTCGTGGCGAGGCACTAGGCCTTCTTGGTTATTGGAGCAACAACCTCTTCCTTGACAAAGCCTCATAAAGAAATTCTTTGCTTAATTTTCTCACTTAAAGCGCTAATTTTAATTTTAAAATTAATTTAAGCATGACTTCGGAACCCAATATAGGTTCCAGCCTACTAGATTAACCAAAAAATTTTTAGGGACATATTTTCTTGAAATGTTCTTAATTTATCCCGGGTGATATTTAAAGTACCAATTTAACTTATTAAATCTTCTAAAATTGGTTTTAGATGAACATGCATAGTTTTTCAAGTTATCTACTTGAATTTTCAAATCATCATTTTCAAGTTTCAATTTTTCATTTGCTATTTTTAATTGTTGGTGCGGGAAGAATCCGACGATCGAACCTAAGTTTTGATAATGGCAAAGGATTCAAAGTTAAGGTATGTTGTGATCTAACAAGTCTGTTAAGTGTTTCAGGAAAATTCCTAGCTGTGGTTAGGCAAGTGAAAACCCTAGGGGGTGGTAACCCTAGGTCATAGGGGGTGATAACCCTATGCGGAAAGTCTTGATGAGTCGAGTGCTTCAGGCAAAAGTCCTGGGGGAGGGGGGGTAACCCTAGGTGGAAAGTCCTGGTGTCGCGAACCAGGTGAAAGACTGGACCAGCCGGGAAGCGGAAGTCCAGCAGAAAGTCCGGAAGCAATGAGCACCGAGCAAAAGTCCAGTCGATCTGGAGGATCGTACTAGCAACGGGTAAATCTCCTAAGTGGAGTAGGTGAGGACGCGTTCCCCGTAGAGGGAATAGTAGGCGTTGGGTCGACCTAGGTTTTCCGGTAGGAAATCCGAAGTCAGACCCGGACAGTCAAGAGACTGTCATCATATTCTCATATCTATATTGTTGTTTTGTGCTAACTTTATTTTGCAGAGTATGTGTTTGGGACTAACACTTTTTGCAGGACCAAAGGAGCACAATTTAGCCTCAGATGAATAGTGTCCGAGGCGCCTCCATGGAGCTTGGAGGCGCCTCGGGTGCAAGGATGAGCTGGCTGTGCACTGGAGCTGGAGGCGCCTCCAGGGGTGTTAGAGGTGCCTTGGACTGCTGCTTGGAGGCGCCTTTGAGGGATCTAAAGGCGCCTTAAGCAGGATAAGTTGTGACCAGTTCTTCGCTCATCTGCGCGGCTGACTCGCTGAGTCTGAGGCGCCTCGGAGTGGTTTCAAGGTGCCTCCAGCATGCTTTAAAAGCAGGTCTCGTGCAGCTTATTGATAGATCATCAACCAAGCGATTCCTTTACGACAAGCTGCCAACAACGCGATCCCGAAGTGCTGTGACAACCTCCCGACAACCCGAAGCTCCATTTCTTCATCTATTGCTGTCGGTATAAGATTATTGTTTTAGTATTGAGATGTAATTGTTATACTTGTAAATCTTAACGATTCTATAGTTGTTGCCCACCGAAAGCGGTCAACGACCGCGTGCCTTCGAGTAGGAGTCGAACTAGACTCCGAACGAAGTAAATACCTTGCGTCTTTCTGTGTGCTTTTAATTTCCGCTGTGTTTATTACTCTGTTAACTCTTCGAACGTTTTACGATTTCGAAACAAACAAAATAGCCGCGAGCGCTATTCACCCCCCTTTAGCACTTCTCGATCAAACATTAATTTATCTAATTCTTCTAAGGGACAAGACTTAGCTAGAATTACCTTTAAAATTTTATTTTCACTTTCTAATTTGCAGCAATCTTTTGTTAAAATTTTAACGAACTTAAACATTTTATCGGGAGGAAGAGATCGTACCTGACTTACCTTGTCGATCTCGTTGTCCGTTTCTCCCCCTAAGCTGCTACTTTCTTCCGACGTGTCTCCCCCTTCATCGATGCTCTCGATGCTCATTTCGGAAGAGCTGGAATCGTAGTCGTCGTCTTGATGACTCCCCATCAGTGCAAGTCCGAAGAATGCTTCGACTTCCGATTCGGACGACGTATCATCCCACGTTGCCTTCAGGGTCTTTCGTTTCTGGATAGGCTTCTTACCCTTCTCCTTGTCTTTGTTCTTCAGCTTGGGGCAGTTGTCCTTGACGTGCCCTTCTTCGTCGCAGTGGTAGCAGCGGATCGTCCTTTTCTTCTTCCCCTACGGATGGTTAGTAGATCTAGATTTACAAAGTTTCTTGAATCTTCTTACCATCATTACCATTTCCTCGTCGTCGAGAGAAGATTCCGACTCAGGTTCGTTTCTCGAAGCTTTGAGGGCGACGTTGTTCTTGGCCTCCTTCATTCCTGCACATCTTGACTCATGCACTTCAAATGTTGAAAAAAATTCTTCTAATGAAATTTTTTCTAAGTCCTTCGAAATGTAAAAAGCATCTACTAGTGATGCCCATTTTGAATTTCTCGGAAATGAATTTAACGCGTACCTGAGAGAATCTCGGTTACTTACCTTTTCTTCGAGATTCGTGAGTCCGGTGATGATTTCTTTTATTCTGGAGTACAGATGTGTGACTGCCTCGTCTTCCCCAAGTCGCAAGCTGGTGAGCTGATTGCGAAGCAGATCTTGTCTAGCGAGCTTGGCTTCGGACGTTCCTTCGTGCAGCTCAAGGAACTTCTCCCAAAGCTCCTTTGCCGAGTTGTAGGTGCCGACACGGTTGAGTTCTTGTGGCGGAAGTACACTTAGTAGATGGAATTATGCTTTCTTGTTTGCCACGTACTCGGCTTGCTCTTTCTTTGTCCATTGATTTTTCGCTTTGCCCTCGGGAGCTTCAAAACCGAGTTCCATTGTTAGTAATAAATCGAAATCGGTACCAAGAAATACCTCCATGTGCATTTTCCAACTTGCAAAGTCCCCCTCGAATTTTGGTGGGTGGATGTTAGATCCGACCATCTCGTTGCTTCGTTCGGCGGTTAGTTCTCCTGAAGCGCCTCGGCTTTGATACCACTTGTAGGACTGTTGGGCCGGCTAGAAGGGGAGGGGTTGAATAGTCCTAAAAAAAATAAACAAAGACCCTTCTCGAACTTTCAACAGAACACTTGCATCAAATAAAGTAAACAGAAAGCAGAAAGTAAAAGGCTCACAGAGAGTTGACTTGGTTACAACCGGGGAGGTTGTTAATCCAAGGAGGATGTCGTATTATTATCTCCTTCTGGTGGAGAAGCCTTTTTACAGCAGTGAAGTGCACAACTAGAGAAGCTAAACTAGAGAGAGCGTACAAGTGTTGTTACAATGAGTTGTTCTGAATTGATGAAAAGCATATGGACCAAGGCTATATTTATAGCTTTGGTCGGGTGCCTGGAAGGGTTCCGGGCGCCTTTGGGGGGATAAAACTTTATCCCCAAACATTCAGATCGCGTAAATCGTGATCCTGGTCAAAATCAGGGTCCGGGCGCCCGGAAGGGCTTCGGGCGCCCGTTGCCTAAAGTCAACAGGTGTTGACTTTTTCGTTCGGGACCTCTTCTCTGGTTCAGTCCCGCCTTGGTCCGGTTCTTCTCCTCCGGATCCGCTCGCTTGGGTGATCTCTGCCATCCGGAAAAGGGCTCACTCAAACCCAACTTCTGGTCTTCTCGAGCGGGCTTCCCTCCGGCTTCTCGTCCCTCGGAATCGCCGCGTGTTTCCTTCTCGTCCGCTGGTGTATTCATCCGCAGTCTTCGTCCCTCGGATGCACCGCGTGCCGTCCTTCTCGCTAGCTGCGTCTCTTGCTCCCCGAGCAATCTTCCGCTCCAGCTTTCGTCCCTCGGAACCACTGCGCGCTTCCTTCTCATCCGCCGATGTACTCTTCCGCAGCGCCTCGTCCCTCGAATGCATCGCGTACCGTCCTTCTCGCTGGCTGCGTCTTCCACTCGACTACCTGTGCTCCTAAGCTCCTGCACACTTAGACACTAGGTTAGAAACACACATGACCTAACTTAACTTGTTGATCACACCAAAACAACCTTGGGGTTCCAACACTATACACCACTCCAGCTATCACTACTCTCGAGCGGTCGAGGGGATAGTTGCATAGTAGCTAACTAGCTATGTCTGCGACGGGGGTCCCTGCTGCTCGTAACTCCAGCTATCACTACCTATGAGTAAGTGTGTTGGGGCACGATAGGACAAGTGGCACACTCCAGCTACCACTACCCATGAGTGGTCGAGTATACGCCCCTGGCCAATGACCCTCTCAACCATAAGGGAGACTGTTGGCGCTGGGAATTCCATTTTATGTAAATCCCCTGTACAAAAATTTGTATGAGCACAGAACCTTTCCTAGCAACCCACATGCTCGATCAGACATGTGTTTGATCAATCAAGCAAGTTCTTGATTGATCAAAGTGTACCTTGATCAAAGCACAAGATCACTTGCCTCTTGTGTTGGTGTTCAGGATCCATACAAAGAAAAACAAACTAATTGCGCTGCGGAATAAGAATTAGTTGTACCTTTCCTCGTATGCTAAGACCTCTTGATTTTCTATTGTATTCCTCTCCTCCTCTTGGACGTCGTGTGAGCGACGATCTACCAAGACAAAACCACCCGACTCTTGTAACGACCACCCTTCTTACTACTCTCTAAGGGTGACCGTTACTTATCTACTAACTCTACTTAACCGGTTTATTAAAAATCACATGGAAAACCCTACCGAAAAATTTTGGCAGAGTCTCCCCTGTACCGGTGACCATTTTCCATAATACAAGCATAATATACTCAGCCACAGGCGGCTGGAAATATATCTCAATCAACCACGCAGTTTAATAAGAAATGAAAACTAACCACAACCACGCAGTTTAATAATTCAAATCATGCAGATAATGAAAAACCGAAAACATACTTCTTACTACATAATTTTCTTATCAACTTAATAAGAAATTAAACTAAACAAATTCTTAAACTAAATGAGTTCTTTAGCTAAGTCCCGAGGACCTCCATAGTCCACACATCACACACTCCTCTTGCATCTCCTTGTCGCCTTCCTTCACTGTATCTTTTCTTTCCCTTTATCTGCAGTAGGAGGAAATGCAGTCTATAAGCATAAAGCTTAGTGAGCACTATCTACTCACAAAAACTCGATATGCATGTATATAAATAAGAACATGCTAAATCTGAATGCTAACATATAAGACTACTCATGCTCATATATAGCAAAGGAAATCATGCTAACTGAAATACTAAACATGTATAGTTTATCATGCTCATAAACTAATAAAAGAAGCATACTAAACATGTAAAACTACTGAACATGTAAAACTACTAAACATGTAAAGCTAAACATGCTCATAAGAATAAAACTATAACAGCATGCTGAAAGCAAATAAAACTAAACATGCTGAATAATCTAATAGCAAGAAACAAATAAAACTACTACTGAATGCTTCAAACAACAAGTAACTAAACTTTCTAATTCTAAACATATTTGAAGCTTGTTTCATTTGTTTCAAAACTTATACTTTAATACTTCAAAATAATAATAAACTTCTTTTGGGCCCGGCATTGTACCACTTAGCGCGCATTCTTAATAAGAATCGAGGTAGCTAATCCCGAAACTACTAAGATACTTCTAGGCCTTATGCCTAGGGGCATCTTGGAGCCCATCCCTTGGACCTTGTGTCCGGTACATGCCCTTTAAAAGTAAAATACTTTCTTTTTAACTATAACTTCTTTATACTTGCCCTTACTTGACATTTAAGCAAACACCTTGTGTGCGCTTTTGATATTCAATATTCTGGAATTGAAATCAAGTCTAGACCTTAGTCTTTCTTGCTTATAGTTCTTAAAGACAGAAGCTCATGTTCATGTAATAACAAAGAAACTAATAATTGCATGCTCAAGATATTCTAATAGCAAAAGAGACTAAAAAGTATCACCGTGCACATCTAATGGCAAAGGGAAATAAATCATCTTAAAGCTGCTGTGAAAGTAAAGCTAAGCATGCAATTTAAGAAATGCTTAGAAATGCTATAGAAGATCAAACTGTGAAATATCCCAACTAAGCAAGTAGTAATGAGGACTTAAGCATGCTGTGAAAGTAAAACAAATTCATCTACCAGGCATGCAATGGAATCTAGAAAATCTGCTCATGTATATCTAATAATAAAGCACTAAAATTTGCATACTATGAGCATATCATCTGAATAATCTAGGGTATTTCCTGGAATACAAATTTTCAACTAAGCACATGGTTATGATTAAAACCTGGAAACAATTCTGTTCTCTGCTTGACAAGCTAGTAAGGAAATCCAAGCAAACTGAAATGCTAAATATAAGGGCTGTTCATGTTCATTAAAACAACAAGAAGAAATCAAAACTAAGTTGCTGTCCAAGATCTAAACAGTAGGCTTAGGACGAGGGCTATTCATGCACGACAGTAACTAAAAGGTACTGGAACTGCACACTTTGGCTTGAGGTAATTGGCTATGACTGTTATCAGCCCTATACAAAATTGCTCTTGCTTGTAAATATGATGTTAAAGGAAAAAAATTTGTTCTAAACTCTAAACATGCTTCAACAGATTAGCAACAGAGCAAGCAAAATCTTAAATCTATTCCAAGATCCCTAACATCATGTTTCTCTACAACCAAAAATCCGAAAACCATGAAAACAAATCGAAGTTCGGAACCACTGAATCTAGGGCTGTTCCTGCTCAGCGAGAAAACAAAGAAGAAAAGCGAAATCGCGGAACAACCCCTACTGCAGGTGAGAAGCAACTCACCCTTGTTCTTTAACTTACAACCGAGAAGATGGCTGCTAGGGTTTCGGATAGGTGAAGGTCTCGGCGTCTCCTTCGGATCCGCGTGCTCTCCATGACAAGAGGATCATGGTTGGGTGAAGACCGGCCGGAAAGAGCCCTTTTTCCAGCGCCAGAGTCGAAGCCCTAACACGGCTCTGTTTCGCCCGAGCAGAAGAGGCGCGCGGCGTCGCGTGAGGAGAAGAGGAGAGGGAATCGCGAAGTTAGGTCACGGGAAAAAGGAAATATAAACTTATCCCTTAAGTTATTCTCGGTTCCAACTATAACTTAAATATTTTTCTCTCCCTCTTAGGTTAACACAGCCCGCAAGCACAGCCGGTCAAATGAGTTTTGCTTGAAGTCACAGGTTGCAGGTTCAAAACTCGCTGCAACCCCTTTTTTTTCCGAATATTCTCTATTACTAACTTCTACCTTATATATATTTTATTCCATATATAATAAACAAAACATTTGCAGACCAGTTGGCTGCCTGGGTTCGACTGAGGTTCGGCTCGGGTCGAGGTCGCGGGTTCAAAACCTGGCTTCAACATATTCCTTTTCTCCTTTTTTTTTTAAAACTTCTTCCTCTTGGTAAAAATACCAAACGAACTCCAAAAATTACATAAAAATACTCTAAAAATTTCTAAAAATCTCTACAATATTTTAAAATAATTTCTAAATATATTTATGGACATTTGGAACTCGAAATAAGAAAAATTTGGGTCGTTACAATCCCCCATACCTTATAAAAAGTTTGTCCTCGAACTTAGAATAGCTCTGGATACTTCTGTCTCATATTTGTCTGACCATTCAAACTTCTTGTTCTTTCTAGTCAGGGTTATAAGTGGAGAGGCTATTCTGGAAAAGTCTTCCACAAATTTCCTGTAGTACCCAGCTAAACCAAGGAAGCTTCTGATCTCCTTAGCATTCTTGGGTCTCTTCCACTTGATGACCGCTTCTACTTTGGCTGGATCCACTTGAATGCCTTCTCTAGAAATGATGTGACCTAAAAACGCTACCTGCTCTAACCAGAATTCGCACTTTGAGAATTTAGAATAGAGCTGCTTTTGTTGAACGGTCTGCAGAACTATTCTCAAGTGCGTATCATGCTCCTCTGGGATCCTTGAATAGATTAGAATGTCGTCGATGAACACAATGACAAATTTGTCAAGGTATTCTCTGAACACTCTGTTCATCAGGTCCATGAAAACTGCAGGTGCATTAGTCACACTAAAAGGCATGACTACAAACTTGTAGTGTCCGTATCTGGTTCTGAAAGCTGTTCTGGGTATGTCTCTTTCTTTCACTTCCAACTAATGATACCCAGAGCACAGGTCTATTTTAGAGAACACTATTGTCCTTTTTAGCTGATCATATAGATCATCTATTCTGAAATGCGGGTACATGTCCCTAACTGCTACTTTGCCTAGCGCTCTAAAATCTATGCACATTAGCATGGATCCATCTTTCTTCTTAACGAACAACTCTAGAGTTTCCCGGGGTGAATGACTAGGGCGGATGAAACCCTTGTCAAGTAACTCCTGAAATTGTTCTTATAACTCTTTTAGCTCTGCTAGAGAAATTTGGTACAGGGCTTTTGAAATTGGCTCCACTTCTCTGTTGGGAGGTAGTCCAGGTAGCCCTTCTGGAAATACTTCTGGATACTCACAGACTATCCGAACATCTTCCTGCTTGGGTCTTTCTTGTTATCTTTGTCCTTCCAGTTCTGATTACTTGATTGGGTTCTCTGTTTCCCCCCTGTCTTGTCTTCTATCTTAACTAGCTTGTGTTGCGTTTGTTGTGCCTTGTTGCTGTTCAGATAGTGCTCACCAATGCCCTGCTGACCAGCTCTTCACCAATCTATGGTCGGTGAGTTTCACTACTCACATTAGGTGTTATTTCTGGTCTCAGCATTAGGAGCATCAGTCTGACTCGTTCTTTCACTGTACTTACTAACTCTAGGCAAAGGTGAGCTAGCCTGTTAAATCTTTTAACCGCTTCTTCTACTGGTAGGTCACCTGGTCTAAATTCTATAAACTGCTCATAATGTTTATTGGTGATCCGTTGGCGGAAGAACTCTTAGTACAACTCTATCTCAAAGTCAACCCAGCTCATCTGGTTGACTGCTCTCTTACTCTTAACTCGCTCCCACTACATACAAGCATCTCCAGATAGGCAGAAAGAGGCACACTTAATGGTATCAACCTTCTCGACTTCTAGTCAGTCAAGAAGCTCCATTGTGCTCTCAAATGTCTTGAACCAAGCCTGGGCATACCAGGGATCAATCGTGCCTGAGAATCTTTCTGGTTTCAGCTTCAGTCACTGGATGAGGTATGCTTATTGTCTTCTAGATGCTGTGGCGACTTCCAGGGCAGCTGATGGGACTTCAGTCACCACTGGGGTCTCCACATTAATGGTTGGGGGAGTGGGAGGAGCTGGCTTCTGATTGGCCATTAGATTGGCAATCACTTGCTGCTGCTCGCTACTTGTCTCTGAAGTTGAGCAACAACTTCAGAGAGAATAGGCCCAGGGGTTCTGGGCTCTTCGTTCTCCTAAACTTGGTCCTCAGTATGAACGGTACGGGGACGTCCTCTTCTTAACATCTAATTATGCAGAGGAAAAGTCTTGATAGCTTCTCTAATCCTTCTAATCATACTTATATATATGAATAGAGAAAAGGGAAACAAAATCTTCTATCTTACTTAAGCATTCAAAAACAAATATTCTATACTGCAATTACTAATAAGGAAAGCAGAATAAAGAAAGAATTTAAATACTTTCTTACTTGGAGATGGCAAGGATGATGCTGATGTGTGTGTGATGCTAGAGAATGGGAACTGCTCTGATACCAACTGTAACGACCACCCTTCTTACTACTCTCTAAGGGTGACCGTTACTTATCTACTAACTCTACTTAACCGGTTTATTAAAAATCACATGGAAAACCCTACCGAAAAATTTTGGCAGAGTCTCCCCTGTACTGGTGACCATTTTCCATAATACAAGTATAATATACTCAGCCACAGGCGGCTGGAAATATATCTCAATCAACCACGCAGTTTAATAAGAAATGAAAACTAACCACAACCACGCAGTTTAATAATTCAAATCATGCAGATAATGAAAAACCGAAAACATACTTCTTACTACATAATTTTCTTATCAACTTAATAAGAAATTAAACTAAACAAATTCTTAAACTAAATGAGTTCTTTAGCTAAGTCCCAAGGACCTCCATAGTCCACACATCACACACTCCTCTTGCATCTCCTTGTCGCCTTCCTTCACTGTATCTTTTCTTTCCCTTTATCTGCAGTAGGAGGAAATGCAGTCTATAAGCATAAAGCTTAGTGAGCGCTATCTACTCACAAAAACTCGATATGCATATATATAAATAAGAACATGCTAAATCTGAATGCTAACATATAAAACTACTCATGCTCATATATAGCAAAGGAAATCATGCTAACTGAAATACTAAACATGTATAGTTTATCATGCTCATAAACTAATAAAAGAAGCATACTAAACATGTAAAACTACTGAACATGTAAAACTACTAAACATGTAAAGCTAAACATGCTCATAAGAATAAAACTATAACAGCATGCTGAAAGCAAATAAAACTAAACATGCTGAATAATCTAATAGCAAGAAACAAATAAAACTACTACTGCATGCTTCAAATAACAAGAAACTAAACTTTCTAATTCTAAACATATTTGAAGCTTGTTTCATTTGTTTCAAAACTTATACTTTAATACTTCAAAATAATAATAAACTTCTTTTGGGCCCGGCATTGTACCACTTAACACGCATTCTTAATAAGAATCGAGGTAGCTAATCCCGAAACTACTAAGATACTTCTAGGCCTTGTGCCTAGGGGAATCTTGGAGCCCATCCCTTGGACCTTGTGTCCGGTACATGCCCTTTAAAAGTAAAATACTTTCTTTTTAACTATAACTTCTTTATACTTGCCCTTACTTGGCATTTAAGCAAACACCTTGTGTGCGCTTTTGATATTCAATATTCTGGAATTGAAATCAAGTCTAGACCTTAGTCTTTCTTGCTTATAGTTCTTAAAGACAGAAGCTCATGTTCATGTAATAACAAAGAAACTAATAATTGCATGCTCAAGATATTCTAATAGCAAAAGAGACTAAAAAGTATCATCGTGCACATCTAATGGCAAAGGGAAATAAATCATCTTAAACCTGCTGTGAAAGTAAAGCTAAGCATGTAATTTAAGAAATGCTTAGAAATGCTATAGAAGATCAAACTGTGAAATATCCCAACTAAGCAAGTAGTAATGAGGACTTAAGCATGCTGTGAAAGTAAAACAAATTCATCTACCAGACATGCAATGGAATCTAGAAAATCTGCTCATGTATATCTAATAATAAAGCACTAAAATTTGCATACTATGAGCATATCATCTGAATAATCTAGGGTATTTCCTGGAATACAAATTTTCAACTAAGCACATGGTTATGATTAAAACCTGGAAACAATTCTGTTCTCTGCTTGACAAGCTAGTAAGGAAATCCAAGCAAACTGAAATGCTAAATATAAGGGCTGTTCATGTTCATTAAAACAACAAGAAGAAATCAAAACTAAGTTGCTGTCCAAGATCTAAACAGTAGGCTTAGGATGAGGGCTATTCATGCACGACAGTAACTAAAAGGTACTGGAACTGCACACTTTGGCTTGAGGTAATTGGCTATGACTGTTATCAGCCCTATACAAAATTGCTCTTGCTTGCAAATATGATGTTAAGGGAAAAAAAATTGTTCTAAACTCTAAACATGCTTCAACAGATTAGCAACAGAGCAAGAAAAATCTTAAATCTATTCCAAGATCCCTAACATCATGTTTCTCTACAACCAAAAATCCGAAAACCATGAAAACAAATCGAAGTTCGGAACCACTGAATCTAGGGCTGTTCCTGCTCAGCGAGAAAACAAAGAAGAAAAGAGAAATCGCGGAACAACTCCTACTGCAGGTGAGAAGCAACTCACCCTTGTTCTTTAACTTACAACCGAGAAGATGGCTGCTAGGGTTTCGGATAGGTGAAGGTCTCGGCGTCTCCTTCGGATCCGCGTGCTCTCCACGACAAGAGGATCACGGTTGGGTGAAGATCGGCCGGAAAGAGCCCTTTTTCCGGCGCCGGAGTCGAAGCCCTAACACGGCTCTGTTTCGCTCGAGCAGAAGAGGCGCGCGGCATCGCGTAAGGAGACGAGGAGAGGGAATCGCGAAGTTAGGTCACAGGAAAAAGGAAATATAAACTTATCCCTTAAGTTATTCTCGGTTCCAACTATAACTTAAATATTTTTCTCTCCCTCTTAGGTTAACACAGCCCGCATGCGCAGCCGGTCAAATGGGTTTTGCTTGAAGTCACAGGTTGCAGGTTCAAAACTCGCTGCAACCCCTTTTTTTTTCTGAATATTCTCTATTACTAACTTCTACCTTATATATATTTTATTCCATATATAATTAACAAAACATTTGCAGACCAGTTGGCTGGCTGGGTTCGGCTGAGGTTCGGCTCAGGTCGAGGTCGTGGGTTCAAAACCTGGCTTCAACATATTCCTTTTCTCCTTTTTTTTAAAACTTATTCCTCTTGGTAAAAATACCAAACGAACTCCAAAAATTACATAAAAATACTCTAAAAATTTCTAAAAATCTCTAGAATATTTTAAAAGCATTTCCAAATATTTTTATGGACATTTGGAACTCGAAAAAGGAAAAATTTGGGTCGTTACAACTCTTTCTTCTTGTTTCTAACCTTTCGATCACCAAGAGATGCTAGAATAGGATGCCTCATTCTCTTCTTCTTCTCCTCCAAACAACCCACCACAAAGAAAACTCTTCTCCAAAGGGGCGCCAACCCTAATGAAGAGGAAGGGAAAGATGCCGCCGGCCCTAGGGAAAGAAGCAAGGGTAAAATAAGAGAGGAGGGGCCCTGACCATAAGAGAATAGAAGAGGATTCTTAGTTTAGTTTTTGGGCACCACCCTCTCTTCTTTTATAATCTTCGTTGGCGGCTAAAAAGAAAATATTTTAATAAAATTCTATTTTAAATAAAATCTCCCTTTTATTCCTATTGTGGCCGACCCCTTGCTTGGGTACCAAGCAAGGCTTGACCGGCCATTATCTTTGTCACCAAGCAAGGCTTGGCCGGCCCTATGCTTGGGCAACAAGCAAGGCTTGGCCAACCCCTTGCTTGGGTAAGAAGCAGGGCTTGGGTGGATGTGAGGCTTTATATATATAGAGGCTACAACAGGGACCGAGAGGAGGAATTGGTTTTGACCTCTTGATGGACTTGAGCTTCCTATGTTCGACCAAAATGCCCAACCCAAGTTTATTAATAATAACTCATACCACTAAAGGGTCATTATTGAACTATCGCACTAATCCTATATTACAATATGGACTCCTACTTATCATGAGTGTGTTAATCTCCCTGTGTTTAAGATATCATATGTCCGTTATTTAAATGAGTTACTAACAACTCATTTAATTAACATCTGACTCCAAGAGTAGTACCACTCAACTTTATTATCATGTCGGACTAAGTCCACCTGCAGGGTTTACATGATAATCCTTATGAGCTCCTCAAGGGGACATCATCAACCTAAATAAATAGGGCATAGTTTCCTTTTATAATCAACAACACACCATATAAATGGTACTATCTCCCAACTTATCGGGCCTATTGATTTAACGAATAAATCTCACCCATTGATAAGTTAAAGAAATAAATACTAAGTATACATGTTTATTATTATATCGGGATTAAGAGTACGCACATAATAGAGGTTTTGTTCTTTTATGCAGTCAGTATAAATCGAACAACCTCAAATGGTCCTGCTCAATACACACATAGTGTACTAGTGTAATTTTATAGCCAAGATAAACTAAAACCAAATTACACTACAACCGTTCCAATGCTTTGTCTCTGTCCATCTTGGTCATGAGTTACAATTTATAATTTATAAGGAATCGATAATGTGATCTTCTGTGTGACACCACACACCATTTTATCTACAATATAAATTAAATGGACAACTGCATATATATAAATATAAAATGCAAACGTTTGAACAATGTGATTCTCATTTCAAAATATCTCAAAAATAGATGTTCATAATCCGGATAGACTGTACACCACTCCAGCCACCACTACTCTCGAACGGGCGAGGGGATAGTTGTAGAGTAGCTAACTAGCTACGTTTGCGATAGGGGTCCCAGCTTCTCGCAACTCCAGTTATCACTACCCATGAGTAAGCGAGTGGGAGCACGATAGGAAAAGCAGTACGCTCCGACTACCACTACCCATGAGTGGCCGAGCGTGCGACCCTGGCCAATGACCCTCACAACCACAAGGGAGACATGGTCGTCGGCATGCATGTAATGACATGATGCGTAAAATGCAACAGTCATCATCATCATATATAAGTTAACAGAAAATATGTATGCTACATGAAGCCAGCATGCTCAGTAAGGTGTGTAAATAACAACATTCAAGCAAGTAAGCATGGTATCTAGTATCCATATATCCAATATCTAATATCTAGTATCTGGTATATGGTATCTGCTAAATATCATAGATAGTAACGAGAAACTGTATAGATATAGAAATGAGTTTCTCAAAGATTGAGTGTATAAGTATCAAGCACAGGAAAAACACGAGTGGAGTCAAGATAAATACAGGAACTATCCGAAAATAAAGCTCATGTACTAAGATCAATGTACTAAAGAGATAAAGCAAGAAGTACCTGCCTTGATGTTAGTTAGAGCCCTAGAGCCAATCATGTGATGATTGTTGTATGGACTTGATGTATCATATTCCTATATGTTTATAAAGGCATTTCTTTATGGTTATTATACTTACTTGTATTGGTGCCAAATAACTAAGTATAATATCATCCTTGAGTAAAAGGTTCTTATCTATATCAATCGATTGGTTGAATCGATAGTGAGATAATATAGAGAACACTACTCTTAATCATTCCTAGTCAAGTATTAACATTCAGGGACAATGTTAATGCGTTGAGACTAGTATGTAGGTCAACTCGATGACTTGATCTCACAAGTCATGGATATAGAGATATCAAGTTGACACATGGGTATGCATTGGAGAATGTATACTGAATGACCCGCCATGAGAAAGTATCATGGATCATTATATGAGTGTCATATACTTTCTCATGTGACTATTAGTATAACTATTAGTCCTTGGACCTAAATTCACCATAGTTCCCTACATAAGGAGTTGCATACTTTGGCTTCGTCAAACATCACCCGTAACTTGGTGGACTATAAAGGTGATTACTGGGTATGTATCAAATTATGTGGAGGGATGTGAGTGATGTAGATTGGATCTATCCCTCCTATATGATGGGAGAGACATCATGATTCTTGATAGAGTGAGAACACTAAGTGCATGACCATGCCTAAGTGAGTCAATATGAGATATTGACCTCATTTGATTAGAGTGAGTCTACTTGGAGTTCAAGATATAGATTGATTAGAGGATGACACGGTCTATGGCTCAATTGATCAATCTAGATGTTAAGGATAGAAGGACATTGTCATATATTGTGAGAGTCACAATTAGTAGTCACAAGGTGATGTTGGATCTCAACATTCTTGTAACTTGGGTAGTAAAGATGTGTTGCTAGATACCGCTCATTACTTATATTTCTAAATGGGTTTAGGAACATTGCCAACATTACAAGAACCTATAGGGTCACACACAAAGGGCAATTAGATGGAGATTAGGTTCATTTGATGAACCTAGAGGATTAGGTTCATGTGATGAACCAAATTAGATTAAGAGTAATCCAAATTAAACTAATTGAGTTGGACTCAATTTGATTCATGTGTCCAATGAGTCTAATTTAGATTATGATTCATTGAGTCAATTTAATTCAATGAATAGAGATTCATTAAATCAAAATTGACTTGAATCAAAGGTTGGATTTGTTCAACCATGGGAGATAAGAGGTCAAGTTTGACTTGACTTGAGAGGGAAGATTAAGGGTCAAGTTTGACTTGACCATTTGCCACCTCATTTGTGACATGGCATGGGGTCGGCCAATGATGGTGTTCCACATCATCAAAGCTAGCTCAAGTGTGTGCCACCTCATGAGGAAAACTAAGAGCCATGACTCTTGGTCTTCCATGAGTGGCCGACCACTTAAAGAGGAGAGGAGTTACAAGTGTGTGAATAAAATTTTTTGGTGTGCTCATTCAAGTGATCTTCCTCCTCCTCTCTTCTTCCCTCTCCCTCTCATCCTTGCCGTGACTTCTAAGGGTGCTAGCACACTCTTAGTTTGTTCTCTCCATCTCTTGTTCATGTGGATACTTCTAGAGGTGTGTTCGCTTGAACACACTTGAGATCTGAAGAACCTTGGACGAGCGGGATTTGCGAAGGGATTCGCTTCAAAGGTATATCCCTTGACATGTAGATCTAAAGTAGATCTAGAGTAGAAAAACTAAGTACATGAAAATTTTTATCTTCGCATGGATCCAATGGCTAAGAACTTCAGGGTTTCCGCAACGCAAAAAGAGGTTTTTGCGGATCGAAAGTTCTAACAGTGGTATCAGAGCCACGTGCGAAGCATGTACTTATTTTTATTTTAATTTTTATGAAAAATTACAGATCTATAAGTTTCTGTAAGTTTATGATTTTTATGGTTTTTATGAGTATTTTTATCTTAGAGGCGAAGAAACGAGTGCTAGGACACTTGTAGGCTTCGACTACTGAGAAAATTTTTCCAAAACGGCAAGTTCTCACCCAAATTGTTTTGGGACAGTGGCTTAAGGCGCTGTTAGATCGTAGTAGGACACTCGTGATACTCATTTCTTGAGAAGGGGCGCTGCCCCTAACCCCGCAAGGGGCATTGTCCCGCGATTGCGCCCGAAAATCGTTAAACGGGACCACCGGGAAATTGTAACTCATAAAATTATAAAAATAGTAGTAAAATTACAAAAAATTATGTAAAATACATAATTTAGAATTATGTATGAATTTGTGATGGTCATGTCTCAAAAACCCAATTTGATTGGACAAAGTGTGTTGTAATTCATAATATGGCCTGCGTGCCATTTTTGTGTGTTGTGCGTGTTGTATTTGTTATATGCGACCTGCGCGTCGTACCTCTCCTTTTATATTCCTTGTAACGACCCAGCCCTCTTGGCCCATTTGGCGGCCCATTTGGCGACCTCTCATGTCGTCGACCGTCGACCCTTATGTCGTCGACCCATTTGGCGACCTCTAATGTCGTCGACCGACGACCCTTTGGCTGTGTCGTTACTCACTAGGACTTTCCACCCCTGGTCAGTGGATTTTTGCCTCCCCCAGGATTCGAACTCTAAACCTCCAGACTTAAGTATTAGAGTTTATGAATCTTGGTAACTAAGTGAGATGAGCCTGGAGGTTTAGAGTTCGAATCCCAGGGGAGGCAAAAATCCACTGCCAGGGGTGGAAAGTCCTAGTGAGTAACGGCACGGCCAAGGGTCATCGGTCGACGACATAAGGGCCGACGGTCGACGACCCGAGGGTCGCCAAATGGGCTGCCAAATGGGTCAAGAGGGCCGGGTCGTTACAATAAAAAGGCGCCTTTTATTGTAACGACCCGACCCTCTTGGCCCATTTGGCAGCCCATTTGGTGAACTCTCATGTCGTCGACCGTCGACCCTTATGTCGTCGGCCCATTTGGCGACCTCTAATGTCGTCGACCTCCCCCAGGATTCAAACTCTAGACCTCCAGGCTTAAGTACTAGAGTTTATAAATCCTGGTAACCAAGTGAGATGATCTCACTTGGTTACCAGGATTCATAAACTCTAGTACTTAAGCCTGGAGGTCTAGAGTTCGAATCCTGGGGGAGGCAAAAATCCACTGGCCAAGGGTGGAAAGACTTAGTGAGTAACGGCACGGCCAAGGGTCGTCGGTCGACGACATTAGAGGTCGCCAAATGGGCCGCCAAATGGGCCAAGAGGGTCGGGTCGTTACATTCCTGTTGTAAAATAGTTTTAGACTCAAATGTAACTCGAGTTTCATATTTGTAATGTACAAAAATGGAGCGATGGAAGGTCCACTCGAGAAGGAACGACGAGGAGGGTGCGAGCAATACATAGCGGTCAAAGGGAGGAGCTTGAAGAAGATGTTGACCCTGGGTTGACCGTCCGATCTTCTCATTGGCTTGAGAAGATGGTAGTAGGGCCATGACCTAATCAAAATTTAATTATTCATTGCTTGTGTGAATGTGATGCATGTTAGTGTAGGATAATTAGTGCCTTGATGCGTATATGATACACATTAACGATTAGATTAGATCTTAATCAAATCAACTCGAAATGCCTACCAAGTTCTGATACCCATCACTACCTCAATCATTTGTTGTTGTTGAATCTGTCAAAGTAGAGCAACGCATATTATCTTGGTAGGGTGCAGAGGGACAATCTTGGTCTCGCTTATCAAAGCTTGGGAGAGTACAAACTTAATTAGATTGAGTATAACTAGTTAACTCAATTGGATTAGGCATAACTATAGGCATTTTTTTCAATGGTTGGAAGATAGGACAAAATCACATTTATATTAAATTTTGGGCGATTTAGCCAAAGCTAACTCAAGTTTTAATATAAGTGAGGATCTTGATCCTATAAACAAGAGTTGCATAGAGATGTAATTGGTAATTAGTTATCTACCGATCATACTAAGTCTTGGGTGATTTAACCAAAGCTAACTCAAGGCGTAGTATAATGTGGATCTTGTCCCATAAGAATTATAGCTAGTTGGAAGAATCTAGTAAGTGTGGTTTCACCACATCCATGACTTGATTTTACAAAAGGTTCTATAATTAAGTGGGAGCATTATTTAATTAAAGGCCTAATTAAATGCTATTTGGAATATGATATTTATTTTCAACATTATTTTTGTTGTAGATTGCCATGTTGACAAACACACACCTTCTCCCTGCGTTCTGTCCTTGACAAGGACAAGCTCAATGGAGCTAATTTCCTGTACTGGTACAGGAATCTGAGAATCGTTCTCACTCAAGAAAGAAAACTGTACGTCCTAGAGCAGCCCATTCCTGAGGCACCTCCTGCCACTGCCACGCGAGCTGACTGAGATGCTTATAAGAAGCATCAAGATGATGCATTAGATGTGTCATGCTTCATGCTCGTAACCATGAACTCTGAGCTTCAGAAGCAACATGAGTTGATGTCAGCTTATGATATGGTTAAACATCTTCGTCAACTATATCAAGAATAGCAAGGCACGAGAGATTCGAGATCTCCAAGGCACTGTTAAAGTGCAAGATGCAAGATGGGACTCCCGTAGGTCCATGCCCAAGACAAATAAGGAAAAACTTTTTACAAAAAATAAAATCATCCAAGAGTTTTTCCTTTTCCCTTTTAATTTTTCCTTTTATTTCCCCTTGATTGAATCAATCACCAATTTTAATTTTGTGATGATTTTAATAAATTTAATATGGCCGGCCACTTGCTTGGGCACCAAGCAAAGTGGTCGGCCACCTCATCAAGGGGAAATAGGAAATATATTTTTATAAAATTTTACAATAAAAACTCTTATAAAATTTTACAAACTCTCTTTCCTAAAGTAGGAGTTAAAAAAGGAAAGCTCTAAAAATTAAAGCCATGTTTTAAAATTTAAAACTTCTCTTACAAAATTTACTTTTTTAACATGATGATAGAAAATTTTAATTTTAAAACTTATCTTCGCCTTTTTATTCTTAAACCATGAGGATGGTTAAAAAAGGAAAGTTTTAAAACTTTTAAAACTCTCTATTAAAACATGTAGCCAAATTCAAATAAGAAAAGTTTTTAAAATTAAAATCTCTCTTTTAAAACTTATAGTTTTCTACAAAGAGAAGATTTTAAAAATTCAAAAACAACCCTCCTTGTTTGAATATTGTGGCCGACCCCTTCATACTTGGTCACCAAGCAAAGGGCTGACCCCTATAAAGAGGATGTGGCCGACGCTTGCTTGGTCACCAAGCATTGGACCGACCCACTTCTTGGACACCAAGAAGAGCCTTACATTTGGATGGACTTGAGGCTATAATGAGGCTACGACAAGGACCTAGAGGAGAAATTGGTTTTGGCCTTCCGATGAGCTTGAGTATCCTGTACTCGCCCCGAACACACAACTCAAGTTCATCGATAATAACTCATTCCACTAGAGAGTTATTACCGCACTACCGCACCAATCCCAAATTACATTATGGGCTCCTTCTTATCATGAGTGTGTTAGTCTCCCTGTGTTTAAGATTACGAATGTCCACTAATTAAGTAAGTTACTGACAACTCACTTAATTAATATCTAGCTCTAAGAGCAGTACCACTCAACTTCATTGTCATGTCGGACTAGGTCCACCTACAGGGTTTAACATGACAATCCTTATGAGCTCCTCATGAGGGCATTCTCAACCTAGATAACTAGGACACAGATTCCTTCTATAATCAACAACACACACTATAAGTAATATCATTTCCCAACTTATCGGGCATATTGATTTATCGAGCTAAACCTCACCCTTTGATAAGTCAAAGAAATAAATATTAAATACATGTACTTGTTATTATATTAGGATTAAGAGCACACACTTCCATAATAACTAAGGTATAGTTCTTTTACTAAGTCAATACAAAATGAACTTACCTAAATGGTCCTACTCAATACACTTAAAGTGTATCAGTGTAATTTATTAGTCAAGATAAACTAATACTTAATTACACTACGACTATTATGATGGTTTGTTCCTTTCCATCTTAGTCATGAGCAATTGTTTATAATTTATAGAGAACCGACAACATGATCTTCTGAGTGTGACACCACACTCCATGTTATCTACTATATAAATTAATTGAACAATTACATTTAACAAATAAATACAGATATTGACCAATGTGATTCTTTTTTTTCAAAAATAAATGTTTACAAAGGCTGGACTTTTAGTATACACTCCAACAATCTCCCACTTATACTAAAAGACTAAGCTGCCATATCTGTTGCCATACATCTAATTCCCATCCCCTCTATATGCCAATCGAAAGCTTTCGCCGAAAGGGCCTTAGTGAAAGGATATGCCAGGTTGTCTGCTGATGCAATCTTGGCGACGACAACTTCTCCTCGCTTGACGATGTCTCGTATCAGGTGGTACTTGCACTCTATATGTTTACTTGCTTTATGGGCTCGTGGTTCCTTCGAGTTTGCATCTGCACCGCTATTATCACAATAAATTGTGATGATCTTGGGCAAACCAGGAATCACATCTAAGTCCATTAGAAAGTTCCTTAGCCATACAACTTCTTTGGCTGCCTCAGAGGCTGCCACATACTCAGCTTCCATGGTTGAGTCCGAGACGTATTTCTGCTTAACACTCCTCCCTGCAATGGCTCCACCTCCTAGAGTAAACACATAGCCTGATGTAAACTTACTATTATTTCTATCTGATTGGAAGTCTGAATCCGTGTAACCCACAGGGAGCAAATCGTCTGCTTAGTAAACTATCATATAGTCTCTAGTCCTTCTCAGATACTTTAATATATGCTTTACCGCATTCCAATGTCCTTATCCAGGATTATTCTGATATCTGCTAACCATGCCTACGGTAAAACAGATATCAGGTCTCGTACACAACATTGCATACATAAGGCTTCCTACAGCCGAGGCATAAGGAACTGCCTTCATGTCCTCTATCTCCTTTGATGTCTTCGGAGACATCTCTTTAGATAAAGCTACTCCATGCCTAAAAGGTAAGAAACCTTTCTTGGAGTTTTGCATGCTAAAACGAGTAAGGATTGTATCTATATATAAAGCTTGGGATAGCCACAATATTCTTTTCTTGTGATCCCTTATAACTTTGATCCCAAGAATGTGTTCACATTCTCCTAAGTCCTTCATATCAAATTGTTTGGACAATCATACCCTTATGTCTGATAATACCTTGTCATTGTTGCCAATTAACAAAATATCATCTATGTATAGTACAAGAAATACCACCACGTTTTCGCTACACTTTTTGTATACACAAGACTCATCCGGACACTGAATAAATCCATATGACTGATTACTTCATTTAACTGGATGTTCCATGATCTTGAAGCTTGCTTCAGTCCATAAATGGACCAATTGAGCTTGCATACTAAATGCTCTTTGCCTTTTTCAATGAATCCCTCTAGTTGCTTCATATGGATGTTTTATTCAAGACTTTCATTAAGGAAAGCTGTCTTGACATCCATTTGCCAAATCTCATAATCCATATGAGCGGCAATGGATAAGAGTATCCAGATAGACTTAAGCATGGCTACCGGTGAAAAAGTCTCCTCATAATCGATTCACTCTTTCTGAGTATACCCTTTCGCAACAAGCCTTGCTTTGAAGGTTTCTACCTTCCCATCTATCCCTCTTTTCCTTTTGTAGATCCACTTGCATCCAATAGATTTTACACCATCAGGTGGTTCTATAAGCTCCCAGACCTTATTAGAATACATAGATTCTATTTCGGAATTCATTGCCTTTTGCCAAGATACTGCATCTATATCTTGGAGTGCTTCGTCATATGTTCGGGGATCATGTTCATATTTACCTGGGATCAAGTCTGAACACTCTCCCAAAAACATGAATCTCTCAGGTTGCCTCACTGTTAGAGTGTATACTAAAAGCCTAGCTTTTGGTATAAACATTTATCTAGAAATAAGAATCACATTGGTCAAATGTCTACATTTATGATAAATGTAGTTGTTCAATTAATTTATATTGTAGATAACATGGTGTGTGGTGTCACACACAGAGGATCATGTTATCAGTATCTTATAAATTATAAACAGTAGCTCACGACCATAATGGAAAGGAACAAACCATTGGAAGGTCGTAGTGTAATTAGGTATCAGTTTATCTTAACTGTATAATTACACTAGTACACTCAGAGTGTATTGAGTAGGACCATTTGAGGTCGTTTCTTTTATACTGACTTTATAAAGAAACAAAGACCTCGGTTATTATGGAAGTGTGTGCTCTTAATTCTAATATAATAACAAGCACATATATTTGATATTTATTTCTTTAATTTATCAATGGGTGAGATTTAGTTCGATAAATTAATAAGCCCGATAAGTTGGGAAATGGTATCACTTATAGTGTGTGTTGTTGATTATAAAAGGAAACTGTGTCCTAGAGATACTAGGTTGATAATGTCCTCAAGAGGAGCTCATAAGGATTGTCATGTTAAACCCTGCAGGTGGACTTAGTCCGACATGATAATAAGGTTGAGTGGTACTACTCTTGGACTAAGATATTAATTAAATGAGTTGTCAGTAACTCACTTAATTAGTGGACATTCGATATCTTAAACACAGGGAGACTAACACACTCATAATAAGAAGGAGCCCAAAAATGTAATTTGGGATTGGTGCGGTAGTTCAATAATAGTTCTCTAGTGGAATGAATTATTATTGATAAAATTAAGTTGTGTGTTCGGGGCGAACACGGGATGCTTAATTTTATCGGGAGACCAAAACCAATTCCTCCTCTCGGTCCCTATCGTAGCCTCTTAATTATAAAGTACTATACCCACCTATACCCATCTTCATACCCATGAGAAAGGGGCCGGCCAAGCTAGCTTGTGGTTCAAGCTAGGGCCGGCCAAGCCTTGGTTCATGGGTGGCCGGCCCTAGCTTGAACCCAAGCTTAGGTGGCCGGCCCCCATTAAATTAAAAGGAATTTTAATTTTAATTTTTATTATGTGGAAGAAATAATTTATTAAAGAGAATTTAAATTAAAATATCTCTCTTATAAAAGATCTACAAAAGATTAAAGAAAGAGATTAGATCTCTTTCCTTATTTGTACATTGGTGAAATATTTTATTTTCTCTCTAAAAATTATTCACATGTTGTAAAATTAAAATTATAGAAATTTCCTTTTATCAACCATGAAGAGATTTTTGAAGAGAAATTTTAATTTTAAAATTTCTGGAGATAAATTAGGAAGTTTTAATTTGTTGATTGAAATTCTCCTAATTATTCTCTTGATTGTGGCCGGCCAATACATGGATAAAAAGGAAGTTTTATTTAATACTTCAAATTAATTCATGTCAAGAAAAATTAAGGAAATTTTATTGTAATTAAATTTCCTAATTTGCCTAGGCCAAGGAATATAAAAGAAGGGGTGAGGGTGCCTTCAAGAGACACAACATCTATTATTTCTCTCCCTCTTTTGTTCCTTGGTGTGGCCGGCCATCCTCTCCCTCTCTTCCTCTTGTGGTGGCCGAACCTCTCTCTCCCCCTTGGAGCTCTTGTGGTGGCCGGATACTACTCGGAGAAGAAGAAGAAGAAGGAGAGAAAGCTAGCATCTCTTGGAGCTTGGTTAGTGTTTTGATTTTCTTCCTTGGTGAAGCTTTTCCTTTGTGGCCGAACCTAGCTAGGAGGAGAAGAAGGTGGTTGGTGGTTTCTCATCTCGGAAGATCGTTGCCCACACAACGTCCGAGGTTAGAAGAGGAATACGGTAGAAGATCAAGAGGTTTTTCTACAAGGTATAACTAGTAATTTTTCTTTCCGCATCATGCTAGTTATTTATGGAAATAATACCAAATACAAGAGGCTTACGTTCTAGAATTTCGAATATGTTTTTCGATATTGTGTTCTTTTGTTTTTTCTTTTCCTTGTGATTTGATTGTTCTCTTTGGTTAACCTAAAGTTATTTTAGGAAATTAAATATTAGCTTTCTATAAAAGGTTTTGTCTAGTCGGTGGTGGTTGCTCCCATATCCAAGAAGGTCATGTGCCTCGCCACGTCAGTACTGGGAACCGATTATGGAAATTAATATTTAATGGAATTAATAACTTAAGGTGACTTGGGTCGAACGTGTTAAGTTCCGCAGGAGATCCAAGTCAAAACCTAAAAGAACAAATAGATTAAGTTTTGGATCAAACGTGTTAAGTTCCGCAGGTGATCCAAAATTTAATTTAAAAGAACACATGGTAGCTAGGAAAAGGTTCAGACCTTTGTACAAAATTTTTGTACAGTGGAACCTCTAGGCTTTCCGAGTAGCAACCAACAATTGGTATCAGAGCTAGGGTTTTACCTCTGTGTATTTGGTATTAGTTTAATTATGCACATGTCATACATAATTTAGGCAGGATAATAGTAGGATGCGCTAACTTTGTGGATGCAGGATCCAACTATTATGGCTTATAGTTTTATGTGTGTGATTGGACCCTTGGACATGTCAAGGGCATTTATATGTGTGTGCATGATTGTATTATAAAATACAGCAGGAGTTGTATTTAGTTTTATTAGGATTTTATTTTTGATCTAGATACATGTACATTCCTTTTATGGAATATAGGATCAAAATTGTAAAATTCTATTTATGTCGCGGATCGAATCTTGCAAAGCGTGGAATCTTCTGAGGACCAGAGGCGCAGCGGAACAAGGAGCAAGATGGATGCGACAGCTAGACCCGGTGGCGGTGGCCAAATATGGCAGCAGCTTGGGATGACAACACACGGAGGACAACCATAGATAAAAGCCATAATAGTTGAAAATTAGATTATCTATTTATTGCTTTTATATTGTGCTGTGTGTGCATGTTAGTATACATGACTAGTAGGCTAGCATAGTTAAAATTCCTCGTTTATAAATAACTAAGTGGGAGAGGGATTTTTAAATAAATCCCATGGTCTCCATTACTGGTTTGTAAGTGATGCAAACAAGCTTGCGCGTTGACTCTGAGTGCCTTCCTCCATAACGGATGAGCTTGTTTGTGGATCACTAGAACAAACTTCCATGTTTGGATGACTATAGGAAGTTAATTAAGAGCGTGTGATCTTCCCCAACGAAAGGGGCATAATCTTATTAATGGACTTAGTGTCAAGTAATGGTATACACTTAGACACATCTAATAGTATCCTCCCCATCGGAGTCACTGTTATTATTTGTGTGACCAAATGAAACCAACTATTAATTTGTCATAAAACTAGGTTGACAAGATAATAAAATTAAAGGGTTAAAACCCCTCTTACAAATGATTGATTTTGTATACGTCCACACTAACGTGGCATACAAAATTAACGGTGTTTGAGATAATTTTATTTGTCATAAAGTTACGTTGACAAGATAGTTAATGGGTAAAACCCTCCTCTTACAAATGTTGATTTTGTATACGTCCACACTAACGTGGCATGTAAAATTCACGGTGTTTTGAGGTGTTGGTAAATTTAAATAGTATTGTTAGAGGAATCAATATTATTTTTAATTTAGAGTTTTGACCAAATATTTGATTAAAGATAGACCAACTATTAATTTTATTCGTCATAAAGTAAGGTTGACGAGATAATAAAATTAAATGATAAAATTTCCTCTTTGAATTTGTATACATCCACACTAACGTGGCATACAAAATTCATGGGGATTTTTAAGGAGTTGGTCTTAACCAAATATTTTTGTGATTCTTAGGATGATGGTCAATCCCTAGCTGATATACTTTAGATAGACTTAGTGGTCCCAATTATAATTGATTGGAAATAGGATTTGGACATTAAGGTAGACTGTCCTCTTAGAACTAAGAACAATATAGGTGTATTTTATTCATTAGTTGAAACATGTTTAGTGGTGTTATCTACCAGAACCTGGAGTGTAGATACAGATGCCATTAATCATGTCCGTAATTCATTACAGGGTTCCAGGACACCCGACAACTAAATGAAAATTAAAACACCGTCCACATGGGCGCTACTGTAAAAGTGGCAGCTGTTGCAGTGGGAGATGTTTATCTTTTGATAAAAATAAAACATGGATTTTTGAGTAATTTACTTTACGCACCAAGTTTAGAAAGAACTAGTTTTCAGTTTCTAAACTATTCAAAGAACATGATATTCTGCCTCTTTTAATAACAAAGTTGTTATTAAGAAAACGAGGGAAGTTATCTGTTCTGGTACGTTGGTTGGCAATTTATAAATCCAATAACTCTCACGATGCAACAAATGGAAATTAGTAACACATCTTCTAACTTTAAGAGAAAGTAACCTTCGGAAATGAACCAATTATATCTTTGGCATCTAAGGCTAGGTTATATTAACTTGAGTATGATTCATTGGTAGCTGATGAACTTTTGGGTTCATTAGTAGTGGAAATCTTTCCAACCTGCGAGTCTTACTTGGAAGGAAAAATAACCAAGAAGCTTTCAAGTCTAAGGGGTATGGAGTCAAAGATATGTTGAAATTGGTTCATTCTGATTTGTGTGATCCTATGACTATCCAAGCAAGAGGTTGTTTCAAATATTTCATCTATTTTATAGACAACTATTTGATATACGGATACATTTACTTGATGTGCCACAAGTCTAAGTGCTTTGATTAGTTCAAAGAGTATGAGGCTGATGTGGAGAAATGTCAAGGTAAAAGTATCAAGACACTACGGTGAGATCGTAGTGGCAAGTATCTCTTGGGAGAATTTAGGAGTCACTTATCAGAAGTAGGGATTCAATCTCAACTAACTACACCTAGGTATATCCCAACAGAATGGTGTAGAAAAAGGAAGGTATAAGACTCTTATGGAAATAAGTAGATTGATGATGAGTTATTTAGAAAATTATCAAATTCATTTTAAGGATATACTCTGGAAATGGAAGTGAACATAGTACCTTCCAAAGTCAGAACTCTCTACTCATATAGAATTGCTGAATAGGTGTAAGCCTATTTTAAAGCATATTCGGATTCGGGTAGTCCAGCACATATGCTGAAGAGAGACAATGATAAGTTGGACAGGAATTCACTTGTCTGTGGGTTATCCTAGAGAAATGAAAGTAGGTTTATAGTCTTAAAAATCAGAAGGTTATTGTTAGCATCAATGACCGATTTTTAGAAAAGGACTATGTAATAAACCTCATGCCCATAAGAAAATTTGTTCTTAAGGAAATAATAAAAGACATGTCTAATCTAGTATCAACTGTACAAGATAAGATACCACAAGGAAACTGCAACACATATCACAAATGATACACAATTGCAGAAAGTGCCTCATCGTAGTGGGAGGGTTGTTAGGCAACCTAAAAAGATTTATGTTTTGGGAGAGTTTTTAGACTCGATCCCTGGAGGACATGAACCTGATCTCCGGACATATGACGAAGCACTCCAAGATAAAGATGCAATATCTTGGCAAAGAGTAATGAATAACAGAATTAGAATATATGTATTCTAATAAAATCTGGAAGCTTATAGAACCACCAAATGGTATAAAAGCCTTTGGGTGTAAAAAGGTCTATATTAGGAAAAGAGGGATAGACAGGAAGGTAGAAACTTTCAAAGCAAGGCTAGATGAAAAGGAAAACTTTTTCACTGGTAGCCATGCTTAAGTCTATCCGGATTCTTTTATCTATTTGGCAAGTGGATGTCAAGACAGCATTCTTAATGGAAGTCTTGAAGAAAACATCCATATAAAGCAACCAGAAGGGTTCATTGCAAAGGGCTAAGAGCATCTTGTGTGTAAGCTCAATCAGTCTATGGACTGAGGCAAAGCTTCAAGGTCTTGGAACATCCGGTTTATCAAAGTAATCCAGATCTATGGATTTAGTAACCGGATAAGTCTTGTGTATACAAAAGATGTGATGGAAACGTGGTGGTATTTCTTGTACTATACTTAGATAACATTTTTGGTAGTTGGAAACAATATCAAAATGTTGTCAGAAGTAAGGGTATAGTTGTCCAAACAATTCGATATAAAGAACTTGGGAGAATGTATATATTCTTGAGATCAAAGTAATAAGGGATCGCAAGAAAAGAATATTTTACTTATCCCAAGCTTCATACATCGGAAAAATCCTTGCTCGTTTTAAGCATACAAAACTCCAAGAAAGGTTTCTTACCTTTTAAGGATGGAGTAACTTTATCTAAAGATATGTCTCTGTAGACATCAAAGGAGATAAAGGAAATAAAGGCAGTTCTTTATGCTACGGCTGTTGGAAGCCTAATGTATGCTATGCACGAGATCAGAAATCTGTTTTGCCAAGGGCATAGTTAGCAGATATCAAAGTAACCCTGGATAAGGACAGTGGACTGCAGTAAAGCATATATTGTAGTACCTTAGAGGCACTAGAGATTATATGCTAGCTTACAAGGCAGTTAATTTAGTCCTTGTGGGTTGTATGGATTTTGACTTCCAATCGGATAGGGACAATAATAAGTCAACCTCGGGGTTTTGTGTTTACTTTAGGAGGTAAAGTCATAACTATGGAAGAGTGATTTTCTGGACTCTATCATAGAAGCTTAGTATATGGCAAGCCTCTGAGGTAGCCATAAAAGCTGAAAGACTCAATAACCTCAAGATAGACTTAGATATGATTTCTGGTTTGTCCAAAGATTATTACAATTTATTGTAATAATGTTGGTGCAGTAGCAAACTTGAAGAAACCATAAGTCTATAAGGAAAGTAAACACAATAGAGCGCAAGTACCACCCAATACGAGAAATCGTATAAACGAGGAGAAGTTGTTGCTACCTAGAATGCATCAGATGATGACCTATAGATCTTTTCACTAAGGTCCTTAAGGCGAGAGCTTTTGATGTACATGTTGAAGGGTTGGGAATCAGATGTATGGCAGCCGATATGACAGCTTAGTCTTTTAGTATAAGTGGGAGATTGTTAGAGTGTATATTAAAAGCCTAGCTTTTGGTATAAACATTTATCTAGAAATAAGAATCACATTGGTCAAATGTCTACATTTATGATAAATGTAGTTGTTCAATTAATTTATATTGTAGATAACATGGTGTGTGGTGTCACACACAGAGGATCATGTTATCAGTATCTTATAAATTATAAACAGTAGCTCACGACCATAATGGAAAGGAACAAAACATTGGAAGGTCGTAGTGTAATTAGGTATCAGTTTATCTTGACTGTATAATTACACTAGTACACTCAGAGTGTATTGAGTAGGACCATTTGAGGTCGTTTCTTTTATACTGACTTTATAAAGAAACAAAGACCTCGGTTATTATGGAAGTGTGTGCTCTTAATCCTAATATAATAACAAGCACATATATTTGATATTTATTTCTTTAATTTATCAATGGGTGAGATTTAGTTCGATAAATCAATAAGCCCGATAAGTTGGGAAATGGTATCACTTATAGTGTGTGTTGTTGATTATAAAAGGAAACTGTGTCCTAGAGATACTAGGTTGATAATGTCCTCAAGAGGAGCTCATAAGGATTGTCATGTTAAACCCTGCAGGTGGACTTAGTCCGACATGATAATAAGGTTGAGTGATACTACTCTTGGACTAAGATATTAATTAAATGAGTTGTCAGTAACTCACTTAATTAGTGGACATTCGATATCTTAAACACAGGGAGACTAACACACTCATAATAAGAAGGAGCCCAAAAATGTAATTTGGGATTGGTGCGGTAGTTCAATAATAGTTCTCTAGTGGAATGAATTATTATTGATAAAATTAAGTTGTGTGTTCGGGGCGAACACGGGATGCTTAATTTTATCGGGAGACCAAAACCAATTCCTCCTCTCGGTCCCTATCGTAGCCTCTTAATTATAAAGTACTATACCCACCTATACCCACCTTCATACCCATGAGAAAGGGGCCGGCCAAGCTAGCTTGTGGTTCAAGCTAGGGCCGGCCAAGCCTTGATTCATGGGTGGCCGGCCCTAGCTTGAACCCAAGCTTAGGTGGCTGGCCCCCATTAAATTAAAAGGAATTTTAATTTTAATTTTTATTATGTGGAAGAAATAATTTATTAAAGAGAATTTAAATTAAAATATCTCTCTTATAAAAGATCTACAAAAGATTAAAGAAAGAGATTAGATCTCTTTCCTTATTTGTAGATTGGTGAGATATTTTATTTTCTCTCTAAAAATTATTCACATGTTGTAAAATTAAAATTATAGAAATTTCCTTTTATCAACCATGAAGAGATTTTTGAAGAGAAATTTTAATTTTAAAATTTCTGGAGATAAATTAGGAAGTTTTAATTTGTTGATTGAAATTCTCCTAATTATTCTCTTGATTGTGGCCGGCCAATACATGGATAAAAAGGAAGTTTTATTTAATACTTCAAATTAATTCATGTCAAGAAAAATTAAGGAAATTTTATTGTAATTAAATTTCCTAATTTGCCTAGGCCAAGGAATATAAAAGAAGGGGTGAGGGTGCCTTCAAGAGACACAACATCTATTATTTCTCTCCCTCTTTTGTTCCTTGGTGTGGCCGGCCATCCTCTCCCTCTCTTCCTCTTGTGGTGGCCGAACCCTTCTTTTTTCTTGGAGCTCTTGTGGTGGCCGGATACTACTCGGAGAAGAAGAAGAAGAAGGAGAGAAAGCTAGCATCTCTTGGAGCTTGGTTAGTGTTTTGATTTTCTTCCTTGGTGAAGCTTTTCCTTTGTGGCCGAACCTAGCTAGGAGGAGAAGAAGGTGGTTGGTGGTTTCTCATCTCGGAAGATCGTTGCCCACACAACGTCCGAGGTTAGAAGAGGAATACGGTAGAAGATCAAGAGGTTTTTCTACAAGGTATAACTAGTAATTTTTCTTTCCGCATCATGCTAGTTATTTATGGAAATAATACCAAATACAAGAGGCTTACGTTCTAGAATTTCGAATATGTTTTTCGATATTGTGTTCTTTTGTTTTTTCTTTTCCTTGTGATTTGATTGTTCTCTTTGGTTAACCTAAAGTTATTTTAGGAAATTAAATATTAGCTTTCTATAAAAGGTTTTGTCTAGTCGGTGGTGGTTGCTCCCATATCCAAGAAGGCCATGTGCCTCGCCACGTCAGTACTGGGAACCGATTATGGAAATTAATATTTAATGGAATTAATAACTTAAGGTGACTTGGGTCGAACGTGTTAAGTTCCGCAGGAGATCCAAGTCAAAACCTAAAAGAACAAATAGATTAAGTTTTGGATCAAACGTGTTAAGTTCCGCAGGCGATCCAAAATTTAATTTAAAAGAACACATGGTAGCTAGGAAAAGGTTCAGACCTTTGTACAAAATTTTTGTACAGTGGAACCTCTAGGCTTTCCGAGTAGCAACCAACACTCACAACCCTCCCACTACGATGAGGCACTGTCTCTGGCTGTGTATCATGTGTGACTCGTGTTGCAGTTTCTTGTGGTACTTCATCTTGTACTGTTAGTACTAAAGTAGACGTGCCCTCTCTAATTTCTTATAGAACTATTTCACTCATGGGCTTATGGTTCATTACATAATCTTCTTCTAAAAATCGAGCATTGGTGCTAACAATGATCTTCTGATTTTTAGGATTATAAAACAAACCACCTTTCGTTCCCTTAGGATATCCCACAAATAGACAAACTTCTGTATGCGATTCTAACTTGTCAATATCTCCCTTCAGCACATGTGCTGGACTACCCCATATCCGGATATGATTCAGACTAGACTTAGCACATTCCATAATTCCATGGGAGTAGAAGGAACTGTTTTAGAAGGTACCATATTCAGAATGTACACTACTGTTTCTAAAGCATATCCCCAAAACGAATTTGGTAATTCTGAATAACTCATTATCGATCTAACCATTTCCATAAGAGTCCTATTCCTTCGTTCTCCCACACTATTTTGTTGGGGTGTACCATGTGCAGACAATTGGGATTGAATCCCGACTTCTGATAAGTAATTCCTAAACTCTCCAAAGTGGTATTCGCCACCACGGTCATACCGTAGTGTCTTGATACTTTTACCAAGACGTTTCTCCACATCAACCCTATATTCTTTGAACTTGTCAAATCATTCAGACTTGCGGTGCATCAGGTAAATGTATCGGTATCTTGAATAATCATCTATAAAGGAGAAGAAGTATTCATAACCACCTCTTGCCTGGATAGACATAGGACCACACAAATCAGAATGAACCAGTTCTAACGCATCTTTGGCTCTATAGCCCTTGGCCTTAAAAGGTCTCTTGGTCATCTTTGTTGGAGGATGTTGCAGCCGGCTAGAAGGGGGTTGAATGGACGGCGCCTCCAAATCCTTGCTTCCTACGATGTTAGCGCAGCAGAATACAAATGAACATAAATAGAAAGCTAAACACCAAATACAAGAATGGAAATGCAAACCGCTAACACGTTCATTTACGTGGTTCGGAGATAACTTGCTCCTACTCCACGGCGTGTCCGTAAGGTGGACGATTCCTCAATCCGTCGGTGGATTAGTCCCTGGCAAACTCTGGCTAGCTCAACCTCCTTGTGGGTGGAGAAACCTCACTACAACACTCACCAAAAACACTTGAACACAAGGGAACCTTTGAGCACTTAATGGCTACTAATTAGGCTTTAACCAAGTCTAATTTCATCACCTTGGCCGCACATCCCAAGCTCCTTCTTATAGAGCTTGAAGCAAATCAGTAAGCTAATTTGCGCGTTACCAGTCGACTGGTCCTTGCACCAGTCGACGGGTGCCAGCCCAACGACAGTCGACTGCTACAGTCATCAGTCGACTACTACAGTAACTGCTACAGTGTCGTCAACTGCTACAGTGCCCGTTGACTGCTATCGTGCCCTGTTGACTATTACAGTACCCCCACGAGATTTTTTCCCGAGTACAATCTCTCATGCACTCGTACCCTCACGACTCACTTGACTCTTCTTTGCAGCTTTGTCCTCTTGCTTTCAAGCTTATTTCCTTTGGCTCTCGTCCCTCGGCTGCATCTAAGCCCGCGGCTCGTCCCCAATGCCATCCTTCGCGTATACCTCGAAGTTGCTTCCATCAGCTCTTGTCCTTGCTGCCTTGTCCACGGTCCCTCGGATGCTCCATCCTTCACCGAACCCGAAGCTGTCAACCTGAGTCACATGTGTATCCTGCAGTCCTGCACAACTCAAGTACACATATCAAATAACAAGGGTGAACCTAACTTAAACCCTTTTCCCAAACATAAAAACACATGGTCCCGCGGACCATTGGGATTGCTCCAACAATCTCCCCCTTTTTGATGTTTGGTAATACGTTTAAGTTAGGAAAAACAAATAGCAAATAAACATGCTAAAAACAATGGACTTACGATGCCAAGGCTACACACTTGGACTTATACCGCCGAATGGACTTACGTTACCAAGGCTATACACTTGGACTTACACCGCCGAATGGACTTACGTTGCCAAGGCTACACACTTGGACTTACACTGCCGAATGGACTTACGTTGCCAAGGCTACACACTTGGACTTACACTGCCGAAACAAAATGCAAACATGCATTGGAACCTATCCCAAGGCTCCCCCTACACCTAAGCTCTCCAATGAGTTAGGATTTTCCCACAAGGATTTTTAAGAACCTATCACAAGGCTCCCCCTACGCAAAGACACTTAAGGTTTTCCCAACTAAACCTTACTTCTCCCCCTTTGCCTAACATCCAAAAAATAATTCTCCAACAATATCCCAATTATTGAAAACTTATCATCCAAACTGACCCTAAACTCATGTATTTATCCCCCATGGATCCCATACATCTAAACGAGTTGACATGGTCAAGAACAGCACTGAGAAACAACATCAGGCTGGTATCAGTCGAATGCCCCAAGTACCAGTCGACTGCCCCCTTCGACGCAACCTTACATAACCATTCTGTGGTCGAAAAACACTGTTACCAGTCGACTAGTGTCGATACCAGTTGACTGGTATCGACAAAATGAGGTTACAGAGACATTCTGTGCTCAAAAACATTATTACCAGTCGACTGGTATCTTTACCAGTCGACTGGCACCCTATTTCTGAAAAAATCATCCTTTTCAGACCAACTTCAGAAATGCACCAGAAATTCCCTAGACCTCTAAAAATCTCCAAATTTTGTGGAGAGGTCTATTGTACCATTATCTACTTGGAAAAAATATATTAAAAAATGTACCTATCACCAATCCCAAGATTGACACAAAATCCAAAACTAACTAAATGGTTCAATTAAACCTTGACCTAAAGTCCTAGTTTTGACTTCCTCTTGATGTATTTGCCCATACCAACCCACAATGCATCCCTAGCATTGGTTTATATGACATCTATACATCCAAAACCAAATATCAAGTAATATGACCCCAAATGCCATATTTCTTGCATGAAACATAACCCAATTGTGCCAAAACCCTAGGTTTGAGACTCAAGTCCGTCTCCAAACCATTTGGCACACTCCATGGCTCCTCTAGACTCCCAAGTAGTACCCACCTGAGATCCATTTGCCATGGGTCCCAATTTGACTCTTTGAGCTCCCCCTAGAGCTCTTAACCTTAGCCACCTCCTTAGGTGACTCATCTATTGTGGCTAAACCACAATGATGTCTCTTAGAAGATTTACTTATCTTCTTGACCTTGGACACATCATCCTTGCTATAGTCATATGCAACCCTAGCATAAGACTTTCCCTTAGCCTTGGATGATCCTCCCTTGCCATGATCATTTGCCACCCTAGCATATGATCTCTCTTTGGCCTTTGAGGTGCTAGATCGGTATCCCAAACCCAATCTATCATTATTGGGTCTTTGACTACCCAACACCATATTTAATCTCTTAGATCCAATAGTGAATCTCTTAAGGAATTTCTCCAAATTATCAAGCTTTGACTTCAAAGCTTGATTTTCCCTTTCTAGGTTCCTAACCCTAGAGTCAACATGTCCACCTTGGACATTCCTAGACCTACCCATTCTAGGCATGTGCCTCCCCTTCTTGGGATTAATGCCTTGGTTCTCTATTACCTTCTTCTCCTTAGGTAATGAGAATTTAACTTGCCTAGGTCTATCATGCATAGGTCTCCTAGGGTTGTGATCGACATTTACCCTATTCCTATCAAGATATCTAAAACCAAAATTTTTCATTGCTACATAATGATAATCATTATTTTTCCAAGCATGCATGGGAACATAAGAATTTGAATTTGAATTACGATTCAAATTAGGGTATACCTCCCTTACCCTTGAAGCTCCCCCTTGACTCAAGCGCCTCTTCTTCTTCTCCCATTTCTTTAAATGTGCAAGCTTCTTGATTTCCCTCTTCTTGGGGCATTTGGTGTGGTAGTGTCCCTTCTCCCCACACGTGAAGCATGTAATGCACATTCTCCTCCTTTGGGCTTCTTCATTCCTACAACCTATGTTAGTATTCAAAATAACTTGATTGGGTTTAGGAGTTACCTTCTTCTTACCCATTGGACACCTACTCTTGTAATGTCCCTTCTCATTGCATCCGAAGCATACAATGTGATCTTTTGACTTTGCTTCGGTGGAGGTACTCACTAAGTTGACTTCCAAGACTTCTTCTCCACTTGTCTTGGATTCTTCCTCACCCTTTAAGGATGTCTCCTCATCCACACTAATGGATGTCATTTCTTCATCCTTCTCCTCCTTCTCCTCGGAAGTTGAGTGCTCGTCACCTTCCGGTTGCTCCTCCTCTACTTGAGCTTCTTCATCCGTTTCTTTGGATTTTTCTTCTTCTTGTGTAGGCATAAGTTCTTTACCTAGAACTTTCTTTACTTTGCTCCACAAATCATGGGCATTCTTGTATCCACCTACATCACTCAATACGTTAGAAGGCAAAATATCTACCAAAATTGATATTACCTTATCGTTTGCCTTTGACCGTGTTGTTTGCTCTTCTGTCCAATGTTGTGGTCGGAGCTTCTTCCCTTTCTTGTCCTTCGGAACATCAAATGGCTCTTCCACCACCATCATTGTGTCCCAATCCGTCTCGAAGAAGTTCTTCATCTTCACCATCCAAAAGGTGATATCCCATAAGCTTCCTCCTTCGAACTTTGGTGGATCTATCAAGCCGGTCATCTTTGCTTCCTCGGCGGTTAGTCCGACGGAGAGCGGCCTCGCTCTGATACCACTTGTTAGAGGATCTTGCAGCCGGCTAGAAGGGGGGTCGAATGGACGGCGCCTCCAAATCCTTGCTTCCTACGATGTTAGCGCAGCGGAATACAAACAAACACAAATAGAAAGCTAAACACCAAATACAAGAATGGAAATGCAAACCGCTAACACGTTCGTTTACGTCGTTCGGAGATAACTTGCTCCTACTCCACGACGTGTCCATAAGGTGGACGATCCCTCAATCCGTCGGTGGATTAGTCCCTGGCAAACTCTGGCTAGCTCAACCTCCTTGTGGGTGGAGAAACCTCACCACAACACTCACCAAAAACACTTGGACACAAGGGAACCTTTGAGCACTTAGTGACTACAAATTAGGCTTTAACCCTGTCTAATTTCGTCACCTTGGCCGGCCATCCCAAGCTCCTTCTTATAGAGCTTGGAGTAAATCAGTAAGCTGATTTGCCCGTTACCAGTCGACTGGTCCTTGCACCAGTCGACTGGTGCCAGCCCAACGGCCCTCTACAGTGCACCAGTCGACTACTACAGTCAACAGTCGACTGCTACAGTAACTGCTACAGTGTCGTCAACTGCTACAGTACCCGTTGACTACTACAGTGCCCCATTGACTGCTACAGTACCCCCACGGGATTTTTTCCCGAGTATAATCTCTCATGCACTCGTACCCTCATGACTCACTTGACTCTTCTTTGCAGCTTTGTCCTCTTGCCTTCAAGCTTACTTCCTTTGGCTCTCGTCCCTCGGCTACATCCAAGCCCGCAACTCATCCCCAATGCCATCCTTCGCGTATGCCTCGAAGTCGCTTCCATCAGCTCTTGTCCTTGCTGCCTTGTCCACGGTCCCTCGGATGCTCCATCCTTCACCGGACCCGAAGCCATCAACCTGAGTCACATGTGTATCCTGCAGTCCTGCACAACTCAAGTACACATATCAAATAACAAGGGTGAACCTAACTTAAACCCTTTTCCCAAACACCAAAACACATGGTCCCGCGGACCATTGGGATTGCTCCAACAATTTTACCTTCCAAGCAAGATTCACATGTTGGAAAGTTTTCCAACTCTAATGAACCCAAGAGTCCATCGGCTACAAGCCTTTGAATCCTACTTAAATTAATATGTCCAAGCCTTAGATGCCAAAGATACGTTTGGTTTATTTCCGAAGGTTCTTTTCTCTTATTAGAGTTAGAAGATGTGTTATTAATTTTCATATTTTGCTTTGTGAAAAAATTGAATTTAAAGTATATAAATTGCCAACCAATGCACCAGAACAGATAATCACTTTATTTCTCTTTAAAACCACATTGTTACTAAAGGAAACTGAATATCCATCCAAATACAGTTTAGAAACTGAAATTAAATTCTTTCTAAAACTGGGTACATAAAGACAATTTCTTAAAATCAAATTTCTATTCCTATCAAATGATAAGTAGACGTCTCCCACTGCTACAGCCTCCATCTTAGTAGAATTGCCCATGTAGACAGTTATCTCTCCATAAATAGTCACCGGGTTTCCTGGAACCCCTGCAAAGAATTGCAGACATGATCAGTGGCTCCCGTATCTACATACCAAGTGCTGGTAGATAACACCGTTAAACATGTTTCAACTACTAGAGTATGAGATATACCTTTATTGTTCTGGTTCCTACGAGGACAGTCCGCTTTCCAATGTCTAGACTGCTTGCAGATGAAGCACTTGCCATTCGGCTTTTTCATTCCAGCTTTCTGTTCTGTACCCTGAGGTTTATTCACCTTCTTTGCTGAAAAGGCCTGTTTCTTCTTCTTCTTGCCTTTCGACTTAGAAGTAGAGTCATTTTCAGCATAGTGAATTTGAGAACTGTGACGAAATATTTATTCTGCTGCCTGTAGTTCTGTCAGAAGTTCCGCCAACGTATACTCTCTTTTGTTCATGTTATAGTTCAGGCGGAACTGCTCAAAACTTCTAGGTAGCGTTTGGAGAATTATATCGACCTGGGTTTCCCCATCGATTTCTCCTCCAAGAACTTGTATTTCATTCAGATAGGCCATCATTATAAGGATATGATTCCTTTACGGGTGTCCCCTCAGACATTGTGGCTGTCATTAGCTTTCTCATTGCCTCTTGCCTAGCAGTTCGACTCTGGTGCCCAAAGAGTTCTTTGAGATTGTTCATTATATCATAAGCTGTTGGTAAATCTTGATGCTGATGTTGCAATACATTTAACATTGATGCCAAAATGTAACACCGAGCCATCTCATCAGCTTTTACCCATTTCTTATGACACTCAATCTCCTCTGGAATAGAGTCACCGTCAGGTGCATCAGGACAAGCCTCAGTCAGTACAAACTTATAGCTCTCAGCAGTAAGAACAATGTCCAGGTTTCTTTTCCAATCAATATAGTTGGGACCAGTAAGTTTGTTCTCTTTCAGTATAATGGCCAGTGGGTTGAAAGTCATCCTAAGAATCACAAAAATAAACTTTGGTCAAGACTCTAAATTTAGAATAATATTGATTCCTCAAACAATACTATTTTAAATTAACCAATACCTCAAATCACCGTGAATATTACATGCCACATTAGTGTGGACGTATACAAATTCAACATTTGTAAGAGGAGGGTGTGATCCATTAATTTTATTATCTTGTCATCCTAACTTTATGACAAATAAAATTAATAGTTGGTTTCACTTTGGTCACACAAAACAATAGCAGTGACTCCGTTGGGGAGGATACTATTGAATGCGTCTAAGTGTATACCATTACTTGATACTAAGTCCATTACATAGGATTGTGCCCCTTCAGTTGGAGAAGATCACACGCTCCTAAATAATTTCCTATAACCATCCATAAAAGGAAGTTTGATCTAGTGATCCGCAACAAACCCATCTGTTGTGGAGGGAGGCACTCAGAGCCAACACACAAGCTTGTTGCATCACTTACAAACCAGTAATGGAGACCATGGGATTTATTAAAATCCCTCTCCCACTTAGTTATTTAAAAATGAGGATTTTAACCTATGCTAGCATACATCACATGCATACACACACATCACAGTAAATAAAAGCAATAAATATGGAAATCATTTTCCAATTATTATGGCCTTTTTCTATTACTGTCCTCCATGTGCACCAACCCTAGCTGTTGCCATCTTTAGCCACCGCTATCGGGTCGAGTCGTCGCATCCATCTTGCTTCTTATTCCGTTGCGCCTCTGGTGCTCCAAAAGTACCACGCCTCGCAAGAATCCGATCCGCGACAAAAATAGAATTTTACATATATCGATCCTATATTCCACGAGGAAATGTACATGTATTCTAGATCGAACAAAAAATAAAATTCTAAAAATAATACAGCTCTTGCTGTATTTGATACATACAATCATGCACACAAAATAATGCCCTTGACATGTCCAAGGGTCCAATCACACACAATATCTAAATGCCATAATAGTTGGAGCCTGCAACCAAAGAGTTAGCACATCCTACTATTATCCTGCCTAAATTATGTATGACATGTGCATAACCTATTTGAATTCTAAACACACAGAGGCAAACCCTAGCTCTGATAGAAATTGTTGGTTAGTCCTAGGAAAACGTACCGGTTCCATTGTACAAATTTTTTTTGTACAAGTGTCGAACCTTTCCTTAAATAACCTATTGTGTTCTTTAGAAGTTAAATTAGGAATCACAGATGGAACTTAACATCATTGATTCCAAATTTAACTTATCTGTTCTTAATGGTTTAGATTTGAATCGCAAGCGGAACTTAACACTATTGATTCAAATCCACCTATGTTATCAATTCCATTAAATATTAATTTCCAAAATTGGCTTCCGGGACTGCATGGCGAGGCACATGGCATTCTTGGATATGGGAGCAACCACCACCGCCTAGTCAAAGCCTTTTAAGGAAAGCTAATATTTAATTTCCTTATATAACTCTAGGTTAACCAAAAAGAACAATCGAATCACAAATTCAAAAAAGAAGAAAACACAAACTCAAAAAATAAATTCGATAAACTAGATCTAATTGCCTCTTGTATTTAGAATTCTTACAAAGAAAATAACTAGTATGATGCGGAAGAAAATTATTAGTTATACTTTCTCTTTGTAAGTTAATGACCTCGTGATCTTCTACCGTTTTCCTCGCCTCGCCTTGGACGTCATGTGGGCGACGATCCTCCAAGATGAACACCACTCAAAAGAGCTTCTCCTCCTTGTAATATTCGACCACCACCACCACAATAGAAAAAAGAGCAAAGGGAGAATAGAGGGAGAGAGGGGCCGGCCACCAAGAGTGTAACACCCATGAAATGCTAAGCTATGTCTAGGAGTATTTTCTTTAAAATAAAAAAAGAATAAAAGAGAAAGAAAATAGAAAAAACCAAAATAGAATAAGAAGAGAGGGAGAGAGGGGCCGGCCACCAAGAGTGTAACACCCATGAAATGCTAAGCTATGTCTAGGAGTATTTTCTTTAAAATAAAAAAAGAATAAAAGAGAAAAAAAATAGAAAAAACCAAAATAGAATAAGAAGAGGTGAGGTCAAGGATTGAACCTTGAACCTCCCACAAGTAATAGAGTTAAATTAGTGGATTGTAACCACTAGAGTAATGAATGATAAGTGAATAAAAGAGAATGGAAATGGTAGTTAAAGGAGAGAAGATGGTTAAGTAAAAGAGCAAGAGAAAACCAAGTTGCTTACTTTCTCTTCCTCTTGGTTAAGAGAAGAAGCAAGCAAAAGATAAATTGCCTACTTCCCTCCCTCTCTCTATTTTCGTGGGATTAAAGGAATGAGGGAAAAGAGGAGTTGAGGGAATGAATGAAGACATGCTTCATTTACATAGGAATAAATAGGATTGGGAGAAGAAAAGCAAGGGATTTAATTCTTCTTCTTCCTCCTTCCTTCTCCTTCTTCATTCTCCACCGAAACCAAGAGCTCTCCCTCTCCTCATTCCAAAAGCTAAGCTAAGGTCCCTCTCCAAGAAAACTATATTACAAGAAGGAGCCTTCAAGGACTACCTCTTACAAGCAAAAGAAATCAAAAGGAGTGCTAGAAGAAGAAGCTCTCTCCTTCCTTTACACCTAGGGTACCTTTTTTCCTTAAGAAAAACCACAAGCGAAAGGAGGTAAGTTTCCCCTCACCTGTGGTACAATAGTTTATGTGCTTTTCTATGAGATTAGGTTGCTTAAAAACCTAGGATCTCTTCATGGGATTTTTGGCCAAGACAAAGAAAAAGAAAAATAAGAAAAAGAAGGACCTAGGAAACGTTAAGACCCAACTAAGTATGCTCAATATATTTATTGTAATATGTATCTTATGGTAAGGGATTAATCTAATGTTTCTATGCTAGAATGTTGGGTTAGAATTTAGATTCATGTCCCTAGACTCTCGGCCAAGCATGGATAAAAGAGCTAGGTAAGCTTAAGACTTAAACTAAACATGCTTCCTTGGTTTTTTTACGATATATATACCTTATGATAAGAGAGTTGTTAACATTTCTCATACTTGTATGTTGCTTGGAAATAAGATGTCTCCCTTTCAACTTTTGGCCATGAGAAGATTAAGGGCTTAGGAAATCTTTAAACCTAATCTAAGCATGCCATGATCTTTCTTAAGATAAGATATGAAATTACCATGATATGCTCATGCTTGTATGTTGAAATGAACTTTATTTCATGCTTATAACATTCGGCCATGGTAGTATTAAGGGCTTAGGAAATCTTTAAACCTAATCTAAGCATGCCATGATCTTTCTTAAGATAAGATATGAAGTTACCATGATATGCTCATGCTTGTATGTTGAAATGAACTTTATTTCATGCTTATAACATTCGGCCATGGTAGGACTAAGGGCCTAGGAAATCTTTAAACCTAAACTAAGCATGCCATGATTCTCCCTAAGACAAGATATGAAATTAATATGATATACTCATGCTTGTAAGTTAGTTAGAACCTTATTTCATGCTTCATGAACTTTCGACCACAACAAGTTTATAAGCCTAGAAAAACCTAGAATTTGAACCATACATGCTCATGATGTTCTTGGTAATAAATACTATGAAAATAGGTTAGGGTTTCCATGCTTTTATGCCACATGAAACCTAGTTACATGGTTCACAAGTTTCGGCCATGACAAGCTTATAAGCTTGGGAAACCTAGAACCTAAACTATACATGCTTATGATGTTCCTCATGATATATGATATGATATTCGTTTAGAGTTCACATGCTTGTATGTTGATTTTAACCAAATGAAATGATTGATAAGATTCGGCCATGATAAGTTCATAAGCTTAGGAAACCTAGAACCTAAACTATACATGCTTATGATGTTCCTCATGATATATGATATGATATTGGTTTAGAGTTCACATGCTTGTATGTTGATTTTAACCAAATGAAATGCTTGATAAGATTCGGCCATGATAAGTTTATAAGCTTAGGAAACCTAGAACCTAAACTAAACATGCTTATGATGTTCCTTATGATGTATGATATGATATTGATTTAGGGTTCACATGCTTGTATGTTGATGGTTAACCTAAGCTACCATTATATGTTCGGCCACTATATGATATTAGGGTTAGAGACCTAATTATGATTCCTATGTGTCTCACATGCAATGCTCCATGTTATGATAAGAACTTACTATGCTTCTATGTTTATGTATGCTCATGACCTATGCATGTTAATAACCCTTATGATGTGCTGTGTGCCCAAAATTATGCATGTTTATATGATGTGCTGTGTGCCCAAATTATGCATGCTATTATGATGAGCTGTATGCCCAAGTTATGCATGTTTTTATGAAGTGCTGTGTGCCCAAACTTATGCATGCTATTATGAGGAGTTGTGTGCCCAGATTATGCATGTTTATGATATGTTAATAAATATGATATGCATGAAATAATAAGAACCATGATATGTATGACATGCTACTTTACTTTATATGGCTTGTACCAAGGGCGGGCTCCATAAGCGCCCCGGGGTCGATGGACTAAGAAACGGGCCTCGTTAGGGATGAGCTCCTAAGTGCCCCTAGGTCGATGGACTAAGAAACGGGCCTAGTATGTATGCCTTGTAGGGTTCAATACTTGCTACCGTGGACCTACATAGGACGCGCACATTTATGTATGTGGTACAAGCCGGGGCCCTAATCATGTTGAGATTATATTTAAGTATGTATGTAATAAGTTTTCAAAAGACATGTTGCATATGTTTTTCATGATACATGTTTTTGAAAGTCATCTTACATAATACCTATGACTATGTTATGATATGCCAGGATGCACTTTATGATTATGTTATGATATGTCATGATACTACGATTATGTTTTGTTATGCTAGGATGCACTTTATGATTATGTTATGATATGCCATGATACTACGATTATGTTATGTTATGCTAGGATGCACTTTATGATTATGTTATGATATGTCATGATACTACGATTATGTTATGTTATGATAGGATGCACTTTATGATATGCCATGATACCTTACGATTATGTTACGATATGATGCTTTTATACATGATATGATGAGTTGTCTTTATGCTTTATGCCTTATGAATATGCTATGCTTTACGGTTTTTGTGAGTAGGAAGGATCTTACTGAGCCTTGTGTGCTCATAGCTTACTTTCCTTGTACCACAGATAACGGCAAGGAATGAATGTACTAAGGGAGCAGCAGGAGGGGCAAGAAGGACGTGTGTAGTAGTGGCTCGGCTAAAAGAGAAAGACCTACTTTTATCTAATAAGAATTATGCTTATGTCGTTCTTGTAACGCCCCGCCCCTCCTGCTAAGGCGACGGGGGTTACTTGACGACACTTGCATACTTAACACAGCGGAAGTCTTACTTAGAGAATTTAAAAACCTTTTTCTTACTTAAAAATCACAATAGACATAAAAGGTCCACATAGCATACTCATCATAAATTTTGGGTCTTAATACCAAACACATACTTAAAGTCATGGAGTCATAAAGTAAAAAACATCAACATGGCAAATTTCTTATTAAATGAAAGCAGGTCATTTCTTTTAGCAGTCCACTACCGCACACATCCTTCAAGCCCTCCTGCTGCTCCCTTAGTACATCCATTCCTTGCCTTTATCTGTGGTACAAGAAAGTAAGCTATGAGCACTCATGGCTCAGTAAGTTCCTTTCCTACTCACAAAGACCGTCAAGCATATTAAAATCACAAGTCATAAGACATAAAGACAAGTGTATCATGTTAAGAGCATATCATGGCATATCATAACATAACATAAAGTATCATGGTATAACATATCATGATCATCAAACGTATCCTGTCATAGCATAACATCATCATAACTAGCATGGCGTAATCATAAAGTATAATCATGGTACATCCCTAAACATATATCATGCAACATATGCAACATGTCTTTTGAAAACTTATACAATACATACTTAAACATAATCTCAACATGATTAGGGCCCCGGCTTGTACCACATACATAAATGCGCGCGTCCTATGTAGGTCCAAGGTAGCAAGTCTTGAACCCTACAAGGCATACATACTAGGCCCGTTTCTTAGTCCATCGACCCAGGGGCACTTAGGAGCACATCCCTAACGAGGCCCGTTTCTTAGTCCATCGACCCCGGGGCGCTTATGGAGCCCACCCTTGGTACAAGCCATACATAAAGTAAAGTAGCATGACTTAACTTACATATCATAGTTCTTATCATTTCATGCATATCATATTTCTTAACATATCATAAAACATGCATATTTGGGCACACAGCACATGCATGAATCATAACATACATCATGAACATATCACTTATCTTAAAGCATGCATATTTGGGCACACAACACATGCATGAATCATAGGCTTGCATAACGAACGTATCATTTTATCATGTCATAAAGTAAGCATGTTTGAGCACATAGTACATACATACATGGGTCATAAGCATACATGAAGGAACATAACACATATCCTATAAAGACATAATCATTCATGGAATCATTAAATATCATCTCTTCATAGCATGTGAGGTATATCTAGTCACTAAACCCATATGGCCGAAAGTCATGAAAGGACCACATGATCTCTAGACAACATACAAACATAAAAATTTTCATGATATCTTCACATACTAACATAAGAAAGATCATAAGCATGTTAACCTAAATTTTTAAGCCCTCCTAGGTTTCCAATTATTTCATGGCCGAAACCTTTCATGAAGAGGAATCAAGTTCTAAGCAACATGTAAACATGTAAACCCTATACTCATATCATATTATATTTCATAGGGAACTACTTAAGCACATTTAGTTTGGGTTCTAAGTTCCCTAAGCTCCTAATCATATCATGGCCTAACCCTAGCTTATCTCATCCTAGGTTACAAGTAGCATAGAGGTGTTGAACCTTAAGCCAACATATTATACATTTTCATGAGGACAACATAAGCATGTTTGTTTAAAATTTCAAACTTCCTAGACCCCTTAATTCAAGGTGGCCGAACCTAACAATCATGGAATTAGGTTTTTAGTGGCATAAGAGTATGAAACCACAACTACATTCCATAGCATACATCACAAGAACATCATAAGCATATATAAGTTGGGTTCTAATTTCTCTAAGCCTTTAAACTTGTAGGGGCCGAAACATGTAAATCATGGAACTAGATTTTTAGTGACATGAGAGCATGGGAACCACAACTACATTTCATAGCATATATCTCAAGGACATCATAAGCATGTATAAGTTGGATTCAAATTTCTCTAGACCCTTTAAACTTGTAGTGGCCGAAACTTAACAAGCATGAAACTAAGTTTCTAGTGGCACAAGAGCATGGAAACCCTACACAATTTTCATGGCTTCTTAACAAGGAACAACATGAGTAAACTTAGTTAAAAAAAAAAACTACACATACTAGCTTTAAACCTAATGTGGCCGAAAGTTACAGGTATTCAAAATTCTATATAACAAGCAACCATAAAACATCAACTAGTTTCATATTATATTATCAAGAAGGTCATGAGCCTCTTAGCCTTGGTTTCAACTTTCCTAGACTTCAACTCTCATCATAGCCGAACCCTCATAAGCATGAAATAAAATTCATAACTAACATACAATCATGGCATAACATTTTAGCTTCATGTCTTGTCTTAGGAAAAATCTTAGCATGCTTGGTCTTAGGTTTAAAACTCTCCTAGGCCTTTACTCCTTACTTGGACGAATATTCATGAGCATGTAAATGGAGTTTCAAACAACATACAAGTAAGAGAAAAGTTAACAACCTCATTATCATAGGGTACATAACAAAAAGAATAAGAAAACATGCTTTGTTTGAGTCTTGAACTTACCTAGTCTTCTTGTTCATGCTTGGCCGAAACATGTAAATCATGAAACTAATTTTTCATTAATTATTCTAGCATGGAAACCATAGATTAACTTCTTACATAAAATACATGTCACAAGAAAAAATAGAAAGCATATCTAATTACCACTTTCTTAAACTCTTCTTCTTGTTTTCTTTTTGACCGAATTTTTCTTAAACAAAAACCTAAGTTTTTAAGCGATCTATCTCCATGGAAAAACCATACAAACTATTGTACCACAGGTGAGGGGAAGCTTACCTAATGTTCACTTGTTAATCCTTAAGAAATGGTACCCTTGGTGAAGAGGAAGTAGGGATCTTCTTCTTCTAGCACTCCTTTCGATTTCTCTTGCTTGGAAAGGTACACCTTGAAAGCTCCTTCTTGTAGTTTAGTTTTATCTTAGGGAGAAACCTAAACTTGGCTTGTGGAGATGAGGGAGGAGGATGCTAGTCTCGGCAAAGGGTGAGGGAGAAGGGGAAAAAAAATGAAATCCTTTAGTTCTTTTCCTTTTTATGCTAAGTGAGTGGAAGTTACAAAGATGAACTTTGCTTCCCTTCCTCCATAATGCATACATGTATTTTTTTTTTTTAATGAAAAGATGTCCTCATTCCTTTCCCCTTAACTCTTCTCTTCACTATCCTCTTTAAACTCCACGAAAATAGAGAGGAAAAGGGAGGAAGACAACTTGTCTTTTGCTACTCTTTTTCTTAACCAAGAGGTAAACAAGAGGAAGAAAGCTCATTGGTTTTTCTCTTGTTCCCTTACTAAATTATATCTTTACTTTTAATTACAATTTCTATCATTTCTCTTTCACATATTATTCATTATCCTAGTGGTTAACATACATAATTTTATTTCTATCCTTGGTGGGAGGTTCAAGGTTCAAACCTTCACCTCTTCTTTTTATTTCTCTTATTTCTTTTTCTTTGATTCTTCTTCTCTTATGTTCTAAAGCAAATAACACCCATATACTTATCTTATAATTTTGTGGGTGTTACAGTACCCCATACCTCATAGAAAGTTCATCCTCGAACTTAAAATAGCTCCGGATACTTTTGTTTCATATCATCTTCTCGTTCTCATGTGGCTTCTTCGTGTTGTTGATTTTGCCATAGGACCTTTACTAAGGGTACTTCTTTGTTACTTAGTATTTTGACATCTCGATCCAATATCTGAATTGGTCGGCTCTCGTAGGTTAGGTCCTCTTGCACTTGTATTGTCTGTGGTTCGATCACTTTGCCCGTGTTCGGAATGCATTTCTTCAGCATCGAAACGTGGAACACGTTATGAATGGCTGACATCTCTTGAGGCAGCTCTATTTCATACGCTACCTTGCCGATTCTTTTCAGAACCTGGTATGGTCCCACATAGCGCGGGCTTAGCTTTCCCTTCTTACCGAACCTCATTACTCCCTTCATGGGAGCTACCTTGAGGAATACTGAGTCTCCGACACTGAATTCCAATGGCCTTCGTCGCTTATCTGCATAATTCTTCTGTCGACTCTGAGCAGTTTCTATTCTTTGGCGGATATTCTGTATAACACGGGTAGTGTTATCGATAAGCTCTGTTTGAAATCCCATCTCTTTCTTTTCCCCGCCTTCATACCAACATATGGGTGATCTGCATTTTCTACCATACAGAGCCTCGTAGGGTGCCATCCCAATAGTAGCCTGGTAGCTATTGTTATAAGCAAATTCTGCTAAGCATAAATATCGCCACCAACTTCCTTTGAAGTCCAAGGCATAAGCCCGTAGCATGTCTTCTAACACTTGGTTCACCCTCTCTGTCTGTCCGTCAGTTTGAGGGTGGAAGGCAGTACTGAATAATAGCTTTGTACCAAGAGCCCTTTGAACACATTCCCAAAAATGTGAAACAAAACGACCATCTCTGTCAGAGATGATGGTCTTAGGGACCCCATGTAGTCTAATAATTTCCTTGACATATAATTGAGCCAGCTGCTCAATTGAATGAGTCATCTTAATTGCCAAAAAGTGGGCGGATTTAGTTAGTCTATCCACGATTACCCATATAGCGTCATAGCCGTTTGTTGTCTTGGGTAATCCTGAAATAAAGTCCATAGAGATATCCTCCCATTTCCATTCCGGAATTTGGACAGGCTGCAGTAATCCTCCAGGCCTCTGGTGTTCTGCTTTAACCCTTTGACAGGTCAGGCAGGCACTGATGTACTGAGCCACATCCCTCTTCATGCCGGACCACCAGAATTTCTTTTTCAAATCTTGGTACATTTTGGTGGATCCCGGATGCATTGCATAAGGCGTTGAATGAGCTTCTTCTAATATCTTCCTTCGCAATTCAGGGTCCTCGGGAATACATAATCGGTCTCTGAGGTATAATATACCGCTGTCCGCAGTACGAAATCCATCATTATTCTCCTCTAATATTTCTTGTTTAATCTTTTGGAGGTTTTGGTCACTGGTCTGCTTCTCTAATATATTATCGAATAGGGTGGGCGCGATGGTCAGGGTGGAGAGTTGCTCGGACATAGTCTCAACCCCATGACATGAAATGTTTCTCAGTTTCCCGATAGACTTGACCACCGGTTTTCCTTCAGTATTTAATAAAACTTTAGTATGTCGGCTAGAGATAAATGGCTGACCTGTAACAACGGTAGAGGCGTTTGCCGCATCTTCACTAGTAATCGCAAAAACCCTGGCATTCGTCATCGCTGGCGGGGCTTCCAACCTCCCTTGGCTGATCGAAGTCCCTTCTATAGTCGTTTGCATCTGGTGTAGCTGTGAAGGAGCACCCCTGTTCTGGTTGTTCTGCTGGAATGGTGCCAGCATCTGGGTAGGGCAGTCTCTGGCCAAATGTCCTTCCTGTCCACAATTGTAGCACTTTCTTGTACCTTTGTGACACAATCCAGAATGCAGCTTCCCACAAATAGAACACTGGGGGTATTTCGGTTGCTTATTTACTGACCCACTTTTTGTATTGTCCCACTGCTTTCTTTTTCCGGTAGAAGTCCCTTCCCAGCCTGTTTTGGTATTCTGGGGTTTCTGTCCCTCGGCTCGTGTCTGACCTTTATTCTCCTTCATCGCTTTCTGATAATGCTCCGTAATCAGTGCACTGCTGACTAATTCCTCTGTAGTCTACGGCCTATTAACTCCGCCGGCCACGTTCAGTGCTATCTCGGGTCGAAGCATCTTCAGCATCAGTCTGACCCTTTCTCTCTCGGTATGCACTAATTTAGGACAAAGGCGTGCTAGTTGGTTGAAGCGCTTTACTGCTTCGTTCACTGATAATTCACCTTGCCGGAACTCGGTAAACTCGTCGTAATGCCGGTTCTGTTGGGTTCGTCGGGCCGCGAAAACCGCTTTTTCGCGTCGCGGAAACCCCGAGTCACCCAAAGTCGTAGATTCGTGCAAAGATTCGTAAACAAAAACTTTTCAAAAAACCTTTTTCTTGTACGAGTTTGTAAAACCTTAGATCTACACTAGATAAGGGTTATACCTTCGAAGCGTGCCTTTCGCTTATCCTGCTCATCCAATGAGTTGCCGGATCTCTAGACCGTCAAGCGCTGATCCTCTAGAAGTATCCACACGGACACGTAGGTGGAGAAAACCTCACACAAAGGTGTGCTAGCACCTAGGTGAGATTCGGCCAAGCAAGGAGGAGAGGGAGAGGGAGAGCTTGAGAGGAAGAAGGAGGAAGAAAAACCACACTTGAATGAAAATGAATTCACACACATTCACAAAGTAGCCGGCCACTTTCATCTAGAGTAACTCCCCATTAAATGCAATTAATGTGAAGTTAATAAGAAAATGGCTTTGTAACTTCCATGAGGTGGCATCCATGATGATGTGGAATATCATCATTGGTCCACCTAATGCCAACTCACCAATGAGGTGGCAAAAGGTCAAGTCAAAATTGACCTTTGGTCTTCCATCTCTAGTCAAGTCAAACTTGACCCAATCTCTACCATGGTTGATCTAATCCAACCATTTGATTCGAGCCAACTTAATATAATGAATCTAATTCATTAAATTAAATTGATTTAATAAGTCATAATCTAAATTAGACTCATTAAATACATGAATCAACTTGAGTCTAACTCAATTAGCCCAATTTGGATTACTCTTAATCCAATATGATTCATCAAATGAATCTAATCCTCTTGGTTCATCATATGAATCAAATCTCCATCTAATTGTCCTTAGTGTGTGACCCTATAGGTTCTTGTAACGTTGGCAATGCCCTAAACCCATTTAGGAGCATAAGTAATGAGCGGTATCTAGCAACACATCATTACTACCCAAGTTACAAGAATGTCGAGATCCGACATCACCTTGTGACTACTAATTGTGACTCCTCACAATATATGAGACATTGTCCTTCTATCCTAGACATCTAGATTGATCAATATGAGGCATAGACCGTGTCATCCTCTAATCAATCTAAATCTTAAACTCCAAGTAGACTCACTCGATCAAATGAGCTTAACATCTAATGTTGACTCATTTGGGCATGGCCATGCACTTCGTGGTCTAACTCTATCAAGAATATTGATGTCGCTCCCGTCATATGGGAGGGATAGATCCCATCTACATCACTCACATCCCTCTGCATAATTCGTTATATACCCAGTAATCGCCTTTATAGTCCACCCAGTTACGGGTGACGTTTGACGAAACCAAAGTACATAACTCCTTATGTAGGGATCCATGGTGACTTCAGGTCTAAGGACTAATAGTCATACTAATAGCCACATGAGAAAGTATATGACACTCATATAACGATCCATGATACTTTCTCATGGCGGGTCATTCAGTATGCATTCTCTAATGCATACCCATGTGTCAGCTTGATATCTCTATATCCATAACTTGTGAGATCAAGTCATCGAGCTGACCTACATGCTAGTCTTATTACATTAACATTGTCCCTGAATGTTAATACTCGACTAGGAATGATTTAGAGTAGTGTTCCCTATATCATCTCACTATCGATTCAACTAATCGATTGATATAGGTATGAACCTTCTACTCAAGGACGCTATTATACTTAGTCTATTTGGCACTAATACAAATAAGTATAATAACCAAACAAATGCCTTTATTAATATACAAGAATATGATACAATGAGTCCATACAATCATCAAATGATTGGCTCTAGGGCTCTAACTAACAGGTTCGTCACTTGCGTATGAAAGAATTCTTCGAAGAACTCTGTCTCGAAGTCCGTCCAATTCATCAGATTAATTTGCCTCTTCGCTTTAACTCTTTCCCACAACATTCTCGCATCTCCGGAGAAGCAGAAGGATACACATTTGATCTTCTCTGTTTCAGGCCAGTCCAAAAGTTCCACTGTGCTTTCTACTTTCTTGAACCACGCCTGGGCATCCCACGGCTCGCAAGTACCCAAGAAGTTCTCCGGTTTAAGTCTCAACCACTGAATCAAATAGGTCTCCTGTCGAAACACTGGGGCAAGGGCTACTGGTGGTACTAGTGCAACTAGGGGCACAATGGGCACTGCATTCTGAACTACTGGTGGGGTAGTAGGGGTTCCTTGTTGACCCATCAAAGTCGTGATCATCTGTTGTTGTTCCGTGATCTGGCGTTGAAGGTCGGTGACTACCTGAGTCAGATCTGGTGGAGTTACCGTCTCCTCTGCTCGGGTAGTACGTCTCCTAGCCATGCTTATCTTCATTAAACAACAATAAATTATCGTTATCCCTATTCGCCATCATAAGGTTATTACTATCCCTATCCTACCATCATGCATACCTATCCTAATTTCAAAGTATAATTAAACATGCAGAATATTAAAGCATCAAAAATAAATTAACTAAATCAAGAGTAAGTAAACATGCATAATATTAAAGCATCAAAATTAAAATTAACTAAATCAAGAATAAGTAAACATGCAAAATATTAAAGCATCAAAATAAATTAACTAAATCAAGAGGAAATAAACATGCATAATATTAAAGCATCAAAAATAAATTTACATTAAGCATATAAAATCTTACTTGGAGCGGCAGGATAGAGGCTTGACATGTGCGTAGTGGAATGGCTATCCTGGCTCTGATACCAAGCTGTAACGCCCCGCCCCTCCTGCTAAGGCGACGGGGGTTACTTGACGACACTTGCATACTTAACACAGTGGAAGTCTTACTTAGAGAATTTAAAAACCTTTTTCTTACTTAAAAATCATAATAGACATAAAAGGTCCACATAGCATACTCATCATAAATTTTGGGTCTTAATACCAAACACATACTTAAAGTCATGGAGTCATAAAGTAAAAACATCAACATGGCAAATTTCTTATTAAATGAAAGCAGGTCATTTCTTTTAGCCAGTCCACTACCGCACACATCCTTCAAGCCCTCCTGCTGCTCCCTTAGTACATCCATTCCTTGCCTTTATCTGTGGTACAAGAAAGTAAGCTATGAGCACTCATGGCTCAGTAAGTTCCTTTCCTACTCACAAAGACCGTCAAGCATATTAAAATCACAAGTCATAAGACATAAAGACAAGTGTATCATGTTAAGAGCATATCATGGCATATCATAACATAACATAAAGTATCATGGCATAACATATCATGATCATCAAACGTATCCTGTCATAGCATAACATCATCATAACTAGCATGGCGTAATCATAAAGTATAATCATGGTACATCCCTAAACATATATCATGCAACATATGCAACATGTCTTTTGAAAACTTATACAATACATACTTAAACATAATCTCAACATGATTAGGGCCCCGGCTTGTACCACATACATAAATGCGCGCGTCCTATGTAGGTCCAAGGTAGCAAGTCTTGAACCCTACAAGGCATACATACTAGGCCCGTTTCTTAGTCCATCGACCTAGGGGCACTTAGGAGCCCATCCCTAACGAGGCCCGTTTCTTAGTCCATCGACCCCGGGGCGCTTATGGAGCCCACCCTTGGTACAAGCCATACATAAAGTAAAGTAGCATGACTTAACTTACATATCATAGTTCTTATCATTTCATGCATATCATATTTCTTAACATATCATAAAATATGCATATTTGGGCACATAGCACATGCATGAATCATAACATACATCATGAACATATCACTTATCTTAAAGCATGCATATTTGGGCACACAGCACATGCATGAATCATATGCTTGCATAACGAACGTATCATTTTATCATGTCATAAAGTAAGCATGTTTGAGCACATAGTACATACATACATGGGTCATAAGCATACATGAAGGAACATAACACATATCCTATAAAGACATAATCATTCATGGAATCATTAAATATCATCTCTTCATAGCATGTGAGGTATATCTAGTCACTAAACCCATATGGCCGAAAGTCATGAAAGGACCACATGATCTCTAGACAACATACAAACATAAAAATTTTCATGATATCTTCACATACTAACATAAGAAAGATCATAAGCATGTTAACCTAAATTTTTAAGCCCTCCTAGGTTTCCAATTATTTCATGGCCAAAACCTTTCATGAAGAGGAATCAAGTTCTAAGCAACATGTAAACATGTAAACCCTATACTCATATCATATTATATTTCATAGGGAACTACTTAAGCACATTTAGTTTCGGTTCTAAGTTCCCTAAGCTCCTAATCATATCATGGCCGAACCCTAGCTTATCTCATCCTAGGTTACAAGTAGCATAGAGGTGTTGAACCTTAAGCCAACATGTTATACATTTTCATGAGGAACAACATAAGCATGTTTGTTTAAAATTTCAAACTTCCTAGACCCCTTAATTCAAGGTGGCCGAACCTAACAATCATGGAATTAGGTTTTTAGTGGCATAAGAGTATGAAACCACAACTACATTCCATAGCATACATCACAAGAACATCATAAGCATATATAAGTTGGGTTCTAATTTCTCTAAGCCTTTAAACTTGTAGGGGTCGAAACATGTAAATCATGGAACTAGATTTTTAGTGACATGAGAGCATGGGAACCACAACTACATTTCATAGCATATATCTCAAGGACATCATAAGCATGTATAAGTTGGATTCAAATTTCTCTAGACACTTTAAACTTGTAGTGGCCGAAACTTAACAAGCATGAAACTAAGTTTCTAGTGGCACAAGAGCATGGAAACCCTACACAATTTTCATGGCTTCATAACAAGGAACAACATGAGTAAACTTAGTTAAAAAAAAAACTACACATACTAGCTTTAAACCTAATGTGGCCGAAAGTTACATGTATTCAAAATTCTATATAACAAGCAACCATAAAACATCAACTAGTTTCATATTATATTATCAAGAAGGTCATGAGCCTCTTAGCCTTGGTTTCAACTTTCCTAGACTTCAACTCTCATCACAGCCGAACTCTCATAAGCATGAAATAAAATTCATAACTAACATACAATCATGGCATAACATTTTAGCTTCATGTCTTGTCTTAGGAAAAAATCTTAGCATGCTTGGTCTTAGGTTTAAAACTCTCCTAGGCCTTTACTCCTTACTTGGCCGAATATTCATGAGCATGTAAATGGAGTTTCAAACAACATACAAGTAAGAGAAAAGTTAACAACCTCATTATCATAGGGTACATAACAAAAAGAATAAGAAAACATGCTTAGTTTGAGTCTTGAACTTACCTAGTCTTCTTGTTCATGCTTAGCCGAAACATGTAAATCATGAAACTAATTTTTCATTAATTATTCTACCATGGAAACCATAGATTAACTTCTTACATAAAATACATGTCACAAGAAAAAAATAGAAAGCATATCTAATTACCACTTTCTTAAACTCTTCTTCTTGTTTTCTTTTTGACCGAATTTTTCTTAAACAAAAACCTAAGTTTTTAAGCGATCTATCTCCATGGAAAAACCATACAAACTATTGTACCACAGGTGAGGGGAAGTTTACCTAATGTTCACTTGTTAATCCTTAAGAAATGGTACCCTTGGTGAAGAGTAAGTAGGGAGCTTCTTCTTCTAGCACTCCTTTCGATTTCTCTTGCTTGGAAAGGTACACCTTGAAGGCTCCGTCTTGTAGTTTAGTTTTCTCTTAGGGAGAAACCTAAACTTGGCTTGTGGAGATGAGGGAGGAGGATGCTAGTCTCGGCAAAGGGTGAGGGAGAAGGGGAAAAAAAATAAAATCCTTTAGTTCCTTTCCTTTTTATGCTAAGTGAGTGGAAGTTACAAAGATGAATTTTGCTTCCCTTCCTCCTTAATGCATACATGCATTTTTTTTTTAATGAAAAGATGTCCTCATTCCTTTCCCCTTAACTCTTCTCTTCACTATCCTCTTTAAACTCCATGAAAATAGAGAGGAAAAGGGAGGAAGACAACTTGTCTTTTGCTACTCTTTTTCTTAACCAAGAGGTAAACAAGAGGAAGAAAGCTCATTGGTTTTTCTCTTGTTCCCTTACTAAATTATATCTTTACTTTTAATTACAATTTCTATCATTTCCCTTTCACATATTATTCATTATCCTAGTGGTTAACATACATAATTTTATTTCTATCCTTGGTGGGAGGTTCAAGGTTCAAACCTTCACCTCTTCTTTTTATTTCTCTTATTTCTTTTTCTTTGATTCTTCTTCTTTTATGTTCTAAAGCAAATAACACCCATATACTTATCTTATAATTTTGTGGGTGTTACAGTTCTTTCATGACTCCATGACATTTCATCATGCTTATTAGTATTATGGCTTAAATTTATGTTAAGCATGCTATGTGACTTTATACGATAGGTAGTTAGTGATGATGATTTGAAAAAGTAAAAGAAAAGCTTTAAAAAGAAAAAAATACTATAAATAAGACTTCCGCTGTTTTAAGTAGAAAAAATTAATAATAAGTAAGTAAGTAAAGTAACCCCCGTCCCTTGAGCAGGAGGGTCGGGGCGTTACAAAGAGAGTCTCCAAGCCAAAGAATAAGAGTTGCATCTTATGAAGCCCCCTCACCCCTTCTTTTTGTTGGACCCCGTGGTAGTTTTGATGTGATCAACCAAGTTGGTTAGGTCCTGTGTTGTATTTGATCCCTGTGTCTGAGTGTACAGGAGCTTAGGAACACAGGAAGTCGAGCGGAAGACGCAACTAGTGAGAAGGACGGCACGGGAAGGGAGCCGACGGGCTCGGTGCGTCCGAAGGACGAGAGAGCTGCGGAAGAGTACTCCGGTGGGCGTGAAGAGCGTGCGCGACGTTCGAGGGACGTTAAGCCGGGACGGAAGGCTGCTCGAGGAAGGCCAGAAATTGGGTTCGGGTGAGCCCTATTTCGGTTGGCCACAATCACCCAAAAGATCGGAGCATCGGAAGTCGCAACAAGCTAGAAACGAAGTCAAAGGAGCTGAGCTGCCAGCTTGGAGGCGCCTCCAACCTGACTGGAGGCGCCTCCAGCTTAAAGACGCCTTCAACCAGGTTGAAGGCGCCTTCAGCCAGGCTAGAGGCACCTTCAGCCAGGCTAGAGGCGCCTTCAGCCAGGCTGGAGGCGCCTTCAGCTTGATTGGAGGCGCCTTCAACTAGTCAAAGTGACCGTTCTGCGCGCGGATAAAGTTTTATCCGCTGACTCCCATGGAGGCGCCTTGGAGCCTCGGGATAGGATTTCCAGGACCTATATAAAGGCCCCTGGAGCTAGGAATGAAATAACAACTCAAGCATTCAATCTGTAGTGTTTCCTAGCAATAGTTCTGAGCTTTTGAAAGTGTAAAAGGCTTCTCCGCCTTCAGCAAAGGAGAGCTTCTTTTAGTGCGCTTCTACTGCCCTGGATTAACAACCTCCTTGGTTGTAACCAGGTTAATTATTCTGTGTCTTTCTTTTACTGTTTTATTATTTTGTTAACTATTGCATTAACTGAGTTGAATGTACGAGGAGGGTATATTTATTTATTTTCAGCAATTCACCCCCCTCTTGCCGGTCTCCGCTGTGCCAACAAGTGGTATCAGAGCCTGATCGCCTCAGAAGAACTAACCGCCAACTGAAGCACTACGATCAAGACGATGGCCGAAGCGAACATCCATCCCCCGAAGTTCGACGGAGACTTCGCCACATGGAAGCGCAAATGGAGGTTATTTTTAAAACGGATTTTGATATTCTTATTACAATGAAATATGGTTTTGCAGCGCCGAAAGACAAAGAAGAAAACACATGGAGTAAGAAGGAGCAAGATGATTTCGTCGTCAACGGAAAGGCAGAGTTCCACCTGCTCAGTGTGCTGCCGCCGCAGGAGGTAAATCGGATCGGAAGCTACGACTCAGCGAAAGATCTCTGGGAGAAATTCCTGTCGCTTCACGAAGGTACTTCCGAAGCGAAGCTAGCGAAGCGCAACATCCTCCGGAACCAGTTAACAAACCTCCGGATGAACCAAGGCGAGAAGGTAGCGCAACTCCAAGTGAGAATCAAGGAGCTGATAACGCAACTAACGAACCTTGGAGAAGAGGTAACCAACCGGGACTCTATCCGGTACGCGCTTAACGCCTTCCCTAGAACTCCAGAGTGGGCTTCCTTAGTAGATGCGTATTACATCTCTAAGGACCTCGAGGTAAGTACTTTAGAACAATTATTTTCCACTTTTGAACTTCACGAATCTCGAGTTTCAGAACCCATCGGAGCAGAGAAGACAAGTCAGAACATTGCCTTAAAGGCAAAGATGAACAATTCTGACTCTGAAGCCTCAGTCGACGAATCCGAAGCGGCACTACTGGTAAGACGCTTCAATAAATTTTTTAGTACTAACAAATTTAAATCGCAGAGGCATCATCGAAAGAAGAGGACTATTCGCTGTTACAACTGCAACGAAGAGGGGCACATCAAAGATGACTGCCCAAAGCTAAAGAGAAAGGAGAAAGAAAGGGAAAAGCTAAAATACAAGAAGCCAGAACCCTCCAAACACAAGAACCTAAAGGCAACGTGGGATGATTCGTCATCCTCCGAATCGGAAGTCGATGAATTCTCGGGACTAGCACTGATGGCCAACCATCAGAAAGAAGAAACGTCCAGCTCAGAGATGAGCATCGATGAAGGGGGAGGAACATCAGAAGAAGAAAGCAGCAATGAAGGGGGAGCGTCACCAGACCAGGTAAGTAAGGTACGCAATCTAACTCCAACTCAATCTTTCAAATTTATCAAGTCTCTTTCTAAAGAGTTAGATCAATTAGAAAAAGAGAATGCTGAACTAAATTTGAACTTAGCAAGAGCATGCCCGTTAGAAATGTATGATCATCTAAAATCAAAAAATGAAAATTTAAAATTAGAAATTGAAAAATTGAAAAATGATGCATGCTTAAAGAAATTTCCAAAGTCAAAAATTAGAACTTATGGTAAATTAAATTGGTATATAAGGAAGCATCAAGGTCAAATTAGAAAAATACCAAGAAACTATGTACCCCCTAGATTTTTGAATAATCCTGTAGGAAGGAACCTCTATTGGGTTCCAAAATCTGTGCTTAATTAATTTTTCAAAAATTAAAAGCTTAAAGTGAGAAAATTAAACATTGAAATTCTTTATGGAAGCTTTGTCTAAGGAAGTAGTTGTTGCTCCAATAACCAAGAAAGCCTAGTGCCTCGCCACGACCTGGAAGCTAAAATATTGGAAGAAAATGTTTAATTAACTTTTTGAAAAAGCATTAAACTAGAATAAAATAATGCTTTAAAAGTTTTTAAATCTTTTTAAAATTCTAAAAAAAATCAGATTGTGAAAATTAAAAAAAAATTAAATATTGACTTAGAAATTTTTTATTGACTTAGAAATTTTTTTCTGAAAATTCAAAAAATTTGACTTAGAATTTTTTTTTGGGAAAAATTCATTTTGACTTAGAAATTTTTTTAAATAATTCATATTGAGGTAGAAAATTTTTTCTGAAAATTCAAAAATTTGACTTAGAAATTTTTTTAGAAAAATTCATTTTGACTTAGAAATTTTTTTAAAAATTCATATTGACTTAGAAAATTTTTTTTCTGAAAATTCAAAAATTTGACTTAGAAATTTTGTTTGGAAAAATTCGTTTTGACTTAATTTTGACTTAGAAGATTATTTTTTTTGAATGACTTAGAAATTTTTTTTTGGAATTCATTTTTAACTTAGAATTTTTTTTAAAAATTCTATATATTTCACTTAACTTAAGTTTTTTGTTTCATATTTTCTTAACCCTATTTTTGCTGTGATCAAAGGGGGAGAGAAAGGTACAAGTTCAAGGGGAAGTTAAACAAGGGGGAGATAAAATTTTAAATGTTTGCTTATTGCATTTTTTTTTAAAAGGTGTTGCAATTTTATTTATTGCAAAATTATACTTAACCTGTTAGTCTAGTAATTTACCTTTAAAATTTCTATTTATGTCTATGTTGTCCCTAACTTGAACTTGGGTTGATGCACATCAAAAAGGGAGAGATTGTTGGACCCCGTGGTAGTTTTGATGTGATCAACCAAGTTGGTTAGGTCCTGCGTTGTATTTGATCCCTGTGTCTGAGTGTGCAGGAGCTTAGGAACACAGGAAGTCGAGCGGAAGACGCAGCTAGCGAGAAGGACGGCACGGGAAGGGAGCCAACGGGCTCGGTGCGTCCGAAGGACGAGAGAGCTGTGGAAGAGTACTCCGGTGGGTGTGAAGAGCGTGCGCGACGTTCGAGGGACGTTAAGCCGGGACGGAAGGCTGCTCGAGGAAGGCCGGAAATTGGGTTCGGGTGAGCCCTATTTCGGTTGTCCACAATCACCCAAAAGATCGGAGCATCGGAAGTCGCAACAAGCTGGAAACGAAGTCAAAGGAACTGAGCTGCCAGCTTGAAGGCGCCTTCAACCAGGTTAAAGGCGCCTTCAGCCAGGCTGGAGGCGCCTTCAGCCTGATTGGAGGCGCCTTCAACCAGTCAAATTGACCGTTCTGCGCGCGGATAAAGTTTTATCCGCTGACTCTCATGGGGGCGCCTTGGACCCTCATTGGAGGCGCCTTGGAGCCTCGGGATAGGATTTCCATGACGTATATAAAGGCCCCTGGAGCTAGGAATGAAATAACAACTCAAGCATTCAATCTGTAGTGTTTCCTAGCAATAGTTCTGAGCTTTTGAAAGTGTAAAAGGCTTCTCCGCCTTCAACAAAGGAGAGCTTCTTTTAGTGCGCTTCTACTGCCCCGGATTAACATCCTCCTTGGTTGTAACCAGGTTAATTCTTCTGTGTCTTTCTTTTACTATTTTATTATTTTGTTAACTATTGCACTAACTGAGTTGAAAGTACGAGGAGGGTATATTTATTTGTTTTCAGCAATTCACCCCCCTCTTGCTGGTCTCCGCTGCGCCAACACTTTTATATTACTTGCCCAAGGCAAATAAGGAAAAACTTTTTACAAAAAATAAAATCATCCAAGAGTTTTTCCTTTTCCCTTTTAATTTTTCCTTTTCTTTCCCCTTGATTGAATCAATCACCAATTTTAATTTTGTGATGATTTTAATAAATTTAATATGGCCGGCCACTTGCTTGGGCACCAAGCAAAGTGGTCGGCCACCACATCAAGGGGAAATAGGAAATATATTTTTATAAAATTTTACAATAAAAACTCTTATAAAATTTTACAAACTCTCTTTCCTAAAGTAGGAGTTAAAAAAGGAAAGCTCTAAAAATTAAAACCATGTTTTAAAATTTAAAACTTCTCTTACAAAATTTACTTTTTTAACATGATGATAGAAAATTTTAATTTTAAAACTTATCTTCGCCTTTTTATTCTTAAACCATGAGGATGGTTAAAAAAGGAAAGTTTTAAAACTTTTAAAACTCTCTATTAAAACATGTGGCCAAATTCAAATAAAGAAAGTTTTTAAAATTAAAATCTCTCTTTTAAAACTTATAGTTTTTTACAAAGAGAAGATTTTAAAAATTCAAAAACAACCCTCCTTGTTTGAATATTGTGGCCGGCCCCTTCATGCTTGGTCACCAAGCAAAGGGTCGGTCCCTATAAAGTGGATGTGGCCGGCCCATGCTTGGCCACCAAGCATTGGACCGGCCCACTTCTTGGACACCAAGAAGAGCCTTACATTTGGATGGAATTGAGGCTATAATGAGGCTACGACAGGGACCTAGAGGAGAAATTGGTTATGGCCTTCCAATGAGCTTGAGTATCCCGTGCTCACCCCGAACACACAACTCAAGTTCATCGATAATAACTCATTCCACTAGAGAGTTATTACCGCACTACCGCACCAATCCCAAATTACATTATGGGCTCCTTCTTATCATGGGTATGTTAGTCTCCCTGTGTTTAAGATTATGAATGTCCACTAATTATGTAAGTTACTGACAACTCACTTAATTAATATCTAGCTCCAAGAGTAGTACCACTCAATTTCATTGTCATGTCGGACTAGGTCCACCTGCAGGGTTTAATATGGCAATCCTTATGAGCTCCTCTTGGGGACATTCTCAACCTAGATAACTAGGACACAGATTCCTTCTATAATCAACAACACACACTATAAGAAATATCATTTCCCAACTTATCGGGCATATTGATTTATCGAGCTAAACCTCACCCTTTGATAAGTCAAAGAAATAAATATTAAATATATGTTCTTGTTATTATATTAGGATTAAGAGCACACACTTCCATAATAACTAAGGTCTAGTTCTTTTACTAAGTCAGTACAAAAAGAACTTACCTAAATGGTCCTACTCAATACACTTAAAGTGTACCAGTGTAATTTATTAGTCAAGATAAACTAATACTTAATTACACTACGACTATTCTGATGGTTTGTTCCTTTCCATCTTAGTCGTGAGCAGCTGTTTATAATTTATAGAGAACCGACAACATGATCTTCTAAGTGTGACACTACACTCCATCTTATCTACTATATAAATTAATTGAACAATTACATTTAACAAATAAATGCAGATATTGACCAATGTGATTCTTTTATTTCAAAAATAAATGTTTACAAAAGCTAGGATTTTAGTATACACTCCAACAGGAGGAAATGTCCCAAGGATCACCTCTCTTGGTTCCACAACCAATCGATACTATGGAATTTGCAAGAATGGAGTTGGTTGATAATAATTGTGTAGGGACTTGTGCAATAGAAGCAAAGCCCCAAGAATCACTACTTTTAGAGCCAATTCCACCTGAGCCAGAACTAGAACCAATTCTTAATTCTGAAGAAGTCACATCCCATTGTTTAAAACTTTCAGGTACATCTCGACAATGCAAGGTTAGTATTTCTAGTGATCTTTTATAAAATTTCATAGAAGTACCTATAATTGATTTTGTTGGATGTGATTCAATTTTTGATGCATATTCAGTTCATACTAATACGGTTCTAGTTCCTTCTAATATTACATGCTTGTGGGAGGTTTGCCTTTCTTTTGGGTGTGCAGATTTTCATGAGACCTATAATTGGAAGCTCGTTCTGAAGCGTCTACGACCTCCTGAAAGAATTTCCAAGAAGACGAAGATGGAGAGCGATTCTTCACCTTTTGATGGAAGCTCCCTCCATAATAAGAGCCCTTGGTAAGAGGGTGATGAAATATCTTACCCTCCAAGAGCGAGATTTCGATGAATCTAATGAGGTGGTCGAGCTAATGACCTTAAACAAGTGCTTCTTGTGAGGCAACCCAAGTTCTTTCTTATTTTATTTATGTCTTCAGTTTTTTCTTTATAATAAACATGTATCATCTACTTAATTTTTGTTGTCAATCTTCTTTTATAGGATTCAAAGATTAGGAGGAGGGAAACTACATGATGGAGAAGTTCATGACATGGATATTTGGGACATATCATTTGGTAACTTCTCTTACTTTAAATCTCCTCCACATTGTTTTTAATTTTCATTGGGACAATGAAAAGTTTAAGTCTTGGGGGATGCATTAGATGCATTTGGTTAAGTTTAGTTTTTGCTTATTTCTTTTTGAATCTTACATCACATCATGATTGTTTGTTCCTTATTGCAAAATACTAGCACGTTTATTCTAGATTTTATGTGTTACTTATGGTGCTAGTATGTTTAGTGATATATCTTTTTCTATCTTTGATAGCATGAAGTGAGCAATGCTTTTACTATAAGAGTTTAAGTATTGACCCTGTTTTAGGATCTCTATACACTATGCCTATTTTTGATGGTTGATAACTCTAAAATAGTCATGATTCATAGAATTGGACTAGTACTTATGCTTCTATGGTGACCTCTCAACTACATTTTGGTTATTCGATAAACTCAGATCATGTAAGCTCATTTGGAAAAATCAATCCCAAAAAAATAAAAAAAATTTTAAAATTTTTTTGAAAGTTTGTTCAAGTTTGGTACTTTGCAAACATTAAAAAAGAAAAAAATGAATGAAAAAAAATAAAGGATAAAAAAATTTGTTGTCGTGAGTGGAAACTAGCAATTCACCCCTTTGAGACCGAGTTAGGTTACTTGGGAAATGAATCTTATGTTTCTCTTGATACTGAGTATTCCTTTGAGACCTTGTGTAGACGATGCATAGCACTTTTGATGGGAATGAACCTTGCATGTGGCAGGTAAGTGTCTATCGTCGGAAGCATAAGGAACATAATTCTATGACGACTTGACTAGACTTAGGGATTGAAACATGATAAATTTAGGCCACTTTCGCACTGAGCACAGAGGACTACTACTTAGGTCATACTTAAACTACTTTTGTATCTTGCTCACCAATGAAATCATTTGATAGAATTAGATTGACTTGCTAGAGATTATGATGCACTATCGAACCACATGAATCTAGATTGCGGGTTTTGCTTGAGGACAAGCAAAGGTTTAAGTCTAGGGGTGTGATGTGCGTAGATCTTATGATCATTTATGCATGTTTGGATGCACATCTACTTGTAATTCATAGCATATTCTATGTTTATTGCACCCTATTTCTTTATAATGTCATACTTTCAATATATTTGTTCTGAGATATGCTCTTTGCTTATTTTCTTGTTGATAGAACGTTATTTGGAGCAAAAATGGAGCAAAAGTGGACACAGGAGCTTGGGTCGTGCAAGGCCACATGGCCGTGTGGCCATGAGCATGTTCCGGTCGTGCCAAATGGCACGGCTGTGCTTGCAATCCAGAGATGAAGAGGGCCTTGGCCGTGCCAAATGGCACGGCCGTGCCAATCAACCCGTGGCCTAGCAGCACACGGCCGTGCCAACATTCCAGAGGCAGAGAAGGTCACGACCGTGTGAATTCACACATCCGTGTGACCTCGGCAGAGACGAAGAAGGCCCTGGCCGTGCAACCTCTCACGACCGTGTGACTCAACCTGAGAAGGAGCCGTGTGAGGCCGTGTGGATTCCACACGGCCATGCGACGAAGACCACGGGCCGTGCGACGCCCATACCCTAGCTTATAAAAGGGTCAAGAAACATATTTTTGGGAATCATCTTAGGTTCGGGACTTCATCCCTCCCCTCGGGGAAAGCCATCGAGCTTCATCCACCGCCGTCTCTTCATGATCCGTCCATCTCCGGAGCAAGGAAGCATCCCCAAGACATCAGAATCATCAAGCATTTCTTCTCCCTTTTCTTCTAGGGTTGTAAGTATGTTTTTCTTTATGTTCCCGGGTTGTTCTTCCCCCACAATGGAGCAGACACCCTCTTCTGGGATTAAGGAGTATTTGTAATGCGATGGTGATGTATAACTATGTAGATTCACCTTATTTCTATTCGATGACTTGTCAATGTCTTGTTCATGCTTGTGTGACATGTTTATATTTCTATGCTTTGATTTATTGATGTGGAGGATTGTTGATCCCGCAAAGGGGATACCTTAGAGCTTATTGACCAAGGTACCCTAGTGACAGGGGTAACCCTTTTCGAACGTCTAAGACGTTTCCTCAAAAGGAGAAACAATCCCTTAGGAACTGTTGCTCTCGTAAAGAGAGTGCTCTAGATCGTATACCCGAGGGGTCCTAGTGACAAGGGTAACTCATTCACGGACGTCTAGGGCATTCTCTTGAAAGGAGGGGAAATTCCTCCATAAGGAAGTAGGTAACCGTATCGAACATCTACCCTTATCCTTATTGTTCTTTACTAGATATGTATCCTAGTGATCTACCGAGGCGCCCTCGTGACAGGGGGGTTAACCATTACAGGATTTCACAGGGAACGTCTCTACGTGATACTTAGGGATACTGGCCAATCTAACTTCCTCCAAGAACATTGACATAGAGGATGAAAACTAAGCAATCTATGTAGTATCTCCTAGTATTATAATGAAACCGAAATCCTAGAATCCATCTCCCGAAGCTCATTCCATCCAAGATAAGTTCTTTCTCTTTCTCTCATCCTTCTCTTTCCCTTTTCAATCACCCTCGTTAGTCTGCAAACACCAAAGCCAGCTTTCGATCGTCTAGATAACTTACCTTGCGACATCTCTAGTGCTTAATCAACAGTCCCTGTGGATTCGATATTTTTATTACTGACGATGAAACCGTACACTTGCAGTTGTGTAATTGTTTTGGACTTTGATCACTGGATCAAAGAACCCTTATGAGGCCTTTTGGGCTAAGGCAGCCCGAATGTAAAACCCTGTCTTTAAATACCTTCACCATGTCATGAGTAAAACAATCTTTGGTAGAGGTGATAGTGATGGGTAGTTAGAAAGGTGGAACTTTATTCTCTTTGGGCTATGCTTAATAAAGTTGATTTTGATTCTAGGTTTCACTTTTTACAAAACCTTTGGAGAGTAGGAAAGGCATCATCAGGGATGATAATCTTTGACATTTTAATCACCCAAATTGCTATAAATCTGGGTTATGTTCTTGATGGGCTAGAGGTCATTCATGGTAATGACAAGATCGATATCGATTCTTGTCTAGCCATGAAGATGATCTGTAGGGACAAGAATGGGTTTGCCTTTCCTAGAAATGATGGTTTTCCATTACTTCTTCACTATCTCATGTGCACTTCAGTTTGCAACCCTGCTAATTGGGTTATCATTGATTTAGTACCCGAGTTCGTTTCCCCCCTCTTAGGAGATAATGAACACCACCAAGGGCCCTCATTGTCTAGACCCACATAACCATCTGGACATCTAGAGCCTGTTAGGCACTATTTTGCCTATGGTATGGGTCTATCCAGATTTGACTTTTCTGATTTTCGTGCCTCTTTAGAGTCACTTCATGAAAAGCTACTGTGCGTAGATTATATACACTTTTATGCATATTTTGACTCACATCTACTTATATTTCATGAGTATAATCTATATTTATTGCACCCTATTTTATTATAATGTCATACTTCCATTATATTCTATTCGGAGATCTACTCTTTGCTTGTTTTGATTGATAGTACGCGATTTGGAGCAAAAACAGAGCTTAAATGATGTCTAAAGCTTCCAGAGTGTCTAGGTCATGTGAAACTCACATGGGCATGTGAAAACTAAGTTTTTTCCATGTTCTGCCCATGTGGACACCACACGGTCGTGTGAAGGCCGTGTGGGGGTCGTGTGGAGGCCGTGTGGAAGCCACACGACCGTGTTAAGGATGTGTGGAATTTTCAGCACTGCAGACTGAAACTAAAATGGTCATAACTTTGTGCTTAGTTAGATTTATGGGCTTTTATTTATATCAAAATGTAGATAGGTTCAAGATCTACAACTTTGATGAAGAATTTAACTAGAGAAAACCTTATCTAGACGGTGTAAAAGACGTTTTAATGAGACACAACATTGACACAGGGCCGTGTCAAATCCTTCACTGTATATCAAGAGTAAAATGGGCATAACGTTTTGATAATTTGGAGTTTATGTCTATTCTTTATACCTAATTGTAGATAACTTCAATATCTATAAATTATATGAAGACTACAAGTCAAGAATACCAACATAAGAGGTGCTAAAATGGCCTACAATTCTACACATCCTTGACACACGACCAAAAAGAGCTAGGCCATGTCAGCCACATAGTCGTGTGAGCCACACAGTCATGTAATATTTCCAGAGAGTAAGCAGTGGTTGGCCGTGTGAGCCACACGGCTGTGCAACATTTTCAGAGGCCAAACAATGTCAGGTCATGTGAGCCACACGACTGTGTGAATCCATCTAGAACTAAAGCAGAATAAGGTCGTGTGAGCCACACGACCATGTGAATCCATCCAAAACTAAAGTAGAACATGGCTGTGTGAGCCACACGACCATGTCACTCTGGCCGAGAACAAAATATTTGAGGTCATGTGGATCCACACAGTCGTGTCATGGGTCGTGTGGTGCCCATGCCCTACTCTATAAAAGGGGGTTTTCTCCCCTTTTCTCTAATATTTGGCTTGAGGATCACCCCCATTCCTTGGAGGAGGGTTCTCCTCCTTGGGGGAACCCTAGAAACTTCATCTTCACTGATCTGTCTAGCTCCGAAGCCAGGGAACACCTCTAAGGAAGCCACACTTCAAGGATAAGCAATCTCCTCTCTTTACTTCTTTGTATTGGGTTATAGTTTGCTTCTTTCTTTGTCTTTGGTTGTATTTCCTTTGTTATGGAGTAGATCTTTAGATCTAGGATGTAGGAAGTAGCTGTTATGTGATTGTGAATGTATGAACTATGTATTTGGATATTTTCCTATGCAATAAAGTGTTTATATCATCATCTATGTGTATTGTGTCTTGTATGCGTTTGACGAAATGTGTGTGAGGTAATTCTATGTAGATGTAGGGTTAGATTACCATGTAGAGGAAGAGTCTTGGAATATAAGATGATGGGACCTTGTGACAGAAGATATCCATTACTTTCTATGATAGTTCCTTGAAACGGGGATCGACTCTCTACTAGGAAAACTAATTAGAGGTTAAAGGGTTCTCCTAAATTAATGTTAGGAAGTGACTTGTGTAATCTAGGAGCGTGGACCGTTGGCCCTTCTGTGAGAAGGATGTTCCCTATAATCAAACTTCTTAAATTAGCTGTTCTACTTAATTGCATTAATCTACCGTTAGGAAGTGACTTGTGTAATCTAGGAATGTGGACCGTGGGCCCTAGTGACAAAAGGATGTTCCTTATAATCGGGCTTCCTAAATTACCTCTTCTACTTAATGGTTGTAGAACTTGGGTAAACTCTTCGGTGTAATCTTCACAAGATAGTACCAAACTTTAGTTAGAACTCCTACACGAGTGTATGTATGGAGTTAGGTAGATGAACAATGCATAGGGACATTAACAAGCATCATAGTGAAATCGAAACCCTAGTATCTATCCATCCCCAAATCTAACTTTCCCTCTTTCTCTACTCTTTACATTCTTTCTTTTCTTCACTCTCTCTTTTCCAATTAACTTTCGATTGTCTAGATAATTCACTATGCAAAGTTAACTAGTACTTAAACAACAGTCCCTATGGAATCGATAATATTTTATATTACTAACGACATAACCGTGCACTTGCAATGACCTAACAAAAGCATACTACCCAATAACAACTGTTGGAGGACCGCTTCAAGTTGTTTGACGACCAATTCAGAGAGGTACAAGACCATTTTCAGTTTACTAGAGATTTTCACAGCCAAGTGACCAAATTTGTGCAAGATTTGAGGTTGATCAAGAGAGAATGAGGAATTTTATGGATGATATGGATATTACTGGACATCAAGTGGATTCTCTTTTGCAATACCATCAACATATTAGTCATCTCCCTAGTATGCCTCATTTCCCCTCCGGCACACGACGAGGACCCCCTTTTCCCTTTCCCCACCACCATATTAGTTTCATCGGGACGATGAAAAGTTAAGTGTTGGGGGGGGGGGTGTTGTGTCTGTACAACCTGAGTCATGTCTTTTTATTTTTCTTTTCTTTTCAGTTTCTGTAGTTTTAGTTTGTTTTACTTTCACTTTTAGTTTGTTTTCTTTCCAATTGCATTTCTGTTTTGATTTCTAGTTTTTCAGTTTGTTTGTTTTTAAGGCATTATTAAGAGCATCAAATTGACTACTTTATTTGCTAACTTGTCCAATAGTAAAATGACTAGCACATGTATTTCTTAGTTCATGTTGTTGTTGAGATAGTAGTACTAGTATGCTTAGTGTACCTCTTTTCTCTATCTCTAGTAGAATGAAATGAGCTAAGTATTGTACAGAGATAAATATGAGTTTTGGCCTAACCTTAAGGATCTTACCTCACTTCACATAAGCTTGAATAGTGGATGCATTTTGGAATAGTTATGATTCATCCAAATTCTTTAGTACTTTTGTTCTCATGGAGATTTCTTATTTACATTTTGGTTACTGGACTACCTTGTATCATGGAAACTCATTTGGAAAAATCTAAATTCCAAATATTTGCATTTATCTTACTTGCATTTGTGATTAGTTCCACACTTGTGCCAAAAAAAAAATCATTTGAATAAGGGATTAAAAAATAGTTATCATGAGTGGAAACTAACAATTTATCCCTTTAAGACCGAGTTAGGTTATTGGATAAATAAATGTTATGTTTCTCTTGATTTCGAGTAATCCTTTGAGACCTTGTGTAATTTAAGGAAAATGAACCAAGTGTGTGGCAAGTAAGTGCCTATCACCGGGAACATTAGGAACTCAATTGTATGACGACTTGACTAGGACAGAAAATTAAAACTTGAAAAGCTTAAGTCACTTGTTATAATGAGCACAAAGAACTTATGCTTAGGCCATACTTTGGTTACTTCACAATCATGCTTATTAATGAAACTAGTTGATAGAGTTAGGCGAGTGCAATAAGGATTATAAAACACTATAAGGACTCATGAATTTAGATTGCAGCATTTTGCATAAGGACAAGCAAAGGTTCAAGTCTGGGGGTGTGATGTGCGTAGATCTTATAATCTTTTATGCATGTTTTGATGCACATTCATGTATTTTATTCATGATGGATTTATGCAATCTTACACTCCTTATCATATTTACAGCCTAATTACTCTTCTATTTCGGAGATCTGCTCTTTGTTTGCACTTGTGTTGACAGGTATAATTTTTGGAGCAAAAACGGTGATCGTCGATGTACTGGGAAGCAAAGAAGAAGGCTAACAGACACTGGCCTTTGACCCTTCACGACCGTGGAACACATCCAGAGGAGAAGGAGAACACGGTCGTGTGACCCTACACGGCCATGTGAAGCATCCAAAGCCAGAGAAGAACACGATCGTGTGGATCTCACACGTTTGTCTGGATCTCACATGGTCATGTCACTTAACCCGCAGCCAAGAAGGAGTCGGTTGTGCGATCCCACACGGCCGTGTGATAACTATCATTTTTGTGCATTATTTTGGCTCTTGTACTTAGCATATTTACCTTCTCACATGCTTAGTTTTATGGTTATATTACATTTTGTGAGGAGAATCTATTTTGGACTCAATTATAAATTTCCTACCAATTGTGAAATTTAATTTCATATTTTTATATGGGTTTGTTGGAAATTCAAAGAGCCATGGATTAGGGTCGAGCCGGATCGAATTTGGCCTGATTTGGTGGTCAAACGGAGGAGATCGAGATGAATCAGTGTGAACCATTGATCCAGATCAGGAGAAATCTTGACCCTTTAATCAAATCAAGTGATCCAACCTTCATCCTAATTTAAAGAGATCTGGACCGTCCATAGAGATCATCCTCATCCAAGTACAATTCATCTCCAATTTAGATCAAGAGAAGAGCCCAATTTGAGCCTACAATTCAACTCTTAAAGCCCACTCTTAAGCCCAATTTCAAAAACCCAATTTCAGTTTTTTATTGGATTCAGATCTAAGCTCTAATGGATACCTCTACTCCACGACCCGAACCCGATCCACTAAGAAATCCAGCCCTTCATCACTCACGCAATTTCTCTGCTCGCAACATGGCTAGGGTTTGTGTTTCTTCTCCCTGACACCCCCGATCCTATTCTCCCGAGCAATTCGTGTGAAGGTGATGGTGGCGGCTTCAGTGAAGTTGCATCAACAAAGATCCTCGGGCGACACCAGAGTGGTCTCTCCAACGAGCTCTTCATTCCTCTCATAGCTAGCAGTGGGTCTACCTTCCGACGCGGTTCACGCAGGCGACGGCACTCCAGTGGCAGTGAGGTTTTGGTTCTTCTTTGGCATCCTTCCATTTCCTCGTACTAGCGTTGGAGCTCTGAGTTACTCTGCCGGGCACATTGAAGAAGGAAACAACAACTCAGAGGTTTCCAGCAGCCCTGTTTCCACTTTGCTAGAGAATTCCAATGGCTTTCTTCCAAGTTCTAGCATCACACAACCTACTTTGCCTGACACGTTGAAGAGGCCAAATCTAGGTTGACGGTTCTTGGTAGATTTCCTTCACACCAGCAGATTTCTCAAGGAGTGTTCACTTCGAGGGATATCGCGCTTCCATCGTCGCGAATTGTAGTTCTGACTAGTAACGTCAGCCATCCACCGGATTCAGGGGACATTCGAGTGACAGCGGTCTTCTTCCTTGGTGGTTCTATTAGTGCCAGACAGAGCACTTTTCGTGTTTGATTGTGGCCGATTGGATTGGTTAATTAGGATTTAATTATTTGGTTATTTCAGTTGAATTTACTTAATTACTATCTTGTAGCTTCATTTATGCATGTTTGTATTCTTTGGTATGTTTTTATGTTAATTCTGTTGATGATTATGCTTGTGTCGTAGTGCGACAATGCGATGTAAGTATGGTCTTCAATGGTTAGATATAACTGTAGGTTAGTTTCAGTTATACTTATTTTACTATCTATTATACTTGTTTGTTATGCCTGTAGAAGGTGTAGCTTGTAGCGTAGAATGACACTGTGATATAGGTTTATCATTGTTGATTAGTTAGGATTTCAATTATTGCATTAGGTTTAGAGAACAAAATGCCCAAACAAACACCTTAGTTCGATCATGTCTGAAAATAAACGTCCTATCACTGGTTCCTCTAGAGAGACGATCCGATCCTCTACTATACTACTTAGTGTAGGTTAAGGGGGTTCGGTTGAGTATAAATAAATTAATTTGATCCTGCGCAAGTGACAGTTGCGCGCTTATCACCGTGGCATGGGCCGTGTCACGCCTATGCCCTACCCTATAAAAGGGGTTCTAGAATTCTTCTCAAAAGGGGGGAGGAGGCAGTCGTTCGAAGAAAGATCACCTTGGTGTCATTCCACGCCATCCCAGATCTCCGTTCGACGATTCGAAGGTGTCTTCATAATCACATCAACTCTGGAAGCAAAGGATTGGATCCAAGGATCACTCGACGCCATTGGATAAGCGTTTTTCTTCCTTCCTTCTCTTAATTTGGAATTGAATGTTGTATATCATGATGTCTTTAGGTTCTCCTCTTTCGTCTATGGTGTATTGTTCTAGAATTAGGGAGCAGTTGTGGTTATGGGTACGATGTAACTACTCATGTTTATGCCTTTTACCTATTATGTGATATTGACTTGCTCTAGTATCTATTCTATTTGACATGCATGAGAATTTCTCGCGTTAGATTGCCATGTAGATTGAATGTTTATGTAGGGATTTTAAATCTCGTAGAGAGGGTACATTAGATTATATACCTGAGGGGCCATAGTGACAGGGATAACCCGTTCACGGACATCTAGAATACTCCCTTGAAGAGAAAATCAACTCCTTCATAAGGAAGTAGGAAACCATACTGAACTCATATCTTTATCTTTTGTGTAGGGATTGCAAATCTAGTAGAGACGGTACTTTAGATCGTATACCCCAGGGGCCCTAGTGACATAGGTAGCTAGTTCATGAACATCTAGGATATTCCCTTGAAAGGAGAAGCAACTCTTTCATAAGGAAGTAAGAAACCCTACTAAACTCATATCTTTATCTTTATTGTTATTAACTAGTCATGTATTCCTATGATCAATGATCGAGGTACCCTCGTGATAAGGGTTAACCATTTCCAGATTTCACAGGGATCATCTCTATTTGATACTTAGAGATAATGACTCTAACTTCCTATAAGGGCACGTTAATTAAAGATAGGAAAATGGTAGATCGTTGCACATTAGTACACACCACAATGAAACTGAACTCCTAGAATACTCTTCAAACCAAGATAAATAACTTTACCTCTAGCTCTTTCATCTTCCTTCTAGGTTTCATCTTTCCTTCTCAATAGATAACTTCAAACCATTGATAGTTTAGCCAATTCTACGTGAGCGATAGCTAGTTCTTATAACCAGTCTCTATGGGTTCGATATCTTTTGTATTACTAACGATGTAACCGTGCACTTGCGATACATAACACACTACTCAATGTACATAGAGATAAAGATGATAATTGTATTTAACCATCCCACTTCCTTGTAGAGACTTACTTCACCTTTCAAGATGACTCCCTAGACGCCCGTTAGTGGGATCTACCTGTAACAAGCATCCCTCGGTCATACGATCTACGACATCCCTCTACGAGATCCACAAGCACATAAAACATTCAATCAAACATGATAATTGAGTCCAAACATATGAATTCACATAAGATCAAATAGACACAAAATATAATAACATCATTAATATAGGAAATTAGCATATCCATGAGTTCTTATATCCAATCACATCACAACGACTCCCTTAATCCTAAAACAAAGGATGTACTTCATGACACTAAGATTGAGATCTAAAGACATAAAGATAACAAGCATTCAAATCCCTACTTAAAGATAAGAGAAGAGAAATACATATCCAATGGTGTTGAGCGATCTTGGGATCTAATCCTGAGCTTCTGGAGTCAATGCAGAGATGGAGATGGCCTCAGATCATCAGATAAAGGTCGAAGAAGGCAAGGATCAACACCAATATGGTTCTCCCCAAAGGGAGAGCCTTTCTCCCACAGAAAGGGGAAGAAACCCCTTTTATAGAGTAGGGCACGGGCACTACACGGCATGACCATGTGGCCTTCACATGGCCTCCTTTTTCTTGGTCTCGGCCAAGGTGACACTGTCGTGTGGGTTTACACGGTCGTGTTCTACTTTAGCTCTGGATGGGTGATGTCCGTAAATATTATGATGGTTTATGCATATTTTTACACACATTCTCTTGCTTTATACGTACATATTCTTTGTAAGAACGTCTCTTTTATCATGTACTAATCATATATACTCTTTTGTATGGTTATCTGCTCTTTGTTTAGTTTTGTATTGATAGGGACAACTTTCAGAGCGAAAACAGCGTTTGTCAACGCACGAGAGCGAACTAGAGAACACGGTCATGCAAACTTTGCACGACCGTGTGGACAAACAGAAGAGGAGAATTTCACAGCGTGCAACCCTTGAACGGCCGTGCGACCATGCAACCCTTGCACGCTCGTGTGGCCAACCCAGAGGTAGATCAGAGCACGACCGTAAATCCTTGCACGGTCGTGCCCCCCATGACCGAGACCAAGCAGCACACAGCCATGCAACCCTGCACGACTGTGTCCTCAGAGCCGAGTTCGAGCATCACACGACCGTGCCAATTGGCACGGCCGTGCAGTGCACCCAGAGCCAAGAAAGGGCACGGTCGTGCCATCCTTGCACGGCCGTGCTACCACGCCACGCCGCACGCTTGCCTATAAAAGGGGTTTTAACCCTTTTTCCGAGGGGGAGAGCCGGGAGGTGAGCCGTCAAGAGGAGAATCACTCTGGTCCCATTCCAGGCCGTCCATGACATTGATCCAGCGATCTTTCATCACCACATCAACTCCAGAAGCAAAGGATTGGATCCAAAGATCACTCATCATCGTTGGATAAGCATACTTCTTTTTTCTCTCTTTGTTTTTGAGGATTGTATGTTTAGATTCACTATGTCTTCGGGTTTCTCTCCGGTGTCTATGGAGTAGAGTCCTTGTTGTAGGATGAGGGAGTAATTGTGGATTGGTTTTGATGTAAGACTCATACTATGCTTATATTCATTGGATGATTTCGCTTGCTTTATTTTGACTACTCGATCTCTTTGTTGTGTTGATTGATTGTGTAGGAATTGCTAACCTCGCAGAGGAAATACCTTAAATTGTACACCCGAGGGGCCCTAGTGATAGGGGTAACCCGTTCACGGACATCTAGGGTACTTCCATGAAAGGAGAGGTAACTCCTCTATAAGGAAGTAAGAGACCAAACTAAGCTTCTTAATTCTATCTTTGATAACAACAATTAGAGTTGTGCCCTTGTGATCTACCGAGGCATTCTAGTGACAGGGGTTAACCGTAACAGGATTTCATAGGGATCGTCTTTGTTTAGTGCTTAAGGATAGTTGCTTTAGCTTCCAGTGAATGCATGCTGATGGACAATGAGTATAAGATAGTATGTGACACATCAATACCCCCACAATGAAACCGAACTCCTAGAACTCTTCATTAACCAGGTTTATTTCTTCTCGTTGCTAGTTCTCATTTCCGCTCTCTCTAACCTCTTTCCTTAGATTACTACAACCATCAATAGTGTAGCTAATCCTAAGTGTGCCATCACTAGTGCTTATAACCAGTCCTTGTGAGATCGATATTCTTTATTACAGACGACGAATCTGTGCACTTGCGGAAGCGTAACAAGTTTTTGGCACCGTTGCCGGGGGTTGCGTCTATAACATTGGTGATAGTCATAATAGATTAGACTAGACTTTGTTTTCTTTTCCATTATCTTTCCTTTATTTTTCATTTAGAGATAAATAATTTTATTCTTGTTTTTCTTTACTTTCTGTAATTTTACTAATACGCCAAAAATAATAGCATTTCATTTCTCCTTCTTTATTTTATTCCATATATTGTTTTTGCATGGAGAAAAGCTAACCTTGCAGGAGATTCAATTACCCTACATGTCTGTTTATTTTGCGCTCCTGGTCTGTTCGGATAGGACAATATATTAAAACCATTAAAGGAGTATGGAGCACCAAAGTCTGCTAAAGAGCTAGGGCCCATTGTGTTTCTAGAAATCTCAGCGAAGAATTTTATGCTCAGACCATCATTCATCTCTAAAGTGCAGGAAAATCAGTTCGGGGATTAGATTCAGAGAATTCTTACTTGCATCCCCTAGATCAAGAAAATATCACCTTCACGTGCCCTTTTAGTACCAATACTTATCGACGAATGTCGTTTGGACTCTGCAATGCACCAACTACATTTTAGCGATGTATGATGGCAATATTCTCAGATTTCATAGAAAAGATTATGGAGGTATTCATGGACGATTTCTCAGTTTATGGGAATGACTTCGATTCTTTTCTTCTGAACCTTTCTAAAGTTCTTCAGAGATGTGAAGATGTGAACTTAGTTCTGAACTGGGAGAAATGCCACTTCATGGTCAAAGAGGGAATTATTTTAGGACATAAGATTTCAGAATGAGGAATTGAGGTAGATAAAGCCAAAATAGAGACAATTGAGAAACTACCTCCACCTCTTAACGTAAAAGGGGTTAGGAGCTTTTTAGGGCATGCTGGATTTCTTAAAAATTTCCAAGCCCCTAACTAACTTGTTGATTAAAGATGTTGAATTCTATTTTGATGATGATTGTAATGAGGTGTTTAAGAAAATTAAGAGTGCTCTCATCTCAGCTCCTGTAATTCAAGCTCTAGACTGGGAACTCCCATTCGAAATCATGTGCGATGCTAGTGATTTTGCAGTAGGTGTAGTTTTAGGACAAAGTACTACACGCAATCTACTATGCGAGCAAGACATTGGATGCAGCCCAAATGAATTATTCTACCACTGAAAAGGAATTGTTGGCCATAGTGTTTACAATCGACAAGTTCAGATCTTATCTAGTGGACTCAAAAGTGATAGTGTATTCTGATCATGCTGCCATAAGATATCTGCTTAATAAGAAAGATCTCAAACCTCATTTGATCAGGTGGATCTTGCTTCTTCAGGAATTCAATTTGGAAATTAGAGACAAAAAAGGGGGTTGAAAATGTTGTGGCAGATCATCTATCCCGAGCATGGCTAAATGGGCAAAAGGATGTGGATTTTGATTCACCCATAAATGATGTTTTCCCTAACGAGTATTTGTTGGCAGTAAATTCTGAGAGAGTTCCATGCTATGTGGATTTTGTTAATTACCTTGCAAGTGGAGTACTTCCCCCAAAATTCACCTGGCAGTAGAAGAAAAAGTTTTTCTTAGACGTCAAACACTACATATGGGACGAACCACTACTTTTTAGGAAATGCGGAGATACAATCTACTGAAGGTGTGTGCCAGAAGATGAAATCGAGGACATTTTATTTCATTGTCACTCATCATCTTATAGCAGACATTTGGGCGTGTCAAAAACAACTGCAAAAATTTTACAAGCAAGTTTTTTTTGGCCAAGTCTATTTAAAGACACGAAAAATTTTGTGCAGTCCTGCAACCAATGTCAGAAGACCGGAAACATTACTAGAAGAAATGAGATGCCACTGAATTGCATCCTTGAAGTAGAACTGTTCGATGTATGGGGAGTAGATTTTATGGGACCCTTTCCTTCATCATGTAGAAATAATTATATCTTGGTGGCAATGGACTATGTGTCGAAATGGGTAGAAGCCATAACTTCTCCTACCAGCGACACCAAAACAATAATTAAATTGTTTAAAAAGGTGATTTTTCCATGATTCGGTGTACCTAGGGTAGTTATTAGCGACAGGGGTTCACACTTCATTGAAAGATAGTTTGAAAATTTGCTAAAGAAATATGGAGTTAGTCACAAAGTAGCAACTCCCTACCATCCCCAAACCAATGGACAAGCGGTGATATCCAACTGGGAGATAAAAGCGATATTAGAAAAGATAGTGTCCAATTCCCGCAAAGACTGATCATTGAAATTGGATGATGCTTTATGGGCATACCGTACTGCTTTCAAGACTCCAATTGGTATGCCACCATTTCGACTTGTATATGGAAAGTCATGTCATCTTCCAGTAGAATTAGAACACAAGACTTACTAGGCAATAAAGTAGCATAACATGGACCTGAAGTTAGCAGGAGACAGAAGGGAACTCTAATTAAATGAGCTTGATGAGTTGAGGATGGATGTCTATGAACATGCCAAATCCTACAAAGAGAGAAAAAAGAGATGGCATGATCAACATATCATGCGGAGAGAATTCAAGGAAGGGGACTCAGTGCTGCTATTTAATTTAAGATTGAAACTTTTTTCCTTGAAAGTTAAAATTGAGATGGACAGGCCCATTCCAAGTCAAGAAGGTTTACCCATTTGGAGCTGTTGACATTTGGAGCAAGTAGCATGGAGAATTTAAAGTAAACGAGTAGCGTTTAAAAAAATACCTCCATAATGTGCAGGCAGAGGAAGATATGCTGATATACTTCTTAGATCCACGTCCACCCGAAGACCTAAAACAAGCACTTCTTGGGAGGCAAACTAAGGGTTTTTTGTTCTAGTTCGTTATTCTAGTTTTGGTGAGTTTAGTCGAGTATATTTATTATTTCTTTACTTTTGGGTATTCATTTTTAGGATGTGCAGAGCCTCTATGAGCTACCCGTGAGTGTTTCATGGGCATGGAGGCGTCAGAGGAACCGAAAGAGCAAAAGACGAGTCATCGTGAGCCTAAAGGAGCCGATCGTGTGATCCCACATGGCCGTGCGAAGCCAACAAAAGGATGAAGGCCACGGGCTGTGCAACCTTGCACGGCCGTGTGGCCTATGCAGAGAGAAGAAGGACACATGCCATGCCAATCAGCACGGTCATGCGAGATTTCCAGAGAAGGAGGATGTTGGACCCCGTGGTTATTTTTATGTGATCAACCAAGTTTAGGTTAGGTCCTGTTTATCTGATCCCTGTATCTAAGTGTGCAGGAACTTAGGAGCACAAGAATTCGAGAAGGAGATGCAGCTAGCGAGAAGGATGGCACGGGAAGGGAGCCGACGGGCTCGGTGCGTCCGAAGGACGAAAGAGCTGCGAAAGAGTACACCGGTGGGTGAGAAGAACGTGTGCGACGTTCGAGGGACGTAAAGTCAGGATGGAAGATTGCTCGAGGAGAAGGCTGGGAATTGGGATCAGGTGAGCCCTATTCCGGTTGGCCGAAATCACCCAAGCAAACCGAACCAGAGCAAGTCAACCGTGAGTTGACTTGACAAGTGTTCAGTCGATCGAACGCCATGATTAGTCGACCGAACCCCTATCTTCAGAAGCCAACCATCGCAGCCACGTCAGCATCCAACCGTTGTTTGATCGGTCGACCGGACCCTCTGATCGGTCGACCGAATCGAAGATAAACCAGAAGACCTAGTCGAGCGTGCTGATCGGGCTAGCTCAGGGAGCCCGTTGGCTGATCGGTCGACCGAATGCAAGGATCGGTCGACCGAATGCAAGGATTGGTCGACCGAACCTAAGCTCGATCCACAGAGCCTGCATCCAGATGGAAAGCTGGGAGAGTTCATTAGGTTCGGTTGACCAAACCTGAGGATCGGTCGACTGATCCCTCTCGAGTCAAAACCTGATCCCGAAGATCAGGTGATCTGATAAGTTCTGGAACACCTATATAAAGGGGTCTCAAATAGATATTCAAGAGGAAAACAACTATGTACTTTCATTCTTAGCAACTGCTGTGCTCTCAAAGTATAAAAGGCTTCTCTGCCTTCAAAGAAGGAGACGTTTCTAGTGCGCTTTCCAACCGCCTTAGATTAACAACCATTTTGGTTGTAACCAAGTCAAATAGTTGAGTCGTCTCTCTTTTTGTTTCTGTCATTTAATTTAAAATACTCTTGTTGTTTTCATTTTGAGTTAAAGTTCTTTGAGGAGGGTATACTTTTTGGATGACAGGCAATTCATCCCCCTCTTGTCGGTCCCGCTGCACCAATAGAGGAGACTCAGGTCGTGCCAATTGGCACGACCGTGCGACATGTGCCGAGAAGAAGGAGGAAAGGGTCGTGCCAATCGGCACGACCGTGCAACTTCGGCAGAGTGGAGACAAGAGGGGGTTGTTCCAATTAGCACGACCGTGCAAAATCAATATGAAGGGGTCGTGTAACCCTACACAGCCCTGCCCAAACCCTTCCTTTATTAGGGCACGGGTGTGCAGAGGCTTGCATGCCCGTGCCGCCACCTTCACTCTCTCCCCCAACCTCCTTTCTCTTCTCTCTTCCTCCAACTTCCCAAGGTGTTACCACTCCTTCCCCACATTCATCTCATTCTAATCGATCATCTGTGATATCGAACTTCGTCAAAAGGAACTCTCATCTAAGGAAAGGAAAAGAAGTGTTGGTAGTCTCAAACGAGGAGAATGCACGCTTCAAAGGTATATCGAATAACTTTGGTATTACTTGCTCTAATGATGATCAATTGCATCGCTATCATTCTTTATCTAAATGCCCCATTTTAAGCACTAGATTTATGGACCGAGAAACCTTAGAAGTATTGGGGTTTGGAAATGATATTGATTGGTTGCTTGATAGAATGGGTTGGTCTAGCATAATGGCTCTAAGATGCCCAACTTATCCTCATATTGTCTGAGAATTTCAAGCTCCATTTCTATTGATAATGTTCAAGGAGGAGGGAAACTAAAATTTCGTTTATTTAATGATGACTATGAATGGAGTCTTGAGAATTTTAATATATGCTATGATTTGCCTAGGGATGGAGCTTACATAATCCTGCCTGCTTTTGAAAAATCAAATTTATGGGAGCAAATTGGTAGAGAGCCCGGCTTTAATCCACACGTTTCTAATGATAGTAGTATCATTAATGTAACACCCACGAATTTCTTAAGCTAAGTATTTGGAGATTTTCTCTTAGAATAAAAGAAGATAAGTTAGAACCAAAAATATATAAAAGAAAAGGAATTGGTCAAGGATTGAACCTTGAACCTTTTTAAGTTAAGGATTATGGAATTACCACTAGACCATCATAAGTTATTGTTGAATAGAGAATGGAAATTATAGATAAAGATAAAAAGTATGATTAAGAGAAGGAAGCAAGAAAACATCAAGTAGCTTTCTCCCTCCTTCTCTTGATTAAGAAGCAAGATAAGTTGTCTTTTCCTTCCTCACTCTTTTTCCATTTTCGTGGAGATACAAGAGGGAATGAGAGGAGAGGAACTAAGGGGATGAATGAAGACATTTTCTTCATCATTAAGAGAATAAAGGATGAATTAAGAAGAAGGGAAAGCAAAGTTTCTTTTGCTTCTTACTCCCACCTAGCATAAGAGGAAAAACAAAGAAGAGATTTCATTTTTTCTTCCCTTTCCTCACCATTGCCGTGACCTAGAGCATCCCCTCTCCCCTTTCCGAAAATCCAACTAAGATTTTCAACCTAAGAAAACCAAACCACAAGAAGGGATCCTCAAGATCTATCTCTCACAAGCAAGAGAAGCAAAAGGGAGCACTAGAAGGAGAAGCTTTCTTCTTCCTCTTCACAAAGGGTATCTTCTCTTAGGGAAAAGACCAAGCAAGAGGATGTGAGTATCCCCTCACCTGTGGTACAAGTTGTTATATGATTTTGTTCGAGTTTAGATGGATAACAACCTAGGGTTTCTTTTGAACTTTAGGCCATGACACTTGTAAGGCTTCTGGAAGCTAAAAACCAAAACTCACATGCTTAAGTTTTCTTTCCTCATGATATGCTGTGAATATGACCTTTATATTTCATGCTTGTATGTGGCTTGGAGTTAGATAATACCCCACCTTAGGGTTCGGCCATGAAGAGACTTAAAACCCTAGGGAAGCTCAATTTAAAAACTAACATGCTTATGATCTCTTCTATAATGTGATATGAATGTTCTCTTGATGTTTTATACTTGTATGTTGCTTAGAACTAGTAGGACCTTACCTTAGGGTTTCAGCCATGAAGGGATTAAATACCTTAAGGAGGCTCAACTTCAAATCTAGCTTGCTTATGTTTTACCTTATGAAAGGATATGAAGATAACATAATGCACTTGGGATTTCATGTTGCTTAGGGTTAGGTTTTCACATGGTGAACTTTCAGCCAAAATAAAATGTAGGGCTTAGGCAAGCTTAAATTCAACCCTAACATATTTATGTTCTTCTTTATGATATGCTATGAAATTTATAGGGTACTCACATGCTTGTATTTGGTTGAAAAAAAAAAATCCTAGAAGAAGTATCAAGTATGAAGTTTCCCATAATATGTTATGTATGTTCTCTTGATGTTTTATACTTGTATGTTGCTTAGAACTAGTAGGACCTTACTTTATGGTTTCGGCCATGAAGGGATTAAATACCTTAAGGAGGCTCAACTTCAAATCTAGCTTGCTTATGTTTTACCTTATGAAAGGATATGAAGATAACATAATGCACTTGAGATTTCATGTTGCTTAGGGTTAGGTTTTCACATGGTGAACTTTCGGCCAAAAGGAAATGTAGGGCTTAGGCAAGCCTAAATTCAACCATAACATGTTTATGTTCTTCTCTATGATATGCTATGAAATTTATAGGGTACTCACATGCTTAGAACCTATGTTTTGTGGCATTCGGCCACCTATGTTTGAGGACTTAGGAAGCTTGAAACTTTAACCTAATATGCTCATGTGGTTGCCTATGATAAATGCAAGGAAATTGTTTAGGGTTCACATGTTTACATGCTATTTGTAACCAAGTTTTGGACTTTGTATGTTTCGGCCAATGTGGGTTTCTAAACCTAGGAAGCATAGAACCTAAATCAAATATGCTCATGATGTTCTTTATGATAAATGTTATAGAAATGAATTTTGGGTTCATATGCATGTATGATTTCATGCTACCTAAGTGAGCCTATGCATGTTTCGGCCACCCTTAGTTGGTTGAGGATTTAGACCAAATTATGACTCATTATGTACTTTCCTTTGCCATGATATGAATTAGGAGAAGTTAACTCGTGATCCATGCATGATTATGTTTCCTTTTCCTTCCATGATATATTATATATGCTCGTTTAAGTATGCTTATGAACCATGCATGAGAATGATACCTATATTGGCTATGTGCCCAAATGTGATGGCTACGTGCCCAAATATGATGGCTATGTGCCCAAGTATGCATGGCTATGTGCCCATTTATGCATACCTTATGAATGGCATGAATGACATGAACATGATATGCTATGAATGACATGAACATGATATGCTATGAATGACATGAATATGATATGCTATGAATGACACGAATAGGTTATGAAATGATAAAGATATGATATGACATGTATTTTACTTTGAATGGCTTGTACAAAAAGGGTGGGCTCCTTATGCGCCCCTAGGTCGAATTACGGGCCTAGTAAAGGGTGGGCTCCTTATGTGCCCCTAGGCCGAGCTACGGGTCTAGTTCCTAGTAGGTTCAAGACTAGCTACCTTGGGTCTACTTAGGATGCACGCATTATGTATGTATGTGGTACTAAGCCGGGCCCCTTTCATGTTGAGATTATTTTCAAGTACTATATGATATTGTTTTAAGACATCTCACACATGACATAAATCATGTTTTGAAAGGCATATTGCACATGACATTACCCATGTTTTAAAGGACATCTTGCATCCATGCTTACGATATGATGTGAAATAATGCTTACAGTTATGATATGATATGATGCCTTGATGTTATGAAAAGAAATGTCATGATTCTTTCACTTATGCTACGATGTACACTTATGCTATGATATGATCTATACCATGATATGATGATTTCTTATGCTATGATATGATCTATACCATGATATGATGATTTCTTATGCTATGATATGATCTATACCATGTTATGATGATTACTTATGCTATGATATGATTTATGCTATGATATGATGTTACTTATATCATGATAAGATTTATGCCATAATATGTTGTTTACTTTATGTTACGATATTATTGAAATTTATGCCATGATACGATATGTTTTTAATTATATGATGATATGAGCGTCATTTATTCTATGATGTATGATATGATGATTTTACATGATATGTTGGTTTTTGTGAGTAGGAAAGGATCTCACTAAGCCTTGAGTGCTTACAGATACTTTTCCTTGTACCACAGATAAAGGTAAAGGATGGATAAACTAGAGGAGCAGCAGGAAGGGGCAAGAGATGTGTGATGGTGACTTGGCTAAAGAAATAAAATGACCTGCTTAAGTGAACTTATCAATAATATGTTATGTTATGTGATGTCTTTCATGATTTCCCTATGCATGTGTTAGAAATGAATAAAATGACTATTTAAGTTGGACCATGCTATTTCATGCTCATATGCTTAGTATGATTCTAGAAAAAAAAAGTATATGCTTCCGTTGTATGTATGTTTATGTATGCTAAGTCAAAGAAAGTAACCCCGCCCTCACTAGGCAGGAGTGGGATAAGGGGCGGGCGTTACACGACCGACGAGCTCAACAATAATGGAGTCGTCAATCGCCTAGCATGCACTCATGCAATATGGTGCATGCGGCTATAGTATGTCATACCTGAACATATCCTCCTCCATATGCGTAGGTGTCAAAAAGGTAAACGCATATATATAACAGAGATATAAGAAACATAAATCCAACAACATATAACAAGTACCTACAGCAACTAATCGAGTGGAAAGTAACACTAAATGTACCTATCCATCTCCATAAACATATATATACATGGAAAAAGATAAAAACATCCAGTTCTAAAGTAAAGCAACTAACAGAAGAAGCATGTGATAGGTTTCAACTAAGCTAAGACCAAGGAAGAGATAAATCTACCATCTACCACTAGTAATTATATATAAACTATACATATCATAAGACAATATCAAAAGATAAGTCAAAGGGTACCCGCCTCAAATAGAAGGTACAGTCAATCCAAATCCAAAGTCGAGACACCCGTCTCAAATCAGAGTCCTGTGTCAAACAAACAGTTTTATTTAGCTAAATCAAATGAATAGATAAATAAAATCCCTAAAACTAAATTAGGGTAAACCCCTAATCAAACAATCACAACCTGCATAATTAAATCTAACGGACAATTAGGGTTAGTTACCTAATCCCTAATCACCAATTATATTAGAAATCTAACGGTTGACTAAGATTAAGAACCTTAACCCTAATCATTCCATTAGATTAATTCTAAACTAAATAAATCTACACAATCAACAACTAATTACAACATGTATCAACTAATGATATACTAACCATCTAGTAATCCATAACATCTCAAATTCAACACATACCTAATTCATCAACAATATAAATCAATTACCCTACACCTTACCTCAAAATCAAACCTCCCTCCTTCTCTTCAATCCCGTAACCCTAATCAACAGCAAGGCAGAGGAGATCCAAGATCAAACAAGAAGGATTAACCAGAAAAAAGCCCTAATCTGTGAATCAACAAGAATCTAGAATCTAACAATGAATCAAGAGGAAAGAAGTGTTTCGGTTGCTTACCCTCGAAACCCTAGGGCATCTTCAAGCCGGCCATTGGATGGCAAAGGATCGACATAGGGCATCGAATTGGGGAAGAAAGGATCGGTAGAACCGGGAGGAAAGCTCGAGGAAAACTTGAGAATAGTATATCAGGATGATCCGAGCCTCCTGGTTCGGTCTCCGTCCAGCTCCGACAATGAGCTCCTCCGGCGATGTTGACAATCACCACAGATCCGTCCGCGAGAGAGAGAGAATCGGTCGCTGGGGTAGAGAGAATAGAACGTTAGTAGCCATGGGAACCTAACATTGGTGAGGCTCCGTAGAAGAAGACCCCTGCCGGCGGTGACCTTGTGGCGATCGGCGTCGACGGCGAGAGGAACCGAGAGAGATCGGAGTTGGAGGAAGAAGAAAGGATTCGGGAAATCACAAGGATAGGAGAAGAGCACGGGTTCGGCGTTTGGGGAGGAAACAAGAAATAAAAGAAAAGAAATTATATTTAAAAACATTTCCTCACTTAAATGGGTATCCCAAACAGGCTTTATTCGAACCCGAAATTGATCCCCTCAAAATTCATCTTACGAGCTCCGAAAAATTCCCAGAAAATTTCTAAAAATTTCGAAAAAAATTTATAAGGCTATTTCTCAAATAACCCTATTATTTAAATTTTCTGATATCTTACAAGTCAAATCTAACTGGATTTAGTGACTTAACTTGACTAACCAAGTGAAAGCTGTTGCCCTCTAGGTAATCAGCTAGTAGCTAAATGGTTAGACATGTGGCAGCAAAATAGCGCGCTAGATATGTAAACCAGTTTGAGTTCACTCAAGAATGAACTTTAGGGCTCTGATACCTCTCAAAAGTAAATAGTCTGAAACATATTGACTCATGCTTGGACCAACTGAATTTGAATGAATAACCTTACTTAAAGTTATTAAGGCATTAATTAAGGGGGAGTGATTTTGGGTTGGTCTTAAAGTTAGTTTTTCCAAGTTAGTTGTTCATTAAAGTAATTTTTGGTTTTTAAAATAAAATTATCTTTGACTTGACTTAAAAATTAAAAACTAATTTTTCCTTATCTTCAAACATTCAGGTTATTTTTTAACTTAGCTTTAAAATTAAAGTTATTCATGACCTGACTTTTAAATTATAACTCCTCTAAAAGCTAAGCTAAGTACTTAATTAAGTTTTCTCTCACTAAACTGAGTTAAATTATTTTCTAAACTTAGCCACTTGGCAAGATACTTTCTCAACTCAATCATTTTTAAGCTGAAAACTTAGTTAAGCATTTCAAATTTAGCTAAGCATTTTTTCAAAACAAGTCTTTTTGAAAAGCTAAGTATTTTTAAGACTAAATACGTGACAAAACTATTATTTTCAAAAGCCTTATAAATTAAGCTAAGTACTTAACCAAATTTTTTTTATCAAAGTCTAAGTACTTAACTATGCTACCCTTTAGGGGGAGCTTAAAATTAAATAGACTATTTCTCTCTTTTGTTAATTCTTTCTGATTTATGTCAAAGGGGGAGAGAAAAGTCAAAGTTAAGAAATCAAGAAATTAAACATAATGAAAGGGGGAGCATAAACTTTAAATTGCATTGATGCTCATGGTTAACTTCCATTATTTATACCTTTATTTAATGTTATGTTTTACTGAACTTTGAACCAAGGTTGCCATAATCAAAAAGGGGAAGATTGTTGGTGCAGTGAGCACCAGATGATTGAACCTGAGTTTTGATTATGGCAAAGGGCTCAAAGTTAAGCTGTGGTGTTATCTAACAAAGTTCATGGAGCTTGCAGGAAAGTCCTAAGTGATACTTAGGCAAAAGTCCTAGCTGCGGCTAGGCAGGTGAAAACCCTAGGGGGTGGTAACCCTAGGTCCAAGGGGGAGGTAACCTTAGGTGGAGGAAAACCCTAAGGGGCGGCAACCTTAGGCACTAGGTGGTGGTAACCCTAGGTAGAGAAAAACCCTGGGGCGGTAACCCTAGGTCCTAGGGGGTGGTAACCCTAGGCAAAAAGTCCAGTCAGTCTGGAGGACCGGATTGGCATAAGGTAAATCTCCTGAGTGGAGTAAGTGAGGACGCGTTCTCCGTAGAGGGAACAGTAGGCGTCGGGTCGACCTAGGGTTTCCGATCGGAAACTCGAAGTTAGACCCGGACAGTCCGAAGGCTGTCAATTCATTTGTTTACATATTATCCATTTTGTTCTAACTCTGTTTTACAGGAGACTAACCTTTTTGTGCAGGGTAAGAAGTGACCGGGATCGGTCGACTGGACCTTGGGATCGGTCGACCGAACCCACAAGCCAGCAGATCAGATCTCCAGAGGTTGGACCGGGCTCGACCAGGGGATCAGTTGACCGGACCTCGTGATCGGTCGACCGAATCTGGGTTTGGTGTCTACTGGATCAAGCTGACTGGGCTGAGTCAGAACAGTTGATCGGTCGACCGAAAATGGTGATCGGTCGACTGAACCTCAGATAAAGTTTGACCAGCGAAGCGAGAGGATTGGGCGGATCAGATGGGGGAAGATCGCCTGATCAGTCGATAGAACATTGGGATCGGTCGACCGATCCGCGTCGGGACAAACTTGATCCCGAAGCTTAGGGATCTGGATCAGACTTTGCAGAGCTATAAGAGGAGGCCTCGAGGTGCAGCTCAAATCATCGATTTTTGAACAGAAAACTGCGCTCTTTCGTATGCTACTGCTAATGCCTCAACAACGCTCTGCTACTCCAACGAATCACTCCAAATTTCTCTGTTTTCTTTTCGTTGGTATAGTTCCTTTATTGCACTTAATTGTACTCCAACTTGTAATCATCTTTCCGACATATAGTTGTTGCCCACCGAAAGCGGTCAAGGACCGCGGGCCTTCGAGTAGGAGTCGAGATAGGCTCCGAACGAAGTAAACCACTTGCGTCTCTGTGTGTTTGCATTTACTTTCCGCTGCGTTTCTACTCTTAGTTTTTAAATCGTTAAAATAGCCACGAGTGCTATTCACCCACCCTCTAGCGCTATAATCCTTCACAAGCATGGTTTACATCTTAACTTTCCCTAACCTCTTGATTCTTTTTATAGCCGAAACTTAAGGAATAAAGATCCATCCTAAGTTTTTCAAAACATTATTTTAAAAAAAAAATAGAAAACGTAGGAGGCTACTTGTACTGCAGGTGAGGGGGATACTTATATCCTCTCGCTTAATTTACTAGGTGAAGTAACCTCGCTTGGGAAGCTTTCATAGAGAGAAAATCCTTTGGTTTGGGTTTCGACAATGGTGAAGAGAAGAAGCTTGATTTCGGTGGAGAGAAGGAGGAGGAGGAAGAGAGAGCAAATGATGTTTTCCTACTCATTTTCTTATTTATTTTCAATGAAGGAAGAAGGCAAAACCAACTTCTCATTGAAAGAATAAGAAGAAAACTTTAACTTTTCCTTCTTAGTGAAGGGAGCCTTCTCTTTCCCTACCTTTAACTAAAATTTCCCTCTCTTTTATAACAGCACACCCTTGCTGGGGCTACTAGTTATGACATAGAACTACTTACTAAGAGGTCCAAGGTTCAAACCTTGGTCATGCCTCTTTTTGGTTCTATTTTTCTTTTATTTTTGGAAATATTCACATAAGGCTTATTCTAATCATGCAACAATTCTCATAAAATAACTTAGGGATCATATAGGTGTTACAGTTCTCCATACCTCATAAAAGTTCATCCTTGAACTTAAAATAGCTCTGGGTACTTAGAGTGGTTTAGAATTTCCTGCTGAGTGCATCGGCCACTTTGTTCGCTTTTCCCGGATGGTAAAAGATCTCGCAGTCATAGTCCTTGACTAGTTCGAGCCATCTACGTTGTCTCATGTTCAGGTTTTTCTGTGTGATGAAGTATTTCAGACTCTGGTGATCTGTATAAATCTTACACTGAGGTCCATATAGATAATGTCTTCATATTTTGAGAGCAAAGACCACGGCTTCTAGCTCTAAATCATGAGTGGGGTAATTTCTTTTATGTTCTTTGAGTTGTCTAGAGGCATAGGGAATGACCTTGCCATTCTGCATAAGTACAGCTCCGAGTCCTAATCTGGAAGCATCACTGTACATATCGAACCCTTCGTTACCTTCCAGAAGAGTGAGGATTGGAGCACTGGTCAGTCTCCTTTTCAATTCTGTGAAACTCTTCTCGCAATCATCTATCCATTCGTACTTCTTGTTCTTCCTGGCGAGAGCTGTCATAGGGGCTGCAATTCTGGAGAAACCCTCTACGAACTTCCGATAATAGCCTGCTAGCCCGAGAAAACTTCTGATCTCACTGGCATTCTTTGGCCTGCTCGAGTTACTCACAGCTTCAATTTTGATTGGGTCTACCATCACTCCGTCCTTGGAGATAACATGACCCAAAAATGATACTCGATCGAGCCAGAACTCACATTTGGAAAATTTCACATACAGCTGCTTCTCCTGAAGAATCCACAAAACTATGTTCAGTGTTCGGCATGCTCCGCTTGGTTTCTCGAATAGATAAGGATATCATCGATGAAGACGATCACAAATTTGTCGAGAAATGTTGAGAATACCTGATTCATCAGGTCCATAAATAAAGTAGGAGCATTCGTCACTCTGAAGGGCATAACTACAAACTCATAGTGTCCGTATCTTGTTCGGAAAGCTGTCTTCGGTATATCATCTTGTTTCACCTTGACTTGATGATAGCCAGACCTCAGGTCGATCTTAGAGAAGACAGTGGCACCCTTTAATTGGTCAAACAGGTCATCAATCCGTGGTAGAGGGTACTTGTTCTTGATTGTCACCTTATTTAGTGCTCGGTAGTCTATGCACATTCGCATAGACCCATCTTTCTTCTTCACAAATAGTACCGAAGCTCCCCATGGAGAGTGACTAGGGCGGATAAGTCCCTTGTCGAGTAACTCCCGTAGCTATTCCTAGAGTTCCTTCAATTCAGCCGGCGCCATACGGTAAGGTGCTTTAGAGATCGGTTTAGTACCAGGAATCAATTCGATCTCAAATTCGTTTCTCTGTCGGGCGCTAACCTTGGTAGTTCATCGGGAAATACCTCTGGGTAATTGCATACAATTCTGACATCTTCTAGCTTCTGGTCCTCTGCTTGGCTTGTATCAACCACATGTGCTAGAAACCCAGTGCATCTGTTGTCCAACATCTTCCGTGCTTTTAAGGCTGATAAGAATTTCTTAGTTTCTTTCCTTGTCTCTCCGAAAAATTTGAATGTCGGTTCTGCTTCTGGCCGGAAGACCACTTTTCTCTTACGACACTCTATTGAAGCACCATACTTGCTCAGGAAATCCATGCCTAAAATAATATCATAATCCTGCATGTTAAGCACTATCATATCACAGTAGAGTTCTCTGTCTGCGATTCTGATGGGTGTAGCTCGCAGCATATGAGTATATGGCATTACTTTTCCTGAAGGTAGGGTCGTTAAGAACTCGTAATCTAAGGCTTGTGGTGGCACGTCTATCTTCCTTGCGAAAGGTGTAGAGATGAACGAGTGCGTCACCCCAGTATCAAATAATACGGTAGCATGCTGACTGAAAATAAATATCTGACCTGTAACAATAGTAGAAGCATTCGCCACATCTTCCTTGGTTAGGGAGAAGATTCTGGCATTCATCGCAATAGGCAAAGCTTCCAATCTCCCTTGGCTTATCTGAGGGTCTTCTATTGCAGCTTGCATCAGGTGTAGCTGTGAGGGAGCACCTCGGTTCTAGACATACTGCTGGGGAGGTGTCTGAACCTGAGTAGGACAGTTTCTGGCCATATGTCCTTCTAATCCACAGTTGTAGCACCTATTTGTGCCTATACGACATATTCCTGGATGCTTCTTCCCACATGTGGTACACTGAGGGAACGTGGGTTGCTTGCTTGCTGGACCACCGTTAGAGTCGTTCCATTGCTTTCTTTTGCCACTGTGGTTTCCTTTCTAGCTGGCTATGGTATTTTGAGGTTTCTGTCCTCTTGATTGGACTTGGCTCTTGCCTTTGTGCAGCGCCTTCAAATAGTGTTCGGTGATCATGGCACTACTGATTAGCTCTTTCGGCAGTCTGCGATCTATTAACTCCGCCGGTCACATTCAGAGCTATCTTGGGTCTGAGCATCTTCAGCATAAGTCTGACCCTTTCTCTTTCTGTGCTGACCAACTCTGGGCATAGGCGCGCTAGACGGTTGAATCTCTTCACAGCTTCATTAACTGGTAGGTCACCTTGTCGGAACTCGGTGAACTCGTCGTATGGAACACCCACAAAATATTTAAGCTATACATATGGGTATTCTCTTTGAGAATAAAAGAAAAAAAAGGGAAATAGAACCAAAAAGAAATAAAAAGAGAGAGGAGTTAAGGTTTAAACCTTGAACCTCTCACAATAGATAAAGCTAAATTGGTGTATGATAACCACTAGAGACATGAATGATATATAAATAGCAAAGAATGGAAATTGTAGTTAAAAGCAAGAGTATGATTAAGTAAGGGAGCAAGAGAAAATCAAATAGCTTTCCTCCTCTTCCTCTTGGTTAAGAGAAGAAGCAAGCAAAAGGACAAATTGCCTTTTTCTTCTTCCTCTCACCATTTTCGTGGGAATGAAGAGGGTGAGGGAATAGAGGAGTCAAGGGGATGAATTGAGACATTCTCCTTTTCTTTTTCCTCATTAAGGATAAATAGGAATAAGAGAAGAGAAGGGAAAGAAATGTTGGCTACATCTTCCTCCTCCTTCTTTCTCCTTATTCCTCCACGGAGACATAGAGCTCCTCCCTCTCCCATTTTCAAATCCAAGTTAAGTTTTCTTCCTAAGAAAACTAATTCACAAGAAGGAGTCCTCAAGATCTACCCCTTACAAAAAAGAGAAGAAAAAGGGAGAACTAGGAAGAGAAGCTTCTTCTTCCTCTTCACAAGAGTACTTTCTTTTAAGAAAAACTAAGCAAAAAGTTGTGAGCATCCCCTCACCTGTGATACAAGTTGTTCATATGTCTTCCATGAGTTTAGATTGTATAAAAAAAAAGAAAAAAACCTAAGGTTTCTTCTTGAAACTTTCGGCCACTAAAGCATGAAAGAAAACTTAAGAAAAACTTGAAATAAAATCTAATATGCTCATGGTTTTCTTTATGATATGATATGAAGTTCTTATGCTTACATGTTGTTAAAACCTAGATGCCTCCACTAAGGGTTTCGGCCATGATAAGATTAAAGGCTTGGGAAAGCTTAAAGCCAAATCTAATATGCTCATGGTTTTCTTTATGATATAATATGAAGTTCTTATGCTTACATGCTGTTAAAATCTAGATGCCTCCACTTAGGGTTTTGGACATGGTAAGATTAAAGGCTTAGGAAAGCTTAAAACCAAATCTAATGTGCTCATGGTTTTCTTTATGATATGATATGAAGTTCTTATGCTTACATGTTGTTAAAACCTAGATGCCTCCACTTAGGGTTTCGGCCATGATAAGATTAAAGGCTTGGGAAAGCTTAAAACCAAATCTAATATGCTCATGGTTTTCTTTATGATATAATTGTAGGACCGTTAGGCCGGCTAGAAGGGTTGGTAAATAACCTGTCAATTAAAAACAAACAACCCTTCCTCGAACGATTAAGCTAACACTTGTAAAATGAATTAAGCAGATAAATAAAAGCATAAAAGAAAAGACGAGGCACCAGATGTTTACTTGGTTACAACCGATGTGGTTGTTAATCCAAGGAAGATTAAGCTCAAAAACTCCTTCAGGCGGAGAAGCCTCTTACAGCGTTTAGGCACAGAAAACAGAAGCTTAACTACAACTAAAGCATACAAGTGTTTGGAAATAGAATGATCGTGATTGTTTACAATTTCTGAACTGATGAAAAGCTTCTGGACCAAGGATATATTTATAGCCTTGGTCGGGGCGCCTGGAAAGGTTCCGGGCGCCCTGGGGGGGATAAAATTTACCCCCAACGTTCAGATCGAGATAATTCTCGATCTGGTCAAACTTACTGTTCCGGGCGCCCGGATGGATTCCGGGCGCCCCGGTCAGTTCCGGGCGCCCAGGACCCCGAAAGTCAACACAGTTGACTTTTTCATCCAGGACCGCTTCTCTGGTTCAGTCCCGCTTCGGTCCGGTTCTTCCGCTCCGGATCCGCTTGATTGGGTGATCTCTGCTATCCGTAATAGGGCTCACCCGAACCCAACTTCCGGTCTTCTCGAGCGGGCTTCCCTCCGGCTTCTCGTCCCTCGGAACCGCCGTGTGTTTCCTTCTCGTCCGCCAGCGTACTCATCCGCAGTCTTCGTCCCTCGGATCGCTAGCTGCGTCTCTTGCTCCCCGAGCAATCTTCCGCTCCGGCTTTCGTCCCTCGGAACCACTGCGCGCTTTTCCTTCTCGTCCGCCGGTGTACTCTTCCGCAGCACGTCGTCCCTCGGACTGCTGTCCTTCTCGCTAGCTGCGTCTTTCGCTCGAATACCTGTGTTCCTAAGCTCCTGCTTACTTTGACACAAGGTTAGAAAACAACAGAACCTAACTCAACTTGTTGATCACACCAAAGCCAACCTTGGGGTTCCAACAATCTTCCCCTTTTTGGTGTGATCAACCCAAGTTAAGCTAGGGTTATCTAGACAAAAAATAAAGTAACTAAATTTACAATTTAGTGCACAAAGATAGAAAAAAAAAATAGTTTTAGGCTACCTCCCCCTAGACTTATACTTATCCTTCTCCCCCTTTGATCACAAAAAAAATGGGGTTCCAAGGAAAAATCTAAGGGTTAAAGACTTAGAAAATTTTGAAAAGCTACCTGAAAAAAAATTTCTAAGTCAAAAGATTCTAAGTTAGAAAAAGAATTTTGCAATCAATAAAACTTAATTAACTATTTTAAAAAATATTTTTGAATCAAAAGCAGAAAAAATTCTAAGTAAAATTTTAAGTAAAAGATTTTTAATATTTTTTTTTTTAAAGATTTTAACTTTAGGAAAAAAATTTTTTGAAAATTTTTCTAAAAACTCTAAGTAAAAATTATTTTTGAAAATAGAATTTAAAAAAAAATATTTAAAAAAAAATTTAAGTCAAAATTTTGAAACATGTTTGAATAACTTTTTTTTTTTTTAAAAAACATTAAGTAATTCTAGTATTAATGCTTTATTAATTAATCATTTATTTCAATATTGGCTTCCAGGCAGTGGCGAGGCACTGGGCCTTCTTGGTTATTGGAGCAACAACCACTTTCTAGTCAAAGCCCATAAAGAAATTTTTGTTTAATTTTCTCACTTAAAGCGCTAACTTAGATTTTAGAATTTACACTAAGCAAGATTTAGGAACCCAATAAAGGTTCCAACCTACTGGATTAACTAAAAATTTCTTAGGGACATATTTTCTAGAGATATTTTTAATTTGTCCTTGGTGATATCTATAATACCAATTCAAATTATTGAACCTTCTAAAATCGGTTTTAGATGAGCAAGCAAAGTTTTTCAAGTTTTCTACTTGAATTTTTAAATTTTGAATTTCTAATTTTAATTTTTCATTTTCTAAATTTGATTTATCTAGCATTTCTAACGGACAAGATGTAGCTAATATTGCTTTTAAATCTTTATTTTCATTTTCTAATTTGCAGCAATCTTTTGTTAAAATTTTAATGAATTTAAACATTTTATCAGGAGGAAGAGATCGTACCTCACTTACCTTGTCGATCTCGTTGTCGGTTTCTCCCCCTGAACTGCTGCTCTCTTCGGACGTGGCTCCCCCTTCATCGATGCTTTGGATGCTCATTTCGGAAGAGCTTGACTTGCAGTCGTCGTCTTGATGACTCGCCATTAACGCGAGCCCGGAGAACTCCTCGACTTCCGATTCCGACGACGTATCGTCCCACGTCGCTTTTATGGCCTTGCGCTTTTGGATAGGCTTCTTACCCTTGTCCTTTCCTTTGTTCTTCAGTTTAGGGCAATTGTCCTTGACGTGCCCTTCTTCATCGCAATGGTAGCAGCGGATGGTTCTTTTCTTTCTTCCCTGCGGATGGTTAGATTTCCTAGATTTACAAATATTTTTAAATCGTCTTACCATCATTACCATTTCCTCGTCGTCGAGAGAAGATTCTGACTCAGGTTCGTCTCTCGAAGCTTTAAGGGCGACATTATTCTTGGGCTCCTTCGGACCTGCACATCTTGACTCATGCACTTCAAAAGTTGAAAAGAATTCGTCTAATGAAATTTTTTCTAGATCTTTTGAAATGTAAAAGGCATCTACTAGTGATGCCCATTTTGAGTTTCTAGGAAAGGAATTTAGGGCATACCTTAGCGAATCTCGGTTACTTACCTCTTCTCCGAGATTCGTAAGTCTAGTGATGAGTTCCTAAATCCTCGAGTGTAGATGTGCAATTGTTTCACCTTCTTCAAATCGGAGGTTTGTAAGCTGGTTACGAAGTAAATCCCGTCTTGCAAGTTTGGCTTCGGATGGTCCTTCGTGTAACTCAAGGAATTTCTCCCAAAGCTCCTTTGCCGAGTTGTAGGTACCGACTCGATTGACTTCTTGTGTTGGAAGTACACTTAGCAGATGGAATTCTGCTTTCTTGTTTGCCACGTGGTCAGCCTGCTCCTTCTTTGACCATTGATTTCTTGCTTTGCCCTCTGGTGCTTCATAGCCAAATTCCATTGTTAGTAATAAATCATAATCTGTTTCAAGAAATACCTCCATTCGCTTTTTCCAGCTAGCGAAGTCCCCTTCGAATTTTGGTGCGTGGATGTTAGATCCGGCCATCTTGTTGCTTCGTTCGGCGGTTAGTCCTCCTGAAGCGACTCAGCTCTGATACCACTTGTAGGACCGTTGGGCCGGCTAGAAGGGTTGGTAAATAACCTGTCAATTAAAAACAAACAACCCTTCCTCGAACGATTAAGCTAACACTTGTAAAATGAATTAAGCAGATAAATAAAAGCATAAAAGAAAAGACGAGGCACCAGATGTTTACTTGGTTATAACCGATGTGGTTGTTAATCCAAGGAAGATTAAGCTCAAAAACTCCTTCAGGCGGAGAAGCCTCTTACAGCGTTTAGGCACAGAAAACAGAAGCTTAACTACAACTAAAGCATACAAGTGTTTTGAAATAGAATGATCGTGATTGTTTACAATTTCTGAATTGATGAAAAGCTTCTGGACCAAGGCTATATTTATAGCCTTGGTCGGGGCGCCTGGAAAGGTTCCGGGCGCCCTGGGGGGTATAAAATTTATCCCCCAACGTTCAGATCGAGATAATTCTCGATCTGGTCAAACTTACTGTTCCGGGCGCCCGGATGGATTCCGGGCGCCCCGGAGGGGTCCGGGCGCCCCGGTCAGTTCCGGGCGCCCCGGACCCCGAAAGTCGACACAGTTGACTTTTTCATCCGGGACCGCTTCTCTGGTTCAGTCCCGCTTCGGTCCGGTTCTTCCGCTCCGGATCCGCTTGATTGGGTGATCTCTGCTATCCGTAATAGGGCTCACCCGAACCCAACTTCCGGTCTTCTCGAGCGGGCTTCCCTCCGGCTTCTCGTCCCTCGGAACCGCCGCGTGTTTCCTTCTCGTCCGCCAGCGTACTCATCCGCAGTCTTCATCCCTCGGATCGCTAGCTGCGTCTCTTGCTCCCCGAGCAATCTTCCGCTCCGGCTTTCGTTCCTCGGAACCACCGCGCGCTTTTCCTTCTCGTCCGCCGGTGTACTCTTCCGCAGCACCTCGTCCCTCGGACTGCTGTCCTTCTCGCTAGCTGCGTCTTCCACTCGAATACCTGTGTTCCTAAGCTCCTGCTTACTTAGACACAAGGTTAGAAAACAACAGAACCTAACTCAACTTGTTGATCACACCAAAACCAACCTTGGGGTTCCAACAATAATATGAAGTTCTTATGCTTACATGTTGTTAAAACCTAGATGCCTCCACTTAGGGTTTCGGCCATGATAAGATTAAAGGCTTGGGAAAGCTTAAAACCAAATCTAATATGCTCATGGTTTTCTTTATGATATGATATGAAGTTCTTATGCTTACATGTTGTTAAAACCTAGATGCCTCCACTTAGGGTTTTGGCCAAGATAAGATTAAAGTCTTGGGAAAGCTTAAAACCAAATCTAATATGCTCATGGTTTTCTTTATGATATGATATGAAGTTCTTATGCTTACATGTTGTTAAAACCTAGATGCCTCCACTTAGGGTTTCGGCCATGATAAGATTAAAGGCTTGTGAAAGCTTATATGTTCATGGTTTTCTTTATGATATGATATGAAGTTCTTATGCTTACATGTTGTTAAAACCTAGATGCCTCCACTTAGGGTTTCGGCCATGATAAGATTAAAGGCTTGGGAAAGCTTAAAACCAAATCTAATATGCTCATGGTTTTCTTTATGATATGATATGAAGTTCTTATGCTTACATGTTGTTAAAACCTAGATGCCTCCACTTAGGGTTTCGGCCATGATAAGATTAAAGGCTTGGGAAAGCTTAAAACCAAATCTAATATGCTCATGGTTTTCTTTATGATATGATATGAAGTTCTTATGCTTACATGTTGTTAAAACCTTGATGCCTCCACTTAGGGTTTCGGCCATGATAAGATTAAAGGCTTGGGAAAGCTTAAACCCAAATCTAATAAGCTCATGGTTTTCTTTATGATATGATATGAAATTTTTATGCTTACATGTTGTTAAAACCTAGATGCCTCCACTTAGGGTTTCGGCCATGGTAAGATTAAAGGCCTAAGAAAGCTTGAAACCAAATCTAACATGCTCATGATTTTCCTTATGATATGATATGAAGTTAGCTTGATGTTCTTATGCTTGTAGGTTGCTTAGACTTAGTTTCATGCTCCTTAAAGTTTCGGCCACAACCAATTAAAGGACCTAGGAAGCTTAGAACCTAAACTAAATATGCTCATGATGTTCCTTATGTAACGCCCGCCCTCCCTGCTACCCTAAGGGACGGGGCTACGATACTCTACGTATAAATTTTTCTTTTTAAAACAGCGGAAGACTTAAAATAATTTTCATAGTTTTAATAAAACTTTTCTTTTAAATTTCTTTTGAACTATACTATCACATGGCATCAAAATCATAACATCAGATCTAGTGGAATCATAATGTCAAGCCACACATGTTTAGGTATCACAAGTCATAAAATACCAATGCATAGTTCTTTAAAGAAACTTTAAGCAGGTTCTTATTTATTCGGTTGCCTAGCCACTGCCACACACATCTTCGTTGCCCCTCCTGCTGCTCCTCTAACTCATCTAGCATTTTCCTTTATCTGTGGTACAAGGAAAGTAAGCTATGAGCACTCATGGCTCAGTAAGTTCCTTTCCTACTCACTAAAACCAACAATCAGCACATAATCAAGAATGCATCAACAAGTCATAATCTCAACTAATCATGGCATAACATAGCATTCTATTCAAACATATCATGCATCATAATATAATCACAACTAGTCATAGCATATCAAGCATCACCATGGCCGAAACATATACATAGTGCATTGCATAAAACATAGCTAGACATGGCATAACAACAAGTATCATGGTATATCAAAGCATGGCCGAAACATGTATATCAAAGCATCATACTATGGCCGAAACATGTACATCAAGGCATCATCATATCCATGGCCGAAATTTATATATCAAGCATCAACAAATCCATGGCCGAAACATGTCTATAAGGTATTGCATGAACATAACATCATCATACCTTATCATGGCATATCATAATCAAGAGCATAACATGAAACATAGCATAATCATAAGGTGTATGCAATATGATTTTGGAAAACATGTATCCGAAAAACATGTGTATGTCTCATGATCTTTAAAACCATTTTCTTTTACATATATACTTGAAAATAATCTCAACATAAGGGGGATCCTGGCTATGTACCACTTACATATTGCGCGCAACCTTGTAGGTCCAAGGTAGGAAGTCTTGAACCCTACGAGGCAAACATACTAGGCCCTTAGTCCTAGGGGCACTTAGGAGCCCATCCTAACGAGGTCCTTAGTCCCCGGGGCGCATATGGAACCCACCCTTGGTACAAGCAACTCAAATATAAAGTAAAGTACATGTCATACATATCATATATCATAAAAGCATGCATCACTTAGGCACACATCATATCATAAAAGTATGCATCACTTAGGCATACATCATGTCATAAAAGTATGCTTGTAAGATATCGCAAAAATTAAATAATAAATGATATTGGACGAAAAATCATATTGGATTTTTCTGGAATTTTTAGAAATTTTCTGGGAATTTATCGGAGCTCGTATGACGGGTTTTGAGGGGATGAATTGACGGGTTCGGATAAAGCCTATTTGGGATATCCCGTTTAAGTGAGGAAATGTTTTAATTATAAAGTTTTCCTCCTCACCTGGATCCGTTAACCCGTTTCCTTCTCTCTATTTGTTTTCCCTCTCTCGCGCTCACCCGACCCGATGCTTCCTCCCTCTCTTTCTCTCTCACGCGCGGAGGACTCGACACCGACGGAGCAGTGCTGTTCTCAGGCGATCTTGTCTTTGTTGCGTCACCGAGGGGAAACGGCGCCAGATCTCAACGACTCCGACCCATCTACGACGGAGCGATCCTCTCTTAGGCGGTGTTTGCGCGCGCGGTAGCGATTCGGCGGAGCTAGGGCACGGTGAGGTCCCGCCCAATTGAGCCCCTTTTCGCTTCTCCTCTTCGATCTACTCACTGGAGGGCGAACTGGATCATCACCAGTTGGAAAGGATCGCGCGACACCATTGGACGCGACCGATTTAGGTAAGGTTTTGTCGAACAAATCTTATGGATTCAAGGTTTCGGTTTCTATGAATTCCAATTTTTAATATCCTTCTGTTTTGGGGCTAGGGGAAGACTTCGGATCAACCTAGTGATAGATCGTGCATGAGCAAATCTTGACCTTCTTCCTCCTTGTGGTTGATTGGAGTTTCGGCTAAAGAATTAAGGTTCATTTGAGGTAAGTGATTTCCACTGTTCCGGCAAGATCAAGGGTTGATTAAGGGTATGATCTGATTAGTAATTAGCTTTGGTTTCTAATGTGGAGTGTTCATTGTGGATTAGGAGGTTGGATTGAAGGGGGCAGCAGGTTTACTAGGGTTTCGGCCAGGAGTTTCCAGCAGCCTATAGTTCCAGCTCTTCAACTGTGGGTCAACAAAAATTCATCCGGTTTTAGGTGAGTTTTTGAAGATTTATTACGTGTTTATGTTTGAAATGATTAGGGTGATGTAGGTTGAATTGATTATGGATTTGATAAGTTGGTTTGGACGAATTATTGTGGATTAAGGATTAAGGTTTTACTTCTAAAGGTGATTTCATTTCTACATTGGTTCGGATTAGTAGAAATGGGTTGTAGAAATTTAAATTTAAGTTGTATTGGATTTGGATCATTAGGTAGAGTTAAATATGATTGTTATTGGTATGTGTTGGATTAAATGATGGATTATGTAGGGTGGATGAATATCATGATTTCATGTTTGTCATTGGGACCATTAGATTGATTATTAGATGTGGATGTTTAGTTTATGATTAGAAGGATTTATGATGAGTTGGATTAGTGTTTGATTGATGATGAATTATGTGAGTTGGATTTAAGATGTGTTGATTAATGAGTTTTGGATTGATTAATAGATTATGGATTAAGTTGGGATCTAGAAGGAGTGTGATCAAGGATTATTTGGAGGATTAATTAGATATCAGATTTGGTTGGAGTGATCCTAATTGGGTTAGGACTTTTATTTAGCTGTTTGATTCATATGAATTTAGCTAAATGAAATATATGTATTGATTTATACAGGACTTTGATGTGGGATGTTCATCACAATGTTGGATTTATTCTATCATGATCGACAGATTTAAGGCGGGTATTTCTTCCTTGGCCTTTATGTAGATTTTCTTGTACTTAGTGCATGGTTATTATTGGATGAATTAGGTTGCTTTATCTTATATCATGATCGGTTGCTGTTTTTCCTGCATGATACTTATGCTTGACCCTTGTGATGATCTATGTAATTCATATACAGTCTTCACTTTTGATATCTACTCTGTTGTGATTACACGTATAGAGTATGTCTTGTAGGGATTGTCGGGTTATTGGTATTACCATGCTGATTGGGTATATGATGTTGACTGTACATAGGTGGTGATGTGTTATAGGAGTCATCTTGTTGACCATGCATTTACATGGGATGTGTACATACGTATTTGTCATGTACCTTTGGAGGAGTTGTGTTGATTATATGTTTGGGGTATATACACATGTCTGTTGTGTTTTTATTGGAGGATACATGTTGATTGTACTTATATTTTTGTGTACATGTGTCTGGTGGGATTATTGGAGATTTTTGGTTGATTATACATGTGTAGTGTGTACATATGTTTGGTGGGATACGTGGAGGTATCATGACGATTATACTCATGTTGGAGGTATTTATGAGGTTTGGAGTTATTGCATGGATGATGATTATATATATATATATATCATGTTCATCATTCATTGCATCTGATGACCATTGTCTCCCTTGTGGTGAGAGAGTCGTCAGTTGGTTTGGTTTAGCGCCGCACACTCTGCCACTCATGGGTAGTGGTAGCGGGAGTAGTTGCCGCTCGTCCTGTCGTGCCACCCGGTCACGAGGTTTAGTGAGATCCGGCGTTGTGAGCAGTCAGGGACCCTGATGCTATGTAGTTAGATTGCTACTAGCGGACTGTCCGCCTCTGAAACATCTCAAGTATTTTTTTTTTTTTACCAATCTCTCTCGTCAACTACTATTTGAATGATCGTAATGCAGTACCAACAAAGAAATTATCATAACCCATGGACATGACCGTATCAACATATGTTTATCGATATGAACAAAACTCCTCAAACATTCCCCACCCGAATGACAAAGAAATGAAAATAACTCTTGCAGTGAGTCCAGTATGCTCCGCACTCCTGAACAACGGACAGTACCATGCGTCCATCCCGCCTCCTCGTCTACTCCTTCCGTGGACCTTCCGGCATATCCTGGAAGTCATCCTCACCTGTGATATAAATGTGGTGAGTCTACGACCCAGCAAGTACAGACCAATGTGAACATGAGGATATCCATAAGGTAGTAAAAATAGCAACTGGAAGCCTTTAAAAGAAAACCATAACACAACTCAAGTACGATATGTCACATATAATAGAGAGATATAACATGCAACAGTGATCCTACGTAGCTACTAGGGTGAATATGTCACATATCCGGTAACCACATTTAGAGCCAGTCAACAGTCCCATGAACCTAGAGGTACCTCGTAGAGAACATGCATCCAGTCATATAGCCGAAGCTAACATAAATTCCAGTATCAGTCAAGTTTGGATGGGCCCTCCCCGGAGCTCATCCCGGGTCACCCATCCCGTACTGCTACCACATATGCTCATACTCATCCTATTCGCTACATAAGAAAGGAAAACATAATCTATATTCATTATTCTGTATCAGTTGAACATACTCTTTCTTTTCCATTCATTCTATAACCATTTTCATATTGAAGAAAACAATGAAATCATGCATCCTCATAAATGAACAATCAGCCATGACAATTCATCTTCTAATCAATTATCCGTACTAGAAGAATCTAATGAAAATTTGCATCGTGGTGAAGAGATATAATAATTACCATCCTACAGCACTATACTAAGTTCCAATCCACATGAAAATTTACCTCCATAAATCAAAAACTACACAAGTTAACTCACGGTATAATAACAGAATAAAAACAACAAATAGATACAACCTATACTTCAGAAATCTACAACTAACAAGTGGAATAGAATATCAGACCTACAGTCCGGTTCTTTCACTATCCACATTCATATATAACATGGGGTATCTAAAGCATATAAAATCTGTTTGTGCATGATAACATTGGAGGAAATATTTCTAGTTGTTTCATAATTCTACGTCTCCTAAGCAGATAGATGAAATAACTACAGTAAATTAACAGAGCAACATCATGCAAGTATCAAATAACTCGATTGAAAAGGCTCGACAACTCAAACAACAAATATTAATCAATCAAAACAAAACCCAGCATTGGTACATAGAACCACACGCCACAGAACAGCTAACTAACATGCTACCAAATTCCAAACGGCTCTAACATTAATCAAGAAATCTGAAATCACTCAGAAGAAACCAAGACTATAAAGGAGAACAGAACTACAACTGCTTTAGTACAGAGCCATAGCATAGTAAATCCTAATAACGTTCCCAGATGCGCAAAGAACAAGTTCATCATCATCCCATTTAACTAAGGCTACCAGAAGCAGGATCCCAGAATCAATTTAACAAGAAGAACCAAACGAAATCCATTTCGGTCACAAATCTTAGCAAAACTTTGTGGAACCCAATTCATACTCGGACCTCTTAGCAACCACAAAGAAATCACACCATGCTTCATACTCAAATCATACCAGAATCAAAACGCCACCAGTTCTCCCCTCAACAACCCATACAGGCATTTAATCGAGCAAGATTGTGGCGGACGAAATCAATCCACGTTTTCAAAACATTTCAATGAACCTTCGATTCGTATCAGTAAAATCTTAGAGTAAAATTGAGTACAATCTCATTCACAAGCAAGCTAGATCCACGAAATCCACAAAGAAATAACCCATCGGAAACTCAGACTCCATCCAAAACATAGGACGTAGTGACAAAGCCCAGAAATCATACGATTCAAACCAAGAAAACCCCATCGAAATCATGACCGAAACAAGACTCCGCAGAATTGAAACCTTTCGTAAATCATTTCACCAATCCTTACCTAAGAAAAACGATTCTCCCCTCCAAGTTCCTACCTCCTTACCTCACAGATCTCGCTCATTCATAGAGGGTATGAACTTGCCTTTCCCTTCCGCGTGTTATCTCCGAAGCCCTCGTTCCATGTCAGCGCCGACGGGAAGAAGGTTGCCAGATTCCACTTCCGATCGCGTCGTCCTTAGAGGAGAATTGCCCGCTGAGGTGTGTCCTGGTCGGATCTCAAAGCACCGCTGAGGGTTTCGTCGGGACTAAGAGGCGAGGAGGAGAAAGGGACGGTGATTTCGGTCGGGCAATGAGTGAGGAATCGGTGAGGCTAAGTTATATGTAGATAAATTTTTAATCTTAGGTTAAGAGTGGTAACTTAGGGTAATTAGGGTAACCAATTCCTAACTTAATTAGGGTTTCGTTTGTTTCCCTTCATTTTAAGGGTTCTATCCCCTTAAATGATGTCATACAAGTTTATTTAAAATTCTGAAAAATTTCTAAAATTCATAGAATATTTTATAAGTTAATTCTTTAATTAGTACTTGTGTGACCTTAGACATTTTCATAAATAAATTCCTTAATTTCGCTCACGGGTCCTTACAATTCTCCCCCCCTTATAAAAATTTCGTCCTCGAAATTTTGACTTACCAAATAATTCAGGATAGCGGTTACCCATGTCCAGTTCAATTTCCCACGTAGCCTACTCCTTCAACGGATTCCCATAAAACCTTCACCATTTTGATGTCCCGAATAAGATTGGTAGTTCCACCATGAAATCCATGGCAACATCTTCCAACTTCCAAACTCATCAGTTGAAATTCCGATATCACTATTGTTGGGTGATCTTCTGTGACAGTGTCACGAACTTGCGGCTCAACGCATCCTCCACCACGTTAGCCTTACTTGGAGGATAATTAATATTGCTATCATAATCCTTCACCAACTCCAACATCCGTCTCTACCTCGTGTTCAGTTCCTTCTCCAAACATAACCATGGTATTTCAGTTTCTTCTTTTTGTCCATTTCATTCAATCACATCTATCCTTATATACATGGATGTATAGAAGCAAGAATTTCCATCGTAACATTTATAACTATTATGTATAACATAGCTCAAACATTGTAATTTGTACAGGAGATCACAGAAGCACAATTCATTTCATTTTTAATTAACCCTTGAGCATCATTAACTAAAATGTTATCATAAACATGGTATCATCTCTTTCCTATAGCTAGGCATATACCGAGTTAACCTCTCACCCATTAGGTGCTTTAGACATGATGTTTTGGTTATCAGATGTACATAGACCCACTAAGCTTTACTAAAGGCATGGTATCCACACAACAACAAAAGAACATAACTTGTTCGGACACGTTTTAAATCAACAAGTAAACATGGTTAGTATCAATTTAAATCAATTAGTGATGCAGGTAAGGTTGAATCAAATACGCAAACCATATGAATGTAAAACTAGCTAGTCATGGGGCATATGGAGCTCAAGGTGAAACAGGTAAAGGAGCATTCAACAAATTTAGACAGATCCCCTAACATAATTCGGTTCATTCAAAGCCATTGGTACAAATAATTATATGGAATCATATTTTATTTCTAGCCCAACACCCATGTATCACATATGAAAAAGTTACACTAGATGCAGTCATTAATTAATTATGTGATATCACACTTTATTTCCAATCCAGCATTCAAACATCAAATGGAAATGCTACACCAACCTTTAACTAACAACTGCTCAGATGAGTTGGTCTTGTTGCATGGTTACATAACATACTCAACTAGCATAAATCCATACTTGAAGCATGAGTTGTACAGATACCCTCTTTGTCATCAAACGAACATATGAAGCAATAACCCAGAGCAATTAACCTCGTCGATTAGTCCAACAAATGAATCCATACACGAAAAAAAAAAAAATCCGAATATATAGCTAGTGATTATTTCTATCTAGTTAAACAGCGGTACCTTCAAATGGTTTGTAGAACGAGGAAAGGGCATTGATTAATATGCACATATTTTAGGAAACAGAAGCCAATTGTTATCTCAAATTTATATAGGCACAAATATTTGTAATTCTACTCGTATGAGCATCTCTTCAACATTTGAGCATGAGAATGAGTGACTTACAATACATTAACAGATAAATTGTCAATTACTTGTTTACTTGTCAACTTGGATAATGTCTATGCAAGGCCAAAATTTAATAGACAAGTGATAACAAATAGCACTAGGGTGAATAGCAATCGGATTTTGAAGCTAGTGAAAGAAAGCATCTTACACCCATTGTTGCAGTAGACTAGCAGGTTAAAATCTTAGGATACAAATTACTTTTAAACAAGCACTCAATGAGCAGTCATGTCCCAACAAAGCTTCCACATCTGACTTAACTAATTAAAATCAGCAATATTGGCATGATTTCTGAAATTAAGTTGTAGATTCAAAGAAAAAAAATTTGAGAATAAAATGAGGAAAAATATTTACAGTAGGCATAGATTGATATACAAGGCTTTCATTGTGTCAAGCTGCTTATAAACAGGTTCAAGCTTAGTTTTCTTAGAGTTAATTTGCATTCAACTTAGAACAAAGACACTTATCTTTACGAAAACAATGACATAATCCTATAGTCAACCTACCTGACAAGATTGTTGATTTGAAAATGAAAAGAAAACATGACATGGCATGATAAAATGAATCAAAGTATGTGCAATAAACATCAATCTAGACAAAATGTTTAGAAGGATCATACTTTAGGGAAATTAACCCAAGTGATGTTTTCAATAAAATATGAGCATAATCACTTTGAACCCTTGATGCATGTGATGAAATTAATCCTAAAACGATGAAAACTGAACCATCTAATGCATATGATGAAACAAATAATGATTTGAACATGCAACTGATAAAACCAAGAAAAGGAATTGCTTTAGAAACAACAAATCTATGAGGACATCTAATTATATGAATCCAAGAAAAGGGAAAATAAGCCATGAGGGGCAACCAAAGCACCCGCTGACCTAAATTTCTTGCATAAGAATTTTGGCCCATTGGTTAAACATCACAAACTTAATGTACCAATTCACTCATCTAAGTGGATTATAACGCTTTTAACATACTATGTACACAACAATATGAGGTGTTATTCACTTTGGCGAACATCTGTTATTGGAACTACATTCTTAAAGCAAGTTACATGGATAAGTTAGTTGTATTTCACCTTGCTCTACAGACTACCTCATTGCAATCCAACACCTCACAATTTCTAAAATTAAGTGGCTTCATTTATACTTATAAATCTTTTTACTAGCTCACGATTTACCTATGAAATTAAACTACTTATCACAATATCCCACTCCCTAATCAATGGCATCAATGACCTAATGGTGACTCAACCATCACGTAGGCCACCCTTTTAGACAAATAGACATTCTAAATTTAGGTTCCCTTGATACCAATTGTCAACATAAGGAAGCTAACCCATTAATTGACACGGCCAACTATCAACCGAATATGTAAAGCCTAAATTAATAGTTGTTTAGTTGTATAACCCTATAAACTCCCTTCCTCGGCATACATCTCTCTATGAAAGACCGTGTGTGTCGAAGATTGAGTTGGCATATCTCCTTCCAATACCAGATTTTAAACACAGAAACATATCACAATCAACAAGATAAATTAGTAGAGCTAGCTAATATTATTTTAAGGAAACATAATTTTTAAAGGTAAGATTATTTTACCAACTTGAAGGTCAGAGTAGCCGAGTTCTTGACGAGATGGCTAGCGCATGCTGTCCCCTAGGAGTGTGCTCTGATACCAACTGAAACATCGCAAGTATTTTTTTTTTTTTACCAATCTCTCTCGTCAACTACTATTTGAATGATCGTAATGCAGTACCAACAAAGAAATTATCATAACCCATGGACATGACCGTATCAACATATGTTTATCGATATGAACAAAACTCCTCAAACATTCCCCACCCGAATGACAAAGAAATGAAAATAACTCTTGCAGTGAGTCCAGTATGCTCCGCACTCCTGAACAACGGGCAGTACCATGCGTCCATCTCGCCTCCTCGTCTACTCCGTCCGTGGACCTTCCGGCATATCCTGGAAGTCATCCTCACCTGTGATATAAATGTGGTGAGTCTACGACCCAGCAAGTACAGACCAATGTGAACATGAGGATATCCATAAGGTAGTAAAAATAGCAACTGGAAGCCTTTAAAAGAAAACCATAACACAACTCAAGTACGATATGTCACATATAATAGAGAGATATAACATGCAACAGTGATCCTACGTAGCTACTAGGGTGAATATGTCACATATCCGATAACCACATTTAGAGCCAGTCAACAGTCCCATGAACCTAGATGTACCTCGTAGAGAACATGCATCCAGTCATATAGCCGAAGCTAACATAAATTCCAGTATCAGTCAAGTTTGGATGGGCCCTCCCCAGAGCTCATCCCGGGTCACCCATCCCGTACTGCTACCACATATGCTCATACTCATCCTATTCGCTACATAAGAAAGGAAAACATAATCTATCTTCATTATTCTGTATCAGTTGAACATACTCTTTCTTTTCCATTCATTCTATAACCATTTTCATATTGAAGAAAATAATGAAATCATGCATCCTCATAAATGAACAATCAGCCATGACAATTCATCTTCTAATCAATTATCTGTACTAGAAGAATCTAATGAAAATTTGCATCGTGGTGAAGAGATATAATAATTACCATCCTACAGCACTATACTAAGTTCCAATCCACATGAAAATTTACCTCCATAAATCAAGAACTACACAAGTTAACTCACGGTATAATAACAGAATAAAAACAACAAATAGATACAACCTATACTTCAGAAATCTACAACTAACAAGTGGAATAGAATATCAGACCTACAGTCCGGTTCTTTCACTATCCACATTCATATATAACATGGGGTATCTAAAGCATATAAAATCTGTTTGTGCATGATAACATTGTAGGAAATATTTCTAGTTGTTTCATAATTCTACGTCTCCTAAGCAGATAGATGAAATAACTACAGTAAATTAACAGAGCAACATCATGCAAGTATCAAATAACTCGATTGCAAAGGCTCGACAACTCAAACAACAAATATTAATCAATCAAAACAAAACCCAGCATTGGTACATAGAACCACACGCCACAGAACAGCTAACTAACATGCTACCAAATTCCAAACGGCTCTAACATTAATCAAGAAATCTGAAATCACTCAGAAGAAACCAAGACTATAAAGGAGAACAGAACTACAACTGCTTTAGTACAGAGCCATAACATAGTAAATCCTAATAACGTTCCCAGATGCGCAAAGAACAAGCTCATCATCATCCCATTTAACTAAGGCTACCATAAGCAGGATCCCAGAATCAATTTAACAAGAAGAACCAAACGAAATCCATTTCGGTCACAAATCTTAGCAAAACTTTGTGGAACCCAATTCATACTCGGACCTCTTAGCAACCACAGAGAAATCACACCATGCTTCATACTCAAATCATACCAGAATCAAAATGCCACCAGTTCTCCCCTCAACAACCCATACAGGCATTTAATCGAGCAAGATTGTGGCGGACGAAATCAATCCACGTTTCCAAAACATTTCAATGAACCTTCGATTTGTATCAGTAAAATCTTAGAGTAAAATTGAGTACAATCTCATTCACAAGCAAGCTAGATCCACGAAATCCACAAAGAAATAACCCATCGGAAACTCAGACTCCATCCAAAACATAGGACGCAGTGACAAAGCCCAGAAATCATACGATTCAAACCAAGAAAACCCCATCGAAATCATGACCGAAACAAGACTCCGCAGAATTGAAACCTTTCGTAAATCATTTCACCAATCCTTACCTAAGAAAAACGATTCTCCCCTCCAAGTTCCTACCTCCTTACCTCACAGATCTCGCTCATTCATAGAGGGTATGAACTTGCCTTTCCCTTCCGCGTGTTATCTCCGAAGCCCTCGTTCCATGTCAGCGCCGACGGGAAGAAGGTTGCCAGATTCCACTTCCGATCGCGTCGTCCTTAGAGGAGAATCGCCCGCTGAGGTGTGTCCTGGTCGGATCTCAAAGCACCGCTGAGGGTTTCGTCGGGACTAAGAGGCGAGGAGGAGAAAGGGACGGTGATTTCGGTCGGGCAATGAGTGAGGAATCGGTGAGGCTAAGTTATATGTAGATAAATTTTTAATCTTAGGTTAAGAATGGTAACTTAGGGTAATTAGGGTAACCAATTCCTAACTTAATTAGGGTTTCGTTTGTTTCCCTTCATTTTAAGGGTTCTATCCCCTTAAATGATGTCATACAAGTTTATTTAAAATTCTGAAAAATTTCTAAAATTCATAGAATATTTTATAAGTTAATTCTTTAATTAGTACTTGTGTGACCTTAGACATTTTCATAAATAAATTCCTTAATTTCGCTCACGGGTCCTTACAGCCTCGACCACTATATAGTGGGCTGGAGGGTAGTACAGTCGTCACAGACCCAAGCCTCTCGGCCATACAGGGGTCGTGGTGTTCGGAGAGGTGGCGGGGGTGACTATGGAGCATGCATGCACTTTTGCATATGATGCACGGTACATCTGGGGGTTATATTTGCATACATGCTTACTAGATACTAGTTGCATGTGTTTGTGGTATGTTGCATTTGTTTGCGATATGATTGTTGCATATGGTTGTCATGCTGCATACATGTCATTTATTTTACATGTATATGCAGTCGTACTTATATTGCACAGGTGTCACGGGTATATCTGTTGCAGATCCAGTGAGTTTACTGATCTTTGTACCTTGCGTCGATTCCAGATTGGGTATGTATCTGTCATTGTGTTAGTTGTGGTTTGTACAGTTTATATGTCAGGTGATTATGTCAGATATGTTTAGTTGCATTGATTATGATAGTATGATCATGTTCTTTATTCCCTACTGAGACTGTATACTTGTGATCTCCATGTTGTTTATGGACCATGCACTATCTTTTCTATTACCCGCGGAGTTACCTATACTCACCACCACATGTATACATTTATGTTTTCAGGTAGCCTGTAGATGGTTGGTGTCGCTTGCCTGCCGGGTCCTACGTCACATCCGAATATCGTGATTGTTTTCTTTTGTATATTCTTTTCTTATTTTTGGCATTGTATTTGTGTATAGCCATGTGGCTATCCTATGGTTTTGGTGATGTATTTGTGTTTAAGCCGTGCCGGCATGCGTTGTATCTATTTGTCTTGTGTGGGCTTTCCGTTTTCGTTTTTCCGCTGTGTTGGTTTTTAGTACAACCGTGTGGGCTGTTTTATATATAACTGCGTGGTTGTGATTGTTTCATTCCAGCCGTGTGGGCTGTTATTATAACTGCGTGGTTGTGTATATAAATATTCCAGCCGCATGTGGCTGATGTATTGTGCTTGTAGTGATGCTTCATATTGTCACTGGTACAGGGGAGACTCTGCCAGATTTTTGTCTGGCAGAGACTCCTTTGGGGCGTGACAATTTAGTGGTATCAGAGCAGGTTCGATGCCTGTTATTCGTGTCTTTGGATTTCGTATTTCTGTTTTCTTGATGTGACTTTTCGGGTTTTGGGACCAGGCAGCAGCAGGACATCTCCAGGCTATAGGAGGTATATTTGCATATTGTTATCATACACTGCTGTTGCTATATGTATTGTTGTCCATGATAGTTTGTTATGACATGTGTTAGTACTCTCTTGTTAGTACCTACCTATTGGGTTGTACCATGCAGTTCATGTGTTGGGTCAATCACTGATCACGGTTGACCTACTGGAGATCAAGGATTACAGTCTCAAGGGATTCGTCATATCATACTATCAGTAGTTTTAGGGTCTGTTACTACGAGTTGGTTGAGAGTTAGAGGCACATACTAGTCCCTGTTATTATTAGCTGAGTAGTGGACGATATCTGTATACATATGTTGACTCAGTTTGTATTACTTCGGTTGGTTAGATCAGTTTAGGATTGATTTACCTGATCGACTTGTGCTGTGGTGGTTTGATTTATCTTAGTTGGTTTTGTACGCCTGTTGTTTTGATTAGTAGAGTATTGATTTACTCTTATTGGATTGGATAGTAGTTGACCGATTTATTTTGTTGGTCCGACCAGTAGGGGACTGACTTACTCTATTTTTAGAGATTGCTATCTTTGGGATGTTTCATACTTGGTTAGATATTTTGACTTGTACCGGTGTAGAAAGGACTGAATTGGCCGTATACCATTATCGGCTTAGTCAGTCTATAGAGGATCGATGTATCTTATTCCATGGGGACTTTGACTATGGATGGTCTGTACTTGATAGGACGACTTAGAAGGTACATTTGGATATGATACCTCCACTGATGTGGAAAAGTGTAAAACTACCTGCTTAACACTTATGAGATACATCCATTACTAGGGTGTATGAGTTGGAGAGTACATTTGGATATATGATTTGTACCGACATGAGAGAGTTGAAATTAGCTGCTTAACCTTTACGTGACCCGGTACCACGTGAAGGAAGAAGCAGAGAATGTTTTTGGAGATCAGGTCATCACTTAGTGATTTCCTTGAGGTGTTTGGAGAGAGAGTACCTCTTTACCTTGTGTGCATTGCTCGATACTGGAGGTTACTGAACCTCAGATGGAGCAATCACAGTAATAAGGGGTACAAGACAATGGTTAGACGACTCAGCTAAAATTGTCTCTATCAAGTAACTCAAGACCTTGACCACATGATCATTTTACCAGATATTGTAGTCTATATCTCATATTAGAGGGTTTGACCTTTTATCGATATTTGTCGAGGGACATATATAGGATGATTATGAGGGTGGTGGAGATACTCTCTTGATAGGTAGACCCTTAGTCAGGAGATTGTGTGACCTTTTGACTTTAGATTGATATTCTTTTACTATGGATATTTGATTATCAGAAAGGATTAGATGATGAGATTTGGCAGACTTTATGGCTACATTTAGTTTGTTGACAATAGGTTTTCAGGGTTGGATGTTTTCGTTTTTCTCTATCATTATTTAGGAGACTAGCTGGTATGATTGATTGATATTGAGGATGATTGGAGATTGATAGATATTAGGGGATCAGGTGTGATGATATGTTATTTGTTGATGACCTATTGGTGGATATTTGGTTTGATGGTCTACTATTTGGTGTTTGAGGTTGATAGAGACACGAGGAGTAGCACTTGTGTGATATTTATGGATTTAGAGATTTGTTGTTGGTGATCCGATCATAGGTTGGCTATTGGAGATCTTACGGTTGAGTGTACTTGTACAGATATTATGAGTCCTTGGTGTTACCATTTAGGCATACCGTGCCTAGATGTTTTCATGGACTTGATGTATTTGGTATTCATAGGGCGTTTGGATTAGATTTCATTATCTTCATTGACGATGATGTGATCTATTCCCGATCCGAGGTGGATCACGTACACTAGCTTCGCATAGTTTTAGAGATGTTTCGATGGGAACATATATATGTGAAGTTAGTAGTACGTATTGTGATTGTCTTTTACGAGTTTTTGGGACACGTTGTGTTTAGTAGAGGATATCGGTGGATCCATGAGAGTTAGAGGCTGTTACCAGTTGGGAGTAGTTATAGTCTATATCGGAGACTCGCATCTTCCTTGGTCTAGCTGGATATTACTGGAGATTGGATTGAGAGTTTCTCTAGCATTGTTTTGTCGTTGACTGGACTATCTAGGAGGGGTATGAAATTTTCCTGGATAGATGCTTACGAGATCAGTTTAGATAGCTGCACCTATCTTAGTATTACTTTCTAGTGTAGATGGACTTGTACTCTACACCGATGTATCGTATCTTAGAGTCGTTGCAGTTTCGATGTAGCATGAGCAGAGTAGTCTCGTGCCAGTAGTTAGAATTCTCGTATAACGAGAATTAGATTCTTTATCTCTATGGGAGATTGGGTGTGTTTTCGAATCACTTCTTATCCGGGAGGAGTTACTGCAGGAAACACCTTGATTTGGATTTGTGATACATCTGGGTGGCACCCGATGTATAGAGATTGGAGCATTCTGATTGGCGGAATGACAGAAAGAAAGACATCGCGGATTTTGTAGCTTGATGTCTATTATGTCAGTAAGTGGAGGCTGAATATCAGAGACTAGCAGGATTATACTCTAGAGAGATTACCGGACATCATGGTATATCTCTGAGTGCTATATTGGATGGAGATCCGCAATCTTTCATCTTGGTTTTGATAGAGATTATAGTAGATTTTGGGTTAAGAGTTTCACTTTAGTATAGATTTTTACCCTCAGACTGATAGATAGTTTGAGCGCCTTATACAGATGTTGGAGGATCTGTTGAGAGTGAATCATGGATTTCAGAGGTAGTTGATTTATTCATATTTGGCTAGATTGCAGAGTGGAGTTGTTGAGGAGGATGTTATTTGATTGATACCCTTGGAGGAGGATCCTTGAATTGATCAGTAAATTTGGGGACCAAATTTTTATTAGTGGGGGGGGGGGGGGGGAATGTAAGATATCGCAAAAATTAAATAATAAATGATATTGGACGAAAAATCATATTGGATTTTTTTGGAATTTTTAGAAATTTTCTGGGAATTTATCGGAGCTCGTATGACGGGTTTTGAGGGGATGAATTGACGGGTTCGGATAAAGCCTATTTGGGATATCCCGTTTAAGTGAGGAAATGTTTTAATTATAAAGTTTTCCTCCTCACCCAGATCCGTTAACCCGTTTCCTTCTCTCTATTTGTTTTCCCTCTCTCGCGCTCACCCGACCCGATGCTTCCTCCCTCTCTTTCTCTCTCGCGCGCGGAGGACTCGACACCGACGGAGCAGTGCTGTTCTCCGGCGATCTTGTCTTTGTTGCGTCACCGAGGGGAAACGGCGCCAGATCTCAACGACTCCGACCCATCTACGACGGAGCGATCCTCTCTTAGGCGGTGTTTGCGCGCGCGGTAGCGATTCGGCGGAGCTAGGGCATGGTGAGGTCCCACCCAATTGAGCCCCTTTTCGCTTCTCCTCTTCGATCTACTCACTGGAGGGCGAACTGGATCATCACCAGTTGGAAAGGATCGCGCGACACCATTGGAGGCGACCGATTTAGGTAAGGTTTTGTCGGACAAATCTTATGGATTCAAGGTTTCGGTTTCTATGAATTCCAATTTTTGATATCCTTCTGTTTTGGGGCTAGGGGAAGACTTCGGATCAACCTAGTGATAGATCGTCCATGAGCAAATCTTGACCTTCTTCCTCCTTGTGGTTGATTGGAGTTTCGGCTAAAGAATTAAGGTTCATTTGAGGTAAGTGATTTCCACTGTTCCGGCAAGATCAAGGGTTGATTAAGGGTATGATCTGATTAGTAATTAGCTTTGGTTTCTAATGTGGAGTGTTCATTGTGGATTAGGAGGTTGGATTGAAGGGGGCAGCAGGTTTACTAGGGTTTCGGCCAGGAGTTTCCAGCAGCCTATAGTTCCAGCTCTTCAACTGTGGGTCAACAAAAATTCATCCAGTTTTAGGTGAGTTTTTGAAGATTTATTACGTGTTTATGTTTGAAATGATTAGGGTGATGTAGGTTGAATTGATTATGGATTTGATAAGTTGGTTTGGACGAATTATTGTGGATTAAGGATTAAGGTTTTACTTCTAAAGGTGATTTCATTTCTACATTGGTTCGGATTAGTAGAAATGGGTTGTAGAAATTTAAATTTAAGTTGTATTGGATTTGGATCATTAGGTAGAGTTAAATATGATTGTTATTGGTATGTGTTGGATTAAATGATGGATTATGTAGGGTGGATGAATATCATGATTTCATGTTTGTCATTGGGACCATTAGATTGATTATTAGATGTGGATGTTTAGTTTATGATTAGAAGGATTTATGATGAGTTGGATTAGTGTTTGATTGATGATGAATTATGTGAGTTGGATTTAAGATGTGTTGATTAATGAGTTTTGGATTGATTAATAGATTATGGATTAAGTTGGGATCTAGAAGGAGTGTGATCAAGGATTATTTGGAGGATTAATTAGATATCGGATTTGGTTGGAGTGATCCTAATTGGGTTAGGACTTTTATTTAGCTGTTTGATTCATATGAATTTAGCTAAATGAAATATATGTATTGATTTATATAGGACTTTGATGTGGGATGTTCATCACGATGTGGGATTTATTCTATCATGATCGACAGATTTAAGGCGGGTATTTCTTCCTTGGCCTTTATGTAGATTTTCTTGTACTTAGTGCATGGTTATTATTGGATGAATTAGGTTGCTTTATCTTATATCATGATCGGTTGCTGTTTTTCCTGCATGATACTTATGCTTGACCCTTGTGATGATCTATGTAATTCATATACAGTCTTCACTTTTGATATCTACTCTGTTGTGATTACACGTATAGAGTATGTCTTGTAGGGATTGTCGGGTTGTTGGTATTACCATGCTGATTGGGTATATGATGTTGACTGTACATAGGTGGTGATGTGTTTTAGGAGTCATCTTGTTGACCATGCATTTACATTGGATGTGTACATACGTATTTGTCATGTACCTTTGGAGGAGTTGTGTTGATTATATGTTTGGGGTATATACACATGTCTGTTGTGTTTTTATTGGAGGATACATGTTGATTGTACTTATATTTTTGTGTACATGTGTCTGGTGGGATTATTGGAGATTTTTGGTTGATTATACATGTGTAGTGTGTACATATGTTTGGTGGGATACGTGGAGGTATCATGACGATTATACTCATGTTGGAGGTATTTATGAGGTTTGGAGTTATTGCATGGATGATGATTTTATATATATATATATCATGTTCATCATTCATTGCATCTGATGACCATTGTCTTCCTTGTGGTGAGAGAGTCGTCAGTTGGTTTGGTTTAGCGCCGCACACTCGGCCACTCATGGGTAGTGGTAGCTGGAGTAGTTGTCGCTCGTCCTGTCGTGCCACCTGGTAACGAGGTTTAGTGAGATCCGGCGTTGTGAGCAGTCAGGGACCCTGATGCTATGTAGTTAGATCGCTACTAGCGGACTGTTTGCCTCGACCACTATATAGTGGGCTGGAGGGTAGTACAGTCGTCACAGACCCAAGCCTCTCGGCCATACAGGGGTCGTGGTGTTCGGAGAGGTGGCGGGGGTGACCATGGAGCATGCATGCACTTTTGCATATGATGCACGGTGCATCTGGGGGTTATATTTGCATACATGCTTACTAGATACTAGTTGCATGTGTTTGTGGTATGTTGCATTTATTTGCGATATGATTGTTGCATATGGTTGTCATGCTGCATACATGTCATTTATTTTACATGTATATGCAGTCGTACTTATATTGCACAGGTGTCACGGGTATATCTGTTGCAGATCCAGTGAGTTACTGATCTTTGTACCTTGCGTCGATTCCAGATTGGGTATGTATCTGTCATTGTGTTAGTTGTGGTTTGTACAGTTTATATGTCAGGTGATTATGTCAGATATGTTTAGTTGCATTGATTATGATAGTATGATCATGTTCTTTATTCCCTACTGAGACTGTATACTTGTGATATCCATGTTGTTTATGGACCATGCACTATCTTTTCTATTACCCGCTGAGTTACCTATACTCACCACCGCATGTATACATTTATGTTTTCAGGTAGCCTGTAGATGGTTGGTGTCGCTCGGAGTATCCTGTCTGCCGGGTCCTACGTCACATCCGAAGATCGTGATTGTTTTCTTTTGTATATTCTTTTCTTATTTTTGGCATTGTATTTGTGTATAGCCATGTGACTATCCTATGGTTTTGGTGATGTATTTGTGTTTAAGCCGTGCCGGCATGCGTTGTATCTATTTCTCTTGTGTGGGCTTTCCGTTTTCATTTTTCCGCTGTGTTGGTTTTTAGTACAGCCGTGTGGGCTGTTTTATATATAACTGCGTGGTTGTGATTGTTTCATTCCAGCCGTGTGGGCTGTTATTATAACTGCGTGGTTGTGTATATAAATATTCCAGCCGCATGTGGCTGATGTATTGTGCTTGTAGTGATGCTTCATATTGTCACTGGTACAGGGGAGACTCTGCCGGATTTTTGTCTGGCAGGGACTCCTTTGGGGCGTGACAATGCATCACTTAGGCATACATCATATCATAAAGGTATGCATCACTTAGGCATACATCATATCATAAAGGTATGCATCACTTAGGCATACATCATGTCATAACAATATGCATCACTTAGGCATATATCATAAAAACATGCATATCTTAAGCATAAAGCATATCATCAAGCATGCATGATTTAACCACATAGCATATCATGAAAGCATGCATATTTTAAGCACTAAACATAGCATCAAAGCATGCATAATTTAACCTCATATCATAACATAAGCATGCATATTTTAAGCACAAAGCATATCATATCATAAAAGCATGCATATCATATCATAAGTCATAAATCACAAGCATACATATTAAGCATAAGGGTGTATCTTGTGATTATCCTATCATAGGAAACATGGTATCATATTTATCTTGGTTTTAAGCTTCCTAAACCCTTGTGGCCGAAACCCTTTAGAGCTCAATTTAGGTTAAACACAACATCCAAGCATGTGGCACCTAAATTATCATCATAACATTTTCATAGTAAGCATTATAAACATGATTAACTTAGTTTCTAAGTTCCTCAAGTCCCTAATTTTTACATGGCCGAAACCTTAAGGTGTGAAACAAGGTTCCATATGACATAAAAGCATGGACAACTTTAAATCATATTTATAACATTTTTTACCAAGGAACAAGGTAAACACATTTGACACATTTGAATTAGTTCCTAAGTTCTTTAAGCCCTTAACATATGTCATGGACGAAATTTAACAAGTTCTCATTAGGGCTACAAACAAGCATACAAGCATGTGAACTTGGTCTAACATTTTGTATAAATTCATACAAGGCATCATCGAATAGTTATAGCCGAAACATACCCTAGCATCATTTTAGGTCATAAGCAACATATAGCAATTGAACCTTGGCTTTCTACTATCATATTTCATGTAGAGTAACATGAGCATATTTAATTTAAGTCTTAGGGTTTCTAGGGCATCTAAACCTTCATGGCCGAGACTCACAATGGTCCATTTAGATCAGGGAAAAATTATACAAGTAGGTGACAAAATCAATACATTATCCTATTTCCATAAGAAGTACTTTTAACACATTTGGTTTCATTTCTAAGGCCTCTAGGTCTTTTAAACCCTACTTGGCTGAAACTCACAGAATATAAACTTGCTTCAAATAGCCTAAAAGCATGAGAATTTATACAAGTTTCATAGCATGTATAAAGACAAGCATAATGAGTATACATATGAATTGTGTCTTAGGCTTTCTAGGTTTCTTTTTCTCTTTTTCTTTTATTTTTTTTTTCTCATGGCCGAAACCTACCATTCTTTAGCTAGGTTTTTAAGTGGCCTAAATCATGAAAAACCTAAGTAAGTTTCATGGAAAAAATTACTAAGAAACATGTATACAAATTGGTTCATGAATAAGCTAGGACCCCTTGTGGTCATACATGTTATATGTCATGCAACTAATTTTTCTACACCCTAATTAAGCATGAGGGCATTAACCAACTTTCATATCTAAATAGCACAGAGTTCTTGAGCATATTAAAATTTTGTTTAAGCTTTTCTAAGCCATCCATCTCATCATGGCCGAAAAACCCTAAGAAGGAGTTCATGGAATTCTAGCAATATTCAAGCATACCAATCCTTTAAGATCTTTGTATTCTAACACATGAGCATGGTTATTTAAATTTAAAAGTCTTTCGAACCCTAAACCATTTCTTGGCCGAAACATATGAGTGGTTTTCTTTTAGTTTCAAATATCTTCTAAGGAAGAAACACTAATACATAACCCTTAATATTTCATAGGGAGAACCTTGTACTAGTTGGGTGAAACAATAAATTTCCCTAGCCTCTTAAGAATATTTTTGGCCAAAATTCTAGGGTTCAGTACTCCTCTGATCAAGCATCATATAGGTATAAAAGCATGAAGAAGAACCCCTTTACATAACATAGAAAAATCTATCATGTAGTGAAGACTAGTTTAAACACCATTAGATTTTGGAAGCTCTTCTTGGCCGAATTTTCTCAAACTTGTTTCTTGGTTTTAAAATCTTCATAAAATCCAAAAAATACATAAAAGCCTTGTACCACAGGTGAGGGGAAGCTTACATCCTTTTTCGCTTGTGGATCTAAGGTATGGTGAAGAAGAAGTAGCCTCTTCTTCTAGTTCCTTTCCCTTGATTCCTTTGCTAATTCCTCCTTGTATCTTAGGCTTTCTTAGGGAGGAATTTGGCTTTGGGGCTGAAGATGGAGGAGAGGGGAACTGAGGTTACGGTGAGGGAGAGGAGAAAATGAGAAAAATGAGAGAAAATAGAATTTTCCCTTTACATATTCTCTTTTATGTTAAGGGGGAAGAGGTAGCAAACTTAGTTTTTGCTTTCCTTCTCCCTTAGCCCTTTTTTTCTATTTTATTTTTATTTTTATTTGTTTATTTATCCTCATCATTCATGGTGAAATAAGGGGGAATGAATCCCCTTAATTCCTCTTTAAACATTTCGGCAAAATCAAAGAGGAAGAGGGAGAGGAAGGGAGGAAGGCAAATTGCCTTTCTCTTGCTCTTTACTTGTTTCCTTTTGGCTAGCTTTTACTCTTACCTTTATCATGAGTTTCCCTCCTTTGCTATCAACATATTATTCCTATCCCAACTGGTTATTACCCATTAATTCTATGAAATATAATATAAGAGGTTCAAGGTTCAATCCTTGACCTCTCCCTATTTTTATTTCTTTTTATTTCCTTTTTGGTTCAACTCACTTCCTATTATTTTTCTAAGGCAAAATCCCACATTCATATATTTATCTTACAAGCTTAGTGGGTATTACACCTTATGTTATATGATATGAAATTGGTTTAGGGTTTACATGCTTTTATATTGCTTGTAACCTAGACACATGCTTAACAAGTTTCGGCCACAACAAGTTAAAGGATCTAGGAAGCTTAGAACCTAAACTAAACATGCTCATGATGTTCCCCATGGTATATGATATGAAATTGGTTTAGAGTTTACATGCTTTTATGTTGCTTGTAACCTAGATCCATGCTTGGCAAGTTTCAGCCATGATAGGATTAAAAGACCTAGGAAGCTTAGAACCTAAATTAAACATGCTTATGATGTTCTTATGATAAGTGTTATGAAGTCGGTTTAGGGTTATATGCTTTTATGTTGCTTGTAACCTATGGAAATCCCTTGCATGTTTCGGCCACTCTATGAAATTAGGGTTAGAGACCCAATCATGATTCACTATGTGTTTCACATGCTATGATATGAATTAAGAGATGCTAGTTAATGTTTTCCATGCATGATTATGTTTCCCTATGATATGTTTTATGCTTACTTATGTATGCTTATGAATCATGTATGATAATGACTTTTATGATGGGCTATATGCTCAAGTATGCATGCTTTATGATATGACAAGTAAAGGCCTAAGAGATGCTTCCCTTTTTGTTGCGACTAAGAGCACTCTTTATGATATGACAAGTAAAGGCCTAAGAGATGCTTCCCTTTTTGTTGGGACTAAGAGCACTCTTCTTGATATGATAAGTAAAGACCTAAGAGTTGCTTCCCTATTAATTGGAACTAAGAGCACTCTTCATGATATGATAAGTAACTATGACATGATATTTTACTTTGTATGGCTTGTACCAAGGGTGGGCTCCATAAGCGCCCCTAGGCCGACGGTCTATGAACGGGTCTAGTACAAGGGATGGGCTCCTAAGTACCCCTAGGTCGATGGTCTATGAAACGGGCCTAGTTCCTAGTAGGTTCAAGATTTCCTACCTTGGATCTATTTAGGATGCGCGCATTTATGTATGTATGTGGTACAAGCCGGGCCCTCATGTTGAGATTATGTTTAAGTATTATATGATATGTTTTCTTTAAAAGACATCTTGCACATGACATGACACATGTTTTTGAAAGACATCTTGCATATATCTATACGATATGATAAGTTATGATATGATATGTGATGATATGATATGTTATGAGATGGTATAGCATGATGCTTCTTTATTATATGATATGATATGATGCTCTTTTATTTTATGAGATGATATAACATGATGTTTCTTTATGATATGATGCTCTTTTATTTTATGAGATTATATAGTATGATGCTTCTTTATGACATGATACGATATGATGCTCTTTTATTTTATGAGATGCTATAGCATGATATTTCTTTATGATATGATATGACATGATGCTCTTTTACTTTATGATATGATATGTTATGATGCTCTTTTACATGATATGATGTTCAGATGATTATGTCTCCATGCTATATGCTTATGTGATTATGCTATGATATATGATTTTTGTAAGTAGGAAAGGATCTTACTAAGCCTATGTGCTTATAGTTTACTTTCCTTGTACCGCAGATAAATGCAAAGGATGGGTGAACTAAGGGAACAACAGGAGAGGCAAGAGATGTGTGTGGTAATGGCTCGGCTAAGGAAAAGACCTGCTTATATTAATTTATGCATGATATGAACTATGCCTATCTTATGTTAATGTTTGGTATGATTACTTGACACTTGTTCATGTTTATGATAGAAATTGATTTCATGACCTCATCCACTTAGAGGTATACAAGAATATATAAATAAGTACTTCCGTTGCTTTAGAAAAGAAATTTTAATATGCATGTATGTTCCCTGTACAGTAACCCCGCCCTACTAGCAGGAAGGGCGGGCGTTACATCGTAGTGCTTGTTGGTCACACGCACGTGGAAGAATTCCTCGAAGAATTTGTTGGATCGAGACACACTAGAGGGGGGGGGTGAATAGCGCTCGTGGCTATTTCGTTCGATTATCGGAATCGTAAAAAGCGTAAGAGTTAAAGCAGCGGAATAAAAACAAAGAACAATCACACAGAAAGATGCAAGATATTTTTACTTCGTTCGGAGCCTAGATCGACTCCTACTCGAAGGCCTGCGATCCTTGATCGCTTTGCGTGGGCAACAACTATAAGCTCGATAAAAGGATTACAAGATGAAGTACAAGTAAATGCAAAAACTAATTATACCGACGACAAGAATAGAGTCTCGGAGCTTCGGGTCGTCGTAGACTTGTAGCAGCACTTTCGGACGTCTTTCAGAGAGGCACGTTGGAGACAGAAGACTTGAAAATTGTTGATTTGAGCTGCTGATCGAGATCCCTTATAAAGGGTGTTCAAGGCGCCTTCTACTGTTCACCAAGGCGCCTTGAATGAGCCGAGTCAGCCGCGGAGATAAGTGCTGAATTGGTCGAACCTTATCAGGTTCAAGGTGCCTCTAACCTCTCCAAGACGCCTTCATCAAGTTGTCCAAGGCGCCTTGGCTTCCTTCAAGGCGCCTCCAAGCTTGCTTCGTAGCCAGTTCAGGTTTTGCACCCGAGGCACCTCCAAGCTCCATGGAGGCGCCTCAGACACAGTTCATCCGAGGTTAATCTTTGCTCTTTGGTCCCTTCAAGATACATTAGTCTCAAATATACCCTGCAACACAAAGTTAGCACATAAAACATAATAGTTGTGATAATGACAGTCTTCGGACTGTCCAAGTCTGACTTCGGATTTCCGTCCGGAAACCTTAGGTCGACCAGACGCCTACTGTTCTCTCTACGGGGAACGCGTCCTCACCTACTCCACTCAGGAGATTTACCTGCTGCCAGTGCGATCCTCCAGATCGACTGGACTTTGCTCAGCACTCGACGCTTCCGGACTTTCTGCTAGGCATCCGCTTCTCGGCTAGTCCTGTCTTTCACCTGGTTCGCGACACCAGGACTTTCCACCTAGTGTTACCACTCCCTAGGACTTTTTCCTGAAGCCATCGACCTGCCAAGACTTTCCGCATAGGGTTACCACCCCCTATGACCTAGGATTACCACCCCCTAGGGTTTTCCCTTTGCCTAACCGTAGCTAGGACTTTCCTGAAACACTCAATCAGACTTGTTAGATCACAAAACATCTTAACTTTGAATCCTTTGCCATTATCAAAACACGAGTTCGATCGTCGGATGCTTCCCGCACCAACAGAATTCAGTCTCGAAGTCCATCCATCTCATTTGATTCACTTGTCTATTTGCTTTGACTCAGTCCCACCACATTCTAGCATCGCCCGTAAGGCAGAACGATGCACACTTGACCTTCTCGTGTTCGGACCAATCCAATAGCTCTACTATACTCTCCACAGTCTTGAACCAGGCTTGGGCGTCCCATGGATCACGGTTACCAGAGAAAGCTTCCGTCTTCAGCCTCTGCAACTTAATCAGATACACCTCCTGTCAAACCACTGTGGCCGGGCCTACCGACGGTACAGGTGCCGGTGGTACTGGTGCAGCTGCGGGTATGAATGGCATCGCATTCTGATTCCCTGGAGGGGTAGCAGGGTTCCTTTGCTAATTCATCAGAGTATTTATTATTTGCTGCTGTTCTGTGACCTGACGCTGAAGTACAGTGACTACATGCATCAGATCAGGTGGAGGTACTGTCTCATCGGTTCTAGTATTGTGTCTTCTAGCCATGCTTATCTTCATAAATGACAACAAGGCTAGCATAAGTTATTAAAGGCTCGGTTCAGGTCCGAGGTCCACGGTTCGAATCTCGACTTTAACATTTTTTTTGTCGAAACTTCTTTCGTTTAGTAAAAATACCAAACGACCTCCAAAAATTACATAAAAATACTCTAAAAATTTCTAAAAATCTCTAGAATTTTTCTATAGCATTTTTAAATATTTTTAAATTACTTTTGGGACTCGAAAGGGAGAAATTTGGGTTGTTACATCCATGATGTGGGCATTGTCTGAGCATATTATTGTATTTATCCCATGCTTCAAATAAAGATTCTAAGTCTGACTGTCTGAAGCTTACAATAAGATTTCTCATATGAGCAGTCTTGCTTGGAGGATAGAATTTATCAAGGAATTGTTGCTCACATTGTTCCCAAGTGTTAATCTTATTTGCTGGTAGTGAATTTAGTCATTGCTTGGCTCTATCTCTTAAAGAAAACCCAAACAATAATAATTTTATGGCTTTAGATGGAGCACCATTCATCTTCATAGTTCCTCATATTTCATAAAAAACTTCTAAGTGTTGATTAGGATCTTCATGTGGTTCACCCCCAAATTGATTCTGTTGGAGCATATTGATTATCGCAGGCTTGATATCAAAATTATTAGCTTCAACAGAGGGTCTTGTGATGTTAGAATGAAATCCTTGGCATAAGGTGCTGCACAATCTTTAAGTGATTTGTTTGCCATATTTGAATGTACTTGTTCTTCTGAATGTGTTTGTGAGGTTCTCCATTTATGAAAGGTTCTATCAATTTCAGGATCAAAAGGTAATAGATCACCTACAAAGTTAGATCTTTGCATACAAGAACAAGATTACAAAACCTGATTCACAAACAAAAAGAATAAAAGAATGCAAAGAAAAATTAAAGAACAGAATTACAAAACTAGTTATAAGTTAGATGTGAGAAAAGAAAAGAAAAGTTTAGTCTAACTCAAATGATAATCTCTAATGTTATAGACACAGTCCCTGACAACGACGCTAAAAACATGTTATGTCACCACAAGTGCACGGTCACGTCGTCAATAATAAAAAGATATTGTATCCACAGGGACTGGTTATAAACACTAAAGATATCTCAAAGCGAATTAGCTAAATAGTCAACTAAAAATTACACGTACTAAAAGCAACTAGAAAATAGAAATAGAAAAGTAATGCAGGAACTAGGTTTTATGAAAGTCCTAGGAGATTTAGTTTATTTGTGATACTTATTAATGTAATATGATTGTACCAATTATATCCTTAATTGTCATGCATTTGTAAGAAGTTGTTGGTTATCTCCTGCAAAAAACACTGGCAAGGGAATTATATCTACACCTTAAGAAACTAAATAGTAATGATCCCTATGAAGTCCGTTAGTGGGGCAGCCCTGTCACGACGCCCCTCGGTCATACAACATAGAAACACATCACTAATCAATTCACATCAAGATATAGGGATTAGTTCATCTATCTATCCTACTTCTTTGTAGATTCTTGCTTCACCCTTCAAGGTGATTCCCAAGATGTCTGTTAACGGGGCAGCCCTGTCACGATGCCCCTCAGTCATACAATCTAGAGAATTCCTCTAAAAGATCCATAAGAATTACAAACATCCAATCAAGAATGGTAATTAGATTCAAACACAACAATCAACACAATATTGAATTGATACAAAACATAACAACATCATTGAAACAAGAAGTTGGCAAATCCTTGAATTTATACATCAATTCACATCACAAATACTCCCTTCATCCTAGAACAAGAAGATCTACTCCATGAAACAATGGGAAAGATCTGGAGACAAGAAGATCATAAACATTTTGATCCAAATCAAGAAGCACTACAAGAAAAACCCCTTATAGAAATCGGTGGAACAACAACAGTTTTAAGTAAAAACCGATGTCTTTGAGTATTTTACACCGGTTTTTCCAAAAACCGGTGTCTATGAGCGCAGATTTTCGTTCATAGACATCGGTTTTTTAGCCGATGTCTATGAGCGCCTTTTTTTTGTTAATAAACACCGATTTTAACAGTGATTTTTAAAACCCGGTGTTAATGAATCAAAAAAAATAATTTAATTTTTCCACCAGCCAAAATTTACAACACTTCACAAAGTTCCCTCCAAACCTAAACCAATATCGCACCCCTTCTCTCAGCCTAAACCTAAACCTAAACCTCCAACCATCTCTCTCAGCCTCATCTCCCTCTTCCCCTTCCTGGATCTCTTCCCCTTCCTGGATCGACGCCCCTTCCTCTCCCGATTAGGATCAAAACCACCTGCTTCGGTCCTATGAAAAATCGCAGCATAAATCGTTCCATTCTGCCTCCTCGTCTGATCCTCTCTTCCTCCTCCTCCTTCCTCTCTTCGCTCTTCCCGGCTAAGGTAGGGGCCGACGAGATCCGAACAGCGAGAGGACGCCCACGACCACCATAGCACGGTTGGTCGGCAACATGAGGGAATCCGAAGGATGAGAGAACAACACCGAGATCTCTGATCTTGTGTAAAGGGGTCTCCTTCTTCTGAAGCAAAGAGATCAAGTGCAGTACGAGAATAACGAAGTATGTCTGCCTGCTAAAAGCCAAAAATTGCAGGCATAAAGGGCTCTTCGTGCTTCATTTTCTCCTTCTTGGCCTCTTCGCTCGCTGGGTACACGGTCATCTTTAAAACCTCTCGTTTCCTCTTTTCATTCTTCTTAATCGTCTGATTGCTAAAGGTTGAGGATGGGGCAGGGGAGGGTTGAGGTGAGGAGAATAGAGAACAAGATCAAGAGGCAGGTGACCTTCTCCAAGAGGAAGGTCGGGCTGCTGAAGAAGGCCTACGAGCTCTCTGTTCTCTGCGACATCGAACTCTCCCTCATCATCTTCTCCAGCCGCGACAAGCTATTCGACTTCTCCACTGCCTCCAGGTTTTTGTAATTCAATTTCCACCCTCTAGGGTTTTTTTTTAATTCAGTTTTCAATGCCTAATTCCGTAACTATCGTGTTTTTTTTTCTTTTCAAATCTCTGATTCACCATCTCGAATATATCCGTCTTTCAGGATCATCTTAAACTATATCTTTATTTTGCTGCATTGATTCATGGTGGTGATAAATAGGGTTGGGTGTTGTTCATGATCCAAGGCATTAGATAAAACAAGAAAGATAAATAAAAAAAGAAAAGATATAAAGGAGACACCGATGCTATTAAGGCTTAATTAAAAATCCATTTCTTTTTTTTACATATTGCATCTGTTTTATTCTGGTTATCATTTTTTTTACATTCTCAATTTTAATTTTGAAACAGTAAAGAAATATGAAATAGAAGATGGAAAAAATATCAATATGTAATCAAATTCAAAAGCATTCATATAGACTAATATTTAAAAGCTCAATTTATTAAATCACAATCATGTTTAGTTAATTAAAGAAAGAAAAACTCTCGGATGACCTACAAGATAACTTACATAAGATCTTTACATATTTGTTGCACTTCATATCTTCTTGTGAATGTTTTTCAGTAAAATTATACAACCTGATTGTTTTTCTTATTTATTTACTAGATCTCTGATGTTTTTAATCTTTTATTCAGAAAATTGGGTCATCTAGTCAAAGAAATGCCTTAAGGTACTTCTATAGATTCTTCCCAATAGTCTCCTTTGAAAGCTTCAGAAGTGGAGAAACGATGGACGCTGAATGATTTTGATATCGGGAAGCGCCTTGGAAGAGGAAAGTTCGGCCATGTCTACCTGCCCAGGGAAAAGAAGGTATGAAAGTCAACTCTGACAGATTTATCTAACGCTTTTCTTAAACTAATAATATTGTCAAATTAAGAATGGTGAAAGCTTGAATTTCCAGTGTCGGACCTCTTTAATTTTGTTAGCTTCGAGTGACTGCTCAAATGCATAGCATACTAGAGTTCGTTTTCCTGGTACGTTCATTATGTTATAACTGATTTCTTTGTGTCATTTTGGCGAGGCAGAGTAACCATATCGTGGCAGTGAAAGTGCTTTTCAAGAGCCAGCTCAAACAATCTCAAGTTGAGCATCAACTGCAACGTGAAGTTGAGATACAAAGCCACCTCCAGCATCCAAACATATTACGCCTATATCGTTATTTCTATGATCAGGTTCGACTCTATCTTGACTTATAAAGATTGTAGGCATATTGAACCTGAATTTTGTTTATGCCACCTCAGTTGACCTAGATTCTCCTTTGTATCACAGACTCGAGTTTACTTGATACTAGAATATGCAGCTAAAGGTGAACTCTACGAGGAACTACAGAAGTCCAAATGCTTCAGTGAGAGGCGAACTGCTACAGTGAGTTCTTTGCAAACACACACTAACGGTTATCAGTGTATGAGCTTTTATCTATTATTGCCAATGAAGGACTAACACTCTAATCATGTACCCATAGAATTTGCAGTTCCTTTCTCACTGTATGTACAAGTGTTGTGCATTTGCAAATTTAATGAGGCTAGTGTGTCTGCAAACTTGAACAAACGTTCTGATAATTTATAAGCTTTATGTGTTTTTTTAGAAATGCCTTAAGGTACTTCTTAATGAATTTTCCTATGTTGTCCAGGTACTTCTATAGATTCTTCCTCATGATATTTTTGTTTAGTAGTTTGTAAATCTTAAAATCTTGCTATACCTTGATTCATCAGAGCATGGGAATGAAATTTGAGGTTTACAATCTTCGACTACCTGTTATCAATATGGCCTCACTGAAAGTATTTTATTAAGATTTTTGAACTTACGCATCACCTTCAGATTTAAGTTAGTTACTTTATTTTCATTGTCTTTGAAGGACTACTGTTATTATATATTTTCCTGGTTTCTTATCATGGTTTTTCCTTATCCTCTATCCTTTATGTACTTTCTTTTGCTTTAGATGCTAGAACAAAAAGCAAACTAATGCTTTGATTGAGGTTTTGAAAATTCATAATTTTTTGTGCTCTAGAGACAAATTAATTCTTAGCGATGGATTTGGGTTTAATTCCATCAATAAGAAAAATGAAAAATAGTACTAGACATGATTTTGTTTAAAAATTCATGCGGGCTATGAAGAATGCTCCTAAATAAGGAGACAACAACGTTAAACAAACATGTTAACAACATTTAACATCAAAATAGTGTTGTAAATACAGAAATTGATTTTCCTCATTATTATTCTTCTTCTCTGAACTTGGGATAAAGGCTACTGAGGTTCCTACACAATTGGGAGACTTTGCAAAACCAAAGTAACTAATTTATTAGGTTGGAATGATAGATAGATGAGTGATCTCAGTCTTGGCATGACTAACATTTCTTTTTAAATTTTTTTATGTTCGAAACCTTTCATTTTGTTTTGTATAGTTCTCTCTAAGAGCATGGATCTAGTTATCTTTTGACAGCTGAATATGATTCTTTTACTTCATTTGTAACTACAAATTCAACATTCTGATACCTTGTGAACCACTGAAGATCCTTATTGCAAGCATTGAAATAAGCATGGCTTGTTTACTTGAGCTACTTGAAAAACTATCAACATGATCACTAAACGAAGGTAACAAATTGTTTGATTCTTTTCAATTATCAGGTGATTGAAGAGTTTGCTAAGAGTCCATGTTTGGAGCACTACAAGAACCTTGGAGCAACTTAACATTTCGAATAAGATGTAGTAGGAGCATATAGAGCTTGCGTTGTGTTCTCTCTATAGAAAAATGTTCTACTCTTAATTTCCCTTAATACTGGATATATGATGTAGTAAACTAAATTCTTGAGTAAATAAAAAAATATTTAAGTACTAATGAAGTGCAGCTGGTTTGATATATTCCGAAGAAGACATTTGCACGAATGTTCCTATGATATAACATGGGAAAATACGACTTCGATATTGGAATTAACATGATATGGGAATCCATCAATGTAAGTAACATGATACTTTCTTATGTGATGCATATTTTTCTTTTCTTTTATTTATTTGCTTATATATATGGTTGCATCTATATATGGTTGAAATTCATGTTGACTAGTTAGCATTTTAGCTATTTTCCCCTTGAAATAAAAATTTGTTTAGATGTTATTGTATCATTGGAAATCATATAAATGAATTGATGTTACTCATCTTTATTACTGCTAAGGAATTTATTTACTTTTCATGTACTCTTAGTGATAAACAGTTATGTCATTTGGGTCGACTACTAATGAATTGAATTTCCATGTACTCTTAGTGATAAACAGTTCCCAGGAATGATAGATCTATCACTATATGGTGTGGTTGAGATAATTGATGAATGTTTCTCTTTTTAAGCATTCCAATTAGTAATCTTGTTACCTGGTGCTCTTATTGCTTTTTCAACTATGATTTTTAGTCTTGGTTTACTAATATATTATTTATGTGTTTTTACAGTTTACAAATCTCAAGTACTCCAGAGTTGAAATTGATGAAGTGTGGTTCGAGTGGGTTGAATGCATGCTAGATTACATTTGAAGTGCGATTCTACCTTGATGTGTTGTTAAAAGAATGTTCTACCTTGATTCAGATATCTATTAGCCTTTGATGTAAAAAGAATGTTTGTGTATTTTATGGATACTGTTGTAAGAAGAATATTTATGTAATTTGTGAATATTTGTGTATTTTATGGATACTGTTGAATGAAGAATATTTGTGTAATTTGTGAATATTTGTGTATTTTTTTGGTTACTGTTTCGGAAATCAAATTTGTACTGTTAAAAAATACTGATATTACATCGGTTTTCCACCGCTGCAAAACCAATGTTATTAACTAATATTACATCGGTCGTATACCGCTGCCAAAACTGGTGTTATTAACATATAATATTACATCGGTTTTACACCGTTGATGAAACGGTGTCGTTAAGTGATACTACACCGGTTAATAACCGATTCGAACACCGGTGTCGTTAAGTGATACTACACCGGTTTTAAATCGATGTCTAAAATGGCAGACTTTTTACATCGCCTTTATAGACATCGGTCAAAAATGTAATAGACACCGGTGGAAAACCGATGTCTATGAGGATTTTTGTTGTCGTGAAGATAGAAAAGAAATGTTTATCTAGAGATGACGAGTAATCTTCGAAACCAATCCTTCCTACCGGAGTCTATTTGGGAATGGAGACATCCTTAGATCTTCGGATCGACACCCAAAAGAGGAAGGAAAACCTTTAGATTGGATCTCCCCAACTGGAGAGCCTCCCTCTTTCAAAGAGGAAGAAACCCTTTAAATAGAGTAGGGGGTTTGGGCACCACACGACCCGTGTCATGGTCGTGTGGACCTCACACGACCTCGCCTGCTTTGTTCTCAGCCAGAGTCACATGACCATGTGAGATTCACATGACCGTGCCATGATCCACCTCTGGATGGCTCACACAGTCGTGTGGCACACATGACCGTGCCAAGCTTGATATTTGAAAAAGTTGCACGGATGTGTGGCACACACGGCCTAGCAATGCTTGGCCTCTGGAAGAGTTGCATGGTCGTGTAGATCTGCACGACCATGTTCTCATTCTGCTTCAAAAGTGACACGGCCGTGTGATACCACACGGCCATGTCAGCCCCCTCTTCTGCTAATGCTGCACACCCGATCTGCTCCACACGACCAAGTCCATTTTCCTTCCTATTCTTTTGGCATGGACGTGTGGCGCACATGGCTGGTGCTAACTTCCTTCATTCATTGATCAAATTCACCACGAACATCATTTCCTCTCCAAATTTGACTCCTGTAGATAGAAAATGCACAATAGCAGATCTCCGAACAAAGAAGAGTAAATATGATAAAAGTAAGGCAAGGAGTATGAAAATGCACATTCCTATATTTTATGCACATTCCTATATTTTATGCATGCTTTATCTATGCATTTTCATTGGACTTTTGCATATTACTCCTCTCAGAAGAAATTACCTTTTTCCATATCAATCCTCTAGACCGTCTGGACTTTTGCTCCGTGTTAGAGATATTAGAACTTCTTGCTGGACGTCCGATCCTCGACCTGTCCAATCTTCCGCCTGGTGTCCGTGACCCCTAGAACTTTCACCTAGCATCCTAGACTCTAGGTGTTTTCCCAACATCCTCAGCTAGGCAAAACTTTACCCAGCCCCCTGGACTAGGACTTCATTGTGTAACCGTAGCTAGGACTTTCCACCTACCTAATCGCTACTAGGACTTTTCACCTGCCTAACCTCAACTAGGACTTTTCTTTGCCAAAGATCACTTAGGACTTTCCTACATACTCAGTTTAACTTTTAAACAACAAGAAAACTTAAATTTGAAATCTTTATCATAATTAAAAATTAGGTTCGATCATCTAGTGCTTCCTGCACCAACATGCATCTCCTTTATCAAAGGATTGGTGAATCCTCTGTGGGTTATTCAAACACCTTTAGATATATTGACTTATGCTCAACCATCCTAGATCTACACCTCATTGGAGATGCTCTACTAAGAGTCAAAGTATAAGCCTTCATTGATAGAATTAATGATCTTCGATGTCTAAGGAAACTTGCACTTTAGCTGTAATAAGATCTTCATTGACATGTAAAGAACAATATGAAATCTCATAGTAGGTCACATCCAATGAACTAGTTATCTATAATTAGCATCCACATGTTAACTCAACATCCCAATATTTCTAGTTAGTGAGAACCGACTTCTTGGATAAACTAAGGAGTATAACATATACTAGTCTTATAGAATTAATGATGTCTAGTCTCATCAATTCATCCGCTAGGGAAGAATTCAATATGTACATAATTACACATGATGAGATACTACTTGTGATCCATTCTTAATTTCTCTCAAGCTATACGTTGTATTATGGACATCAATAATTAAGTTTGAGATCAAATCATATACATACATAATGTGCACTCAAATAGTAAATTTATTTATCAAATAAATGATATAACTTCTAAGGTGATTGCTTTAAGACAACTCTCAAATATAACACCCATGAGGACTAGAAAATGAGTATTGACCAAGTTAGTGAAACAAGTTATCTAAAGAATCATAAGTTGTGTTAGTTGAGATAGAGAGAATTGAGAGTTTAAAGTTCAGCATGAGGTCAAGAGCAAGTAACTGGTCAAGAGGGAAATCTAAATTTGGGGAAACAATCTTCTAACTTTGGTTTTTCCATGATGATTATTGACATCCTAAGTATTATTTATTTTTCTATCTCTATATTGTTCGCATGTAGGTGGACTAATCTCAAGATACTGATATAGATTTTTAGAATTATATCGGCGTTCCTACTCAAATGTGACACCTACTTTCGAGGGACATTGATTGTATGCCTACTTTCTCAAGGAGGCCCCTACCACCATGACCCAACAGTCCCCTATTTGCTCTCCTTTACTATGTGACGCCAAATTGAGGTAAATCCATTAATCTTTGTAATAGATAATGTACTCACTACAACAAAAACTGCAAACGACAACACCCCTATGACAACGGTTTTAAGAGAAAGCGTTGCGTATTTGCTCAAAGACAACGGTTTTTGCCAAAACCGTTGTCTTTGAACTCCCCAATAAATATAAAAGACAACAGTTTTGGCAAAACTGTTGTCATTGAGCGATTTTTTTTTAAAACAACAACACTTATTACAACGGTTTTATAAACCGTTGTCTTTATCCGCGTTTTTAGTGGCTACGCCGATATTTTTGAAAAAATTGTTGTAATTGAATTTGGTCATTTCTCCCCTTCGCTGTTTTCCTTTCCCTCGCTGTTTTCTTTTCGGCGCCGTGTTTTCGCGTTCCCAAACCTAAGCCATTTATCTTTCCCTCTCCTCATACGACGTTGTGCTCCTTCTCGTTTCCTGGTGAGCGAAGGCGTTCTCCAATGGGCTGCCGAAGATCCAGACGCACGGGAGGGGGTGTAACCCCCACGAATTTCTTAAGCTAAGTATGTGGAGATTTTCTCTTAGAATAAAAGAAGATAAGATAGAACCAAAAATATATAAAAGAAAAGGAATTGGTCAAGGATTGAACCTTGAACCTTCTTAAGCTAAGGATTATGGAATTACCACTAGACCATCATAAGTTATTGTTGAATAGAGAATGGAAATTTTAGATAAAGATAAAAAGTATGATTAAGAGAAGGAAGCAAGAAAACATCAAGTAGCTTTCTCCCTCCTTCTCTTGATTAAGAAGCAAGACAAGTTGTCTTTTCCTTCCTCACTCTTTTTCCATTTTCGTGGAGATACAAGAGGGAATGAGAGGATAGGAACTAAGGGGATGAATGAAGACATTTTCTTCATCATTAAGAGAATAAAGGATGAATTAAGAAGAAGGGAAAGCAAAGTTTCCTTTTGCTTCTTACTCCCACCTAGCATAAGAGGAAAAACAAAGAAGAGATTTCATTTTTTCTTCCCTTTCCTCTCCATTGCCGTGACCTAGAGCATCCCCTCTCCCCTTTCCAAAAATTCAACTAAGGTTTTCTCCCTAAGAAAACCAAACCACAAGAAGGGATCCTCAAGATCTATCTCTCACAAGCAAGAGAAGCAAAAGGGAGCACTAGAAGGAGAAGCTTTCTTCTTCCTCTTCACAAAGGGTATCTTCTCTTAGGGAAAAGACCAAGCAAGAGGATGTGAGTATCCCCTCACCTGTGGTACAAGTTGTTATATGATTTTGTTCGAGTTTAGATGGATAACAACCTAGGGTTTCTTTTGAACTTTCGGCCATGACACTTGTAAGGCTTATGGAAGCTAAAAACCAAAACTCACATGCTTAAGTTTTCTTTCCTCATGATATGCTGTGAATATGACCTTTATATTTCATGCTTGTATGTGGCTTGGAGTTAGGTAATACCCCACCTTAGGGTTCGGCCATGAAGAGACTTAAAACTGTAGGGAAGCTCAATTTAAAAACTAACATGCTTATGATCTCTTCTATGATGTGATATGAATGTTCTCTTGATGTTTTATACTTGTATGTTGCTTAGAACTAGTAGGACCTTACCTTAGAGTTTCGGCCATGAAGGGATTAAATACCTTAGGAAGGCTCAATCTCAAATCTAGCTTGCTTATGTTTTTACCTCATGAAAGGATATGAAGATAACATAATGCACTTGAGATTTCATGTTGCTTAGGGTTAGGTTTTCACATGGTGAACTTTCGGACAAAATAAAATGTAGGGCTTAGGCAAGCTTAAATTCAACCCTAACATGTTTATGTTCTTCTTTATGATATGCTATGAAATTTATAGGGTACTCACGTGCTTGTATTTGGTTGAAAAATCCTAGAAGAAGTATCAAGTATGTAGTTTCCCATAATATGTTATGTATGTTCTCTTGATGTTTTAAACTTGTATGTTGCTTAGAACTTGTAGGACCTTACTTTAGGGTTTCGGCCATGAAGGGATTAAATACCTTAGGAAGGCTCAATCTTAAATCTAGCTTGCTTATGTTTTTACCTCATGAAAGGATATGAAGATAACATAATGCACTTGAGATTTCATGTTGCTTAGGGTTAGGTTTTCACATGGTGAAATTTCGGCCAAAATAAAATGTAGGGCTTAGGCAAGCTTAAATTCAACCCTAACATGTTTATGTTCTTCTTTATGATATGCTATGAAATTTATAGGGCACTCACATGCTTGTATTTGGTTGAAAAATCCTAGAAGAAGTATCAAGTATGAAGTTTCCCATAATATGTTATGTATGTTCTCTTGATGTTTTATACTTGTATGTTGCTTAGAACTAGTAGGACCTTACTTTAGGGTTTCGGCCATGAAGGGATTAAATACCTTAAGGAGGCTCAACTTCAAATCTAGCTTGCTTATGTTTTACCTTATGAAAGGATATGAAGATAACATAATGCACTTGAGATTTCATGTTGCTTAGGGTTAGGTTTTCACATGGTGAACTTTCGGCCAAAAGGAAATGTAGGGCTTAGGCAAGCCTAAATTCAACCCTAACATGTTTATGTTCTTCTCTATGATATGCTATGAAATTTATAGGGTACTCACATGCTTAGAACCTATGTTTTGTGGCATTCGGCCACCTATGTTTGAGGACTTAGGAAGCTTGAAACTTTAACCTAATATGCTCATGTGGTTGCCTATGATAAATGCATGGAAATTGTTTAGGGTTCACATGTTTACATGCTATTTGTAACCAAGTTTTGGACTTTGAATGTTTCGGCCAATGTGGGTTTCTAAACCTAGGAAGCATAGAACCTAAATCAAATATGCTCATGATGTTCTTTATGATAAATGTTATAGAAATGAATTTTGGGTTCATATGCTTGTATGATTTCATGCTACCTAAGTGAGCCTATGCATGTTTCGGCCACCCTTAGTTGGTTGAGGATTTAAACCAAATTATGACTCATTATGTACTTTCCTTTGCCATGATATGAATTAGGAGAAGTTAACTCGTGATCCATGCATGATTATGTTTTCTTTTCCTTCCATGATATATTATATATGCTCGTTTAAGTATGCTTATGAACCATGCATGAGAATGATACCTATATTGGCTATGTGCCCAAATGTGATGGCTACGTGCCCAAATATGATGGCTATGTGCCCAAGTATGCATGGCTATGTGCCCATTTATGCATACCTTATGAATGACATGAATGACATGAACATGATATGCTATGAATGACATGAACTTGATATGCTATGAATGACATGAACATGATATGCTATGAATGACATGGACATGATATGCTATGAATGACATGAATATGATATGCTATGAATGACACGAATAGGTTATGAAATGATAAAGATATGATATGATATGTATTTTACTTTGAATGGCTTGTACCAAAAGGGTGGGCTCCTTATGCGCCCCTAGGTCGAATTACGGGCCTAGTAAAGGGTGGGCTCCTTACGTGCCCCTAGGCCGAGCTACGGGTCTAGTTCCTAGTAGGTTCAAGACTAGCTACCTTGGGTCTACTTAGGATGCGCGCATTATGTATGTATGTGGTACTAAGCCGGACCCCTTTCATGTTGAGATTATTTTCAAGTACTATATGATATTGTTTTAAGACATCTCACACATGACATAAATCATGTTTTGAAAGGCATATTGCACATGACATTACCCATGTTTTAAAGGACATCTTGCATCCATGCTTACGATATGATGTGAAATAATGCTTACAGTTATGATATGATATGATGCCTTGATGCTATGAAAAGAAATGTCATGATGCTTTCACTTATGCTACGATGTACACTTATGCTATGATATGATCTATACCATGATATGATGATTTCTTATGCTATGATATGATCTATACCATGATATGATCTATACCATGTTATGATGATTACTTATGCTATGATATGATTTATGCTATGATATGATGTTACTTATATCATGATAAGATTTATGCCATAATATGTTGTTTACTTTATGTTACGATATTATTAAAATTTATGCCATGATACGATATGTTTTTAATTATATGATGATATGAGCGTCATTTATTCTATGATGTATGATATGATGATTTTACATGATATGTTGGTTTTTGTGAGTAGAAAAGGATCTCACTAAGCCTTGAGTGCTTACAGATATTTTTCCTTGTACCACAGATAAAGGTAAAGGATGGATAAACTAGAGGAGCAGCAGGAAGGGGCAAGAGATGTGTGATGGTGACTTGGCTAAAGAAATAAAATGACCTGCTTAAGTGAAGTTATCTATAATATGTTATGTTATGTGATGTCTTTCATGATTTCCCTATTCATGTGTTAGAAATGAATAATATGACTATTTAAGTTGGACCATGCTATTTCATGCTCATATGCTTAGTATGATTCTAGAAAAAAAAATATATGCTTCCGCTGTATGTATGTTTATGTATGCTAAGTCAAAAAAAGTAACCCCGCCCTCACTAGGCAGGAGTGGGATAAGGGGCGGGCGTTAAAGGGGGAAATCGGAGAACGGGATCTGCCATGACGACAGCGCGCCGCCGATGAAGGCGAAGACCATCGACGAACTGCACTCCCTGCAGAAGAAGAGGTCGGCGCCAAGCACCGCCACTACTTGACGCCGACCATCAGCGTCAGTGACAACGCCCTCAAGTTTACCCATGTCCTCTATAACCTCTCCCCGGCCGATATCTGCTCTCATCTCCTCTTCATCACTCAAATCATCACATTTCATTCTCATTGAAAGAATAACGAATTCCTTGTAGAACCCTACGAGCAAGCCATAAAACATGAACATGGATCATTCATAACATCGAACGGAGCCTTGGCTACCTTGTTCGGCGCAAAGACTGGCCGTTCACCGAGGGACAAGCGTGTCGTCAAGGATGAAACCACTGCCAATGAGCTTTGGTGGGGAAAGTAAGTCCACACAACTAATCCATGATCCTTCCATTGATGGTTCCTTCTCAAAATGTATGTGCACTATTCACGCAGAGGCTCACCGAACATAGAGATGGATGAGCACACCTTCCTAGTGAACAAGGAGAGGGATGTCGATTACCTCAACTCTTTGGATAAGGTACACATGCACATCAAGTTTTTGATGTAATTCCTCATAGATCCTAATATGCCATCTGAATGATACAAGGTATTTGTGAATGACCAATTCCTCAATTGGGATCCCGAGCATCGAATCAAAGTTCAAATTGTCTATGCAAGGGCCTATCATTCCCTGTTCATGCACAACATGTAAGTGAAAAATACTACTAATAAGAATGCTAAAGATGCTCTTCAATTCTATCATTCCCTATTCATGCACAACATGTAAGTGAAAAATACTACTAATAAGAATGCTAAAGATGCTCTTCAATTCTACAGTTCGACAGTTATCCAGATAAGTCATCTTTGCGTTGGTTCTATTGATCTCTAGTAGTGAATCATAGTTGTGTTAGTAGCAGGCTGGATCATACATATGCATATATTAGTGTTAGTGAGATAACTAGCTCCTCTTTCTCTCCTTACTGCCAAGGGAAAACATGTAAACTAGAAGAAGATAAACTCTCTTTTGCATGAAATAATTGGAAGGATCGCAGGTGCATCCGTCCTACGCCTGAAGAACTGGAGGATTTTAGTACTCTGGACTTCACAATTCACAATGCTGGCCAGTTTCCATGTAATCGATACACACACTACATGACTACCTCCACCAGCATTGATCTTAATCTTGATAGGAAAGAAATGGTCATCCTTGGCACACAGTATGCCGGGGAGATGAAGAAGGGTTTGTTCGGTGTGATGCACTATCTAATGCCTAAAAGAAACATTCTCTCCCTTCACTCTAGCAACAATATGGGCAAAGATGGTGATGTTGCCCTCTTCTTTGGACTATCAGGTAAGTGTTGGTCACACTACTTCCACATTCTTCCATTCTTTGGATTCAGCAAAATCACAACTTGTTGCTCATTTTCTTCTCAAAATTTAAACTTTATTTTCCTAATTGTTGTAAATTTGGATCCCAGTACTGTTATCCAGGTATGTGGCTAATAGATTTGACAAGGGCAAGGTATGGAGTGAGGGAGAAGACATGCACGAGGAAGGTATCCATTTCTGTCCACTTGCTTCCATTCTTCTAAATCTCATGCTCTGATATTTGTTTCATCTTAATTTTCAACATTTTCTACCTTGTTTGATTGCTTTCACTGCTGCTATGCTGCATGATAGTATTCGACCATTTTCTTCTATTATTAATTTTGACAATATTCCTTGGTTTTCCTTCATTGTTGCATGTCTTTAATGCAGCATGTCTTTGTTAGCCCTTTCGAGTGGGTCCACGTATGTTATGTTCCATTGGTGCGGTGGCTCGCTCTCCACTTATTGTTCATTTTTCCCCTATTGATCACCTTGAAATATCTATATCTATTCTAGCAATTATATCGGTATTATATTTTCTATTGAGAAACATTTATTTAGTATCTATTTATTGGTTTTGAACAGAAGAAGAAGAGGCGAAGAGGGTTGAAGGGAATGGAGAGTATGGACTCGGATTCAGAGTGAAGGGGAATAAGAAGGGACAATTTCTTTTATTTTTTTCTCCCTTTTTTCTTTGATGTAGTTTTTTTTCTTCTGAATTTAGATTTTAATGTGAGTAGTTGTCAATGGTAATATTTGACATATTCTCAATTTTCTCAAATAATTTCTTTTATTTGACTTTGCTTCTTCATTACTGATTTTTTTTACTAATATAATCTGGGTTTGTTTGTAACGCCCACCCTTCTTACCCAACCAAAGGTGGCGCTACGTTCTTATACTATTTACGTACATGCTTTAGTTATAACAGCGGAAGAATAAAAACTTTAAAGAATTTAATTTATTAAGCATAATATCACATATTCTGATTTGTTCAAATGTGCATATGTTGATTCTATAACTAATCATATTAATTTGTCCGGATCGTTCTTTGCCGAGCCACCACCACACACATCACTATCTGCTCCTCCTGTTGCTCCTCTAGCTCATCCAGCTTCTTTATCTGCGGTACAAGGAAAGTAAGCTATGAGCACTCATGGCTCAGTAAGTTCCTTTCCTACTCACTAAAACCGAATTCATATCATTGCATATCAATATCATGAGAGGTATCATAAGCATACGACATACAAGGGTATCATATTCATAGTCATATCATAATATCACGTGACATAATATCTAATCATCAGATAATTCAAGCACATATATAGGTAATGCATCATGAATTTGAAAACTTATACTTATAAGTACTTGAAATTCATATCATCATTAGAGGGGATCCCGGTTTGTACCACATACATAATGCGCGCGCTTCTTAAGTAGGTCCAAGGTAGCAAGTCTTGAACCCTACCATACATACATACTAGGTCCGTTTCTTACTCCATCGACCTAGGGCATTCAGAAGCCCATTTCTGACGAGGCCCGAGTCTTATTCCATCGACCCCGGGGCGTTTACGGAGCCCACCCTTGGTACAAACCATACAAAAATAATTTATCATGCATAACTATCATATCATATCCCTAACAATCTTTCATGCATTTTATTTTTCATTTCTTTTCATTATGTATAGCATTTCCTATGCTATCACATATCATGGCATTTACATAACATAAAATCCATTCTTTTCTCATTATGTATAGCATTTCTTATGCTAACACATATCATGGCATATACATAACATAAATTTCATTCTTTTCTCATTATGTATAGCATTTCCTATGCTATCACATATCATGACATATACATAACATAAATTTCATTCTTTTCTCATTATGTATAGCATTTCCTATGCTATCACATATCATGGCATATACATAGCATAAATTTCATTCTTTCTCATTATGTATAACACTTCCTAGGTTCCTTTCCCCTTTTTTTTTCTTTTATTTTCAATTATCTTCTAAACAAGAAAACAAATACATGATCCTTAACATTTCATAGGGAGAACCTCGTACTAGTTGGGTAAAACAATAATTTCCCTAGCCTCTTAAAAATATTTTGGGACGAAATTCTAGGGTTAAGTACTCCTTTGATCAAGCATCATATAGGTGTAAAAACATGAAGAAGATCCCTTTTCTATGGCATAGAAAATCTATCATGTAGTGTAGACTTAGTTACACCTCACTAGATTTCGAAAGCTCTTCTTAACCGAATTTCTCAAACTTGTTTCTAGGTTTTAAAATCCTCATAAAATCTGAAAAATATATAAAAAGCCTTGTACCACAGGTGAGGGGAAGCTTACCTTCTTCGCTTAAGTTTCCTAGAGTTGAGAACTTGCTTGGACCTTTCTTCCTTGCTTGCTTTGCTCGGCACCAATGGAGGAGAGGAGTGGCTAGGTCTTTTGGTGGAGAGGAGGAGGGAGAAGAGACCTCTTCCTCTTGTGTTGCTCGGCAACAACAAGAAAGAAAAGAGGGAGGGAGTGAGGAGGAAGAAGAGGTTTCTTCCTCTTGTGTTGCTCGGCAACAAGAAGAAGAAAGGAGGAAGGGAGAGGGTTTTCGGCACCCAAGGGAGGAGAGGAGGAAAGTGAGTGAGGATGAAGTTGAAGTCACCCCTCCATGCCTATTTATACTAAAATGAGGGGAGGAAACTTGTCTTGATTCATCCTCCTTATTTACTTCTCTTCTTAATGTTAAGAATATTCTAGAGAAGATGCTTCTTGAGTTCTCCCTTAATTTCTCTCTTTTCTTTCCTTTAATTAAAATTCCTATCTCTCCTCTTACAATATCCTCTCCTATCCCACTTGGTTAACACATGCATGTATCCACAAGAGAACCAAGGATCAAAACTTGGTTATGTATATTTTTACTTCTTTTTACTCCCTTTTCCTTTTTAGTAAAAAGAATCCTTTCTTATTCTTAACTACTTAGTCCTCTCTCTCCTTATCAATAATTCTCCTATCCCCTTTGGTATCCTATACATGTTCCTTACAAGAGATCCAAGGTTCAATCTCTCTTCTAACGTTTTATTTTCTTTTGTACATAATAATTCATATATTACCCTATTATGCATTATGCATAAATATTTCATACATGTATTCATATTTCTTCCTTTTGTCTACATTAATTCCATACATTATAAATCATGCATAGATGATTTATATTCTCAACTTTATTTTCTTTCATAATCATCTAAATCCTTCCCATCGTAACATTCAACGTAGACTATCTACACATTCTTTTCATTACATTCGTACTCTCATTGCCCTTACTTTATCTAGGCTTTCTAGGGGTGTTACATTGTTAACAGTTCATGAAAACATTTACTCCAACGAAGAAATTGACGAAGTGCGATCCTAATGGGCGAATTGCGTACTAGACTATTTTCATTACTAGGTATAAATTACTAGACTTAAAAAGATGGTTGAACACTTTATTTGTGACTCCATGACTTATTGATTTTGATTCCTTAGTGCTAATAATTTGTTTGTTCACAGCTAGCTATCTCCTTTGCTCAATACTTCATTCTTGCATTTCTACCATGAGCAGAATTAGCTGACATTTCACTTATTTATTGCCTCTCTTTGTGGTCCAAAATTAATAATGGTTGGGTTGTGTGAGTAGCTTATTTAGTTGTTTTCGAATTATGCAAGGACTGACAATGTGGAAGTTATCTCTTTGTGAATTGTTAGATGATGACCTTTTTGTATCTTATGAGTTGCTCTACAAATTTCTTGTTTGTACTCTCCTTATGGTTTTCGTCTATATGCCATGACTTAATCTTGTTTTTCCTCCTATAATTTATTATTTTTTCTTGTTTGTACTCTCCTTATGTCAATTTGCAGCTCCTGGCAACTTGTTACTTGCAAAATGGAAAAGCATATTATGCCTACCAGGTCTCAAAGGTAATGCAGTCTGGAAAATGACACAGAAAATTGCATGAATATTTTGTTTCAAGATGTTAATGGATGTAATGCGCTTTGCATGGATTCTATTGATCTTGGATGATAGTTCACTTAAATAATGTTAGCTGCATGCAGTGCTAATTATTTAATAAACTATGCTAAGTTAGGTATCACTGCTCCCAGTAGATTCCATGTACTGTTATTCTCTAATAAACACCTCTTTTTGTTTCCTTCATTTAGTTTGTTTTTTGCCTTCTATGCACTACGGATTGGTTAATTACATTCCCCTTTTGGAATTCTAGAATTTGATAAGTTTTGTTAAATTTTCTCTTGCAGGTCAGGCAATTCGTGAGGCTTGAGTTTTTTTGATGCAAGAAGTGAGCTTTGTTAGGTTGTAGCTTGCCTTGCTAATTTGTAAATTAAAAGTCATATGGAGAACAGCAAATGGAAAACATGTGATTTAATGTATATGGAGAGTAATGGAAAACATGTGTATTTTGATGAGTAACAACTCATTTTGTATATTTTTGTATATGTGGCTACAAGATGAATTATATACGGATGTTTATTTTGGATTTAATGTAGTAAATATTTAGTTTTGCGTTGGTGGTTTGCTTATAGTAAAATAAGATTGGTTGTTTGGTATTAATGAACATTAAAGACAACAGTTAAAAATGTTGTAAAAACTAGGTAAACCACAACGAATTTTTTTTTGTAAAAAGTGATAAAAGACAACGGTTTTATCCGTTGTAAAATATTTTAAAACTGTTGTAAAAAAACAAAACGTGTCAAATATTATCTGCCACAACAGTTTATATCTGTTGTAAAAAATGTCTAACACAACGGTTTATTTCTGTTGTTAAAATTATCTACCACAAAGGTTTTAAAACATTGTTGTATCCTTCGTAGCCAAATTTTCGGCATATAAACAATAACGGATAAAAACCGTTGTCAAATGTCTACAAAGACAACATATTCAAAACCGTTGTCGTAGGGAAATACATTCTACAACACCCTCAGTTACAACGATTTTTTGACCCTACGACAACGGATAATATCCGTTGTCGTTTGCAGTTTTTGTTGTAGTGACTCCTGTTGTGGGGTCATCCGCTCGTGGTGTTCCAACTTACTTTCATGATCAACTCCCATATCTCAGTGACTTATCGGTCAAAGATTTGGGTTTAGCTTTCGGTTATCCTCGTATTCCATGATATACAAATGTGCAGGTTAGTGTCACAATCATGTATGCACAATAAAGTTAGACTATAGAATAAACATGTTATACAATAGAGAAAGATAAATAAATACTTAAATTGATTGTTAACAATTACATCGACCTACTCCCTAGTCCTAGAATCAGGAGAAATACTCCATAGAGATGGACTTATAATCAGAAATCATGAAAGGAAAATTGATTGTCAACAATTACATTGGGATACTCTCTAGTTTTAGAATTAGGAGAAATACTCCTTAGAGATGGACTTACAATCAAAATACATGAAAGAAAGTATCTAATAACTCCAAATAGAGAAAGAGGAAAAGAAAAAGCTTAGCGAGATGGTTGTCGATCTTCTGAAGGAACCCAAAGCTCCAATCGATGGACGGATCACTTCAAAAATTCCTAAAACAGTGGCTCTAGGGTTCCATAGGATAGGAAAATCCTCCTCCAAGGAAGGGGGGAGAAGCCCCTGATTCTATATATCCTAACAATAGCTCCCTTGGTTCTTTTATAGATACCCCCAAGCCTTCCAAATCTATTAGACCATGCCTAAATCATCAAGGCACTAAAAAAGTGAGCTTTTCCCCCCTTAGACAAGGTTTTTATGGGTTCCACCCTAAACTAAACTTGTAGATCTAAAAAATATCTTCAATTTGATAGGTTGTAGGCCCCATAGCTTGATTGGAGCTAAAATTTTATGCCCATTCAAAGTTTGGTCTGCTATTGAGCTGCCTCAGGATAGATTGACATTATCATGCTAGGAGGCACAACTAAGGAGCATCTGGCTGCTTGTCTCTAGAGTGAATTTGTTTGGTCCTGCCTATGAGGCACAACCGTGTCAGAGGTTGTAAACTCCAATTTTGCACCTTTTCACATCAAATTTGTCCTGAAGGAACACAATCGTATCATGGGGCAAAACTAGAGTGTATTCCTTGATTAAAACTTCATTTAAAAGGATTTTTATTAATCTTTTCTTCCCGTATGATCTATATCCATGTACTATATTGGAAATGCACATTCTAAGGCATCTTGCATCCTTTTTATCTTTGAATTCACATCCTATCAATAAAAAAAGCACAAAAAGTAGTTCTCTGAATAAAAAAAAGTGAAAATAATAAAATGAATTTATAAGAATGAGAAATATACTAATAAAATGTTACAAAATGTATGCAAAATAATACTAAAAATCATGTAAGAAATTCGCACACTAGTTAGCAAATGGGGCATGCGACTGATGTGCATAGATTATGCATGTTTCTAGGCATTAATTGTCATACATTTACATATATTTCATGAGCATGATTTACATTATTACATCCTATTTCTATGTAATTTTATTATTCTTACTCTTTTCATATAGTGAACTACTCTTTAATTTCTTTTCTATGATAGGACATATTTTAAGAGCAATAATAGAGTGTAAATCCCTTTGAACATGAAGTTGGAGCAAGGAGCATGCTCTAGCTATGCCCCATAACACGGGAGTGCTCTTATAGCCAAGAAAGATGAAGAATGAAGAGAAAAAAGGCTCAACACTAACTAGTGATATCTCATCATCAAACCAACACACAAAGCATTCGGAAAGAAAAAGTGATTTAAAAGACCATCAAAAGGATGTTTTAATCAAGGAACATGCTCTGCCCATGTCCCATTACATGAGCATTTTTATACTATAGAAATTTGGCATAAAATAGTGCTAAAATAGAGCCAACAACCTCTAACATGGCCTGACTATGCTAAAGACCATGGACGTGTTCAAAAATAGAGATTTTCTAGAGATGACCATAGTCGGTCGTGTCAACCACTGACCCAAAACTGTAGACCAAATTTGAACAACCATAACTTACGACTCGGGTGGAGTTATGGGTTATATGACCTATCAAAATGTAGATAATCTCAAAATATACAAGTTTACTTCAAAGTCCAACCCGAGAAAACTGGGTCTAAGGGGCAAAAAATCTATTTTGGTGGAGCCACATAAATATGGAAAATCTAGGAAGTTTAGGGAAGATATAAAAGGGTTAAGGAAACCCTTGTTTGGGGGACCTCTCACTAGGGCATCCACCCCTTCATTGGGAAAGGGTTTCCCCTTCATGGAAAATTCTAGAGCAATCATCTTCATCCATCTTGATGATCTATCTACTTCTAGAGCAAGGATTACATCCAAGAAAATTGACAGCACATTAATAAACATTTTCTTCTTTCTATCTTGTGTATTGAGTTGTAAATTACTATTTTCTTTATCTATTGGTTTTATTTTTTACTCTATACAGTGTATCTCTAGATTCTATGATTAGCCATTAGCCATTTTGATATGTAAACACTATTTTGTTGAATCTATTGAGTTTGGATGTTTCTTATTCAATGACATGTGTGTTTGTGATCCAAGCCTACTATGTACACATGATCTTGATGCCAAAAGTACAAAATTTGTATCCCATGAGGTGCAAGGATGAACCAAAAGGAGAACTCAATCCTTCAACATGTAGAAATCGAAGACATAGAGAATCACCTACCAATGTAGATCTGTATGCCACGAGAAGCAATAGGTTATCATAGATCTTAATGGATTGGTTCCAATTCATCACCATGAAGTCGGAGAAGATAACTCAGGGGTTGTGGGATCATGTGATAGGGATCTCCTTAAGAAAGCAATCCCTCATCTCTATCACTCTGAAAGTAAACAATGAATTGGAATGGATACACCAGTGCATTACAAAAAGTTCGCATCGGATACCATAGGATAGTTTTCAAACATAAATAATCATTGACGATAGGAAACCAAATATATATTAGGTGTTTACAATCATTATGGTGAAATCTAAATCCTAGAATTATCCCTCAATCCAATTTCTCCCTTCATTTGGTTGTCTTCTCTTGACCTTCTCTACTTTTAGCCCTCTCTCAAACCTCTCTCTTGCTCTCTCAATTCTCTCTCTCTCTCTCTTTCTCTCTTATTCTGAGACCACATACAACCTTAATCATCTAGATAACTTACTTTGCGAACTTAGTTAGTGATTTATCAACTGTCCCTGTAGATTGATATTTTATTACTTTACGACATAACTGCGCACTTACGATTTAGACAACATCTGTAACGACCCAAATTTCCTCATTTTGAGCCCCAAAAATAATTCAAAAATATTTATAAATACCTTTAAAATATTCTAGAGATTTTTAAGAATTTTTAGAGTATTTTTACGTAATTTTTAGAGTTCGTTTGGTATTTTTACCAAGAGGAAGAAGTTTAAAAAAAAAAGTGTTAAGGTCGGGTTTTGAACCCAAGATCTCGGACCGAACTAGACCCTAACCAAAGTCAGCCAACCAATTGAGCTAAGAAAGTTTTGTTAAATATATATGGTGCGAAATATTCTTAAGCAGTAGTTAGAAACCTTTAAAATAAAAGGTAAATAAAAAGGTTGCGGCAGGATTCGAACCCGTGACTCCAATCACGAGCCAAGCCGTGGCTAACCAAGTGTGCTGTGGATGTTTTGTAAACAAATTTACAATGACTAGGTCTTAAACCATAACAGAAACGCTAGGCTATAAGAGAGATAAGTTGATATTGGTTTTTGCCGAACCCAAATCCCTCTCTTCCCTCCTCTCGCGCACGGCGTCGGTTCTCTCTCGGGCGAAGACGAAGCCGAGCTAGGTTTTCCTCCCTCCGGCGGCTGGTGAAGACTTCCTTCCGGCGAACCATTGGTGATTTCGATCCTCTCGTTGAGGTGAGCTCGGAGGGACGAGGAAGAGGCCGGGAAGCTCAAGCTCCTCCAAACCCTAGAAGTTATTCCGGTTGTGAGTCAAAGAACAAGAATCAAGGTAAGTGCTTCCTCACCTGCAGTAGAGTAGCTTCGGATTCGTGTTGGCTTCTCGTTTTGATTTTTAAGGGAGTTAGGTTTTGTGCTTGCTGCCGTGTGTTCCAAGGAGAGAAAGGGGATGATTTGTATAAGTTTAAGCATGTAGTTTGGATTCCTTTGCCTCTATGATCAAGTACATCAGATTCAGACATGTTTAGATTTGGGCATTTGTGTTCGATCAAATTGTTGCACTGTCCTTGTGTTTAGTTGCCGTGAGTTTCAAAGAAGGAGCATGTAGGGGGTTGAGCATGTTGAGCATTCGGTTATTTATGACTTTCTGCCGTGGCATTCAGTTTCAAATTTAGTTTGGTGCATAAAGTTTTAGATCTAGTTTCGTGCATGTTTATGCTAGTATAAATGCATTCAGATTTACTGTACATTATGTTTTTATGTATGCAAATTAGGATTGGCATGTCATGAGTTTTATGCCTTAGTTTGGGTGCATGTGTTATAAACAGATAGTTTAGTTCTAGTTCTTAAAGTATGAAATTTTAACGTTCTACAGATTTAGTTTTAGTATAGAACCTTAGTTTGATTTTTCCTTGCCGTAATAGTTAGAACAGCCCTTTTGAGCATATTCTTCAAAGTTAGAATTTGCTTAAACACTTCAATTTCTTTTTAAAGAAGTATTCTTTTAGAAGTATTAACAAGTTTAAGAAAGATAAAGAAAAGCAATAAAAAGGCCAAGGCCTTAAGTAGATCCCAAAGTCAAGACTTTAGGGATTTTGGCACACAAGGTGCTAAAGAAAATGCCGAGGCATTATATATTAGAAGTATTAAAAGAAAACAAGTATTTTACTTTTATCAGTGGCACTGTACTGGACTCTCTATCCTTGGGCTGGGCTCCCATAGTCGTCCCTAGGTTTAGATAACCTAGTAGTAACGGCTCGGCCGACGGTCGACTGTCGACGACCATAGGGTGGCCAAATGGGCCGCCGAATGAGTCGGGTCGTTACAAAAGTAAAAGCACAGTTGTCGGGCCCAAGAGAAGTTGATTATTATTTTGAAGTATTATAACTATAAGTTTTTGAAAGTTTTACATAAGTATAAAGTATTAAAGAATAAGTCTTTAAACAAGTGAAATAGGATTCAGAAGGTGTTTAGAATTCAGTAAGCTTAGTTCTTTATGCTAGCATGATTGGATAGATTTACTTTACATGTTTAGCCTTTCAGTATGTTTCTTTCACTAGTAGTTGAGCATGAGTTAGCTTACTGCTCTTTGCTATTTATGAGCATGATTAGCTGAGCATTCAGTTTTAGATTTCAGTATATCCTCATGCATATCGAGATTTTGTGAGTTAGATAGCGCTTACTAAGCAAATTTTGCTTATAGTTGCATTTTCCTCTTACTGCAGATAAAGGAAAGGAAAAGTTATAGCAAAGGAAGGCGACAAGGAGGTGCGGATGGATGTGTGATGCCTGGACTATGGAAGCCTTGGGACTAGGAAAGAAGTTTTAGTTTAGTTTTTTATCGTCTTTTGCTATGTTAGGAGTATTTGAGATAGTATTTGTTATTTTGATATGATTAGGACGTAGTAGAAGAATTGTAATCTTGTGTGATGATTTCTTGTGTTGTTTTCTTTATTTTGGATTTATTATACTGCGTGGTTGATTGATATGTGTTCCAGCCGCTTGTGGCTGAGTATATATTGCATGTATTGTTGAATAAGGTCACCGGTACAGGGGAGACTCTGTCAAAATTTTTCGGTAGGGTTTCCATATGATTTTTAATCATACCGGTTAAGTAGAGTTAGTAGTTAAGTAACGGTCATCCTTAGAGAGTAGTAGTAGTAAGAAGGGTGGTCGTTACAACATCAAATTTTAGCACCATTGTTGATAACTGTTTTGATTAACATTAGTTGATTAGAAATTTAATTAATCTTAATTTTTTTCTTTATTTCTTTCCTATGATATCTTTCATTATTTCTTCTAATGTTTTGCTATCCTTCCTGACCTCTCTATTTTAGGTGAATAGGTTTTCTTTATAAGCAAGATGGATTCTCAAACTCAAAGGTTCGACCAATTAGATGTTGTGGATCTTTTTGATTTTTATTATGTACTCTATGGTGCAACATGGCATTTGATTAATAATTTCCCACTACTAATTGGCCTGTATATAGAGTATGTGGAGAATAATTGGCTGTGTGGAGAACAATTGGATGTCCTCCCCAACTATAATGGTTGTAAAAATAGCAATATTGTGAGGATTGTAAAGAAACAGGACATATAATAAAAAATTATAGCTGGTTGTAAGTATGATAAACTTTTTTCTATAACTCAAAACAACTTGGAAGAAGAGGATGAAGATACTGAGGCATCAATTGAAGAAAAAGATTAATTGTGTCTATTGATGTTGTTATTACTCTTATTGTTAATGCTGATATATTCTATCCTATCTATGATGATGTTGTGGATAGAAGTATAGGGATTTCTACTATGGAAGTAATACCCCATGTGTAACGCCCGAAAATTCTCAAAATTATTTTAGAAATATTCTATGAATTTTCTAGAATTTTAGAATATTTTTACGGAATTTTTAGAATAACGGAAGTAGCAAAAATAAATGGAAACGTAAAATAACTTAAGCGGGGATTGAACCCGAGACCTATTGGGTCCTACGACTTAAAGGTGAACTCTAGTAACCAGGAGAACCCAGCAGGGCTGTGTTGAAAGGAAAGGGAAACAATTTTATTTAAGTTAAAGTTGGGGGAATTAATTCCTTAATATAAATAGGGAATTAAGTGAGGAGTTTTATTTTTTATCGTGACTTACCTCTTCTCCTCACCCTAATCCCGCCGAACCTCCCTTCTCCTCCTCCTTCTCTCGGCGCACCAAGCCAAGGGTTCTAGGAGCACCTCCCGGCAACACAAAGGATACGAGGACGCTCCTCTTCGCGAGAAGAACGCATAGACGTGAGAAGATCGTCAAGTAGATCGTCTCCTCCGGAAATCTAGCGATTAGAATCGTAAGAAAATCCGAACAGGAGGTAAGAAACCCCTCACCTGCAGTATAAGTAGCTTCTGTGTGAATTCCATGTTTTAGTTAGTAGTATATAGCTTTTCGGCACAAAGGATGTGAATTAGCGCATACCAAGTGTTCGATTAAATTACTAGCACAGTTAAAATGCAACTTAGGCATTTTAATAGCTTAGTTAAATGCAATAGAAGCATTTCACAGCTCATATAGTCTTGCTACATCTTTTACAGGACTAGATGTCCAATGGGTGGGCACCCACAGTCGCCTCTAGGTTTAGATAACCTAGTTCTGGGTTTAGACAACCTAGTAAAAGCAAGACAAGAATTTATTAGCTTATGTTCAGTATTTTACTTTCTCAGTGGCACTGTACAGCATTAGATATCCATTGGGTTGGGCTCCCACAGTCGTCCCTAGGTTCAGATAACCTAGTAACCCTACTAAATTCGGGACTTGCAAACCCGGGTCTAGTTAGGGATGCGCGCATAGAACGTACAGTTGTCGGGCCCAAACAGCAGCATGATTAGTATTTTCATCTATTATATTTGTAGTTTTAAACTCTCACAAAATAGTTAGGTGAAATCAGTATAGCTTTAGCATTTGCTAGAATTAGCTCAGTTTATGCTTCAGTTCAGCTCACTCTTATGATTATGTATGATAGCTCTATGTTCAACTTTTGTTACACATGCTTTAGATGATAGTATGCCATGACTAGTTTTTCGTTTCCATGAATTGTATGATAGCATGCCATGTTTTAGTTTAATCAGTACATATTTAAATAGCATGTTTGAAAAGCATATTGCATCGATTGCATGTTTTGTGAGGTAGATGGTTTCTTACTAAGCGAAAGCTTACAGATACTTTTTCCTTATACTGCAGATAAAGGTAAAGGAAAGATGGACTAGCAGAGGCTGGAGGGCAATGTGATGAAGATGTGTGTGGATGGAACTTGGAATAAAGATCTTAGGAAATTTCAGCAAGCTTGTTTTAAGCACAAAAACCTTTTAGCATTTTATTATTTTGCACCTTAGTATGTTAATTGCTATGAATTAGTTAATCATGCACCCTATCATGCTTAGAACACTATTTGTGTGATGTTAGAATGTTTTGCATGTAGTTTAGAATTGATATAAGTAATTTTGGCACGAACAAGTGCTGAAATCAGACTTCTGGTATGAAATCAGAAACCCCAATCGATCAGCCGATCGATTGGAGGCTTCCCAATCGATCGGTCGATCGATTGAGAAGTTCATACTGCGAACAGTAAGCTCCTGGATCGATCAACCGATCGATCCGGATGCCTTCTGTTGCAAACAGAAAGCCCTGGGATCGATCACTGGATCGATTGGATAGTCTGGATTGATCAGCCGATCGATCCAGAATATTGCCCCGAGCACAGTAGCGTGCTGAATCGATCACTGGATCGATCCAATCGAAGTTCCGTATATAGTAGCCACCTGGATCGATCAATGGATCGATCAAGCCATTCCAATCGATCCGTGGATCGATTGGGAGGCCTGATATCAGCAAGAAACTCTTAGTTAAGTTCCTTGACCATAGGGGAATGTAATATGACATGAATGGTTTAGATTATACCCCTTAGTATATATATAGAATCAAGAAATGATAATAGATTAGCCAAGTTTTAATTAGTGTAGCTTCCGCATCTAGACTTAGTGATGGTCATGGATATAGTTTAGCACAACATAATGTGATGGTCCGGCCTTACAACTTAGTTAGTAGAAGGCGGGTCATTACAGAGTGGTATCAGAGCAGTTTCCATACTTCCTACACACACATCAGCATTGAACCTGCAGCTTCCAAGTAAGAACACCTCTCCTCTTACTTATGTTCTCTTGCTGTCATGTTTATAGATAGCTAAAGCATGTTGATATATGATAGTGTTTAACATGGTTGATTATAGTAATTAGTTAAATGTGATGGTATCAGTTATGTATGTCCTCTATGTCTCTAGAAATGGCACGAGAACGCCCAGCTAGAAGGGCACCAGCCATTGAGCCCCAGCATGGGGCAGGCAGTTCAGTGCCTCCCCCAGACCTGACAGCTTTAGTGGCTCAGTTACAGCAGCAGTTAGCTGAACAACAACAGGAGATAGCCACCTTAAAGGCTAATCAGCAGAATACTCCCACAGTCACCCCGGAACCAAACTTAGCAACGCCAGTAGTCTTAGAGGTTCCACCAGTCCAGCCTACAGCACCAGTAGCCCCAGCAACAGAGGCAAGAAGAGAAGCCTATCTGATCCAGTGGCAGAGAGTCAAGCCCGAGAACTTCTCTGGCACCAGTGAACCATGGGATGCTCAAGCCTGGTTCAAAACACTGGAGAGCACGATGGAGCTTCTGGACTGGCCAGAGTATGAAAAGGTGAAGTGCGCCTCCTTCTGCTTGACAGGAGATGCACGTATGTGGTGGGAGAGAATTAGAGCGAAGCGCCCAATGAACCAGATGACGTGGGCCGACTTCGAGAAAGAATTCTTCGAGGAGTTCTTTCACCTGTGGGTCACAAACCGCCACTACGACGAGTTCACGGAGTTTCATCAGGGAAACCTATCAGTTGAGGATGTAAAATACCGGAAATAGGCGAGTATTAATAAGGGAATTTTCTGAAATTTTTGGAAATTTTTCAGGAATTTTTCGGAGCTCGTACGGACGAGTTGACGGGGATAAAAACGGGGTCCGGAAAAGCCTGTTTAGGATACCCTGTTTTAATGAGGAAAAGTTTTATTTCCTTTTCCTTTTTCTTTTCTTTTCTTTTTCTTTTTCTCTTATTTTTTTCCCGTGCTCGACGCCTTCTCCACGCGCGCCCGTTTCCTCGCCGCGACCTTCTTCTCCTCTGTGCCCTAACCGGCGCCGGGCCGGCGGTTCCTTCTTCCCCCTTCTCTTCATCTCATCGCCAAGGACTATGCCCTAAACCTCCCTCGCACCGACTTCCTCTCCCGATTCCTTCCTCTCCTTCCTATCTTCCTCGAGCCGCACTAGGCGCCGCCACAACCGGAGGCCGAACGGAGCAGCGTCGATCCACTGCCGACGCGCATGTGTCCTAGCACTCTCTGTCTCTCACGGTGATGACGCCCTTTTGCCCTAGCACCATCGCCGGCTACCCCTCCGAGGAGTGCCCTAGAGCCGGCGTTGAGCTCTTCTCAGACCAGCCGAGAGTTTCAAGGGAACACGCCGATCTTCTCTCTTCTTGCGTGATTCCGCCGAGGTTTTCTTCAACACCACTCTACCCTAGATCGCTGGGAACCGAGAGATGCCGTTGTACAGAGTCGCTCCGACCATCAGATCCGACTTGGCTGCCTTCCCTGTGCCCTAGTCCTCCGACCGCTGGAGTGAACGGGATAGTAGGGCTCCGAGGATTTTTTTCTTCCACCTTCCTTGTGGCTAGGTCACGGATTTGAAGGTGTTGGAGATCAATAAGGTTAGTAGATGGATTATGGAAGTAGGTTATATTTGAATGCCTTGTTGAAATAATAATCTCCATTATTGATCTTCGTATGTGATCTGTTCAGTGAAGAATTTTCCCTATTGTGGATTAAAAATCACGGCTGTGAGGTAGAGTTTCTAGCCAAGCATTGTGCGTTGTGGGGAAAACTTTAGCAAGGAGGTCTCGGTTGAAGAATTTGGAATTTGTTGAGGTGAGTTTGGGAAGATAAATTGGATGATTTCGATGGTCTGAGTTATTGGTATTACTTTTGTTATGTAAGCATAGGGTTAAATATATTAAATCCTGTGTAGACCTTATATGGTGACTTCCTTTGCAGACCTTGTTGGAGAGAGAGCACTAACCGTTGTGATCTTCCTTTTGTTTGATCCAGAGGTAAGGCTTAATGAATACAATCAAATATGTTGGTTGATTTTGATTGATGGCGTAATTAGGGTTGATGAAACTAACCCTAGATGGTCGATGGGTTAGGAATTTATTTAGCTATTTGTTTATACTTAGCTAAATTGTAGGATTTATCACAGGACCTTGATGCGAGACGAGTTTCTCGACGTCCGAATTGTAACAACCCTAGAAAGCCTAGATAAAGTAAGGGCAATGAGAGTACGAATGTAATGAAAAGAATGTGTAGATAGTCTACGTTGAATGTTACGATGGGAAGGATTTAGATGATTAAAAATTTTATGAAAGAAAATAAAGTTGAGAATATAAAGTTCTATACATGATTTATAAAGCAAGGAATTAATGTAAACAAAAGAGATATGAGATATTATATATGCATGTATGAAATATTTATGCATAATGCATATACATGAATTATTTTGTACAAAAATATGTTAGGAGAAGGATTTGATCCTTGGTTCTCTTGTGGATGCATGCATGTATTAACCAAGTGTGATAGGAGTGAATATTGTAAAAGGAGAGATGGGAATTATAATTAAAGGAAAGAAAGGAGAGAAATTAAGAGAAAGAAAAGAGAGAAACTCAAGAAGCATTTCTCTAGCATATTCTTTCTCATTAAGAGGAGAAGTAAATGAGGAGGATGAATCAAGTCAAGTTTTCCTCCCTCACTTTAGTATAAATAGGCATGGAGGGGGCTTCATCCTCAACTCACTCTCCTCCTCTCCTCCATTTGTGCCGAGCACTCTCCCTCCCTCTTTCCTCTTGTTGCCGAGAGCAACAACTCTTCCCTTCTTTCTTTCTTTTGTTGCCGAGCAACACAAGAGGAAGAAGCCTCTTCTTCCTCCTCCTCTCCACCAAACGACCTAGCCACTTCTTCCTCCATTGGTGCCGAGCAAAGCAAGCAAGGAAGAAAGGTCCACAAGCAAGTTCTCAACTCTAGGAAACTTAAGCAAAGAAGGTAAGCTTCCCCTCACCTGCAGTACAAGGCTTTCATGTGATTTTCGGATTCTTTTTCTATGCCTTGAAAGAAAGTTTTCCCTATGTTTGTATACATATATGATGCATGATCAGAGGTGTATGTAACCCTAGAATTTCAATCAAAAATATTGTAAGTAGGTTAGGAAAATTATTGTCTAACCAAACTAGTGCCAGTTTTCCTCTATGAAATGCTAAGGACCTTCCTATGGTTTTCTTGCTTGGAAGTTGATTGGAACCAAAAGAACCCCACTCTCATGTTTCGGCCAAGAAAGAATTTAGGGTTAGGAGGACCTTGAATTTAAAATAACTATGCTTATATGACATGATATAAAGTTCTTAAGAGTTGTATACTTGTATGTTGAAAGAAACTCATGAACCTTACTCTTAATATTTCGGCCATGGTAAGGTGATAGTTTAGAGAAGCTTAAACAAAATTCTAATATGCTCAATGACCTCTGTGATATTATGTTATGAAAGATGATTAATGCTCTCATGTTTAATTGGAATGTAGAAAATTAGTTACATGATTTATGACATGTAAGATCACAAGAGTCCTAGCTTGTTTATGATCCAACCTTGTGTATGATGTTCTTAGTAAATCTTGCTATGAAATTTACTTAGGTTTCCCATGCTTTAGGCCACTTAAAGGAAGTTTATATTCTATGAATTTCGGTCAAGTAAGGTTTGAAGGACCTAGAGGCCTTGGAAATGAAACCTAAGGGGTTAAAAGTACTTCTTATGAAAACTTGATAATGTGTGAATGTGATACATGTTTGTATGACCTAAATGAATCATTATGTGTTCGGCCATGAAGGGATAGATGCCCTAGAAACCCTAGAACAAAAATTAAATATGTCTATGCCATGCTGTATGAAAATGATATGATAATAAGTTGGAATGCATGATTGCTTTAGTTACGAAATGATATGCATAATGAAGTTATATTATGAAATATGCCATGATGTGTTATAGCATAGAAAATGCTATACATAATGAAAAGAAATGAAGTTATGTTATGATATGTGATAGCATAGAAAATGCTATACATAATGAAAAAGAATAAATGCATGAAAGATTGTTAAGGACATGATATGATAGTTATGCATGATAAGTTATTTTTATGGTTTGTACCAAGGGTGGGCTCCGTAAACGCCCCGGGGTCGATGGAGTAAGACTCGGGCCTCATCAGTAATGGGCCTTTGAGTGCCCTAGGTCGATGGAGTAAGACTCGGGCCTAGTATGTATGCATGGTAGGGCTCAAGACTTGCTACCTTGGACCTACGCATTAAGTATGTGGTACAAACCGGGATCCCAAATGATGATGATATTAATTTCAAGTACTATTAAGTATAAGTTTTCAAATTCACGATGCATTGCCTACATTCATATGTGCTTGAATTATATGATGATATGATATAATGTCATGTGATATTATGATATGAATATGATGCCCTTGTATGTCTCATGCTTGTGATTTATTTGTTTTATGATATGATATTCATGCTTCTATGAAATGATATGTGAATAAGAAATATGCATGATATGTTTGAATAGAATGATATGTTATGTTATGATTAGTTGAGACGATGATATGTTGATCCATTCTTGATATACGATGATTCTCGGTTTTAGTGAGTAGGAAAGGAACTTACTGAGCCATGAGTGCTCATAGCTTACTTTCCTTGTACCGCAGATAAAAGAGAAAGCTGGATGTACAACGGAGCAGCAGGAGGAGCAGATAGTGATGTGTGTGGTGGTGGCTCGGCAAGAACGATTCGGACAAATTAATATTTTTAGTTATATGATCAATATATGCACATTCGAACTAATCAGAATATGTGATATCATGCTTAATAAATTAAATTCTTTAAAGTTTTTATTCTTCCGCTGTTATAACTAAAGCATGTACGTAAGTAGTATAAGAACGTAGCGCCACCTTTGGTTGGGTAAGAAGGGTGGGCGTTACACGGATTTGGACTGATTGGACATTCTTATTGGAGGCGGGTACTTTTGACTTATATCATTTGATATACATAGTAGTGAATTTAACAAGTTGCATTAATTATGTCCTTTATTTGTTTCGGTTAGTCACTACCCAATATCTGATACATGATTGATTGATTGCTTGATTTGCATCCCATGTATACTTTATTTGTTTATACATGCTTATAGGGGGTAGTGATATACCATGCTTCACCATGTTCAGGACCTAGGTTTTTTTTTATACCTTCTGTGTACCTTTGATTTGATATGATTCGTTGACCTAGGGTGCACTTTTCTATATATATGGATTAGGTCAGGATATTTTTATGGTTATTGCCATGCACCATTTGCATGATTGCATGCTGTGCGATAGTCCGCTCCATTATTGTTGAGCACATCGCCAGTTACATGGATCTGCACACACCAACACTCATGGGTTAGTGGTCGATTCAGGCAGAGTGTGTTGCAGCAGGGACTCTGTTAGGCACCGTTGGTCCGCTCATGGGTAGTGTGACACAACGTGTTATCCGGCAGGGATTCCTCCCCGTCATCGTGTACCGGGAGTTGAGAGCATTGCGCTCCCCCATTTATGATTTGGGGTAGGAGGATAGGTGTACTCCGACAGCATCCCGTCCACTCGGTCACTCATCAGGAGTAGTGACGACAGAGTGCACGGTTGTCACAGCCCTACCCACTCGGCCTCACTATTCTGTGAGATGGTCGATTGGCGTCAGGGGTGACCAGGACGCTGTTAGGATCTTAGATGGCTAGAGGGGGGGTGAATAGCCCCTTAAAAAAAACTTTAACAAAGATGTCTACAAAAAACTTGTTAGCACAGCGGAAATAGGAAACTAAAACGAAAGGAAACAAAAACACTAACACACAGATTTACGAGGTTCGGGGATAACTTGCCCCTACTCCTCGGCGTGTCCGTAAGGTGGACGACTCCTTGATCTTCGGTAGATCGCACCCCGGTAAAATTCTGGCTAGAGATCCTCCTTCTCGGTGGAGAACCTCTCCACAAAGTCTCAAGAAAAATATATGTTAAAGCACGAGACTTACAGAGCTCGGTGGCAAAGAAGAATGAACGAATGTTTACAACCACGCGAGGATCAGTGGAAACAGGAACTCACAGATCGCAGTTCCTCACCCGAGAGCTCAAGAACAAAGCACACCTCAACGATCAACAGTTTCTATCACTTTCTCTTACTTGCTTGTTCTTTTTTTTTCTCTCGTTGTTTACTGCTTCTTAAACCCCTGTTCTCCGCTGTCACGGATCGTGGTGAATCTGCACAAAATCATCGCTGCAGCCAATCCTCTTCCTGGTCCTCTGAACTCACACCAATGAAATCACAGCCTTCACTGGTGTCTTCTGAGCTCGAATCAATCACCAAGAGTCAAGCGGATCGCAGCCAGATCCCACCAGTAGCCGTTGTTGCCTCAAATGCACCATGCGCCGCGAATCACAGCAGAAAGTTCATTTGTCGTATTCCTCTTATTAACTCAATTTGAAATTATGCTTGGAATGGTACCTGTAATCCTGCAAACTCAAAAGCTAACAGCGCAGAGGGTTATATCACATAAATAAGGCAAAACAAATGCAGTGGAGGAATCGCAGAAACAACGAACAAAACAGCTTGTGTGTTCGGTCACCGGACCGATCCATGGACCGATCAGACATATCCCGATCGGTCCCTTACCTGATCGGTCATGGAGACCGATCAGGAGCTGGATCGGTCTCCATGACCGATCCTTCCCTCTTCTCTTCGCAGAGCATCTTCGATCGGTCTGGACCGATCAGATTACATGTGCTATTGAGTGTTTCCGATCGGTCTGACCGATCGATTACGATGTGCTCGAGTGTTTCGATCGGTCACCGCACCGATCCATGGAAACTTCAGTTTCTGACTTCGGATCGATCACCGCAGACCGATCCACCGCCTTATGTATCCGATCGGTCAGACCGATCCAATGTACCATGGAATCATTCTGACCTAATTCGGTCCACAGAATGAGCTCCCGAGCCCTCTCTGACCTAGTCCGGAGAACGAGCTACCGTGCCCTCTCCAACTTCGTCAGGTCCAGAGAACGAGCTACCGAGCCCTCTCTGACATAGTCCGGAGAACGAGCTACCGAGCCCTCTCCAACTTCGTCAGGTCCAGAGAACGAGCTACCGAGCCTTCTCTGACCTAGTCCGGAGAACGAGCTGTCGAGCCCTCTCCGACTTCGTCAGGTCCAGAGAACGAGCTACCGAGCCCTCTCTGACTTCGCATGCCAAGCTTCCTTCTTGGACTTTTCAACACCAGATGTCCGATCACCCTTGATCCATCTGGATTTTCCCTTGCCTGGCTTCACTCACCAGGACTTGCACCTAGCTTCACTCACTAGGGTTTTCACATGGCTTCACTCACCAGGATTTCCAATCTGCCTGGCTTCACTCACCAGGACTTTCAATCTGCCTGGCTTCACTCACCAGGACTTTCCAACTGCCTAACATCCCAGTTAGGACTTCCTCAATCAGGTCAACCAAGTCAACCTAGATTAGTAATTAATCTGAGTTAAATATCTGATACAAACTTAAATCAGTGTCAACAGCAAAACAACATCCAGGTCAGACTGTATCAACAATCTCCCCCTTTTTGTTGTTTGACAACACGATTTAAGTTTAGATCAGAAATGCTCATATACCCATAATTTTTAGGGAAATCAGGATCCTCCCCCTAAGACGGATATACCTTAGTTATCTTCTCCCCCTTTTTCATATTGACTCGATGAAGTCAATTGATCACTTAACTTAACTTAGTCGAATAGGTGCGAATTAGGTATGTAACACCCCTAGAAAGCCTAGATAAGAAAGTAAGGATAATGAGAGTACGAATGAAAAGAAGGTGTAAATATTCTAAGTTAAATATTAAGATGGATTTAGATGATTAAAACTTTATGAAAGAAAAATAAAGTTGAGAGTATAAATCATCTATGCATGATTTAAAATGTATGGAATTAATATGGACAAAAGGAAGAAATATGAGATAATATATATATGTATGAAATATTTATGCATAATGCATAATATAGTAATATACGAATTATTATGTACAAAAGAAAATAAAATGTTAGAAGAGAGATTGAACCTTGGATCTCTTGTAGGGAACATGTATAGGATACCAAAGGGGATAGGAGAATTATTGATAAGGAGAGAAAGGATTAAGTAGTTAAGAATAAGAAAGGATTCTTTCTACTTAAAAGGAAAAGGAAGTAAAAAGAAATAAAAATATACATAAACAAGTTTTGATCCTTGGTTCTCTTGTGGATGCATGCATGTGTTAACCAAGTGGGATAGGAGAGGATATTGTAAGAGGAGAGATAGGAATTTTAATTAAAGGAGAGAAAAGAGAGAAATTAAGGGAAAGAAAAGAGAGAACTCAAAAGGCATTTCTCTAGAATATTCTTGTCATTTAAGGGGAGAAATGAATAGGGAGGATGGATCAAGTCAAGTTTCCTCCCCTCATTTTAGTATAAATAGGCATGGAGGGGTGACTTCAACTTCATCCCCCACTCATTCTCCTCCTCTCCTCCCTTTTGTGCCGAGACTCACCTCTCCCTCTCTTCTTCTTCTTGTTGCCGAGCAACACAAGAGGAAGAACCTCTTCTTCCTCTTCACTCTCTCCCTCTTTCTCTCTTGTTGTTGCCGAGCAACACAAGAGGAAAGAGAAGCCTCTTCTTCCTCCTCCTCTCCACCAAAAGACCTAGCCACTCCTCTCCTCCATTGGTGCCGAGCAAAGCAAGCAAGGAAGAAAGGTCCAAGCAAGTTCTCAACTCTAGGAAACTTAAGCGAAGAAGGTAAGCTTCCCCTCACCTGTGGTACAAGGCTTTTATGTGATTTTCAGATTTTATGAGGATTTTAAAACCTAGAAACAAGTTTGAGAAAATTCGGTTAAGAAGAGCTTTCGAAATCTAGTGAGGTGTAACTAAGTCTATACTACATGATAGATTTTCTATGCCATAGAAAAGGGATCTTCTTCATGTTTTTACACCTATATGATGCTTGATCAAAGGAGTACTTAACCCTAGAATTTCGGCCAAAAATATTTTTAAGAGGCTAGGGAAATTATTGTTTTACCCAACTAGTACGAGGTTCTCCCTATGAAATGTTAAGGATCATGTATTTGTTTTCTTGTTTAGAAGATAATTGAAAATAAAAGAAAAAAAAAAGGGAAAGGAACCTAGGAAGTGTTATACATAATGAGAATGAATGAAATTTATGCTATGTATATGCCATGATATGTGATAGCATAGGAAATGCTATACATAATGAGAAAAGAATGAAATTTATGTTATGTATATGTCATGATATGTGATAGCATAGGAAATGCTATACATAATGAGAAAAGAATGAAATTTATGTTATGTATATGCCATGATATGTGTTAGCATAAGAAATGCTATACATAATGAGAAAAGAATGAAATTTATGTTATGTAAATGCCATGATATGTGATAGCATAGGAAATGCTATACATAATGAAAAGAAATGAAAAATAAAATGCATGAAAGATTGTTAGGGATATGATATGATAGTTATGCATGATAAATTATTTTTGTATGGTTTGTACCAAGGGTGGGCTCCGTAAACGCCCCGGGGTCGATGGAATAAGACTCGGGCCTCGTCAGAAATGGGCTTCTGAATGCCCTAGGTCGATGGAGTAAGACTCGGACCTAGTATGTATGTATGGTAGGGTTCAAGACTTGCTACCTTGGACCTACTTAAGAAGCGCGCGCATTATGTATGTGGTACAAACCGGGATCCCCTCTAATGATGATATGAATTTCAAGTACTTATAAGTATAAGTTTTCAAATTCATGATGCATTGCCTACATATGTGCTTGAATTATCTGATGATTAGATATTATGTCACGTGATATTATGATATGACTATGAATATGATACCCTTGTATGTCGTATGCTTATGATACCTCGCATGATATTGATATGCAATGATATGAATTCGGTTTTAGTGAGTAGGAAAGGAACTTACTGAGCCATGAGTGCTCATAGCTTACTTTCCTTGTACCGCAGATAAAGAAGTTGGATGAGCTAGAGGAGCAACAAGAGGAGCAGATAGTGATGTGTGTGGTGGTGGCTCGGCAAAGAACGATCCGGACAAATTAATATGATTAGTTATAGAATCAACATATGCACATTTGAACAAATCAGAATATGTGATATTATGCTTAATAAATTAAATTCTTTAAAGTTTTTATTCTTCCGCTGTTATAACTAAAGCATGTACGTAAGTAGTATAAGAACGTAGCGCCACCTTTGGTTGGGTAAGAAGGGTGGGCGTTACAAGGTAAGAGGATTAAAAAAGACTCAAAGTCATCCTCTCCCCTAAAATCAACCTTTCATTCATTTCTAAACTTAGTTATCTTCTCCCCCTTTGTCAAACACCGAAAAGGTGCGAATGGGGTGATAAGACTCAAAAGACTCCCCCTTAACCCATACTGTCTTGCACCTAGAGTTCCCTCTAAGTGTATTATATGACAGTAAGAAAGAGATAATATACAATCAAGTCATGGCATGGGAACAGCATATTAATATGAACTGAAGCATAAGGAAAAACGAGAAATGGACAAATGAATAGCAAAAATATATGAGTAGCATAAGTATCCAGGTCAGACAAAGATATCCAACAAATATCATCCAACATACAGACAGGCAAAATAACACATAGAATGTATCAATCAATTTCCTCAACACGAGGAACATCATCATCCTCCGCAGGAGGCTCGTAACCCTGAGGCGGCATGCTGGAGCTCGAAGGTGGATGGCCCGAGAAATGCTGCGGAGGTGGGTAGTTGGCCATCCAGCCCAGAAGCAGCTGCTGCGTCACCAGCTGCTGACTGCGTAGATCATCGTAGCGCTGGTCGATCCGAACGCGCAGTCCATGGAGCTCAGCAGCCAGCAGCTCATCGTGTTGATCAAAGCGACTCTCCAGCTCGGCGATCTGCCAGCGCAGATCAGGATCAGCCTCTCCATCGTCAGCAGCAGGAGGAGCAGCAACAGGAGCAACCTGTCGTGGAGGTCCCCGTGGTAACTCACCTAGAGCTCTCCCATCCTTCCACCGAACATCCCCATTTTGTCCTATGATTCCAGACTTGGAAAATGCCCGCTTCCCAAGCCGGCAATCCTGTCTGACCATCTTCACTATCCTACCCTTAGACACATCTATCTGAAGGGTCTCGAGCCAATCGGTAATTATATGCCCATAAGGCATATAAACGGTGGAGCTGCTAGGCTGAGAATAGGAGATGATCGAAGAATAGATGCTGGACATAATGTCAAAGTCGAGACGCCGACGCAAACCATAAAGCATAAGACAATGATATGGTCGGATCTCAGATAATGGTTTAGATGTGATAGGTAGAAGGCAGTTCGTGACAATCTTAAAAAGAATGTAGTCTTGAGGAGATAATCTCAAGGCTGCAAAAGTAGGGAAGTCAACATCTAGCTCATCTAGTCCATCCGGTCTAGGGTGTCCAAAGAAATACTCATAGATGGAATCAGGTGAGACATCAAGTGGAGGAGGTAATGACTCTGGTAAATCAGGATAGATGGGAAAAAGATCTCCTGAACACATCCGACAACCTAGATACCCAAAGAATTCTCTGATGGAGAAATCGATAGTTCTTTTAGCGACTCGGGTTTTATAAACACCATCACTGTTCTGATGAAGATTATTATAGAACTCAGAAACTAGGTCAAGGTTGATGTCCCTTTCTAAGTAGACTACCGAGTCAAGTTTATAATAGGCTAGGGTTTCGGATACAGAGGGACAAAATTCATCCATGTACTTTCGATCCACAGATCGACATGGAAGCAGCTTGAATGTCCTCTGTTGAAATGCTTACTCAAACTGGCGGTTCGGGAATCTTGAAGAAGAAGAAGGTTGAGGTCGGGAGGGTGCCTGAGACTTGGATTTCTCAGGTGACTTAGATTTAGAGGTCCCTTCACCCACTACTTTCTTTCTAAGGGTTATCAAAGTGGTAAAATGGGGCAATAAGTGAGCACCGGAGCCACCAGCACCAAAAAAAACATATATGGTGAGAAATGAAACCGAACTGCCAAAGTTTTAGAGAGGTAGAGAGTTACCTTGGTGCCATTGAACTTTTGGCTAGAGTTTCAGAGTGCTAGAGCTTCAGCTAGGGTTCGGCTAGAGGTCCGCGTGCAACGAGAAGAGAAAGAGTGAGGTGAGGGAAGGAGTCGGCTAGGGTTCTGCGTGAAAGAGGAAAAGAAGAGATCGGGAAGTTTTAATGGTTTACTGATGGGTATACAGTTGATGAAATGATCGGACGGCTGTCCGATCAGGAGACCTGACCGATCAGACCCGTCGGCTCGGTGTGGTTACCGATCGGTCACGAGACCGATCGAGGAGTCTGATCGGTCCTTGGACCGATCAGAGGTGGATCAGAGAGCCCCGATCGGTCGTGGAGACCGATCAGAGTTTCCCGATCGGTCCCGGACCGATCGGAGGTGCCATCAGGAACTAGTGATACGTGGTTCCTGGACCGATCGAGGAAGCTCTGATCGGTCCCCGGACCGATCGGTCGATCGAACCACTGTGATTGTACCGATCGGTCTGCAGACCGATCAGATATCGAAGAACTCTCCTGATCGGTCGTAGAGACCGATCAGTGTCTGATAATCAGTGACTTTAGTCTCTGAAATTCGTATCGACAGCTCTGAAACTTGGTTCAACGACTTCCAAGTTCAGAACCTAGGATCTGAAGAGCCCACGGATTATATTCAGTGATACCAATGAATATTTCCTAATGATGAGCTCTAATGATTTTGAATTATCAAGGGCTCGAAAGTTTCAGACACTTCATAACAAATGTGTTGAATCTCAAAGTTTCAAGAGAGAAGTTTGTGTTAGTTGTTTGCTGAAACTATGATTTATAGTGAACCAAGGTAATAAATCTGACTCAGGCTATCGGTTCACGATATATCCTTCCTATGAGTAGTTACAAGTTTGTCAAAATATGTCACATTTCTTCACCAACTTGTCCTATTTTCAAACAAAATCAGGAAGGTATCAATCAAGGGTATCAATCAACACATCAACCAGGTTAGATGATTTCTAGACACAGATCCAACCAAGATTCCTTGGTTGGAATATATGAGTAAGATCTAGGAGCCAAATACACATGAATTATGTAATGGTCTTCCCCATACTCAATTTATGTCTCTTCAACCTAATTATTCAAGGGATGCATGATACATTTTGAATAATTTGGTTGATCCTAGCATCTCACCCCATTTCTAGCAAACAAAAATATTTTGTTAAACCTTATAGTTTGTGTGAGATGTCCCCAAGTTGCCCAAATTAATTTTCCAATTTCTCTTGTCATTTTAATGGTCCTTATTGATCATGATGTGGTCAAAATGACTTATTGAGCCAAACACATTCCCAATTCCCTCCTTAAATGACTAAATTCATTTTCCGGAAGGGGTTTGGTGAAAATATCGGCTAAGTTTGACTTTGACTCAACATATGTGAGTGCAATGTCTCCCCTAGCTACGTGATCTCTAATGAAGTGATGACACACTTCAATGTGTTTGGTCCTAGAATGATGGACTGGATTTTTCGTTAGGTTTATTGTGCTAATGTTGTCACACAACACTTGCACTCCTTTATATGAAAGTCCATAATCTTCTAGAGTGTGAATCATCCACAACAATTGTGACACACTCTCTCCCATGGCAATGTATTCAACCTCGGTCGTGGAGAGAGCAACGCAATGTTGCTTCCGACTTGACCAACTAATCAACGATGAACCTAAAAATTGGCAACCCCCACTAGTGCTTTTCCGATCCAATTTGCATCCAGCATAATCGGAATCGGTATAGCCTATCAAATCAAAAGACTCCGTACGAGGGTACCACAGTCCTACCCTAATTGTGCCCTTGAGATATCTTAGAATTCTCTTAACTGCAGTTCTTGATATCTAGCACACATGCCCACAGTAAAAAATATGTCCGGTCGACTAGCTGTGAGATATAGAAGACTACCGATCATGCTTCTATATTGCGTTAGATCAACTGGTTTCCCACTCTCATCATTGTCAAGACGAGTGTTTGTCGACATTGGAGTGGATACTTCCTTAGAGTCACTCATGTTGAATTTTTTGAGCATCTCTTGAGTGTATTTCGTCTGATGGACATAAATTCCATCTCGAGTTTGTTTGATTTCAAGTCCAAGGAAGAATGTCAATTCTCCTACTAGACTCATCTCAAACTCACTTTCCATGTGAGAAATAAATTCATTCAAATAGCCCTTATTATTTGAGCCACAAATTATGTCATCGACATACACTTGGGCTACAAAAATATTTTCACCATCTCTACGCAGAAATAGTGTTAGGTCTATTTGGCCTCTTACAAAACCCTTTTCTAGTAAATATGTTGACAACCTTTCGTACCAAGCTCGTGGTGCTTGTTTAAGCCCATAAAGTGCTTTCTTGAGCTTGTACACGTGGTTTGGAGCTTCGGTATTCACAAACCCCGGTGGTTGTTCAACATAGACTTCTTCTTTAATAAAGCCATTTAAGAAGGCAAATTTAACATCCATTTGATAGAGCTTGAAACCTCTATGTGCAGCAAAAGCTAGCATCAAACGAATGGACTCTAATCGGGCCACGGGAGCATAAGTCTCATTATAATCGAGACCTTCGACTTGACTATAGCCCTTGGCTACAAGTCTTGCCTTGTTTCTTACAACTTCTCCCTTTTGATTTAACTTATTTTTGAAGACCCATTTAGTTCCAATAATGGTGGTCTTCTTAGGTCTCGGAACTAAGTCCCATACTTGGCTCCTTTCAAATTGACCTAATTCGTCTTGCATAGCTATGATCCAATCAGGATCGTGCAATGCTTCATCAACTAGTCTTGGTTCAATCTCTGAGATTAAGGCAACCTCATTGGACTCATTTCTAAAGAATGATCTAGTCCTAACCCCTTGTTGGATGTCTCCCACAATCTGGTCTTGGGGATGACTAGAGGCTAACCTAGACTGCCTTGGTGTTGGCGGTGCCTCATGAGTGGTCTCACTCGGCACAGGCGAGGACTCAGTATCAGGCAACGGGTCTGCCTGAGTTCTTTGTTGCCCTTGCTCATCATCATCAGAGTCAATTTCGACTCTTTCCATGTTTGGATCATTCAAACCTAGCCTTCTAAGTTCGAATTGAATTTCTTCTATATTCCTTGATTGATTATCAGGGATTTCTTCGAAAGCTACATCTGAGGACTCTTCAATCAATTTAGTCCTCTCATTGTAGACTCGATAGGCTTTGCTGGTAAGAGAGTACCCGACCATTATCCCTTGATCAGCCTTAGCCGTGAACTTCCCAAGATGATCCTTGGTGTTCAAGATAAACACCTTACAACCAAACACCCTAAGATGTTTAATTGTAGGCGGTTTCCCAAACCAAAGTTCATGGGGGGTCTTTCCTAAAAACCTATGTATCAAAACTCGATTTTGCACATAGCAAGCTGTATTTACAGCTTCAGCCCATAAGTAGCTCGGTAGTGAGTACTCATTGAGCATGCTTCGTGCAGCCTCTTGCAAGACTCGGTTCTTTCTCTCCACAACCCCATTTTGCTGTGGGGTCCTTGGAGTAGAGAACTCATGCCTATATCCCTTTTCTTGACAAAACTCTAAAAACCTATGATTTTGAAATTCCCCACCATGATCACTTCTAATGGTTTTAATTGTTGTCGATTTTTCATTTTCAGTTCTTCTACAAAAAGAAATAAAAATATCTATAGTTTGGTCCTTATGTTTCAAGAAGAAAGTCCATGTGTATCTAGTAAAATCATCAACGATTACGAAGCAATATCTACTTCCATTTAATGATATTACACTACTGCAATCAAATAGGTCCATGTGCAATAAATCTAAAGCAGTAGATGTACTTACAGTGCTTTTACCTTTATGAACAACTTTTGTTTGCTTACCCTTTTGACATGCATCACATAGTTTGGTCTTGTGGTACTTGATGCTGGGTAAGTCTCGCACTAATCCTTGGTTAGCCAACTTCCGGATGTTCTTCATGTTTACATGTGCCAACCTTCTATGCCATAGCCAAGACTCTTCTTCTTTCGACATGAAACACTTAATCAAAGCATTAGTAGCACTTTTAAACAATACTTGATAAATATTATCAACCCTTGTGCCTACTAGTACCGTGTCAAGTGTGTCAATGTGTTTAACCAAACATTGACTTGAAGGAAATTCAATTGTGTAACCCGTATCACACAATTGACTGACACTTAGGAGATTAAAAGTCATCCCCTTGACTAGAAGGACATTCTTGATATAGAGACATTCGGATATATGAATGTCTCCAACTCCTACAACCTTAAGGCTACCATTATTACCAAAAGACACATTACCTCTACTTTTGTTTTGAATGGTTGTAAACAGTGATTTGTCCCCGGTCATGTGCTTGGAGCATCCACTATCAACAAACCAAGTTGATAGATGCTCCCCCTCGACCAATGCCTACAAGACACGGAAGATAGAGGTTTTAGGTACCCAAATCTTGGGACCTAACGCTTCTACAACGAAAGACCTAGGAACCCATGCCTTGGTCATACCTTTCCTAGTTCCATGAGCCCTAGAAACATGTGATCTACTATTTTGAGTTCTAGACATTAGAGAAATGAAACTCGACTCCTTGGGTTGATACCCTAGCCCGGCCTTGTTGTAGACTGCCCTTTGGGCATTTAGAATCTTGTCTAGAGTCTTAGAGCTAGTTGAGAACTTCTCAAGCATTTTCTTGAGTTTCTCAACCTCACCCTTTAAAGCCTTGTTCTCATCCTCAAGGACTTCTAGATGTAGGTCATCGACCTCATCTTCCCTAAGGGTCCTTAAGGTTTTTAATTCTTCTTTTAACAATTTATTTTCTGTTTTTGACTTTTTAAGCAATGTAGATAAGTGAGTGATAGTCTTATAACACTTTTCTATATGAAAAGAGATTACCTCTTCATCATCCGACGATGATGAAGCCGCGGTTGAAGCGTCGCTCGAATCTCCCTCACTTCCAGAGTCCGAAACCTCCCTTGCCATGAGTGCTAATTGTCGTGTGCTCTTTTCCATCTTCTCTTCTTCCTCCGATGAGCTTGATGAGGACTCATCCCAAGTGGCCTTGAGAGCCTTCTTCTTCTTGACTCTTTCCTCCTTCTTTTTGGCTCGTTCCTCCTTCCTCTTTAATTTCGGACACTCGCTCCGAATGTGTCCTTTCTTGCTACACTCATAACATATAACATTAGATTTATCAAAATTTTGATCATTAGTTTTACCTTTTCCTTTGTATCTTCGGCTTCTTCTCATAATCCTTCTTACGAAGTTCGCCATCTCACTTGATGATGATCCACTTTCATCATCGGATTCGGAGGAAGAGGTGGATGAGGAAATCTCCTTTTCCTTCTTCTTTTCCTTCTTCCTTCTTCCATCCTTGCTCTTTGGTCCTACAAATAAAGCAATACCCTTCTATTTTTGACCTTTGTTAGCAAGCTCATGAAGTTCTATCTCACAGAAAAATTCATCTAGTTTAACAATGGAAAGATCCTTGGATACCTTGTAGGCATCCACCATAGATGACCACAAGGCATTCCTAGGAAAAGATTTAAGAGCGTACCTTACTAGATCGCGATTCTCCACTCGTTCGTCCACAGAGTGTAGACCGTTGATGATCTCCTTGAATCTCCCATGAAGTTCACTTACCGTTTCATTGTCCTTCATGGTTAGATTTTGGAGCTGATTCAAGAATAGGTCCCTCTTGGCAATCCGAGAATCTCGAGTTCCCTCTTGGAGCTCGATGAGTTTGTTCCATAGGTCTCTTGCACTCGAGAACGGACCTACCTTGACGAGTTGGTCCTTGGCGATTCCACATTGCAAGGTGACCATAGCCTTGGCATCGGCTTGTGCTTTGCGGAGTTGTTCAGTAGACCACCTTGACGAATCGAGTTCCTTACCTTCTTCATCCTTTGGTGGTGTGAAACCTTCCTTGACTGAGAACCACATGGTAATGTCGGTCTTAAGGTAATACTCCATGCGGCCCTTCCAATATTGAAAATCTGCTCCTTCGAAGTAGGGTGGTCGATTTGTGCTAAAGCCTTCCTTCATAGCCATCCTTGTTTGCTCTTTTGGGTGTTAATCCGAATCAAAGAGCCCCATGCTCTGATACCACTTGTTAGGATCTTAGATGGCTAGAGGGGGGGTGAATAGCCCCTTAAAAAAAATTTTAACAAAGATGTCTACAAAAAACTTGTTAGCACAGCGGAAATAGGAAACTAAAACGAAAGGAAACAAAAATACTAACACACAGATTTACGAGGTTCGGGGATAACTTGCCCCGTGGCTACGGCGTGTCCGTAAGGTGGACGACTCCTTGATCTTCGGTAGATCGCACCCCGGTAAAATTCCGGCTAGAGATCCTCCTTCTCGGTGGAGTAACCTCTCCACAAAGTCTCAAGAAAAATATATGTTAAAGCACGAGACTTACAGAGCTCGGTGGTAAAGAAGAATGAACGAATGTTTACAACCACGCGAGGATCAGTGGAAACAGGAACTCACAGATCGCAGTTTCTCACCCGAGAGCTCAAGAACAAAGCACACCTCAACGATCAACAGTTTCTATCACTTTCTCTTACTTGCTTGTTCTTTTTTTTTCTCTCGTTGTTTACTGCTTCTTAAACCCCTGTTCTCCGCTGTCACGGATCGTGGTGAATCTGCACAAAATCATCGCTACAGCCAATCCTCTTCCTGGTCCTCTGAACTCACACCAATGAAATCACAGCCTTCACTGGTGTCTTCTGAGCTCGAATCAATCACCAAGAGTCAAGCGGATCGCAGCCAGATCTCACCAGTAGCCGTTGTTGCCTCAAATGCACCATGCGCCGCGAATCACAGTAGAAAGTTCATTTGTCATATTCCTCTTATGAACTCAATTTGAAATTATGCTTGGAATGGTACCTGTAATCCTGCAAACTCAAAAGCTAACAGCACAGAGGGTTATATCACATAAATAAGGCAAAACAAATGCAGTGGAGGAATCACAGAAACAACGAACAAAACAGCTTGTGTGTGGATCGGTCACCAGACCGATCCATGGACCGATCAGACATACAGCCTTCTCTGATCGATCGTGGAGACCGATCAAACTAACCTGATCGGTCTCCATGACCGATCCTTCCCTCTCTCTTCGCGGTAGCATCTTCGATCGGTCTACCGATCGAGATTACTGGTGTGCTCGAGTGTTTCTGATCGGTCTGATCGATTGCACTCGATGTGCTCGAGTGTTTCTGATCGGTCACCGGACCGATCCATGGACCGATCAGGACGTCTGTGATCGATCCAGCTGCTACTGCAATAACTCTTTGGATCGGTCGGCAGACCGATCCAATGTACCATGGAATCATTCGACCTAATCGGTCCACAGAATGAGCTCTCGAGCCCTCTCCGACCCAGTCCAGAGAACGAGCTACCATGCCCTCTCCGACTTCGTCAGGTCCAGAGAGACCGAGCCCTCTCGACCTAGTCCGGAGAACGAGCTACCGCCCCCTATTGGTCCAGAGAACGAGCTACCAAGCCCTCTCTGACCTAGTCCGGAGAACGAGCTACCGAGCCCTCTCCGACTTCGTCAGGTCCAGAGAACGAGCTACCGAGCCCTCTCTGACTTCGCATGCCAAGCTTCCTTCTTGGACTTTTCAACACCAGATGTCCGATCACCCTTGATCCATCTGGATTTTCCCTTGCCTGGCTTCACTCATCAGGACTTACACCTAGCTTCACTCACTAGGATTTTCACATGGCTTCACTCACCAGGATTTCCAATCTGCCTGGCTTCACTCACCAGGACTTTCAATCTGCCTGGCTTCACTCACCAGGACTTTCCAACTGCCTAACATCCCAGTTAGGACTTCCTCAATCAGGTCAACCAAGTCAACCTAGATTAGTAATTAATAGTAGTTAAATATCTGATACAAACTTAAATCAGTGTCAACAGTAAAACAACATCTCCATAAAGTAGTAGAGATAGGAGACTAAACAATAGAAACATATCAAGAATATTGCATATCAGTGAAAGAAGATGTGGTAAATAAAGTTCCTACACAGCTAAATGAGATGAATATGTCACATATACGGTAAGCACAATTAGAGCCAGTTAACAATCCCATGAACCTAGAGGTACCTCGTAGAGAACATGCATCCAGTCATATAGCCGAAGCTAACATAAATTCCAGTATCAGTCAAGTTTGGATGGGCCCTCCCCGTAGCTCATCCTGGGTCACCCATCCCGTACTGCTACCACATATGTTCATATTCAACCAACCAGCTATATAAGACTTATTATACCCATAACATTATCATAGCATTAACTCAATTCATCAAATTCTGTTGACATATCCAGTTACCATATCCTTCCGCATTCAAGTTAAACATATCATGTAAAGGGTTATGAACATGTACAGAAATTAAGTTGCAAAGAAAAAAAAACCTGATAACTAGCAACTAAGCTTGCAATACAAGACTAATTGCCTAAAGGAAGAGAAATCATTACCCATGGCTATTATCAATTTACTAGTAACCAATCAAATTCTACCACCAAATAAAAATTACAAAAATAAACATTTCATTCTATAAAATTCCCTACCAACCGTATCCAGACAAAAGATCACACAGCTATAAGCTCTAAGGAAAAACTTGTTACGAGGCTAATAAATCACATAATCAACACGAAAAAATACCTCCACAGATGAGTCATCTAAGATTTTCTACAACATTATAAATGAACCAACAGTACAGAAAAAGAATCTTTGCAAAATTTTCAAATCAAATCCAGTAATTGCTATTGATCCTGTCTGAGAAGGTAGGCAAGACGGAGAGCCGGCAAGAAAAACCTACCACTGATGAAGAATAATACCAGTAGAACAACGATCCGATAAACCCAAAGCGGATCTGGAAAAATAGAGTCACCGAATGCCCTCCTTGCACGAAGATCCGATGACGAGAGAGAGACTCAATCGAAGAGACACCCAGATTCGGAGCTTCCAAGACTTCCTGCGCACAAGAGACCTGCCAACACTATCGTCAGTGACCTAAGACCGGGGTGGGAATCCCTGTCTAGGCCCTTCGACGCTCAAGTCAGTGATCTCTCTCGGTGTGGAAGAAGGAGGAAGAAGATGATGAACAGTAGCTGGAAAAATTAGGGTTATGAATGTGCGCAATAATGTGAACTTACCTCGCCAACGGAGAGGATTCCCCTTTTTATACCACTTCATATAACCTCCGTAGTCATGAAGTGGACCCCGGTTTGTTAGAGTTCATTATGAGATAATGTCAGCGGCGTACTTGCGGTAGATGACTTTTAAGGAATCTTTTTTGTACCCCAGATGTACCTTCTTTGTCGCTTAGTACCTGTAAAATAATCTGGAAGCATATTTCCCGCCAAAATATATAACACCTGTCATGCATTTACAAATTACAGATATCCTCATTAATTATCTTCTTTGAAATATTCATTTATGATCCCTTCTAATGCAGCTTCTATTTGCACCCTTTTTATGTTAATAAGCTGCACTTTATCTAGTATCTTTCCAAGGTATTGGTCGACCAACCCGTACTGGCTCTTCCCTTGAAGGTATGTCCCGGCCGATATTAGCCTACCTTCATCCTGAAGTTATGTCCTGGTCAATATTAGCCTACCTTCATCCTGAAGGTATGTCCCGGCCCATATTAGCCTACTCAATTTAAAGTATATATATTTTTCCCTTGGGAGATGTATTTCGGTTGATATAGGCTTACCTCCTATATCTCGGTCGATATAGGCTTACCTCCTATCGGGGTATGTCTTGGCCGATATTAGCCTAACTTCATCCTGAAGGTACATATGTCCCGACCGATATTAGCCTACCTTTTTCCTGAAGTTATATCCTAGCCGATATTAACCTACCTTCATCCTGAAGTTATGGCCCGACCGATATTAGCCTACCCTCATCCTGAAGGTATGTCCCGGACGATATTAGCCTACTCCTATTTAGAGTATATATATCTTTCCCTCGGGAGGCGTATTTTGGTCGATATAGGCTTGCCTTCTATATCCCGGTCGATATTAACCTACCTTCGTCCTGAAGTTATGGCCCGGCCGATAGTAGCCTACTTTCATCCTGAAGTTATGGCCCGACCGATATTAGCCTATCTCTTTTGCTTTTCCTTCCTCCTTTTCTTTCCTCATCTGGAGACCCACAAAACCTAACCCATATCACTAGCTTTCCCTTCAAGTCTAGTCGAAGGAGGTGTAGACGACTGACTAGACATAAGTATGATCTTGTCTTTTCCTACCCGTGAATCTGCTCCAGATTTTGAAATGACCTCACAGATTTTGTGTACCACTGTTTCTCTAGACCAAGTATAGTGATCCTGTGAGCCTTTTGCTTCTTTAAATAGGCTTACAGCCTTCTCTTCATCCGCCACTCCCTTCAGTTCTTTTCCTCCCTTGTCATCTCTTATTGCTAAGGTTATGGTCTTGGATCCTCCCCTTCGGGGGCAACTTTTGTTAGACCAGGTGAAATCTATATATGAGTTTATTGGAATTTTTGCTCCAACTACCTCTAAGGTTCAAGGGATTGTCTTAAGAGATGAAGCCTCACCATTCATATTTTTCATCCAAAGATGCCGATGCTCTGAAGGACACAAGAAACTTCTGAGAGATTTTTGCTACTCATAGATGGGCAGCCAAATGACCCAAGGGTGCTGTGTGAAGGGCACAGCACATGTTACCCTTGGGCTATACCTGGTTGCTTCACTTGCCGAGCTCAGACGGCTTGAGAGGGGAAGTGGTCTTTACTTTTCCATCATGGAATGAATAGATGTTTCCCTGTCTCGTTGCCCTTGAGCTTTTCTGTTTTTGTTGGTTTCTTCATCCCAGGCAGAATATTGCCACTTATGTGCCTTGACAAGCTTGGACGAAGTGAGCTATCTCCATCTCCGCTCCATGGTAAGTTTGAATCCAGTGGGACTGAAGTTTTCCGAGCGTTCTAAGGGATTATGTTTGTAATATTTGTTATCTATCTGAGGTTTACTGTTCTGAGGGGAAATGTGACGTGGTGTACTGGCTCAGATTCTAAGTGTAAAAACAAACTTTTGTATCGAATTAAGTGGTTCTATTGAATCCTTCTGTATTTTACCAGATTAACTGTGATGTAGCATTCATCGTTCCTTGGTGTATCTTGTGTGTCATTTCTTATAGCTAAGGCTATCTTAACTGTCGGAACATCTTCACATTATAACTAATGTTATACCAGCCAATATTATCTCGTTGATCAAAGTCAACACTATACTTATCTAGCATAATCACAGTTATATTAATATAAAATTACTCTGATAAATACTAGTTTGTATTTTATAAGGATATTAATTTAAAAGTTGTCACTTGCCTAAATCTCCCTCCTTAAATGTTTTTGTCTTTAGCCTGGGTTTAGTCAAAAGTTCAGTCCTTTTTATTTTATTATACCCAGTTATTCATGTCTTCTTTCGAAGCTTCCTAGCTAGTAATTGGCTCTTCTTCGGGTGAGAGAATGTTGAAAATGTACCCCGAGATGCTACCAACCCCAGCGTGATCCGACCTGTTACTTCCGATATAAATGTTTTTATGATGGTATGACACGCACTTTTTCTGACCGCCACGTCACGTGGGTCTTCTGCCTTTCTATTGTGATCCTCCACGCCTGCAAAAAATGTTTTGATCTGGCGACGGTTGTGTGTCTTCCAAACCCTAAACCCTTCGTCTCCTTTTAAACATTGTCCTTTCTTTTTCCTTCTCTAGAGTTCTTTTCTTGTTGCTGCCTTCAACCATATCCCGGGCTCCCCGTTTTTCGATGATCTCTTCTCTTGTCTTCAGTAAGTAATCTGCTGCTCCACTAGCCTATACTTTTGTCCATGGCTGCGGAAGCAATAACTCCTTGGTATGTTCATATGTCTTCTTCCTTTGATAAGAATGCTAGATTATCCATCCGTCGTCAATATGAAATTCCTAGGGAATATAGAATCATACTCCCAACACCGAATGATCGACCTCATCATCCCCCTGATAACTGCGTGACTTTTTTCAGGGACCAGTTGATAGGGGGCTTAAGGTTCCCCATTCCTCCTTTCTTGATTGAAATAAGTCGGTACTTTGATATTCCTTTGCAGCAGTTCGCCCCTAATGCATTTTGTTATCTATGTGGTACTTACATGTTGTTTCGTCTATGGGATATTCCTCCTACTCCTCAAATTTCTTCATGTTTTCTTATCCCAAGTGCTCAGAATCGGGTATTTTCCTGTTTCATTCACGAACTAAAATGGTTCTTTTTTGAGGGTATGCCTTCATCTCTCAAAGCTCGGAAATCTCATTTTTTCTTCTTAAAGTTTCCAGGACCTATTCCTTGGTCTCATGCTTGGAAATCTTTTTTGCCCCCCTTGCCCGACGTCAAGGAGTTTCATCTTCATCCTTCTTTCCCCCTCTATTGTGAGAAATTGTTAAATCATCGGCTTTCCATTCTTAAGTGGCTACGGGTTGATCTCCTATACTTGTTTGGTTTAAGCCCTGTCAGACCTAATACTCGAGTTCCTTTAGGTAATACCCTATTTCTTTCTCCTTATTTTTAACTGACTGAACTGTTGTTCTTTTTTCTGTAGTGGATAGCTTTTATCATGCTTTGATTGACCAAGAACTATGTGTGGAAGAGGGCATACTTCGCACCAAGGAGGCTGAACTTCTGGCTGCAATTGCTCTTCCTCCACCAATCGAAGAGCCAGCTCCTTTGGTTGAAGTGTCTAGTTCTTTGGGTGCTCTTGAAGCCCTTGGAGCTCCAAGAGACCCTTCTGCGGAGATCCTTCCCAATCCTGTACCCACTGTTACTTCTCCAGCAGCTGCTGCCGTTTCTTCTCCTACTGCTCTCCCTGTACTCGAACTCACATCTCCTGATAGCCCCAGTAAATTGATAACTGAAATTTTCGCGGGCAAGCGTCCAAGGTGTAAACTAACCAGGGATCCTCCTTCAAAAAGGAGGCTTATTCTTCCTGCTGATGAGTTGGTTTCAGAAGGCTTTGCTTCGGCTGGCCTTCCTTCTGATGAGCCGACGCTGGCGGAGCTTTATCCTTCTCTTAATTTTCCTGCCTCGCCTTTTTCCAGTGCCAGCACCTCTGGGGATGCTTCTTTTGCTTTTCCTCTATCTATACCAACTTCTGGGTCTTTTCCTTCCTCGCCTTCTTCTTACTTAACCTTTGCCCCCCCTCTATTCCTACTTCTTCCTTCTCGGCCGATTCCTCTGTCATTCTTGTTCTCCCCATATTATTAGGGGGTTCTTTTGCCAGCTCTTGGGATGAAGTTCGTCCCCTTTTTGAAGAGCTTTCTATTCTTGAGGCAATTGATCGCTTCTCTCACAAGGAGAATCAGGTGTGCTCATTAATGCTTATTTTCTATTTCTCAACTATTATCTTATGACTTTTCATTATGTTTCCAGTGATGGATAGAAAATATGGGTTTCTCTCGACTACTACACAACTTATACACTGAGAACAAGAGGTTGAGATCGGAGAACGATAAGCTACAGCAAGAGGTTGTTGGATTATCTTCCACCGCATTTTCTGCTGCCGCCAAGGAACAACTTGAAGTACAAATTGAAAATCTTCAGGCAAAATTTAAATCGGTTACGGACCTCAACCGAGAATTGACTTCCAAACTTGGCAAGCTGAAGGATAATTACGAAGCAGAATTGACTGAGAAGCTCAACGCCTTGCAACTAAAAGAGGATGAGGTAGCCTCTCTGACCACCTCCCTTGATTCGGCTAAAGCCGAGGCTTCTGCCAAAGAAGATGAATTAAAGACCTCTCAGATGGCGTTGGTAGTCTACAAAGGGAACGAGGATGTTCGTTACAAGGAACGAGCTACGACCATGATTGAATCTCCCGAGTTCAACAGACCGATCGTGAGATCCATTCTATCTGCCATTACTACGGGAGCTCAAGGGGCGATTCAGTAATTAAGAGAAGAGAGTTACTTATCTCGTGATCCTCCTCCTAATTTCTTAAATAAGCACAAACTAATTGAAAACAAACCTCCTGATCTGTTCCCTAGGTTGACTCTAACTTAGATTCAAGTTATTGGGATTTTGTAATGATAAGCTCATGTGACTTTGATTATCCCCTTTGGGTTGTGAATCTTACTCTTTCTCAGGATAACTATCTGTTTTTTGTAAATGTATCTAATGTTATTTGGTTTACCATAACGCAACATTTCCCTACGGGCCTTTTCTTAATGATCCATCGGTATATATTAAGATTGCTAAATACCGCCCGATATTTTTATAGCTTAATTATGTCTCGCCCGATTGGACATATTTCTATCATGGTATTCTTAATATTGGTCGATCTTTTTTGATTGATCGGCTTACCCTCACTAACAACCTATTCTGTATGAATGTGTTCGATGTTGCTTGGTTTATCATCATACCCTTTTTCCTGACTGCTCATCTCTTAATGACTGGCCGATATATATTAGGATCGATAAATATCGCCCGATATTTCATAGTTTAGTCATATTTCGCCTGACTTAACACAGCTTTATTATGCTATTCTTAATATTGGTCCATTTTATTTTATTCGGCCGGTTTACCCTTGTGTCTTCATATGTCTTTTTCCACATAGTAATTGGTTCTCACGGGGTTTTATTATAGTATATATTATTTGCCTTATTATATTAAGCCTTTGGTCAATATATTTTGAGTGATCTTTATCTCGGCCGATTTATCAAAATCGTCCGATTTTTATCTATGGATCTCATCTATTAAATACTATCTGACGTTCAACTTCCATTTTATTACACCCACGCCTTAAACTTATAGTTATTATACTAATTTCTATCTGTCCTTGTCAGGGTTTCCTAAGAGTATTTCTAAGGAAACTCACACCTTTTCCTAGGTAGCTTTTTTAACTTTACTTCTTTCTCTTGACTTTATTCTTTAATATTATTACCTATTTATGACGATTGATACTCCAAGCACCTTTTACTCTCCTTTTTCCCTTTTGCCGTTTCAGCTTAGGGGTTTTAGCACAAGGCAAAAAAGAGAGATAAGGGTTTACGAAGTTTTCTCCTATTTTTCTTCATCTTTCGTCTTCTTGCTTGATTCCTTTTTCGGTGATTGCTTCTCCCTATGGCGGTTTCTCCTCCTGCGTGGTTTCTCTCATGCTCTTCCGACCTCATAGATACAGAGGAATTGGACTTACAGGCAACCTATGGTTTTCCTTCCTATATCATCCGTCCCGCTCCTCATGAGGGTCCACATCTTCCCCCCTTAGGATGTATCTCCATCTTCAGGGACCAAGTCTTACAAGGTTTTAGATTTCCCCTTCATCCTTTTTTCTGCAATGTCAGCCGCTATTTTGATATCTCGCTTAACCAGTTTGTCCCTCAATCTTTTTCTATTCTAATGGGTTTCATTGGGGTATCAAAACTGTTGGATTTCCCCTTGTCTCCTCGTCGTTTTCATCACTTCTTCGTTTCTCACCGAGTAGATGTTGGCGTTTTCAAGTTCCAGTCTCGTCCCAAGGCCATTCTGTTTAACCGCATTCCTCCTCAAGGTGAATGGTATCGTAAATTTTTCTACATGAATCTCCCTTCTCCCCCTCCATTTCCTATTCAATGGATACATGATTTACCTCCGCTTCCTGACACTCACGATCTTCTTAACGATCCCTCTGTTGTTTCTGCTCTACCCAAATTGCGAGGAGAAAAATTCAGTTTGCCACATCTAATCGAAGAGGGCTTGATGTTTCCCTTCGGAATAGGTAATATTGACACCCCTTTGTATAGTTCCTTTGGTGAGTATAATTATTTCACTCCATCTTTGCTGATTAGCATATCTCTTTGATAATGATGTTTATCCTCTGTATTTCAGCCGATGCTCTTCTTCCAGCTTTTATGTACAAGAATTCCGCTATGACTAAATCTTTCGTCAATAATCTTGGAGAAAAATGGTTATTTGCTCGCCGATCCGATCCTAATCCCTCCACTTTGGGCTTGCTTTCCGAATAAGAACGACGGTCAGAGGGTGTTGCACTCCTGGAAGAGGAGGAAGAAGAGCCTTTTGTTACCTTAGTTAAAAAGCCAAATGTCACTAAGGACTCTCCCTTCGGCGATTTCTTTGGCACTTTTGTACAAGCTCCTCTTGTTCCGGCGCCTATTTCTTTTGAGAGAGGTAAGGCACCGATAACTCCCACCCATATTATATCCAATCCTACTCATAGGATGATGAGGCCCGGTCTACTTATCCCTTCTTCTTCTATTATTTCAGCTCCTTCTGCTTCTGAGATGGCCTTTGTCCCTCGCGTGTCTTCGACATCCTTGGCATTGGCCTTGCCTCCCTTGGCTTCTAGGCCTCGAGCAAAACGGACACCCTGCCGGCAATCTTTTCCAGGTGTCGGTCCTTCAAGTGTTAGTGTTCCCACCATTGCAACAACCCTTCCTACACTGTTACCTTCTATTCCATCTAGTTCCTCCCCTGCTCCTCCTGCTTCTACTATCCCTTTTCCTTCTATTGCATCTTCTGTTAGCTAGAGCCCTAGAGCAAATCATTTGATAATTGTATATTGGACTTATTGTATCATATTCTATATAAATAAAGGCATTTGGATTTTGGTTATTATACGTACTTGTATTGGTGTCAAATAAACTAAGTATAATAATGTCCCTGAGTAGACGGTTCTCACCTATATCAATCGGTTAGTTGAACCGATAGTGAGATGTTATAGGGAACACTACTCTTAATCATTCCTAGTCGAGTATTAACATTCAGGGACAATGTTAATGCAATAAGACAAGCATGTAGGTCAACTCGATGACCTGATCTCACAAGTCATGGATATAGAGATATCAAGTTGACACATGAGTATACATTAGAGAATGTATACTGAATGACCCGCCATGAGAAAGTATCATGGATCGTTATATGAGTGTCATATACTTTCTCATGTGGCTATTAGTATAACTACTAGTCCTTAGACCTGAAGTCACCATAGATCCCTACATAAGGAGTTATGTACTTTGGTTTCATCAAACGTCACCCGTAACTGGGTGAACTATAAAGGCGATTACTGGGTATATAACAAATTATGCAGAGGGATGTGAGTGATGTAGATGGGATCTATCCCTCCTATATGACGGGAGAGACATCGGTATTCTTGATAGAGTGAGACCACGAAGTGCATGGCCATGCCCAAATGAGTCAATATAGGATATTATGCTCATTTGATTTAGTGAGTCTACTTGGAGTTCAAGATTTAGATTGGTCAGAGGATGACACGGTCTATGCCTCATATTGACCAATCTAGATGTCTAGGATAGAAGGACACTTGACATATTTTGTGAGGAGTCACAATTAGTAGTCACAAGGTGATGTCGGATCTCGACATTCTTGTAACTTGGGTAGTAATGATGTGTTGCTAGATACCGCTCATTACTTATGCTCCTAAATGGGTTTAGGGCATTGTCAACGTTACAAGAACCTATAGGGTCACACACTAAGGACAATTAGATGGAGATTAGGTTCATATGATGAACCAAGAGGATTAGATTCATTTGATGAATCAAGTTGGATTAAGAGTAATCCTAATTGGGCTAACTTGAGTTGGACTCAAGTTGATTCATGTGTTCAATGAGTTTAATTTAGATTATGACTCATTGAATCAATTTAATTTAATGAATTAGATTCATTATATATTAAATTGGCTTGAATCAAATGGTTAGATTAGATCAACCATGGAAGAGGTTTGGTCAAGTTTGACTTGACTTGAGAGGAAGAAAAAAAGTCAAGTTTGACTTGACTTTATGCCACCTCATTGGTGAGTTGGCATTGATGTGGACTACTGATGTTACTCCACATCGTCATCATGGTTGCCACCTCATGGGAGTTACTAGTGAGTGCCACCTCATGGAGGTTACATTCTCTCCTTGATGACAACTTAATGCATTAATGAGGGGAGTTACACATGAGAAAAGTGGCCGGCCACATTTTGAATGGTGTGTGAATTGATTTTCATTATTCATTCAAGTGTGGAATTTTACATCTTCTTCCTCTCAAGCTCTCCCTCTCCTCCTTCCTTGGCCGAACCACATAGGTGCTAGCACACCTTGTTTTTTGGTCACCTCCACCTAGTGTGTTCGTGTGGATACGTATAGAGAGTTGTCTACATTGACAACTTCGAGATCCGGCGTACCGAGGACGAGCGGGATACGCAAAAGGGCACGCAACAAGGGTAAAGATCTTCATCATGTAGATCTAGAAGTTTTGTAACTCGTACTCGTATGTTTTGGAATTTTTCTTCGCACGAGATCCGTTGGCTAGGGTGATTCGGGGTTTCCGCGACGCGAAAAAACGGTTTTCGCAGCCCGAAAAACCCAACAGTGGTATCAGAGCCACGTGTGAAGCTTGTACGAGTTTAATTTGATTTTTATGAAAAATTAAAGCTTCTGTACATTTTTGTAAATTTATGGTTTTTATAGTTTTAAGAGTAATTTTTCTCGTAGAAGCGAAGCACAAGTGTTTATACACTTCTAGGCTTCGACTACCGAGAAGTTTTTCCCAAAACGGCATCGTTTCGACCCAAATCTTTTTGGGACAGTGGGATAAGGCGCTCTTGGATCGCTTAGGAGCAACTCGCGATGGTTAGATCGCGGGTAGGGGTACTGCCCCTAACCCCGCAAGGGGATTTGCTCTGCAATTGCGCCCGAAATCGCTAATCGGGACCGCCGGGAAAAATTTACTCATAAAATCTGTAAAATTATGAAAAATTATAGAAAAATTACAAAAATATATAATTTTGAATTATATATTAATTTTGTGATAATCATGGCCCAAATGACCCAAATTAGATTTGGAAATGTGTTGTAATTCATAATATGGCCTGCGTGTCGTTATGTGATGTGTGTGCTGTATTTTATTTTATTTTATTTTTATTCGCGACCTGCGCGTCATGCCTTTCCTGATTATATTCTTGTTGTAAATTAGATTTAGATTCGAATGTAACTCGAGTTTCAAAAATTGTAACTTACAAAATTGGAGCGGTGGAAGGTCCACTCAAGACGGAGTTACGAGGAAGGAGCGAGCAGCACAAGGTGGTCAAAAGGAAGGCGCTTGAGAAGTTGACCTTAGGTTGACCATCCGATCTTCTCATTGGCTTGAGAAGATCGTAGTAGGGGCCATGACATAATCACAAAAATTTAATTAATTACTTGTGTATGTGATGTATGTTTAATTAAGTAATTAATTAGTGCCTAGCAATTAGATTAGATCTAAATCATGCACATGATGCACCCCACGATTAGATTAGATCTAAATCAAGTATTTGATACGCATCATCGTTTAGATTAGATCTAAATCACGTCAACTCGTAATGCCTACCATGCCGTGATACCTACCACTACCTCGATCGCATGTAGTTGTTGAATCTGCCAAAGCAGAGCAACACATACTATCTGGTGGTAGTGCAGGAACAATCTTGGTCCTGCCTATCAACGCATGGGTGAGTACAACTCAATTAGATTGAGTATTCCTAGTTAACTCGGTTGGATCGAGTATAACTATAGGCATTCTTCCAACGGTTGGAAAGTTAGGTCAAAATCACATATATATTAACTCTCGGGCGTATTAGCTAAAGCTAACTCGAGTTTTAATATAAATGCGGATTTTGATTTTATAAACAAGAGTTGCATAGAGATGTAACTAGTAATCGTTACCTACTGATCATACTAAGTCTTGGGCGTATTAGCCAAAGCTAACTCAAGGGTTAGTATGATGTGGATCTTGTCCCACATGAATTATAGAATTCAGTGGGAGCATCATTTAGTTAAAGGCCTAATTAAATGATTAAGAATATGATATTTATTTCTACTTTTATTTCCGCTGTAGATTACCATGACGTCGAATACGAACACTTTCTCCCTGCGATCTGTCCTTGAGAAGGACAGCTCAACGGAGCAAACTTCCTGGACTGGTACAGGAACTTGAGAATAGTTCTCACTCAGGAACGTAAACTGTACGTTCTAGAGCAGCCCATTCTGGAGGCTCCTCCTGCCAATGCCCCACGAGCTGACAAAGATGCTTACAAGAAGCATCAACATGACGCATTAGATGTGTCTTGTCTAATGCTCGCGATCATGAACTCTGAGCTTCAGAAGCAACACGAGTTAATGGGCGCTTACGATATGGTTGAACATCTTCGTCAACTGTATCAAGGTCAAGCGAGGCATAAGAGATTTGAGATCTCAAGGGCACTGTTTCAATGCAAGATGTCAGACGGGGCTCCTGTAGGCCCATATGTACTCAAAATGATTGGGTACATAGAGAACCTACAAAGGATGGGGTTCCCTCTTGGCTAAGAGCTGGCTACTGACCTGATCTTGCAATCCTTGCCGGATAGCTACAGTCAATTCATTCTAAACTACAATATGAACGAGATTGACAAGCCACTGCTTGCATGTTGAGAACCGCTGAGCTAAACCTTAAGAAGGCTAAGCCCAACACGTAATGATGGTTCGGAAACATAAGGGCAAGGCAAGCCCAAGGCAAGGAAAGTCCCAAGCCAAGGGCAAGGCAAGGCACTGAAGCCTAAGGAGGGTCGCCAAGGATGCTACCCACTTCCACTGCAGTCAGGCCGGGCACTAGAAGAGGAACTGCAAGGTATACTTGGAGGATCTTAAGAAGAAGTGAAGTGAGACTTCCACTTCAGGTATATATGTTATAGAAGTCAATCTATCTATTTCTACATCATGTGTATTAGATACTGGATGTGCTTCTCACATTTGTACTGATGTGCAGGCGCTGAGAAATAGCAGGGTATTGGCAAAGGGTGAGGTGGACCTCTGAGTAGGCAATGGAGCACGTGTTGTTGTTGCTGAAGGGACTTACTTTCTATCTCGCCCTCTCGGCTTGTACTAGAGTTAGTCGATTGTTGTTATGTACTGCATTAACTAAGAACATTATATCGCTTCTTGTTTGGACAAGAAAGGTTTCTCGTTACTATAAAGAACAAATGTTGTTCCATCTATTTAAATGATATGTTCTATTGTAGTGCACCTCGATAAGCGGACTCTATATTCTAGACCTTGAGAGCCCTATCTATAACGTAAATACCAAGAGGTTCAAGTCTAATGACATGAACCAAACCTACCTGCACTGTCGCTTAGGTCATATAAATGACAATATCCCAACTCTATAAGGATGGTTTGTTGGACTCATTTAATTTTGAATCATATGAGATATGTGAGTCATGCCTCGAGGCAAGATGACCAAGACTCCTTTAGTGGGCACAGAGAGCAACCGATTTGTTAGGACTCATACATAGTGATGTATGTGGCCCTTTCAATGTTCTTGCTAAAGGCGGTTATAGGTACTTCATCACATTTCGATGATTTCAGTAGATATGGTTATGTGCTTGATGACACATAAGTCGAATCCTTTGAAAAGTTCAAAGAATTCAAGAATGAAGTCTGCAGAACCAACTTGGCAAGAGTATTAAGATACTTGATCAGATCGAGTTGGAGAATAACTTAGCCATGAGTTTCGGACTACCTAGTGAGTGTGGGATTCTATCCCAACTCACTCCTCCCGAACACCACGGTGGAATGGTGTGTCCGAAAGGAGGAATCGTACCTTATTAGATATGGTACGGTCTATGATGAGTCACAGATCTGACATTCCTTTAGGGCTATGCTCTAGACACGGTAGCTTTTATACTCAACCGAGTTCCATCCAAGGCCGTGATAAAGACACCATATAGGATATGGACTAGGAGAGATGCCCAGGTGTCTTTCATGAGGATTTGGGGTTGTGAGGCTTACGTTCGACGTCAAGTCTCAGACAAGTTAGGACCCAAATCCGACAAGTGCTATTTTATTGGATATCCCAAGGAAACTAAGGGATATTACTTCTACATTCCCAGTCAGCACAAGGTAGTTGTGGAAAAGACTGGGGACTTTCTAGAAAGGGACTTTGTTTCTAGAAAGACTAGTGGGAGCGCGTTCGATCTTGAAGAAGTTCAAGATGCGAACAATAGCACTGATGCCTTAATGGAAATTGAACTGGAACCACAAAGTGTTGTGGATGATGTTGTTCCACAAGGAGTTGAGGAACAACAACCAGTTCATGTAGACATACCTCTTCGCAGGTCTGATAGGGTACGTCGTCAGCCTGAGAGATACTCATTTCTCTTGTCTGACCATGATGACATTGTGCTCATAGAGGATGAGCCTACCACCTATCAGGAAGCTGTGATGAGACCAGATTCCGAGAGATGGCTAGAGGCCATGAGATCCGAGATGGAATCCGTGTACACCAACCAAGTATGGACTTTGGTTGATCCACCTGAAGGTGTAAAACCCATAGGGTGAAGTGGGTCTTTAAGAGAAAGACTGACATGGATGGACTTATTTATAAGGGTTGCTTGGTAGCTAAAGGTTTCAAGCAGATTCATGGTATTGACTATGATGAGACCTTTTCTCCAGTAGCGATGTTTAAGTCCATTTGGATCATGCTTGCTATTGCAGCCTACCATGACTATGAGATATGGCAGATGGATGTCATAACCGCGTTTCTGAATGAAAACCTGCTCGAGGATGTGTACATGACACAACCTGAGGGTTTTGTAGATCCACAGCATGCTGCATAGGTCCATTTATGGACTAAAGCAAGCTTCTCGGAGCTGGAATCTTCGATTCGATGATGCAATCAAATAGTTTGGTTTCATCAAGAACGAAGATGAGCCTTGTGTCTACAAGAAGGTTGTAGGGGATATAGTTGTCTTCCTCATATTGTATGTGGATGACATACTACTCATTGGGAAGGACATCCCTATGCTTCAGTCTGTCAAGACCTGGCTAGGGAGTTGCTTCTCATTAAAGGACTTAGGTGAGGCATCCCGTATTCTAGGGATACAGATCTATAGAGATAGATCTAAGAGATTGCTTGGCCTAAGTCAGAGTACATACATTGACAAGGTACTCCTTCGGTTTGCCATGCAAAACTCCAAAAAGAGATTTCTGCCGATGTCGCATGGCGTGAGTCTTTCGAAGACTCAAGGTCCCTCTTCTAGAGAGGAGAGAGACCGCATGGATCAGATCCCTTATGCCTCAGCCATAGGATCGATCATGTACACCATGCTATGTACTCGACCTGATGTCTCGTATGCTTTGAGCATGACGAGATGATACCAGTCAAAGTCACTGGATAGCGATCAAGAATATTCTTAAGTACTTAAGAAGGACTAAAGAATATTTCCGATATATGGGCGATGATGAGCTAGGCGTAAAGGGTTACGGTGATACTAGCTTCGGATCGACGGGATGACTATAGATCGCGATCGAGGTTCGATTTTGCATTAATGGTGGTCTTGTCGTGAGGAAGTGTTGAGCGGATACGATGGCTGATTCTACGAAGTACATTCTGCATCGGAGGCAAAGGAGGCGATTGGATCCATAAGTTCATCGAACTTGGGGTGGTTCCTAACATTGTGACCCATTGAGCTCTATTGTGATAACAATGGAGCTATAGCACAGGCGAAGGAACCTCGCTCCAAACACATACTACGACGCTTCCATCTCATTCGAGAGATCATCGAGAGAGGAGATGTGAAGATTTGAAGAGTAGGCTAACATCGCAGATCCCTTGACCAAGGCTTTGGCACAGAGGAAGCATGATGGTCACACTAGGTCATTGGGGCTTAGAGCCTACACTGATTGACACTAGTGCTAGTGGGAGATTGTTAGCTAGAGCCCTAGAGCCAATCATTTGATGATTGTATATTGGACTTATTGTATCATATTCTATATAAATAAAGGCATTTGGATTTTGGTTATTATACTTACTTGTATTGGTGCCAAATAAACTAAGTATAATAATGTCCCTGAGTAGACGGTTCTCACCTATATCAATCGGTTAGTTGAACCGATAGTGAGATGATATAGGGAACACTACTCTTAATCATTCCTAGTCGAGCATTAACATTCAGGGACAATGTTAATGCAATAAGACTAGCATGTAAGTCAACTCGATGAATTGATCTCACAAGTCATGGATATAGAGATATCAAGTTGACACATGGGTATACATTAGAGAATGTATACTGAATGACCTGCCATGAGAAAGTATCATGGATCGTTATATAAGTGTCATATACTCTCTCATGTGGCTATTAGTATGACTACTAGTCCTTAGACCTGAAGTCACCATAGATCCCTACATAAGGAGTTATGTACTTTGGTTTCGTCAAACGTCACCCGTAACTGGGTGGACTATAAAGGCGATTACTGGGTATATAACAAATTATGTAGAGGGATATGAGTGATGTAGATGGGATCTATCCCTCCTATATGACGGGAGAGACATCGGTATTCTTGATAGAGTGAGACCACGAAGTGCATGGTCATGCCCTAATGAGTCAATATAGGATATTGAGCTCATTTGATTTAGTGAGTCTACTTGGAGTTCAAGATTTAGTTTGGTCAGAGGATGACACGGTCTATGCCTCACATTGACCAATCTAGATGTCTAGGATAGAAGGACACTTGTCATATTATGTGAGGAGTCACAATTAGTAGTCACAAGGTGATGTCAGATCTCGACATTCTTGTAACTTGGGTAGTAATGATGTGTTGCTAGATACCGCTCATTACTTATGCTCCTAAATGGGTTTAGGGCATTGCCAACGTTACAAGAACCTATAGGGTCACACACTAAGGACAATTAGATGGAGATTAGGTTCATATGATGAACCAAGAGGATTAGATTCATTTGATGAATCAAGTTGGATTAAGAGTAATCCTAATTGGGCTAACTTGAGTTGGACTCAAGTTGATTCATGTGTTCAATGAGTCTAATTTAGATTATGACTCATTGAATCAATTTAATTTAATGAATTAGATTCATTATATATTAAATTAGCTTGAATCAAATGGTTAGATTAGATCAACTATGGAAGAGGTTTGGTCAAGTTTGACTTGTCTTGAGAGGAAGATTAAAAGTCAAGTTTGACTTGACTTTATGCCACCTCATTGGTGAGTTGGCATTGATGTGGACTAATGATGTTACTCCACATCATCATCATGGTTGCCACCTCTTGGGAGTTACTAGTGAGTGCCACCTCATGGAGGTTACATTCTCTCCTTGATGACAACTTAATGCATTAATGAGGGGAGTTACACATGAGAAAAGTGGCCGGCCACATTTTGAATGGTGTGTGAATTGATTTTCATTATTCATTCAAGTGTGGAATTTTACATCTTCTTCCTCTCAAGCTCTCCCTCTCCTCCTTCCTTGGCCGAACCACATAGGTGCTAGCACACCTTGTTTTTTGGTCACCTCCACCTAGTGTGTTCGTGTGGATACGTGTAGAGAGTTGTCTACATTGACAACTTCGAGATCCGGCGTACCGAGGACGAGTGGGATACGCAAAAGGGCACGCAACAAGGGTAAAGATCTTCATCATGTAGATCTAGAAGTTTTGTAACTCGTACTCGTATGTTTTTGAATTTTTCTTCGCACGAGATCCGTTGGCTAGGGTGATTCGGGGTTTCCGCGACGCGAAAAAGCGGTTTTCGCGGCCCGAAAAACCCAACATCTTCTTCTTCTCCACCTCTTGCTTCCTCTCTCCCCCGTCCTTTATTTAAACTGGCTGCGGGCTTACCTTCTCAATTGGGACAGCCATCTAGTCCACCTAGCTATGGCACTTTGCAACTACAAGGTTTACTGGCCGAATCTCGGATGCAGGGTTATGAGCAACTAAGACGTCTTAGTCTCCCACATCGAGCTGATTGCCATAGTCGTCAGGTAGTGGTTGTAAGCATTTCTGGTTATATGTTATCAACTTTGTATCTTCATTTTTAGTTTACATTGTCCTTTTGTTTAGTTTCTTGCCACAAGTTTACATATCGACCAACTACTCACAGCTACGAATCATGAGAACAATAAGTTGAAAGCTTAACTGGAGACATTGAAGGCTGCTTCACCTTCTTCTAACAATGATATGGCTCAGTTGTAGGAGAAGGTTGCCTTGCAAAATCAACAATTGGTAACCTTGAAACAAGAATTGGAGGAATGTCAACAAATGTTGAAAGACAAAGAGCTTGCTAGAAGGATGTTAGAATTACAGGTGGATAGGTTACACTCTGGTCTTCGACTAGAGATTGCTTTGAAAGATAAAGCTCTCTCAGATGCTTCTAAAAAAAGTCTTATTTTAGATAAAGTAGAGAAGATTTCATTCTCCTACAGCAACAAGAGCAGAGAAAAGCCCAAGAGGTTGAATTATCACTGCTTCAGAAGGAATTGGAGCAGCTTAAATCAGAGAAAGATGCCTTGCAAGATCAGAACGCGAGATTACAAACTGATTTTCAAAATTACAAGGACCAAGAGGAGAGCCGGTGGGAAGAATGGCGTCAGACTTATTTGAAGTCTTCAGCCTTTGCTCGGGAATTCGTTCGGAGGATAGTAAGTGCTCTAAACCATTCTGTATCGGGAGTTCTTCAACAATTAAGAGAGGGTAGTTACCTACCCAAAGAACCTCCCCTTTCTTTCATAAATCGCCGCAGGCTTAACGAAGAACTACCCGCGGATTTAAAAAGCCCTTTTTCGAATGTTTAAAGAGATCATTTATAAAAGACTTGCACTATAGGAACTGCTAATGAAAAGAAAAGTGTGATTAAAGCTATATAACTAAGTACTTGCAGTACATAAGAAAAGTTTGATACTTACTTGCTTCTTTATCGTGCTGATTTGAGAATACCTCTTCTGAAATACTTTTGAATATTGAATATAAACTTTATTCGAGAATTCCCGGCTTATCTCTTGAAGTTAATCTTTATCCTGAAGAATTCTTCTGCAGATAACATCCGGTATACTTCATAATTCTAAAAGAATGCATAATTTCAATTGATCTCTAGATAAAGAGATGTGTAAAATTTCTGAGTTCCGAGCTGAACATATAATGCCAGGCAAATTTTTAAATAAAGACTTCTAAATGGATAGACCTCCAAAAGAATAATGTATCATATGTATAGCACCCCTTTTGATTTCCAGCCTCATGTCCGCATAATATCGGTGAATTAGGTCTTGAATTTATAAGATCTCTTAATGGTGATTTGTGATGGGTTAGAAGAACCGTTCGAGTTACTTCATAGAATTTCCCGATCGACTTTTTCTCTGAGATGGTTTAGAGTCACCGGTTCCTCCTATGAAGACCCGATCGAGTTAATTCATAGAATTTCCTGATCGACTTTTTCTCTGAGATGGTTTAGAGTCTCCGGTTCCTCCTATGAAGACTCGATCGAGTTACTTCATAGGATTTCCCGATCGACTTTTGCTCTGAGTTGGTTTAGACCGAGTTACTTCATAGAATTTCTTGATCGACTTTTGGTCTGAGATGGTTTAGAGTTCGGTTCCTCCTATGAAGACCGGACGAGTTACTTCACAGAATTTCCGATCGACTTTTGCTCGAGATGGTTTAGAGTCTCGGTTCCTCCATGAAGACCCGAGTTACTTCATAGAATTTCTGATCGACTTTTGCTCGAGATGGTTTAAAATCTCGGTTCCTCAATGAAGACCGACCGTTACTTCATAAATTTCGATCGACTCTCGGTTCCTCCTATGAGGCGATCGAGTTACTTCATAGAATTTCTGATCAACTTTTGCTCTGATATGAAGTCCCGTCCGGTTACTCCATAGAATTTCCCGATCGACTTTTGCTGAGATGGTTTAGAGTCTCGGTTCCTCCCATGAAGACCGATCGAGTTACTTCATAGAATTTCCGATCGACTTTTGCTCAGGATGGTTTAGGTCTCGGTTCCTCCATGAGACCGTGGGTTGCTTCATCGAAATCCCTGCAGGGATGGTTTGGGTGGGAAGCAAAGTCGATCGGGAAATCATGAAGAACTCAGGTCTCATAGGAGGAACCAAGTGACTGGACCATCCTGGCAAAAGTCGATCAGAAATTCTAAGTAACTCGATCGGTCTTCAGGAGGAACCGAGACTCTAAACCATCTCGGCAAAAGTCGATCGGGAAATTCTCTAAGTAACTCCAGTCTTCATAGAGGAACCGAAACCTAAACCATCTTAGAGCAAAGTCGATCGGGAAATTCTATGAAGTAACTCGATCGGTCTCATAGGAGGCCGGACTCTAAACCATCTCGTACAAAAGTCGATCGGAATTATCCCCGGTCTTCATAGAGGAACCAAGACTCTAAACCATCTCGGAAGTCGATCGATCTGTGAAGTAACTCGGGGTCTTCAGGGAGGAACGTGGACTCTAAACCATCTCGGCAAAATCGATCGGAAATTATGAAGTAACTCGCCGGTCTTCATAGAGGAACCGAGACTCAAACCAACTCGTACAAAAGTCAATCAGGAAATTCTATGAAGTAACTAGGTCGGGTCTTCATAGGAGGAACCAGAGACTCTAAACCATCTCAGAAGCAAAAGTCAATCGGATCGGGAAATTCTATGAAGTAACTCGATCGGGTCTTCATAGGAGGAACCGGAGACTCTAAACCATCTCAGAAGCAAAAGTCGATCGGGAAATTCTATGAAGTAACTTGATCGGGTATTCATTGGAGAAACCGGAGACTCTAACCCATCTCAGAGAAAAAGTCGATCGGGAAATTCTATGAAGTAACTCGAACGGGTCTTCTAACCCATCACAAATCTCCATTATGAGATATTATAAATTCAAGACCTAATTCACCGATATTATGCGGACATGAGGCTGGAATTCAAAAGGGGTGCTATACATATGATACATTATTCATTTGGAGGTCTATCCATTTAGAAGTCTTTATTTAAAAATTTGCCTGGAATAATATGTTCAGCTCGGAACTCAGAAATTTTACACAGCTCTTTATCTAGAGATCAATTGAAATTATGCATTCTTTTGGAATTATGAAGTATACCGGATGTTGTCTGCAGAAGAATTCATCTGGACAAAGATTATCTTCAAGAGATAAGCCGGGAATTCTCTAATAAAGTTTATACTCAATATTCAAAAGTATTTCAGAAGGGGTATTCTCAAATCAGCACGATAAAGAAGCAAGTAAGTATCAAACTTTTCTTATGTACTGCAAGTACTTAGTTATATAGCTTTAATCACACTTTTCTTTTCATTAGCAGTTCCTATAGTGCAAGTCTTTTATAAATGATCTCTTTAAACATTCGGAAAAGGGCTTTTTAAATCAGCGGGCAGTTCTTCGTTAAGCCTGCGGCGATTTATGAAAGAAAGGGGAGGTTGTTTGGGTAGGTAACCACCCTCTCTTAATTGTTGAACGAATTCCCGAGCAAAGGCTGAAGACTTCAAATAAGTCTGACGCCATTCTTCCCACCGGCTCTCCTCTTGGTCCTTGTAATTTTGAAAATCAGTTTGTAATCTCGCGTTCTGATCTTGCAAGGCATCTTTCTCTGATTTAAGCTGCTCCAATTCCTTCTGAAGCAGTGATAATTCAACCTCTTGGGCTTTTCTCTGCTCTTGTTGCTGTAGGAGAATGAAATCATGAGAGGCTAAGTCCTGAGCTTGATCAGAAAGACAGACATTATGGAGCTTCTCTACTTTATCTAAAATAAGACTTTTTTTAGAAGCATCTGAGAGAGCTTTATCTTTCAAAGCAATCTCTAGTCGAAGACCAGAGTGTAACCTATCCACCTGTAATTCTAACATCCTTCTAGCAAGCTCTTTGTCTTTCAACATTTGTTGACATTCCTCCAATTCTTGTTTCAAGGTTACCAATTGTTGATTTTGCAAGGCAACCTTCTCCTACAACTGAGCCATATCATTGTTAGAAGAAGGTGAAGCAGCCTTCAATGTCTCCAGTTAAGCTTTCAACTTATTGTTCTCATGATTCGTAGCTGTGAGTAGTTGGTCGATATGTAAACTTGTGGCAAGAAACTAAACAAAAGGACAATGTAAACTAAAAATGAAGATACAAAGTTGATAACATATAACCAGAAATGCTTACAACCACTGCCTGACGACTATGGCGATCAGCTCGATGTGGGAGACTAAGACGTCTTAGTTGCTCATAACCCTGTATCCGAGATTCGGCCAGTAAACCTTGTAGTTACAAAGTGCCATAGCTAGGTGGACTAAAGGGCTGTCCCAATTGAGAAGGTAAGCCCGCAGCCAGTTTAAATAAAGGACTGGGGAGAGAGGAAGCAAGAGGTGGAGAAGAAGAAGATGCAATAGAAGGAAAAGGGATAGTAGAAGCAGGAGGAGCAGGGGAGGAACTAGATGGAATAGAAGGTAACAGTGTAGAAAGGGTTGTTGCATTGGTAGGAACACTAACAGTTGAAGGAACGACACCTGGAAAAGATCGCCGGCAGGGTGTCCGTTTTGCTCGAGGCCTTGAAGCCAAGGGAGGCAAGGCCAATGCCAAGGATGCCGAAGACACGGGAGGGACAAAGGCCATCTCAGAAGCAGAAGGAGCTGAAATAATAGAAGAAGAAGGGATAAGTAGACCGGGCCTCATCATCCTAAGAGTAGGATTGGATATAATATGGGTGGGAGTTATCGGTGCCTTACCTCTCTCAAAAGAAATAGGTACCGGAACAAGAGGAGCTTGCACAAAAGTGCCAAAGAAATCGCCGAAGGGAGAGTCCTTAGTGACATTTGGCTTTTTAACTAAGGTAACAAAAGGCTCTTCTTCCTCCTCTTCCAGGAGTGCAACACCCTCTGCCCGTTGTTCTTCTTCGGAAAGCAAGCCCAAAGTGGAGGGATTAGGATCGGATCGGCGAGCAAATAACCATTTTTCTCCAAGATTATTGACGAAAGATTTAGTCATAGCGGAATTCTTGTACATAAAAGCTGGAAGAAGAGCATCGGCTGAAATACAGAGGTTAAACATCATTATCAAAGAGATATGCTAATCAGTAGAGGCGGAGTGAAATAATTATACTCACCAAAGGAACTATCCAAAGGGGTGTCAATATTGCCTATTCCGAAGGGAAACATCAAGCCCTCTTCGATTAGATGTGGCAAACTAAATTTTGCTGCTCGCAGTTTGGGTAGAGTAAAAACAACAAAGGGATCGTTAAGAAGATCGTGAGTGTAAGGAAGCGGAGGTAAATCATGTATCCATTGAATAGGAAACGGAGGGGGAGTAGGGAGACGCATGTAGAAAAATTTACGATACCATTCACCTTGAGGAGGAATGCGGTTAAACAGAATGGCCTTAGGACGAGACTGGAACTTGAAAACGCCAACATCTACTCGGCGAGAAACGAAGAAGTGATGAAAAAGATGGGGAGACAAGGGGAAATCCAACAGTTTTGATACCCCAATGAAACCCATTAGAATAGAAAAAGATTGAGGGACAAAATAGTTAAGCGGGATATCAAAATAGCAGCTGACATTGCAGAAAAAAGGATGAAGGGGAAATCTAAAACCTTGTAAGACTTGGTCCCTGAAGATGGAGATACATCCTAAGGGGGGAAGATGTGGACCCTCATGAGGAGCGGGACGGATGATATAGGAAGGAAAACCATAGGTTGCCTGTAAGTCCACTTCCTCTGTATCTATGAGGTCGGAAGAGCATGAGAGAAACCACGCAGGAGGAGAAACTGCCATTGGGAGAAGCAATCACCAAAAAAGGAATCAAGCAAGAAGACGAAAGATGAAGAAAAACAGGAGAAAACTTCGTAAACCCTTATCTCTCTTTTTTGCCTTGTGCTAAAACCCCTAAGCTGAAACTGTTAGTTAGAGCCCTAGAGCCAATCATTTGATGATTGTATGGACTCATTGTATCATATTATTGTATATTAATAAAGGCATTTGTTTGGTTATTATACTTATTTGTATTAGTGCCAAATAGACTAAGTATAATAGCGTCCTTGAGTAGAAGGTTCATACCTATATCAATCGATTAGTTGAATCGATAGTGAGATGATATAGGGAACACTACTCTAAATCATTCCTAGTCGAGTATTAACATTCAGGGACAATGTTAATGCAATAAGACTAGCATGTAGGTCAGCTCGATGACTTGATCTCACAAGTCATGGATATAGAGATATCATGCTGACACATGGGTATACATTGGAGAATGTATACTGAATGACCCGCCATGAGAAAGTATCATGGATCGTTATATGAGTGTCATATACTTTCTCATGTGGCTATTAGTATGACTATTAGTCCTTAGACCTGAAGTCACCATGGATCCCTACATAAGGAGTTATGTACTTTAGTTTCGTCAAACGTCACCCGTAACTGGGTGGACTATAAAGGCGATTACTGGGTATGTAACGAATTATGCAGAGGGATGTGAGTGATGTAGATGGGATCTATCCCTCCCATATGACGGGAGCGACATCGCTATTCTTGATAGAGTGAGACCACGAAGTGCATGGCCATGCCCAAATGAGTCAACATTAGATGTTGAGCTCATTTGATCGAGTGAGTCTACTTGGAGTTCAAGATTTATATTGATTAGAGGATGACACGGTCTATGCCTCACATTAATCAATCTAGATGTCTAGGATAGAGGGACACTTGTCACATATTGTGAGGAGTCACAATTAGTAGTCACAAGGTGATGTTGGATCTCAACATTCTTGTAACTTGGGTAGCAATGATGTATTGCTAGATGCCGCTCATTGCTTATGTTTCTAAAGGAGTTTAGAAACATTGCCAACGTTACAAGAACCTATTGGGTCACACACAAAGAATAAGTGGATGGAGATTAGGTTCATATGATGAACCAATTGGATTAGGTTCATTTGATGAACCAATTGGATTAGGTTCATGTGATGAACCAAATTGGATTAAGAGTAATCCAAATTGGGCTAATTGAGTTAGACTCAAGTTGATTCATGTGTTCAATGAGTCTAATTTATATTATGACTCATTGAATCAATTTAATTAAATGAATTAGATTCATTATATTAAGTTGGCTTGAATCAAATGGTTAGATTAGATCAACCATGAGAGAGATTTGGTCAAGTTTGACTTGATTTGAGAAGGAAGATCAAAGGTCAATTTTGAATTGACCATTTGCCACCTCATTTGTGAGTTGGCATAAGGTGGACCATTGATGATGCTCCACATCATCATGGTTGCACATGTGTGTGACACCTCATGGAGGTTACAAATCCCCTCTTTAATGGCAACATTAAATGGGAAGGGGGTTACACACACATGAAGGAGAGTGAATGCAATTCATTCTCATTCATTCCATCTTCTTCCTCCTTAGCTCTCTCTTGCTTTCTCCTCTCTTTTGGTCGTGGGTTCCATGAAGGGAGAGAAGGTGGTTGAGTTGTATTCCAAGAGAAGAAAGAAAGGGTGAAGGTCACAAAAGAGGAGACTACTTCTTGAGTGTAAGAGTTTCCTTTCTTCTTTCTTTTTCCCTCCATTTAAATCCTATCCGAGAGCTCTAGAAAGTGCTAGCACACTTGGGGCTCTCTTCTCCATCCTTTGAGTGTGAGAGACACTCCTTGTTCGTGTGGATATCACTAGAGAAGTATCTACCTTGATACTTTGGAGATCCGACAAGTACCTTGGACGAGCGGGATTTTGCAAGGGCACGCATCGAAGGTAAAATGGTTTTTCCTTTGTAGATCTACTGTAGATCGTAGTATAAAACTCGTATTTGTGTTTTTGAAATTTTTCCTTGCACGGATCTACGGCTTTGGGTGATTCGGGGTTTCCGCGACGCGAAAAGCGGTTTTCGCGGCCCGAAAAACCCAACAGTGGTATCAGAGCCACGTGCAAGGCTTGTACGAGTTTGTTTTTGGTTTTATGAAAACTAAAGTTTCTGTAATTTTCTGTAAAATTATGGGTAATTTTTCCGTAGAAGCGAAGCACAAGTGTCTCGGCACTTGTAGGCTTCGGCTACCGGAAAGATTTTTCCAAAACGGCTTCGTTTTGCCCCAAATCCGTTTGGGACAGCGGGCTTGGGTGCCATTAGATTTCAAAGGAGCAACTCACGATGGTTATATCGTGGGTAGGGGTACTACTCCTAACCCCGCAAGGGGATTTGCTCCGCGATTGCACCCGAAATCTAAAAACGAACCCGCCGGGAAGATTTTTTCCGAAACGGCAATGTCTCGGCCCAAATCGTTTTGGGACAGCAGGTTTAGGCGCTGTTGGATCGCAAAGGAACCCTCGCGATGGTTAGATCGCGGGTAGGGGCGCTGCCCCTGGCCCCGCAAGGGGATCCGTTCCGCGATTGCGCCCGAAACCGCTAAACGGGACCGCCGGGAAATTTTACTCATAAAAAATTGTAAAAATTAGTTTTAAAATTATAGAAAATTATGAAAATATATAATTTTGAATTATATATAAATTTTGTGATAGTCATGGCCCAAAACCCAATATGATTGGTTGTGTTGTAATTCATGCGTGCCGTTATGTGTTTACGAGTGTTGTATTATATTCGCGACCTACGCGTCGTGCCTTCTCTTATTTACTTGTTGTAAATTAGATTTAGACTCGAATGTAACTCGAGTTTCAAATTGTAATGTACAAATTGGAGCGGTGGAGGGTCCACACGAGACGGAGTTCCGAGGCGGGCACGAGCAACACAAGGTGGTCAAAGGGAGGAGCTTGAAGAAGTTGTTGACCCTAGGTTGACCAATCGATCTTCTCATTGGCTTGAGAAGATCGTAGTAGGGCCATGACTAAATCACAAATAGATTAATTAATTGCTTGTGTATGTGATGCATATTTAATAAGTAGTTAATTAATTAGTGCCTTACGATTAGATTAGATCTAAGTCGTGCACATGATGCACCCATGCGATTAGATTAGATCTAAGTCATGCACAAGATGCATCCTTCTCGATTAGATTAGATCTAGATCGAACCAACTCAAAATTCCTAACCGTGCCGTGATACCTATCACTATCTCGATCACATGTATTGTTGAATCTGCCAAAGCAGAGCAATACATATTATCTTGGTAGGGTACGGAGGGACAATCTTGGTCCCGCCTATCAACGCATGGATGAATACAAACTCAATTAGATTGAGTATTCCTAGTTACTCGGTTGGATCGAGTCAACTATAGGCATTATTCCAACGGTTGGAAAAGAATAGGTCAAAATCACATCTATATTAACTCTCGGGCGTATTAGCCAAAGCTAACTCGAGTTTTAATATAAATACGGATATTGATTCTATAAACAAGAGTTGCATAGAGATGTAATTGGTAATCGTTACCTACCGATCATACTAAGCCTTGGGCGTATTAGCCAAAGCTAACTCAAGGGTTAGTATGATGTGGATCTTGTCCCACAAGAATTATAGAATTCAGTGGGAGCATCATTTAATTAAAGGCCTAATTAAATGATTTTAAAAGAATATGATATTTATTTCTGCAAATTTTCTGTTGTAGTTAACCATGACGTCAAATACGAACATTTTCTCTCTGTGATCTGTCCTTAAGAAGGACAAGCTCAACGGAGCAAATTTCCTGGACTGGTACAGGAACCTGAGAATAGTTCTCACCCAAGAACGTAAACTGTACATTCTGGAGCAGCCCATTCCGGAGGCTCCTCCTGCCACTGCCACGCGAGCAGACCGAGATGCTTACAAGAAGCATCAAGATGACGCATTAGATGTGTCTTGTCTTATGCTCGCACCATGAACTCGAGCTTGGAAGCAACATGAGTTGATGGGCGCACGATATGTTAAGCATCTTTGTCACCTATATCAAGGACAAGCAAGGCACTGGAAGAGGAACTCCAAAGAATACCTGGAAGATCTTAAGAAGAAGAGAAATAAGATTTCTACTTCAGGTATACATGTTATAGAAGTCAACCTCTGTATTTCTTCATCGTGGGTATTAGATACCGGATGTGCTTCGCACATTTGTACTAATGTACAAGCGCTGAGGAATAGCAGGGCATTGACGAAGGGTGAGATAGACCTACGAGTAGGCAATGGAGCACGAGTTGCTGCTATTGCTGTAGGAACTTATCATCTATCTCTTCCTTCTGGGCTTGTACTAGAATTAGATGATTGTTGTTATGTGCCTTCCTTGACTAAGAACATTATATCAGTTTCTTGTTTGGACAAGAAAGGATTCTCGTTTATAATAAAGAACAAATGTTGTTCTGTCTATTTAAACGATATGTTCTATTGCAGTGCACCTCTGATAAATGGACTCTATATTCTAGACCTCGAGAGCCCTATCTATAATGTAAATACCAAGAGGTTCAAGTCTAATGACATGAACCAAACCTACCTTTGGCACTGTCGCTTAGGTCATATAAATGACAAGCGCTTATCCCAACTCCATAAGGATGGTTTGTTGGACTCATTTGATTTTGAATCATATGAGATATGCGAGTCATGCCTACGAGGCAAGATGACCAAGACTCCCTTTAGTGGGCATAGCGAGAGAGCAACTGATTTGTTAGGACTCATACATAGTGATGTATGTGGCCCTTTCAATGTCGCTGCTAGAGGCGGTTATAGGTACTTCATTACGTTTACTGATGACTTTAGTAGATATGGTTATGTGTACTTGATGACACATAAGTCTGAATCCTTTGAAAAGTTCAAAGAATTCAAGAGTGAAGTACAGAACCAGCTTGGCAAGAGTATTAAGATACTTCGATCAGATCGAGGTGGTGAATACTTAAGCCATGAGTTTCGTGACTACTTAGCTGAGTGTGGGATTTTATCCCAACTCACGCCTCCTGGAACACCACAGTGGAATGGTGTATCAGAAAGGAGAAATCGTACTCTATTAGATATGGTACGATCTATGATGAGTCACACAGATCTTCCGACATACCTTTGGGGTTATGCTCTAGACACGGCAGCTTTTATACTCAACCGAGTTCCATCCAAGGCCGTGATAAAGACACCATATAGGATATGGACAGGGAGAGATGCCCAGGTGTCTTTCATGAGGATTTGGGGATGTGAGGCTTATGTTAGACGTCAAGTCTCAGACAAATTAGGACCCAAATCCGACAAGTGCTATTTCATTGGATATCCCAAGGAAACTAAGGGATATTACTTCTACATTCCCAGTCAGCACAAGGTAGTTGTGGCAAAGACTGGGGTCTTTCTAGAAAGGGACTTTGTTTCTAGAAAGACTAGTGGGAGCACGTTCGATCTTGAAGAAGTTCAAGATACAAACAATAGTACTGATGCCTCGATGGAAGTTGAACTGGAACCACAAAGTGTTGTGGATGATGTTGTTCCACAAGGAGTTGAGGAACAACAACCAGTTCAAGTAGACATACCTCTTCGCAGGTCTGACAGGGTACGTTGTCAGCCTGAGAGATACTCATTTCTCTTGTCTGACCATGATGACGTTGTGCTCATAGAGGATGAGCCTACCACCTATCAAGAAGCTGTGATGAGACCAGATTCTGAGAAATGGCTAGAGGCCATAAGATCCGAAATGGAATCCATGTACACCAACCAAGTATGGACTTTGGTTGATCCACCTGAAGGGGTAAAACCCATTGGGTGTAAGTGGGTCTTTAAGAGAAAGACTGACATGGATGGACCTATCTATAAGGGTCGCTTGGTAGCTAAAGGTTTCAAGCAGATTCATGGTATTGACTATGATGAAACCTTTTCTCCAGTAGCGATGTTTAAGTCCATTCGGATCATGCTTGCTATTGCAGCCTACCATGACTATGAGATATGGCAGATGGATGTCAAAACCGTGTTTCTGAATGGAAACCTACTCGAGGATGTGTACATGACACAACCTGAGGGTTTTGTAGATCCACAGCATACTAGCAGAGTATGCAAGCTGCATAGGTCCATTTATGGACTAAAGCAAGCTTCTCGGAGCTGGAATCTTCGATTCGATGATGCGATCAAACAGTTTGGTTTCATCAAGAACTAAGATGAGCCATGTGTCTACAAGAAGGTTGTAGGGGACATAGTTGTCTTTCTAATATTGTATGTGGATGACATACTACTCATTGGGAAGGGCATCCCTATGCTTCAGTCTGTCAAGACCTGGCTAGGGAGTTGCTTCTCAATGAAGGACTTAGGTGAGGCATCCCACATTCTAGGGATACAGATCTATAGAGATAGATCTAAGAGATTGCTTGGCCTAAGTCAGAGTACATACATTGACAAGGTACTCCTTCGGTTTGCCATGTAGAATTCCAAGAAGGGATTTCTGCCGATGTCACATGGCGTGAGTCTTTCGAAGACTCAAGGTCCCTCTTCTAGAGAGGAGAGAGATCGCATGGATCAGATCCCTTATGCCTCAGCCATAGGATCGATCATGTATGCCATGCTATGTACTCGACCTGATGTCTCGTATGCTTTGAGCATGACGAGCAGATACCAGTCAGATCCAGGTGAAAGTCACTGGATAGCGGTTAAGAATATTCTTAAGTACTTAAGAAGGACTAAAGAATATTTCTTGATATATGGAGGCAATGATGAGCTAACTGTAAAGGGTTACAGTGATGCTAGCTTCCAGACCGATCAGGATGATTACCGATCGCAGTCAGGGTTCGTGTTTTGCTTAAATGGTGGTGCTGTGAGCTGGAAGAGTTCGAAGCAGGACACAGTAGCTGATTCTACAACAGAGGCCGAGTATATTGCTTCATCACTGAACTTGGGGTGGTTCCTAGCATCGCTGACCCAGTTGAGCTCTATTGTGACAACAATGGAGCTATAGCACAAGCGAAGGAACCTCGCTCACACTAGCGGACCAAGCACATACTACGGCGCTTCCATCTCATTCGAGAGATTATCGATAGAGGAGATGTGAAGATTTGCAGAGTACCTACAGAGGTTAACATCGCAGATCCCTTGACCAAGGCTTTGGCACAGAGGAAGCATGATGGTCACACTAGGTCTTTAGGCCTTAGAGCCTATACTGATTGGCACTAGTGCTAGTGGGAGATTGTTAGTTAGAGCCCTAGAGCCAATCATTTGATGATTGTATGGACTCATTGTATCATATTCTTGTATATTAATAAAGGCATTTGTTTGGTTATTATACTTATTTGTATTAGTGCCAAATAGACTAAGTATAATAGCGTCCTTGAGTAGAAGGTTCATACCTATATCAATCGATTAGTTGAATCGATAGTGAGATGATATAGGGAACACTACTCTAAATCATTCCTAGTCGAGTATTAACATTCAGGGACAATGTTAATACAATAAGACTAGCATGTAGGTCAGCTCGATGACTTGATCTCACAAGTCATGGATATAGAGATATCATGCTGACACATGGGTATGGATATCGATGACACATATGCATGAGAAAGTATCATGGATGCTTATATGAGTGTCATATACTTTCTCATGTGGCTATTAGTATGACTATTAGTCCTTAGACCTGAAGTCACCATGGATCCCTACATAAGGAGTTATGTACTTTAGTTTCGTCAAACGTCACCCGTAACTGGGTGGACTATAAAGGCGATTACTGGGTATGTAACGAATTATGCAGAGGGATGTGAGTGATGTAGATGGGATCTATCCCTCCCATATGACGGGAGCGACATCGATATTCTTGATAGAGTGAGACCACGAAGTGCATGGCCATGCCCAAATGAGTCAACATTAGATGTTGAGCTCATTTGATCGAGTGAGTCTACTTGGAGTTCAAGATTTAGATTGATTAGAGGATGACACGGTCTATGCCTCACATTAATCAATCTAGATGTCTAGGATAGAAGGACACTTGTCACATATTGTGAGGAGTCACAATTAGTAGTCATAAGGTGATGTTGGATCTCAACATTCTTGTAACTTGGGTAGCAATGATGTATTGCTAGATGCCGCTCATTGCTTATGTTTCTAAAGGAGTTTAGAAACATTGCCAACGTTACAAGAACCTATTGGGTTACACACAAAGAACAAGTGGATGGAGATTAGGTTCATATGATGAACCAATTGGATTAGGTTCATGTGATGAACCAAATTGGATTAAGAGTAATCCAAATTGGGCTAATTGAGTTAGACTCAAGTTGATTCATGTGTTCAATGAGTCAAATTTGGATTATGACTCATTGAATCAATTTAATTAAATGAATTAGATTCATTATATTAAGTTGGCTTGAATCAAATGGTTAGATTAGATCAACCATGAGAGAGATTTGGTCAAGTTTGACTTGATTTGAGAAGGAAGATCAAAGGTCAATTTTGAATTGACCATTTGCCACCTCATTTGTGAGTTGGCATAAGGTGGACCATTGATGATGCTCCACATCATCATGGTTGCACATGTGTGTGACACCTCATGGAGGTTACAAATCCCTCTTTAATGGCCACATTAAATGGGAAGGGGTTACACACACATGAAGGAGAGTGAATGCAATTCATTCTCATTCATTCCATCTTCTTCCTCCTTAGCTCTCTCTTGCTTTCTCCTCTCTTTTGGTCGTGGGTTCCATGAAGGGAGAGAAGGTGGTTGAGTTGTATTCCAAGAGAAGAAAGAAAGGGTGAAGGTCACAAAAGAGGAGACTACTTCTTGAGTGTAAGAGTTTCCTTTCTTCTTTCTTTTCCCTCCATTTAAATCCTATCCGAGAGCTCTAGAAAGTGCTAGCACACTTGGGGCTCTCTTCTCCATCCTTTGAGTGTGAGAGACACTCCTTGTTCGTGTGGATATCACTAGAGAAGTATCTACCTTGATACTTTGGAGATCCGACAAGTACCTTGGACGAGCGGGATTTTGCAAGGGCACGCATCGAAGGTAAAATGGTTTTTCCTTTGTAGATCTACTGTAGATCGTAGTATAAAACTCGTATTTGTGTTTTCAAAATTTTTCCTTGCACGGATCTACGGCTTTGGGTGATTCGGGGTTTCCGCGACGCGAAAAGCGGTTTTCGCGGCCCGAAAAACCCAACATTGCCAAGGCTAAAGGATTATAAAAGAGGGGGTCTGGGTGCCTTTGAGACAACAACCTCTTTTATTTTCTCCCTCTTTTTTTCCTTGGTGTGGCCGGCCTCTTCCCTTTCTCTTCTCTCCATCTTTGTGGCTGAACCTCTTCACGCTCTTGGAGTCTTATTTGGTGGACGGATCTTAGCTTGGAGAAGAAGGAGAGAAAGTGTAACACCCGAAAATTTCCAAATAAATTAGTAGAAATATTCTATTATTTTTCTGGAATTTTAGGATATTTTTACAAAAGTTTTAGAGTAGCGGAAGTAGCAAAAATAAATATAATCGTAAAATAGCCTAAGCGGGAATTGAACCCGAGACCTATTGGGTCCTACGACTTATGGTGAACTCTAGCAACCAAGTGAACCCAGCAGGGACGTGCTGAAAGAAGAGGGAATCAATTGTAGATATGTTTAAGTTGGGCGAATTAACCACTTAATATAATAAGGAAAATAATTTAGTGAAGAGTTATTTTGATCATGACTTTTCTTCACCCTCACCCTAGTCACGCCGCCCCTCTCTTCTCCCTCATCTCTCGGCGCCAACCACAAGCAAGCCTAGGGTTCCATCCCTAGGGTCATAAGGGCTCCTTCCGGCGACATCTCGGATACGAGGACGCTCCTCTCCGCGAGAGGAACACGTAGACGCAAGGAGATCGCCGAAGGGATCTTCTCCACCGGAAACCTAGCGTTTAGATTTGTAAGAAGCTTCGAGCAGGAGGTAAGAAACCCCTCACCTGCAGTATAAGTAGCTCCTTTCGAGGTTTCATGCATTGGTTTAGTCGCATGCAGGATTTTGGCATGTAGGGTGTGAACTAGTGCACACCATATGTTTGATAAAATGTGTAACTCAGTTAAATGCTACCACAGGCATTATAATATCTTAGCTAAATGCAATAGAAGCATTTATTCAGTACATGTAGTTTTATTACAGCTTATATGGGACTACGGTCCAATGGGTGGGCTCCCACAGTCGCCTCTAGGTTCAGACAACCTAGCTCTAAGTTCAGATAACCTAGAAATAGCAAGATAAGAAAAATTCTGCTATAACCAGTATTTTATTTTCAGCAGTGGCACTGTACTGGATTGGATGTCCATTGGGTTGGGCTCCCACAGTCGTCCCTAGGTTTAGATAACCTAGTAAACCCTACTAGATTCGGAATTTGTAACCCCAAGTTTAGTTTGGGATGCGCGCACAGCAAGTACAGTTGTCGGACCCATCAGCAGCATGATTATGTATTTTCATCTATTTATGATATATAGTTTTCAAACTTCACAAATTAGTTATGTGAATACAATGCAGCTTTAGCATTAGTTTGATATTAGTTCAGCTCAGCTTTTATTTCAGTTTAGTTTTCTTACGGATTCACATGATAGTTCTCTGCTTAGTTTGAATGTCATGTATTGTAAGTGATTATGCCATGTTTTAGAATCCATGTTTAGCAATGTTCAGCATATATTTCAAATAGCATATTTTGAAAGCATAAATTGCATCGTATGCATGTTTTGTGAGGTAGATGGTTTCTTACTAAGCGTAAGATTACAGGTACTTCTTTTCCTTATACTGCAGATAAAGGTAAAGGAAAGATGGATTAGGAGAGGCTGGAGGACAATGCGATGAAGATGTGTGTGGATGGAACTTGGAATAAAGATCATTGGAGAAACTAGCAACTAAAAACTTAGTATTTCCTCATAGTGTTACTTTTCTACACTTCTAGTTATTTTAGTGTCTTGGATTATGAAAGATATGCCTAGATTGTTAGTTGTCATGCTTAGATTACTGATTATTATGATCTTAGTTAGCTAGTCATGAGTAATGATAGATCTAGTAGCTTTGTTTTTGCTTATAGAGTTTGTGTATGTGATTTGAGCACGGAATAGTGCTGAAATCAGACTCCTGATACGAAATCAGAAACCCTGATCGATCAGCCAATCGATTCAAGGGTTCCCAATCGATCAGCCGATCGATTGGGGAGTTATTCCGTGAACAGTAAGCTCCTGGATCGATCAGCCGATCGATCCAATAACGTTTTGTCGCGAACAGAGAGTTGAAGGATCGATCGACCGATCGATCGGGGGAATTAGCTCTCATGAACAGAGAGCTCTGGAATCGATCCTTGGATCGATTGACAAGTCTGGATCGATCAACCGATCGATCCGAATGAAGTTTTTTGTATACAGTAGCAACCTGAATCGATCAACGGATCGATCTAATAGCTTTCAATCGATTGAGTGCAATCTGAATCGATTGGGAAGCTGGGTTTCGACCAGGAAACCTTGTATCTCACCTCCTGGACCATAGGGGATGTAGGATATGCCATGGATATCTTAGATTGCATCCCTTGGCACATGTAGAATAAAGAAATGGTATTAGTTTAGCAAAGTTTTAAATTAGTCCAGTTTTCCGCACCTTAAATTATAGCTTAGCACAGCATAATGTGACGGTCCGGCCTCGCAGCCTAGTTAGTAGGAGGCGGGACGTTACAGAGTGGTATCAGAGCAAGTTCCATACTTCCTACACACACATCAGCATTGAACCTACAGCTTCCAAGTAAGAAACGTCTCTCACTTTATTATGTTCTTTCTTTCATGTTTATAGATACTGTAGCATGTTAATTGATGATAGTACCTAACATGATAGTAGTAGTAGTTATATAAACATGATTGCCTTAGTCATAAATGTCCTCTATCTCTTTAGAAAATGGTACGAGGACGCCCAGCTAGAAAGACACCAGCTACTGAGCCCCATCATGAGGCAGGCAGTTCAGTGCCACCTCCAGACCTTACAGCTGTAGTGGCTCAGTTACAGAAGCAACTAGCTGAACAGCAACAGGAGATAGCCACCCTCAAGGCTAATCAGCAGAACACTCCCACTGTCACCCCAGAACCCAATTTAGCGACCCCAACAGTAATAGCGGTTCCACCAGTCCAACCTACAGCACCAGTAGCCCCAGCAGTCGGGGCAAGGGGAGAAGCCTATCTGATCCAGTGGCAGAGAGTTAAGCCAGAGAACTTCTCAGGCACCAGTGAACCATGGGATGCTCAAGCCTGGTTCAAAACACTGGAGAGTACGATGGATCTTCTGAACTGGCCAGAACATGAGAAGGTGAAGTGTGCCTCCTTCTGCTTGATAGGGGATGCACGTATGTGGTGGGAGAGAATTAAAGCGAAGCGCCTAGTGAATCAGATGACTTGGGCTGACTTCGAGAAGGAATTCTTCGAGGAGTTCTTTCACATGCGGGTTACAAACCGCCACTACGACGAGTTCACTGAATTTCGTCAGGGCAACCTTTCAGTGGAGGAAGCCGTGAAGAAATTCAACAGATTGGCTCATTTGTGCCCTGAATTAGTCAGCACTTAAAAAGAACGAGTCTGGTTGATGCTCAAGATGCTAAGGCCGGAAATAGCAATGAACGTGACCAGCGGCGTCCATAGGCCGGAAACCACTGAAGAACTAGTAAGCAGCGCTTTGACCACCGAGCACTACCAGAACAATATCAAACAGTAGAAGCAAGTCCTCTAAGAGTCCAAGGGTCAGGGAGGCTCAGGTACTCAGAAACACCAGGGCCACAGCTCCCACGGCTCTAATTGGAAAGGGAACTCCAGCAACAAACGCAAACCAGGGAGTTACCCAAAAGGAAGACCAGCCAACAAACAGCCTAGTTATCCAGGAGTTTGTCGCAAGGGCACACGGGGATGCTTCGAATGTGGACAAGAGGGGCATATGGCTAAGCAGTGCCCGAACAAGACCGGTTTTCCTCAACCACAGCCGATTCAGCATGGAGGCCAGCCAACCCAGTTACACCAGATACAAGCTGTTTTAGACGGTCCACACATCAGCCAGGGCAGATTAGAAGCCCCCTCAGCCACGACAAACGCAAGGATCTATTCCCTCACCAGGGAGGATGTAGCGAATGCCTCGACAGTTGTTACAGGTCAGATTAGTATTTTACAGCAAAGTGCAACTGTCTTATTCGATATTGGGGCAACCCATTCTTATATATCCAGGGCATTCGCCGAAAAGTTAGCAGTACCCCCAAAGGTATTCAGTGGTCAGTTTTTGACTATGCTACCTTCGGGAGAAATTATGGCATCTACGCACTGGCTTAGAGCAGTGCCAGTCATTATAGCAGACAGAGAGCTGTTTGGCGATCTGATAGTGCTAGATATGGCTGACTACGATGTCATCATGGGAATGGACTTCCTGATCAAGAACGATGCTTCCATAGAGTGCCGTAAACAGAAAGTCATATTCCAACCAGAAGCAGGAGTACAATTTGAGTACAGCGGAGAACCAAAGAGAAAAGCCAAGAAATTTCTCTCAACTCTGAAAGCACAGAAATTGCTGGATTCAGGATTTACGGGATTTTTAGCGCATGTAGTCAATACCAGACAGGACAAGGACCAAAAGCTAGAGGAGGTCCGAGTCGTATGTGACTACCCAGCAGTCTTCCCTGAAGAGTTACCAGGCCTAGCACCAGACAGGGAGATTGAATTCGAGATAGAGCTCATTCCCGGTGCAAATCCAATCTCCAAAGCACCCTATCGCATAGCTCTAGTAGAATTGAAGGAACTTCAGGAGCAACTACAGGAGCTGCTTGACAAGGGCTTCATACGTCCTAGTCACTCACCATGGGGAGCGCCTGTACTGTTCGTGAAGAAGAAGGACGGGAACATGCACCTGTGTATAGATTACAGAGCACTAAACCAAGTCACAATCAAGAACAGGTATCCTCTTCCCAGAATAAATGACCTGTTTGATCAGCTAAAGGGAGCAGCAATGTTCTCGAAGATAGATCTCAGATCCGGATACCACCAAGTTAGAGTCAAAGAAGGTGATATACCCAAGACGGCTTTCAGGACCAGATACGGACATTATGAGTTCGTAGTCATGCCCTTTGGCGTGATGAATGCTCCAGCTACTTTCATGGACCTCATGAATAGAGTATTCAGGGACTACCTAGATAGATTTGTTATTGTGTTTATCGATGACATTCTTATCTATTCAGGAACTCAGGAAGAACACGCAGAGCACCTGAGAATAGTATTGCAGACCCTTCAGCAGAACCAGCTGTACGCCAAGTTCACGAAATGTGAATTTTGGTTAGATCAGGTGTCCTTCCTGGGTCACATCATCTCGAAGGATTATATTATGGTAGACCCCAGTAAGATAGAAGCTGTGAGTAACTGGAAAAGACCCAAGAACGCCAGTGAGATCAGAAGCTTTTTGGGACTAGCAGGTTATTACAAAAAATTTGTAGAGGATTTCTCCAGAATAGCCTCCCCACTGACAGCTCTTACTAGAAAGAACAGAAAATTCCAGTGGACAGAGGACTATGAGAACAGCTTCAGTGAGCTAAAGAGGAGATTGACCAGTGCACCTATTCTGACTCTACCAAAAAACACAGACAGTTTTGACATTTATAGTGATGCCTCTAAATTGGGACAAGGAGCAGTACTGATGCAAGAAGGTAAGGTGATCGCCTATGCCTCCAGACAACTCAAGGATTATGAGAGGAACTACCCTACTCATGACCTCGAGCTTGCAGCAGTCGTGTTCGCCCTCAAAATTTGGAGACATTACCTGTATGGAGCTCAGTGTAGAGTGTATACAGATCACCAGAGCCTGAAGTACTTCTTTACTCAAAAGGATCTGAATATGCGACAGCGTAGATGGCTCGAACTGGTCAAAGATTATGATGTAGACATCCTCTATCATCCAGGAAAAGCCAATAAGGTGGCAGACGCACTTAGCAGGAAGTCCAGCGCCACCTTACTATCACTAGCAGCCATGTCACCGCCCCTACAGAAGGAGATCACAGATTTCAACCTCGAACTTATAGTGGGACAGCTCTCTACTATGACATTAGAATCCACCTTGCTTGGTGACATCCAGATAGCTCAGGGACAGGATCCTGAAATTCAGAAAATCAAGCAAGGACTAGCAGAATCATAAAGTGGAGAGTTTAGAGTGTCCACTAGTGGGGTGTTGTATTTTGGTGATAGACTGTGTTCCAGATCAGGAGGAACTACGGAGGAAGATCTTAGACAAGGCTTACAGGACTCCTTATGCGATGCATCCGGGTTCCACCAAGATGTACCAGGACCTAAAGAAACGTTTTTGGTGGCCTGGGATGAAAAGAGACATCGCTAGATATGTTAGTACCTGTCTGACTTGCAAGAGAGTCAAGGCAGAACACCAGAGACCAGGAGGAGTTCTGCATCCTATCCAGATCCCAGAATGGAAGTGGGAAGACATTTCTATGGATTTCATAGTGGGACTACCCAGAACCACGAATGGTTTAGATACCATCTGGGTAATAGTCGACAGATTAACGAAATTGTATTTCAAGGAGATCGTTAGACTGCATGGAGTCCCACAGACCATTATTTCAGACAGAGACAGTAGATTCACATCATACTTTTGGGAGTGTGTACAGTTAGCATTGGGCACTAAGTTGAAATTTAGCACAGCTTTGTTACGCTCCGCAAGTGTACGGAAATGTCGCAAGTAATATAAAAGATTATCGTATCCACAGGGACTGGAATAAGCACTAGAAATGTCTCAATGCGAATTAGCTAAACAACTATCCAATCGTTTCAAAAGCAAAGTAAAGGTAAACAAATCTAGTCTTAAAGATCAACAAACAAGAGTTTAATATTTTAGGTTATGATAAAGGGAGATTCTAGGAGTTTCGGTTTCTTTGTAAGATTTCTTGAATGTAAATGATTCACCAATTCTTATCCCTCAATTGCCAAACATGTAGAAAGTTGTCGGTTCCCTCTTGCAATAGACAACCGGCTAAGGACTGAGAAATGTATCTAAATAGGATTAATTAGACATGAACCTATGTTGTCCTTACACAGAAGTGCACCTATTACTATGCCTTCCTCGGATATCAACGTAGAAGCCCACGACTCATTAATCTATCAATATACAAGAAGCTAATCATAAAATCCATCCTACTCTCTTGAATATCCCTATTTCCTCTTCAAGATTATCTCTCAAACGTCCTTACACGGGCTTGCACCTGTCACGTGGATCCCTCGGATGATCGAGTGAGAGTTTATCTTTACAAAGTCCATAAGAAATCCAACCAATCAATCAAGAATGAGAATTAAGCACAAATCACCATCAATCATTCAAGATCTAATTGATACAAGCAAGATAATGCCATTGAAACAAGAAAATGGCAAATCCATAAGAGATTACATCAATCCATCATACAAATACTCCCTTAATCCTAGAATACAAGATCTACTCCATGAATTGAGGAAGAAAATCTGAAGAAATAGAGTTACAAGCTTTCCTTGAATCCCCAATCCAAGAAAACAAGAAGAGGGAAAGAGAAAACTTATCTCTGAAGAAGCTTGTCTTGATCCAATCCTCGCTCCCGAGTCGAAATCGTCGAGATCTCCCTTGAATCGCCAGAAATCCTCCCAAGATTGGGAGGAAACCACCAAATCTTGCTTTCTCCCAAAGGGAGATCCCTTTCAATTCATGAAGAAGGGTTTAAATAGAGGAGGAATCGGGCGCCACACGGCCCGTGACACTGCCGTGTGAGATTCACTGTCCAGTTCCTCCTCTGCCAAAGTTGCACGGCCGTGTGACTCCACATGGCCGAACCCTTGCTCCGAAAATGCTACACGGTGGTGCACACGCCATAGCCGCTGGTCTGGAAGTCTCACACGTAGATCCACACCGGCCATGTAAGGATTCTGCTCTGGTTGGCTTCAAATCTTGACACGGCCGTGCGAGGTCCACGCCATGTCATCTTCCTCTTCTGTTGGTGCCAACCACATGACCCGAGCTCCATCCCAGTGCATGGCCGTGTGAGGTACACGGTCTTTCTCCCTTCGTTTCCTCCAATGCATGCCCAAAGATGTAGATTCTTCACCAAATCGACTCTGGTACGAAAATGCACAAAAGCGATCTCCGAACCAAAAGAGTAAATATGCTAAAAGGAAAGCTGGGAGTATAAAATGCATAGATCAAGCATGCTCAAAGTATGTAAATGTGCGTAAAAACATGCATAAAAGAGTATATAATCTACGCACATCACACCCCCAGACTTAAACCTTTGCTTGTCCTCAAGCAAAATGCTGCAGTCTAAATTCATATGTTCTACAACACATTCATAAAACCTAGTGCACTTTCCTAATTCTATCAAAAAGTTTCATTAACAAGCATGATCATGAAAACAAGTAAAGTATGGTTCAAGCATAAGAATCTTGTGCACAGTGTAAAAGTAACTCAACACCCTTCAAGTTTCAATCCATGTCCTAGTCAAGTCGTCATCAAATTTGAATTCCTAATGTTTCCAGTGAAAGACAAGTAACCAGTGATAGGCACTTACTTACCATTCACTTGGTTCATATTTCTCAACTAACCCAAGGTCTCAAAGGTGTGCTCAATCTCAAGAGAAGCTAAACAGTCATTTCCCCAGTAACCTAACTCGGTCTCAAAGGGGTGACTTGCTAGATTCCACTCATGACAACTATTTTTTATATCCCTTATTGTTCATTTTTTTTTATAAGTGTTTGCATTGTGCAAAACTTATTCACAAATGTACTTTTAGCACACATGTTGGGATATTTGGATTTTTCCAAATGAGCTTTAATGATTTGAGCCTCATCTAGTAACCAAAATGAAAGTTGAGAGATCACCATGGAAACCAAGTACTAAGCAAACAAGATGAATCATGACTATTTCAATGACATCAACTATTCAAGCATCAAGCACAAGTGTAGTGAAGATAAAATCCTTAAGGTTGAACCAAAACTAAAACTCATCACCATAAGATTCTTAGCTTATTAATGCTTCCCAAGATAGAAAAAAGAACTACACAAAGTTTACTACTAGCATCGTGCGAACATCATGAATCGAGACAATAATCGTGCTAACATTTCACTTGAATCCAAGAAAGCATATAAGTGAAGATTTGATGTTCTCAAATTTTTTTTTGCCATGATTAATTCAAAAACAAGCAAAATAAAGCAACAAGCAAAGAAAATAAGAACCAACATGAAAAACTAATCAAAAACTAAAAACTGAAAATCAAACTAAACAATACATGACACCCCCCCAGACTTAAACTTTTCATCGTCCCGATGAAATCAGTATGGTGGAGGAGGTGGAGGTGGACGAGGGAAAGGAGGTCTACGACGTGGTTGGCCAATAGGAAAACTAGGAAAACCTGGAATCTCACCCAAGGATCTATGATACTCATATAAAGGATCAACTTGTTGGCTAGTAAGCGTCATACTCTGCATAAAATCTCTCATCCTAGCCTGATCAGTATCATAATCCTGCACAAACTCAGCCACTTGACCTTGAAAATTCCTCGTAAACTGAAAATGATTTTGTACCTCCCTAAACTGATCATCAGATAAAGAGAAGCGCCCCTCCAACATTTTTCGTTGGGAATCTTGCTTCTCATGAAGTGATTCTAGAGACGTACGAAAATCTGAAAAATCAAACCTAGAAGATCCCGTGCCATATGCAAAAGAATGCCTAGCAGGCTCCATAAAACTAGAAGGCTGCATATGTCCAGATGACGAGGGTTCATTATGTGGCTCAGTGTCTCCAGGTATAGAAGGGTTATCCTCAAAATCTAACTCAGAAATTACCCAATTAGCCCGGTTACGAATAGTAGTTCGTTCAGGAAAAGGAAGTGGTAAAGGAGAACCACTCCTCCTAGGAAACGCGAAACCATTCTCATCCCGAACGATCATTTTCATAGCAAGACATGTATCAATGTCAATCATGTCATTACCATGAATTATTTCCAACCCATCAACATCAAGATTTAAATTACAAGCTATTCGGGTAATCAAACCACCAAAAACAATTGATCCCGATGATGCCCTAGCTGATCTCAATAAGGTTTGAACAAAATGAAAACCAGAGTCAAATTCAACCTTATAAAGCATAGCCCATAAAGCATAAAGCTCTATCTTCTTAACCACCCCATCACTCTCTCCCCTACCAAAAATAGTTTTACTCATGACTCTATGTAGATACCTAAAGATGGGGTTTTGCATATGGGAGGCCTTAGCTCTTGAAGGCTCATAAGGTTGATCTAACCCAGTTATTGCATTCCAAAAATGATTCCAATTAAACCTTGGGTCAAACCTACGAGGGCTACCGGTGGTTATTCCAAAACAAGAATTAAAGTCACTAAATGCCCATAGAAATTCTTGATTCATTAATCTAAAAGAGATTTTTCCATAATAATCATCTTCATTAGTAAAATGGACATCCAATGAACTTAAAAATTCCAAAACAAGACGAGGATATGTAGGCAAATGTGTGTACATAATATCACTCCAGTCCAAAAACCGAATCATCAAATCTACATCTTCCCTAATTCCAAGCATATCAAGAACAGTTGGGTCCATATATCTAGTACACACAATCTTTCTATTGACAAGAATTGCGAATCTAGTTACTTGATCATCATTTCTAAACACAATATTGAATTCATTGTCATTACCTTCGTTGCGTGAAGTTCTTTTGCCTTTGCCCTTCACCGGTTGTTTTCCTTTGTCCCTTGATGGCTCCTTCTCTTTGTCTCCACTAGATCCACCACCTCCTTTGCGCAATTTCTTCAAAATATTGGACATCTTGATGAGTTTAGATAGGGGAAGAATTATCTAGAGTGGTGGAACTCAAAGAACGAAACTTCAAAGAACAAAAGATCTTAGGTTAAGAGAACAAAAGTCCAAGTCTTAGAGAGGAGGAGAATCGGATCTAAAAGATCTTGAGAGATTAGAGAGGAGTTTTTAAGAAATTGGGAGAGAAAGATATGTTTTGGAGAGTTGGGGGTGTGCGGAACACGACCAAGATCTGGCCGTGTGAGGTAGGAGGTAGACTTTAGTAGTTCTCCTACACGGGTCGTGTAGATCTACACGGCCCCCCCATCTTTCCTCTCGGGATCCTCTGCACGGGCCGTGTAGATCCACACGGCCTCCGCCTCTTACTTCTCTGGATTCCTCGCACGGCCGTGTCTGGGACACGGCCTCTCCATCTTTCCTCTCGGGATCCTCTGCACGGCCGTGTCTATGACACTCCTACACGACCGTGTCTGGATGACACGGCCCAAACACTTCCCTTCTCTGCAGCCTTTGCTGGCCGTGTATAGCACACGGCTGAACTCTGTTTTGCACCTAACCTGAAAACAAAATAAAAAACAACTAAAAACAATACAAATCAAAACTAACTAAAGAACCCTTGGGTTGCCTCCCAAGAAGCGCTTGTTTAAGGTCTTTAGCTCGACCAAACTTAATCATTCGCTCCTTTTCCTCACCCTTGGAGGACGGATATACTTTTGTTGGGAGATCTTCTCCCAACATCTTCCACCACATTGTCTCCTTCATTTGGTGGCCTACCATGAGGATGGAAATTCCATTCCTCAAGTTTATAAATGCTTGTCCTGCTACAAGCATTTAAGAGAGACGAGACATGGTTAGAGATATTAGATAAATCATATTCCAACTTTTCCTTACCAATTACCAAAGAAAGCTTATGATTTTTGACATCAATTATAGCTCCAGCTGTAGTAAGGAAAGGTCTTCCTAATATGATAGGAATCCTAGGGTCCTCTTCCATGTCCAACAAGACAAAATATGTGGGAATAACATTCCCATCCACCTCTACCGGCACATCCTCTATAATACCCAAAGGGTACCTGCAGGAATGATCGGCAAGTTGAAGTGCCATAGTAGTAAGTTTAATGTTTTTGAGACATAATTTATTACAAATTGAATAGGGAATGAGGCTAACACTCGCCCCCAAATCACAAAAAGCTTTTTCAAAAAATTCTTTTCCTATGTTGCAAGGAATATAAAAGCTCCCTAGGTCCTTCAGTTTTGGAGAAGTGTTCTTCTCAAAAATAGCACTACATTCCTCACTAAGCGCAATGGTCTTGACCCCTCCTCTTCTTCTCTTATTTGACATGAGATCCTTCAGAAATTTGGCAAATCTAGGCATTTGTAGAATAGCATCAATAAGAGGTACCTCTACGTAAATTTCCTTAACCTTGTCTAGAAACTTGCCAAATTCTTCATCCTTCTTGAGCATTGTAAGTCTCTGAGGAAAAGGGACAGCCTTGCTCTGATGGTTCAGTGGAAGAGTCTCTTCAACCTCAATAGTACTCTCCTCATTAGCTTGAATCTGATTCGGTATAGGAGGAGGGAGCTCTTCTTCTTTTTGTATCCCTTTTGAAGCAGTCACTTGGGAGTCTCCCAAGGTCCGTCCGCTCCCAAGCTCAATCCTATTGCAATGCTCCATAGGATTCACATCAGGTTTTCCTGGAAGTTGTCCAGGTGCTCTGGATGATGAGGAAGCTAGTTGGGCAATTTGACTATCCTGAATCTTTTGATGCTTTTCAGAATTATCCATTCTCTGAATGAGCTTTGTTATATCTTGCTTCATTTCATTCTGAGTTGAGATAATTTCTTCAAGCATCTTTTCAACATTTGACTTTGGTAAGCCTTGAGAAGATAGATGTTGAAAATTTTGTTGCCCAGCTTGAAAATTTGGTCTTGCCCCCATAGATGGTCCTTGATCTTGATTATTTCTGTAAGAAAAATTTGGATGACTCTTCCATCCAGGGTTATAAGTATTTGAATATGGGTTGTTCTGCCTTTGATTGTAACTCATGATTGCATCACATTGTTCAAGTTGATTGATTTGTGCAGTGATAGCTCCCAATGGACATGAGTCATTTGAGTGCTCTGAACTCCCACATACTTCACAAGATGTACTAATAGCATTGACCATATTAGCACTAGTCCCCATATTCTCAAATTTCTTTGTAAGAGCATCCAATTTTGCAGACAAAAGAGTGACTGCATCTACATCAAACTTCCCTGATGCTTTAATTGTTGGGTTTACAGAGGAATAGCCACCACTTCTTTCATTTGCCCATTGATGATGATTTTGTGCTACACTTTCAATGATTTCTTCGGCTTCATCTAAGCTTTTGTTCATAAGCGCCCCTCCAGCAGCTGAATCAAGGGACACTTTGGTATGATAATTGATACCATTGTAAAAAGTGTGCAACACTAACCATCTTTCCAACCCATGATGTGGGCATTGTCTGAGCATACTATTATATCTATCCCATGCTTCAAAAAGAGATTCTGAGTCGGTTTGCTTGAAGCTTGCAATTAAATTCCTCATATGAGCTGTTTTGCTTGGTGGATAGAACTGTTGCTCACACTGCTCCCAAGTGGTGATGCTATTAGGGGCCAAAGAATTCAGCCATTGCTTTGCCCTATCTCTTAAAGAAAACCCAAATAATAATAATCTAACTGCATCTGAAGGAACTCCATTCATTTTCATGGTACCACATATTTCATAAAAGACCTCTAAGTGTTGATTAGGGTCCTCATGAGGTCCTCCACCAAATTGGTTCTGCTGCACCATAGATATAATTGCAGGTTTGATCTCAAAGTTATTAGCTTCCACTGAAGGTCTTGAAATACTAGATCGAAAACCTCTCGCATAGGGTGCTGCATAATCCTTAAGTGGTCTATTTGCCATATTCAAATGTTCCTGTTCTTCAATTTTCCTTTGCAGAATTCTTCTTTTATGGAAAGTTCTATCAATCTCAGGGTCAAAAGGAAAGAATTCCCCTGCAAAGTTAGATCTTCGCATACACAAGAACAAGATAGCAGATAGCAATTCGACACAAAAAGAAAATTAGAAGAATAAAAAATGCAGAATTGAATTTGTACAAAAAGAATTAACAAGAAGTGAAAGTTATACAAGAAACTAAAAAAAACAGAAATCTAATGATTAGTTACAACTATGCAATATGAAAGGAAAACAAATGTTATGTTTAGTCTAACTCAATTGATAATTCCTAATGTTATAGCGCAGTCCCCGGCAACGGCGCCAAAAACTTGCAAGTAATATAAAAGATTATCGTATCCACAGGGACTGGAATAAGCACTAGAAATGTCTCAATGCGAATTAGCTAAACAACTATCCAATCGTTTCAAAAGCAAAGTAAAGGTAAACAAATCTAGTCTTAAAGATCAACAAACAAGAGTTTAATGTTTTAGGTTATGATAAAGGGAGATTCTAGGAGTTTCGGTTTCTTTGTAAGATTTCTTGAATGTAAATGATTCACCAATTCTTATCCCTCAATTGCCAAACATGTAGAAAGTTGCCGGTTCCCTCTTGCAATAGACAACCGGCTAAGGACTGAGAAATGTATCTAAATAGGATTAATTAGACATGAACCTATGTTGTCCTTACACAGAAGTGCACCTATTACTATGCCTTCCTCGGATATCAACGTAGAAGCCCACGACTCATTAATCTATCAAGATACAAGAAGCTAATCATAAAATCCATCCTACTCTCTTGAATATCCCTATTTCCTCTTCAAGATTATCTCTCAAATGTCCTTACATGGGCTTGCACCTGTCACGTGGATCCCTCGGATGATCGAGTGAGAGTTTATCTTTACAAAGTCCATAAGAAATCCAACCAATCAATCAAGAATGAGAATTAAGCACAAATCACCATCAATCATTCAAGATCTAATTGATACAAGCAAGATAATGTCATTGAAAAAAGAAAATGGCAAATCCATAAGAGATTACATCAATCCATCATACAAATACTCCCTTAATCCTAGAATACAAGATCTACTCCATGAATTGAGGAAGAAAATCTGAAGAAATAGAGATTACAAGCTTTCCTTGAATCCCCAATCCAAGAAAACAAGAAGAGGGGGAAAGAGAAAACTTATCTACGAAGAAGCCTTGTCTTCGGATCCAATCCTCGCTCCGGAGTCGAAATCGTCGAGATCTCCCCTTGAATCGCCCAGAAATCCTCCCAAGATTAGGAGGAAACCACCAAATCTTGCTTTCTCCCAAAGGGGGAGAGATCCCCTTTCAATTCATGAAGAAGGGTTTAAATAGAGGAGGGAATCGGGCGCCACACGGCCCCGTGACACGGCCATGTCCAGTTCCCTCTCTGCCAAAGCCACAGCCTGCTTGGTCTCTGGAAGTCTCACACGGCCGTGTAGATCCACACGACCATGTAAGGCTTCTGCTCTGGTTGGCTTCAAATCTTGACACGGCCGTGCGAGGTCCACACGGCCATGTCATCTTCCTCTTCTGTTGGTGCCAAACTCCACACAGCCCCAGCTCCATCCCAGTGCATGGCCGTGTGAGGTACACGGCCCGGTGCTTTCTCCCTTCGTTTCCTCCAATGCATGCCCAAAGATGTAGATTCTTCACCAAATCGACTCCTGTGTTCAGAAAATGCACAAAAAGCATATCTCCGAACCAAAAGAGTAAATATGCTAAAAGGAAAGTTGGGAGTATAAAAATGCATAGATCAAGCATGCTCAAAGTATGTAAATATGCGTAAAAACATGCATAAAGGAGTATATAATCTACACACATCAAGCTTTCCATCCTCAGACAGATGGTCAGACGGAGCGATAAATCAGGTAGTCGAAGATATGCTCCGAGCATGTGCCCTAGACTTCATGGGAAGTTGGTGCAAATATCTGAGTTTAGCAGAATTTGCATACAACAACAGTTATCAGGCCACTATCGGTATGGCACCCTACGAGGCTCTCTATGGGCGGAGGTGTAGATCTCCAATCTATTGGTATGAGAGTGGTGAACAGAAGGAACTAGAACTTCAGACAGATCTAGTAGCAGACACCACGACAGCTATACAGCAGATCCGCCAGAGGATAGAGATAGCTCAGAGCCACCAGAAAAGCTATGCTGATACACGGCACAGACCCTTAGAATTTTCAGTTGGGGATTTAGTGTTCCTCAGAGTAACTCCCATGAAGGGAATAATGCATTTTGGGAAGAAGGGCAAATTAAGTCCCAGATATGTGGGACCATACCTTATCACTAGAAGGGTAGGCAAGGTAGCATATGAGCTAGAGCTACCCCAGGAGATGTCAGCTGTCCACAATGTATTTCATGTCTCCATGCTGAAGAAGCATATCCCAGATGCCACCTAGGTGATTGAGCCCCAGTCGGTACAAGTCCACGAAGACCTCAGCTATGATAGTCGGCCTATTCAGATAATGGAACGAGCAGTTAGGGAATTGTGAAACAAGGAAGTACCATTAGTAAAAGTCCTTTGGCAAAATCACACAGCAGAAGATGCAACTTGGGAGACAGAAGCCAGTATGAGACAGAAGTACCCAGAGTTATTCTAAGTTTGAGGATGAACTTTTTATAACGTATGGGGGATTGTAACACCCGAAAATTTCCAAATAAATTAGTAGAAATATTCTATTATTTTTCTGGAATTTTAGGATATTTTTACAAAATTTTTAGAGTAGCGAAAGTAGCAAAAATAAATAGAATCGTAAAATAGCCTACGCGGGAATTGAACCCGAGACCTATTGAGTCCTACGACTTATGGTGAACTCTAGTAACCAAGTGAACCCAGCAGGGCCGTGCTGAAAGAAGAGGGAATCAATTGTAGATATGTTTAATTTGGGTGAATTAACCACTTAATATAATAAGGAAAATAATTTAGTGAAGAGTTATTTTGATCGTGACTTTTCTTCTCCGTCACCCTAGTCACACCGCCCCTCTCTTCTCCCTCATCTCTCGGCGCCGACCACAAGCAAGCCTAGGGTTCCATCCCTAGGGTCATAAGGGCTCCTTTCGGCGACATCTCGGATACGAGGACGCTCCTCTCCGCGAGAGGAACACGTAGACGCAAGGAGATCGCCGAAGGGATCTTCTCCAACGGAAACCTAGCGTTTAGATTTGTAAGAAACTTCAAGAAGGAGGTAAGAAACCCCTCACCTACAGTATAAGTAGCTCCTTTCGAGGTTTTACGCATTGGTTTAGTCGTATGTAGAATTTTGGCATGTATGGTGTGAACTAGTGCACACCATATGTTTGATAAAATGTGTAGCTCAGTTAAATGCTACCATAGGCATTCTAATAGCTTAGCTAAATGCAATAGAAGCATTTATTCAGTACATGCAGTTTTATTACAGCTTATATGGGACTACGATCCAATGGGTGGGCTCCCACAGTCGCCTCTAGGTTCAGATAACCTAGCTCTAGGTTCAGATAACCTAGAAATAGCAAGATAAGAAAAATTCAGCTATAACCAGTATTTTATTTTCAGCAGTGGCACTGTACTGGACTAGATGTCCATTGGGTTGGGTTCCCACAGTCGTCCCTAGGTTTAGATAACCTAGTAGACCCTACTAGATTCAGAATTTGCAAACCCGGGTTTAGTTAGGGATGTGCGCACAGCAAGTACAGTTGTCGGGCCCATCAGCAGCATGATTATGTATTTTCATCTATTTATGATATATAGTTTTCAAACTTCACAAATTAGTTATGTGAATACAGTGCAGCTTTAGCATTAGTTTGATATTAGTTCAGCTCAGCTTTTATTTCAGTTTAGTTTTCTTACGGATTCACATGATAGTTCTCTGCTTAGTTTGAATGTCATGTATTGTAGGTGATTATGCCATGTTTTAGAATCCATGTTTAGCAATGTTCAGCATATATTTCAAATAGCATGTTTTGAAAGCATAAATTGCATCGTATGCATGTTTTGTGAGGTAGATGGTTTCTTACTAAGCATAAGCTTACAGGTACTTCTTTTCCTTATACTGCAGATAAAGGTAAAGGAAAGATGGATTAGGGGAGGCTGGAGGACAATGCGATGAAGATGTGTGTGGATGGAACTTGGAATAAAGATCTTTGGAGAAACTAGCAACTAAAAACTTATTATTTCCTCATAGTGTTACTTTTCTACACTTCTAGTTATTTTAGTGTCTTGGATTATGAAAGATATGCCTAGATTGTTAGTTGTCATGCTTAGATTACTGATTATTATGATCTTAGTTAGCTAGTCATGAGTAATGATAGATCTAGTAGCTTTGTTTTTACTTATAGAGTTTGTGTATGTGATTTGAGCACGAAATAGTGCTGAAATCAGACTCCTGATACGAAATCAGAAACCCTGATCGATCAGCTGATCGATTGGGGAGTTATTCCATGAATAGTAAGCTCCTGGATCGATCAGCCGATCAATCCAGTAGCGTACTGTCGCGAACAGAGAGTTGAAGGATCGATCGACCGATCGATCGGGGGAATTAGCTCTCGTGAACAGTGAGCTCTGGAATCGATCCTTGGATCGATTGACAAGTCTGGATCGATCAGCCGATCGATCCAGAATCTATTCCGTGCACAGTAGCAAGCTGAATCGATCACTGGATCGATCAGCAAGTCTGGATCGATCAGCCGATCGATCCGAATGAAGTTTTTTGTATACAGTAGCAACCTGAATCGATCAACGGATCGATCCAATAGCTTTCAATCGATTGAGTGCAATCTGAATCGATTGGGAAGCTGGGTTTTGACCAGGAAACCTTGTATCTCAGCTCCTGGACCATAGGAGATGTAGGATATGCCATGGATATCTTAGATTGCATCCCTTGGCACATGTAGAATAAAGAAATGGTATTAGTTTAGCAAAGTTTTAAATTAGTCTAGTTTTCCGCACCTTAAATTATAGCTTAGCACAGCATAATGTGACGGTCCGGCCTCGCAGCCTAGTTAGTAGGAGGCAGGACGTTACAGAAAGCTTGCATCCCTTGGAGTTTGGTTGGTGGAAAAAGATCTTCATCCTTTGGAAGTTTTTGCTTGGCCGAAACTTGAAGGAAGGAGAAGAAGGTGCTAGGTGGTTCTCATCTCGGAAGATCGTTGCCCACACAACGTCCGAGATTAGAAGAGGAATACGGTAGAAGATCAAGAGGTCATTATTCACAAAGAAAGGTATAACTAATAATTATTTTCCGCATCATGTTAGTTTTATTTCTTTGTAAAAAACCAAATACAAGAGGCATGCGATTCTAGTTTTTCGAATTTGTTTTCGAAGTTGTGTTCTTTTATTTTTTCTTTTCCTTGTGATTTGATTGTTCTTAGAGGTTAACCTAGGATTACTATGGGATGGTTAAATATTTAATTTCCTTAAAAAGCTTTGTCTAGTCAGTGGTGGTTGCTCCCATATCCAAGAAGGTCATGTGCCTCGCCATGCAGAACTGGAAGCCGATTTTGGAAATAGATATTTAATTGTCTTTGTGACCTAGGTGATTTGGATCAAACGTGTTAAGTTCCGCAAGAGATCCAAGTCTAAACCTAAAAGAACAAATAAATTAAACTTAGGATCAAACGTGTTAAGTTACGTAGGCGATCCAAGTTTAATTTAAAAGAACACATGGTAGCTAGGAAAAGGTTCAAACCTTTGTACAAAATTTTTGTACAGTGGAACCGATAGATTTTCTGAGTAGCAACCAACAATTGTTATCAGAGCTAGGGTTTTGCCTTTGTGTTTTTGGTATTAGTTTAATTATGCACATGTCATACATAATTTAGGCAGGATAATAGTAGGATGTGCTAACTTTGTGGATGCAGGAACCAACTATTATGGCTTATAGTTATTATGTGTGTGATTGGACCCTTGGACATGTCAAGGGCATTTTATTGTGTGTGCATGATTGTATTATAAATACAGCAGGAGCTGTATTTAGTTTTTTTAGGATTTTATTTTTTGATCTAGTTACATGTACATTCCTTTTATGGAATATACGATCGACGGATGTAAATTTTATTTTATGTTCGATCTAGTTTACATGTACATTCCTTCGAGGAATATAGGATCGAAAAATGTAAAATTCTATTTATATCGCGGATCGAATCTTGCAAGGCGTGGAACCTTTTGAGGACCAGAGGCGCAGTGGAACAAGGAGCAAGATGGATGCGACAACTAGACCCGGTGGCGGTGGCCAAAGATGGCAGCAGCTAGGGTTGGCGATACACGGAGGACTGGCAATAGATAAAAGTCATAATAGTTGAAAATTAGTTTTTCTATTTATTGTTTTTTATGCTATGTTGTGTGTGCTTGTTAGTATGCATGCTAAGTAGGCTAGCATAGTAAAAATTCCTCACTTTAAATAACTAAGAGGGAGAGGGATTTATTTTTTAAATAAATTCCACGGTCTCCATTACTGGTTTATAAGTGATTCAACAAGCTTGCGCGTTGGCTCTGAGTGCCTTCCTCCATATCGGATGAGCTTATTTGCATATCACTAGCTTAAACTTCCATTTTGGATAACTATAGGAAGTTAATTTAGAGTGTGTGATCTTCCCCATCGGAAGGGGCACAATCTTATTAATGGACATAGTGTCAAGTAATGGTATACACTTAGGCACGTCTAATAGTATCCTCCCCATTGGAGTCACTGCTATTATTTGTGTGACCGAAGAAAACCAACTATTAATTTGTCAAAGAAATAGGTTGACAAGATAATAAAATTAAAAACTCCTCTTACAAATGTTTGATTTTGTATATGTCCACACTATCGTGGCATACAAAATTCACGGTGTTTGAGGTAATTTTATTTTGTCATAAAGATTTATTGACAAGATAATTAATTGGTAAAACCCTCCTCTTACAAATGTTTAAATTTTGTATAAGTCCACACTATCGTGGCATGCAAAATTCATGGTGTTTGAGGTGTTGGTGAATTTAAATAATATTGTTTGAGGAATAAATGTTATTTTAAATTCAAAAGTTTTGACCAAATATTTGATCAAAGACAGATCAATTATTATTTTTATTCATCATAAAGTAAAGTTGACGAGATAATAAAATTAATGGATAAAATCTCCTTTTTGATTTTGTATACGTCCACACTATCGTGGCATACAAAATTCATGTGGATTTTTAAAGAATTGATCTTGACCAAATATTTTTTTGATTCTTAGGATTTAAAATGTTTGTCAATTCCCTAGTTGTTATACTATAGAAAAGGCTTAGTAGTCCCAATTATAATGATTGGAAATAGGACTTGGATATTAAGGTAGACTGTCCTCTTAGAATTAAGAACAAGATAGGTGTATTTTATTCATTAGTTGATACATGTTTAGTGGTATTATCTACCGATACCTGGTGTGTAGATACAGGAGCCACTGATCATGTCTGCAATTCATTGTAGGGGTTCCAGGAAACCCGATAACTATATGAAAGGTAAATCACCGTCTACATGGGCATTACTACAAAAGTGGTAGCTATTGCAGTGGGAGATGCTTATCCTCTGATAGGAATAAAATATGGATTTTAGAAATTGTCTTTACGTACTAAGTTTAGAAAAAACTTGTTTTCAGTTTCTAAACTATTAAAGAATAGATATTGTGTCTATTTTGATAACAAAGTTGTTTTCAAGAAAAATAGGGAAGTTATCTATTCTGGTACGTTGGTTGGCAATTTATAAATCCAATAACTCCCACGATGCAACAAATGGAAATTAGTAACACATCTTCTAACTTTAAGAGAAAGCAACCTTCAGAAATGAACCATTTATATCTTTAGCATCTAAGGCTAGGTTATATTAACTTGAGTAAGATTCATTGGTAGCTGATGAACTTTTGGGTTTATTAGTAGTGGAAATCTTTCCAACCTGCGAGTCTTACTTGGAAAAATAACCAAGAAGCTTTTAAGTCTAAGGGATATGGAGCCAAAGATATATTGGAATTGGTTCATTCTGATTTGTGTGATCCTATGACTATCCAGACAAGAGGTAGTATCAAATATTTCGTCTATTTTATAGACAACTATTCAAGATACAAATATATTTACTTAATGTGCCGCACGACTAAGTGCTTTGATTAGTTCAAAGAGTACAAGGCTGATGCGGAGAAACGTTAAAGTAAAAGTATCAAGTCACTATGGTAAGATCGTAGTGGCAAGTACCACTTGGGATAATTTTGGAGTTACTTAACAAAAGTAGGGATTCAATCCCAACTAACAGCACCTGGTACACCCCAACAGAATGGTGTAATAGAAAGAAGGTATATGACTCTTATGGAAATAATTAGATTGATGATAAGTTATTCAGAAAATTACCAAGTTCATTTTAAGGATATACTCTGAAAAAGAAAGTGAACATAGTACCTTCCAAAGACAGAACTCTCTACTCATATAGAATTGCTGAATAAGCGTAAGCCTATTTTGAAGCATATTCGGATTCGGGTAGTCCAACACATATGCTGAAGAGAGACAATGATAAGTTGGATAGGAATTCACTTGTTTGTGGGTTATCCTAGAGAAACGAAAGTAGGTTTATAGTCTTAAAAATCAAAAGGTCATTGTTAGCATCAATGACTGATTTTTAAAAGAGGACTATATAATGAACCACAAGCCCATAAGTAAATTTTTTCTTAATAAAGGACACGTCTAATCTAGTACCAATTGTACAAGATGAAATATCACAAGAAACTACAACACGTAATTTTTGATGCTTGATAAACTACTACCTTGATCAAATCTACTACCTTGATAGTGTAGGACCGTTGGGCCGGCTAGAAGGGTTGGTAAATAACCTGTCAATTAAAAACAAACAACCCTTCCTCGAACGATTAAGCTAACACTTGTAAAATGAATCAAGCAGATAAATAAGAGCATAAAAGAAAAGACGAGGCACTAGATGTTTACTTGGTTACAACCGATCTAGTTGTTAATCCAAGGAAGATTAAGCTCAAAAACTCCTTCAGGCGGAGAAGCCTCTTACAGCGTTTAGGCACAGAAAACAAAAGCTTAACTACAACTAAAGCATACAAGTGTTTGGAAATAGAGTGATCGTGATTGTTGAAAAGCTTCTGGACCAAGACTATATTTATTGCCTTGGTCGGGGCGACTGGAAGGGTTCCGAGCGCCCTAAGGGGGATAAAATTTATCCCCCAACAGTTGGATCGAGTCAAAGCTCGATCCTGGGAAAAAGTCACTTCCGGGCGCCCCGGACAGTTCCAGGCGCCCCGAAGCCAAAAGTCAACCCAGTTGACTTTTGGTCCGTGCTCTCTTCTCCAGTTCAGCTCGCCTCTGGTCCGGGTCTTTCTGCTCTAACTCCTCTTGCTTGGGTGATCTTTGACATCCGGAATAGGACTCACCCGAACCCATCTTCCGGTCTTCTCGAGCGTGCTTCCCTCCAGCTTCTCGTCCCTCGGAATTGCCGCGTGTCCCTTCTCGTCCACCAGCGTACTCATCCGCAGACTTCGTCTCTCGGTCGCACCCCGTGCCGACCTTCACGCTAGCTGCGTCTCTTGCTCCCCAAGCAATCTTCCGCTCCGGCTTTCGTACCTCGGAACCACCTCGCGCACTTCCTTCTCGTCCGCCGGTGTACTCTTCCGCAGCACCTAGTCCCTCGGACGTACCGCGTGCCGTCCTTCTTGCTAGCTGCGTCTTCCGCTCGAGTACCTGTGCTCCTAAGCTCCTGCACACTTAGACACAAGGTTAGAAACAACGCAAGACCTAACTTAACTTGTTGATCACACCAAAACAACCTTGGGGTTCCAACAATCTCCCCCTTTTTGGTGTGATCAACCCAAGTTAAGCTAGGGTCAAAAATAGATATGAAATTAAAAAATTTATTGCTATAATGTGCAACAAGATAGAAAAAATTAAATTTTGAAAATCTTTAATTTTCAATATTTGTACCTCCCACTAGACTTATACTTTCCTTCTCCTCCTTTGATCATAATAAAATGGGGTTTAAAATTCTAAGGGTTTAAAGACTTAGAAAATTTTGAAAAGTTATCTGTTAAAATATTTCTAAGTCAACAATAGCTTTTTGACAAGTTTCTAAGTTAAAAAAAACTTTCTAAGCCCAAAAAGACTTTTATGCAAGAAAATTTAAACATTAAAAAAAATTTCTATGCATTTATTTATTTATTTAGTTCTTAATTCTATATATCAGAAAGTTTTAAATTTGTATTTTAACTTATCATAATTTCTTAAATCAATCTTTTTCAGATTTAAAACCGCACGTATTAAACATGTAAAAATTTGTATCATGTTAATTTCTATTTTTTGAATTTTTACTTTACAAAAATATTTGAATAGCATAAATTTTAACTTGATAAAATTTTTTGACAATATAAGAAGTTCTTTCGGAAAGGTGCAAAATTCGTTCGAAAGACTATTTTGTGATTTGCAAGAATTTGACGACAAAAATTCTAACTTGCAAAAATCTTTTAACAGTCGATCTCTTAATCCGAAAAATTCTTTCGATAACATATTTGGAAATAAATCTTTTGATAAAGTACTTAATTCGTAAGAATCTAGTTTGCAAGATTTGTTATACAAAAGTTTTTCTGAACCGAAAATCTCTTTTGATGAATCAATTTCTAATTCGAAAAAATATTTAGGCAGCTTTTCGACTGGTTTAACCAATTGATTAGAAGATGGAGACCATACCTGACTTACCTTTTTGACCGTTGATTCTCCCCCTGTTGAATTAATTTCTTCCGAAGATTCTCCCCCTTCATCGATCTCAGGATGTACTTCTGATGACGGCTCGATGTCTATTGAGGAGACGACTTCAACCGGTTCTTCGTAGAGCATTAAGAACTTTTCCCAAAGTTCTTTCGCGCTTTTGTACTCTCCGACTCTGTCGAAATCTTTAGTTGGTATTGCGCTTAGAATGTGAAACTCTGCGCGAGCATTCGCCATGGACTCTTCACGTTGCTTCTCGTTTCAGAGGCGTATGCCGATTTTCTCTCCGTTCGTGTCTTTCGGTGCTTCATAACCTGTTTTCATTATTAGAGAAATACCAATATCAGAGTTAAGAAATACCTTCATTTGTTGCTTCCATGAAGAAAGCTCCCCCTAGAATGCTGGTGGGTAGTCGCTAGATCTGGCCATTTTTGCTTCAGACGGCGGTTAGTCCTTCTGAGGTGTCTCGGCTCTGTTACCACTTGTAGGACTGTTGGGCCGGCTAGAAGGGTTGGTAAATAACCTGTCAATTAAAAACAAACAACCCTTCCTCGAACGATTAAGCTAACACTTGTAAAATGAATCAAGCAGATAAATAAAAGCATAAAAGAAAAGACGAGGCACCAGATGTTTACATGGTTACAACCGATGTGGTTGTTAATCCAAGAAAGATTAAGCTCAAAAACTCCTTCAGGCGGAGAAGCCTCTTACAACGTTTAGGCACAGAAAACAGAAGCTTAACTACAACTAAAGCATACAAGTGTTAGGAAATAGAATGATCGTGATTGTTGAAAAGCTTCTGGACCAAGGCTATATTTATAGCCTTGGTCGGGGTGCCTGGAAGGGTTCTTGGCGCCCTGGGGGGGATAAAATTTATCCCCCAACGGTTGGATCGAGTCAAAGCTCGATCCTGGGAAAAAGTCACTTCTGGGCGCCCCGGACAGTTCCGGGCGCCCCGGACAGCTCCGAGCGCCCCGGAGCCAAAAGTCAACCCAGTTGACTTTTGGTCCGTGCTCTCTTCTCCGGTTCAGCTCGCCTCTGGTCCGGGTCTTTCTGCTCCAGCTCCGCTTGCTTGGGTGATCTCTAACATCCGGAATAGGACTCACCCGAACCCATCTTCCGGTCTTCTCGAGCGTGCTTCCCTCTGGCTTCTCGTCCCTTGGAATTGCCGCGTGTCCCTTCTCGTCCACCAGCGTACTCATCCGCAGACTTCGTCCCTCGGTCGCTCCCCGTGCCGACCTTCGCGCTAGCTGCGCCTCTTGCTCCCCGAGCAATCTTCCGCTCCGGCTTTCGTACCTCGGAACCACCGCGCACACTTCCTTCTCGTCCGCCGGTGTACTCTTCCGCAGCACCTCGTCCCTCGAACGCACCGCGTGCTGTCCTTCTCGCTAGCTGCGTCTTTCGCTCGAGTACCTGTGCTCCTAAGCTCCTGCACACTTAGACACAAGGTTAGAAACAGCGCAGGACCTAATTTAACTTGTTGATCACACCAAAACAACCTTGGGGTTCCAACAGATAGACCATATCGAGGCAATGATCCAAGGGGAGCCAATATAAAGACCATCTTTACCAATAGATAGAATTTTTTGATGCTTGATTTTTTTTATTATACATGTTTAGATTCAGGATAGTTTAAGGATGTAGGCGTAATTTACACTTGTCCAGTTAAACCTAGGAGTTTCAAAAAGAAAATTAAATATATAATTTTTTTTGAGCGGCTCTGTCTAGGAAGTGGTGGATGATCTCATACCCAAGAAGGCCGAGCGCCTCGCCACGACCTAGGAACCAATCTTAGAAATGTGTATTTAATTGACTAGTTGAAAAACCTAAGTTTAACTCAAATGTAAATTAATCCTTAGAAATAATCTAAATTTAAGATAATTATCTCACAAAATTACTTAAGATTACCTAATCGATAACATAGAATTGGGTGAGATGGATCTAGCATGAATGAACAATATTAACCTTCAAATAAATTAAAGTTAATTAAATAAATTTAATTTAATCAAATGAATCAACTTAATTAATTAAAAAAAACTCTTTTAAAAATTATTTAAAAACCATTTTAAATCTTTAAAAAAAAATCTATTAAAAATGGTTTGAAAAATTATTTTAACATAATTTTAAAATTATTTGAATTTTTTTTTAAAAAATCATTTAAAAAATCATTTAAAAAGTCTTTTAAGTCAATTTAAAATTATTCGGGAAAATATTTAAAAATCATTTTAAAAATCTTTTAAAAACTCTTTTAAATCATTTTAAAATTATTCGAAAAATTATTTAAAAATCAATTTAAAATTTATTTACAACTCTTTTAAAAATTATTTGAAAAATTATTTTAAAATCATTTAAAAATCTTTTAAAAACTATTTTAAATCATTTTAAAATTATTTGAAAAATTATTTAAAAATCTTTTAAAAACTCAATTTTAAATTATTTGAAAAATAATTTAAAAATCATTTTAAAAAACTTTTTAAAATCATTTCAAAAATATTTGAAAACTAATTAAAAAATCATTTTAAAAATCATTTAAAAACTTTTCAAAATCATTTTAAAATTATTTGAAAAATTATTTAAAAATCATTTTAAAAATATTTTACAAACTTTTTAAAAATTATTTTAAAAATTATTTTAAAATTATTTTTAAAATATTTTAACAACTCTTTTAAAAATTATTTCAAAAATTATTTAAAAATCATTTTAAAAACATATTAAAAACTCTTTTAAAAATTATTTGAAAAATTATTTAGAAATCATTTTAAATATTTTAAAAACTCTTTTAAAAATGATTTAAAAATCATTTTAAAATCTAATTTTAAAACTATTTTAAAATTTTTTTAAAAATTATTAAAATCTTTTTTAAATAATTTTAAAATTATTTCAAGAATTATTTAAAAATATTTTAAAAGCTTTTTAAAATCATTTGAAAATTATTTGAAAAATTAATTTAAGATCATTTTAAAAATCATTAAAAACTTTTTAAAATCATTTTAAAATTATTTAAAAATCATTTTATATTTTATTTTAAAAATTATTTGAAAAATTATTTAAAAATCATTTAAAAAATTATTTAAAATTCATTTTAAAAATATTTTAAAATCTTTTTAAATCATTTTAAAATCTTTTAAAAACTTTTTTAAATCATTTTTAAATTATTTGAAAAATTATTTAAAAATCATTTCAAAAACTCTTTTAAATCATTTTAAAATTATTTGAAAAATTATTTAAAAATCATTTTAAATATTTTAAAAACTCTTTGAAAAATTATTTTTAAAATATTTTTAAAACTCATTAGCTAAGTATTTTTCAAAGCAATTATTTTAAGAAGCTATGTTTTTGTTGAAAGCACTAAGTCTTTTCAAAAGCACTTTCAAAATTTGCTAAGTGTTTTTCAAACACTTTCAAAAACTCGTAAACATTTTTTTTTGGTTCAAGTTTAGCTACTCTTCAGGGGGAGCTCAAAATTACCTAGGATATATTGCCATTAACATCTTTTTGATTTATGTCAAAAGGGGAGAGAGGTCAAAATTAAGGGGGAATATAAGGAATTATTTTCTTTCAAATTAGGATAATTCTTCTTGCATTGCTAAGGTCCAGTCTGGATTATTTTCTTTGCATTTTTTTCTATGCTTAAAATTCTTTATTTTACTATCATAGTTTTACTTAACTTTGAACCATGTTGCCATAATCAAAAAGGGGGAGATTAAGCATCTACGATTGAACATATGTTTTGATTATGTCAAAGGGATCAAAGTTAAGGTGTTTTGTTTTCTGATGTGTTGAATGAGCTTTGTATGAAAAGTCCTAAGTATACTTAGGCAAAATTCCTAGCTGTGGTTAGGCAAGTGGAAAACCCTAGGGGGCGGTAACCCTAGATCATAGGGGGTGGTGACCCTATGCGGAAAGTCTTGGCGGGTCGGAGCTTCGGGCAAAAATCCTAGGGGGTGGTAACCCAAGGTTAAAATCCTGGTGTCGTGAACCGGATAGAAGTCTGGATGGGTCGTGGACCAGACGTTCAGCATGAAGACCGGACACATCGAGCGCCGAGCAAAAGTCCAGCCAGTCTGGAGGACCAAACTGGCAAATGATAAAACTCTCCCGAGTGGAGTAGGTGAGGACGCATTCCCCGGAAGAGGGAACAGTAGGCGTCGGTTTGACCTAGGATTTTCGGTCAAAAATCTGAAGTCAGAATCGGACAGTCCGATGACTGTCAAACTTTATATTTATGAAATTATGTGCTAAGTTTGTGTTGCAGGGTGTAACGCCCGAAAATTCTCAAAACTATTTTAGGAATAGTCTATGATTTTTCTGGAATTATTAGATATTTTTCCGGAATTTTCCGAGTAGCGGAAGTAGCAAAAATAATTAGAAGAATAAAAAGGCTTAAGCGGGAATTGAACTCGGGACCTCTCGGGTCCGCTAAACCTTTAGTTAGCCTTAGTAACCGGTGAACCCAGCAGGGCCGTGCTGAAAGAGAAGAGAAACATTTATATTTATATTGGAGTTGGGCCTAGTTACCCACTTAATATAAATTAAAAACTTAAGTTGGTTTGGGTTATTTCTCTTATTTGGTTCGACAACTTCTCCCTCTCCAAACCCTCACCGACGCCAACTCCTTCTTCCTCTCTTTCTCTCGGCGCCAACACCAAGCAAGCCTAGGGTTTCATCCCTAGGGCCATAGGAGTGCCTTCCGGTGACATCTCGGGCACAAGGACGTTCCCCTCCGCGAGTAGAGCACGTGGACGCGAGCGAGTCGTCGAGAAGTCGTCTCCACCGGAATTTCTAGCGATTAGATTTGTAAGAAATCTAGCACACAAGTAAGAAACCCCTCACCCGCAGTATAAGTAGCTCTCGCGTGCTTTCTTTTATGCATTAGATTAGTTTTATTGAATTTTGTTAGCATATAGTGTGTATTTTAACTCTTCTCACAGATTTAGGGATTAGTGAGCATCTCTAGATGGGCCAAGCACGTGTATCCTCTGTAGATAGGGGTTTAGACGCTGCTGGGTGCTTAGAGGTGGTCTCCCTGATCGAGAGGAGAGTTAGAGAGCGCCAAATGCTAGACAAAATGCCTAGCACAGCCTTATGATACAGTGGGTATTTAGTTGAATGCCATAGAACATGTTAATTAGCATGATCAGTTTTATTTCAGCTTTTATGAGACTAGATGTCCGAATGGGTAGGCTCCCACAGTCGCCTCTAGGTTCATACAACCTAGTTCTAGGTTTAGATAACCTAGATTCAGCAAAATAGTATCAGCTATTACAGTATTTTACTTTCAGTGGCACTGTACTGGATTAGATATCCATTGGGTTGGGCTCCCATAGTCGTCCCTAGGTTTAGCTAACCTAGTAAACCCTACTAGATTCGAAACTTGCAATCCCGGGTCTAGTTAGGGATGCGCGCACAGCAAGTACAGTTGCCAGGGCCCATCAACAGCATGTTTAGTATTTTTACTTATTATATGTATATGGTTTTCAACCTCTCACAAATTAGTTCGTGAATTCAGTACAGTCCTAGCAGTAGCTCAGTATTAGCTTAGCTTGGTTTTTAGTATCAGCTTAGTTCTTCATTGATACCATGTGATTGATATCATGTTCAGCTTTAGATATGCCATGATTGTATGCTTATATGCCATGCCATGTTTAGTTTATTCAGTATACTTAGCATATTCTTTCAAACAGCATGATTTAAAATCATATTTGCATCATACGCATGTTTTAGTGAGGTAGATGGTTTCTTACTAAGCGAAAGCTTATAGATACTTTCTTTTCCTTATACTGCAGATAAAGGTAAAGGGAAGATGGATTAGCGGAGGTTGGAGGACAATGCTGCAAAGGTGTGTGGACAGGAACTTGGAAAGAAGATCTTAGGGAACTTTAGCAAGCCTTGTTTAAACATTAGAACTTTTCAGTATTTTATCATTTGCACTTTAGTGTGTTCACTGCTACGAATTAGTTAACCATGCACTTTATGATGCTTAGAACGCTAGTTTTATGATGTTAGAGTGTTTATTAATCATTCTAGAACTTGTATTGTGTTTGAGGCACGAAGCAGTGCTGAAATCAGACCTTGGGCACGAAATCAGAAACTTGAATCGATCAGCTGATCGTGTCACGCCCCCAGAGGGGACCCTGCCAGAAGAAATTTCGATAACATCTCCCCTGTACGGGTGACAATCTGAAACATTACTACATACAAAATATACATCAGCCACACTCGGCTGGAATATATGCACAAATAGAAACAACATAACACGCAGTTGAATATACTTAGTCAACTCGTTGGACAAAATGAAATAACACATAACCATCATCTATAACCATCAGCCTAAACGGCTGGAACAAAATAGAAACACACACAGCGGAAGACAGAACTATAAATACTCAGCCTACATGGCTGGATGTAAACGCAGCGGAAATCACAAAAAGAAAACAAATGTATGACTGACTACCTGCAACCGCCAGACTAGACTCCAAAATCCATATCGAAGCATACAATACCAAGTTCACAAAACCAAAACATAAATAGCGTTAGCAACCAAAACCAGAAAAGAAACTATCCTCGGGTGTGTCGTGGGACTGGCAGCTGGGACTCTCCAAGCATCCATGACTCATCTACCTGTTACCTGGCGAAAGAAAACCATTTTTACGGGGTGGCGAGTATTGGAACTCAGCGGGTAAGGAAGAGATAGTGCATGAACATAACATATAACTAGAAAGTGAGCCAAGAGTATACAGTCTCATAAAAGAAATAGCAGATACAACAATAGAACCAAAATAAGCACTATAGCAAGACAGAACTAGTACTAATCTGCTACAGTACTACTCATAACTACAGAGACAACAAGCAAGGTATACACAAGCAATAACAGCGTATGTAAACAACAGCAGTAAATAAGCAATAACAGCATATATAAACAACAGTAGCCCAAGCAAATATGTACTCCAGCTACCACTCACACGAATGGCCGAGGGGACAGTTGCATAGTAGCTAACTAGCTACATCTGCGACGGGGTCCCTGCTGCTCGTACTCCAGCTACCACTCACACGAGTGGCCGAGTGCGGCACGACAGGACAAGCGGCATCAACTCCAGCTACCACTCTCTCGAGTGGCCGAGGATGCGGCATGCATGCAATGACATGATGCGAACAATGCAACAGTCATCATATATATATATATAAACAGAAACAGGTATACTACATGAAGCCAGCATGCTCAATATAGTACATAAATAAACAACAGTCAAAGTATACAAACATGGTATCTAGTATCTGCTACTAATCATGGACAACAACAAGAGCCTGTATAGATATGGAACGAATTTCTCAAAGATTGCGTGGAAGTATCAAGCGCAGGAAAAATAAGAGTGGAGTCAAGGTAAACAGTCCTTATCCAAAATAATTCATGCACTAAGGTCAAAGTACTAGAAGAAAACAAAGCAAGAAATACCCGCCTTTATATGTCGATCGTGATAAGCTGTCTCGACTTTGGAACACTTGGCTCGTAGCAGTGTCCTGCAATAAATCATATGATTACAACCAAAACCCCTCATACCTCAACTCGTTACCTAAACCTAATTCAAATAGAAAACCCTAATTGAACCAAGCCATTTTACCATCTACAACATGCCATGAATCAACCCTACATAATTCATGCAAATAACCACTCACGACTAATCATGTAATAGAACAAATCAACTAACATGGATAATAAATTAATCAAGTAAATCTCCAAATGAGTCCTCCATAAATCTACAAATCTATCGAGAAAATAGAACAAGGCCGAGTTGACTTCATACAAATTCACCGTAACCTAACCCATCTTCTCGATCTCTACCATGAATCAAAAACCATAAACAGAACCCTTAAGAGAAGACAACACCAAACACCAAAAATCCATCAGAAATCTCAAAATTCTAGAGCAATAGTTGAAAAATCATTACGCTGAAACAACACATCCTTTAAATCTACAAGAGAAACCTCACCATACATCAAGATCGAACCACATGCAGAATCCCTTGAGAAGCTACACCAGAAAACAACAACTGAGTTCAACAACACTCAATCCACCCAGAAGAACTCGGATATCCCAAAATCAATTGAGAATGCCCAAAATCCATGGCAACACTCGAGAGGAAACCCAGGATGAAAACACAACGTCACGAGAAACCACATCCCAATTCATTTAACCAATCACACCTCATAAAACAAGCAATTGAAGCCTCATAAGTGCCTATCCCTTACCTCACAGACCTTATATCAACATAGAGGGAAGGAACTTGCAGAAAATTTACACAAGCAAAGACGAATTTCCACTTTCCAAACTGGATTAGAGATCAAGAAAACAAAACCATCCTAATTAGCACAAATTTCCCAAATCAAAAACCACAATCTAGCTCCCTACAGCCCTAGAATCCAAAATGAAATGTCATACCAAAGCTTGTGTCCACAGCTTCCTCTCCGGCTGGAATGCTCGCGTGAGGAGAAGGATCGCCAACGGTGTGGTGCCCGCGTGAGAAGGAGGGGCCGCGAGAGGTTGGGGGTTCGGGAAGAGAGATCGTCGGCGGTTGTGGCTCGTTCGCGTGAGGAGGAGATCGGCGGCGTCCGGAAACTTGAGAAGGGGAAGGCAATCACCGGCTAGGGTGCGGTGGCTCGCAAGAAGAGAGGAAGGAGGCGCGTCGCGAGGCAGGGGCTTAGGGGAGTTCGGCGAGGGAAATTAGGGAGGAGAAAGGAGAAGTTAGATTTATATAATTAAACCTAGGGTTTAATAAACTAACTTTAGGTTAATTTAATTAATCAACTCCCAATTTAATTGGGATTTCAAATAGACCTTTTCCCAAGCCTATAATTCTATTCCCTCAAAATACATCATACGAGCTCCAATTAAATCCCAGAAAATTTCTACAAATTTCTAAAAATTCCGTTAAGGTTTTTCGTCTATTAAACCTTATTATTTAACTATTATTTGTTGTCGTATTTTACAGATCGATTCGAGAGTTTCCAATCGATCGAAGGATCGATTGGGCATCTGGTCTCGCGAACAGTAGGCGTCTGGATCGATCCGCCGATCGATCCAGCAATTTCTGTCACGAACAGAAGGCTCTGGGATCGATCACTGGATCGATTGATCAATCTGGATCGATCAGCCGATTGATCCAGAATATTGCCCGAGCACAGTAACGTAATGGATCGATCATTGGATCGATCCAACCTATGTTCCGCATACAGTAGCCGGCTGGATCGATCACTGGATCGATCCGACCATTCCAATCGATCCGTGGATCGATTGGGAGGTCTGATAACAGCTGAAAAGCATATATTTCAGTTCCTTGACCATAGGGGATGTAGTATATGTTAGGTATACTTTAGATTACACTCCTTAGTACATGTAGCACCAAGAAATGTTAACAGCTTAGCAAAATTTTAATTAGTCCAACTTTCGCATCTAGTTCTAGAGATGGTCAAGGAATAGTTTAGCACAGCATAATGTGACGATCGGCCTTATAGCCTAGTTAGTAGAAGGCGGGTCGTTACACAGGGTATCTTTTAAAGTAACGTATCTTGCAGGTACAAAGGAGCAACCTTAAGCCTCGGATGAGCAGTGTCCGAGGCGCCTCCATGGAGCTTGGAGGCGCCTCGGGTGCAAAGATGAGCTGTCTGCGCAGAGGAGCTGGAGGAGCCTCCATGAAACTTGGAGGCGCCTTGGACTGCTTCTTGGAGGCGCCTCCATGGGGCATTGGAGGCGCCTCCATGGGGCATTGGAGGCGCCCTCAGGCAGATAAGAGGCAGCGGTGAAGGCTTATCACAGCGATCAACTCGGGATATATTTTTGGATCCGAGGCGCCTCCATGAGGCATAGGAGGCGCCCTCAATGCCCAATAAAAGACAATCTCGAGGCAGCAGTAGGGACATTGATCAACAAGCAATCTTTCTCTTTTAAAAATTATTTAAAAATCATTTGAAAAATATTTTAAAAACTTTTTAAATCATTTTAAAAATCTTTTAAAAACTTTTTTAAATCATTTTAAAATTATTTGAAAAATAATTTAAAAATCATTTTAAAAATCTTTTTAAAACTCTTTTAAATCATTTAGAAATTATTTGGAAAATTATTTAAAAATCATTTTAAATATTTTAAAAACTCTTTGAAAAAATATTTTAAAAATCTTTTAAAAACTCATTTTAAAATTATTTAAAAAATTATTTAAAATTCATTTTGAAAATCTTTTAAAAACTCTTTTAAAAATCATTTTATAATTATATGAAAAATTCTTTTTAAAATCTTTTAAAAATCTATTTACAATTTTTTTTAAAAAAACTTTTAAATCCTTTAAACCATACTTAATTAAATTCCCAATTAAATTTCAAAATCATACCTAATCATAATCAAGATTTAAAATTTTAATTGTTTGATTATTAAAACTTTTAAAAATTCTTAGACCTTCAAAAATCTTAATTCATTTTTAAGATAACTAAATTACATGCTTGGACTCTAGGACCCTTGGACTTTTATTTTTGGCACTACTTAAAGCAAAGTTTCCTTTGGGTTAAGTAAAAAAAGAAAATTATTTTGAAGAGTTAAAGCAAATCCAATTATTTCTAAGTTTTTTTAATTTAAATAAAAAATTTTGTTAAGTATTTTTGCTAAAGCTAAGTGTTCTTTGTCAAACTTACTTTCAAAACTTTTCTAAATTTTTGTTGAAAAACTAAGTATTTGCTAAATGTTTTTCTCAAAAACTAAGTGTTTTATCAAAAACTTTGTTTTTCAAATCAACAATTATTGTCAAAAGCTTTTTAAATTTAGCTAAGTCTTTTTCAAATTTTGCTAAATAGTTTTCAAAATTTTCTAAATAGTTTCAAAAGAATTTAGCTAAGCGTTTTTCAAAGCAATTATTTGAAGAAGCTAAGTTTTTGTTGAAAGCACTAAGTCTTTTCAAAAGCACTTTCAAAATTAGCTAAGTGTTTTTCAAACACTTTCAATAACTGGTAAACATATTTTTTGGTTCAAGTTTAGCTACTCTTTAGGGGGAGCTCAAAATTACCTGGGATATATTGCCATTAACATCTTTTTGATTTATGTCAAAGGGGAGAGAGGTCAAAATTAAGGGGAAATTAAGGGGGAATATAAGGAATTATTTTCTTTCAAATTGGGTCAATTCTTCTTGCATTGCTAAGGTCCAGTCTGGATTATTTTCTTTACATTTCTTCTATGCTTAAAATTCTTTATTTTACTGTCAAAGTTTTACTTAACTTTGAACCATGTTGACATAATCAAAAAGGGGGAGATTATTGGTGCGGGAAGCATCTGACGATTGAACTTATGTTTTGATTTTGTCAAAGGGATCAAAGATAAGGTATTTTGTTTTCTGATGTGTTGAATGAGCTTTGTAGGAAAAGTCCTAAGTATACATAGGTAAAAGTCCTAGCTGCAGTTAGGCAAGTGGAAAACCGTATGGGTGGTAACCCTAGGTCATAGGGGGTGATAACCCTATGTGGAAAAGCCTTGGCGGGTCAGAGCTTTGGGCAAAAATCCTAGGGGGTGGTAACCCTTTGTTAAAATCCTGGTGTCGCGAACCGAGTAGAAGTCTGGACGGGTCATGGACCAGACGTCCAGCATGAAGACTGGAAGCATCGAGCGCCGAGCAAAAGTCCAGTTGATCTAGAGAACCAAACTGGCAAAAGATAAAACTCTCCTGAGTGGAGAAGGTGAGGACGCATTCCCCGGAAGAGGGAACAGTAGGCGTCGGTTTGACCTAGGGTTTCCGGTCGGAAATCCGAAGTCAGAACCGGACAGTCTGATGACTGTCAGACTTTATATTTATGAAATTATGTGCTAACTTTGTATTGCAGGGTATCTTTTGGACTAACGTATCTTGCAGGTACAAAGGAGTAACCTTAATCCTCGGATGAATCGTGTCCTAGGCGCCTCCATGGAGCTTGGAGGCGCCTCGGGTGCAAAGATGAGCTATCTGTGCAGAGGAGCTGGAGGAGTCTCCATGGAGCTTGGAGGCGCCTTGGACTGCTTCTTGGAGGCGCCTCCATGGGGCATTGGAGGCGCCCTCGGGCGGATAAGAGGCAGCGGTGAAGGCTTATCGCAGCGATCAACTCGGGATATATTTTTGGATCCAAGGCGCCTCCATGGGGCATTGGAGGCACCCTCAATGGCCAATAAAAGGTTGTCTCGAGGCAGCAGCAGGGACATCGATCAACAAGCAATCTTTCTACATCCAGCTGCTAACGAGAAGTTCCGATAAAACTACAGTAAGTCCCTGACGACTCGGCACTCTGATTTCGTCAATTTTCTTGTCGTCAGTATATTTAATTACTGATCATTATACTTTAAATTGTAACTCTTTTAACGATATTATAGTTGTTGCCCACCGAAAGCGATCAACGATCGCGGACCTTGGAGTAGGAGTTGCCACAGGCTCCGAACCAAGTAAATAACTTGTGTTCGTATTTGTTTTTATTATTTCCGCTGCTTAATTCTCTATCTCTTTATTAATTTGAAATGTGTGAAAGCCACGAGCGCTATTTACCCCCCCCCCCCTAGCGTAATCTCGATCCAAAAAGCAATAAATCAAACAATCAAACAAATTTATCTAAAATGATGGTCTTTTATTAACTTCCCCTAGATCATAACCTCAATAAGGTTTATTAAGGTAGTGGATCTAATCCTTGGGGATTCAACATTGATTAATCAAGTTAGACTTAGTGACTCATGCTTAGACTAGTTTTCTATTGGTTTGATTTACTAACGATAGGTAAGATCTAAATCATTGTCTAGCCTTATATATGATTCTGGATCGATTGTATACAACTCTTTGTTTCCCAAGGATTAGATCAAGATTTTTGGAACCCAAAGTGAATAAATTCAACATATCCTTTAGTTCCTTAATTAGACTTTTCAGGTTAGAATTTTCTTCATCAAGTTGTTGGACTTTAGTCGAAGTTCCAACTTGAAAAGGCCTAGTCAAGGTACTTAGGTTAGACACTTCCTTAAGAGTTGTTACCTCTTTTTGGAGTGACTTGACCCAGATGTTAGAATTGGCTAGTTTATGCATCAAGTAATTTATTAAGTTATGCAACTTATCTACTTGGGGGGAATTACATTGTTGTTTGGCCCTTCGAAAATGGATACGGATCCGTGGCTTCTCTCGGACTCAGCTTCTTATTCATTTTCAGACTTGGTTTCGACATCTTTTTTCAGGCTAGAAGTGTGAGGAGGCTTCTTTGCTCGTAATCTTCATCAGAGTCTTCTAATGAAGACTTGTCCCACGTAGCTTGTAATGCTTTCTTTCTCCATTTCTTCTTGACTTCTTTCTAATTTGGGCAATTTACCTTGATATGCCCTTTCTTGTCGCAATCATAGCCGTTGATTTCCGATTTGGCCTTCGTGTTCGAGTTTGGACTCAACTGTTTAGTCTTCGATTGAATGACCTTCTTGACCTCTCATTTAGTGAATCCCTTCTTTTTGTACAACTTTTGCACCATGTTCACAAGCTCAGCGGTGATTTCTTCATTATCTTCTGAGTCTGATTTGCCTTCAGACTTGGTTTGATTTAGTGCTTGATTTTTAGTTCTCTCATTTTGCTTGTACCTACAACCAAAGTAATACCCTTCTCGACAAGGAGTGCATTAGTATATTCATGTAACTCTAATTTAGAAAATAATTCATCTAGCCTAATTAATGAATGATCCTTAGAAACTTTGTAAGCATCTACCATAGATGTCCACAAAGTATTCCTTGGAAATACATTTAATGCATACCTGATGATGTCGTGGTTCTCCACTCTCTAACCGATTGTGTGTAGTCCATTAAGGAGATATTGGATTCTAGCGTGAAGTTAGTATTGGTGCGGGAAGCATCCGACAGTCGAACCCTAGGTCCTAGGGGGTGGTAACCCTAGGTCCTAGAGGGTGGTAACCCTAGGGAAGGAAAAGTCCTAGCTACGGTTAAGCAAAGGGAAAACTCTAGGGGGTGGTAACCCTAGGTCCTAAGGGGTGGTAACCCTAGGAATAAAGTCTTGGCGGGTCGAGGGCTTCGTGCAAAAGTCCTAGAGTCGGGGACTCTAGGTGGAAAATCCTGGTGTCACGAACCAGGTGGAAGACTGGGCGGGTCATGGAGCAGATGTCCAGTAGAAAGTCCTAGAGCCTTGGGCACTTAACAAAAGTCTAGTCGGTCTGGATGACCGGTCTAGAAATAGATATATTCTCCTGAGTGGAGTAGGTGAGGTCGCATTCCCTGGTGAGGGAACAGTAGACGTCAGTTCGACCTAGGGTTTCCTGATGGGAATCTGAAGTCATAATCGGGCAGTCTGAAGAGTATCAAATGATTTCATGTCCATATGATGCTAACTTTATTTTGTAGGGTATGGTTGGTTTGTTGGACGTATCTTGCAGGAAGCGAATTGGACATCTTTGCTTCGAATGAACAGTACTCGAGGCGCCCTCCATGGAGCTTCGAGGTGCCTCGGTTCGCATGTGGAGACCCTCCATGGTGTTGGAGTTGCCCTCCACAGGCGTTATAAGTAGGTCTCGAGCAGCAACTAAAGATAACATAATATAGCAATCTTACTTCCATGTGCTGCTCAAAAGTACAATCTGACAAAGTTGTAACTCAACTCCGACGACCAGAAGCTTCAAATTTCTTTATTCTTAATTGTCAGTATAAGTTTTTTGTTCTACTTTTATATTGTACTTCCAAGTGTAATTTTCTGGACATTAGTGATTGCCCACCAAAAGCGATCAACGATCGCGGGCCTTGGAGTAGGAGTCGCCACAGGCTCTGAACCAAGTAAAAGAAACTTGTTAGCAATTGCATTGGTTTCGTTTCCTTATTCTGCTGCACAATTATGAGTTTTCCAAAACGAACGAATTAGCCACGAGCATTATTCACCAACCCCCCGCCCCCCAACCCCCCCCCCCCCCGCCGCTCTAGCGCATTCGATCCAAGCTGACTCTCCTTTCTACATTTTTATGTTATACAACTTATTTAAAATTAGATCTCATTTAGATACCTTTGTGTCAGATGTTCCTCCATGCAGCTCGATCAATTTCTCCCATAGTTCTTTGGCACTTGAGAATGGACCAACCCAGTTTAGCTCTTCTTTGGTCAGGCTGCACTGGAGAGCTTGGGTACCCTTTGCATCCACCTCAATCTTCCTATTTGTTAGTGTGCCCCACTTGTTGAGGGGACGAGTACTCCATCTTCGGTGAGAAATGTGAATCCAGTTTGGATTATGATCTATATTTTCACCCGCGTCTTCAAGTGGTACTTCATCCGACTTTTTCAGTATTCGAAGTCCTTGTCAGAGAAAAAGGGTGGGCATGCAGTACTGTAACCTTCTTGATGGCCCATTTAGTGAAGATCTTATAAAGAAAAAAAATATTTAAACTTATTCCAAGACTTGTTCTTGGATTAGTAGTGCGGTAGGAAAAGAAACTAAAGAACTCAAGTAGTGTTGCACCAACTTTGAGAATCGAAAAGAACTCTATTCTCAAATAAAAAATCTGATCGGAAGGGTTGATAGAACCAATTCTGATCAACTCTGAAAAATTCAAAATAATACCATGAAAAGTTGCTCGAATGGTGGTTTCACCAATTCAAAGTGACCCCGCTCTAATATCAATTGTAGGATCATTTCGCTAGATGAGGGGGGGGGGGGTGAATAGCACTCATGGTTTTTCATGTTCGTTTAAAACTTAGAATAAAATAGAGTGAAAATATAAAGGAAAAGCAAACAAAACGCTAACACAACCAAGTTTTACATGGTTCAGAGCCTGTAAAGATTCCTACTCCTAGACCCACACTTATTAGTGCTTTCGATGTGTAATCCACTAAAAGTTTGAAATATGGTTTACAAATTTAGTAGAACTTATGACATATTACAAGAACAAAAATTAAAGTTACCAATGACTTTGAAATCAAAGATTCGTGCGTAGTCATTGTTAGGGTAGCGCTCAGGTGTCATAGGGACCTTTTAAGAGCAGCGCGGAGGAGATGAAGTTGTTTAAATCGATATGTTTGAGATGCTGGTTGAACCCTCCTTTTATAGCTCCATTTGGGCTCGTAGATCTCCTCCCAAGTTCCTAGAGTGTGCTAACTATTGGATCGAAAGCACTAGAGGGGAGGTGAATAGCGCTCGTGGCTATTTCACGCATTTCGGAATTAAAAACGTATCGAGTAATGCAGCGGAAACAAAGAAATAAGCAATCACACAAACGACACCAAGGTTTTTCTTGGTTCGGAGCCTAGGGCGACTCCTACTCCAAGGCCCGCGATCGTTGATGGCTTTCTGTGGGCAACAACTATATCGCGTAAAATTATTACAATCTAAGTACAATAAAAAGCTATAAAAATTATACCGACAACAAGAAATGCTAAATCTGAAGCTCCGGGTCGTCGGGCACTTGTAGCTGCACTTCTGGGCCATCTAGTTCGCAACACACAAGAAGAGATTGCTTTGGAATTTTTTGTTCTGAGTGCTGCCTCGTGACCTCCTTTTATGCACTGTTGGAGGCACCTCCAGCACCATCCAAGACACATCCAACCCTCCCGAGTCGCCCGCGTGGATCAGCACAGAACCGGTCTCACCTCATCCCCTCAAAGGTGACTCCAAGCCACTCCAAGGCGCCTCCAAGCTGCGGTCCAAGGCACCTCCAGCTCGGTTTAAGGCGCCTCCAGGCCTGCTGCGCAGCTACCTTCAGCCTTGCACCTGAGGCACCTCCAAGCTCCATGGAGGCCCCTCGGGCATTGTTCATCCAAGGCTTAAGGTTGCTTCTTTGTTCTTGCAGAATGTGTTAGTCCCAAATACATACCCTGCAAAATAAAGTTAGCACAAAATAGTTATAAAATTGACAGTCTCTAGACTGTCGGGGTTTGACTTCGTATTTCTAACTAGAAATCCTAGGTTGACCCGATGCCTATTGTTCCATCTGCGGGGAACGCGTCTTCACCTACTCCACTCAGGAGATTTACCTATTGCCAGCACGATCTTCCAGATCAACTGGACTTTTGCTCGGCGCTCGATGTTTCTGGACTTTCTGCTGGATGCCCGCTCTTGACCCGTCCAGTCTTCCACCTGGTTCACGACACCAGGGCTTTCCTCCTAGGGTTTCCACCCTTAGGACTTTTTCCTAAAGCTCTCAACCCACCAAGATTTTTCGCATAGGGTTACCACCGCCTATGACCTAGGGTTACCACCCCCTAGGGTTTTCCACCTGCCTAGCCACAGCTAGGACTTTTGCCTAAGTACACTTAGGACTTTCCTGCAAGCTCACTCAAACTGTTAGATCACAAAACAACTTAACTTTGAACCCTTTGCCATTATCAAAACTTGGGTTCGATCGTCGGATGCTTCCCGCACCAACAATCTCTCCCTTTTTGATTATGGCAACCGAAATTCAAAGTTAAGTAAAAGACAGTAAAGAAAAGCTAGAGATAGCACTAGTAAATTGATAGTACAAGTTTAAGAGAATAAGGCTCCCCCTTAGTTTTTGAATTTATGCTCCCCCTTAATTTATGAATTTCTTTTCTTTATGAATTTTCTACTTTTTCTTTATGAATTCTACTCTCCCCTTTGCCATACATCAAAATACAAGGAGAGTAATATGAATCAGAGTACTTGGATTTTAAAAAAATGAAGAGTAAATGTTCTTGTAGGATTTTTTTGCTAAGAAAGAAGAAATTAGAAGTTATTGAAATTTTAGCTAATCAAGATACTTAGATAAAATGCTTTTTGCTTTTTTGAAAAATCCTTAGTTAAATTTAGAAGTACTTAATCAGAATCATTTATAAAAATACTTATATTCTTTATAAAACATTTAGCTAGGTAAATGTTTAAGGATTTAAATAAGAGATTTTAAGATAGCTTTAAAGGTTTAAGTTTGAAGGCATTTGTCTAAAATATTCGAAAACACTTAGCTAACATTTTAATGAGTCTTTGAAAACACATAGTTGAAAACACTTAGTTTAAATTCGAAAAAGATGCTTTTGCAAAAGTAGTTTTGGAAATGTTATTCGAAAAAGGTGCTTTTGCAAAAATAGCTAAAGGTTCTTAAGGAAAGATAGGTTTTGAAAGACTTAGTTAAATTTTAGCTGCAAAGAGGGAGGAACTTCACTTATAAAAATTTAAGTTAAGGTCATCCATTTAGATTCAAGTAGTCCTAATGTCCAAGCATGAGTAATTAAAAGTAATCATTTAGTCCCCTGGGCCACATGTCTAACCATTAGCTACTAACTGCTTACCTAGAGGGTAACAACTTTCACTTGGTTAGTCAAGTTAAGTTGAAAATCCAGTTAGATTTAACTAGGGCTGGATGACCTAACCTGATTATTGTATTTTTGGTATTTAACGCCCAGACTTACTGTGATACACAAAAATAAGCATTTTGAAGTCCAGGTTGTACCCTTCTCACGCCGTTCTATGTTTTTTTCAATCACAAACAAGCTATACCTAGTGTGTTTGTGAGATGCTCTGACTAATACTAGGGGAATATGAAATCTAAAGGTAAGTACCTTGGCTAAGTCCAAATCTTGAAAAGTCTAATAAAATTGGGATTTTGAAATCAACATTTTTCTTAGAAGTTTTATAAAAGAAACTAAGCAAGAGTTTAACTAGATGTGCATAAATAAGTAACTTATAAAAAACTAGTAAGCAGAAAGTTAGGTTGTGTAACTAAACTCTAATCGACAAGAGTTTAACTAGATAATAGTAGCAGATGAATGTGTCTGTGTCCAAAGTCCAAAGTACAATGCATGAAAAGATAGTATCAATAAGTAGGATCATCAGCTGGAGGGTCGCCAGCTGGAGGTGGTGCAAAAGGCTGCTCGGGAGCAGGTTGTCCCTGACGAAGAGAGGCAAAGCCGGAAGCTATGTCTGTGCGAAGCATGCGGAACTCAACTACCATAAGTCGTCGTGTCTGAGCGGAGTAACCCTCGAGACGTGTGAGTTGGTCCTCGACAGATAAGGAGGTGGATCGTCGAGTTGAGATCGAGGGCCCTGCCGAATAGGAGGGATGTCCATGTAAGATACCGTAAAAATTAAATAATAAATATTATTGGACAAAAAATCTCATTAGATTTTTCAAGAATTTTTAGAAATTTTCTGAGAATTTTTCAGAGCTCGTACGGAGGGTTTTGAGGGAATCGATCGGCGGGTGAGAATAAAGCCTGTTTGGGATACCCGTTTAAGTGAGAAAATATTTTCAATTATAAATTCATTTTCTTTTATTCTTTTTCACCAAATCGTCATTTCCCCCTCTCCTCACCCGAACCCATTTCCTTCTTCCCTCTCTCTATCTCCCCGACTCCTTTCACTATCTCTCTCTCTTTCACGGATGACTCAATGCCGAGGCTAGAGGAGGCTTGCCACCGGAGCTCAACAGATACCAGCGGGCTCCAGGTCGCCTTCGGTTGGGGGGTTTCTGGCTCAACGGATTTTGTGACCAATCACCGACGATTGGGGCTAGGGCACAGTGAGGACCTGAATCTAGCATTATTTCCAACTGGTAGACCCTCCCTCTCCTCCCCTAGCGCTGCTCACGGAGTGATCTGCCTCCTTTCTTGCTGGAATAAAACAGCGATGCCATCGGGAGGTGATCCAGAGAGGTAAGGCTTCGTTGGATTTGTGTTGATTCAAGGATTTTAGCTAGATTAGGGTTTTTCTTTCGGGATTGACTCTTCTTGTGCTGGACTTTTCTCCTGATCAGATTGGTTCTCCTCTTCTTGCGGCTAATTGGAGGATTCGGTTGATGATGATGAGGTGTGTTAGTTAGAGCCCTAGAGTCAATCATTTGATGATTGTTGTATGGACTCATTGTATCATATTCTTAAATATATAAAGGCATTTGGTTATTATGCTTACTTGTATTGGTGCCAAATAACTAAGTATAATAGAGTCCTTGAGTACAAGGTTTTTACCTATATCAATCGGTTAGTTGAATCGATAGTGAGATGATATAGGGAACACTACTCTTAATCATTCCAAGTCAAGTATTAGCATTCAAGGACAATATTAATGTGATGAGACTAGCATGTAGGTCAACTCAATGACTTAATCTTACAAGTCATGGATATAGAGATATCAAATTGACACATGGGTATGCATTGGAGAATGTATACTGAATGACCCGCCATGAGAAAGTATCATGGATCATTATATGAGTGTCATATACTTTCTCATGTGGCTATTAGTATGACTATTAATCCTTGGACCTGAAGTCACCATGGTTCCCTACATAAGGAGTTACATACTTTGGCTTCGTCAAACGTCACCCGTAACTGGGTGGACTATAAAGGCGATTACTGGGTATGTAACAAATTATGCGGAGGGATGTGAGTGATGTAGATGGGATATATCCCTCCTATATGACGAGAGTGACATCGATATTCTTGATTGAGTGAGACTACTAAGTGCATGACCATGCCCAAATGAGTCAATATGAGATGTTGAGCTCATTTGATTAAGTGAGTCTACTTGGGATTCAAGATTTAGATTGATTAGAGGATGACACGGTCTATGCCTCACATTGATCAATCTAGATGTCAAGGATAGAAGGGCACATGTCATATATTGTGAAGAGTCACAATTAGTAGTCACAAGGTGATGTTGGATCTCAACATTCTTATAACTTGGGTAGTAATGATGTGTTGCTAGATACCGCTCATTACTTATGGTTCCAAATGGGTTTAGGAGCATTGCCAATATTATAAGAACCTATAGGGTCACACACAAAGGGAAATTAGATGGAGATTAGGTTCATTTGATGAACCTAAAGGATTAGGTTCATGTGATGAACCAAATTGGATTAAGAGTAATCCAAATTACGCTAATTGAGTTGGTCTCAATTTGGTTCATGTGTTAGATGAGTCTAATTTGGACTTAGACTCATTGAATCAATTTAATTCAATGAATAGAGATTCATTAAATTAAAATTGACTTGAACCAATGGTTAGATTAGATCAACCAAGGGAGAGAAGTGGTCAAGTTTGACTTGACTTGAGAGGAAGATGAAGGGTCAAGTTTGACTTGACCATTTGCCACCTCATTGGTGAGTTAGCAACGAGTGGGTCAATGATGATGCTCCACATCATCATGATTGCTTAAGTGGGATGCCACCTCTTGGGAGTTACCAAGAGTTGTGACTCTTGGTATCCCATGGAGATAAAACTCCCTCTTAATGTGGAGAGCCACACTAATTCATGTGTGAGTTTCATTTTCTTTTGTGTAACTCTCATCTTCTTCCTCAAGCTCTCTCTTCTCTCCCTCTCCTCCACTTTGGTCGAACCATTCAAAGGTGCTAGCACACCTTTTTGTTTGGTCTCTCCATCTCTTGCTTGTGTGGATACACATAGAGGAGTATCTACTTTGATACTCTCGAGATCCGGCGAACCTTGGACGAGTAGGATTAAGCGAAGGGCATCACATCAAGGGTAAATCTCTTTTCCTTTGTAGATCTAGTTTAGATCTAGGTTAGAAACTCGTACTCAAAGTTTTACGAAATTTATTTCTTCGCACGGATCCGGTGACGGGGTTTCGGGGTTTCCGCAACGCAAAAGCGATTTTTGCGGCCCGAAAAACCCAACAAGGTGTTCTTGAGTTTTCGAGCAGAAGTAAGCAGGATTGTTGCTGGATCAGTGAGCTTCTTTCTTGATTCCTCTACTTGATCCGATTGATTCCAGTGAGGTGCTGGAACTGTGATCATGAGGTGAATCCATCAGTGAGGATCTGTTGAAGGTGATCTTGGTTCCAGTGGTGTTTCCTTGCCGGCAGCACTCCAAACAGCAGCCTGATCGGCTGTTAATTGAGGTAAAGTGTAGGGTAATGGTTGTGGATGAATTATTGGGTTTAATATTAATTGAGAATGTATTGATTGTGGATTGGGTATTAGATTTATGCTAGGTGTTGATTTTGGGCATCTGTTTGTGCTGGACCAACTGTAAATGAGTGGAGAAGCTTTATTTTTCTCCACAGCAAACTTTGGATTTCTTCATCAAAGGGTGTGAATTTGTTATGGATCAAGGTGAGCTAAGTATGGAGTTTTGGTTGCATTTATGTGATAGATGGATGAATAAAGATTTAAATCATATTATGTTGGGGATAATGTGATGTTTTGGATAATTGGATTTGATTAGTGTATATTGATTTTAGAAGATGATCATGATTAAATTGATTTACTCATGAGTAGGATTAAAGTGAAGGAAATTGTGGATTTAGTTAAACCTAATTGGATTAAGAAATTAGGTTAATTATTTTCATTATGGTTCTTCCCTAATTAGATTGGGGAGTTTATTTAGCTATTTGCCACCTATGTAATTAGCTAAATATATTATCTGATCACAGGACTTAGATTCGGGACGAGCGTCTCGACGTGGGATTTGTGGACACAATCTATGTATTAAGGCGGGTATTTCTTCCTTGGCCTCTTTATAGTTTCTTTGAAACTTAGTGCATGGTTATTATTGGTTATTATTGGATTTTGTGAGATACGGCGTTTTGAACAGTCAGGGACCCTGATGCTATGTAGCTAGATAGCTACTAGCGGACTGTCCACCTCGACCACTCTTTTGTGGGCTGGAGGGTAGTACAGTTATCACAGACCCAAGTCTCTCGGCCATACAGGGGTCGTGGTGTCTGGAGAGGTGGCGGGGGTGACCATGGAGCATGCATGCACTTTTGCATATGATGCGCGGTACATCTATGGTGCTATATTTGCATACATGCCTAGTAGATACTAGTTGCATGTAATTGTGATATGTTGCACTTGTTTGAGATGTGATTGTTACATATGGTTGTCATGCTGCATACATGTCATTTATTTTACATGTATATGCAGTCGTATCTATATTGCACAGGTGTCACGGGTATGTCTGTTGCAGATCCAGTGAGTGTACTGATCTTTGTACCTTACGTCGATTTCAGATTGGATATGTATTTGTCATTATGTTAGTTGTGGTTTGTACAGTTTATATGTCAGGTTATTATGTTAGATATGTTTAGGTGCATTGATTATGATAGTATGATCATGTTCTTTATTCCCTACTGAGACTGTATACTTTTGATCTCCATATTTTTTTTGTAGACCATGCACTATCTTTTCTATTATCCGCTGAGTTACCTATACTCGCCACTACATGTATACATTTATGTTTTCAGGTAGCTTGTAGATGGTTGGTGTGTCGCTTGGAGTATCCTGTCTGTCGGGTCCTACGTCACATACGAAGACGGTTTCACCTAGTGTTTGTTTTCTTTTTGTATATCCTTTAATTATTTTTGGCATTGTATTTGTGTTTAGCCATGTGGCTATCTTGTGGTTTTGGTGTTGTATTTGTGTTTAAGCCATGTCGGCTTGCATTGTAGTTATTTGGTTTGTGTGGGCTTTCCTTCGCTTTTTCCGCTGTGTTTCTAGTACAACCGTGTGGGATGCTTTATATATAACTGCGTGGTTGTGATTGTTTCATTCCAACTGAGTGGGCTGTGATTATAACTACATGGTTGTGTATATATTCCAGCCGTATGTGGCTGATGTATATTTTGTATGTATTGATGCTTCAGATTATCACCCGTATAGGGGAGATGCTGCCGGATTTTTGTTTGGTAGGGACTCCTTTAGGGCGTGACAATTTTTGGTATCAGAGCAGGTATATGATATTTGCTATGTGTTCTGGATTTTCGAGATTCATCTGATACCAATTTAGTGGTATCAGAGAAGATACGATGCCTGTTGTTCATGTTTTTGGATTTCGTGTTTTGGTTTTCTTGATGTGACTTTCGGGCTTTGGGACCAGGCAGTAGCAAGACATCTCCAAGCTATAGGAGGTATGTTTGCATATTATTATCTTACATTCCTATTAGTACATGCATGGTTGTTTTGATGGTTATGACATGTGTTAGTACTCTCTTGTTAGTACCTGCCTATTTGTTTATAACATGAATCGCATGTGTTGGGTCAATCACTGATCACGTTTGACCTACTGGAGATCAAGGATTACAGTCTCAGGGGATTCGTCATATCATACTACTAGTTATTTTAGTGTCTACTACGACTAGTTGGTTGAGTGTTAGAGACACATATCAGCCTCTGTTATTATTAGCTACAGAGTGGATGATATCAGTATACTCATGTTGAGTCAGTTAGTAGAGTATTGGTTTACTCTTGTTGGCTCGGTCAGTTTAGGATTGATTTACCTGGTTGACTGTATCGTTGGGGTTTGACTTATTTTAGTTGGTTTTGTACTCCTGTTAGTTCGATCAGTAGAGCACTAATTTGGAATCTTTTGGTTTTGTTAGTAGAGGACCAACTTACTCTATTTTAGAGATTCTATTTTGGGTTATACGTGCTTAGTTAGATATCCTTAGCACATTTGGGTTCATGGCTTGTACCGACTTAGAAAAGACTGAATTAGCCATATACCATTGTTGGCTTAGTCAGTCTATAGAGGATTGATGTATCCTATTCCATGGGGATTTTGATCATGTATTATCTGTATTTGATTGGATGACTTGGAAGGTACATTCAGATATGATACCCCAGTGTTGGGGAAAGAGTGTGAAGCTACCTGCTTAACACTTATGAGATACAACCGTTACTAGTGCGTATTAATTGGAGAGTACATTTGGATATATGATTTGTACCAATGTGAGAGAGTTGAAGTTAGCTGCTTAACCTTTACGTGACTCGGTACCATGTGAAGGATGAAACAGAGAATGCTTTTTGGAGATCAGGTCATCACTTAGTGATTTCCTTGAGGTGTTTAGAGAGAGAGTAGTTCTCTACTTCTTTCGTTAGCATGATGGATTTTAAGGCGATGATCAGTCGACTCATCTAACGTTATTCCATGGGAGATCCTGACTCATGGAACTATTGGATAGGATTAGATATCCTTGATGTACTTAGTGATATATAGTCCGCAATGGTGCGGAGGAATGGTGTTAGTTGAGTAATACCTAGGAGTTCAGACCGTAACTAGGTATGATTTCAGATGATGATCTCAATGGGTAGAGCGTTGATTGACAGATATTTTGACCAGCTATTTAGGATAGAGGCTTCGATCTTTTATCGGCATTTGTTGAGGGACATATATGGGATGATTATGAGAGTTATGGAGATACTTTTTGATGGGTAGACCCTTAGTCAACAAGTTGTCTGACCCTTTGACTTTGGATTAACATTCTGTTACTATGGATATTTGATTATCAGAAAGGATGAGATGATGAGATTTGGCAGACCTTTTGGATACGTTTAGTTTGTTGGTAGTGGGAGTTGAAGGTTGGATGTTTTCCTTCTACTCTATCTTTGTTTGGAGACTATCTGGTATGATTGATTGATGTTGAGGATGATCTTGATTGATGGATAATGGGAGATCAGGTGTGGTGATATGTTATTTGTTGATGATCTATTGGTGAATATTTGATTTGATGATATACTATTTGGTGCTTGAGGTTGATAGTGACATGGAGTGTAGTATGTTGGTGATATATATAGATTTGTAGTTGGGGATCATATCATAGATTTGTCAGAGAGCTTACGGTTGAGTGTGTTTATTGTATGAATATTTTGAGTCCTTGGTGTTACCATTTAGGCATATAGTGCCTAGATGTTTATGTTGACTCGATGTATTTGGTATTCGTAGGGTGTTTGGATTAGATTTCATTATCTTCATTGACGATGTTGTGATCTATTCCCGATCCGAGGTGGATTATATACACTATCTTCGCATAATTCTAGAGATGTTTCGACAGGGACATCTATATGCGAAGTTCAGTCGTGCGTATTGTGATTGTCTTCTGCGAGATTTCTGGGATGCGTTGTCTTTAGTAGAGAGATATTAGTGGATCCATGGGAGTTAGAGGCTGTTACCAATTGGGAGTATGTTCTGACGGATTTTGTTGTAGGATTATCCAGAACATAAAGAGGATATGATGGTTTGGGTAATCATTATTGGGTGATGACTTTGCTCCCAAGCCATCGATTTGTGGGACGAATTCTGTTGGATTGAGTATTAAAATTATACTGTGGAGAGATTAACGGACCTTATGGTATATCTCTGAGGGTTGTATTGGATGGAGATCAGCGATTTCACCTCATAGTTTTGACTATGGTTATAGTAGATTTTGGGTTAGGAGATTCGCTTTAGTATAGATTTTTACCCTCAAACTGATGGATAGTTTAAGCGCTCTATACAGATGTTGGAGGATCTATTGATAGTGAATTATGGATTTTAGAGGTAGTTGATTTATCCGCAGTGGGTTAGATAGTAGTGTGGAAGTAGCGGAAGCAGGGTGAGCTCATAACCCACAGAGTCATCCCTTGCTGTTAGAGATTTGATCATGATATATGGTTGGAGTGGTATGTGAGTTTGTTGCTTGAAGGTTATCATTGGATGAAAATCCCTGAGTTGACCAGTGAATTTGGGGGCCAAATTTTTATTAGTGGGGGAGAATGCAAGATACCTCAAAAATTAAATAATAAATATTATTGGACGAAAAATCTTTTTGGATATTTCCAGAATTTTTAGAAATTTTCTGAGAATTTTTCGGAGCTCGTACAGAGGGTTTTGAGGGGATCGATTGGCGGGTGCGGATAAAGCCTGTTTGGGATACCCGTTTAAGTGAGAAAATGTTTTCAATTATAAATTTAATTTCTTTTATTCTTTTTCCCCAAATCGTCGTTTCCCCCTCTCCTCACCCGAACCCATTTCCTTCTTCCCTCTCTCGATTTCCCCAACTCCTCTCGCTATCTCTCTCTCTTTCGCGGACGACTCAATACCGAGGTCGGAGGAGGCTCACCACCGGAGCTCGACGGATACCAGCGGGCTCCAGGTCGTCTTCGGCTGGGGGGTTTTTGCTTCGGCAGATTTTGTGACCATTCGCCGACGATCGGGGCTAGGGCACGGTGAGGAGCCGAATCTAGCATTATTTCCAACCGTTAGACCCTCCCTCTCCTCCCTTCGTGCTGCTCACGGAGCGATTCGCTTCCTTTCTTGCTGGAATTGAACAGCGATGCCATCGGGAGGTGATCTAGAGAGGTAAGGCTTCGTTGGATCTGTGTTGATTCAAGGATTTTAGCTAGAGTAGGGTTTTTCTTTCGGGATTGACTCTTCTTGTGCTGGACTTTTCTCCTGATCAGATTGGTTCTCCTCTTCTTGCGGCTAATTGGGGGATTCGGTTGATGATGATGAGGTGTTCTTGAGTTTTTGGGCAGGAGCTAGCAGGATTGTTGCTGGATCAGTGAGCTTCTTGCTTGTTTCCTCTACTTGATACGATTGATTCTAGTGAGGTGGAGGTAAGGCTTCGTTGGATCTGTGTTGATTCAAGGATTTTTAGCTAGATTAGGGTTTTTCATTCGGGATTAACTCTTCTTGTTCTAGACTTTTCTCCTGATCAGATTGGTTCTCCTCTTCTTGCAGCTAATTGGGGGATTCGGTTGATGATGATGAGGTGTTCTTGAGTTTTCGGGCAGAAGCTAGCAGGATTGTTGCTGGATCAGTGAGCTTCTTGCTTGATTCCTCTACTTGATCCGATTGATTCCAGTGAGGTGCTGCAACTGTGATCATGAGGTGAATCCATCAGTGAGGATCTGTTGAAGGTGATCTTGGTTCTAGTGGTGTTTCCTTGCCGGCAGCACTCCAACCTGCAGCCTGATCGGCTGTGAATCGAGGTAAAGTGTAGGGTAATGGTTGTGGATGAATTATTAGGTTTAATCTTAATTGAGAATGTATTTATTGTGGATTGGGTATTGGATTTATGCTAGGTATTGATTTTGGGCATCTGTTTGTGCTGGACTAGTTGTAAATGGGGAGAGAAGCTCTATTTTTCTCCACAGCAAACTTTGGATTTCTTCATCAAAGGGTGTGAATTTGTTATGGATCAAGGTGAGCTAAGTATGGAGTTTTGGTTGCATTTATGTGATAGATGGATGAATAAAGATTTAAATCATATTATGTTGGGGATAATGAGATGTTTTGGATAATTGGATTTGATTAGTGTATATTGATTTTAGAAGATGATCATGATTAAATTGATTTACTCATGAGTAGGATTGAAGTGAAGGAAATTGTGGATTTAGTTAAACCTAATTGTTGAATCCTGTGGTTGTTTTGATGTGATCAACCAAGTTGGTTAGGTCCTGCTTTGTGTTTGACCCCTGTGTCTGAGTGTGCAGGAGCTTTGGAGCGCAAGAAGTCGAGCAGAAGACGCAGCTAGCGAGAAGGACGACACGTGAAGGGAGTCGACTAGCTCGGTGCGTTCGAAGGACGAGAGAACTGCGGAAGAGTACACCGGTGGAGAGAAGAACGTGTGCGGCGTTCGAGGGACGTTAAGCCGGGAGGAAGGCTTCTCGAGGAGAAGGCCAAAAATTGGATTCGGGTGAGCCCTATTTCGGTTGGCTGACATCACCCAAAAGAACGAGACTTCGGAAGACGAAGCAAAGAAACAAGCAAGATGGAAAAAGCTGCCAGCCAGCTTGGAGGCGCCTCCATCAGGCTTGGAGGCGCCTCCAGCTTAAAGGCGCCTTCAATGCCTGTTGGAGGTGCCTCTGACCTGGCAGAAGTGAACGTTGGGCTTTTGGATAAAGTTTTATCCACTCTCTCGATGGAGGCGCCTTGGACCCATATTGGAGGTGCCTCGGACATCCGAGATAGGATTTCCAGAAGCTATATAAAGGCCTCTGGAACTAGGAATTAGAAATCAACTGTCCCATCAACTCTGTAGTCAATTCCTAGCAATAGTTCTGAGCTGTAAGAGTATAAAAGGCTTCTTTGCCTTCAGAGAAGGAGATTTTTCTACTGCGCGCTTTTCATCGCCCTGGATTAACAACCTTCTTGGTTGTAACTAGGTTAACTCCCGAGTCTCTAGCTTTATTGTTTTAGTTTTATTATTATTGCTATTGCACTTTCGAGTTGAAAGATCCGAGGAGGGTAGTTTTAATTTGTGCAGGTAATTCACCCCCTATTGCCGGCCTCCACTGTACCAACAAGTGGTATCAGAGCCAGACCGCCTCAGAAGGACTAACCGTCGACTGAAGCACAATGATCAAGACGATGGCCAGAGTGAATATTCATCCCCCGAAGTTCGACGGAGACTTAGCGACGTGGAAATGCCGGATGGAGGTATTTTTGAAGATAGAATTTGACTTTTGCTTAATTATGAAATATGGATATGCAGTTCCAAAAGATAAAGAAGAAAACACGTGGAGCAAGAAAGAGCAAGCCGATTTTGTCGCCAACGGAAAGGCAGAATTCCACCTGTTGGGTTTTTCGGGCCGCGAAAACCACTTTTTCGCGTCACGGAAACCCTGAAACTCCCTAGCCAACGGATCCATGCGAAGAGTATAGAACAAAATTTTTACATGTACGAGTTTACTAACTAGATCTACTCTTAGATCTATATATTTAGAAAATTACCCTTGATGCGTGCCCTTTTCGAATCTCGCTCGTCCAAGAAAGTGCCGGATCTCAAGATTGTCAACGTAGACAATCCTCTAGAAATATCCACACGAACAAGATGTGTTCTCTAACACACAAGAATAGAGAAGAGAACACCACATGTGTGCTACCACTTCTTGATGCTCTCGGATGGGGTTGGAAGAAGAAGAAAGGAAAAGAAGAGAACACACTCCTCTAAAAAAATCTCTATGTGACTTTCACTAACCTTTCTTCTTGGATTAGACTCATTCTCCTTTTTTCTCCCTTGCTTGAAACCCACGACCAAGAGAAGAGAAGGAGCAAAAAGAGAGCTTGAGGAAGAAGATGATGTGAATGTAAGTGAATGAAAAATTCATTCTCATTCAAAACCAAAAAGGTAACCCCCATTCTCATTAAATGTGGCCATTAAAGAGAATAGATTTGTAACCCCCATGAGGTGGCACACTTTGATGATGTGGCACATCATCATTAGTCCTCCTAATGCCAAATCACTAATGATGTGGCAAATAGTCAAGTCAAACTTGACTCTTCCTCTTCCTCTCAAGTCAAGACAAACTTGACTTAATCTCTCTCATGGTTGATCTAATACAACCATTTAATTCAAGCCAATTTAATATAATGAATCTAATTCATTTAATTAAATTAATTCAATGAGTCATAATCAACTTGAGTCCAACTCAATTAGCCTAATTAGGATTACTCTTAATCCAATTTGATTCATCACATGAATCTAATCCTCTTGGTTCATCATATGAACCTAATCTCCATCCACTTGTTCTTTATGTGTGACCCAATAGGTTCTTGTAACGTTGGTAATGCCCCTAAACTCATTTAGAAGCATAAGTAATGAGCGGTATCTAGCAATACATCATTACTACCCAAGTTACAAGAATGTTGAGATCCAACATCACCTTGTGACTACTAATTGTGACTTCTCACAATATATGACAAGTGTCCTTCTATCCTAGACATCTAGATTGATCAATGTGAGGCATAGACCGTGTCATCCTCTGACCAATCTAAATCTTGAACTCCAAGTAGACTCACTAAATCAAAGGAGCTCAATATTTTATATTGACTCATTTGGGCATGGCCATGCACTTCGTGGTCTCACTCTATCAAGAATATCGATGTCGCTCCCGTCATATAGGAGGGATAGATCTCATCTACATCACTCACATCCCTCTGCATAATTCATTACATACCCAGTAATCGCCTTTATAGTCCACCCAGTTACGGGTGATGTTTGACGAAACCAAAGTACATAACTCCTTATGTAGGGATCCATGGTGACTTCTGGTCCAAGGACTAGTAGTCATACTAATAGCCACATGAAAAAGTATATGATACTCATATAACGATCCATGATACTTTCTCATGGCGGGTCATTCAGTATACATTCTCCAATGCATACCCATGTGTCAACTTGATATCTCTATATCCATGACTTGTGAGATCAAGTCATCGAGTTGACCTACATGCTAGTCTTATTGCATTAACATTTTCCCTGAATGTTAATACTCGACTAGGAATGATTAAGAGTAGTGTTCCCTATATCATCTCACTATCGGTTCAACTAACCGATTGATATAGGTGAGAACCTTCTACTCAAGGACGCTATTATACTTAGTTTATTTGACACTAATATAAGTAAGTATAATAACCAAAATAATAAATGCCTTTATTTATATATAAGAATATGATACAAAAAGTCCATAATACAATCATCAAATGATTGGCTCTAGGGCTCTAACTAACAATCTCCCACTAGCACTAGTGCTAATCAGTGTAGGCTCTAAGCCCTAATGACCTAGTGTGACCATCATGCTTCCTCTGTGCCAAAGCCTTGGTCAAGGGATCTGCGATGTTAGCCTCTGTAGGTACTCTGCATATCTTAACATCACCTCTCTCGATAATCTCTCGAATGAGATGGAAGCACCGTAGTATGTGTTTGGTCCGCTGGTGTGAGCGAGGTTCCTTCGCCTATGCTATAGCTCCATTGTTGTCACAATAGAGCTCAATAGGGTCAGCGATACTGGGAACCACCCCAAGTTCAGTGATGAACTTGCGGATCCAAACTACCTCCTTTGCTGCCTCTGATGCAGCAATGTACTCGGCCTCTGTCGTAGAATCAGCTACTGTGTCCTGCTTCGAACTCTTCCAGCTCACAGCACCACCATTAATGCAAAATACGAACCCTGACTGCGATCGATAATCATCCTGGTCGGTCTATAAGCTAGCATCACTGTAACCCTTTACAGCTAGCTAATCATTGCCTCCATATATCAAGAAATATTCTTTAGTCCTTCTCAAGTACTTAAGAATATTCTTGACCACTATCCAGTCATGCTCAAAGCATATGAGACATCAGGTCGAGTACATAGCATGGCGTACATGATAGATCCTATAGCTGAGGCATAAGGGATCTGATCCATGCGGTCTCTCTCCTCTCTAGAAGAGGGACCTTGAGTCTTCGAAAGACTCACGCCATGTGACATCGGCAGAAATCCCTTCTTGGAGTTCTGCATGGTAAACCGAAGGAGTACCTTGTCAATATATGTACTCTAACTTAGGCCAAGCAATCTCTTAGATCTATCTCTATAGATCTGTATCCCTAGAATGCGGGATGTCTCACCTAAGTCCTTCATTGAGAAAGCAACTCCCTAGCCAGGTCTTGACAGACTGAAGCATAGGGATGTCCTTCCCAATGAGTAATATGTCATCCACATACAATATGAGGAAGACAACTATATCCCCTACAACCTTCTTGTAGACACAAGTTTCATCTTCATTCTTGATGAAACCAAACTGTTTGATTGCATCATCGAATCGAAGATTCCAGCTCTGAGAAGCTTGCTTTAGTCCATAAATGGACCTATGCAGCTTACATACTCTGCTAGTATGCTTTGGATCTACAAAATCCTCAGGTTGTGTCATGTACACATCCTCGAGTAGGTTTCCATTCAGAAACATGATTTTGACATCCATCTGCCAGATCTCGTAATCGTGGTAAGCTGCAATAGCAAGCATGATCCGAATGGACTTAAACATCGCTACTGGAGAAAAGGTTTCATCATAGTCAATGCCATGAATCTGCTTGAAACCTTTAGCTACCAAGCGACCCTTATAGATAAGTCCATCCATGTCAGTCTTTCTCTTAAAGACCCACTTACATCATATGGGTTTTACCCCTTCAAGTGGATCAACCAAAGTCCATACTTGGTTGGTGTACATGGATTTCATTTCGGATCTTATGGCCTCTAACCATTTCTCGGAATCTGGTCTCATCATAGCTTCCTGATAGGTGGTAGACTCATCCTCTATAAGCATAACGTCATCATGGTCAGACAAGAGAAATGAGTATCTCTCAGGCTGACGACGTACCCTATGAGACCTGCGAAGAGGTATGTCTACTTGAACTGGTTGTTGTTCCTCAACTCTTTGTGGAACAACATCATCCACAACACTTTATGGCTCCAGTTCAACTTCCATCGAGGCTTCAGTGCTAGGATCCGCATCTTGAACTTCTTCAAGATCGAATGTACTCCCACTAGTCTTTCCAGAAACAAAGTCCCTTTCTAGAAAGACTCCAGTCTTTGCCACAACTATCTTGTGCTGACTGGGAATGTAGAAGTAATATTCCTTAGTTTCCTTGGGATATCCTATAAAGTAGCACTTGTCGGATTTGGGTCCTAATTTATTTGAGACTTGACGTCTAACGTAAGCCTCACAACCCCAAATCCTCATGAAAGACACCTGGGCATCTCTCCCAATCCATATCCTATACGGTGTCTTTATCACGGCCTTGGATGGAACTCGGTTGAGTATAAAAGTTGCCGTGTCTAGAGCATAGCCCCAAAGGAATGTCAGAAGATCTGTGTGACTCATCATAGACCATACCATACCTAATAAGGTACGATTCCTCCTTTCGGATACACCATTCCACTGTGGTGTTCCAGGAGGAGTGAGTTGGGATAGAATCCCACACTCAGCTAGATAGTCACAAAACTCATGGCTAAGGTATTCTCCACCTCGATCTGATCGAAGTATCTTAATACTCTTGCCAAGCTGGTTCTGTACTTCATTCTTGAATTCTTTGAACTTTTCAAAGGATTTAGACTTATGTGTCATCAAGTACACATAACCATATCTACTGAAGTCATCAGTAAATGTGATGAAGTACCTATAACTGCCTCTAGCCGCGACATTGAAAGGGTCACATACATCACTATGTATAAGTCCTAACAAATCAGTCGCTCTTTCGCTGTGCCCACTAAAGGGTGTCTTGGTCATCTTGCCTAGTAGGCATGACTCGCACGTCTCATAAGATTTAAAATCAAATGAGTCCAGCAAACCATCCTTATGGAGCTGGGATAAACGCTTGTCATTTATATGACCTAAGCGACAGTGCCAGAGATAGGTTTGGTTCAGGTCATTTAACTTGAACCTCTTGATATTTATGTTATAAATAGGGCTTTCAAGATGTAGAATATAGAGTCCGTTTATCAGAGGTGCACTACAATAGAACATATCGTTTAAATAGACGGAACAACATTTGTTCTTTATTGTAAACGAGAAACCTTTCTTGTCCAAACAAGAAACTGATATAATGTTCTTAGTCAAGGCAGACACATAACAACAATCATCTAATTCTAGTACAAGCCTAGAGGATAGAGATAGATAGTAAGTTCCTATAGCAATAGCAGCAACCCATGCTCCATTGCCTACTCGTAGGTCTACCTCACCCTTCGTCAATGTCCTGCTATTTCTCAGCGCTTGTACATTAGTACAAATATGCGAAGCACATCCGGTATCTAATACCCACGATGAAGAAATAGAGAGGTTGACTTCTATAACATGTATACCTGAAGTAGAAATCTTATTTCTCTTCTTCTTAAGATCTTCCAGGTATTCTTTGGAGTTCCTCTTCCAGTGCCTTGCTTGTCCTTGATATAGGTGACAAAGATGTTTAACCATATCGTAAGCGCCCATCAACTCATGTTGCTTCTGAAGCTCAGAGTTCATGGTCGCGAGCATAAGACAGGACACATCTAATGTGTTATCTTGATGCTTCTTGTAAGCATCTCGGTTTGCTCGCGTGGCAGTGGCAGGAGGAGCCTCCAAAATGGGCTGCTCTAGAACGTACAGTTTACGTTCTTGGGTGAGAACTATTCTCAAGTTCCTGTACCAGTCCAGGAAATTTGCTCCATTGAGCTTGTCCTTCTTAAGGACAGAACGCAGAGAGAAGTTGTTCGTGTTTGACGTCATGGAAATTCTACAACAGAAATAAATGCAGAAATAAATATCATATTCTTTTAAATCATTTAATTAGGCCTTCAACTAAATGATGCTCCCACTGAATTCTATAATTCATGTGGGACAAGATCCACATCATACTAACCCTTGAGTTAGCTTTGGCTAATACGCCCAAGATTTAGTATGATCGGTAGGTAACGATTACCAATTACATCTCTATGCAACTCTTGTTTATAGGATCAAAATCCGCATTTATATTAAAACTCGAGTTAGCTTTGGCTAATACGCCCAAGAGTTAATATAAACGCGATTTTGACTTATCTACCAACCATTGGATAATGCCTATAGTTAAACTCGATCCAATTGAGTTAACTAGTTACTCAATCTAATTGAGTTGTACTCACCCATGCGTTGATAGGCGGGACCAAGATTGTCCCTCCGTACCCTACCAAGATAGTATGCGTTGCTCTGCTTTGGCAGATTCAACAACAACATACGATCGATTTAGTGGTAGGTATCACGGCATGGTAGGCATTACGAGTTGACGTGATTTAGATCTAATCTAAACGATGATGCGTATCATATACTCGATAGATCTAATCTAATCAAAGGGTGCATCATGTGCACGACTTAGATCTAATCTAATCGTTAGGCACTAATTAATTACTTAATTAACTAGCATGCATCACATACATACAAAAGCAATTAATTAAATAATTTTGTGATTATGTCATGACCCTACTACGATCTTCTCAAGCCAATGAGAAGATCGGATAGTCAACCTAAGGTCAACAGCTTCTCAAGCGCCTTCCTTTTGACCACCTTGTGTTGCTCACTCCTTCCTCGTAACTCCATCTTGAGTGGACCTTCCACCGCTTCAAAATTTACATTACATTTTGAAACTTGAGTTACATTCGAGTCTAAATCTAATTTACAACCAGAATATAAATAGGGAGGCACAACGCGCAGGTCGCGTATCAAATACAGCACACGCAAACACACAAAATGGCACGCATGCCATATTTTGAATTACAACACAAATTATCCAATCGAATTGGGTTTTTGGGCCATGACTATCACAAAAATAATATATAATTCAAAATTATATATTTCTATAATTTTCTGTAATTTTTCCTATAATTTTTATAATTTTTACGAGTATAATTTCTCGGCGGTTCTGTTTAGCGGTTTTCGGGCACAATCGCGGAACGAATCGACTTGCGGGGCCAGGGGCAGCACCCCTACCCGCGATCTAACCATCGCGAGGGTTCCTTTGCGATCTAACAGTGCCTTAGCCCGCTGTCCCAAAAAGTTTTGGGGCGAAACTTAGCCGTTTTGGGAAAACTTCTCGGTAGTCGAAGCCTACAAGTGTCGAAACAATTGTGCTTCGCTTCTACGAGAAAAATACCCATAAAAACTATAAAAATCATAAATTTACAGAATATTACAGAACTGAAAAATTTTCATAAAACACAAAATAAACTCGTACACGCCTTCGCACGTGGCTCTGATACCACTGTTGGGTTTTTCAGGCCGCGAAATCTGCTTTTTCGCGTCGCGGAGACCCCGAAAGTCCCTAGCCAACGGATCCATGCGTAGAGTATAGAACAAAATTTTTACATGTACGAGTTTACTAACTAGATCTACTCTTAGATCTATATGTTTAGAAAATTACCCTTGATGCGTGCCCTTTTCGAATCCCGCTCGTCCAAGGAAGTGTCGGATCTCAAGATTGTCAACGTAGACAATCCTCTAGAAGTATCCACACGAACAAGATGTGTTCTCTAACATACAAGGATGGAGATGTAACACCCACGAATTTCTTAAGTTAAGTATGTGGAGATTTTCTCTTAGAATAAAAGAAGATAAGATAGAACCAAAAATATATAAAAGAAAAGGAATTGGTCAAGGATTCAACCTTGAACCTTCTTAAGCTAAGGATTGTGGAATTACCACTAGACCATCATAAGTTATTGTTGAATAGAGAATGGAAATTATAGATAAAGATAAAAAGTATGATTAAGAGAAGGAAGCAAGAAAACATCAAGTAGCTTTCTCCCTCCTTCTCTTGATTAAGAAGCAAGACAAGTTGTCTTTTCCTTCCTCACTCTTTTTCCATTTTCGTGGAGATACAAGAGGGAATGAGAGGAGAGGAACTAAGGGGATGAATGAAGACATTTTCTTCATCATTAAGAGAATAAAGGATGAATTAAGAAGAAGGGAAAGCAAAGTTTCCTTTTGCTTCTTACTCCCACCTAGCATAAGAGGAAAAACAAAGAAGAGATTTCATTTTTTCTTCCCTTTCCTCACCATTGCCGTGACCTAGAGCATCCCCTCTCCCCTTCCCGAAAATTCAACTAAGATTTTCTCCCTAAGAAAACCAAACTACAAGAAGGGATCCTCAAGATCTATCTCTTGTTGGAGGATCGGTGGCCGGCTTGAAGGGGGGTTGGATAGCTAGGCCACCCCCAAATCGATTTCTTCTCTACAATACGTTAGTTTGCGCAAGCGAAAATATAGAAACTAAAAACAATGAAACACAAACGAGAATACAAACGCTAACACGCTCGATGTAACGTGGTTCGGAGATTGCTTGCTCCTACTCCACGACGTGTCCTTGAGGTGGACGAGCCCTTGATCCTTTGGTGGATCAGTCCCCGGCAATCTCCGGCTAAAGCTTCTCCTTCTCGGTGGAGTAAACCTCTCACAAAGGCACTCTTCCTCTTTACAAAATGGAGTTAGAATTAGGAGGAAGAGAATTGACTTGGGAGCTTTGGGCACAGAATAGGAGTTAAACTACAAGCATCAGTAACCTCCTCAATGCCCCAAAGCTCCCCTTAAATAAGAGGAAAGAGTTGATCACCAATCAACTCAAACCCTGACACCAGTCGACTGGTCCATGCACCAGTCGACTGGTCCATGCACCAGTCGACTGGTCCATGTACCAGTCGACTGGTCCTAGCCGTTAGGCAACAATCCTGTGAAGCTGGATCAGTCGACTGGTCCCATGACCAGTCGACTGGTCCCAGTACATTCACTCCTCTCATCCTTTCCGGAGTCGCCTTTGAAGTCCTCTTCCTCGGCCTTCGTCCCTCAGATGCACCCGAGCCCGCGGCTCCTCTCCGTGCCATCCTTCACGCTGCCTTGAAGTCCACTTCCTTCGGCTCCACTCCATTGCTCCTCGTCCGCGCGGTCCCTCGGATGTCTTCCACACCATCCTTCACCGACTCAACGATCCGAGCCCTTGGATGAGCTTCCCGAACTTGGTCACACCAAGTCCTTATGTGTTCCACCAAGTCCTGCATGACTCAAACACATATCAAATACATATGAAAGCCTAACTTAAACTCTTTGACACACACATCAAAACCTAGGTCGATTGCACCAACAATCTCCCCCTTTTTGATGTGTGGCAATATGTTTAAGCTAGGCACCAATAACAACTTTGAAAAGTACAGGCAATATGTAAATATGAAGCATAAAACCCAAGCTCCCCCTTAACACATGCTCTTAATCTTAATTTTCAAAGATTTGCACCCAAGTAGATTTTCTAACTTAAACCTACCCATTTCTCCCCCTTTGACACCATCAAAAATATTGTACCAGATACGTACACATACTATGGTATCAGTTCCAACCAAATTTGAACCAAAAATTTGATTTTAAAGACCAACAGAATGCTGAAAGGCTGGTACCAGTCGACTGGTATCTGCACCAGTCGACTGGCACAAACTGAACATAAATTTCAGCCTACGGCAGCCAACTTCAGAAATCCATAAAAAATTCTAGAAAATTCGAAAAATCATGAAATTTTGAACACATATTTCTTATAATGTTCTTTAACTAAGAAAAATATGTTTTCATGAAAAGTCAACCTATTTTCAAAATTTTGACCAAGTTTCAAAAATATCGAAAACATTCAAGTTTGTATCAATTTCAAGCTCAATTTTGCAATCATATGTTTTAAAATAGCTAGACCACAGTAAATAAAACATAGAATTGTTTTCAAAACATTTGAAATGTCCAACTATGATCTATGGGCAAGATGTCCATTAATTAAACATTTGCTTTCCCCATAGTTGGCCTATGATCACTAAACATTGATACACTTCATAACTCATCAAAATGCTATAAGCATAAGTGAATTACTTGTATCATCCTAATATCTCACATTCATGGTTAGAAAATAATACAAATCATTGTGAGATAAAGGTAACCTCTACTTAGCCCTCTTGATCATAAATCTCTATCAAGGCTAAGTCCTCCCCCTTAAGGTCTCAAGTCAACCATATAGGAAAAATTTGAATTATTGACTTCTATGGTTGACTTGCCATAAAATCCTCTAACCCTTGAGGATTGATTTTGGCACCCAATAGAAATTCTTTCTAATTGGGTTGACCAAGTACTCTTTGGGGATCCATTTCCTATCTATGGTCTTTGTCTTGAATTGCCCCCTAGCAAGTAGACAATGATAGGTCTTTTCATTATTTTGTTCATTGTATCCTATCCCATTTTTCTTAAAACTTGCCCTTTGGCTCCCAATGATCATATTTAGGGTTTTTGAGCCAATTTCAAATTTCCTAAGGGCGTTGGTAAGGTATTCTACCTTTTCCCTTAATTTCCTATTTTCCTCTTCTAAACATGAATCATTTGAACTTGTAGAGGAAGCATGCATATCATTTTCCCTAAGAGTCATGGATTCTAATTTTTCTTCAAGCATACAAATATCATTTTTCAAAGATTTGTTTTTCCTTTTTGCCTTAAACAAATCATCATTTGTACTTTTAATAATTTTAATTAAAACATGAGGAGGAAGATTATATACCTCACTTACAGAGAAGTCCGAATCCGAAGTTTGACCTCCCCCTTCACTTGAGCTCCCTTCTTCATCTTCACTTGAACTCCTTCTTTCTTCTTGTTCGGATGAGGTGGAAGCTACATCATCAATCCCCATGAGAGCAAAATTGACTATGTGATGCTCTTCTTCCTCCGATGATGATGAAGGATCATCCCATGTTGCTTTTAGGTTTTGAGCCTTCTTCCCTTTTTCTTTTGTCTTCTCCTTCTTCTTCTTCCCTTCCTTCTTTTTCAAGAGAGGACAATCATCTCTTATGTGTCCTTCTCCTTGGCAATTGTAGCAAATTATCTTCCTTGTCCTACTTTTACTTCTCGAGCTTTTCCTAGCATGAGATTTGTTAGAAGAAAAAGATTTAAACGCCTTTCTCATCTTTCTTACCATATATGCCTCTTGATCGCTATCCATTGAGGCACTTGATTCTTCAGAGTCGGAAGATGATGGTGATGAAGATTTCTTCTTCTTTCCCTTTCCCTTGTTTGCCACAAGGGCTACTCCTCTTGATCTATGTGCTTCTTCATCTAATCCTTCAACTCTTGTTTCATGGAGCTCCATTCTTGAGAAGAGTTCATCTAGAGAGGATTTCTCTAGGTCCTTTGATATGTAGTATGAATCTACAATGGAGCTCCAAGTTGTGGTTCTTGGGAAAGCATTTAGGGCTTTTGTCATCATGTCTCGATTTGAGAGTGTCTCACCTACACTTGTTAGTCCATTAATAATTTCTTTAATTCTAGAATGTAAAGTTGATACCTTTTCTCCTTTCTCAAGCTTGATATTGTTGAGTTGAGTTCGAAGGAGGTCTCTTCTTGCCAATTTTGCTTCCGATGTCCCTTCGTGAAGCTCCACTAGCTTTTCCCATAATTCCTTGGCGCTTGAGTAGCTTCCAACCCTTGTTAATTCTTGTTGGGGAAGAACATTATGTAGATGATGGATTGCCTTGGCATTTGCTAGATGCTCTTCTTTTTGCCTTTTGGTCCATCTTGTTATGTCGATTGTCTCATTGTGTTCATCCTTGGGCTCTTCAAAACCACTCCTCATGATTAGCATAATGTCAAAATCGGTATTAAAGAATACCTCCATTCTCCTCTTCCACCAAGAGAAGTCTCCTTCGAATTTGGGTGGATGAATGTTTGAGCCGGCCATTTGATGATGTTGTTCTTCTTGGCGATTAGTCCGTTGAAGAGCTTCCTTGCTCTGATACCAATTGTTGGAGGATCGGTGGCCGGCTTGAAGGGGGGTTGGATAGCTAGGCCACCCCCAAATCGATTTCTTCTCTACAATACGTTAGTTTGCGCAAGCGAAAATATAGAAACTAAAAACAATGAAACACAAACGAGAATACAAACGCTAACACGCTCGATGTAACGTGGTTCGGAGATTGCTTGCTCCTACTCCACGACGTGTCCTTGAGGTGGACGAGCCCTTGATCCTTTGGTGGATCAGTCCCCGGCAATCTCCGGCTAAAGCTTCTCCTTCTCGGTGGAGTAAACCTCTCACAAAGGCACTCTTCCTCTTTACAAAATGGAGTTAGAATTAGGAGGAAGAGAATTGACTTGGGAGCTTTGGGCACAGAATAGGAGTTAAACTACAAGCATCAGTAACCTCCTCAATGCCCCAAAGCTCCCCTTAAATAAGAGGAAAGAGTTGATCACCAATCAACTCAAACCCTGACACCAGTCGACTGGTCCATGCACCAGTCGACTGGTGCTAGCCGTTAGGCAACGCCAACGGCTCTCTTTAGAGCCCGTTTTCTGCCAACGGTCATGTACCAGTCGACTGGTCCCCTTAGTCGACAAGCACAGAATGCTTATGTGCATTCTGTGAAGCTGGATCAGTCGACTGGTCCCAGTACATTCACTCCTCTCATCCTTTCCGGAGTCGCCTTTGAAGTCCTCTTCCTCGGCCTTCGTCCCTCAGATGCACCCGAGCCCGCGGCTCCTCTCCGTGCCATCCTTCACGCTGCCTTGAAGTCCACTTCCTTCGGCTCCACTCCATTGCTCCTCGTCCGCGCGGTCCCTCGGATGTCTTCCACACCATCCTTCACCGACTCAACGATCCGAGCCCTTGGATGAGCTTCCCGAACTTGGTCACACCAAGTCCTTATGTGTTCCACCAAGTCCTGCATGACTCAAACACATATCAAATACATATGAAAGCCTAACTTAAACTCTTTGACACACACATCAAAACCTAGGTCGATTGCACCAACATCTCTCACAAGCAAGAGAAGCAAAAGGGAGCACTAGAAGGAGAAGCTTTATTCTTCCTCTTCACAAAGGGTATCTTCTCTTAGGGAAAAGACCAAGCAAGAGGATGTGAGTATCCCCTCACCTGTAGTACAAGTTGTTATATGATTTTGTTTGAGTTTAGATGGATAACAACCTAGGGTTTCTTTTGAACTTTCGGCCATGACACTTGTAAGGCTTATGGAAGCTAAAAACCAAAACTCACATGCTTAAGTTTTCTTTCCTCATGATATGCTGTGAATATGACCTTTATATTTCATGCTTGTATGTGGCTTGGAGTTAGGTAATACCCCACCTTAGGGTTCGGCCATGAAGAGACTTAAAACCCTAGGGAAGCTCAATTTAAAAACTAACATGCTTATGATCTCTTCTAGGATGTGATATGAATGTTCTCTTGATGTTTTATACTTGTATGTTGCTTAGAACTAGTAGGACCTTACCTTAGGATTTCGGCCATGAAGGGATTAAATACCTTAAGGAGGCTCAACTTCAAATCTAGCTTGCTTATGTTTTACCTTATGAAAGGATATGAATATAACATAATGCACTTGAGATTTCATGTTGCTTAGGGTTAGGTTTTCACATGGTGAACTTTCGGCCAAAATAAAATGTAGGGCTTAGGCAAGCTTAAATTCAACCCTAACATGTTTATGTTCTTCTTTATGATATGCTATGAAATTTATAGGGTACTCACATGCTTGTATTTGGTTGAAAAATCCTAGAAGAAGTATCAAGTATGAAGTTTCACATAATATGTTATGTATGTTCTCTTGATGTTTTATACTTGTATGTTGCTTAGAAATAGTAGGACCTTACTTTAGGGTTTCGGCCATGAAGGGATTAAATACCTTAAGGAGGCTCAACTTCAAATCTAGCTTGCTTATGTTTTACCTTATGAAAGGATATGAAGATAACATAATGCACTTGAGATTTCATGTTGCTTAGGGTTAGGTTTTCACATGGTGAACTTTCGGCCAAAAGGAAATGTAGGGCTTAGGCAAGCCTAAATTCAACCCTAACATGTTTATGTTCTTCTCTATGATATGCTATGAAATTTATAGGATACTCACATGCTTAGAACCTATGTTTTATGGCATTCGGCCACCTATGATTGAGGACTTAGGAAGCTTGAAACTTTAACCTAATATGCTCATGTGGTTGCCTATGATAAATGCATGGAAATTGTTTAGGGTTCACATGTTTACATGCTATTTGTAACCAAGTTTTGGACTTTGTATGTTTCGGCCAATGTGGGTTTCTAAACCTAGGAAGCATAGAACCTAAATCAAATATGCTCATGATGTTCTTTATGATAAATGTTATAGAAATGAATTTTGGGTTCATATGCTTGTATGATTTCATGCTACCTAAGTGAGCCTATGCATGTTTCGGCCACCCTTAGTTGGTTGAGGATTTAGACCAAATTATGACTCATTATGTACTTTCCTTTGCCATGATATGAATTAGGAGAAGTTAACTCGTGATCCATGCATGATTATGTTTTCTTTTCCTTCCATGATATATTATATATGCTTGTTTAAGTATGCTTATGAACCATGCATGAGAATGATACCTATATTGGCTATGTGCCCAAATGTGATGGCTACGTGCCCAAATATGATAGCTATGTGCCTAAGTATGCATGGCTATGTGCCCATTTATGCATACCTTATGAATGACATGAATGATATGCTATGAATGACATGAACTTGATATGCTATGAATGACATGAACATGATATGCTATGAATGACACGAATAGGTTATGAAATGATAAAGATATGATATGACATGTATTTTACTTTGAATGGCTTGTACCAAAAGGGTGGGCTCCTTATACGCCCCTAGGTCGAATTACGGGCCTAGTAAAGGGTGGGTTCCTTATGTGCCCCTAGGCCGAGCTACGGGTCTAGTTCCAAGTAGGTTCAAGACTAGTTACCTTGGGTCTACTTAGGATGCGCGCATTATGTATGTATGTGGTACTAAGCTGGTCCCCTTTCATGTTGAGATTATTTTCAAGTACTATATGATATTGTTTTAAGACATCTCACACATGACATAAATCTTGTTTTGAAAGACATATTACACATGACATTACCATGTTTTAAAGGACATCTTGCATCCATGCTTACGATATGATGTGAAATAATGCTTACAGTTATGATATGATATGATGCCTTGATGCTATGAAAAGAAATGTCATGATGCTTTCACTTATGCTACGATGTACACTTATGCTATGATATGATCTATACCATGATATGATGATTTCTTATGCTATGATATGATCTATACCATGATATGATGATTTCTTATGCTATGATATGATCTATACCATGTTATGATGATTACTTATGCTATGATATGATTTATGCTATGATATGATGTTACTTATATCATGATAAGATTTATGCCATAATATGTTGTTTACTTTATGTTACGATATTATTCAAATTTATGCCATGATACGATATGTTTTTAATTATATGATGATATGAGCGTCATTTATTCTATGATGTATGATATGATGATTTTACATGATATGTTGGTTTTTGTAAGTAGGAAAGGATCTCACTAAGCCTTGTGTTCTTACAGATACTTTTCCTTGTACCACAGATAAAGGTAAAGGATGGATAAACTAGAGGAGCAGCAGGAAGGGGCAAGAGATGTGTGATGGTGACTTGGCTCAAGAAATAAAATGACCTGCTTAAGTGAACTTATCAATAATATGTTATGTTATGTGATGTCTTTCATGATTTCCCTATGCATGTGTTAGAAATGAATAATATGACTATTTAAGTTGGACCATGCTATTTCATGCTCATATGCTTAGTATGATTCTAGAAAACAAAAATATATGCTTCCGCTGTATGTATGTTTATGTATGCTAAGTCAAAGAAAGTAACCCCGCCCTCATTAGGTAGGAGTGGGATAAGGGGCGTGCATTACAGGTTGGTATCAGAGCCAAGTTAGCCATCTCACTACACACATCAAGCCTCCATCCTGCCGCTCCACGTAAGAATTTTCTATGCTTACTTTATTTTATGCCTGATTTGTTTATTTAAGTATACATGCCTATCTTATTGTTATGATGTTAGTCTAGGGATATATGATGGTAGGATAGGATTGACGATAACATATGCTTGGTCGTGTTAAGAATGATAACTACCTTATGTTAGTCTAGTTAGGAACTATAACAACTTATGCTAGCATTGTTGTTATTTATGAAGATAATCATGGCTACTAGAAGACGCGGTGGCAGACCCGATGAGACAGTAACTCCACCATACCTAACCCAGGTAGTCACAGACCTCCAGCGTCAGATCACCGAACAACAAAAATTGATCACTACTCTGATGGGTCAGCAAGGAAATCTGGTCACCCCGCCAGCAAATCAAAACACTATACCCGTCATACCTGCAGATGCCCCGGTGCCACCAGTAGCCCATGTTCCAGTAGTCCGACAGGAGACTTATTTGATACAGTGGCTGAGACTAAAGCCGGAGAATTTTACGGGTACATGTGAGCCATGGGACGCCCAGGCCTGGTTCAAGACGGTGGAAAATATCGTAGAACTGCTGGATTGGCCCATTCCGGAAAAGATGTGGTGGGAAAGAGTTAAGGCCAAGAGACAAGTCAATCTGATGAACTGGGCAGATTTCGAATCAGATTTTCTGGAGGAATATTTTCATATGCGAGTGACAAATCGGCATTATGACGAGTTCACCGAGTTCCGGCAAGGCGATTTATCAGTTAGTGACGCCGTGAAGTGCTTCAACCGCCTTGCACGCCTATGTCCAGAGTTGGTCAGCACGGAAAGAGAACGGGTCAGACTAATGTTGAAGATGCTCCGACCTGAAATAGCTTTGAATGTGGCTGGCGGAGTTAATAGACCCCAAACCACGGAAGAGCTAGTCAACAGTGCCTTGATCACCGAACATTATCAAAAGGCGATGAACGAAGGAAAGAGTCTAGCATAGACGGAAGGACAGAAATCGCAGAGTACTAAGACGAACTGGAAAGGAAATTCCGCTGGAAAAAGAAAACAATGGAACAACAGTAAAAGTGGTCCAGCAAATAAACAGCCGAGGTACCCTCTGTGTGCCACTTGCGGAAAATCCGGGGTATGCCACTGGTACAAGAAAGTGCTACAATTGTGGACGGGAAGGACATATGGTCGAGAGCCCCCGGTTGTACCATCTCAAAGAATGACTGAATAGGAGTACCCCACAACTACATCGGATGCAAGCTACGGATGGGACCCTAATTAGCCAAGGAGATTAGAAGCCCCACCGGTGACGACGAATGCTCTCTCACCAAGGAGGACGTGGCGAGTGCTTCTACAGTAGTCACAGGTCAACTATCTATTTTCAGTTAGTATACTGGAGCGACCCACTCGTTTGTCTCCACATCCTTCACGAGAAAGTTAGAAGTGCCACCACAAGTCATAAATGGCAAATTCTTAACCACCTTACCTTCGGGAGAAGTGATGCCTTCCGATCAGATGCTGCGAGCCGTGCCTATCCGAATCGCAGACAGAGAACTCTACTGCGATATGATAATATTCGACATGCAGGATTTTGATATTATACTAGGCATGAATTTCCTGAGCAAATACGGCGCTTCAATCGAGTGCCGTAAAAGAAAAGTAGTCTTCCAACCGGAAGCCGAATTGAAGTTCGAGTTTATTGGGGAGCAATGGGAAAAGATATGTTACGGGATAGGAATCATTTCAGAAAGGCTCTCTACTCTGATGATAGCACCAACGCTATTTGACGACATATTAGAGAAGCAAGGTCGCGACCCAAGCACCCAAAGGATCAAGCAAGAGGTTCAAGAAGGAAAGGATAACGGATTGGTTATGTATACCCGATGACCCAGAGTTGCGGAAAAGTATATTTGCGGAATTTCACGCAACCCCTTATGCGATGCATCCAGGATCCACCAAAATGTACCAAGATTTGAAGAAAAAATTCTGGTGGTTCGGCATGAAAAGAGATGTGGCTCAGTATGTCAGTTCTTGCCTGACTTGCCAGAAGGTCAAAGCAGAACATCAGAGACCTGGAGGGTTACTGCAGCCAATTCAAATTCCCGAATGGAAATGGGAAGACATTTCTACGGATTTCATCTCGGGACTACCCAAGACAACAAATGGGTATGATGCTATATGGGTAATTGTGGACAGACTGACGAAGTCCGCACACTTTTTAGCAATCAAGATGACATATTCAACAAAGCAATTGGCCCAATTATATGTTAAGGAAGTTATCAGATTACATGGGATTCCTAAAACCATTATTTCTGACAGAGATGGTCGCTTTATCTCACATTTTTGGGAATGTGTTCAGAAAGCTCTTGGCACAAGGCTATTGTTCAGTACTGCCTTCCACCCTCAGACTGACGGACAAACAGAAAGGGTGAACCAAGTGCTAGAGGACATGTTACGAGCTTGCGCTTTAGACTTCAAAGGAAGTTGGTGCCGATATTTATGTTTGGCGGAATTTGCTTATAATAATAGCTACCAAACTACCATTGGAATGGCACCTTATGAAGCTCTGTATGGAAGGAAATGTAGGTCACCTATATGCTGGTACGAAGGTGGAGAAAAGAAAGAAATGGGGCTCCGAACGGATTTCATCGATGACACCACCCGAGCTATACAGAATATTCGTCAGAAAAAAGAAACTGCTCAGAGCCGACAAAAGAGCTATGCCGACAAACGGCGTAGGCCGTTAAAATTCAGTATCGGAGACTCAGTATTTCTCAAGGTAGCTCCGATGAAAGGAATAATGAGATTTGGGAAGAAGGGCAAGCTAAGTCCACGATATGTGGGACCATATCGGATACTGAAAAGAGTAGGTCAAGTGGCGTACGAGCTAGAGCTGCCCCAGGAGATGGCAGCTATTCACAACGTATTTCACGTCTCAATGCTCAAGAAGTGTATTTCCAGTACAGGTCAAGTGATTGAGCCACAAACAGTACAAGTTCAAGAGGACCTAAGTTATGAAAGTAAACCCATCCAAATACTGGATAGGGGAGTCAAAAGGTTAAGGAACAAAGATGTACCTTTAGTAAAAGTCCTATGGCAAAATCAACGGTTCGAAGAGGCAACCTGGGAACGAGAGGACGATATGAAACAAAAGTACCCGGAGCTATTCTAAAGTTTGAGGATGAACTTTCTATGAGGTATGGGGTACTGTAACACCCACAAATTTCTTAAGCTAAGTATGTGGAGATTTTCTCTTAGAATAAAAGAAGATAAGATAGAACCAAAAATATATAAAAGAAAAGGAATTGGTCAAGGATTGAACCTTGAACCTTCTTAAGCTAAGGATTATGGAATTACCACTAAACCATCATAAGTTATTGTTGAATAGAGAATGGAAATTATAGATAAAGATAAAAAGTATGATTAAGAGAAGGAAGCAAGAAAACATCAAGTAGCTTTCTCCCTCCTTCTCTTGATTAAGAAGCAAGACAAGTTGTCTTTTCCTTCCTCACTCTTTTTCCATTTTCGTGGAGATACAAGAGGGAATGAGAGGAGAGGAACTAAGGGGATGAATGAATACATTTTCTTCATCATTAAGAGAATAAAGGATGAATTAAGAAGAAGGAAAAGCAAAGTTTCCTTTTGCTTCTTACTCCCACCTAGCATAAGAGGAAAAACAAAGAAGAGATTTCATTTTTTCTTCCCTTTCCTCACCATTGCCGTGACCTAGAGCATCCCCTCTCCCCTTCCCAAAAATTCAACTAAGGTTTTCTCCCTAAGAAAACAAAACTACAAGAAGGGATCCTCAAGATCTATCTCTCACAAGCAAGAGAAGCAAAAGGGAGCACTAGAAGGAGAAGCTTTATTCTTCCTCTTCACAAAGGGTATCTTCTCTTAGGGAAAGGACCAAGCAAGAGGATGTGAGTATCCCCTCACCTGTGGTACAAGTTGTTATATGATTTTGTTCGAGTTTAGATGGATAACAACCTAGGGTTTCTTTTGAACTTTCGGCCATGACACTTGTAAGGCTTATGGAAGCTAAAAACCAAAACTCACATGCTTAAGTTTTCTTTCCTCATGATATGCTGTGAATATGACCTTTATATTTCATGCTTGTATGTGGCTTGGAGTTAGGTAATACCCCACCTTAGGGTTCGGCCATGAAGAGACTTAAAACCCTAGGGAAGCTCAATTTAAAAACTAACATGCTTATGATCTCTTCTAGGATGTGATATGAATGTTCTCTTGATGTTTTATACTTATATGTTGCTTAGAACTAGTAGGACCTTACCTTAGGGTTTCGGCCATGAAGGGATTAAATACCTTAAGGAGGCTCAACTTCAAATCTAGCTTGCTTATGTTTTACCTTATGAAAGGATATGAAGATAACATAATGCACTTGAGATTTCATGTTGCTTAGGGTTAGGTTTTCACATGGTGAACTTTCGGCCAAAATAAAATGTAGGGCTTAGGCAAGCTTAAATTCAACCCTAACATGTTTATGTTCTTCTTTATGATATGCTATGAAATTTATAGGGTACTCACATGCTTGATTTTTGGTTGAAAAATCCTAGAAGAAGTATCAAGTATGAAGTTTCACATAATATGTTATGTATGTTCTCTTGATGTTTTATACTTGTATGTTGCTTAGAACTAGTAGGACCTTACTTTTTGGTTTCGGCCATGAAGGGATTAAATACCTTAAGGAGGCTCAACTTCAAATCTAGCTTGCTTATGTTTTACCTTATGAAAGGATATGAAGATAACGTAATGCACTTGAGATTTCATGTTGCTTAGGGTTAGGTTTTCACATGGTGAACTTTCGGCCAAAAGGAAATGTAGGGCTTAGGCAAGCCTAAATTCAACCCTAACATGTTTATGTTCTTCTCTATGATATGCTATGAAATTTATAGGGTACTCACATGCTTAGAACCTATGTTTTGTGGCATTCGACCACCTATGTTTGAGGACTTAGGAAGCTTGAAACTTTAACCTAATATGCTCATGTGGTTGCCTATGATAAATGCATGGAAATTGTTTAGGGTTCACATGTTTACATGCTATTTGTAACCAAGTTTTGGACTTTGTATGTTTCGGCCAATGTGGGTTTCTAAACCTAGGAAGCATAGAACCTAAATCAAATATGTTCATGATGTTCTTTATGATAAATGTTATAGAAATGAATTTTGGGTTCATATGCTTGTATGATTTCACTACAAGAATTTTTGCATTCAACAACACCCAATAGACAACGCTTTTTAATAAAAACATTGTCGTTCTTTGTTTTACAACGCTTTTAGTGAAAAGCGTTGTCTATGGTATTTACTTTTTACTAAAGACAACGGTTTTTAATGAAGTGTTGTCTTTAGTGTTGTTGTTTATGGTCAAAGACAACATTTTTTTAAAAAACGTTTTTTAAAGTGTTGTGTATGTTTCCCCTAAACTCACTTAAAATAAATTCGCAGCCCTCGCTTTGCTAAACTCTAAACCCTCAACGCGCGCGCGCCTTCTCCTCACCACTCCTCTCCACGAGTGCCTTCTCCTCTCCTTCTCCTCTCCACGAGCGCCTTCTCCTCTCCTTGCCGCGTGATCTCCTCTGAACCCTAATCTCGACCCAAACTCCTCACGCAAAACTCCTCACGCCGGCCCAACTCCTCCAAGTCGAGATCCCTAATCTCGCATTTCCCCATCTCCTCAATCAAAGTCAGCTTACCCTTCCTAATCTTCTCACGGCGGAGCCGACGGAGCCGAGATCCCTCAATTTCTTCTACTATCCGACGGAGCCGTAGCACTGCCACGCGGTTCTTCGATCCGGCTCCTCGATATCTTTGCTCTTGCCCTCACTGTTCCTCCCTCTCTCTGCTCTTCCTTACCTTCACTGCTCGTTCTCGACTTCGCTCTCTCATCCCTTCGTAATGGCGTCTCCCGGTGAATCAGGTGCGCTCACTGCCCCTTCGGGCTTCTAACATTAGTTGCTTAAATTTCTCTTTCCAGACTTGGATCTCGATTTATTCATGGGGATTTACAATTTCTATTAACATCCTGATGGCAATCTATAAATTTTCAAGAATACAGGTCCAAAGTTTGTGTGTATCATGCCCTTCTTGTATTCTTATTCCCCCCTACTTCACATCATGCTTTTCTGATCACTGCAGTCGGATCTCTAGAAAATAAATCTGATTGATGAAGTGGGCAAATTTGGCATCTTTCTTGACTTTTTTCTAGAATTTGGGCTTAAATTTGAAGCTCAGACTGGGCTTTTTTATGTGCTGAATTAAGGTGGAACAAGGTCTGATTTAAACTATGAAAAACTTACAAGTAAAAAAAAAAATAGTAATAATGATTACTTACAAGTAGTTTCGATCATTTTAGTGTTTATCGTTTCCTCACTGTATAATTTGGGTCCTCCGTTGTTTGAAAAATCTTGAATTGTGTTTGTTATACCTTCTTAATGTGCAGCAATGCTATGGTGATAAACTTGTTTGACTGTTTTGACAAACTGGTACAGTTATTTCACATGGTAATCTCGATACAACACACTGCCTGGACAATGTTGTTTTAAGTGCTTTAATTCTTCCTTCTGACTGCTATTGAAGTTTGTTCTGTCATACCACTGCTAGATGGGTAAAGTTATTTCTCTTATTATAAAACTCATGAGCATCTAATGTTAATCAAGTACATACTGTAGGAAGCAGAATATGTACTTCAGACGAAGCTATGCAGAATCAGGCTGAACCTCCACAATACTTAGAGAATCGGCAGCCTTCTCTATTGTGGCTACTTAGATCTATAGTAATTTTCTGTTTGTGGTATTGTGGTGGCGGTGATGAGAATAATTTCATGAGGGCGCTTGTTTATCCAGGACCTGTCCCTTCTGGAAGCTGAAACTATAGCTCTTTCCATCCTGAAACAAGTCATGGAAGAAAAGGTATATTTCTTGTGGTTTTTCTGTATCTACCTGCTTTAGAAGATAGATAAAGCATCCCTGTTATCAAACCTGGATTAGGTTCATTCAGGCTCCTGGTTAATGAATTATTACTTGGTCTATTTGGATAAACTAATCGGGTGTGCTTAGATGTTTACTTCTAAATCATATAAACACTGCATTTAAATATGATAAAGAGAGAATACACTATTCAATCTGGTACCAGCTGACCTGAATGTATGTTTTGGGTACTTTTGTATTAGACGGGTAAATTGGACTGATGCTTAAGGATCCAGTTCTAGGGTTTCATTTTGTTTTACATAAATTGCAGAGTATTGCAACTTTTACATTGCTAATTACTCATTTGCATTAACAAGTAACCCCTAATAATGTTGACATTGCAAAGGTGGCTCCTACTTACCATCTATATACACCTGCCGAGGTTAAAGATGTCATTTCTCGCCTTTGATCGGCAAGGCCATTTATCTTGTTATCTGCGTTTCTTCGTACTTCATACTACTTGCTAGATTGCTGTTTAATTGTGCTGGATGTTGTGACCTTATTGTGTTCTGGTTGCTTATCCACTGAACCATATTCCGTTCAAAGAAGTTTAGTAATGTCATCTGCAATTTCTCTAAAAGTTTTATTCCCTTGGAGTCTATGCTGTGAAATTATAATATGTCATCTCTCATTTTTCACATTCGCAGTGAAACAATTAATAGCTCACAAAAAATAGCTGAAGGTTGAATTTTAGTTTGCAAGTGTCTTGTACTTTGACTGGTTCCAGAATTTTGCTCTCAGGGTAGTTCACATTTTTATTGTTTTTTAAAGAAATTTGATATGGACAACTTTCTTGGGGGCCTTTGCTAATATTTTACCTCATTTACTGGATGTTTTTCAATTTTCACCAATGTAACCAATGTAACAAGAGACTTGGAGAAGAAATACTACAAGTGTTCAAGTCAATGTCACATTTAAATGCGGTATTGTTGGATATTGTTGGAGAATTGCTAGTCCAGTTTATGTGGAGAACATTGTGAACGAGGAAGTGGATTGTTTAACTAGCCCTTTTTGGTTCTCATACCTCAAAGAGGTTGAGGGTATTAGGGTTTAGGGTTATGTTAGGTTGTTGATGAGATTGTTATACTCTTGCTTGAACATGAACCAAAGTATATAAATTTGACCTTTTGATCTGAAAGTATAAAAAAAGTTAATTGGATACTAGTTTTTTATTTTTTTTTTGCAGTTGCATTTGTTGTATTTTCATATGTTTCTCAGTGAACTTCTAAACAATTCTTTTTTCATTAATTTATTAAGGCTTATTATAAGTTTCAGTTTGATGGTGCAAATTGTTTTCTTTTGTAATCCATCTATTTCTTCTTTGGTTTAGGAAAGTTGAAGTGAATCCCTTGATAGCTGTTTCATAGGTTTGTTCCATTATTTTCCAGTACGTACTGGAATCACTATCAATAGCCCTCAAGGACTGTTTACAACCTTGCAATCAAATTAATTGGACTTATAATCTAATGTATGGTCATCTGGAGCATGAATATTGGAGGATTCATGAATGACTCTTCGGATGATGAATGTATGTCATTTAATATTGGTTCATGTATTTATTTAGATACATCTTGAGTATTCCTATAAATACCCTATGTATTTAACAATTCAAAGATGAAGAAAATCAGAAGTAGTTGAACACTAACACTTGGACGCCAACATTTTTGAGTTGGCGCCTAGATTTGACCATCTAATAGACACGGCTAAAGGATCAACTTCTATGAACACCCTTAATAACTTATACAGATATTTGTGAACAATTAGGTTGGTGGCTATCATTTATCCTCCCTTTTTGTTGTTTTTTCCATGTACCCAATGCAGCTTTCATTTCAAAGGTTCCAAGCTGATGAACAAGGATGGGTGGACACAATCAAGTCAGTGCGATTTGGAGGAGCTGTCAGGATTAGTACCATGGATTGGCTTGGGCAATCTCAATATTTGCGTCAAACTGTCTTCTGACCTTCCCTATCATCTGCAGTATCTGAGGTATACTATGCACATTTACCGTGAATTTTCCTTATTGAGCTTGGGCTAGTGACGGTTACGAATGTATTTTATTTCAAGAACCGTATAAGCAAGTGTTCGTGCATCTAGTTTTATAACAATGCACTTCGTATCTTTGATCTAAAAAGCTTCTGAAACAAGTCATCTTCTCCAAGCATATATATTGGCCATGTTAAGTGACACAAACAAGATCTAAAACCATGTGTTTAAGGCATTCAAAGCTATTGGCCTCATCCGGTGGGTGGCTGTTCAGAAGACTGCTCGTGAGGGGATGCAGTGGGTTTCAATTGGCAATGAGGTGACATAGTAGGTTTCAACCGACAAAGAGGAACACATGAGGTGTTAAAGGCGGCAAGCGGTGGTGCAGTTCATAGGAGCATACCAGTAGTTTTGTTCTTTTTCGTGTGCCAGTTGGCAGATGGAATGAATTTTTTTTCCCTGTGCCAACTAGCATGGACAAAATTTAAAACTTCGAGGCTTCTAAAGTTGTTGGTCTCTTCCTGATCAATACTTTTAATCTTCCATCTTAACTAAGGTAATATTTCTTCGCCATTTCGTGTTCTGGTGTTTGGATTGCTATGGATGGAGAAGTTGTGCAATAATTCAGAGTGATGCCACCGTTGGGATTCGAGGTGATAAGTTGCAAATTTCTAGGCTAACCAAAACAATGTGGGTGCTTCTCATGTGGTGTGGTAGGATGTCTTAAAAAGAATAGGACAGTAAGATGAGTAATTTACTTTTTTTGATTGCTTGATCAGATGGCCTTTGGACAAATGCATAACCATAAAAGATGGATAATTCAGAATATTGGTTATTAGGGAGAAAGGTGATAGAGATCTCATTTACGATGAGCCACACAATCTTTTCAAGAAAATAAAGTTCTTATGTGCTTTATATTAACTTGGTTTTTCTCTAATGATTTCTATCTGTTTGTATTGCAGGTTCTAAAATATAGTAAGCATTGTAGAGTCTGTGACAAATGCGTTGATGGCTTTGATCATCATTGCAGGGTGAGGGTTTTCTCCATTCACAACCTTATATGTTTTGTTATCTTGTAGTAATATGCAGTATTCATCTTTCCTTGTAGTGGATCAATAACTGCATAGGAAGAAAAAATTACAAAAGGTTCTTCATCCTCATGGTGTTTGCTCTTCTCTTGGTAAGCACAAATATTTCCTACCATTCCAATAGTTGTATTCATTAATCATAGTGATTGACACTATTTTCTTAGTGTAGATTTATCATCTGTGTGCATCAACTTAGAAGATACTATTTTCTTAGTACGTGAAGGACCTGATACATAGAATGCATTTTATGTCAGGTCCTTTTCATTCTGATTGACTATTGATTGGTCTCCATGCTTTGTGCACCTTGGGCCAGCTTATTCTGCAGTGGGCTGTTGGGATGCTTGTGCTGATACTGTGTTTTGTTGAGAGAAGGAGATTTTCTGCTGAAATTGTTTCAAAGCTGGGTAGTAGCTTTTCCTTGGCACCCTTTATCATTGTGGTGGTGAGTACTCAGAAGAGAAAATGAATGAAAATCACACATCATAATGAGGATTTTTCAAGGTTCTGATACTAATTTGATAATGTCTCTATAATGCAGGCTGTGTGCACTTTATTAGCCATGGTTGCTACTCTTCCAGTTGCACAACTTTTCTTCTTCCATATTCTTTTAATAAAAAAGGTACACTACTTTCATATTTCTACTTGTGACACAGCAAACACTACCAGTTACACAGCTCCTACATTTATATAAAACAAACCTATGTATCCGGTCAAATATCTCTATTTCAAGGAATATATCTTTTATATTTTCAAATTCTTTGCATTCATCCATACACTGAGCATTACTGAAACTTATTATCCAACTGAACTATTACAGCTTGTTATTTAACTGATAGATTTTCCATAGTGGAAAACAAATAGTAGAATTTGAACGATATGGTGTTGTTTATTCATCAATTCTGGAGAAAATTGACACTTTAACTAGCTCATGCTACTCTACATGGATGCGCTTACAGGGAATCAGCACCTATGATTACATTATTGCTTTGAGGAAGCAAGATCAGGAGCAGGAGCAACTTGCTGTTGGTGGGCAGCAAAGTCCGCAAATGTCCCAAGTGAGCTCTTTTACTGGACTAAGCAGCACCAGTTCTTTCAATCAATTCCATCGCGGTGCATGGTGTACTCCGCCAAGATTATTCCTTGAGGATCAGGTATCATACTTTCATTATTTAGAAAGTTATTGTGAATGTAATTTACCATGGTTAAGATTATTTTTGAAAAACCTTTTAATAAGATTTTTTTTATTGTACGAGGCAAATCCATTTAATTAAAAGTTTTTTTTTGGTAAAAAAGCCTAGTTGTAAATCTTTATCAGCACTTCATTCATTTCTCCTTATTCATCATTATCGTATTTTTGAATAAAAATTGAAATAACAAATGTAATCCACTTGCTTATTGTACACTTGGTTCAATGGTTAGCGAACTTAGGTGTGTGCTGTTTGAATTTTGTTTTCATGCATTGACCTCTTTAGATGATTTGTTTCTTGTGAACCTATTTTGAAAGATGCAATATATCTTTTAATATGGGTAGTTAATGTTGTTATAATTAACCCATTTTTATGGAATTTCGTGAACTAAGAATCTTGTAAACTGCATGCGATTTCTTATTCAAGCTCTCGCTGGAAAGCTAACCAAAATCAACTTAGTTGATCATTAGCTATTCATAAATTGAACTGCATTCACATTTCCATTGCCAACTTAATTCTGACTTCTGAGAATTTGATAGTAGGATAATGTCTACAGTTTGTTAATATATATATTTCCATGACGCATGGGTGTTGGAAGGGAATAGAATGTCGTCCTCGATTTTGGGACTGTGAATGTGTCATGTCAAGTTGAACTTTTACCTTGCTTCAGCTCAATTGTGTAAATAATTGTCAATCTCATGGTATAACTTAAGTTAGATTCTATTACAGAAATTCTAGTTCAAAATTAATGTCAATAGCACTCGTTGCTTTTTCACGTTCGTTTAAAAACAATTGAGTAAAATGCAGCAGAATATAAGTTAAGTAAAAACAATTGCTAACACAGTTTATTTTTACTTGGTTCGGAGTCTACAGCACTCCCGCTTGGTTAATATATATGCTTAGAACTTGTAAAGACAGGTCAAACATTAATATGCTTGGTTAATATATCCATCTACAGCACTCCCGCTTTTTCCTCTAAATATGATTTTCATTTAGCACATAACTAATGCCAATTTTTTTATTTTGATGCAGTGTTTAAGAGCTTGAGTAGAAGTTGGCCCTAAAGAAAACTTGTCAGTTACGATATAAACACACTTACGGTATGAATTACATGTATATATAACATTGACATATTATTTAGTACGAGATTTACATGTATGAAAGTTTTCATACAAAATTTCTTGATTGCCTACAACCCCAGGTGTGCTGATGACAAGTTGAAGAAGATGGCTCTAAGAGTGATAGCTGAAAGCCTTTCAGAAGAAGAGATTGCTGGACTTAAAGAAGCAATTCCATGCGATGGACACCAACAACAGCGGTTAGTCAATGATGAGGTTTTGTAAAACTTGTGTGTTTGAAAAATTATTGTCATGAAGTTAAGGATAACTTGTATGATACAAATTTAATTTGTGGATCAATATGTATACATTTTGTTTGTATAATATAAAGTTTTATTTATTTGTTAAATAGTCTTATTATAAAAATGATTGTGGTTGTGGATATTCAATTATATGTAAATTTTGAGTATTTTTATAATTTTGCTATTTAATTAAGAAAAACACTATTTTTTATAAATTTAAAAAGACAACGTTTTTAAGTAATAAAAGACAACGCTTAAAAAACAATGTCTTTGAGACCAACCACAACGCTTTTAAAGCGTTGTCTTTGATATGTGCATTTTTACAACAACATCTTTAACAACGCTTTTTAAGAACGAATAGACAACGCTTAAAAAGCGTTGTCTTTGTGACCAACCACAACGCTTTTAAAGCGTTGTCTTTGATATGTGCATTTTTACAACAGCATCTATAACAACGCTTTTTAAGAACGAAAAGACAACGCTTAAAAAGCGTTGTCTTTGTGACCAACCACAACGCTTTTAAAGCGTTGTCTTTGATATGACTTTCTACAACACCATCTACAACATCACTTTTTAAGTACATACGACAACGCCAAAAAAGCGTTGTTGTTTAGCTTTTTTCTTGTAGTGTAATTTCATGCTACCTAAGTGAGCCTATGCATGTTTCGGCCACCCTTAGTTGGTTGAGGATTTAGACCAAATTATGACTCATTATGTACTTTCCTTTGCCATGATATGAATTAGGAGAAGTTAACTCGTGATCCATGCATGATTATGTTTTCTTTTCCTTCCATGATATATTATATATGCTCGTTTAAGTATGCTTACGAACCATGCATGAGAATGATACCTATATTGGCTATGTGCCCAAATGTGATGGCTACGTGCCCAAATATGATGGCTATGTGCCCAAGTATGCATGTCTATGTGCCCATTTATGCATACCTTATGAATGACATGAATGACATGAACATGATATGCTATGAATGACATGAACTTGATATGCTATGAATGACATGAACATGATATGCTATGAATGACATGGACATGATATGCTATGAATGACATGAATATGATATGCTATGAATGACACGAATAGGTTATGAAATGATAAAGATATGATATGACATGTATTTTACTTTGAATGACTTGTACCAAAAGGGTGGGCTCCTTATGCGCCCCTAGGTCGAATTACGGGCCTGTTAAAGGGTGGGCTCCTTACGTGCCCCTAGGCCGAGCTACGGGTCTAGTTCTTAGTAGGTTCAAGACTAGTTACCTTGTGTCTACTTAGGATGCGCGCAATATGTATGTATGTGGTACTAAGCCAGGCCCCTTTCATGTTGAGATTATTTTCAAGTGTTATATGATATTGTTTTAAGACATCTCACACAAGACATAAATCATGTTTTGAAAGGCAGATTGCACATGACATTACCCATGTTTTAAAGGGCATCTTGCATCCATGCTTACGATATGATGTGAAATAATGCTTACAGTTATGATATGATATGATGCCTTGATGCTATGAAAAGAAATGTCATGATGTTTTCACTTATGCTACGATGCACACTTATGCTATGATATGATATATACCATTATATGATGATTTCTTATGCTATGATATGATCTATTGTTGGAGTGTATACTGAAAGTCTAAGCTTTGTAAACTTTCATTATGAATAAAGAATCACATTTGGTTAAATTGTCTACATTTAGTTTTAGTTGTTCAATTAATTTATATTGTAGATAACATAGTATGTGGTGTCACATGCAGAAGATAATGTTATCAGTACCTTATAAATTATAAACAGAAGCTGACGACCAAAATGGAAAGGAACAAACCATTAGAAGGTCGTAGTGTAATTAGGTATTAGTTTATCTTGACTATATAATTACACTAGTACACTCAGAGTGTATTGAGTAGGACCATTTGAGGTCGTTTCTTTTATACTGACTTTATAAAGGAACAAAGACCTCAGTTATTATGGAAGTGTGTGTTCTTAATCCTAATATAATAACAAGCACATATATTTGATATTTATTTCTTTAATTTATCAATGAGTGAGATTTAGTTCGTTGAATCAATAAACCCGATAAGTTGGGAAATAGTATCATTTATAGTGTGTGTTGTTGATTATAGAAGGAAACTGTATCCTAGAGATACTAGGTTGATAATGTCCTCAACAGGAGCTCATAAGGATTGTCATGTTAAACCCTGCAGGTGGACTTAGTCCGACATGATGATAAGGTTGAGTGGTACTACTCTTGGACTTAGATATTAATTAAATGAGTTGTCAGTAACTCACTTAATTAGTGGACATTCGATATCTTAAACACAGGGAGACTAACATGCTCATAATAAGGAGGAGCCCAAAAATGTAATTTGCAATTGGTGCGGTAGTTCAATAATAGTTCTCTAGTGGAATGAATTATTATTGATAAAATTAAGTTGTGTGTTCGGGGTGAACACGGGATGCTTAATTTTATCAGGAGACCAAAACCAATTCCTCCTTTCGGTCCCTATCGTAGCCTCTTATTTATAGAGTTCTATACCCACCTATACCCACCATCTATACCCACCAATAAGGGGTCGGCCAAGCTAGCTTGGGAACCAAGCTAGGGCCGGCCAAGGTATAAAATTGGGTGGCCGGACCTAGCTTGAACCCAAGCTAGTGGGGGCCGGCCAAATTAAATTAAAAAGGGATTTTAATTTTAATTTTTATTATGTGGAAGAAATAATTTATTAAAGAGAATTAAAATTAAAATATCTCTCTTGTAAAAGATCTACAAAAGATTAAAGAAAGAGATTAAATCTCTTTCCTTATTTGTAGATTGGTGAGATATTTTATTTTCTCTTTAAAATTATCCACATGTTGATAAAATTAAAATTATAGAAATTTCCTTTTATCAACCATGAAGAGATTTTAAAGAGAAATTTTATTTTTAAAATTTCCGGAAACAAATTAGGAAGTTTTAATTTGTTGATTAAAACTTGTCTAATTTATTTCCTCTTGATGTGGCCGGCCATTAGAGATTAATTGGGGAAATATTATTTTATTTTTCTCAATTAAATCATGTCAAGGGAATTAAGGAAATTTTATTGTAATTAAATTTCCTAATTTGCCTAAGCCAAGGAATATAAAAGAAGTGGTGAGGGTGCCTTCACAAGACACAACCTCTATTATTCTCCCTCTCCTATTCTTTGGTGTGGCCGGCCAACATCTTCTCCCTTTCTTCCTCTTTGTGGTGGCCGAAATTCCCTATTGCTTGGAGCTCTTGTGGAGGCCAGATACTACTTGGAGAAGAAGAAGAATAAGGAGAGAAAGCTTGCATCTCTTGGAGCTTGGTTGGTGTTTTTCTTCTTCCTTGGTGAAGCTTTATTTTTTGTGGCCGAACCTAGCTAGGAGGAGAAGAAGGTGGTTGGTGGTTTCTCATCTCGGAAGATCGTTTCCCACACAACGTCCGAGGTTAGAAGAGGAATACGGTAGAAGATCAAGAGGTTTTTCTACAAGGTATAACTAGTAATTTTTCTTTCCACATCATACTAGTTATTTATGGAAATAATACCAAATACAAGAGGCTTACAATTCTAGAATTTCGAATATGTTTTTCGATGTTGTGTTCTTTTGTTTTTTCTTTTCCTTGTGATTTGATTGTTCTTTTCGGTTAACCTAAAGTTATTTTAGGAAATTAAATATTAGCTTTCTATAAAAGGTTTTGTCTAGTCGGTGGTGGTTGCTCCCATATCCAAGAAGGCCATGTGCCTCGCCACGTCAATACTGGGAACCGATTATGGAAATTAATATTTAATGGAATTAATAACTTAAGGCGATTTGGGTCGAACGTGTTAAGTTCCGCAGGAGACTCAAGTCAAAACCTAAAAGAACGAATAGATTAAGTTTTGGATCAAACGTGTTAAGTTCCGCAGGCGATCCAAAATTTAATTTAAAAGAACACATGGTAGCTAGGAAAAGGTTCAGACCTTTGTACAAAATTTTTGTACAGTGGAACCTCTAGGTTTTCCGAGTAGCAACCAACAATTGGTATCAGAGCTAGGGTTTTGCCTCTGTATATTTGGTATTAGTTTAATTATGCACATGTCATACATAATTTAGGCAGGTTAATAGTAGGATGTGCTAACTTTGTGGATGCAGTATCCAACTATTATGGCTTTTAGTTATTAGGTGTGTGATTGGACCCTTGGACATGTCAAGGGCATTTATATGTGTGTGCATGATTGTTTTAAAATACAGCAGGAGCTGTATTTAGTTTTATTAGGATTTTATTTTTGATCTAGATACATGTACATTCCTTTTATGGAATATAGGATCAAAAATGTAAAATTCTATTTATGTCGCGGATCGAATCTTGCAAAGCGTGGAACCTTCTAAGGACCAGAGGCGCAGCGGAACTAGGAGCAAGATGGATGCGACAGCTAGACCCGGTGGCGGTGGCCAAATATGGCAGCGGCTTGGGATGACAACACACGGAGAACAACTAGAGATAAAAGCCATAATAGTTGAAAATTAGATTTTCTATTTATTGCTTTTATATTGTGCTGTGTGTATGTGTTAGTTTACATGCTTAGTAGGCTAGCATAGTTAAAATTCCTCATTTATAAATAACTAAGTGGGAGAGGGATTTTTAAGTAAATCCCATGGTCTCCATTACTGGTTTGTAAGTGATGCAAACAAGCTTGCGCGTTGGCTCTGAGTGCCTTCCTCCATAACGGATGAGCTTGTTTGTGGATCACTAGAACAAACTTCCATTTTTGGATGACTATAGGAAGTTAATTAAGTGCGTGTGATCTTCCCCAACGGAAGGGGCATAATCTTATTAATGGACTTAGTGTCAAGTAATGGTATACACTTAGACACATCTAATAGTATCCTCCTCATCGGAGTCACTGCTATTATTTGTGTGACCAAATAATACCAACTATTAATTTTATTTGTCAAAAAGTTAGGTTGACAAGATAATAAAATTAATGGGTTAAAACCCTCCTTTTACAAATGTTGAATTTGTATACGTCCACACTAACGTGGCATACAAAATTCACGGTGTTATGAGGTGTTGGTTAATTTAAAATAGTATTGTTTGAGGAATCAATATTATTCTAAATTTAGAGTTCTGACCAAAAGTTATTTGTGATTCTTAGGATGACTTTCAACCCACTGTCCATCATACTTCAACAGAATAGACTTACTGGACCTAATTACATAGATTGGAAAAGGAACCTGGACATTGTTCTTACTGCTGAAAGCTATAAATTTGTACTGACTGAGCCTAATGCACCTACTGGTGAATCTACCCAAGAGGAGATTGAATATCATAGGAAATGGGTAAAAGCAGATGAGATGGCGCGGTGTTACATTTTGGCTTCAATGTCAAATGTATTGCAACATCAGCATCAAGATTTACCAACAGCCTATGATATCATGAACAATCTCAAGGAACTCTTTGGTCATCAGGATAGGGCTTCTAGGCAAGAAGCCATGAGAAAGATAATGACAGCCACCATGCAAGAGGGTACTCAGTAATGGATCATATCCTAAAGATGATGGCTTATCCGAACGAGATACAGATCCTTGGAGGAGAAATTGATGGGAAACCCGGATCGATATGATCCTCCAACGCTACCTAGAAGTTTTGAGCTGACTGAACTATAATATGAATAAAAGGATTTATTCATTAGGGAAACTACTGACAAAACTGCAGAAGGATTATTTCGTCACAATTCTCAAATTCACTATGCTGAAAATGGTTCTACTTCTAAACCGAGAGGAAAGAAGAAGAAGAAACAAGTGGCTCAAGAAAGAAAGTGAATAAGTCTCAGTACGGGATTTAAAGTTGGAGTGAAGAAGTCGAAGGGCAAGTGCTTCATCTGCAAGCAGGCAGGACATTGGAAGGCGGACTGTCCTCGTAGGAACCAAAACAAAGGTATATCTCATGCTCTAGTTGTTGAAACATGTTTAGCGGTGTTATCTACCAGCACCTGGTGTGTAGATACGGGAGCCACTGATCATGTCTGCAATTCCTTGTAGGGGTTCCAGGAAACCCGACGACTATCCGAAGGAGAAATTACCGTCTACATGGGCAATGCTACTAAGGTGGCAGTGGGAGACGTCTACTTATCTTTTAGTAGATATAGGAATTTGGTTTTAAGAAATTGTCTTTATGTACCCAGTTTTAGAAAGAATTTAATTTCAGTTTCTAAACTGTTTTTGGATGGATATTCAGTTTCTTTCAGTAACGATGTAGTTATTAAGAGAAATAAAGTGATTATCTGTTCTGGTACATTAGATGGCAATTTGTATACTTTAAATCCAATTTCTTCCACAAAGCAAAACATGGAAATTTATAACTCATCTTCTAACTCAAATAAAAGAAAAGAACCTTCGGAAATGAACCAAGCATATCTTTGGCATCTAAGGCTTGGTCATATTAACTTAAGTAGGATTCAAAGGCTTATAGTCGATGGACTTTTGGGTTCATTAGAGTTGGAAAATTTTCCAACTTGTGAATCCTGCTTGGAAGGTAAAATGACCAAGAGGTCGTTCAAGGCCAAGGGGTATAGAGCCAAAGAAGTGTTAGAGTTGGTTCACTCTGATTTGTGTGGTCCTATGTCTGTCCAGGCAAGAGGAGGTTTTGAATATTTTGTCTCTTTCATAGACGATTATTCAAGATATGGATACATTTACCTAATGCGCCGCAAGTCCGAGTGCTTTGATAAGTTCAAAGAATACAAGGCTGATGTGGAAAAATGACTAGGTAAAAGTATCAAGACACTACGGTCAGATCGTGGTGGCGAATACCTCTTAGGAGAGTTTAGGAATTACTTATCAGAGGCCGGGATTCAATCCCAATTGTCTGCACCTGGAACACCCCAACAGAATGGTGTAGCAGAACGAAGGAATAGGACTCTTATGGAGATGGTTAGATCGATGATGAGTTATTCAGAATTACCAAATTCGTTTTGGGGATATGCTCTGGAAACAGCAGTGTATGTTCTGAACTTAGTACCTTCTAAATCAGTTTCTACTACTCCCATAGAATTGTGGAATGGGCGAAAACCCAGTCTAAGACATATTCGGATTTGGGGTAGTCCAGCACATGTGCTAAAACCAGATGCTGATAAGTTAGAATCACGTACAGAAGTTCACGTGTTTGTAGGATATCCCAAAGGAACGAAGGGTGGTTTATTTTATAGTCCTAAAGACCAGAAGGTCATTGTTAGCACCAATGCCCGGTCTTTAGAAGAAGACTATATAATGGATCACAAGCCCAGTAGCAAAGTTGTTTTAGAAGAACTTAGAGAGGACACGTCTACTTCAGTACCAACAGTACAAGATGAAGTACCACAAGAGACTGCAACACGTGTCACACATGATACACAACCGATACCAAATGCCGGAGTGGGAGGGTTGTAAGGCAGCCTGAAAGATTCATGTTTTTGGGAGAGTCTTCGGACTTGATCCCGGGTAAACATGAACCTGATCCACGAACATATGATGAAGCACTCCAAGATATAGATGCAACATCTTGGCAAAAGGCAATGAATTCTGAAATAGAGTCTATGTACTCTAATAAGGTCTGGGAACTTATAGAACCACCTGATGGTGTAAAAGCCGTTGGATGCAAGTGGATCTACAAAAGGAAAAGAGGGACAGACGGGAAGGTAGAAACCTTCAAAGCTAGGCTTGTTGCAAAAGGGTACACTCAGAAAGAGGGAATCGATTATGAGGAAACCTTTTCACCGATAGTCATGCTTAAGTCTATCCAGATACTCTTATCCATTGCTGCTCATATGGATTAAGAGATTTGGCAAATGGATGTCAAGACAGCTTTCCTTAATGGAAGTCTTGAAGAGAACATCCATATGAAGCAACCAGAAGGGTTCATTGAAAAAGGCAAAGAGCATCTAGTGTGCAAGCTCAATCGGTCCATTTATGGACTGAAGCAAGCTTCAAGGTCTTGGAACATCCGGTTTAATGAAGTAATCCAGTCGTATGGATTTATTCAGTGTCCGGATGAGTCTTTTGTATACAAGAAGTGTAACGGAAACGTGGTGGTATTTCTTGTACTATACGTAGATGATATTTTGTTAATTGGCAACAATGTCAAGGTATTATCAGACGTAAGGGTATGGTTGTCTAAACAATTTGATATGAAAGACTTAGGAGAGTGTGCACACATTCTTGGGATCAAAGTGATAAGGGATCGCAAGAAAAGAATGTTGTGTCTGTCCCAAGCTTCATATATAGATACAATCCTTGCTCGTTTTAGTATGCAGGATTCCAAGAAAGGTTTTTACCTTTAGGCATGGAATAGATCTATCTAAAGACATCAAAGGAGATAGAAGACATGAAAGCAGTTCCTTATGCTTCAGCTGTAGGAAGCCTTATGTATGCAATGCTATGTACGAGACCGATATTTGTTTTGCCGTGGGCATGGTCAGCAGATATCGAAGTAACCCGGACAAGGACATTGGACTGTAAAGCATATATTAAAGTACCTAAGAAGGACTAGAGATTATATGCTAATTTACCAAGCAGACGATTTGCTCCCTGTGGGTTACACGGATTTAGATTTCCAATCGATAGGGACAATAGTAAGTCTACATCGGAGCTATGTGTTTACTTTAGGAGGTGGAGCCATTTCATGGAGGAGTGTTAAGCAGAAATGCGTATCGGACTCAACCATGGAAGCTGAGTATGTAGCAGCCTCTGAGGCAGCTAAAGAAGCAGTATGGCTCAGGAACTTTCTAATGGACTTAGATGTGATTCCTGGTTTGCCCAAAATTATCACAATTTATTGTGATAATAGCGGTGTAGTTGCAAACTCGAAGGAACCACGAGCTCATAAGGCAAGTAAATATATAGAGCGCAAGTACCACCTGATACGAGATATCGTGAAGCGAGGAGAAGTTGTCATCGCCAAGATTGCATCAGCAGATAACCTGGCAGATCCTTTCACTAAGGCCCTTCCGGCGAAAGCTTTTGATCGGCATGTGGAGGGAATGGGAATCAGATGTATGGTAGAAGATATGACAGCTTAGTCATTAGTATAAGTGGGAGATTGTTGGAGTGTATACTGAAAGCCTAAGCTTTGTAAACATTGATTATGAATAAAGAATCACATTTGGTTAAATTGTCTACATTTAGTTGTAGTTGTTCAATTAATTTATATTGTAGATAACATAGTATGTGGTGTCATATGCAGAAGATAATGTTATCAGTACCTTATAAATTATAAACAGAAGCTCACGACCAAAATGGAAAGGAACAAACCATTAGAATGTCGTAGTGTAATTAGGTATTAGTTTATCTTGACTATATAATTACACTAGTACACTCAGAGTGTATTGAGTAGGACCATTTGAGGTCGTTTCTTTGATACTGACTTTATAAAGGAACAAAGACCTCAGTTATTATGGAAGTGTGTGCTCTTAATCCTAATATAATAACAAGCACATATATTTGATATTTATTTCTTTAATTTATCAATGGGTGAGATTTAGTTCGTTGAATCAATAAACCCGATAAGTTGGGAAATGATAACATTTATAGTGTGTGTTGTTGATTATAGAAGGAAACTGTGTCCTAGAGATACTAGGTTGATAATATCCTCAAGAGGAGCTCATAAGGATTGTCATGTTAAACCCTGCAGGTGGACTTAGTCCGACATGATGATAAGGTTGAGTGGTACTACTCTTGGACTTAGATATTAATTAAATGAGTTGTCAGTAACTCACTTAATTAGTGGACATTCGATATCTTAAACACAGGGAGACTAACATGCTCATAATAAGAAGGAGCCCAAAAATGTAATTTGGGATTGGTGCGGTAGTTCAATAATAGTTCTCTAGTGGAATGAATTATTATTGATAAAATTAAGTTGTGTGTTCGGGGCGAACACGGGATGCTTAATTTTATCAGGAGACCAAAACCAATTCCTCCTCTCGGTCCCTATCGTAGTCTCTTATTTATATAGTTCTATACCCACCTATACCCACCATCTATACCCACCAATAAGGGCCCGGCCAAGCTAGCTTGGGAACCAAGCTAGGGCCGGCCTAGGTGGTCGGCCCTAGCTTGAACCCAAGCTAGTGGGGGCCGCCAAATTAATTAAAAGGATTTTAATTTTAATTTTATTATGTGGAAGAAATAATTTATTAAAGAGAATTAAAATTAAAATATCTCTCTTGTAAAAGATCTACAAAAGATTAAAGAAAGAGATTAAATCTCTTTCCTTATTTGTAGATTGGTGAGATATTTTATTTTCTCTTTAAAATTATCCACATGTTGATAAAATTAAAATTATAGAAATTTCCTTTTATCAACCATGAAGAGATTTTTAAAGAGAAATTTTATTTTTAAAATTTTCGGAAACAAATTAGGAAGTTTTAATTTGTTGATTAAAACTTGTCTAATTTATTTCCTCTTGATGTGGCCGGCCATTAGAGATTAATTGGGGAAATATTATTTTATTTTTATCAATTAAATCATGTCAAGGGAATTAACGAAATTTTATTGTAATTAAATTTCCTAATTTGCCTAAGCCAAGGAATATAAAAGAAGGGGTGAGGGTGCCTTCACAAGACACAACCTCTATTATTCTCCCTCTCCTATTCTTTGGTGTGGCCGGCCAACATCTTCTCCCTTTCTTCCTCTTTGTGGTGGCCGAAATTCTCTATTGCTTGGAGCTCTTGTGGAGGCCGGATACTACTTGGAGAAGAAGAAGAATAAGGAGAGAAAGCTTGCATCTCTTGGAGCTTGGTTGGTGTTTTTCTTCTTCCTTGGTGAAGCTTTATTTTTTGTGGCCGAACCTAGCTAGGAGGAGAAGAAGGTGGTTGGTGGTTTCTCATCTCGGAAGATCGTTGCCCACACAACGTCCGAGGTTAGAAGAGGAATATGGTAGAAGATCAAGAGGTTTTTCTACAAGGTATAACTAGTAATTTTTCTTTCCGCATCATACTAGTTATTTATGGAAATAATACCAAATACAAGAGGCTTACGATTCTAGAATTTCGAATATGTTTTTCGATGTTGTGTTCTTTTGTTTTTTCTTTTCCTTGTGATTTGATTGTTTATTTTTGGTTAACCTAAAGTTATTTTAGGAAATTAAATATTAGCTTTCTATAAAAGGTTTTGTCTAGTCGGTGGTGGTTGCTCCCATATCCAAGAAGGCCATGTGCCTCGCCACGTCAGTACTGGGAACCGATTATGGAAATTAATATTTAATGGAATTAATAATTTAAGGCGATTTGGTTCGAACGTGTTAAGTTCCGCAGGAGACTCAAGTCAAAACCTAAAAGAATGAATAGATTAAGTTTAGGATCAAACGTGTTAAGTTCCGCAGGCGATCCAAAATTTAATTTAAAAGAACACATGGTAGCTAGGATTATGTTCAGACCTTTGTACAAAATTTTTGTACAGTGGAACCTCTAGGTTTTTCGAGTAGCAACCAACATCTATACCATGATATGATGATTTCTTATGCTATGATATGATCTATACCATGTTATGATGATTACTTATGCTATGATATGATTTATGCTATGATATGATGTTACTTATATCATGATAATATTTATGCCATAATATGTTGTTTACTTTATGTTACGATATTATTGAAATTTATGCCATGATACGATATGCTTTTTATTATATGATGATATGAGCGTCATTTATTCTATGATGTATGATATGATGATTTTACATGATATGTTGGTTTTTGTGAGTAGGAAAGGATCTCACTAAGCCTTGAGTGCTTGCAGATACTTTTCCTTGTACCACAGATAAAGGTAAAGGATGGATAAACTAGAAGAGCAGCAGGAAGGGGCAAGAGATGTGTGATGGTGACTTGGCTAAAGAAATAAAATGACCTGCTTAAGTGAACTTATCAATAATATGTTATGTTATGTGATGTCTTTCATGATTTCCCTATGCATGTGTTAGAAATGAATAATATGACTATTTAAGCTGGACCATGTTATTTCATGCTCATATGCTTAGTATGATTCTAGAAAAAAAAATATTTGCTTCCGCTGTATGTATGTTTATGTATGCTAAGTCAAAGAAAGTAACCCCGCCCTCACTAGGCAGGAGTGGGATAAGGGGCAGGCGTTACAGGAGAAGAGAACACCACAAGTGTGCTAGCACTTCTTGATGCTCTCGGATGGGATTGGAAGAAGAAGAAAGGAAAAGAAGAGAACACAGTCCTCTAAAAAAATCTCTATTTGACTTTCACTAACCTTTCTTCTTGGATTAGACTCACTCTCCTTTCTTCTCCCTTGCTTAAAACCCACGACCAAGAGAAGAGAAGGAGCAAAAAGAGAGCTTGAGGAAGAAGATGATGTGAATGTAAGTGAATGAAAAATTCGTTCTCATTCAAAACCAAAAAGGTAACCCTCATTCTCATTAAATGTGGCCATTAAAGAGAATAGATTTGTAACCCCCATGAGGTGGCACACTTTGATGATGTGGCACATCATCATTAGTCCTCCTAATGCCAAATCACTAATGATGTGGCAAATAGTCAAGTCAAACTTGACTCTTCCTCTTCCTCTCAAGTCAAGTCAAACTTGACTTAATCTCACTCATGGTTGATCTAATCTAACCATTTAATTCAAGCCAATTTAATATAATGAATCTAATTCATTTAATTAAATTGATTCAATGAGTCATAATCTAAATTAGACTCATTGAACACATGAATTAACTTGAGTCCAACTCAATTAGCCCAATTAGGATTACTCTTAATCCAATTTGATTCATCACATGAATCTAATCCTCTTGGTTCATCATATGAACCTAATCTCCATCCACTTGTTCTTTGTGTGTGACCCATAGGTTCTTGTAACATTGGCAATGCCCCTAAACTCATTTAGAAGCATAAGTAATGAGCGGTATCTAGCAATACATTATTACTACCCAACTTACAAGAATGTTGAAATCCAACATCACCTTGTGACTACTAATTGTGACTTCTCACAATATATGACAAGTGTCCTTCTATCCTAGACATCTAGATTATTTAATGTGAGGCATAGACCGTGTCATCCTCTGACCAATCTAAATCTTGAACTCCAAGTAGACTCACTAAATCAAATGAGCTCAATATCTCATATTGACTCATTTGGGCATGGCCATGCACTTCGTGGTCTCACTCTATCAAGAATATCGATGTCACTCCCGTCATATAGGAGGGATAGATCACATCTACTTCACTCGCATCCCTCTGCATAATTCGTTACATACTCAGTAATCGCCTTTATAGTCCACCCAGTTACGGGTGACGTTTGACGAAACCAAAGTACATAACTCCTTATGTAGGGATTCGTGGTGACTTCAGGTCCAAGGACTAGTAGTCATACTAATAGCCACTTGAGAAAGTATATGACACTCATATAACGATCCATGATACTTTCTCATGGCGGGTCATTCAGTATACATTCTCCAATGCATACCCATGTGTCAACTTGATATCTCTATATCGATGACTTGTGAGATCAAGTCATCGAGTTGACCTACATGCTAGTCTTATTGCATTAACATTGTCCCTGAATGTTAATACTCGACTAGGAATGATTAAGAGTAGTGTTCCCTATATCATCTCACTATCGGTTCAACTAACCGATTGATATAGGTGAGACCTTCTACTCAAGGACGCTATTATACTTAGTTTATTTGGCACTAATATAAGTAAGGATAATAACCAAAACAATAAATTCCTTTATTTATATATAAGAATATGATACAACAAGTCCATAATACAATCATCAAATGATTGGCTCTAGGGCTCTAACTAACACCACCTGCTTAGCGTGCTGCCACCACAAGAGGTAAGTTGAATCGAAAGCTATGAATCCGCGAAAGACCTCTGGGAAAAATTCCTAGAGCTTCACGAAGGTACCTCGGAAGCTAAGCTAGCGAGGCGCGACATCCTCCGGACCCAGTTAACGAACCTTCGGATGAACAACGGCAAGAAGGTAGCACAACTCCAAGAAAGAATCAAGGAGTTAATAACTCAACTAACCAACCTTGGAGAAGAAGTAACGAACCGGGACTCAATCCGGTACGCGCTCAATGCCTTCCCCAGAACTCCAGAGTGAGCCTCCTTAGTAGATGCGTACTACATCTCTATGGACTTCGAGGTAAGTACTTTAGAAAATTTGTTTTCTACTTTTGAACTTCACGAATCTCGAGTTGCATAGCCCAATGGAGTAGAGAAGACTAGTCAGAACATTGCCTTAAAGGCAAAAACAAACGCTTCTGACTCTGACGCATCGATTGATGAAAACGAAGCTGCGTTAATGGTAAGATGTTTTAATAAGTTTTTAAAATCTAATAAATTTAGATCGCAATCGAGTAAACGTCATCAAAAGACAAGGACAGTTTGTTGCTACAAATGCAACGAAGAAGGGCATATCAAGGATGACTGCTCGAAATTGAAGAGTAAACAGAAAGAGAAGGAAAAGGTAAAGTACAAGAAGCCAGAATCCTCCAAATACAAAAACCTGAATACGACATGGTCAGACTCATCCTCCGAATCAGACCTCGAAGAATTCTCGGGGTTAGCGCTTATGGCCAACCATCTCTTCGAAGACGACTCAAGCTCAGAGATGAGCATAGATGAAGGGGGAGGAACCTCAGAAGAATAAAGTAGCAATGAAGGGGGAGCATCACCAAATCAGGTAAGTAAGGTACGTGCTCTAACCCCTACTCAGTCATTTAAATTTATCAAATCTCTTTTTAAAGATTTGTTTAAATTAGAAAAAGAAAATACTGAATTGAAAATGAAATTAGCAAAAGCATATCCACTTGAGATGTACGATAATCTAAAATCAAAAAATGAAAAATTAAAAATTGAAGTTGAGAAATTAAAAAATAATACATGTTTCAATAAATTTCCAAAATAAAAAATTATAATTTATGGAAAATTGAATTGGTACATTAGAAACCATCAGGGTCAACTTAGAAGAGTGTCCAAGAACTATGTACCCCCCAAATTTTTGAATAATCCTGTAGGAAGGAACCTCTATTGGGTTCCGAAATCTGTGATAAATTAATTTATTTAATTAAGGCTTTCAAGAGAGAAAATTAAACAAAGAATTTTTTTATAAAGCTTTGTCTAAGGAAGTAGTTGTTGCTCTAATAACTAAGAAGGCCAGTGCCTCGCCAAGACCTGGAAGTTGAAATATTGAAATAAAATATTTAATTAATATTCTAAAAAAGCATTAAATTAGAATTAAATAATGCTTTGAAAGTTTTTTAACATTTTTGAAAAATTCTAAAAATTCAATTTACTTAGAATTTTTTTTAAAATTCTAAATATTAATTTTGACTTAGAAATTATTTTGAAATTTCTAACTTAAAAATCTGCTAAATATTTTTAAATATCATACTCTTACCCCATTTTGATGTGATCAAAGGGGGAGAGATTAGTACAAGTCTAGGGGGAGATAATTTTTTCAAAAAAAAATTTCTCTTAAACTTTTAATTAGTTGTAATTCTACTTATTACAAATTAATGATTAAAATGTGAGTTTAGTAATTCTCTTTAAAATTACTATTTGATTATTTTTTACCCTAACTCGAACTTGGGTTGATGCACATCAAAAAGGGGGAGATTGTTGAACCCCGTGGTTGTTTTGATGTGATCAACCAAGTTGGTTAGGTCCTACTTTGTGTTTGACCCCTGTGTCTGAGTGTGCAGGATCTTAGGAGCTCAGGAAGTCGAGCAGAAGACGCAACTAACGAGAAGGACGGCACGACAAGAGAGTCGACGGGCTCGGTGCGTCCGAAGGACGAGAGAGCTGCGGAAGAGTACACCGGTGGGCGAGAAGAACGTGCGCGACGTTCGAGGGATGTTAAGCTGGGAGGAAGGCTACTCAAGGAGAAGGCCGATAATTGGGTTCGGGTGAGCCCTATTTCGGTTGGCCGGAATCACCCAAAAGAATGGGACTTCGGAAGACGAAGCAAAGAAGCAAGCAAGTTGGAAAAAGCTGCCAGCCAGCTTGGAGGCGCCTCTATCAGGCTTGGAGGTGCCTCTAGCTTGAAGGCGCCTTCAATGCCTGTTGGAGGCGCCTCGGACCTAGCAGAAGTGAACGTTGGGCTTTAGGATAAAGTTTTATCCACTCCCTCGATGGAGGCGCCTTGGACCCCTATTGGAGGCGCCTCGGACATCCGAGATAGGATTTCCAAAGGCTATATAAAAGCCTCTGGAACTAGGAATTAGAAATCAACTATCCCATCAACTCTGTAATCAATTCCTAGCAATAGTACTGAGCTGTAAGAGTGTAAAAGGCTTCTCTGCCTTCAGAGAAGGAGATTTTTCTACTGTGCGCTTTTCATCGCCCTGGATTAACAACTTTCTTGGTTGTAACCAGGTTAACTCCCGAGTCTCTAGCTTTATTGTTTTAGTTTTATTATTATTGCTATTGCATTTTCGAGTTGAAAGATTCGAGGAGGGTAGTTTTAATTTGTGCGGCAATTCACCCCCTCTTGTCGGCCTCCGTTGTACCAACACTAATTGGATTAAGAAATTAGGTTAATTATTTCGATTATGGTTCTTCCCTAATTAGATTGGGAAGTCTATTTACCTATTTGATACCTATGTAATTAGCTAAATATATTATCTGATCGCAGGACTTGGATTCGGGACGAGCATCTAGACGTGGGATTTGTAGACACGATCTATGTATTAAGGTGGATATGTAACACCCACGAATTTCTTAAGCTAAGTATGTGGAGATTTTCTCTTAGAATAAAAGAAGATAAGATAGAACCAAAAATATATAAAAGAAAAGGAATTGGTCAAGGATTCAACCTTGAACCTTCTTAAGCTAAGGATTATGGAATTACCACTAGACCATCATAAGTTATTGTTGAATAGAGAATGGAAATTATAGATAAAGATAAAAAGTATGATTAAGAGAAGGAAGCAAGAAAACATCAAGTAGCTTTCTCCCTCCTTCTCTTGATTAAGAATCAAGACAAGTTGTCTTTTCCTTCCTCACTCTTTTTCCATTTTCGTGGAGATACAAGAGGGAATGAGAGGAGAGGAACTAAGGGGATGAATGAAGACATTTTCTTCATCATTAAGAGAATAAAGGATGAATTAAGAAGAAGGGAAAGCAAAGTTTCCTTTTGCTTCTTATTCCCACCTAGTATAAAAGGAAAAACAAAGAAGAGATTTCATTTTTTCTTCCCTTTCCTCACCATTGCCGTGACCTAGAGCATCCCCTCTCCCCTTTCCGAAAATTCAACTAAGGTTTTCTCACTAAGAAAACCAAACCACAAGAAGGGATCCTCAAGATCTATCCTTCACAAGCAAGAGAAGCAAAAGGGAGCACTAGAGGAGAAGCTTTCTTCTTCCTCTTCACAAAAGGTATCTTCTCTTAGGGAAAAGACCAAGCAAGAGGATGTGAGTATCCCCTAACCTGTGGTACGAGTTGTTATTTGATTTTGTTCGAGTTTAGATGGATAACAACCTAGGGTTTCTTTTGAACTTTCGGCCATGACACTTGTAAGGCTTATGGAAGCTAAAAACCAAAACTCACATGCTTAAGTTTTCTTTCCTCATGATATGCTGTGAATTTGACCTTTATATTTCATGCTTGTATGTGGCTTGGAGTTAGGTAATACCCCACCTTAGGGTTCGACCATGAAGAGACTTAAAACCCTAGGGAAGCTCAATTTAAAAACTAACATGCTTATGATCTCTTCTATGATGTGATATGAATGTTCTCTTGATGTTTTATACTTGTATGTTGCTTAGAACTAGTAGGACCTTACCTTAGGGTTTCGGCCATGAAGGGATTAAATACCTTAAGGAGGCTCAACTTCAAATCTAGCTTGCTTATGTTTTACCTTATGAAAGGATATGAAGATAACATAATGCACTTGAGATTTCATGTTGCTTAGGGTTAGGTTTTCACATGGTGAACTTTCGGCCAAAATAAAATGCAGGGCTTAGGCAAGCTTAAATTCAACCCTAACATGTTTATGTTCTTCTTTATGATATGCTATGAAATTTATAGGGTACTCACATGCTTGTATTTGGTTGAAAAATCCTAGAAGAAGTATCAAGTATGAAGTTTCCCATAATATGTTATGTATGTTCTCTTGATGTTTTATACTTGTATGTTGCTTAGAACTAGTAGGACCTTACTTTAGGGTTTCGGCCATGAAGGGATTAAATACCTTAAGGAGGCTCAACTTCAAATCTAGCTTGCTTAAGTTTTACCTTATGAAAGGATATGAAGATAACATAATGCACTTGAGATTTCATGTTGCTTAGGGTTATGTTTTCACATGGTGAACTTTCGGCCAAAAGGAAATGTAGGGCTTAGGCAAGCCTAAATTCAACCCTAACATGTTTATGTTCTTCTCTATGATATGCTATGAAATTTATAGGGTACTCACATGCTTAGAACCTATGTTTTGTGGCATTCGGCCACCTATGTTTGACTTAGGAAGCTTGAAACTTTAACCTAATATGCTCATGTGGTTGCCTATGATAAATGCATGGAAATTGTTTAGGGTTCACATGTTTACATGTTATTTGTAACCAAGTTTTGGACTTTGTATGTTTCGGCCAATGCGGGTTTCTAAACCTAGGAAGCATAGAACCTAAATCAAATATGCTCATGATGTTCTTATGATAAATGTTATAGAAATGAATTTTGGGTTCATATGCTTGTATGATTTCATGCTACCTAAGTGAGCCTATGCATGTTTCGGCCACCCTTAGTTGGTTGAGGATTTAGACCAAATTATGACTCATTATGTACTTTCCTTTGCCATGATATGAATTAGGAGAAGTTAACTCGTGATCCATGCATGATTATGTTTTCTTTTCCTTCCATGATATATTATATATGCTCGTTTAAGTATGCTTATGAACCATGCATGAGAATGATACCTATATTGGCTATGTGCCCAAATGTGATGGCTACGTGCCCAAATATGATGGCTATGTGCCCAAGTATGCATGGTTATGTGCCCATTTATGCATACCTTATGAATGACATGAATGACATGAACATGATATGCTATGAATGACTTGAACTTGATATGCTATGAATGACATGAACATGATATGATATGAATGACATGGACATGATATGCTATGAATGACATGAATATGATATGCTATGAATGACACGAATAGGTTATGAAATGATAAAGATATGATATGACATGTATTTACCTTTGAATGGCTTGTACCAAAAGGGTGGGCTCCTTATGCGCCCCTAGGTCGAATTACGGGCCTAGTAAAGGGTGGGCTCCTTACGTGCCCCTAGGCCGAGCTACGGGTCTAGTTCCTAATAGGTTCAAGACTAGCTACCTTGGGTCTACTTAGGATGCGCGCATTATGTATGTATGTGGTACTAAGCCGGGCCCCTTTCATGTTGAGATTATTTTCAAGTACTATATGATATTATTTTAAGACATCTCACACATGACATAAATCATGTTTTGAAAGGCATATTGCACATGACATTACCCATGTTTCAAAGGACATCTTGCATCCATGTTTACGATATGATGTGAAATAATGCTTACAATTATGATATGATATGATGCCTTGATGCTATGAAAAGAAATGTCATGATGCTTTCACTTATGCTACGATGTACACTTATGCTATGTACACTTATGCTATGATATGATCTATACCATGATATGATGATTTCTTATGCTATGATATGATCTATACCATGATATGATGATTTCTTATGCTATGATATGATCTATACCATGTTATGATGATTACTTATGTTATGATATGATGTTACTTATATCATGATAAGATTTATGCCATAATATGTTGTTTACTTTATGTTACGATATTATTGAAATTTATGCCATGATACGATATGTTTTTAATTATATGATGATATGAGCGTCATTTATTCTATGATGTATGATATGATGATTTTACATGATATGTTGGTTTTTGTGAGTAGGAAAGGATCTCACTAAGCCTTGAGTACTTACAGATACTTTTCCTTGTACCACAGATAAAGATAAAGGATGGATAAACTAGAGGAGCACCAGGAAGAGGCAAGAGATGTGTGATGGTGACTTGGCTAAAGAAATAAAATGACCTGCTTAAGTGAACTTATCAATAATATGTTATGTTATGTGATGTCTTTCATGATTTCCCTATGCATGTGTTAGAAATGAATAATATGACTATTTAAGTTGGACCATGCTATTTCATGCTCATATGCTTAGTATGATTCTAGAAAAAAAAATATATGCTTCCGCTGTATGTATGTTTGTGTATGCTAAGTCAAAGAAAGTAACCCCGCCCTCACTAGGCAGGAGTGGGATAAGGGGCGGGCGTTACAGGATATTTCTTCCTTGGCCTCTTTATAGTTTCTTTCAAACATAGTGCAGGGTTATTATTGGATGAATTAGGCTGCCTCATCTTATATCATGATCGGTTGCTGTTTTTCCTGCACGATACTTATGCTTGATCCTTGTGATAATCTATTTAATTCATATACAGTCTCCACTCTTAATATCTACTTTGTTGTGATTACACGTGTAGAGTATGTCTTGTAGGGATTGTCGGGTTGTTGGTATTACCATGCTGATTGGGTATGTGATGTGGACTGTGCATAGGTGGGTATGTGTTATAGGAGTCAACTTGTTGACCGTGCATTTACATGTGGTGTGTACATACGTATTTGTCATGTACTTTTGGAGGAGTTGTGTTGATTGTATGTTTGGGGTATATACACATGTCTGTTGTGTTTTTACTGGAGGATACATGTTGATTGTACTTATATTTTGTGTACATGTGTCTGGTGGGATTATTGGAGATTTTTGGTTGATTATACATGTGTAGTCTGTACATATGTTTGGTGGGATACGCGTAGGTATCATGACGATTATACTCATGTTGGAGGTATTTATGTGGTTTGGATTGTTGCATGGATAATGACGGCGTCTATATCATGATTATATATATATATATATAATGTTCATCATTCATTACATCTGATGATTATTGTCTCCCTTGTGGTTGAAAGAGTCGTCAGTTGGTTTGGTTTAACGCCGCACACTCAGCCACTCATGGGTAGTGGTAGCTGGACCAGTTGTCGCTCGTCCTGTCGTGCCACCCGGACATGAGGTTTTGTGAGATCTGACGTTGTGAGCAGTCAAGGACCCTGATACTATGTAGCTAGATAGCTACTAGTGGACTGTCCGCCTCGACCACTCTATTGTGGGCTGGAGGGTAGTACAGTCATCACAGACCCAAGCCTCTAGGCCATACAGGTGTCGTGGTGTCTGGAGAGGTGGCGGGGGTGACCATGGAGCATGCGTGCACTTTTGCATATGATGTGCAGTGCATCTATGGTGTTATATTTCCATACATGCCTAATAGATACTAGTTGCATGTGATTGTGATATGTTGCACTTGTTTGAGATGTGATTGTTGCATATGGTTGTCATGCTACATACATGTCATTTATTTTACATGATATGCAGTCGTATCTATATTGCACAGGTGTCACGGGTATGTCTGTTGCAGATCCAGTGAGTGTACTGATCTTTGTACCTTGCTTCGATTTCAGATTGGGTATGTATTTGTCATTATGTTAGTTGTGGTTTGTACTGTTTATATGTCAGGTTATTATGTCAGATATGTTTAGGTGCATTGATTATGATAGTATGATCATGTTCTTTATTCTCTACTGAGACTGTATACTTTTGATCTCCATATTTTATTTGTAGACCGTGCACTGTCTTTTTTATTACCCGCTGAGTTACCTATACTCACCACCGCATGTATACATTTATGTTTTCAGGTAGCTTGTAGATGGTTGGTGTGTTGCTTGGAGTATCCTATATGTCGGGTCCTACGTCACATCCGAAGACGGTTTCACCTAGTGTTTATTTTCTTTTTGTATATCCTTTAATTATTTTTGGCATTGTATTTGTGTTTAGCCATGTGGCTATCTTGTGGTTTTGGTGTTGTATTTGTGTTTAAGTCCTGCCGGCATGCATTGTAGTTATTTGGTTTGTGTGGGCTTTCCTTCGCTTTTTCCGCTGTGTTTCTAGTACAGCCGTGTGGGCTGCTTTATATATAACTGTGTGGTTGTGATTGTTTCATTCCAGCCGAGTGGGCTGTGATTATAACTGCGTGGTTGTGTATATATTCTAGTCGTATGTGGTTGATGTATAGTTTGTATGTATTGATGCTTCAGATTGTCACTTTTACAGGGGAGATGCTGTTGGATTTTTGTCTGGCAGAGACTCCTTTGGGGCGTGACAGTCCATGAAAATCCTCGGCTATGAACTCTAATACATCCCTCGGCTAGAGCAAAGAAGGCAAAGAACTCGGTGTCTGCCTCGGGCCCTCTCGGAGCAATTGGCTCATCCTCGGCTAGGTCGGCTGGCGAAGGCCTACCCACCCATGCTAGGACCCCTTGAGCAGTGACATCTATATGTGGTAGCCTAAAAGAACCTAGCCCAAACTCATCGTAACGGGTAAGAGGAATGACTGCCTCCTGAGTCACATCTACGCCCTCTATTGTTGAAAAGATGGATGTCAGTACATGACAGTAGGGCATATGAACTACTCTGGATGTGACAAGACTGGCTGCATGAACTATGTTTGAGAACATATGTAATGCAATGTCTATCTTTAAATGATGACATAATGCGTACAAAAAGACGGAATGGGACGATCGCATCTTCGTGACGTCCCGAGATGTGATGGGTAGTATGCATGTAGCGAGGACTCTATACATGATATAATCCTGCACTATGAGAGACATCGACCTGAAGTCAGAGACTCCAAGTGGTCTCTGCCCACCAAAAAAGTACGCATAGAGTGTATCTAGAGTAATGTGGGAGTAGGGGTCATCAAATGGTAGATCCCTACTAGGGTAGTACAGGAAAGGGGATGCAGACTGTCTAAGCTCTAGGCTAGTGCGTAATAGAGAAGGGGTAAACTGGATGCCCTTTCCACCGACCCTAGTGGAATAGACCAAATCATCAACCTTCTCAAGGTTGTTATAAAACTGGGCACATAGATCTCGGTTTACTGCATGACTGCTGTAAACTAGTCTGTCCAACTGATAGTGGGCAATCATCTCTATAACAGAAGGACAATAACTTATGAAACAGGGTCTATTTAGGTATCTACACTTGATGACAGAGTATGAATGCTGAGAAAAACTAATCCTATGCTGCTCAGTAGGGAATCTAGAGTCAGTGGACGGGGTCGTACCCAAGGTGGATGCAACATTGCGTCGTTTCCTAATTTCAACCATTTACGTAAAAGATGACTTCAGATAATTTAGAGTATACCTAGGAGGCATTGTAGGGTATTTGAAAGAATTGAAGGGTAGAGATTTGAGTTTAAGGCGCCTTGAATCGAATGTTTCAACAGGAAGACAAACTGCAATGAACTCTCTGTTCGCTGCCTATTTCTGTGTTGAAGGCGCCTCCAAGCACGTTGAAGGCGCCTCCAATGAAGACTTGGTCCGAGGTGCCTCAAATGATTTCGGCGGGAGTTTTCCCGCATATCCTAGAGGGCGCCTCTGCCGTCGCAGAGGCGCCTTCATTTGGCCTTTTTTTTATTTTTTTGTTTGTTTCTTAAAAGAATTTTAAAATAAGTTTTTAAATAAATTTTTAAAACATTTTAAATAAGTTTTTAAAACATTGTAAATAAGTTTTTAAATAAGTTTTTTAAAACATGTTAAATAAGTTTTAAATAAGTTTTTTAAACATTTTAAATAAGTTTTTAAAATATTTTAAATAAGGTTTTAAAATATTTTAAATAATTTTTAAATAATTTTTTTTAAAACATTTTAAATAAGTTTTTAAAACATTTTAAATAAGTTATTAAATAAGATTTTAAAACATTTTAAATAAGTTTTTAAATAATTTTTTAAAATATTTTTAAAAAGTTTTTTTTAAACATTTTAAATAATTTTTTAAATAATTTTTAAAAATATTTTTAAAAAGTTTTTTTAAAACATTTTAAATAAGTTTTTAAATAAGTTTTTAAAACATTTTAAATAAGTTTTTAAAACATTTTAAATAAGTTTTTAAAACATTTTAAATAAGTTTTTTTAAAAAAACATTTTAAATAAGTTTTAAAAATATTTTAAATAAGTTATTAAATAAGATTTTAAAACATTTTAAATAAGTTTCTAAATAAGTTTTTAAAACATTTTAAATAAGTTTTATTTTTAAAACATTTTAAATAAGTTTTTTAAATAAGTTTTTAAAACATTTTAAATAAGTTTTTAAAATATTTTAAATAGGTTTTTAAATAAGTTTTTTAAAACATTTTAAATTTGTTTTTAAATAAATTTTTAAAATATTTTAAATAGGTTTTTAAATAAGTTTTTAAAATATTTTAAATAAATTTTTAATACATTTTAAATAAGTTTTTAAATAAGTTTTAAATATGTTTTTAAACATTTTAAATAAGTTTTTAAATAATTTTTTAAAATATTTTAAATAAGTTTTAAAACATGTTTTTGAAACATTTTAAATAGGTTTTTAAATCAGTTTTTAAAACATTTTAAATATGTTTTTAAAACATTTTAAATAAGTTTTTAAATAAGTTTTTAAAACATTTTAAATAAGTTTTTAACATTTTTTTATTTTTATTAATTTAATTTAATTTGATTAATTTAATTTGTTTTTTATAATTTAATTTAATTTTAATAATTTAATTTTATTTTAATTTAATTTGATTTTAATTTAATTTGGTTTTAATAATTTAATTTGATTTTAATTTAATTTGATTTTAATAATTTAATTTTATTCTTAGTCATCTCACCCAATCTAAATTTTTCAATCAGGGGATCCTATAATTTTCGTGAGATGAATTGAGTTCAGTTATTGGGTTTGGTTTAACTTTATGTTAGATTCAGGTATAGCTTTGGGCTCAACAAATAGGCATTCATTGGATAAACTTCTGGGTCATGGTGAGTCACTTGGGCATCATTAAAGTAACCATGCCTTTGAGGTTTTCTAAATTGTCCTATCTACTGAACTTAATACAAAATCTTGGTCTAACTGGTTAGGATCCATAAGGGGTAACTTCAGTTAGTTCTACTTAGCCAAATGCACCAAGTCGAAGTCATATCTTCCAAGACATGCATAGACTAAGTTTCCCTAACATACTATCATCCAAAATTTCACCAGTACCATAGGTCAAGTTAAACGTGTTCCCTTTCTAATTAGTTCTAATTACCTTGCCGGGTAGCTTGGTTTGGGTTATCCTGTCGGGTAGGTTAGTTATGAAGGTGCCAGCTATTCTGGAGCCTCCACCTAAATTATTGATAATTTTATATATTTTTATAGATTAGATTTAAGTTTTTACTTTTAATTTAATTATATTTTAATTATGTTCTTTTAATTATTTATTTGTTTATTAATATGATTTTCCTTTTGGCTCCCCCTGGATCATAGCCTCGATATGGTCTATCAAGGTAATGTATTTGATCCTTGGGAACCCAATATTGACCAAGTCCAACTTGATTGACCAAGTTGGATTTGGGTACCCATGCTTGGACTACTTTTCTATTTGTTCTGTTGACTAAGGTTAGATAGGATCGATATTTATTTTTAGTTTAAAAACCTAATCCAGATATATTGTAAACGGCTCTTTGTGTCCCAAGAATTAGGTCAAGGTTCTTGGAGCCCAAAGAAAACCGTTCTAATGTCTTCTTCAAATCCTTGACCTGAGTTTTCATACTAGAATTTTCTTCCTCAAGCTTTTGGACTTGAGTTGAATTTCCAGTCTAAACTGGGTCAGGCAAGGGTTGGAGATAGTCACTTCTTTAAGGGTTGCTACCTCCTTTAGAAGTGACTTGACCCTAATATTAGACTTTGCTAATTTTCAAATTAAATAATTTACTAGATTATGTAAATGCAGGATACTTACAGCGGAGTCAGGCCCATCGGAAATGGATACGGATCCGTGGCTTCTCTCGGACTCGGCTACTGATTCGTCCTCGCTTCCGGATCCGTTGGTGTCATCCTGGGCCATCATCGCGAGAAAACTCATTTGTTCGAGCTCTTCGTCGTCGGACTCCTCTGAAGAAGACTCATCCCATGTCACCTTTAGGGCCTTCTTTCTTCTTGGTTTCTTCGAATCTTTTTGGTTTGGGCAGTTCGCCTTGATGTGCCCCTTCTTATTGCACCCATAGCACTTTACCTCGAACTTCACCTTTGGTTGAGTTTCCTTACCAGGTTGACGAGCTCGGTTGTGATTTTGTCGTCGTCGTCGTCATCCGAAACTGATTCTTCTTCTTCTGACTCTGGTTCGGTTCTGCGCTTTGATTTAGTCTCGCGCGCTCTACCTGCACCTGTAACCAAAGCCAAACCTTTCTCGGCAGGACGTGAGTTAACCTGTTCATGTAATCCAAACTCGGCAAATAGCTCATCTAATTTTATAGAAGAGAGGTCCTTAGAAACCTTGTAGGCATCTACCATGGATGCCCACAAGGTGTTCCTTGGAAAGGCATTTAAGGCATACCTCAAAATATCTCAGTTCTCTACCTTCTGTCTGATTGCGTGTAGACCGTTGAGTTGGTCTTGTATCCGGGCGTGGAGTTGGGTAGTCGTGTCACCTTCCTGCATCTTGATATTATATAATTTATTGAAAAGCAGATCTCGCTTGCTTACCTTGGTTTATGATGCACCCTCATGTAGTTCGATTAGCTTTTCCCATAGCTCCTTTGCACTTGAGAATGGTCCTACTCTGTTGAGTTCCTTCTTTGTTAGATCACACTAGAGTATGTAGGTTGCCTTTGCGTTCGCCTCTACTTTCTTTATTAAGGCTGCGTCATAGTTCTGGTATGATACTAATTTGCCTGAGCTATCAAGTGGGAGTTCGAGGACAGTCTTGGTGATCATCCAGACTTCGAACTGGGTTTGCAAGTATGCCTCCATCCGGCCCTTCCAATACCCGAAATCATCTCCGGTGAAGAGCGGTGGTCGAGCGGTGCTATAACCTTCTTGAAGTGCCATTTTAAAACCTGCACACACAAAAAAATATGTTCCAAGACTGGGTCTTGGATTAGTAGTGCGGGATGTATAAAGAAAAAAAATGAACTCGAGTGGTGTTGCACCAACTTCGAGCAAAAATCGATTTGAGTGAGAAATAGATCAGAATATAGTAATTATGCTAATTCTGGCCGACTCCGAAAAAACTGAAAATACCACGAAAAATTGCTTGATTGGTGGTTGCACCAAATCGAAGCTACCCCGCTTTGATACCAATTGTTGGATTGAAAGCACTAGAGGAGGATGAATAGTATTTGTGGCTATTTCACGCGTTTCGGAATTAAAAACATATCGAGTAATGCAGCGGAAACAAAGAAATAAGCAATCACACAAACGACACCAAGGTTTTACTTGGTTCGGAGCCTAGGGCGACTCCTACTCCAAGTCCCGCGATCGTTGATTGCTTTCTGTGGGCAACAACTATATCGCATAAAATTATTACAATCTAAGTACAATAAAAAGCTATAAAATTATACCGACAATAAGAAATGCAAAATCTGAAGCTCCGGGTCGTCGGGCACTTGTAGCAACACTTCTAAGTCGTCTAGTTCGTAGCACACAAGAAGAGATTGCTTTAGAATATGTTGTTTTGAGTGCTGCCTCATGACCTCCTTTTATGCACTGTTGGAGGCACCTCCAGCACCATCCAAGGCGCCTCCAACCCTCACGAGTCGCCCGCGTGGATCAGCACAGAACCTGTCGCACCTCATCCACTCGAAGGCGCCTCCAAGCCACTCCAAGGCGCCTCCAAGCTGCGGTCCAAGGCGCCTCTAGCTCAGTCTAAGGCGCCTCCAGGTCTGCTGCGCAGCTACCTCAGGCTTGGACCTGAGGTGCCTCCAAGCTCCATGGAAGCGCCTCGAGCACTGTTCATCCGAGACTTAAGGTTGCTTCTTTGTTCCTGTAGAATGTGTTAGTCCCAAACACATACCCTGCAAAATAAAGTTAGCACATAATAGTTATAAAATTGACATTCTCTAAACTGTCCGGGTTTGACTTCGGATTTCTAACCGGAAATTCTAGGTCGACCCGACGCCTACTGTTCCCACTGCGTGTAACGACCACCCTTCTTACTACTACTCTCTAAGGGCGATCGTTACCTAACTATTACTCTACTTACTAATGTCACTAACACTATTAATAACATCAGTTAGATTTATCACGGCCCAGAGGAATTCCTACAAAAAAATTTCGGCAGAGTCTCCCCTGTACTGGTGACCAAATCAATAGTACAAACATTCTATACTCAGCCACAGGTGGCTGGAACATATATTTTCACAACCACGCAGTAATAATACACACTATAACTAAAAGAAAGCTATTCTAGCAATAGTAACCAAACATAACTCTAACCGTAGGACATATCAAGCTACAAATACGAATTAAACTCCATTACAATCTCAACTTCATAATAGCATTTAAGAAGAAAACTAAAAACATAAACTGAAACTCTAAACAGGTAGGTCCTGAAAATTTGCTAGCAAACTCTGGATCTCTCCATAGTCCAGTCATCACACACCATCATCACCACCACCACCCTGTCGCCTCCCTTTCATATCTTAGCTTTTCCTTTATCTGCAGTAAGAGGAAAGAAAATAAAACTATAAGTGAACGCTTAGTAAGTACTAATCTATCTCACAAAAACTAGAAGTGCATAAAAATAATGCAACAATACTAAATCTGCAATGCTATAAGAAAGCTGCATGTACTCATGGTATACAGAAATAAAGCTGAATACTAAACATGCTTACTAACTGACAGGAAAATAATGAAACTACTACTGTAGGCTTAGAATTAAAGAACTAAACTTTTATTAATTCTAAGCATAAACTTGTTTCATTTTCTTATATCCTTATACTAGAAATTAATCTTTTAATTTCTCTTTCACTTTCTTCTTCTTGTTCTTCTTACTTTTCTTATACTAGAAATTAATCTTTTAATTTCTCTTTCACTTTCTTCTTCTTGTTCTTCTTTTCTTTTCTTTTCTTTTCTTCTTTGGGCCCAGGCTTAGTACCATCTTTGTTTTGCGCACTCTCTAATAGTGACTGAGGTAACGAGTCTCTAGTCCTATGAGGTAAAGACCTTGATCTTACCAGGGCCAAGACCTTGGAATTGGTCACCTGAATTTGTTTAATGACAACCCTGGAAGTCGGGTACTAGCCTCGTACTTTAGTTTACTTGTTATCTCTTTTTAACTAGACCTTAGTCTTTTTCTTTACTCACACTTCTCATAATCCTTTATTATATCTTATTAGAATCCTGTAGATATATCTAACAAGTGTAGGATTACAACTAACCAAGCATGCTACATGAAAATAACACAAGGGAAGCCGATCTGAACTCTCTAAGCACGTTATAAAACAAGGCAAAGGAAAGCAAATCTGAACTTACTAATCATGCTATAAAATAGAGAAAAAGAAAGCAACTTTAAGCTTACTAATCATGCTATAAAATAGAGCAAAGAAAGCAACTTTAAGCTTACTAATCATGCTATAAAAGCAAAAGAATGCAACTTTGAGCTTTCTATACATGCTGTAAAATAGGGCAAAAGAATGCAACTTTGAGCTTCCTATACATGCTGTAAAATAGGGCAAAAGAATGCATCTTTGAGCTTTCTAAACATGCTGTAAAATAGGGCAAATGAATGCAACTTTGAGCTTTCTAAACATGATGTAAAGTAGGGCAAAATAAACTAACTCTGAACTGTTATAACAAGGTTATTCTTGCCCTTAAAATAGTAACAAATAATCTATCTAAACTTACTAGTATACTAAGTTGTGCATGCTCATTTAGTGGCAAGGGAAACTAACCGTGCAGGGTTGTTCACGTTCATGGAGGTAGCAAACAAAACCCAGAACTACCTACTATTAACTAAGGGCTGTTTATGCCCATTTGCTCGGCCAAAACAAGAAAATGAACTTGCTGGAATTTCTGGCAGCAGGTGGACATACACGGATACTACAATCAAGAGCTAAACTTCCTCTATACAATTAAACTAAGACAATAAATAGCATGCTCAATAGATGGGCTACAGAAGGTAAGGAATAAAAGGGAAAACCCCTAACTCATAGTCCTATTCAATAGCAAACCCAAGCAAGAACTCACGGCACAACACTTCGCATGGTAAAATTTGGCACAGCAGCTTCTACAAAGAAACTCAAATAAAATTTTCCACACAACAACCCTAATTGATTGAAAAGGAAGGCCTAGCATAGTAAAAACTGAAACCCTATAGCCCTAACATGGCCAATTCGGTACAGCAACTTTTAACATGCTTTTCTACTCGGCACAGCAAGATCCAGAAACAAGGAACAAAAAAATCTGAAAATTCAGGCTACTCCTACCACAGGTGAGTAGTACTTACACTTGCTTTTAGGACTTACAACCGGAAGGAGGCAACTAGGGCTTCGGGAGAAGCTTGAAATCTCGGCTCTTCTTCACGTTTTCGAGCTCCCCTCGTCGAGGTGATCACGCACGGTGAAGACCGGCCGGAAAGGGCCTTTCGCCGGCGCCGGAGACAAAGCCTTAATATGGCTTTGTTTCGCCCGAGCAGAGATGAATCGCGCGGCGTGAGGAGAAGAGAAGGAGTTAGGGTTCGGGTAATTAAATTCCCAACCGTTATTAACCCATGCTATAATACCTAGGTTATATTTCTATTCTCTACTATAACTTAAATATATTTTGTTCCATATCTTTTCACGAAATACCCTCGGATCAGTTGGTTGGCTTGGTTCGGTTAAGGCGGTTCGGCCGCCGAAGGTTTTGGGTTCGAGTCTCAACTTCAACATTTTTGGTCAAAACTTCTTTCTTTTTTGTAAATATACTAAACGACCTCCAAAAATTATGTAAAAATACTCTAAAAATTCCTAAAAATCTCTAGAATATTTTAAAAGTATTTCCAAATATTTTTTTGGACCTTTAGAACCTGAAATAGGGAAAATTGGATCGTTACAATCCCCCATATCTTATAAAAAGTTCATCCTTGAACTTAGAATAGCTCTGGATACTTCTGTCTCATACTGTCCTCCCGCTCCCAAGTGATTTCCTCGTGCTTCTGGTTCTGCCAGAAGACCTTCACTAGTCGTACTTCTTTATTTCTTAGTCTCTTAACTGCTCTATCCACTATCTGTGTAGGTCTGCTCTCATAACTAAGATCCTCTTGGATCTGCACTGACTGAGGCTGAATCACTTGGCTCGAGTCGTGGAGACACTTCTTTAGCATGGAGACGTGAAATACATTATGTATTGCTGACATGTCTTGTGGTAAGTCCAGCTTGTAAGCTACTTTCCCAATCCTTTCTGTGATCAGGTAAGGTCCTACATAATGAGGATTTAATTTGCCTTTCTTTCCAAATCTCATCACTCCATTCATAGGAGCGACCTTGAGAAAGACTGAATCCCCTACTTGGAATTCCAGTGGCCTACGGCGTGTATCAGCATAACTCTTCTGTCTGCTCTGGGCAGTCTCCATTCTCTGTTTCATGTCTTGGTACATCTTGGTAGAACCAGGATGCATGGAATAAGGTGTACTATGAGCTTCTTCTAAAATTTTCTTTCTCAGTTCTTTATCATTGGGGACACAAAGGCGGCTCCCCTGATAAAGAATTCCACTGTCTGATACTCGAAACTCTGAATTTTCTTCTTTCTGTATCCCTTGCTTGATCTTCTGGATATCTGGATCTTCACTTTGCTTTCTCTGTATATCCTCAAGCAAGGTAGACTCTAAGGTTAATGTAGAGAGTTGCCCATAAATAATTTCCATTCCAAAGTCTGACAACTCCTTCTGCAGTGGTAGGGCTAATGATGACAAAGACATCAGGGATGCACTGGATTTTCTGCTTAGTGCATCTGCCACTTTATTAGCTTTGCCTGGATGGTAGAGGATTTCCCAGTCATAGTCTTTGACCAACTCTAGCCACCTGCGCTGTCTCATGTTTAAGTCCTTCTGAGTGAAGAAGTACTTAAGACTCTGATAATCTGTGAAGATTCTACACTGAAATCCATACAAATAATGTCGCCAGAGTTTCAGTGCAAAAACCACAGCTGCCAGCTCAAGATCGTGAGTGGGATAGTTCTTCTCGTAGTCTTTGAGTTGTCTGGAAGCATAGGCTATGACTTTTCCTTCTTGCATGAGTACAACTCCTAAGCCCATCTTGGAAGCATCACTGTAGATGTCAAAACTCTTGTCACTCTCTGGGGCTGTCAGGATAGGAGCACTGGTCAGTCTCTTCTTGAGCTCTTGGAAACTCTGCTCACATTTATCTGACCATTCAAACTTCTTGTTCTTCCTGGTGAGGGCTGTTAGTGGAGAGGCTATCCTGGAAAAGTCCTCCATGAATTTCCTGTAGTACCCAGCTAAACCAAGGAAGCTTCTGATCTCCCTGGCGTTCTTGGGTCTGGTCCAGTTGTTGACTGCTTCTATTTTGGCTGGATTCACTTGGATACCTTCTTTAGAAATGATGTAACCTAGAAACGCCAGCTGCTCCAACCACAACTCGCACTTTGAGAATTTAGCATAAAGTTGTTTCTGCTGTAGGGTCTGCAGAACTATTCTCAAGTGCGTGTCATGCTCCTCTGGGGTTCTGGAATAGACTTTAATGTCGTCGATGAACACAATGACAAATTTGTCAAGGTATTCTCTGAACACCCTGTTCATCAAGTCCATGAAGACCGTTGGTGCATTAGTCATACCAAAAGGCATGACTACAAACTCGTAGTGCCCGTATCTGGTTCTGAAAGTTGTTCTGGGTATGTCTCTTTCTTTCACCTTCAACTGATGATACCCAGAGCGTAGGTCTATTTTAGAGAACACTATTGCCCTTTTTAGCTGATCATATAGATCATCTATTCTAGAATGAGGGTACTTGTCCTTAACTACTATTTTGCTCAGCGCTCTAAAAGCTATGCACATTAGCATGGATCCGTCTTTCTTCTTAACAAACAACTCTGGAGCTCCCTGGGGTGGATGACTAGGGTGGATGAAACCCTTGTCAAGTAGCTCCTGAAATTATTCTTGTAACTCTTTTAGCTCTGCTGGAGACATGCGGTATGGAGCTTTTGAAATTGGACCAGTACCAGGAACCAATTCAATCTCAAACTCCACATCTCTGTTGGGAGGTAGTCCAGGTAGCCCTTCTGGAAATACCTTTGGATATTCACAGACTACTCGAACATCTTTCTGCTTGGGTCTTTCCTGTTATCTTTGTCCTTCCAGTTCTGATTACTTGACTGGGGTCTCTGTTTCCCCACTGTCTTGTCTTCTATCTTGACTGGCTTGTGTTGCTTTTGTTGTGCTTTGTTGCTGTTCATATAGTGCTCACTAATGCCCTGCTGACTAGCTCTTCACCAATCTATGGTCAGTGAGTTTCACTACTCACATTAGGTGTTATTTCTGGTCTCAACATTAGGAGCATCAGTCTGACTCGTTCTTTCACTGTACTTACTAACTCTAGGCAAAGGTGAGCTAGCCTGTTAATTCTTTTAACCGCTCCTTCTACTGGTAGGTCACCTTGTCTGAATTCTATAAGCTCCTCATAATATTTATTGGTGATCCGTTGGAGGAAGAACCCTTCATAAAATTCTATCTCAAAGTCAGCCCAGCTCATCTGGTTGACTGCTCTCTTACTCTTAACTCGCTCCCACTACATACAAGCATCTCCAGATAGGCAGAAAGAGGCACACTAACCCTTCTCGACTTCTGGTCAGTCAAGAAGCTCCATTGTGCTCTCAAGTGTCTTGAACCAAGCTTGGGCATCCCAGGGCTCAGTCGTGCCTGAGAATCTTTCTGGTTCCAGCTTCAGCCACTGGATGAGGTATGCTTCTTGTCTTCTAGGTGTTGTGGCGACTTCTAGGGCAACCGATAGGACTTCAGTCACCATTGGGGTCTCCACATTAATGTTTGGGGGAGTGGGAAGAGCTGGCTTCTGATTGGCCATTAGATTGGCAATCACTTGCTGCTGCTCGCTACTTGTCTCTGAAGTTGAGCAACAACTTCAGAGAGAATAGGCCCAGGGGTTTGGGCTCTTCGTTCTCCTGAACTCGGTCCCCAGTACGAACAGTACGGGGACGCCCTCTTCTTGCCATCTAGTTATGCAAGGAAAGAGACTTGATATTTTCTCTATCCTTTCTAACATACACAGTTGTACAGGAATAAAGAAAACAGCAAAAACTCTTATATGACTTAAGCACTTATAAGCAATTTCTTTATACTGCAAATAGTAATAAAGGAAAGCAGTAAAGAAAGAAATTAAATACTTTCTTACTTGGAGACGGCAAGGCTGATGCTGATGTGTGTGTGATGTTGGAGAATGGAACGCTGCTCTGATACCAACTGTAACGACCACCCTTCTTACTACTACTCTCTAAGGGAAACCGTTACCTAACTACTACTCTACTTACTAATGTCACTAATGCTATTAATAACATCAGTTAGATTTATCACGGCCCAGAGGAATTCCTACCGAAAAATTTCGGCAGAGTCTCCCCTGTATCGGAGACCAAATCAATAGTACAAACATTCTATACTCAGCCACAGGCGGCTGGAACATATATTTTCATAACCACGCAGTAATAATACACACTATAACTAAAAGAAAGCTATTCTAGCAATAGTAACCAAACATAACTCCAACAGTAGGACATATCAAGCTACAAATACGAATTAAACTCCATTACAATCGCAACTTCATAATAGCATTTAAGAAGAAAACTAAAAACATAAACTGAAACTCTAAACAGGTAGGTTGTAACGCCCGCCCTCCCTGCTACCCTAAGGGACGGGGCTACGATACTCTACGTATAAATTTTTTTCTTTTTAAAACAGCGGAAGACTTAAAATAATTTTCATAGTTTTAATAAAACTTTTCTTTTAAATTTCTTTTGAACTATACTATGACATGGCATCAAAATCATAACATCAAATCCAGTGGAACTGTAACGACCACCCTTCTTACTACTACTATTCTCTAAAGGTGGACGCTACTTGACTACTAACTCTACTTAACCGGTATGATTAAAAATCACATAGAAACTCTACCGAAAAATTTCGGCAGAGTCTCCCCTGTACCGGTGACCCCAAACTGGGATACATAACATGTATACTCAGCCACAGGCGGCTGGAACATATAATTTCACAACCACACAGTATAATAGCACAATAAAAATATGAAACTACTCTAGCAATGGCAAACAACCATATCACTCCAACAATAGGAGGTATCAAACTACAATGCGGAAATAAACTCAATTACAATCTCAACTTCATAATAACATAAACTAAAACTCTAAACAGGTAGGTCCTGAAAATTCGCTAGCGAACTCTGGATCTCTCCATAGTCCTGGCATCACACACACTGTCACAGCATCTCCTTGTCGCCTTCCTTCTTATACTTTTCCTTTTCCTTTATCTGCAGTAGGAGGAAAATAGTATCTATAAGCTAAAAGCTTAGTGAGCGCTATCCTACTCACAAAAACTCGATATGCATGTATATAAATAAAAACATGCTAAAACTGAATGCTAACATGTAAAGCTACTCATGCTCATAAATAGCAAAGAAATCAACTAACTGAAAAACTAAACATGTATAGCTACTCCTGCTCATAGATAGCAAAGGAATCATGCTAACTGAAATACTAAACATGTATAGCTAATCATGCTCATAAACCAATAAAGGAATCATACTAACTGAAATACTAAACATGTACAACTAATCATGCTCATAAATAGCGAAGAAACTAACTGAAAAGCTAACATGTAAAGCTAATCATAGAACTATCATGTGTATCAATAAGAAACTGAATTGATACCTAAGCTAAACTAATTAATGCTAAACTGAGTCTAACTTGTATTCACATAACTAATTTGTGAAGTTTTGAAAACTATTTACATAATAGATCAAAATAATAATCATGCTGCTGATGGGCCCGGCAACTGTACTTGCTGTGCGCGCATCCCTAACTAAACTCGGGATTGCAAGTTCCGAGTCTAGTAGGGTTTACTAGGTTATCTAAACCTAGGGACGACTGTGGGAGCCCAACCCAATGGATATCTAATCCAGTACAGTGCCATTGCTGAAAATAAAATACTGATTTCATAGCTAATTTTCTTATCTTGCTTTTACTAGGTTATCTGAACCTAGAACTAGGTTATCTGAACCTAGAGGCGACTGTGGGAGCCCACCCATTGGACCGTAGTCCCATATAAGCTGAAGCAAGACTAAATGAGTTATTTTAAATGCTTCTACTCATTTACTGAGCTATTAAAATGCCTACTGTAGCATTATATTGAGCTAAGCATTTTATCAAGCACTTGGGGTGCACTAGAACACACTCTACGTACTGAAAATTTGTATACAAAGCTTAACATAAATCTGCATGTAAAGCTTAATAAAAATCTGCATAATAAGTTTATCAAAATCTGCATACTAAGCTTATCTAAAATCTGCATGCTATAAAAATAGGACTGCTCATGTTATTCCAATAGCAAATAAGAAACTAGAACAACTTAAGCATGCTGTGATTGTAAAACCAATTCAACTACTAGGCATGCAATAGAATCTAGAAAATAAAGGAATCATTGCTGCATGGAATTAACAGTATATCATGCTTCATCAGGAAATACTAAACAGCAATGAAAGGAACTCAACTAAGTTCTGCATTTGCTAATAAAAGCATGCTTATTCATATCCAGCAAATAGCACAAAACAAAACTAATACATGCTGGAATTAAAACCTTTAAAATGCTTGTTTCAATGATATAAATGAAATATCAATCTGCACATGTACAAGACTAAATTCAGGACATGCATGCTATAACAGAACACAAGCATCAAGCAAATAAATACCTTTAAGCATGCTATAACAGAACATAAGCATCAAGCAAATAGGTCCCTAGCTACCCTATTCTATAAAGCATGATCTGGAAGCCATAGGAAAAATCCGAATACAAAGGAAGGAACTAAAACTCAACCTTAAGCTTAAAACTGTTCATGCTCGAAACATTAGTTAGGGCATCCAAAAACCAAACTTAATCATGCATATTCTTCCTTTAAGACTCACGGCAGAAAACTAAAGGAACCAACAATTTAAACTAACTCATAATACACAATGTGCATATATTTGTATATACATCAAAACTGAAGCTAAAATGCCTAATAAACACATGCTGGTCCAGTAAGCTATAAAGGAAATCAAATTGGCATGTCTAATTAAGCTACAAAAGAATAAGTCTACTAAGGAGCATAAACAACCTTGAATCCAATCCAAAATTTGCTCACAAGAAACAACAAAGCAGAAACGGAACACATCTTCAAAGAAAACCTGAACCTGTCCCCAAAACTATAAGTTATCTTGAAGAAATCAAGAATCCGAAATCTCCATACACGGCAGCAAGCTTCTAAAGCAACAAGATCTAAACTCTACAACGTAAAATCCGAAAGCCATGAAAACAAATCGAAGCTCGGAACAACTCCTACTGCAGGTGAGAAGCAACTCACAATGATTCTTGAATTCAAACCGAAAGAGGAAACCTCTAGGGTTCGCGGAGAAACTTCAAATTTCAACCCTTCCTCGTGCCCACGAGCTCTCTTCGACGAGGAGACCTCGAATCTGTGAAGAATCGACGGAGAGAAGTGCTCATCGGCCGCCGGAGACGAAGCCCTAGCTTCGTTTTCCTTCGCTCGGGCAGAATCGGCGCCGACGCCGTTCGTGAGGGAGAAGAGGAATTTTGAGAAAAACTTAATTTCTCTCTTAACTTATCCCTTTTTATAACCTAGGGTTATTTCTGTTATCAATTATACCTTAAATATTTGTCGCGGCCTATTTAATTAGCAACGATCGCTATCCCAGTTGGTCCGTTGGGCTTTGCTTGAAGTCATAGGTTTGGGCTTCGATTCTTGGCCACACCCCTTTTTCTCCGATTTATTTTAAACATTCCATCTACTGCATATATACAATTCGCTCCATATAAGTTTAACAAAACGAGCGTAGCTCGTCTGGTCGGCTGTGTCCGGTTACAACCTTGTTCGGGTCCGAGCTCTTGGGTTCAAAACCCGGCTTCAACATATATATTTTTGTCGAAACTTACTTCGCTTAGTAAAAATACCAAACGACCTCCAAAAATTCCATAAAAATACTCTAAAAATTTCTAAAAATCTCTAGAATATTTCTATAGCATTTCTAGATTTTTATAAGAACTTTTAGGACTCCAAATCATGAAATTTGGGGTGTTACAGGAACCATAATGTCAAGCCACACATGTTTAGGTATCACAAGTCATAAAATACCAATGCATAGTTCTTTCAAGAAACTTTAAGCAGGTTCTTATTTATTTGGTTGCCTAGCCACTGCCACACACATCTTCGTTGCCCCTCCTGCTGCTCCTCTAACTCATCCAGCTTTTTCCTTTATCTGTGGTACAAGGAAAGTAAGCTATGAGCACTCATGGCTCAGTAAGTTCCTTTCCTACTCACTAAAACCAACAATCAGCACATAATCAAGAATGCATCAACAAGTCATAATCTCAACTAATCATGACATAACATAGCATTCTATTCAAACATATCATGCATCATAATATAATCACAACTAGTCATAGCATATCAAGCATCACCATGGCCGAAACATATACATAGTGCATTGCATAAAACATAGCTAGACATGGCATAACAACAAGTATCATGGTATATCAAAGCATGGCCGAAACATGTATATCAAAGCATCATACTATGGCCGAAACATGTACATCAAGGCATCATCATATCCATGGCCGAAATTTATATATCAAGCATCAACAAATCCATGGCCGAAACATGTCTATAAGGTATAGCATGAACATAACATAATCATCCTTATCATGGCATATCATAATCAAGAGCATAACATGAAACATAGCATAATCATAAGGTGTATGCAATATGATTTTGGAAAACATGTATCCGAAAAACATGTGTATGTCTCATGATCTTTAAAACCATTTTCTTTTACATATATACTTGAAAATAATCTCAACATAAGGGGGATCCCGGCTATGTACCACTTACATATTGCGCGCAACCTTGTAGGTCCAAGGTAGCAAGTCTTGAACCCTACGAGGTAAACATACTAGGCCCTTAGTCCTAGGGGCACTTAGGAGCCCATCCCTAACGAGGTCCTTAGTCCCCGGGGCGCTTATGGAGCCCACCCTTGGTACAAGCCACTCACATATAAAGTAAAGTACATGTCATACATATCATGTATCATAAAAGCATGCATCACTTAGGCACACATCATATCATAAAAGTATGCATCACTTAGGCATACATCATGTCATAAAAGTATGCATCACTTAGGCATACATCATATCATAAAGGTATGCATCACTTAGGCATACATCATGTCATAAAGGTATGCATCACTTAGGCATACATCATATCATAAAGGTATGCATCACTTAGGCATACATCATGTCATAACAATATTCATCACTTAGGCATAGATCATAAAAACATGCATATCTTAAGCATAAAGCATATCATCAAGCATGCATGATTTAACCACATAGCATATCATGAAAGCATGCATATTTTAAGCACTAAACATAGCATCAAAGCATGCATAATTTAACCTCATATCATAACATAAGCATGCATATTTTAAGCACAAAGCATATCATATCATAAAAGCATGCATATCATATCATAAGTCATAAATCACAAGCATACATATTAAGCATAAGGGTGTATCTTGTGATTATCCTATCATAGGAAACATGGTATCATATTTATCTTGGTTTTAAGCTTCCTAAACCCTTGTGGCCGAAACCCTTTAGAGCTCAATTTAGGTTAAACCCAACATCCAAGCATGTGGCACCTAAATTATCATCATAACATTTTCATAGGAAGCATTATAAACATGATTAACTTAGTTTCTAAGTTCCTCAAGTCCCTAATTTTTACATGGCCGAAACCTTAAGGTGTGAAACAAGGTTCCATATGACATAAAAGCATGGACAACTTTAAATCATATTTATAACATTTTTACCAAGGAACAAGGTAAACACATTTGACACATTTGAATTAGTTCCTAAGTTCTTTAAGCCCTTAACATATGTCATGGCCGAAATTTAACAAGTTCTCATTAGGGCTACAAACAAGCATACAAGCATGTGAACTTGGTCTAACATTTTGTATAAATTCATACAAGGCATCATCCAATAGTTATGGCCGAAACATACCCTAGCATCATTTTAGGTCATAAAGCAACATATAGCAATTGAACCTTGGCTTTCTACTTATCATATTTCATGTAGAGTAACATGAGCATATTTAATTTAAGTCCTAGGGTTTCTAGGGCATCTAAACCTTCATGGCCGAGACTCACAATGGTCCATTTAGATCATGGAAAAATTATACAAGTATGTGACAAAATCAATACATTATCTTATTTCCATAAGAAGTACTTTTAACACATTTGGTTTCATTTCTAAGGCCTCTAGGTCTTTTAAACCCTACTTGGCCGAAACTCACAGAATATAAACTTGCTTCAAATAGCCTAAAAGCATGAGAATTTATACAAGTTTCATAGCATGTATAAAGACAAGCATAATGAGTATACAAATGAATTGTGTCTTAGGCTTTTTAGGTTTCTTTTTCTCTTTTCTTTTATTTTTTCCTCATGGCCGAAACCTACGATTCTTTAGCTAGGTTTTTAAGTGGCCTAAAGCATGAAAAACCTAAGTAAGTTTCATGGCAAAAGTTACTAAGAAACATATATACAAATTGGTTCATGAATAAGCTAGGACCCCTTGTGATCATACATGTTATATGTCATGCCACTAATTTTTCTACACCCTAATTAAGCATGAGGGCATTGAACAACTTTCATATCTAAACCGTACAGAGGTCTTGAGCATATTAAAATTTTGTTTAAGCTTTTCTAAGCTATCCATCTCATCATGGCCGAAAAACCCTAAGAAGGAGTTCATGAAATTCTAGCAATATTCAAGCATACAAATCCTTTAAGCTCTTTGTATTCTATCACATGAGCATGGTTATTTAAATTTAAAGGTCTTCCTAACCCTAAACCCTTTCTTGGCTGAAACATATGAGTGGGTTTTCTTTTAGTTTCAAATATCTTCTAAGGAAGAAAAACCAATACATAATCCTTAATATTTCATAGGAAGAACCTTGTACTAGTTGGGTAAAACAATAAATTTCCCTAGCCTCTTAAGAATATTTTTGGCCAAAATTCTAGGGTTCAGTACTCCTCTGATCAAGCATCATATAGGTATAGAAGCATGAAGAAGAACCCCTTTACATAGCATAGAAAAATCTATTATGTAGTGAAGACTAGTTTAAACACCATTAGATTTTGAAAGCTCTTCTTGGCCGAATTTTGTCAAACTTGTTTCTAGGTTTTAAAATCCTCATAAAATCCGAAAATCACATAAAAGCCTTGTACCACAGGTGAGGGGAAGCTTACATCCTTTTTCGCTTGTGGATCTAAGGTATGGTGAAGAAGAAGTAGCCTCTTCTTCTAGTTCCTTTCCCTTGATTCCTTTGCTAATTCCTCCTTGTATCTTAGGCTTTCTTAGGGAGAAATTTGGCTTTGGGGCTGAAGATGGAGGAGAGGGGACTATGGTGTTCTCGGTGAGGGAGAGGATGAATGAGAGAAAAATGAGAGAAAAATAGTTTTCTCTTTTCTTGCTTCCTTTTATGTTAAGGGGGAAGAGGTAGCAAACTTGATTTTTGCTTTCCTTCTCCCTTAGCCTTTTTCTCTATTTTTATTTTATTTATCTTATTTTCCATTTATTCTCACCATTCATGATAAAATAAGGGGGAATGAATCCCCTTAACTCCTCTTTAAAATTTCGGCAAGATCAAAGAGGAAGAGGGAGAGAAAGGGAGGAAGGCAAGTTGCCTTTCTCTTGCTCTTTACTTGTTTCCTTTTGGCTAGCTTTTACTCTTACCTTTATCATGAGTTTCCCTCCTTTGCTATCAACATATTATTCCTATCCCAACTGGTTATTACCCATTAATTCTATGAAATATAATATAAGAGGTTCAAGGTTCAATCCTTGACCTCTCCCTATTTTTATTTCTTTTTATTTCCTTTTTGGTTCAACTCACTTCCGATTATTTTTCTAAGGCAAAATCCCACATTCATATATTTATCTTACAAGCTTAATAGGTATTACATAGGTCCTGAAAATTTGCTAGCAAACTCTGGATCTGTGAGAACTCGGAAAATTTAAATAAATAGGGTTATTTCAGAAATAAACTTATAGATTTTTTCGAAATTTTTAGAAATTTTCTGGGAATTTTTCGGAGCTCGTATGATGGGTTTTGAGAGGATCAATTTCGGGCGCGGATAAAGCCTGTTTGGGATACCTATTTAAGTGAGGAAATATTTATTATATAAATTGTTTTTTGTTTCCTTTTTCTTTTATTCCCTTCCCAAGCGCCGTTTCCCCCAAAACCCGACGCTGATCACCCGAGCCTTCCTCTCCTTCCTTCCCCGATCTCCCTTCCTCCTCTGTGCTCTCTCTCACGGACGAGCGATGCCACGGGATTAGGGTTTCCAGCTCCCGCGATCTTTCCCCCGTCGGCATCGGCATCTATTGATCTTCGATCCAGCCGCAGACCTTCTCTCTCGCGGACGAATCGGAGGCGACGGGAGCGGAGCTTCTCCTTTGGCGATCATCCTCGTTCGCCGGAGCTTGCTGGAGCACGGCGGAGCCTAGATCTTCTTCGGCCGAGGGGTTCTGTCCGGTGAGTTCTACGGCTGAGAGTCACCGGCGAGGTGGCTAGGGCACTGTGGGGAGCAAGATTTGCGTCGGCTCCCAATAGATTGACTTCCACTCTTCTCTCCTCACGCTGCTCACAGAAGGATTTGCATCTTCTCCAGCCAGATCAGGTTGTGCGGCATCTTTTGGAGAAGAAAGGTAAGGTTTCATCGGGTCTATGTGCTTAATTAGATTTGGGTTCTTCCTTGTTCTGATCCTCACTCTCTCGGATCTATGCTCTAGACCCATCGTTGGAGAGGGTTCTTGGCCAATGGCTATAGGTTCTTGGCCGAGATCACCAAGCGCTCACTAAGAGCAAAGCCGAGCATCTGGTTCCAATTCGGTGGTGTTGAATTCTTGATCCGAATTGTGGAGTGGATCCAGCAAGGTGTTGTTCAGTGGGTTCTCTAGCTCCAGCAATAGCTACCCTTCCTGGCAGCACCACTTCTTCGTGTGGATCAACAGATCAGAGTTAGGAATTAAGGTAAGATGAATTAGATTGTTGTTGGAATACTTGGTTGAATCCATGATCTCCTTGTGTTTGATCCGAACAGAGGAGTGAATTCCAAATAGGTTCTGTTCTGTCCTGTTTTGTGGATTGGTTGGCTTCAGCAGGAACTCATCTTGGTCTCGGCAGCAACAATCCTCTTGTCCCAACAGCCACAGTAGCTGTGGAATTGAGGTATGGTTTTTGATCTTACTGTAGGTTAGTTAATTTAGGTTTATGATTTGGATTAGGGTAATTGTTTCATGTGTTGATGAATTAGTCTATGAATTGAATTAGGGTTATGTTGATTGTGATTAGATTTAATTACTTAGGTTAATCTAATGGAATAATTAGGGTTAAGATGATTAACCCTAATTAACTATTAGATTTAATCTAAGTTTAGATTTCTAATCTATTGGTGATTAGGGATTAGGTAACTAACCCTAATTGACCGCTAGTTTTAATTAGGTAGGTGGTGATTGTGTTGATTAGGGTTCTACCCTAATTTAGTTTTAGGGATTTTATTTAGCTATTCATTTGATTTAGCTAAATAAAACTGTTTGTTTGACATAGGACTCTGATTTGAGACGGGCGTCTCGACTTCGGATTTGGATTGTACCTTCTATTTGAGGCGGGTACCCTTTGACTTATCTTTTGATAATGTCTTATGATATGTGTAGCTTATAAATATTTACTAGTGGTAGATAGTAGATTATTTCTTCCCTGGTCTTAGCTAGTTGATACCTATCACATGCTTCCTCTGCTAGTTGCTTTACTTCAGGATTAGATATTTTATCTCTTGCCATGTGTATATATGTTCATAGAGATGCCTATCTATAGTGCTCTACTCTACTAGATTAGTTGCCTTACATGTGTGATACATGCTCTTGGATTCATGATACTTACATCATTGTTATATGTGATGTCTTTGGATTTATGCTGTTTATATCATGGTTATATATATATATGCGTTTACCTTTTGGGCACACACGTATATGGAGGAGGCTATGTTCAGGTATGACATACTATAGCATCATGCAGCATCCTGCATGATTGCATGCTGGGCGATTGACGACTTCATTATTGTTGAGCTCGTCGGCCGGCTACATGAGGGCCTGCACACAACGTGTCTACTGCATGGGTAGTGGCACAACACTCAGGGTGTGTATGGCAGGTTGCTCGGTGGTGCACCGCCGGGGTGCTCATGGGTAGCACGATACAGCGGGGTTGCAGCCGGGATCCCTCCCCGTCATCGCGTACCGGGAGTTGAGAGCATTGCGCTCCCTCACTATGTTTGAGGTAGGAGGATAGGTGTACTCCGACAGCATCCCGTCCACTCGGTCACTCTTCAGGGGTAGTGACGGCAGAGTGCACGGGGTCACAGCCCTACCCACGCGGTCTCACCATTTGTGTGTGAGATGACTGACTGGCGTCAGGGGTGACCATGTCGCATCATTGACATCATATGCATTGATGCATTTATTTCTTGTGATTTTGTTTGATGCATTTGGTTGGATGCATATGATTGACATGCATACAGGATTTAGGTCATCTTTATCTGTGTATGTCCACAGTCATTCGCCCAAGCCTCGCAGGTGAGTACAGTTTATTTCAGTTATGCATTTCTTATTATTCTTGCTGTAAACTGTATTACATGCTTCTGGTTACTCATTACAGTTTATTCAGCTATGCATACCTGTTATATTGTTAGGAGATTGTACTGTAGGTCCTATGGTTTAGGAGACTGTACCTTAGGATATTACTGGTAGTTATATGTTGCTGTACATATCTATTGGATTACCTGCTGAGTTCTTTGAACTCACCCCGTTGTTACTATTTTTCAGGTTGAGGCCGTCAGGAGAGATTCCAGTCGCTAGCCCCTTGGTCGCGAGGATTTCTAGATATCATTTTCTGTGTTCGCTTTTATACGTATACTTGTGATGTGGGTTTGTATTGTGGACTTTATGACGCACATTGGGTTTACTACTTTTGTTTTCCGCTGCGAATATTTCATTACTTCGTGGATTTCGTTTCTTCGTTGTAGTGGAGTAGGATGTGTACTTTTATCTTCATTGATTTCTATATCATCTTTTCTTTATACAACTGCGTGGATTGTTCTTATTATATCTGTGTATTGTTCTGGCCGAGTGTGGCCGAGGTATAGATATATGTATACTGAGATTCATATTGTCACCCGTACAGGGGAGATGCTGCCGAAATTTCTTCGGACAGGGACTACCTGGGGCGTGACAATTTATTTGGTATCAGAGCAAGGTACATAATACTTGCTCTTCGTTTTGGATTTTTGAGGTTTATCTGATACCAATTTATTTGGTATCAGAGCAAAGTTTTGCGATACCTACTTGTCGGGTTTCAGTTTTACGATACTTACTTTCGTGAGCATTCTCGGTATTTTGGATTTGTATGGATTTTCGTCGACTTACTCGTTTCGGAATTTTGAGGTATTTTGACGATGTTTTATTGGTTCTATTTGGGGCTAAGCAGCGACAGGACATCTCCAGACGGTAAACAGCTAAAAGTAGGTAATTTTATGGTTTTTATACCTGTAGAGATATCTGGGCAACATTTTGTTGCAGATATGACACATACATGTGTTTCGGTACTTAGACGTGGTCGCACACGTAAGAGGCGATAGATTCTCCGGAGACAGAGTCTCCGGAGAGATCTGCTAGGGTCGAGCCTGCCCGTCAGGGATAGACTCGTCAGGGTATTATAGGCACGTCGGATTATAAGACCCCGACGGTTCCGATTTCAGAGGTACATACCTCGACTGTACCACTTGTGGTATCACTTTTAGTATACCCGACACCCCCTCCAGTCGTGCCAACTACTGCGTACTTGAGGTACGAGACGAGGCAGAGATCTAGTAGGACACACAGCGCTCTATCATAGGCGACCAGCATATTACCTGGACGAGATTTAGGGAGACATTCGAGAGTCAGTATTTTCCTCGGGCGTATCAGATGACACGTCAGCAGGATTTTCTGAGTCTTCGGCAGAATAACCGCTCAGTGATGGAGTATAATGCCGAATTCAATCGGTTGACCAGATTCTATCCTGAGTTAGTTGCCGAGGATAGATCTCGTATGCTTCAATTTGTCCAGGGACTGGACGGGCATCTTTAGGTGAAGATTGTCGGTCTTGGTATTGCATCATATACAGAGGCACTGGGTAGAGCTCTTATGATTGAGTCTGCTCATCAGAGAGTGAATGCGGACAAGAAGAGGAAGCAGGCTGATCGGACTTCCGGACAAATCCAGCAGCCACAGATTACTGGGTAGCAGCAGAGCAGTCGCATTCAGACGGGTCAAAGTACTTCTGGGTTATTTGGCCGACCCCAGAAGTCCGGACGATCTTCATCAGGATGTTTTCGGTCTTCTCAGCAGAATCGGAAACAGTCTACCGGTGACTCTGCACTTGATGCGGGTCTTGAGATCACATCATCTCTGCATGTACTCTGGGACAGTCAGTTTGTTATTATTGTAAACTGCCTGGACATTTGAGTCGAGGCTGTTCGCTGAAGGCTCAGCATGTAGCTTCCAGAGTTTCTGTTCCCGGAGGACAGTTTGGTTAGTCCGGGACTCAGTCAGGTTGGCCGAAAGCCCAATTTTCGCATCGTCAGTAGAGGATAGCTCCCCCTGCAGCAGCTGCATATGGTATGCACGGGCAGGAGCATTTCGATGTCCTTGTGGAGAACCCCACGGTATTCCACCTTAGTGTCTCCAGTACTATTTGTCAAGAAGAAGGATGGTACTCTGAGGTTGTGCATCGATTATAGGCAGCTGAATGCAGTGACTATCAGAAATAAGTACCCCTAGCCACGGATTGAGGATTTATTTGATCAGCTTAAAGATACATCAGTGTATTCTAAGATTGATCTGCGGTCTGGATATCATCAGCTGAGAGTTAGAGAGTCTGATATTCAGAAGATAGTATTTCACACTAGATACGGACATTATGAGTTTTTGGTAATGCCATTTGGGCTTACCAATCCTCCTGCAGTATTTATGGATTTGATGAACCGTATCTTTCTGGAGTACCTAGATCAGTTTGTTATTGTGTTTATCGATAATATATTGATCTATTCGCGTTTTGAGGAGGAGCACGCAAAGCATCTTCGCATAGTCTTGGAGACTCTGCGACGACATTACCTGTATGCGAAGTTTAGTAAATGTGCATTTTGGCTATCTTTAGTTGGTTTTCTGAGACACATGGTGTCCAGCTGAGGTATTTCAGTAGATCTTCAGGAGATCGAGGCTATCACTAGCTGGGAGTAGCCGAAGTCAGTCCAAGAGATCCGCAGTTTCTTGGGACTGGCTGGATATTACAGACGATTCGTAGAGGGTTTCTCCAGTATTGCTATGCCGTTGACACGTCTGACCAGGAAAGGCGTGAAGTTCACGTGGTCAGAGGATTGCGAGACCAGCTTCCAGGAGCTGAAGCGGAGATTAGTATCAGCACCAGTTTTGGTTTTACCTTCTGGTGATGACGGATTCGTACTTTACACAGACGCATCTCTTCAGGGCTTGGGCGTTGTTTTGATGCAGCACGGTAGGGTAGTCTCCTATGCTTCTCGTCAGTTGAAGGAGCATGAGAAGAACTACCCAGTACATGATTTAGAGCTAGTCGCTATTATCTTTGCTTTGAAGATTTGGCGACATCATCTTTATGGTATTACTTTTGAGATTCTTACTGATCATAAGAGTCTCAAATATATTTTCACCCAGAAGGAACTCAATCTCCGACAGAGGAGATGGATGGAGTTCCTGAAGGATTATGATTGTACTATTAGCTACCATCCGGGTAAAGCTAATGTGGTTGCTGATGCACTGAGTAGGATGTCCAGAGGGACTTTAGCTTGTTATCGAGTTACAGTCACAGACTTGATTCAGGGATTCGCCGAGTTGGGCTTTGAGGAGCAGGGACGGACAGAGCAGGGTATTCTTGTTACCATGGTTGCTCAGTCGTCGATCAGGACGAGGATTCGAGAGGCAGTTCATTAGCAGCCAGATAGCTTCCGGACAGTAGACCGAGCTTACACGAGATGACGAGGGTATTGTTTATTTTCGAGGCAGATTATGTGTACCTCAGTCTCACCTGGTTATGGAGGAGTTACTTTAGGAGGCTCATCGTTCTAGATTTGCTATCCACCCAAGCGGGACCCGTATGTATCGGGATTTGAGGCGTTCCTATTGGTGGAACGGTATGAAGAAGGACATCGCGGAGTTTGTTGCTAGATGTCTTACCTGTCAGCAGGTGAAGGCTGAGCACCAGAGACCTGCTGGTCTACTTCAGAGGATCCCTATTCCAGAGTGGAAGTGGGAGCATATTACTAAGGATTTTGTGGTAGGACTGCCTAGGACTCGACGAGGCCATGATGCGATTTGGGTAATCGTTGATCGATTAACCAAATCCGCACACTTTTTAGCGATCCGGAAGACTGATTCTCTGAGTCGATTAGCAGAGTTATATTGTCGAGAGGTTATCAGATTGCATGGAGTTCCGTTAAGCATTATATCTGATAGAGACCCACGGTTCACGTCCCGATTCTGGCAGAGTCTGCAGCAGGCCTTGGGCACACAGCTTCGTTTCAGTACGCCATTCCATCCGTAGACAGATGGGCAGTCAGAGCGGACCATTCAGACTTTGGAGGACTTGTTGAGGTCTTGCGTTATGGATTTCGGAGGCAGTTGGGAGGACCACCTGCCATTAGTGGAGTTCGCCTACAACAACAGTTATCATTCGACTATCTAGATGGCACCGTTTGAGGCGTTGTATGGTAGGCCTTGTCGGACACCCACCCTCTGGGAAGAGGTTGGGGAGGCCCAGCTGATAGGACCTCAGAGAGCTCAGCAGGATGCAAAGTTAGTTCGCACAATCAGACGGAGGATGTCAGAGGCTCAGGACCGTCAGAAGAGTTATGCTGATCAGAGACGGAGACCCCTGGAGTTCTCCATTGGTGATCACGTATTTCTTAGAGTTTCACCCACGAAAGGGGTGAAGAGATTTGGTTTCCGAGGTAAGGTAGCTCCCCGATATATTGGACCATTCCAGATCTTGGAGAGGATTGGAGCAGTAGCTTATCGTCTGGCGCTACCACCATCTCTAGCTAGCATTCACGATGTATTCCATGTATCTATGCTGAGGAGATACGTATCCGATCCGGCACATGTTTTGTCAGATATATCTGTTCCTATTCAGCCTGATGTTACTTACGAGGAGGTTCCGGTGTGGATTCTAGACCATAGAGAGCGTCAGCTGCAGAACAAGACTGTCCGACTGGTTAAAGTCGGATGGCAGCATCATTCTGACGAGGAGGCTACTTTGGGAGCTGGAGGATACGATCCGAGCTCGATACCCTCATCTCTTTACTTGAGGTATGTGGGTTAGAGTTTCTTTCAGCATTTATACTGTTTGGTTATGTTATAGTGTTGGCTGTTGGTTATACCGAAATTTGGGGACCAAATTTTTATTAGTAGGGGAGGATGTGAGAACTCAGAAAATTTAAATAAATAGGGTTATTTCAGAAATAGCCTTATAGATTTTTTCGGAATTTTTAGAAATTTTCTGGGAATTTTTCGGAGCTCGTATGATGGGTTTTAAGGGGATCAATTTCGGGCGCGAATAAAGCCTGTTTGGGATACCTATTTAAGTGAGGAAATGTTTATTATATAAATTGTTTTTTGTTTCCTTTTTCTTTTATTCCCTTCCCAAGCGCCGTTTCCCCCAAAACCCGACGCCGATCACCCGAGCCTTCCTCTCCTTCCTTCCCCGATCTCCCTTCCTCCTCTGTGCTCTCTCTCACGGACGAGCGATGCCACGGGATTAGGGTTTCCAGCTCCCGCGATCTTTCCCCCGCCGGCATCGGCATCTATTGATCTTCGATCCAGCCGCAGACCTTCTCTCTCGCGGACGAATCTGAGGCGACGGGAGCGGAGCTTCTCCTTTGGCGATCATCCTCGTTCGCCGGAGATTGCTGGAGCACGGCGGAGCCTAGATCTTCTTCGGCCGAGGGGTTCTGTCCGGTGAGTTCTACGGCTGAGCGTCACCGGCGAGGTGGCTAGGGCACTGTGGGGAGCAAGATTCGCGTCGGCTCCCAACCGATTGACTTCCACTCTTCTCTCCTCACGCTGCTCACAGAAGCATTTGCATCTTCTCCAGCCAGATCAGGTTATGCGGCATCTTTTGGAGAAGAAAGGTAAGGTTTCATCGAGTCTATGTGCTTAATTAGATTTGGGTTCTTCCTTGTTCTGATCCTCGCTCTCTCGGATCTGTGCTCTAGACCCATCGTTGGAGAGGGTTCTTGGCCACTGGCTATAGGTTCTTGGCCGAGATCACCAAGCGCTCACTAAGAGCAAAGCCGAACATCTGGTTCCAATTCGGTGGTGTTGAATTCTTGATCCGAATTGTGGAGTGGATCCAGCAAGGTGCTGTTCAGTGGGTTGTCTAGCTCCAGCAACAGCGACCCTTCCTGGCAGCACCACTTCTTCGTGTAGATCAACAGATCAGAGCTAGGAATTAAGGTAAGATGAATTAGATTGTTGTTGGAATACTTGGTTGAATCCATGATCTCCTTGTGTTTGATCCGAACAGAGGAGTGAATTCCAAATAGGTTCTGTTCTGTCCTGTTTTGTGGATTGGTTGGCTTCAGCAGTAACTCATCTTGGTCTCGGCAGCAACAATCCTCTTGTCCCAACAGCCACAGTAGCTATGGAATTGAGGTATGGTTTTTGATCTTGCTGTAGGTTTGTTAATTTAGGTTTATGATTTGGATTAGGGTAATTGTTTCATGTGTTGATGAATTAGTCTATGAATTGAATTAGGGTTATGTTGATTGTGATTAGATTTAATTACTTAGATTAATCTAATGGAATAATTAGGGTTAAGACGATTAACCCTAATTAACTATTAGATTTAATCTAAGTTTAGATTTCTAATCTATTGTTGATTAGGGATTAGGTAACTAACCCTAATTGACCGCTAGTTTTAATTAGGTAGGTGGTGATTGTGTTGATTAGGGTTCTACCCTAATTTAGTTTTAGGGATTTTATTTAGCTATTCATTTGATTTAGCTAAATAAAACTGTTTGTTTGACACAGGACTCTGATTTGAGACGGGCGTCTCGACTTCGGATTTGGATTGTACCTTCTATTTGAGGCGGGTACCCTTTGACATATCTTTTGATAATGTCTTATGATATGTGTAGCTTATATATATTTACTAGTGGTAGATAGTAGATTATTTCTTCCCTGGTCTTAGCTAGTTGATACCTATCACATGCTTCCTCTGCTAGTTGCTTTACTTCAGGATTGGATATTTTATCTCTTGCCATGTGTATATATGTTCATAGAGATGCCTATCTATAGTGCTCTACTCTACTAGATTAGTTGCCTTACATGTGTGATACATGCTCTTGGATTCATGATACTTACATCATTGTTATATGTGATGTCTTTGGATTTATGCTATTTATATCATGGTTATCTATATATGCGTTTACCTTTTGGGCACACACATATATGGAGGAGGCTATGTTCAGGTATGACATACTGTAGCATCATGCAGCATCCTGCATGATTGCATGCTGGGCGATTGACGACTCCATTATTGTTGAGCTCGTCGACCGGCTACATGAGGGCCTGCACACAACGTGTCTACTGCATGGGTAGTGGCACAGCACTCAGGGTGTGTATGGCAGGTTGCTCGGTGGTGCACCGCCAGGGTGCTCATGGGTAGCACGATACAGCGGGGTTGCAGCCGGGATCCCTCCCCGTCATCGCGTACCGGGAGTTGAGAGCATTGCGCTCCCTCACTATGTTTGAGGTAGGAGGATAGGTGTACTCCGACAGCATCCCGTCCACTTGGTCACTCTTCAGGGGTAGTGACGGCAGAGTGCACGGTGTCACAGCCCTACCCACGCGGTCTCACCATTGTGTGTGAGATACTGACTGGCGTCAGGGGTGACCATGTCATATTGCATCATATGCACAGATTGCATTTATTGTGATTGTTGCATATTGGATGATGCACTTGGGTGACTGCATATGATTGACATGCATACAGGATACATGCGTATTTGTTCTGACTATCTTTATCTGTGTATGTCCACAGTCATTCTCCCAAGCCTCGCAGGTGAGTACAGTTTATTTCAGTTATGCATTTCTTATTATTCTTGCTGTAAACTGTATTACATGCTTCTGGTTACTCATTACAGTTTATTCAGCTATGCATACCTGTTATATTGTTAGGAGATTGTACTGTAGGTCCTTTGGTTTAGGAGACTGTACCTTAGGATATTACTCGTAGTTATATGTTGATGTACATATCTATTGGATTACCTGCTGAGTTCTTTGAACTCACCCCGTTGTTACTATTTTTCAGGTTTAGGCCGGCAGGAGAGATTCCAGTCGCTAGCCCCTTGGTCGCGAGGATTTCTAGATATCGTTTTCTGTGTTTGTTTTTATACGTATACTTGTGATGTGGGTTTGTATTGTGGACTTTATGACGCACATTGGGTTTACTACTTTTGTTTTCCGCTGCGAATATTTCATTACTTCGTGGATTTCGTTTCTTCGTTGTAGTGGAGTAGGATGTGTACGTATATCTTCATTGATTTCTATATCATCTTTTCTTTATACAACTGCGTAGATTGTTCTTATTATATCTGTGTATTGTTCCAGCCGAATGTGGTCGAGGTATAGATATATGTATATTGAGATTCATATTGTCACCCGTACAGGGGAGATGCTGCCGAAATTTCTTCGGACAGGGACTACTTGGGGCGTGACAATTTATTTGGTATCAGAGCAAGGTACACGATACTTGCTCTTCATTTTGGATTTTTGAGGTTTATCTGATACCAATTTATTTGGTATCAGAGCAAAGTTTTGCGATACCTACTTGTCGGGTTTCGGATTTACGATACTTACTTTCGTGAGCATTCTCGGTATTTTGGATTTGTATGGATTTTCGTCGACTTACTCGTTTCGGAATTTCGAGGTATTTTGACAAGGTTTTATTGGTTCTATTTGGGGCTAAGCAGCGACAGGTCATCTCCAGACGGTAAACTGCTAAAATTAGGTAATTTTATAGTTTTTATACCTGTAGAGATATCTGGGCAACATTTTGTTGCAGATATGACACATACATGTGTTTCGGTACTTAGACGTGGTCGCACACATAAGAGGCGATAGATTCTCCGGAGACAGAGTCTCTGGAGAGATCTGCTAGGGTTGAGCCTGCCCGTCAGGGACAGACTCGTCAGGGTATTATAGGCACGTCGGATTATTAGACCCCGACGGTTCCGATTTCAGAGGTACATACCTCGGCTGTACCACTTGTGGTATCACTTTTAGTATACCCGACACCCCCTCCAGTCGTGCCTACTACTGTGTACTAGAGGTACGAGACGAGGCAGAGATCTGGTGGGACACACAGCGCTCTATCATAGGTGACCAGCATATTACCTGGACGAGATTTAGGGAGACATTCGAGAGTCAGTATTTTCCTCGGGCGTATCAGATGACACATCAGCAGGATTTTCTGAGTCTTCGGCAGAATAACCGCTCAGTGATGGAGTATAATGCCGAATTTAATCGGTTGACCAGATTCTATCCTGAGTTAGTTGCCGAGGATAGATCTCGTATGCTTCAGTGTGTCCAGGGACTGGACGGGCATCTTTAGGTGAAGATTGCTGGTCTTAGTGTTGCATCATATACAGAGGCACTGGGTAGAGCTCTTATGATTGAGTCTGCTCATCAGAGAGTGAATGCGGACAAGAAGAGGAAGCAGACTGATCGGACTTCCGGACAGATCCAGCAGCCACAGATTACTGTGCAGCAGCAAAGCAGTCGCATTCAGACGGGTCAAAGTACTTCTGGGTTATTTGGCCGACCCCAGAAGTCCGGACGATCTTCATCAGGACGTTTCCGGTCTTCTCAGCAGAATCGGAAACAGTCTACCGGTGACTCTCACTGTACTCTGGGACAGTCAGTTTGCTATTATTGTAAACTGCCTGGACATTTGAGTCGAGGCTGTTCGCTGAAGGCTCAGCATGTAGCTTCCAGAGTTTCTGTTCCCGGAGGACAGTTTGGTTAGTCCGGGACTCAGCGAGGTTGGCCGAAAGCCCAATTTTCACATCGTCAGCAGAGGATAGCTCCCCCTGCAGCAGCAGCATATGGTATGCACGGGCAGGAGCATTTCGATGTCCTTGTGGAGAACCCCACGGTATTCCACCTTAGTGTCTCCAATACTATTTGTCAAGAAGAAGGATGGTATTCTGAGGTTGTGCATCGATTATAGGCAGCTGAATGCAGTGACAATCAGAAATAAGTACCCCTTGCCACGGATTGAGGATTTATTTGATCAGCTTAAAGATACATCAGTGTATTCTAAGATTGATCTGCGGTCTGGATATCATCAGCTGAGAGTTAGAGAGTCTGATATTCAGAAGACAACATTTCACACTAGATACGGACATTATGAGTTTTTGGTAATGCCATTTGGGCTTACCAATCCTCCTGTAGTATTTATGGATTTGATGAACCGTATCTTTCTGGAGTACCTAGATCAGTTTGTTATTGTGTTTATCGATGATATATTGATCTATTCGCGTTTTGAGGAGGAGCACGCACAGCATCTTCGCATAGTCTTGGAGACTCTGCGACGACATTACCTGTATGCGAAGTTTAGTAAGTGTGCATTTTGGCTATCTTTAGTTGGTTTTCTGAGACACATGGTGTCCAGCCGAGGTATTTCAGGAGATCCTCAGGAGATCGAGGCTATCACTAGCTGGGAGCAGCCAAAGTCAGTCCAAGAGATCCGTAGTTTCTTGGGACTGGCTGGATATTACAGACGATTCGTAGAGGGTTTCTCCAGTATTGCTATGCCGTTGACACGTCTGACCAGGAAAGGCGTGAAGTTCACGTGGTCAGAGGCTCTGAAGCGGAGATTAGTATCAGCACCAGTTTTGGTTTTACCTTCTGGTGATGACGGATTCGTACTTTACACAGACGCATCTCTTCAGGGCTTGGGCGCTGTTTTGATGCAACACGGTAGGGTAGTCTCCTATGCTTCTCGTCAGTTGAAGGAGCATGAGAAGAACTACCCAGTACATGATTTAGAGCTAGTCGCTATTATCTTTGCTTTGAAGATTTGGCGACATCATCTTTATAGTATTACTTTTGAGATTCTTACAGATCATAAGAGTCTCAAATATAATTTCACCCAGAAGGAACTCAATCTCCGACAGAGGAGATGGATGGAGTTCCTGAAGGATTATGATTTTAATATTAGCTACCATCCGGGTAAAGCTAATGGGGTTGCTGATGCACTTAGCAGGAAGTCCAGAGGGACTTTAGCTTGTTATCGAGTTACAGTCACGGACTTGATTCAGGGATTCGCCGAGTTGGACCTTGAGGTGCAGGGACGGACAGAGCAGGGTATTCTTGTTACCATGGTTGCTCAGGCAGCCAGATAGCTTCCGGACAGCAGACCGAGTTTACACAAGATGACGAGGGTATTGTTTATTTCCGAGGCAGATTATGTGTACCTCAGTCTCACCTGGTCATGGAGGAGTTACTTCAGGAGGCTCATCGTTCTAGATTTGCTATCCACCCAGGCGGGACCCGTATGTATTAGGATTTAAGGTGTTCCTATTGGTGGAACGGTATGAAGAAGGACATCACGGAGTTTGTTGCTAGATGTCTTATCTGTCTGCAGGTGAAGGCTGAGCACCAGAGACCTGCTGGTCTACTTCAGAGGATCCCTATTCCAGAGTGGAAGTGGGAGCATATTACTAAGGATTTTGTGGTAGGACTGCCTAGGACTCGACGAGGCCATGATGCGATTTGGGTAATCGTTGATCGATTAACCAAATCCACACACTTTTTAGCGATCCGGAAGATTGATTCTCTGAGTCGACTAGCAGAGTTATATTGTCGAGAGGTTATCAGATTGCATGGAGTTCCGTTGAGCATTATATCTGATAGAGACCCACGGTTCACGTCCCGATTCTGGTAGAGTCTGCAGCAGGCCTTGGGCACACAGCTTCGTTTCAGTACGGCATTCCATCCGTAGACAGATGGGCAGTCAGAGCGAACCATTCAGACTTTGGAGGACTTGCTGAGGTCTTGCGTTATGGATTTCGGAGGTAGTTGGGAGGACCACCTGTAATTAGTGGAGTTCGCCTACAACAACAGTTATCATTCGGCTATCTAGATGGCACCGTTTGAGGCATTGTATGGTCGGCCTTGTCGGACACCCACCCTCTGGGAAGAGGTTGGGGAGGCCCAGCTGATAGGACCTCAGAGAGCTTAGCAGGATGTTGAGTTAGTTCGCACTATCAGACGGAGGATGTCAGAGGTTCAGGACCGTCATAAGAGTTATGCTGATCAGAGACGGAGACCCCTGGAGTTCTCCATTGGTGATCATGTATTTCTTAGAGTTTCACCCACAAAAGGGGTGAAGAGATTTGGTTTCCGAGGTAAGGTAGCTCCCCGATATATTGGACCATTCCAGATCTTGGAGAGGATTGGAGCAGTAGCTTATCGTCTGGCGCTACCACCATCTCTAGCTAGCATTCACGATGTATTCCATGTATCTATGCTGAGGAGATACGTATCCGATCCGGCACATGTTCTGTCAGATATATCTGTTCCTATTCAGCCTGATGTTACTTACGAGGAGGTTCTGGTGCGGATTCTGGACCATAGAGAGCGTCAGCTGCAGAACGAGACTGTCCGACTGGTTAAAGTCGGATGGCAGCATCATTCTGACAAGGAGGCTACTTGGGAGCTGGAGGATACGATCCGAGCTCGATACCCTCATCTCTTTACTTGAGGTATGTGGGTTAGAGTTTCTTTCAGCATTTATACTGTTTGGTTATGTTATAGTGTTGGCTGTTGGTTATACTGAAATTTGGGGACCAAATTTTTATTAGTAGGGGAGGATGTGAGAACTCGGAAAATTTAAATAAATAGGGTTATTTTAGAAATAGCCTTATAGATTTTTTCGGAATTTTTAGAAATTTTCTGGGAATTTTTCGGAGCTCGTATGATGGGTTTTGAGGGGATCAATTTCGGGCGCGGATAAAGCCTGTTTGGGATACCTATTTAAGTGAGGAAATGTTTATTATATAAATTGCTTTTTGTTTCCTTCTTCTTTTATTCCCTTCCCAAGCGCCGTTTCCCCCAAAACCCGACGCCGATCACCCGAGCCTTCCTCTCCTTCCTTCCCCGATCTCCCTTCCTCCTCTGTGCTCTCTCTCATGGACGAGCGATGCCACGGGATTAGGGTTTCCAGCTCCCGCGATCATTCCCCCGCCGGCATCGGCATCTATTGATCTTCGATCCAACCGCAGACCTTCTCTCTCGCGGAAGAATCGGAGGCGACGGGAGCGGAGCTTCTCCTTTGGCGATCATCCTCGTTCGCCGGAGCTTGCTGGAGCACGGCGGAGCCTAGATCTTCTTCGGCCGAGGGGTTGTGTCCGGTGAGTTCTACGGCTGAGCGTCGCCGGCGAGGTGGCTAGGGCACTGTGGGGAGCAAGATTCGCGTCGGCTCCCAACCGATTGACTTCCACTCTTCTCTCCTCATGCTGCTCACAGAAGGATTTGCATCTTCTCCAGCCAGATCAGGTTGTGCGGCATCTTTTGGAGAAGAAAGGTAAGGTTTCATCGGGTCTATGTGCTTAATTAGATTTGGGTTCTTCCTTGTTCTGATCCTCGCTCTCTCGGATCTGTGCTCTAGACCCATCGTTAGAGAGGGTTCTTGGCCAATGGCTATAGGTTCTTGGCCGAGATCACCAAGCGCTCACTAAGAGCAAAGCCGAGCATCTAGTTCCAATTCGGTGGTGTTGAATTCTTGATCCGAATTGTGGAGTGGATCCAGCAAGGTGTTGTTCAGTGGGTTGTCTAGCTCCAGCAACAGCTACCCTTCCTGGCAGCACCACTTCTTCGTGTGGATCAACAGATCAGAGCTAGGAATTAAGGTAAGATGAATTAGATTGTTGTTGGAATACTTGGTTGAATCCATGATCTCCTTGTGTTTGATCCGAACAGAGGAGTGAATTCCAAATAGGTTCTGTTCTGTCCTGTTTTGTGGATTGGTTGGCTTCAGCAGTAACTCATCTTGGTCTCGGCAGCAACAATCCTCTTGTCCCAACAGCCACAGTAGCTGTGGAATTGAGGTATGGTTTTTGATCTTGCTGTAGGTTAGTTAATTTAGGTTTATGATTTGGATTAGGGTAATTGTTTCATGTGTTGATGAATTAGTCTATGAATTGAATTAGGGTTATGTTGATTGTGATTAGATTTAATTACTTAGATTAATCTAATGGAATAATTAGGGTTAAGACGATTAACCCTAATTAACTATTAGATTTAATCTAAGTTTAGATTTCTAATCTATTGGTGATTAGGGATTAGGTAACTAACCCTAATTGACCGCTAGTTTTAATTAGGTAGGTGGTGATTGTGTTGATTAGGGTTCTACCCTAATTTAGTTTTAGGGATTTTATTTAGCTATTCATTTGATTTAGCTAAATAAAACTGTTTGTTTGACACAGGACTCTGATTTGAGATGGGCGTCTCGACTTCGGATTTGGATTGTACCTTCTATTTGAGGCGGGTACCCTTTGACTTATCTTTTGATAATGTCTTATGATATGTGTAGCTTGTATATATTTACTAGTGGTAGATAGTAGATTATTTCTTCCCTGGTCTTAGCTAGTTGATACCTATCACATGCTTCTTCTGCTAGTTGCTTTACTTCAGGATTGGATATTTTATCTCTTGCCATGTGTATATATGTTCATAGAGATGCCTATCTATAGTGCTCTACTCTACTAGATTAGTTGCCTTACATGTGTGATACATGCTCTTGGATTCATGATACTTACATCATTGTTATATGTGATGTCTTTGGATTTATGTTGTTTATATTATGGTTATATATATATGCGTTTACCTTTTGGACACACACATATATGGAGGAGGCTATGTTCAGGTATGACATACTGTAGCATCATGCAGCATCCTGCATGATTGCATGCTGGGCGATTGACGACTCCATTATTGTTGAGCTCGTCGGCCGACTACATGAGGACCTGCACACAACGTGTCTACTGCATGGGTAGTGGCACAACACTCAGGGTGTGTATGGCAGGTTGCTCGGTGGTGCACCGCCGGGGTGCTCATGGGTAGCACGATACAGCGGGGTTGCAGCCGGGATCCCTCCTCGGAGTTGAGAGCATTGCGCTCCCTCACTATGTTTGAGGTAGGAGGATAGGTGTACTCCGACAGTATCCCGTCCACTCGGTCACTCTTCAGGGGTAGTGACGGCAGAGTGCACGGTGTCACAGCCCTACCCACGCGGTCTCACCATTGTGTGTGAGATACTGACTGGCGTCAGGGGTGACCATGTCATATTGCATCATATGCACAGATTGCATTTATTGTGATTGTTGCATATTGGATGATGCACTTGGGTGACTGCATATGATTGACATGCATATAGGATACATGCGTATTTGTTCTGACTATCTTTATTTGTGTATGTCCACAGTCATTCGCCCAAGCCTCGCAGGTGAGTACAGTTTATTTCAGTTATGCATTTCTTATTATTCTTGCTGTAAACTGTATTACATGCTTCTGGTTACTCATTACAGTTTATTCAGCTATGCATACCTGTTATATTGTTAGGAGAATGTAATGTAGGTCCTATGGTTTAGGAGACTGTACCTTAGGATATTACTGGTAGTTATATGTTGCTGTACATATCTATTGGATTACCAGCTGAGTTCTTTGAACTCACCCCGTTGTTACTATTTTTCAGGTTGAAGCCGTCAGGAGAGATTCCAGTCGCTAGCCCCTTGGTCGCGACGATTTCTAGATATCGTTTTCTGTGTTCGCTTTTATACGTATACTTGTGATGTGGGTTTGTATTGTGGACTTTATGACGCACATTGGGTTTACTACTTTTGTTTTCCGCTTCGAATATTTCATTACTTCGTGGATTTCGTTTCTTCGTTGTAGTGGAGTAGGATGTGTACGTATATCTTCGTTGATTTCTATATAATCTTTTCTTTATACAACTGCGTGGATTGTTCTTATTATATCTGTGTATTGTTCCGGCCGAGTGTGGCCGAGGTATAGATATATGTATACTGAGATTCATATTGTCACCCGTACAGGGGAGATGCTGCCGAAATTTCTTAGGACAGGGACTACCTGGGGTGTGACAGGATCTCTCCATAGTCCAGTCATCACACACTTCATCACCACCACCACCCTGTTGCCTCCCTTTCATATCTTAGCTTTTCCTTTATCTGCAGTAGGAGGAAAGAAAATAAAACTATAAGCGAAACGCTTAGTAAGTACTAATCTATCTCACAAAAACTCAAAGTGCATAAAAATAATGCAACAATACTAAATCTGAAATGCTAAAAGGAAAACTGCATGTACTCATGGTATACAGAAATAAAGCTGAATAATAAACATGCTCACTAACTGACAGGAAAATAATGAAACTACTACTGTAGGCTTAGAATTAAAGAACTAAACTTTTATTGATTCTAAGCATAAACTTGTTTCATTTTCTTATATCCTTATACTAGAAATTAATCTTTTAATTTCTCTTTCACTTTCGTCTTCTTGTTCTTCTTACTTTTCTTATACTAGAAATTAATCTTTTAATTTCTCTTTCACTTTCTTCTTCTTGTTCTTCTTTTCTTTTCTTCTTTGGGCCTAGGCTTAGTACCATCTTTGTTTTACGCGCTCTCTAATAGTGACTGAGGTAGCGAGCCTCTAGTCCTATGAGGTAAAGACCTTGGTCTTACCAGGGCCAAGACCTTGGAATTGGTCACCCGGATTTGTTTAACAACAACCTTGGAAGTCGGGTACTAGCCTCTTACTTTAGTTTACTTGTTATCTCATTTTAACTAGACCTTGGTCTTTTTCTTTACTCACACTTCTCATAATCCTTTATTAGAGCTTATTAGAATCCTGTAGATATATCTAACAAGTGTAGGATTACAACTAACCAAGCATGCTACATGAAAATAACACAAGGGAAGCCGATCTGAACTCTCTAAGCACGTTATAAAACAAGGCAAAAGAAAGCAAATCTGAACTTACTAATCATGCTATAAAATAGAACAAAAGAAAGCAACTTTAAGCTTACTAATCATGCTATAAAATAGAGCAAGAAAGCAACTTTAAGCATACTAATCATGCTATAAAATAGAGCAAAGAAAGCAACTTTAAGCTTACTAATCATGTTATAAAATAGAGCAAAGAAAGCAACTTTAAGCTTACTAATCATGCTATAAAATAGAGCAAAGAAAGCAACTTTAAGCTTACTAATCATGTTATAAAATAGAGCAAAAGAATGCAACTTTGAGCTTTCTATACATGCTGTAAAATAGGGCAAAAGAATGCAACTTTGAGCTTCCAATACATGCTGTAAAATTGGGCAAAACAATGCAACTTTGAGCTTTCAAAACACGCTGTAAAATAGGGTAAAAGAATGCAACTTTGAGCTTTCTAAACATGATGTAAAGTAGGTCAAAATAAACTAACTCTTAACTGTTATAACAAGGTTATTCTTGCCCTTAAAACAGTAACAAATAATCTATCCAAACTTACTAGTCTACTAAGTTGTGCATGCTCATTTAGTGGCAAGGGAAACTAACCGTGCAGGGCTGTTCACGTTCATGGAGGTAGCAAACAAAACCCAGAACTACCTACTATTAACTAAGGGCTGTTTATGCCCATTTGCTCGGCCAAAACAAGAAAATGAACTTGCTGGAATTTATGGCAGCAGGTGGACATACACGGAAGAGCTAAACTTCCTCTATACAATTAAACTCAGACAATAAATAGCATGCTCAATAGGTAGGCTACAGAAGGTAAGGAATAAAAGGGAAAAACCCTAACTCATAGTCCTGTTCAATAGCAAACCCAAGCAAGAACTCACGGCACAACACTTTGCATGGTAAAATTTGGCACAGCAGCTTCTACAAAGAAACTCAAATAAAATTTTCCAAACAACAACCCTAATTGATTGAAAAGGAAGGCCTAGCATAGTAAAAACCGAAACCCTATAGCCCTAACATGGCCAATTCGGTAGAACAACTTTTAACATGCTTTTCTACTCGGCACAGCAAGATCCAAAAACAAGGAACAAAAAAATCTGAAAATTCAGGCTACTCCTACCACAGGTGAGTAGTACTTACACTTGCTTTTAGGACTTACAACCGGAAGGAGGCAACTAGGGCATCGGGAGAAGCTTGAAATCTCGGCTCTTCTTCACGTTTCCGAGCTCCCCTCGTCGAGGTGATCACGCATGGTGAAGACCGGCCGGAAAGGGCCTTTCGCCGGCGCCGGAGACAAAGCCCTAATACGACTTCGTTTCGCCCGAGCAGAGATGAATCGCGCGGCGTGAGGAGAAGAGAAGGAGTTAGGGTTCGGGTAATTAAATTCCCAAACGTTATTAACCCATGCTATAATACCTAGGTTATATTTCTATTCTCTACTATAACTTAAATATATTTCGTTCCATATCTTTTCACGAAATACCCGCGGATCAATTGGTTGGCTTGGCTCGGTTAAGGCGGTTCGACCGCCGAAGGTTTTGGGTTTGAGTCTCAACTTCAACATTTTTGGTCAAAACTTCTTTCTTTTTTGTAAATATACTAAACGACCTTCAAAAATTACGTAAAAATACTCTAAAAATTCCTAAAAATATCTAGAATATTTTAAAAGTATTTCCAAATATTTTTATGGACCTTTAGAACCTGAAATAGGGAAAATTAGGTCGTTACAATATGGGGAACGCGTCCTCACCTACTCCACTCAGGAGATTTACCTGTTGCTAGCATGATCTTCCAGATCGACTGGACTTTTGCTCGGCGCTCGATACTTCGGGACTTTCTGCTGGATGCCCGCTCTCGACCCGTCCAGTCTTCCACCTGGTTCGCGACACCAGGACTTTCCACCTAGGGGTTCCACCCCCTAGGACTTTTGCATGAAGCTCTCGACCCGCTAAGACTTTCCGTATAGGGTTACCACCCCCTATGACCTTGGGTTACCACCCCCTAGGGGCTTTCACCTGCCTAGCCGCAGCTAGGACTTTTGCCTAAGTACACTTAGGACTTTCCTGCAAGCTCACTCAAACTGTTAGATCACAAAACAACTTAACTTTTAACCCTTTGCCATTATCAAAACTTGGGTTCGATCGTCGGATGCTTCCCGCACCAATACTAACATGGTAAGCTCTTGTCGAAACTTCATCTTGGAAGTTTATCCATGTTCGAGCGCCTGGACCACCTCCGAGCACTTGGACCGTTGACATGGGTCAGCCAGTCGAAGCATGCCATCATAGAATGAAGATTGAATATTCTCGATCCGAGCGTCTGGACCCGTCTAAGTGCCTAGACCATCCAGGTGCCCCGACAACTACCTAGGAGCTTCCTCTTAGTTGCTGACCCGGACACCTAGAGCGATTCCGAGCGCCTGGATATTCAGGCGCCCAGACTCCCCTTTTTCAGCCACCAACATTTTGCAACAAAAATGTTAGCACAAAAATAAATAATATATAGTAGAATAATTCTGACAGTCGTGGGACTATCCGATCCTAACTTTGAGTTTCGCTAAAACTCTAGGTCAAACTGATGCCTACTATTCCCTCTTCAAGGAGCGCGTCTTAATCTACTCCTCTTAAGAGAGATTACCTTTTTCCAAATCAGTCCTCTAGACCGTTTGGACTTTTGCTCAGAATCTGAGACCTCAGGACTTTTTGCTGGACATCCAATCCTCGACCCATTCAATTTTTTCCCTGGTTTCTGTGACCTTAGGATTTCCACCTAGTGTCCGTGACCCTAGGATTTTTCCTGACATCCTCAGTCTGTTAAGACTTTGCCTAGTCCTTTCGACCAGGACTTCGTTGCCTAGTCGTGGTTAGGACTTTTCTCCTACCTAGTGTCTACTAGGACTTCTTTACCTAGCCTCAACTAGGACTTTACTGCACACTCATTCAACCTTGGTAGAACAATAATAATACTTAACTTGAAACCCTTTGGCATTATCAAAACTCAAGTTTGATCATCTAGTCCTATCTGCACTAATAGATCTTTGATGCTGTTTGTGAAGACCAACATATTTTTGTTGATCTTCTAAAGATCAACAACACATTGTAGTAGCTACGAAATCATAGTTATTATAATTATAAATTATAATTTTAAGATGCCATAACTTTTGATTCAGGTTGAACTATAGACATTATAATATATCAAATTGAAGATCTTAGAACAAGCTTCAATTTGATATATTTTACATATCATGATTTAATTTTAGTCAAAAGTTATGACTTATCAAAATGTATAGTTCAACACGTTATTGCTGGTCTTTATTGTTGAATTTTTGAAGACTAGCAACACGTTTTCTTGATCTTCTAAAGATCAACAAAAGATTGTAATAGCTAAAAAAATCATAGCTACTATAACTACAAGTCACAAGTTTTAGAGGTCATAACTTTTAATTCAACTTAAACTATAGAACTCATGATTTATTAAATCGAAGATTTCTGAACAAACTTTGATTTGATAAATTGTGCATCTCGTGGTTCAATCCTAGTCAAAAGTTATGTCTTCTCAAAGTTCAAGGTTCAACATGCTATTACTGGTCTTTGTTGTTGAACTTCTAAAGATCAGCAACACATTGTAGCAACTACGAAATTATACTACAACTATAAGTTATAACTTTTAAAGGTCATAAATTTTAATTTGAGTTGAACTACAAAATGCATAATATAGAAATCGAAGATCTCTTAACAAGCTTTGATTCTATATATTATGCATCTTATGATTCAACCCAAATCAAAAGTTATGATCTCTTAAAGTTGAACTTGAAGTTGTAGAAGCTATGGTTTCGTAGCTGCTACAACGTGTATGCTCGGTAAATTTTGAGAAGTCATAACTTTTAACTAAAATTAAACCATGGGAAGCATAATATATCAAATCAAATAACTTTGATCAAGCTTATATTTTATATATTGGGTGTCCCGTAGTTCAATCCTAACCAAAAGTTATAACCTCTCAAAGTTATAACTTGTAGTTATAGCAGTTATGATCTTATAGCTGCTACAATGTGTTGTTGATCTTTAGAAGACTAACAACAACGTGTTGCAGATCTTATGAAGGCCAACAACACAGTCTTCTACACACCAGCAACCATCTATCAATTTCATCCCAAAAGTAATGATGGACCTAGATGTTAGATCGGGTGGACCAGCTAGAGGGGATTGAATAGATGACCTATAATTAATATTAGAAATTATCTTGCTTTCTTGTTTAGAAAGGGCACACAATTAATCATAAAACAAATAACATAAAATAAAATAAGAGGCCAGAAATTACTTAGTTATAATTTAGGTGGTTGTTAATCCAAGACAATGAAACATAATATCAAAAAACTCCTTCCATAAAAGTCGGAGGCGTAGAAGCCCATTACAGTAGTTGAAACCTTAGATAGTGAAAAACAAGAATACAAATGCAAGAATAGGTGTGTGTTTTACAATTGACTTCAGGGCTCTATTTATAGCTCAACACTCAAAGTGACTATTTTATTGACATGGCAGTTCGGGGGGCCTCGAACAGTTGAAGGCAACTCTAAGTGCATAAAATTTTATCGACACAACAATTAAAAAACTGATATGGTGGCATTAAAGGTGCTTCAATTCATCAGAGGCACCTCAATTGTTATTGACATGGTTTCCCACTTCTTATCCACATCACAATGGTTCTGAGCATCATAAGCACCTCTAGTTGATCTGAGGCACCTTGGCTACTATTCATCTAAGGCACCTTGGCTACTGTTCATCCAAAGCATCTCCAGTTAACTGAGGCACCTCAAGTCTCTTCTATGACAGCTGCTCTGATGGACATCTGAGGCACCTCCAGTCCAATCCGAGGCACCTCGAGCCCTGTTCATTCCAATGATCAATCTCAGCATTGACCATTCTTTTCCTCATACTTGCTTAGGTGATACTCTGACTGACCAGAGTTGAACTCGCCCGAACCCAACTCCGGTCATCTCCTAGAGCAAGCTTCCTCAGTGGCTTCTCACCCCTCAGATGCTCTGCGTGCGTCCTTCTCGTTCCACTAGTATACTCTTCCTCAGCTCGTCCCTTGGATGCACTGAACTCATCGACTCACTTTGCAGCCATCCTTCTCATCGGTTGCATCTTCTGCTCAACTTTCTATGTTCCTAAGTCCCCCTGCACACTCAAACACAAGTCATAAAAAATACAGGGTCTAACGTAACTCATTGGATCACATCAAAAATATTCTGAGGATCTTCACAATCTCTTCCTTTTTATATGCATCAACTCGAGTTAAGGTTAGGGATAAAATAATAAATGATAAAAATAATCATAACATAATTGATTTAAAACATTTTTGTAAATTTAAAACATTAAATATTTTCAAGAAAGAAAATTTCAAACTCCCCCTTAACTTAACCCCTATAAATTCTCCCCCTTTGATCACATAAAAAAAAAAAGACAAAACAAGATAGAAAAATTGTGAAAATTTTTCTAGGGGATGTTTATGTATTATCCAAGGTTGTGCCGTTTTATCAAAATTATTTTGCAAAGAAAATAATTTTCAAGAATTAAACCTCATTTTTTCCAAAAAAAAAAAATTAAAAATTATTTCTAAGTTTTGAAAAATTATCAAATTTTTTTCAATAGAAAATAGAGGTATGTAGATCTTGATAAAATTTTTCATGAGAAAACTATTTTTATTATAATCAAGATAAAATTTTTTTAGAAAAATATGTATTTTTGAAATTAAAATCTTTAAAATAGATTTTGACTTCTAAAAATATTGCTAATTTTTTTAAATATGGAAGAGATAATATTTATCTACAAAAAATATTAAGTTTTTCAAATTAAATCTTCAAAATATTTTTAATTTAAAATTTTGATTTTTGTTAAATAATTCATAAAAAATTATGTAATTATTGAAAAATTTCAAAAAATTATATTTGGACTAATACCTACTTTATTTATCATAGAAAAAAAATATTAAATAGAAATTTCAAATATAAATTTTATGAAGAATTAATAATGCATTTCATAATTCAACCAAATTAATTTATAGTATTTACATAAAAATTAATTTAATAAATTATAACATATTTTAGAATCTAAACAACATTATTGCCTTCTGGATTTATTAAATATTTTTATGAAATATCATATTTATAACTTTTATAATTTCACCTATGGTTTCTCAAATACTAGTTTAATCCTCTATAATTTCTAAAATTTGAAATTCAAAAAATATTTGAATTTGAGTAGGAAGCATTCCTTTTTAATTTCAATGTTTCTAATTCTTTATTTAATTTAGCATTATCAACTTTAGGTTTAACAAAATATTCTAGTAAGCATGCATTGTTTTTCTTTGCATCTATATATTTTGTCCTAGTTTAGATAAATTTCTAGATAGCATTTTAAAAGTTTCGTAAAGTTGATCTAAGATAAGGTTATGTACCTTACTTATCATGTTGGACGCGTAGGTAGATGCTCGCCCTCTATTTATGCTCTCTTCCGATGTGGATTCGTCGTCTTCTTCTTGGTGGCTAGCCATTAGTGCTATTCTGGCGTATTGTTCCATCTTAGATTCAGATGACGATGATTCACTCCATATTGCTTCAAGGTTCTTGTGCATGGACTTTCTTAACCCTTTTTCCCTTTTATTTTCCTTTGTTTTTTTAATCTTGGCTAGTTGTCCTTGGTATGCCCTTCTTCTTGGCAATTGTAGCACTAAATCATCCTTTTCCTTTAAATTAGCTTCGTTGCCTATTTCTTATCAATTGTTAGATTTATAAAACTTTAAAAACTTTCCTACCATAAAAGCTTCTTCATATTCATCGAGAGAAGATCCCATATCTAGTTCGTTCTTGTTAGCTTTGAGTATTAGATTCTAGGTTGACTTCTTATCTTTACTTAGGCATGCACATCTTAATTCATGTAATTCAAAAGTAGAAAATAAACTTTCTAAACTACTTATTATGAGGTCCTTGAAGATGTAGTAGGAGTCACACTATATACGTCCATTCTGACATTCTCTTAAATGCATTTAAAGCATACCTTAGTGAATCCCAATCAGTAACTGTTTCACCAAGGTTGTTGAGTTTAGTTATCTGCTCTTTGAGATTTGCATGTAGTTGAGGTACCTTTTCTCCCTTTTCCATCCGGAAGTTCGTTAGTTAATTTTAGAGGATGCCCAATCTAAGGCACCTTGAGCAATGTTCATCTGAATGGTCAATCTTAGCATTGACCATTCTTTTCCACACGCTTGCTTGGGTGATACTCTGGTTATCCAGAGTTGAGCTCACCTGAATCCAACTCTGGCCTTCTCCTCGAGCTAGCTTCCTCCCTAGCTTCTCATCCTTTGAACGTTCCATGCACGTCCTTCTCGCTCCACCAATGTACTCTTCCACAGCTCCTCGTCCATCGGATGCACTAAGCCCGTCGACTCACATTCCATGCCATCCTTCTTGCTCATTGTGTCTTTCACTCGACTTCTTATGCTCCTAAGTCGCTACACACTCAAACACAAGGCATAAAAATATAGGGTCTAACTTAACTCATTTGATCATATCAAAACTATCTTGAGGTGCTTACACTAAAGATGTATGATTTACTCCAAATAAAGTCCTATGTATTTGGCTCATTCTCATTATTACACCAATGCCATCAAAACCATCACGATACACTATATTGAAAGTGGAAATTTTTTCCAAATCAATTCAAGTATGATAAAATGATGTCAAAAAGTGCATTATAAAGGTCATGACTATCATACTCACTAACCGACATCACAAATGAGTTCCTTAGACTTCCATTTTTGAGTTTGAGTACATAGGTCTTTGTTTATAAAATCATTCTAAGCTCTCTAGGTATATTTTCCACTTTTAGATAAAACAAGCTGATGAACCTTTGCTATTTAAAAAAATCAAAAATTGGATATCTTCAAAAAAAAAAAAATAGAAGTTCAAGGAACTCGTTTGTGATGTCAGTTAGTGAGCATGATCGTTGTGACCCTTATAATGCACTTTTAACATCATTTTTTATACTTGAATTGAGTTTGAAATAAATTGTTACTCTCAATATAGTATGTCATGATGGGGTTTAACGGCATGGGTGTAATAAGGGGACTAAGTTGAGCACATCAGACTTTATTTTGAGTGAATAAGACATCTATAGGTCCATCATCCACTTTTGGGACAAAAATAGTTAATGTTTGTTGGTCTACAAAAGGTCGTGTTGCTAGTCTTCAGAAGATTAGCAACACATTATAGTAGGTATGAAAGCGTAGCTGCTATAACTACAAGTTATAATTTTGAGAGGTCATAACTTTTGATTAATATTGAACTATCGGAAGCACAATATATCAAATTAAAGCTCATTCAAATTTTTTAATTTGATATATTGTGTGTCGCATGATTTAATCTAAGTCAAAAGTAATGACCTCTCAAAGTTTACCCAACATACATGTTGTAGTAGTTACAAAACCAAAGCTACTACAACTACAAGTACAACTTTAAGAGGTTATAACTTTTGATTTGGATTGAATCACAAGACACACAATATATCAAATCGAAGCTTATTCATAGATCTTTGATTTTATATTATGTGCTCCGTAATTCATCCCAAATCAAAAGGTATGGCCTCTAGAAGTTATAACTTATAGTTGTAGTAGCTATAATGTCGTAGCTGCTACAACATGTTGTTAATTTTCAGAAGATCAGCAGTAATGTGTTGCTAGTCTTAAGAAATTCAACAACAAAGACTAGAAATAATGTGTTGAATCATAAAATTTGAGAATCATAACTTTTGACAGAGATTAAACCATGAGACACATAATATATCAAATCAAAACTTGTTCAAAGATCTTCAAATTAATATATTATCTCTTTCACAGTTCATTCTGAATCAAAAGTTATGGCCTCTCAAAATTATAACTTGTATTTATAGTGACTATGATTTTATAGTTGCTACAATGTGTTATTTATCTTCATAAGATCAACAACAACCTATTGTTGTTTTATAAAAATTCAGCATCAAAGACTAGCAATAACATATTGAACTATAAACTTTGAGATGTCATAATTTTTTACTGAAATTGAACTATGTGACATACAATATATCAAATCGAAGCTTGTTCAGAGATCTTTAATTTGATATATTATGTGTTTTCTAGTACAACCCAAATCAAAAGGTGTAACGACCCGATTTTCCCTATTTCGAGTTCCAAATATCCATAAAAATATTTGGAAATACTTTTAAAATATTCTAGAGATTTTTAGAAATTTTTAGAGTATTTTTACACAATTTTTGGAGGACGTTTAGTATGTTTACAAAAAGAATGAAATTTTGACAAAAACCGTTAAAGGTAAGGCTCAAACCCGTGACCTCCGGCCGAACCAAACCCAACCAGACACAGCAAACCAACCGAGCTGCGAGCACTTTGTTAACTAAGTATGGAGAGAAAAAGATTTAAAGTATAGTTATATGGGAAAACCCTAGATTTAAAAGAAGCTTAAGTTTTCCTTTCCCCCAACCGAAACCTCTTCTTCTCCTCTGCTTCTGCGTGTGCGACGGCGGGCTCGGGCGGAGCTAGGTTTTCCTTTCCCCAGCGGCCAGCGAAGGCTTTCTTCCGGCAAACCTTGCCGATTTTGATCCCCTTCATCGAGGAGAAGGTGAAGACGTAGAGGAATCGCCGAGATCTCCACCTCACCCGAAACCCTAGAAGCTTTAGAGCCCTCTTTCTCCGGTTGTAAGTCCAAGAATGCTCTGTAAGTACTACTCACCTGTGGTAGGAGTTGTTTCCGATTTTGTTTCTCTTTGTTTTTGAATTTGCCGTGATCTTCAAAGAAAGCATAAGGATGAGTTTTGGTTTTCTACCGTGCCATCCATTATGGGAAGAATTGCTTCATTTGGTTTTTTTCAGAACTTTATTGGTAGAGAATTATGATGTTTAGGGTTTGCTGCCATGAGTTGATTGTTTCGGTTTTTACTGTGCCTCAGTTCCGAGAGGAATATGTTTTGAATGGCTACAGATTTTGGGCTGTGAGAGATGATGATGTTAAGGATCTTAGAACAGGTTCATAACACTTCTTGTTTTGTGTCAATCGGATGAAACAGAATTGGGAGATTTAGGGTTGCCTTACAAGAAAGGAGTTAAGCTGTGAATTTTGATGTTTATGCTTGTTTTAGCTTTACAGTAAGATGAATCTGTCCTTATGCAAAGAAAATGAATGCAGAACCGGATTATGTTTTCCTATTAGCAAGTGCAGAACTGGATTATACTTTGCTTATTAGCAAGTGCAAACTTAGTCTAGCTTCTTTAAACAAGTGTAGAATCATTTGTATTGTAGTGTTATTTAAAATAGCAGTGCAAATTTGGTTGCTTGTTTATTTTATAATCTAGAGCAGTTTTATTGTTATGTTTAGTAAGTCCAAGTTAGCTTTCTTTTACTCTATTTTACAGCATGTTTAGTATGTCCAAGTTAGCTTTCTTTTGCTCTATTTTACAGCATGTTTAGTAAGTCCAATTTAGCTTTCTTTTGCTCTATTTTACAGCATGTTTAGTAAGTCCAAGTTAGCTTTCTTTTGCTCTATCTTACAGCATGTTTAGTAAGTCCAAGTTAGCTTTCTTTTGCTCTATTTTATAGCATGTTTAGAAAGTCCAAATTAGCTCTCTTTTGCTCTATTTTATAGCATGATTAGCAAGTTTGAATTAGCTTACTTTTGCTCTATTTTATAGCATGATTAGTAAGATTAGATTAGCTTTCTTTGCTCTTATCACGGCATGTTTTAAAAGTTCAAACTAGCTCTCTTTTGCTCTATTCTTGAGAATGATTAGTAAGTTCAGATGTGCTTTCTTTTCCTTTGTTTTACAGCATGTTTAGAAAGTTCTGATTTGCTTTTCTGTTGCTTTGTTTTAAAACATGCTTAGAGAGAGTTTAGATTTGCTTCCCTTGTACTGTTTTATATAGCATGCTTAGTTAATTGTAATCCTACACTTGTTAGGTATATCTAAAGGATTCTAATAAGTTCTAATAAAGGATTATAAGAAGTATGAGTAAATAAAAAGACTAAAGTCTAGTTTAAAAGAGATAACAAGTAAATTAAAGTTAGAGGCTAGTACCCGACTTCCAAGGTTGTCGTTAAATAAATCCAGGTGACCAATTCCAAGGTCTTGGCCCTGGTAAGACCAAGATCTTTATGTTATAGGACTAGAGGCTCGCTACCTCAGTCACTATTAGAGAGCACGCAAAACAAAGATGGTACTAAGCCTGGGCCCAAAGAAAAGAAAAGAAAAGAAAAGAAAAGAAAAGAAGAACAAGAACAAGAAAGTGAAAGATAAATTAAAAGATTAATTTCTAAGGATATAAGAAAATGAAACAAGTTTATGCTTAGAATCAATAAAAGTTTAGTTCTTTAATTCTAAGCCTACAGTAGTAGTTTCATTATTTTGCTGTCAGTTAGTGAGTATGTTTAGTATTCAATTTTATTCCTGTATACCATGAGTACATGTAACTTTGCTTTAGCATTACAGTTTCAGTATTATTGCATTACTTTTATGCACTTCGAAGTTTTTGTGAGATAGATTAGTACTTACTAAGCATTTTCGCTTATAGTTTTGTTTTCTTTCCTCCTACTGCAGATAAAGGAAAAGCTAAGATATGAAGGGAGACGACAGGGTGGTGGTGGTGATGAAGCTGTGTGGTGACTGGACTGTGGAGAGATCCAGAAGTAGCTGGCTGAATTGTCAAGACTTCCTTTTAGTTCTCTTTTAATGTTATATTAAATTTGGGATTGTAGTTGAGTTTATTTCCGCATGTCTAATTAGTCTCTTTTATTATTTGTGGAGTGCTGTAGTCGTTGCTATTGCTAGAGTAGTTTCTTGGTTTTTATTGTGATTTTATTACTGCGTGGTTGATTGATATGTGTTCCAGCTGCTTGTGGCTGAGTATATATTGCATGTATTGTCGAATATGGTCACCGGTATAGGGGAGACTCTGCCAAAATTTTTTGGTAGGGTTTCCATGTGATTTTTAATCATATCGGTTAAGTAGAGCTAGTAGTTAAGTAACGGTCGCCCTTAGAGAGTACTAGTAAGAAGGGTGGTCGTTACAGTTGGTATCAGAGCAGTGTTCCATTCTCCTGCATCACACACACATCAGCATCATCCTCGCCGTCTCCAAGTAAGAAAGTATTTAAATCCTTTCTTTATTCTGCTTTCCTTATTTTAATTGCAGTGTAGAGTACTTGTTTTTTTTAGTACTATAGTAAGATAGAAGATTTAGTTTCCCTTTTCTTTATTCATATTTATGTATGATTAGAAGGGTTAGAGAAAGGATACCAAGTCTTTTTCTTTGCATAATTAGATGTTAAGAAAAAGGATGTCCCCGTACCGTTCGTACTGAGAACCAAGATCAGGAGAACGAAGAGCTTAGATCAACTGAACCCAATCTCTCTGAAGTTGTTGCCTAACTCCAAAGACAAGTAGCAGAACAGCAGCAAGTGATTGCCAATCTGATGGCAAACCAGCCAGCAGTTCCTCCCCCTCCTCTAGCTATCACTGCAGAGGCTCCAGTGGTAATTGAGACTCCACCAGCTACCCAGGGAGCCGTCACAGCACCCCAGAGACCAGAAGAAGCTGAAACCAGAGAGCTTCTCAGGCACGACTGAGCCCTGGGATGCCCAGGCTTGGTTTAAAACACTAGAGAGCACTATGGAGCTTCTTGACTGGCCAGAAGACGAGAAGGTCAAGTGCGCCTCTTTCTGCCTGTCTGGAGATGCTCGTATGTGGTGGGAGAGGATAAAGACCAAGAGAGCAGCCGATCAGATAAGCTGGGCAGATTTTCAGTTAGAGTTCTATGAAGAGTTCTATCACCCACAAGCACTATGAGGAGTTTATAGAGTTCAAGCCAGCCAAGATAGAAGACAAGACAGTAGGGAGCCCGGAGCCCCAGTCAAGTAAGTGCAGAAGAACAGAAAGAAGGTAAGAAAGAGGGGGTTCGGGTGGTCTGTGAATATCTCGAGGTATTCCCAGCAGATCTACCTGGACTACCTCCCAATAAATGAGTGGAATTGAGATTGAATTAGTTCCTGGAACCGGTCCAATTTCAAAAGCTCCGTATCGCAAGTCTCCAGCAGAGATGAAAGAGTTACAAGAACAACTACAGGAGTTACTTGACAAAGGCTTCATTCGCCCTAGTCATTCACCCCGGGGAGCTCCAGAGTTGTTCGTTAAGAAGAAAGACGGATCCGTGCTAATGTGCATAGATTTCAGAACGCTGAGCAAAGTAGCAGTTAAGGACAAGTACCCCCTTCCCAGGATCGATGACTTATTTGATCAGTTAAGATGAGCAACAGTGTTCTCAAAGATAGACATGTGCTCTGGGTACCATCAGCTGAAGGTGAAAGAAAGAGATACACCCAGAACAGTTTCCAGGACCAGATATGGACACTACAAATTTGTAGTCATGCCTTTTGGAGTGACTAATGCACCTGCGGTCTTCATGAACTTAATGAACAGAGTGTTCAGAGAATATCTTGACAACTTTGTCATCGTATTCATTGACGACATTCTGGTCTATTCAAGGACCCCAGAGGAGCATGACATGCACTTGAGGATGGTACTGCAGACTCTGCAGCAAAAGCAGCATTATGCTAAATTCTCAAAGTACGAGTTCTGGTTAAATCAGGTGGCGTTTTTAGGTCATATTATTTCTAAAGAAGGTATTCAAGTGGATCCAGCCAAAGTGGAAGCGGTCAACAACTGGAGTAGACCCAAGAACGTCAGAGAGATCAGAAGCTTCCTTGGTTTAGCTGGGTACTACAGGAAGTTCATGGAGGACTTTTCCAGGATAGCCTCTCCACTAACAGCCCTCACTAGAAAGAACAAGAGATTCGAATGGTTAGATAAATGTGAGCAGAGTTTCCAAGAGCTAAAGAAGAGATTGATCAGTGCTCCCATTCTGACTGTTCCACAGAGCGACAAGAGTTTCAACATCTACAGTGATGCTTCCAAGATGTGCTTAGGAGCTGTACTCATGCAAGAAGGAAAAGTCATAGCTTATGCTTCCAGACAACTCAAAGATTATGAGAAGAACTACCCTACTCATGATCTTGAGCTGGCAGATGTGGTTTTTGCACTTAAACTCTGGCGACATTATTTGTATGGAGTTCAGTGTATAATCTTCACAGATCATCAGAGTCTTAAGTACTTCTTCACTCAGAAGGACTTAAACATGAGACAGTGTAGGTGGCTAGAGTTAGTTAAAGACTATGACTGTGAAATCCTCTACCACCCAGGCAAAGCTAACAAAGTGGCAGATGCACTAAGTAGAAAATCCAGTGCGTCCCTGATGTCTTTGTCATCATTAGCCCTGCCACTACAGAAGGAGTTGTCAGATTTTGGACTTGAAATTATTGAAGGGCAACTCTCTGCATTGACCTTAGAGTCTACATTGCTTGAGGAGATATAGAGAAAGCAAGGTGAAGATGCAGACATCCAGAAGATCAAGCAAGGGTTACAGAAAGAAGACAAATCAGAGTTTCGAGTAACAGACAGCGGGATTCTTTATCAGGGGAGTCGCATTTGTGTGCCCCATGATGAAGAACTGAGGAAGAAGATTTTAGAAGAAGATCATAGCACCCCATACTCCATGCATCCTAGTTCTTCCAAGATGTACCAAGATGTGAAACAGAGGTTCTGGTGGTCAAGACTCAAAGGAGACGTTGCTAAATATGTCAGTACCTACTTAACATGCCAGAGAGTCAAAGCAGAGCACCAGAGACCAGGAGGAGTTCTTCAGCCTCTTCCAATACCAGAATAGAAATTGGAAGATATATCCATGGACTTCATAACAGGTCTTTCAAGAACCACCAATGGATATGATGCGATATGGGTAATAGTAGACCGATTAACCAAGTCTGCTCACTTCCTATCCATCAAGGTGTCCCACTCTATAGAGCAGTTAGCCCAGCTATATGTTAAAGAGGTAGTCAGACTTCATGGAGTTCCTAAATCTATCATTTCTGATAGAGATGGGCGCTTCACCTCACACTTTTGGGAGTGTGTTAAGAATGCACTAGGCACCAAACTCAAGTTCAGCACAACTTTCCATCCACAGACTGATGGACAGACAGAGCGAGTGAATCAGATTTTAGAAGATATGTTCAGAGCTTGTGCACTAGATTTCAAAGGAAGTTGGTGCAAGTATCTATGATTAGCTGAATTTGCCTATAACAATAGCTATCAGGCCACCATCAGGATGGCACCTTATGAGGCATTGTATGGCAGGAAGTGCAGATCACCCACTTGCTGGCAAGAAGCAGGTGAGAGAAAAGAAATGGAAGTAAAACTGGGCATTCAGACAGAACTGATAGATGAGACTACTTAGGCTATCCAGAAGATCAGACAGAGAATTGAGACTGTCCAGAGCAGACAGAAGAGTTATGCTGACACACGCCGTAGGCCATTGGAATTCCAAGTAGGTGATTCAGTTTTCCTCAAGGTCGCTCCTATGAAGGGAGTGATGAGATTTAGCAAGAAGGGCAAATTAAGTCCTCGCTATGTAGGACCTTACCTGATCATAGAAAGGATTGGGAAGGTAGCTTACAGGCTGGACTTACCACAAGACATGTCATCAATACACAATGTATTTTATGTCTCCATGCTAAAGAAGTGTCTTCATGACCCGAGCCAAGTGATTCAGCCTCAGTCAGTGCAGATCCAAGAGGATCTTAGTTATGAGAGAAGACCTACACAGATAGTGGACAGAGCAGTCAAGAGATTGAGAAACAAAGAAGTACCACTAGTGAAGGTCATCTGGCAGAACCAGAAGCACGAGGAAGTCACTTGGGAGCGGGAGGACAGTATGAGACGGAAGTATCCAGAGTCATTCTAAGTTCGAGGACGAACTTTTTATAAGGTATGGGGGATTGTAACGACCCGATTTTCCCTATTTCAAGTTCCAAATGTCCATAAAAATATTTGGAAATGCTTTTAAAATATTCTAGAGATTTTTAGAAATTTTTAGAGTATTTTGACGCAATATTTTGAGGTCGTTTAGTATGTTTACAAAAAGAAAGAAATTTTGACAAAAATCGTCGAAGGTAAGGCTCGAACCCGTGACCTCCGGCCGAACCAAACCCAACCGGACACAGCAAACCAACCGAGCTGCGAGGACTTTGTTAACTAAGTATGGAGAGAAAAAGATTTAAAGTATAGTTATATGGGAAAACCCAAGATTTAAAAGAAGCTTAAGTTTTCTTTTCCCCGAACCGAAACCTCTTCTTCTCCTCTGCTTCTGCGTATGCGACGGCGGGCTCGGGTGGAGCTAGGTTTTCCTTTCCCCGGCGGCCGGCGAAGGCTTTCTTCCGGCAAACCTTGCCGATTTTGATCCCCTTCATCGAGGAGAAGGTGAAGACGTAGAGGAATCGCCGAGATCTCCACCTTACCCGAAACCCTAGAAGCTTTAGAGCCCTCTTTCTCCGGTTGTAAGTCCAAGAACGCTCTGTAAGTACTACTCACCTGTGGTAGGTGTTGTTTTCGGTTTTGTTTCTCTTTGTTTTTGTATTTGCCGTGATCTTCAAAGAAAGCATAGGGATGAGTTCTGGTTTTCTACCGTGCCATCCATTCAGGGAAGAATTGCTTCATTTGGTTTTTTTCAGAACTTTATTGGTAGAGAATTATGATGTTTAGGGTTTGCTACCGTGAGTTGATTGTTTCAGTTTTTGCTGTGCCTAAGTTCCGAGAGGAATATATTTTGGATGGCTACAGATTTTGGGCTGTGGGAGATGATGATGTTAGGGATCTTAGAACAGGTTCATAACACTTCTTGTTTTGTGTCAATCGGATGAAACAGAATTGGGGGATTTAGGGTTGCCTTACAAGAAAGGAGTTAAGCTGTGAATTTTGATGTTTATGCTTATTTTAGCTTTATAGTAAGTTGAATCTGACCTTATGCAAAGAAAATGAATGCAGAACCGGATTATATTTTCCTATTAGCAAGTGCAGAACCGGATTATACTTTTCTTATTAGCAAGTGCAAACTTAGTCTAGCTTCTTTAAACAAGTGTAGAATCATTTTTATTGTAGTGGTGTTTAAAATAGCAGTGCAAATTTGGTTGCTTGTTTATTTTATAAACTCAAGCAGTTTTATTGTTATGTTTAGTAAGTCCAAGTTAGCTTTCTTTTGCTCTATTTTACAGCATGTTTAGTAAGTCCAAGTTAGCTTTCTTTTGCTCTATCTTACAGCATGTTTAGTAAGTCCAAGTTAGCTTTCTTTTGCTCTATTTTACAGCATGTTTAGAAAGTCTAAATTAGCTCTCTTTTTCTCTATTTTATAGCATGATTAACAAGTTTGAATTAGCTTACTTTTGCTCTATTTTATAGCATGATTTGTAAGATTAGATTGGCTTCCTTTGCTCTTATCACAACATGTTTTAAAAGTTCAAACTAGCTCTCTTTTGCTCTATTCTTGAGCATGATTAGTAAGTTCAGATGTGCTTTCTTTTCCTTTATTTTACAGCATGTTTAGAAAGTTCAGATTTGCTTTTCGGTTGCTTTGTTTTATAACATGCTTAGAGAGAGTTTAGATTTGCTTCCCTTGTATTTTTTTATATAGCATGCTTAGTTAATTGTAATCCTACACTTGTTAGCTATTGTTGGTTGCTACTCGGAAAACCTAGAGGTTCCATTGTATAAAATTTTTGTACAAAGGTCTGAACCTTTTCCTAGCTACCATGTGTTCTTTTAAATTAAATTTTGGATCGCCTGCGGAACTTAACACGTTTGATCCAAAACTTAATATATTCGTTCTTTTAGGTTTTGACTTGGGTCTCCTGCGGAACTTAACACGTTCGACCCAAATCACCTTAAGTTATTAATTCCATTAAATATTAATTTCCATAATTGGTTCCCAGTACTGACGTGGTGAGGCACATGGCCTTCTTGGATATGGGAGCAACCACCACCGAATAGACAAAACCTTTTATGGAAAGCTAATATTTAATTTCCTAAAATAACTTTAGGTTAACCGAAAAGAACAATCAAATCACAAGGGAAAGAAAAACAAAAGAACACTATATCGAAAACAAATTCGAAACTCTAGAATCGTATGCCTCTTGTATTTAGTATTATTTCCAAAAATAACTAGTATGATGCGGAAACAAAAATTACTAGTTATACCTTTTAGAAAGACCTCTTGATCTTCTACCGTATTCCTCTTCTAACCTCGGACGTTGTGTGGGCAACGATCTTCCGAGATGAGAACCACCAAGTACCTTCTTCTTCCTTACAAGTTTCGGCCATCAAAACTTCTCCTAGGATGAAGAGGTTCGGCCACCACCACCATGCTCCAAGGGATGCTAGAAAAGAGGCTTCTCCTTCTTCTCCTTCTTAGATCCGGCCACCAAAGCTATCTCCACCATGAGAAGGTTTCGGCCACACAAAGGAGAGGAGAGGAAAGAAAGGGTCGGCCACACCCAAGGAGAAAAGAGAGGAAAAATAAAATAGAGTCGTTCGTCTTGAAGCCTCCTCTACCCCCTCTTTTATAATCCTTGGTCTTGGCAAATAAGGAAAATTTAATAAAAACTTCCTTAATTCTTTTGCCATTGAAAAGGAAAATTTATTTAATTAAAATAATTTTCTCTTTTCAAATTATAATGGTCGGCCACTCTTCTCCCCAAAACAAGGAAAGTTTTAATTAAACAAAAATTAAAACTTCCTAATTTGTTTCTAGAAATTTATAAAAATTTCTACAATAATTTTAATCCCTTCATGATTGGTTAATAAAAAGAAATTTTATAAATTAAAATCTTTCTTTTAAACATGTGGATAATTTCCAAAAAGGAAAGTTATCTCTAAAAATTAAAATCTCCTTTTAATCTACAAATAAGGAAAGATATTAATTTTTTTCTTAATCTTTTGTAGAAACTAATAAAAGAGAATTTTTAATTTTTAAACTTTCTTTTAAATCATGAATATAATTAAAAGGAAAGTTTTTACCAAAATTAAAATCAACCTTTTAATCTACAAATAAGGAAAGAGATTTTAACTCTTCTCTTAATCTTTTGTAGAATCTTATAAAAGGAAGGATTTAAATTTTTAAACTCTCTTTTAAATTATATTATCCACATAAGAAAAATTTTAAAATTAAAATTCCTTTTTATTTTAATAGGGACGACCACATGAATTCACCCATGAATATACCCATGGCCGGCCCTAGCTTGGTCTCCAAGCTAGCTTGGCTGGCCCCTATAGGATGGGTAAGAAGGTGGGTATAGGTGGGTATAATACTCTATAATTAAGAGGCTACGATAGGGACCGAGAGGAGGAATTGGTTTTGGTCTCCCGATAAAATTAAGCATCCCGTGTTCGCCCCGAACACACAACTTAATTTTATCAATAATAATTCATTCCACTAGAGAATTATTATTGAACTACCGCACCAATCCCAAATTACATTTTTGGGCTCCTTCTTATTATGAGTGTGTTAGTCTCCTTGTGTTTAAGATATCGAATGTCCACTAATTAAGTGAGTTACTGACAACTCATTTAATTAATATCTAAATCCAAGAGTAGTACCACTCAACCTTATTATCATGTCGGACTAAGTCCACCTGCAGGGTTTAACATGACAATCCTTATGAGCTCCTTTTGAGGACATTATCAACCTAGTATCTCTAGGACACAGTTTCCTTCTATAATCAACAACACACACTATAAGTGATACCATTTCCCAATTTATCGGGCTTATTGATTCATCGAACTAAATCTCACCCATTGATAAATTAAAGAAATAAATATCAAATATATGTGCTTGTTATTATATTAGGATTAAGAGCACACACTTTCATAATAACCGAGGTCTTTGTTCCTTTATAAAGTCAGTATAAAAGAAACGACCTCAAATGGTCCTACTCAATACACTCTGAGTGTACTAGTGTAATTATATAGTCAAGATAAACTAATACCTAATTACACTACGACCTTCTAATGGTTTGTTCCTTTCCATTTTGGTCGTGAGCTACTGTTTATAATTTATAAGGTACTGATAACATCATCTTCTGCATGTGACACCACATACTATGTTATCTACAATATAAATTAAATGAACAACTACAAACAAATGTAGACAATTTGACCAATTGTGATTCTTTATTAATAATAAATATTTATACCAAAAGCTAGACTTTTAGTATACACTCTAACAGCTATATCTAAAGGATTCTAATAAGCTCTAATAAAGGATTATAAGAAGTATGAGTAAATAAAAAGACTAAAGTCTAGTTAAAAAGAGATAATAAGTAAATTAAAGTAAGAGGCTAGTACCCGACTTCCAAGGTTGTCGTTAAATAAATTCAGGTGACCAATTCCAAGGTCTTGGCCCTGGTAAGACCAAGGTCTTTACCTCATAGGACTAGAGGATCGCTACCTCAATCACTATTAGAGAGCGCGCAAAACAAAGATGGTACTAAGCCTGGGCCCAAAGAAAAGAAAAGAAAAGAAGAACAAGAAAGTGAAAGAGAAATTAAAATATTAATTTCTATTATAAAGATATAAGAAAATGAAACAAGTTTATGCTTTGAATCAATAAAAGTTTAGTTCTTTAATTCTAAGCCTACAGTAGTAGTTTCATTACTTTCCTGTCAGTTAGTGAGCATGTTTAGTATTCAGTTTTATTCCTGTATACCATGAGTACATGCAGCTTTGCTTTAGCATTACAGTTTCAGTATTATTGCATTACTTTTATGCACTTCGAAGTTTTTGTGAGATAGATTAGTACTTACTAAGCGTTTTCGCTTATAGTTTTGTTTTCTTTCCTCCTACTGCAGATAAAGGAAAAGCTAAGATATGAAGGGAGACGACAGGTTGGTGGTGGTGATGAAGGTGTGTGGTGACTGGACTGTGGAGAGATCCAGAAGTAGCTAGCAGAATTGTCAAGACTTCCTTTTAGTTCTCTTTTAATGTTATATTAAATTTGGGATTGTAGTTGAGTTTATTTCCGCATGTCTAATTAGTCTCTTTTATTATTTGTGGAGTGTTGTAGTCGTTGCTATTGCTAGAGTAGTTTCTTGGTTTTTATTGTGATTTTATTACTGCGTGGTTGATTGATATGTGTTCCAGCCGCTTGTGGCTAAGTATATATTGCATGTATTGTCGAATATGGTCACCGGTACAGGGGAGACTCTGCCGAAATTTTTCGGTAGGGTTTCCATGTGATTTTTAATCATACCGGTTAAGTAGAGCTAGTAGTTAAGTAACGGTCGCCCTTAGAGAGTAGTAGTAAGAAGGGTGGTCGTTACAAAAGGTATATTCTCTTAAAGTTATAACTTACAGTTGTAGCAGTTACGATTTCATAGCTACTACAATGTGTTGCTGATCTTCAAAAGATCAGCAACAACTTGTTGCTAGTCTTTAGAAATTCAACAACAAAGACTATAAATAATGTGTTGAACCATAAAGTTTAAGAGGCCATAACTTTTTATTGGGATTGAATCACTAGACGCACAATATATCAAATCAAAGTTTGTTCAAAAATCTTTGATTTGATATATTATGTGTTTCATAATTCAATCCAAATAAAAAGCTATGGCTTCTCTAAGATATAACTTATAGTTATAGCAGTTAGGATTTCATAGCTACTACAATGTGTTGCTGATCTTCAGAAGATTAACAACAACTTATTGACAACAACTTATTGTTGGTCTTTAGAAATTCAGTAACAAAGACAAGCAATAAAGTGTCGAACCTGTTGGTCCCTTTGGAGGCCGGCAAGAGGGGAGGGGTGAATTGCCCTACAAAATAAAACTCGAACCTTTCTCGGATTTCAACTATATCATAAACACTTGTAATAAAAAGTAGAGGCTAAGTAAAGAAATCATACACCAGAGATTTACTTGGTTTGCAATCAGAGAATTGCTAATCCAAGGAAAGTAAGCGCACTATGATCTCCTCTGGGAGGAGAAGCCTCTTTACAATGTTGACAACATAAATGAAAAGAACACAACTGAAAGCACAGAAAGAATTTATTACAAGTGAGTTATTCTGAATGTGCAGACCAGTACTCTATTTATAGTACTGGTCCGGGCACCTGAAAGGAGTTCCGGGCGCCCTTGGGGGGATAAAATTCTATCCCCAACGATCAGATCGTGTTTGACGCGATCCTGGTCAAAATCCAGGTCCGAGCGCCCGGAAGGGTTCCGAGCGCCTCAGAGGGCTCCGGGCGCCCTGAGCCCGAAGTCAACAACATTGACTTTTTCGCCTCCGGTTCAGCTCGTCTCGGTCCGGGTCTTGTTCGCTCCGGCTCCGCTAGCTTGGGTGATCTTGGCCATCCGGAATAGGGCTCACCCGAACCCAAGTTCCGGCCTTCTCCTCGAGCAGCCTTCCTTCCCGGTTCTCGTCCCTTGAACACCGCGCACGTTCTTCTCGTCCACCGGTGTACTCTTCCGCGGTCACCTCGTCCCTCGGACGCACCGAGCCCGTCGGCTCTCTCCCCGTGCCGTCCTTCTCATTAGCCGCATCTTCCGCTCGACTTCCTGTGTTCCTAAGCTCTTGCACACTTAGACACAAGGGTTAAACAAATGCAGGACCTAACTTAGCTTGTTTGATCACATCAAAACACCTTGGGGTTCCAACAATCTCCCCCTTTTTGATGTGAGCAACCCAAGTTAAGTTAGGGTAAACATATGCAATGAAAACAATTTATATTCAAATAAGTCTAAATATTTTTCAAATGGAAAATTATATTACCTCCCTCTAGACTTAACATACTTCTCCCCCTTTGATCACATAAAAATTGGGGTTATTAACAAGTCTAAGGTTAATTCAAAAAAAAACTTTGAGTGAAAAAAATATCTAAGTAAAGACACTCTTCAGAATTTTTCTTTCGAGAAAAATTTAAGTAAAAATATTTTTTACATAAAAACAGTCATAAGTGTTTAAATAAATTTTAAGTTCGAAACTTATCTCAACATTCCCAAAAAAAAATTTCTAATTAAAAAAAATTCTAAGTTAATATTCATAAGAAACAATTCTAAGTCAATTTTAAGAAAAATATAAGGCAATATTATCATAAAAAATTCTAAGATAACTTTAAAAAAAATTCTAAGTCAATTTTCATAAAAATTTCTAAGATAATAAAAAAATTTTAAGTCAAAAAAAAAATTTAAATATTTTCTAACACAAATTGAATAACTCTTTTAAAGAATTAAGTAATTTAAATTAATATTTTTTCAGTTAGTCAATTAAACTTTTCATTTCGATACTTGGCTTCCAGGTCGTGGCGAGGCACTAGGCCTTCTTGGTTATTGGAGCAACAACCACTTCCTTAGACAAAGCCTCATAAAGAAATTAGTTGTTTAATTTCCTTGCTGAAAATGCTAAGTCTAATTTTAATTTTAAATTAAATAGGTTTTTGGAACCCAATAGAGGTTCCTACCTACAGGATTAACCAAGTATTTCCTAGGTATATAGATTTTTGATATATTTCTAATTTGACTTTGATGAAATCTATAATACCAATTTAAACCTCTATAATTCCTAAAAGTAGAAATATTTGAGCCATTAGATTTTTTCAATCTTTCTATTTCTTCTTTTAGTTTTTCATTTTCAATTTTCAATTTTTCAAAATCCTCTATAAGACATGATTTTGCCAAAATTCTCTTTGTTTCTAAAATTTCATTTTCTAATTTGGCATTTTTATTTTCTAATTTATACATGGATTTAGTCATAGCTTTGATACCAAAGTAAAGTTCATTAGGGGGTAAGAGGCATACCTCACTTACCATATCAGACTTGAAGCCTGAATCTCTCCCTGCTTCGCTACTTCCATCTGAGGTCGCTCCCCCTTCATCGATGGTGGGTTCTGATGTACTTTGTCCTTTGTAGCTTACCATCAGTGCTATCCAGGCATATTCTTGAGCTTCTGATTCGGATGAAGAACTGTCGTCCCAAGTTGCTTTTAGGTTGTGTTTCTTGGGTGTCTTCATTTTGACCTTCTTGAGTTCTGGGTAGTCTTCCCTTAGGTGTCCCTCCTTCTGACACTGATAGCACCGCACCTTTCTTCTACCTTTTTGATTCTTTTTATTCTGCATTTTAAATTTATTAGATCTAAAAAACTTTTTAAAGTTTCTTACCATGTATGCTTCTTGATCGTCTTCGGAGTCTGACTCGGGTTCATCCTTGTTGGTTGCGTTCAGTGCCATAGTCTGGGTTGTGTCCTTTGATATCTCTGCACATCTAGTTTCGTGTAATTCAAGGGTAGAAAAACATTCCTCTAATGTACTTACCTCCATGTCCTTTGAGATGTAGTAGGCGTCGATGATTGACGTCCACTCCGGAGTTCTGGGAAACGCGTTGAGTGCGTAGCGTATGCTGTCCCGATTTGTTACCGTTTCTCCAAGGTTCTCAAGATCAGTAATCAGTTCTTTTACCTTTGCATGTAGATTGACTACCTTCTCACCTTTTTCCAGACGAATGTTCATCAACTTGTTCCGGAGGATGTCTCTTCTTGCGAGCTTCGCTTCAGACGTGCCTTCATGGAGTTCCAGGAACTTCTCCCAGAGTTCTTTAGTAGATGAATAGCTTCCGATGCGGTTGACCTCTTGAGGTGGTAACACACTCAGCAGGTGATATTCCGCACGGCTATTTGCTACAGATTCACTCTGCTCCTTCTTTGTCCAATTACTCTCTTCTTTTTCTTTTCCATCTTGATTCGTCGGAGCTAAAAAACCATACTTCATTATAAACCGAATTTCGAAATCAGTTCTTAGGAATACCTCCATACGATGCTTCCAGTCTGCGAAATTCCCTCGAATTTTAGTGGGACGATGCTTGGTTCGGCCATCTTGTTGCTTCGATCGGCGGTTAGTCCTCCTGAAGCGTCTTGCTCTGATACCACTTGTTGTTCCCTTTGGAGGCCGGTAAGAGGGGAGGGGTGAATTGCCCTACAAAATAAAACTCGAACCTTTATCAGATTTCAACTATATCATAAACACTTGTAATAAAAAGTAGAGGCTAAGTAAAGAAATCATACACCAGAGATTTACTTGGTTTGCAATCAGAGGATTGCTAATCCAAGGAAAGTAAGCGCACTATGATCTCCTCTGGGCGGAGAAGCCTCTTTACAATGTTGACAACACAAATGAAAAGAATACAACTGAAAGCACAGAAAAAATTGATTACAAGTGAGTTATTCTGAATGTGCAGACCAGTACTCTATTTATAGTACTGGTACAGGTGCCTGAAAGGAGTTCCGGGCACCCTAGGGGGGGGGGGGGGATTCTATCCCCAACGATCAGATCGAGTTTGACGCGATCCTGGTCAAAAGCCAGGTCCGGGCGCCCGGAAGGGTTCCAGGCGCCCCGAAGCCCGAAGTCAACAACGTTGACTTTTTCTCCTCCGGTTCAGCTCGTCTCGGTCCGGGTCTTGTTCGCTTCGGCTCCGCTAGCTTGGGTGATCTCGGCCATCCGGAATAGGGCTCACCCGAACCCATGTTCCGGCCTTCTCCTCGAGCAGCCTTCCTTCCCGGTTTCTCGTCCCTCGAACACCGCGCACGTTTTTCTCGTCCACCGGTATACTCTTCCGCGGTCACCTCGTCCCTCGGACGCATCGAGCCCGTCGGCTCTCTCCCCGTTCCGTCCTTCTCGTTAGCCGCGTCTTCCGCTCGACTTCCTGTGTTCCTAAGCTCCTGCACACTTAGACACAAGGGTTAATCAAACGCAGGACCTAACTTATCTTGTTTGATCACATCAAAACACCTTGGGGTTCCAACAGAACCATAAATTTTGAGAGGTCAAACAACCTTTAACTAGTATTAATTCATGAGACACACAATATATCAAATCAAAGTTTGTTCAAAGATCTTTGATTTGATATATTATATATTTTGAAGTTCAATCTAAATCAAAAGTTATAGTCTCTAGAAGTTATAACTTGTAGTTGTAGCAATTATGATTTCATAGCTACTACAACGTGTTGTTAATCTTCAAAAGATCATTAATAACTTGTTGTTGGTCTTTAGAAATTCAATAATATAGACCAGTAATAATGTATTGAACTATAAACTTTGAGAGATCATAACTTTTGACTAGATTGAATTACAAAACACTCAATATATCAAATCAAAACTTCTTTAGAGATCTTCGATTTGATATATATCATGCGTCCCTTGATTCAATTCGAGTCAAAAGTTATTATATCTCAAATGTTTAAGTTAGTAACACATTGTTACTAGTTTTCTAATAATTGCCAACACTTTGTTGCTTGTTTCTTAAAATCAGCAACACTTTATTGTTGGTTTCTTAAGGTCAATAGCATGAAGACCAATAACAATGTTGTTGCTGACTTAAACTTTAAGATACCATAACTTTTATGAGATTGAACCATGAGACATACAATTTATCAAATCGAAGCTCATTCAGAGATCTTCAATTTGATATACTGTGCATCCCATGATTTAATATGAGCCAAAAGTTATGACTTCTCAAAATTTATTCAGCATACATGTTGTAACAGCTATTAAATCATAACTACTACAACTACAAGTTTAACATTAAGAGGACATAACTTTTGATTCATACTAAACCCTTGGATGTGTAATATATTAAATTAAAGATCTTTGAATAAGCTTTGATTTAATATATTTTTCATCTCGTAGTTTAACCCAAATCAAAAGTTATGGTCTCTCAAAGTTATAAATTGTAGTTATAGTAGCTATGATTTCGTAGCTACTACAACGTATTGGCAGTTTCTTAAGATCATTAACTCAAAAAGTTGCTAGTCTTCTAAAGATCAGGAACACATTATTGCTAACTTAAACTTTGAGATAGCATAAGTTTTGATTGTGATTGAACCACGGGACACACAATATATCAAATCAAAGATTATTTAGAAATCTTCAATTTGATATGTTATGTGCCCCATTATTTAATCTGAGTTAAAAGTTATGGTATCTCAAAGTTTAAGTTAGCAACATGTTGTTGCCAGATTTCTAAAATTCAATAACATGTTGTTGTTGGTTTCTTAAAAATCAATAACATGAAGACTAGAATATTGTTGTTCACTTACACTTTTAGGGATCATAACATTTGACTGAGATTGAACTATAGGACATACAATATATCAAATCAAAGTTCATTTAGAGATCTTCGATTTTATATATTGTGCATCCTATGATTCAATTTGAATCAAAAGTTATAGCCTCTCAAAATAGATTCAGGGTACACATTATAGTAGCTACAAAATCATAGTTACTACAACTACAAGTTTAACTTTAAGAGAGCGAAACTTTTAATTCAGACTAAACCATTAGATCCACATTATATCAAATTGAAGATCTTTGAATGAACTTTAATTTAATATATTATATGTCTCATAGTTTAATCTAAATCAAAAGTTATGATCTCTCGAAATTTTAACTTGTAGTTGTAGCAGCTACATTTTCGTAGCTGCTACAACGGGTTGCTAGTTTTTCAAGATCAGTAGCACGAAAAGTTTCTATTCTTCTAAAGATCAGTAACATATTATTGTTGACTCAAACTTTAAGATACCATAACCTTTGATTAGGATCCCATAACACATTGTTGTTGGTTTTGTGAAAAATAGCAACACATTGTTGCTAGTTTCTTAAGATCAGCAACATGTTATTGCTAGTTTCTTAAGATTTTCAATATGAAGATAGCAATAACTTTGTTGCTAACTTAAATTTTGAGAGGTCATAACTTTTAACTTAAATTGAACAATAGGACGTGTTAGGAACTAGGGCGCTAAACACGCGAAAGCGTAGCCGAAAACATCTAGTTCCTTTCCAGAAGATCCATGCGAAAGGAAACCATATACTAAGTACTAATTCTTCTACATGAGAAAGTTATATCTTTGTTGCGTGCCCTTCGTAATCCCAACAGCAACGTTTCTTTAAATGCGGGTCTCAACGCGATCAGTACGTCCGCGCCTCTACGGTATCCACACGAACACGTTCTCTGTCTGTCTCACAAACTTACAACTTGGAGAAGAAACAACCTTCGTTGTGATAGCAACTCTACAAGGTTGTTTTTGGCCAAGAGAAGAAAAGGAAGAAGAGTAACACCAAGAAGAGCACACTCACCCAAAAGGTCACTTCATCTATATAAGGTGACTTCACTAAAGGGTTACTTTACCAAATAGGTTACTTCACCAAAAGGTTACTTTACCAAAAAAGTTACTTCACCTAAAGGTTACTTTTACAAATGGATTTTGTATTCATCTAATGAATACGAAATACTTTTGTCTCTTGATCTTCCCTTTGATTAATGATATATTAATCTCTATTAATATTCATTAATCTTAATGGGTTGGATTTAGAATATTGGATTAACCATTAACCCAATAAGCCATTAACCCAATAAACCAATGAGTCTAACCCATTACTCAATTAGTCTAATCTGAATCCATTCGAGTCTAACTCAATGTGTATAATTCGGATTAAACTTAACCCCCATAATCCTTCTCCAAGTCAACGTGTTCTTTGTGTGTGACCCAATAGGCTCTCTTAACGTTGGCAATGTATCTAAAACCATTTAGATACATAAGCAATGAGTGGCATCTAGCAAGACATCATTGCTACCCAAGTGATGAGAAGGTCAAGATCCAACCTAACCTGTCCGTGGCTATTATTGTAACAACCCAATTTTCCCTATTTTGCATTCTAAATGTCCTCAAAAATATCTGGAATACTTTTAAAATGTTCTAGAGATTTTTAGAAATTTTTAGAGTATTTTTACATAATTTTTGGAGGTCGTTTGGTATTTTTACAAAACGAAGAAGTTTAGACAAAAATTGTGTAAGCCGAGATTTGACCCGTAAACCTCGGACAAGTCATAAGCCTTAAGCAAAGCGAGGCAACCAAGTGAGCCGTAGGTCTTTTGTGAATATATATGGAACGAAATGTATATATTTGCAGTAGTTGGAACATTTAAAATAAATCGAAATAAAAAGGGCGTGGCTGAGGGATTGAAGCCAAGACCCTGGACTCGGTTAAAACCCAGCCAACCAACTGTGCTAGCAGGTGTTTCTTATTAAAGAAGGAGAAATATTCTAGTTAAGCAGTAGTTAATGATTATGGAATAAATAGGAAGAAAAATGGTTGCAGCCGAGACTCGAACCCGTGAGCTGCGCCTTAAGCAAAACGCAGCCAACCAACTGTGCCAGCAGCTGTTGTTAATTAAGGAAAGAACGGATTATATTTAAGGTATAGTTAGTAGTCGAATATCCTAGTTATAAAGGGAGTTTTATTTTCTCCCGTGACCTAACTTTCTTCTCTTCTCTTCTCACGCGACAGCGCCGACTCTTGCTCGGGCGAAAACGCAGCACCTCCTAGGGCTCTCTCTCCGGCACCGTCGAAGGGCTTTTCCGGTGGGTCCTCAACCGTGTACGACCACCATCGTCGAGGAGGATCTGTGGGCGCAAGAAGAAGCCGAAAACTCAAGTTATCCGAACCCTAGAATCTTTCATCTTCTTCGGTTGTAAGTTAAAGAAGCAAGGTGAGTTGCTACTCACCTGCAGTAGGAGTAGTTCCGCGAGTCTTGATTTGCGAATGAACTCTGATTTGGTATTTCTGCGCCTTCCTATTGTTCGGCTGGTTTCCTTTTGGTTCTTGTGATTTTGGTGTTGCTGCCGTGGGTTTCAAAGAAGGATCAAGAAATGGTTTAGTTTAATTGAGCATCTAGATTGAATTAAATAACAAGAAATAGTTACATATATATGTAGTTATATATAGTTCTGTATCTTATGGAAATGAATCTGCAAATGTTTAAATGCCATCTTGTAGCTTCATTCTCAGATTGAGATGCAGATACACTTCAAAATAGGTTGTGATTAACTTAAATGAATTTTAAGTTCAAGTTTACCTTCGACTTGGGTTTTGTAAGCCTATAGCATTCAAATTGTCAATTAAGGTATAAGCTATGAACAAATGGAACAAGTTTTACATAAGTTTGAAGATTCCAGTGGGTTTTTAGCTTGAGTTGGAGCTTGCTGTGAGGTTTCGGTTTGCGCTGTAAAAGGGGCACAAACAGTCTTATTTTCTGTGGTATTTGCAGTAGATATGGACAACTCCAATTGGAGTATAGAATAGCCTTCCTTGGTGGATTTCTGCAGATACGGGCAGCTTCATTTGGAGCATAGAACAACCCTCCTCCTTGTGTAGCTTTCCATGTTTCATTTAGTTCCTTAACAATAGCCTATGTTTGTTATCATGTGTACGTGTACAGAAGTTTTCATTGCTATCAGTTGAGAATGTGCAGCATCTTAGTTTTGATTCCTCCTTGCTAATTACCATACATGAACAGCCCTTATTTTGAGTAGATAGTTTAAGAAGTTTGTTAGTATTAACAAGCATGAATAGATTCTTATTATGTTAGTATGAATAGCATTTTAGTTAGATGTTCCTTTGCAATTAACTAGCACGAACAGCAATATTGTACATTACAAGTTTGATTTTCTTGATGGTTTACTAAGCATGAACTAGACAAGTTGTATGAAAGTAAGCAATTTAGGCTTCTTTAAGTTCCAGCAAGTTAAATCTTTTGTTACCATGCTAGTATTCAGTTTTAAGATCTTATTTTTAGCCATTTAATTTTAAGCAGGCAGAATTAGATTTTTCTTGCTACTACAAAAGCATGTTAAACTCTTCTAGAAGATTATGAGAAGTAATAAGTAAGAAAAGACCAAGGTCTTAAACCTGATCCTAAATTCCAGCATTTGAGGATTAGCAGCACGCAAGGTGCTTGAAGATATGCCAAGGCATTTTATATTAGAAGAGCTAAAAGAATAACAAATATAAGGAAGTTATAGTTTAAAAGAAAATAAGTGTTTTATTTTTAAATGGCATGTACCAGACACAAGGTCCATTTGGTGGGCTCCTAGATCGCCCTAGGCACAAGATCGCCTAGAAGTACCTTAGTAGTTTCGGGATTAGCTACCTCGACTCTTATTAAGGATGCACGTAAATTGGTACAATGTCGGGCCCAAGAGAAGTTTGTTATTATTTTGAAGTATAAAAGTATTAAAGTATAAGTATTAAGCAAGTGAAATAAGATACAGAAGGTATTTAGAATTCAGTAAGTTAAGTTTTTATGCTAGCATGATAGTATAGACTTGCCTTACATGTTTAGCCTTTCAGTATGTTTCTTTACTATTAGAAGAGCATGAGTTAGCTTACTGTTATTCACTATTTATGAGCATGATTAACTATACATGTTTAGTATTTTAGTTAGTATGATTCCTTTATTGGTTTATGAGCATGATTAGCTCTACATGTTTAGTATTTCAGTTAGTATGATTCCTTTGCTATTTATAAGCATGAGTAGCTTTATATGTTAGCATTCAGTTTTAGCATGTTTTTATTTATATATATGCATATCGAGTTTTTGTGAGTTAGATAGCACTCACTAAGATTTATGCTTATAGTTTGCATTTCCTCCTACTGCAGATAAAGGAAAAGCTAAAGTATGAAAGGAAGGCGACAAGGTGGTGGTGATGAAGGTGTGTGATGGCTGGACTATGGGAGATCAAGAGTTTGCTAAGGAATTGTCAAGACCTTTCTGTTTAGAGTTCTTTTTGGTTTTCCTTAAATGCTATTATGAGGTTGAGACTGTAATTGGGTTTATTTTGTACTTGTAGGCTGATATGTCCTATTGTTGGAGTTATATACTTGTTTACCATTGCTAGAATAGTTTCCTTTGAGTTATTGTGTTATTATTACTGCGTGGTTGTGGAAAAAATGTGTTCCAGCCGCCTATGGTTGAGTATATATTATTTGTATTGTTGATTTGGTCACCGGTACAGGGGAGACTCTGTCAAAATTTTTTGGTAGATATTCCTCGTAGTTAAGTAGCGTACCGGTTAAGTAGAGTTAGTAGTTAGGTAACGTCCACCTTTAGAGTAGTAGTAGTTGTAACGACCCACCTTCTGGGTACTGGCTGTAAGGCCGGTCGCTACAATTTATGCTAAACTATACTGTGCGGAAAGCTGGGCTAATTAAAATTTTACTCTACTAATGACGGATACAACTGATAAGAAAGGTCTAAAGACCTTCTTTGCTGGTATACATATACTAAGGAGGGGAAACTGAACATCCCAACTGAGCTAGGGACTAGAAACTAAACTTCCCAACTACCTACAGACCTGCCGATCGATCCATAGACCGATCGGAGCTGCGGTCGTTCTGTTCCCAACTGGATTGGTCGGCAGACCGATCCAGGTATGTCTGGATCGGTCGGCTGACCGATCCAGGCACCCGAAACACCTGGAACTCGCTACTGTATCGTGCTGGATCGGTCGGCTGACCGATCCAGGAGGATACAGTAGCATACTGTATCTGTCCGGATCGGTCGGCTGACCGATCCAGCGGCACAATCTACACTCTGATCGGTCTGTAGACCGATCAGAGTTCTGATTTCAGCCCTGAACTCTGATTTCAGCACTTTGGCGTGCCAAAATCTCACACAACAATTCTAAAATCAATGGAAATACATTCTAACAACTATTAACCAGCATTCTAACATAATTACTAACAAACTAAACCTGGCATACTACATAGTGCATGGTTTACTATTTCATAACACTTAACAACCAAAACTGAATAATGAAACTAAAAACGCAAAGTGCTAATACTGAAGTGAAACTGTTTAGATCCCAAAGATCTTTATTCCAACTCCTGCCCACACACATCTTGATAGCATTGCCCTCCAGCCTCCGCTACTAATCCACTTTTCCTTTACCTTTATCTGCAGTATAAGAAAAGTAGTATCTATAAGCTAAAAAGCTTAGTAAGAAACCATCTACCTCACAAAACATGCAACGATGCAAATATGATTTTAAATCATGTTGTTTAAAACATATGCTGGGTATACTGAATAAACTAAGCATGGCATGGCATATAAACATACAATCATGACATATCTAAAGCTGAACATAAAGTCATCATGCATATTCACCGGGAAAAACTAAGCTGATACTAAGAACTGAGCTACGCTAATACTGATCTACTACTAGAACTGTACTGAATTCACGAACTAATTTCTGAAAGGTTGAAAACCATATACATATAGTAAGTGAAAATACTAAACATGCTGCTGAGGGGCCCGACAACTGTACGTGCTATGCGCGCATCTTTAACTAGACCCGGGGTTGCAAGTCCCGAATTTAGTAGAGCTACTAGGTTATCTAAACCTAGGGACCGACTATGGGAGCCTAGCCCAATGGATATCTAATCCAGTACAGTGCCAACTGAAAAGTAAAATACTGAGTATAGCTAAACTGTTCTAAAATGCTGTTTCTAGGTTATCTGAACCTAGAGCTAGGTTGTCTGAACCTAGAGGCGACTGTGGGAGCCCACCCATTGGACCGTAGTCCCATATAAGCTAGAATAAACTGATTTACTAATTTAGATGCTTCTAATGCATTCAACCGTGCTAATAAAAATGCCTAAGTTGCATTCTTTTCTAAGCTGGTTATTTAATCAAACACCTAGTGCGCTTTAACTCCCCTCTCTATTAGGGAGACTACCTTTAGGCACCCAACAGCATCTAAACCTCCCACTGAAGGAGAAAAGATGTGTCCGGCCCATCTAAAGGTACTCACTAAATCCCTAAACCTGCGAGGAGGGTTAAATACACCCTATGTGTCGAAAACATACGCATATAACTAAACTAATGCACAGGAAATCACATGGTAGCTATTATACTGCAAGTGAGGGGTTTCTTACCTTCTATTCGTAATTTCTTACGATTCAAATCGCTAGGTTTCCGGAGAAGACGATCCTTTCGACGATCTTCCTGCGTCTATGCGTTCCTCTCGCGGAGGGGAGCGTCCTCGTGTCGAAGTCGTCGCCGGAAGATGTCTTTGGGGCCTAGCCTTGGTGCGCCGAGAGAAAGGGGAGGAAGAGAGGTTGGTGTCGGTGAGGGTTTGGAGAAAAAGTGGCGTGAGGTTTTTGTGAGGAGAGGGATGCCGAACCAAATTAAAAACCAAACCCACACTTAAGTTTTTCCTATTTATATTAAGTGGATAACCCGATCCAACTCTAATATAAATATAATTGGCTCTCCTTTCTTTCAGCACGACCCTGCTGGGTTCACCGGTTACTAAGGCTAACTAAAGGTTTAGCGGACCCGAGAGGTTCCGGGTTCGATTCCCGCTTAAGCCTTTTTATTCTTCTAATTATTTTTGCTACTTCCGCTACTCGGAAAAATTCCGGAAAAATATCTAAAAATTCCAGAAAAATCATAGAATATTTATGAAAGCGTTTTGAGAATTTTCGGGCGTTACAGTAGTAGTGTAGAAGGTGGATCGTTACAATTATCTTGTATGACTTGGTCCCTCTATCCTTGATATCTAGGTTGATCAATAAGGCATAGACCGTGTCATCCTCTTATCAACCTTTGTGTTTCTTGTTCTCTAAGTAGACACACTCAATAAAATAAGCTCAATATCTCATATTGACTCATTTGCGCATGGTCATGCTTTCTTGTGTTCTACTAATCAAGGGGCCCACAGATATCGCTTCCGTCATATGGAAGAGATAGATCCCATCTACATCACTCACATCCCTCCGCATAATTCATTGCATATCTAGTGATCAACTTTATTGTCCACCTTGTTATAGGTGACGTTTGTCGATACCAAAGTACACAACTTCTTATGTAGGGAACCGTAGTGACTTCAGGAAAAAGGATTATTCATACCAATAGTCACATGAGAATGTTTATAACACTCATATAACGATCCATGAAACATTCTCATGGCAGGTCATTCAGTATATATTCTCTAATATATACCCATGTGTCAACCTGATATCTCATATCCATGACTTGTAAGATCAAGTTATCCGTTGACCTACATGCTAGTCTCAACGCATTAATATTGTCCTTTGTATATTAATGCTTGACTAGGAATAGTTAAGAGTAGTGTTCTCTACAATATCTCACTATCAATTTAACCAATTAATATATTGTAGATAAGAACCTACTACTCAAAGACATTATTATACTTATTCAATTGGCACTGTACTGAAATAAATATAATAACCAAATTTACCTTTTATTAATAATGATATATGATACAATAATGTGCCCTTTACAATCATCTCATAATTGGTACTAGGGCTAATACTAACAGGACATATAATATATCATTGTAGATTATTTAGGTATCTTCGATTTGATATATTATGTCTCTTGTGATTCAATCTAAGTCAAAAGTTAGGGTTACTCAAATTTTAAGTCAGCAACACATTGCTGCTAGTTTATTAATATTAGCAACATGTTGTTGCTAGTTTTTTAAGATCAGCAACATGAAGACCAACAACACTGTTGTTGCTGACTTTAACTTTAAAAGACCATAACTTTTGATTGCGATTGAACCATGGGATGCACAAAATATCAAATCGAAACTTGGTTAGAGATCTTTGATTTTATATATTATGTGTCTCATAGTTCAATCTGAGTCAAAAAGTTATGGTCCCTTAAAATTTTAATCAGCAACACATTGTTGCTCATTAGAAATGATGCTTGAATCTCACTATAAATAGTATGACAATGATGTTGGGTGTTTTTTTTGAATGGTTTAAATTTTTTTTTTTGGTAACAAGAATCAAAAGTGTAATAATATTTTAAATTTTTATAACATATGCATCACACACATACAGGATATACACATGTATAGACATAGTTGTAGAATAAAGTTTCATAATGAAATTATATCTGCTGGATGACATGTAGAGGAAACGACATCAACTAGGAAACTTGACAAAGTTTGCCCCTATTGATATCCACGCCGAGATATCTTCAAGAGGGCTTCACTTGTTGGAATGTATACTAAAAGCCTAGCTTTTTGTATAAATATTTATTTAGAAATAAGAATCATATTGGTCAAATGTCTACATTTATGCTAAGTGTAGTTGTCCGTTTAATTTATATCGTAGATAACATGGTGTGAGGAGACACACAGAAGTTCTTGTTATCAGTTCCTTATAAATTATAAACAGTTGCTCATGAACAAGATGGAATGGGACAAACCATTGGAGTGGTTGTAGTGTAATTAGGTATTAGTTTATCTTGACTAATAAATTACACTAGTATACTATTAGTGTATTGAGCAGGGCCATTTGAGGTAGTTTCTTTTTATACTGACTATATAAAAGAACAAAACCTCTGTTATTATAGAAGTGTGTACTCTTAATCATAATATAATAACAAGCACGTATATTTAATAATTATTTCTTTAATTTATCAAAGGGTGTGATTTAGCTCGTTAAATCCATAGGCCCGATAAGTTGGGAAATGATATTATTTATATGGTGTATTGTTGATTATAGAATGAAACTATGTCCTAGTAATCTAGGTTGATGATGCCCCCTTGAGGAGCTCATAAGGATTGTCATGTTAACCCTGTAGGTGGACTTAGTCCTACATGACAATAAGGTTGAGTGGTACTACTCTTGGAACTAGATATTAATTAAGTGAGTTGTCAGTAACTCATTTAATTAGAGGACATTCAATATCTTAAACACGGGGAGACTAACACACTCATGATGAGAAGGAGCTCATATTGTAATATGGGATTGGTGCGGTAGTGCAATAATAACTCTTTAGTGGTATGAGTTATTATTGATGAACTTGAGTTGGGTGTTCTGGGCGAACACGGGAAGCTCAAGCTCATCGGGAGACCAAAACCAATTCCTCCTCTAGGTCCCTATTGTATCCTCTTATATAAAGTCTTATACCCACCCAAAGCCTAGCTTCTTAAGGCCCAAGTTAGGGTCGGCCAAGCCTTGCTTGGAGACCAAGCAAGGGGCCAGCCAAGCTAAGCTTGGAGCCCAAGCTAGGGTTAGCCAAAGCCTTGCTTGGTGCCCAAGCAAGTGGTCGGCCACATCATGAAGAGAAGGAAGTTTTATTTTGTAAAATCTTTCCTTTTATAAAGATCCATAAAAAATATTTAAAAAGATGATTTTAATATAAAACTTTCCTTTTTTAGATCGGTCATAAAAGGAAATATAAGGAAGTTTTTATTTTGTTAAAAACTTTCCTTTTATGTTGGTTTTAAAAGAGAGTTTTAAATTTTAAAATCTTTCCTTTTATAAATTTCTACAAAGGAATAAAAGAGATATTTGAAATCTTTCCTTATTTGTAGTTATCTATAATGTGAAAGAAAGATTTTAATTTTTGATAAAACTTTCCTTTTGTATCCATGTTTTATTTTTAAATCTTATTTTTTATAGATATCCATAAAAGGATTTAAAAGAGAGAGATTTGAATTTATAAAACATTCCTTTTAGGACTGTCCACAAAAGGGATTTTAAAAGAGATATTTTAGTTTTGTTTAAAATCTTTCCTTGTTTGGAGAATAAGCATATGGTTGGCCATGTCATAGGAGAAAAAGGAAGTTTTATTTTTGTTACAAAACTTTCCTTTTTTGCAATCACCAAGGAATATAAAAGAGAATGAGGGGGTGCCTCACCCGATGACACTTCTTCTATTCCTCTCTATTCTTCCTTGGTGGGCGACCCTTGCACTTTCTCTCTTCTCCTTTGTTTTCCCTCGTAGTGGCCAGCGACATCTAGGTGTGGAGATCTCTTGGTGGCCGGTTGCTTGAAGGAGAAGAAGAGAAGGAAGCTCTCTTGTCTAGCATCCCTTGGAGGAAAGTTGGTGGTCAGATCTTGGAAGCTTTAGAAGAAGCTTGGGTGGACTACCTCTTGGAAGATCATGGCCCACACGACGTTCAAGAGAAGGAGAGGAATACAATAGAAGATCAAGAGGTCTATAAGCTACGAAAGGTATAACTAGTTATTAGTTTCCGTATCATGACTGGTTCATCCTTTTGTATAGATCTTGTAAAACCAAACACAAGAGGTTATCGGTTTTCAGTTATCATTTTTGTTATCGATTTTATTTTTCAATTTCATGTTTCGATAATGTGTTTCTATTGAGGTCTCTATAGTTAAACCTAGTTTACTGTAAGAAGTTAAATATCCAATTTCTCTGTGAGGCTTTGTCTAGGAAGTGGTAAATGATCCCATACCCAAGAAGGTCTAGTGCCTTGCCATGTTTAACCTGGAAGCCGATCTTTGAAATAGATATTTGATAACTTCTGTAATATGGTTTAACTTAGGAAGATCTCATTGGTTGAACTTGGAGTAAGAATGTTAAGTTTCGTTCCCAATCCAAGTTTAACTTCTATAGGGGAAATTTGGATTAATAATGTTAAGCATCGTTTGTAATCCAAATTTAACTTTAGTAGAGCACATGGGTAGCTAGGATAGTTCTATGCTTGTACAAATTTATGTACAGGGGAACTAGGATGGTATTCTGAGTAGCATCCAACAATTGATATCAAAACTAGGTGTTAACATCTGTGTGTTTGGTTTTAATTTAATTATGCACATGTCATACATATTTTAAGCAGGATAATAGTAGGATGTGAAAATTGATTAACTCTGTGGTTGCAAGCTCCAACTATTATGGCTTATTGTGATTGTATGTGATTTGACCCTCGGACATGTAGAGGGCATTTTATGTGTGTGCATGATTGTATGTATTAAATATAGTAGGAGCTGTATTAGTTTTAGGATTTTACATTATTGTTCGATCTAGACTCTATGTACATTCCATTGTGAAATATAGGATCGATATATGTAAAAAAAATTTTAGTCGTGGATCGTATCCTTGCGAGGCGTGGTATTATTTGAGCACCAGAGGCGCAGCGGAAAAAGTGGCAAGATAGATGCGACGACTAGACCCGATTGTGGTGGCTAAAGATGGCAGCAGCTAGGGTTGGCAGCACACGGAGGATTGTGATGGAAAAAGGTCATAATAGTTGAAAATTTATTTTTCCATATTTATTACTTTTATTTGCTGTGATGTGTGTGTGTGTGCATGATAAAATCCTCATCTTAAATAACTAAGTGGGAGAGGGATTTATAAATAAATTCCACGGTCTCTATTACTAGTTCGTAAGTGATACAACAAACTTGCGCGATGGCTCTGAGTGCCTCCCTCCACATCGGATGAGTTTGTTTGTGGATCACTAGATCAAATTTCCTTTATAGATGGTTATAGGAAATTATATATGAGTGGATCTTCTCCAACTGAAGGGGCACAATCCTATTTAATGGAATAATTATCAAGTAATGTTAACACTTAGGCACATTTAATAGTATCCTCCCTATCGGAGTCACTGCAATTATTTGTGTAACCAAAGAAAAACCAGCTATTAATTTGTCATAAAGCTAGGTAAAACCCCCTCTTACAAATGTTTGAATTTGTATACGCCCACACTATCGTGGCATACAAAATTCATGGTGTTAGCTAGAGCCCTAGAGCCAATCATTTGATGATTGTATATTGGACTTATTGTATCATATTCTATATAAATAAAGGCATTTAGATTTTGGTTATTATACTTACTTGTATTGGTGCCAAATAAACTAAGTATAATAATGTCCCTGAGTAGACGGTTCTCACCTATATCAATCGGTTAGTTGAACCGATAGTTAGATGATATAGGGAACACTACTCTTAATCATTCCTAGTCGAGTATTAACATTCAGGGACAATGTTAATGCAATAAGACTAGCATGTAGGTCAACTCGATGACTTGATCTCACAAGTCATGGATATAGAGATATCAAGTTGACACATGGGTATGCATTAGAGAATGTATACTGAATGACCCGCCATGAGAAAGTATCATGTGTTGGTGCCGGAAGCATCCGACGATCGAACCTTAGTTTTGATAATGGCAAAGGATTCAAAGTTAAGTTAGTGTGTGATCTAACATGTTTGAATGAGTGTTTCAGGAAAGTCCTAGCTGTGGTTAGGCAGGTGAAAAACCCTAAGGGGTGGTAACATTAGGTCCTAGGGGGCGGTAACCCTAGGTGGAGGAAAACCCTAAGGGGCGGTAACCTTAGGTCCTAGGAGGCGGTAACCCTAGGTGGAGAAAAACCCTAGGGGGCGGTAACCCTAGGTCCTAGGGGGGGTAACACTAGGCGAAAAGTCCAGTCGGTCTGGAGGACCGGACTGGCATCAGGTAAATCTCCTGAGTTCCCCGGAACAGTAGGCGTCGGGTCGACCTAGGGTTTCCGGTTGGAAATCCGAAGTCAGACTCGGACATTCCTAAGACTGTCAGCTCTTTTTCACTTATGAATTATCAGATTCTAACATTGTCTTGTAGGGTATGCAATTGTTCGGACTAACCTTGTTTTGCAGGGGAAGCGGCTCCTGGAAAAAGGAGGTCCGGGCGCTCGGGACCAACTTTTATCCCCTGCGCGACTTCGCGACGTGGAGCAACCTGGTTGGCTGGCCACGTCACACTCCAGGCGCCCGGAAAGGTCCCAGGCGCCCGGAACCTCATATAAAAGGAGGGTTCAGGTGCAGCTTTAAAGATACAATCTTCTAAGCATTCTCTATGCGACAAGCTGCTAACGTCTCGACTCAGAAGTGCTGCAACAACAACCCGGAGCTTCAGTCTTAGTCTTTTTATTGTCGGTACAATATTCTTTTCTGCTTAAATTGTACTTAGCTTGTAATAGCTTTTACGAATTATAGTTGTTTCCCACCGGAAGCGATCAAGGATCGCGGGCCTTTGAGTATGAGTCGTCACAGGCTCCGAACGAAGTAAATCCTTCGTGTCCACTTTATTTACTTTCCGCTGCGTTATTTCTGAACAAGCTTTTACGATTTCGAAAAATGAAATAGCCACGAGCGCTATTCACCCCCCCCCTCTACCGCTTTCGATCCATCAATTGGTATCAGAGCGGGGTCATTTTGAATCGGTGCAACCACCATTCAAAATATTTTTTCATGGTATTTTTTAGATTTTCGGAGTCGATTAGAATTTAGCCTCATAGCTATATTCTAATTCTTTTTCCCCAGAATCGGTTTTTCTCGGAATTGGTGCAACGGCACCCGAGTTCGTGATCCATTTTTTTCCCTTCCGCACTACTAAGCCAGGACCAAGTCCTGGGATATTTTGTTGGTTGTTTTTCGTTTTAGGTTAATCTAAAATGGCCCTTCAAGAAGGCTAGATCCGCCTCCACTATTCACGGAGACGACTTGGCATCGGAAGGGTCTGATGGAGACATATCTCCGCACTCACTTTGAAGTCCGGATGATTGTCAAAATCGATTCCAACTACCATCCGATAGCGCCGCAAACCACTACCGACGAGGACCGGGATGCATCTTTGATCAAGAAGGTGGAAGCAATGCCAAGGCACCTACACCTGTGGCCTATCAAAGAAGAACTCAATCGGCCCCTCAACAAAGCAAAGAGTTGTGGAAGAAGCTAATTGAACTTCACGAAGGACACCGACACCAAAGTAAGTAAAAGAGACCTAATTTTTAATAAATTATTTAACATCAAATTGCAGGAAGGTGAAACAGCTGCCCAACTCCATGCCCGGATTCAAGATCTGCTCAATGGTCTTCATGCAATTGGACAGAAGGTAGACAACCGGGACATCATAAGGTATTCTCTAAACGCCTTTCCAAGGAACACCTTGTGGGCATCCATGGTAGATGCCTACAAGGTCTCCAAGGACTAATCTACCATTAAACTAGATGAACTTTTTGCAGAACTCGAACTTCACGAACAGACTAATGCACGCCCGACCGAGAAAGGGTTGGCTTTGGTTGCAGGAACAGGGAGATCGCGTGAGTCAAAAATCAAGCGGAGAACCGAACCTGAGTTAGAAGAAGAACCAGATTCGGAAGACGACGAAGAACTAGAATAGACGAACTTTCTCGCCTTGACAGCCCGGGACTACACCAACGGATCCGGAAGTGAGGAAGAATCGGAAGCCGAGTCCGAGAGAAGCCACGGATCCACATCCGTTTCCAAAGGACCGAACCCCTCTGTAAGTAAAAATCGTTTATATAGCTTAATTAATTATTTAATGCATAAAGTAGCTAAGTCCAAGATTCGAATCAAATCGCTTCTAAAGGAGGTAACACTCCTTAAAGAAACGCCTAACAACGAATCCTTAACTGCTCAAGTTCAGACTGGAACCTCAACTCAAGTTCAAAAACTTGAGGAAGAGAATTCCAATATGAAAAGTCAGGTAAAGGATTTGAAAACCACCCTAGAACGATTTTCCTTGGGATCCAAGAATCTTGACTTGATTCTTGGAACACAAAGGGCAATCTATAATCGAACTGGACTAGGATATAAAAAGAAATATAAATCTTACCTATCCTTAATAAACAAACCAAATAGTAAATCGGTCCAAGCTTGGGTTGTCCAGTCCAATCTCATCAATCAAGTAGGACTTGGACATTATTGGGTTCCTAAGGATCAAATACATTACCTCGATAAACCTTATCGAGGCTATGATCCAGGGGGAGCTAGCAGAAAAATAATTAAAATTAATAATTAAATTTAAATTTCAAAATTCATAATTTAAAATTCAAGTTCAAAATTCGTAATTAAAATTTAAAATTCAAACTCAAAATTCAAAATTCGAAATTAATTTAAAACTCAAAATTCAAAATTCGAAATTAATTACTAAAATTCAAAATTCAAAAATTTGAAATTATTAAAATTCAAAATTATTAAAACTCAAAATTCAAAATTCAAAATTCAAAATTCAAAATTCAAAATTCAAAATCAATTATTCGAAATTAATTCAAAATAGAAGGAGGGTCCAGAATAGCTGGCAACTCCGAAACCTATCTACCCGAAATGGGTAAACAAGAGTAAATTACCCGACAGGGTAAGTAAGGATAGATTAAAAGGGTGAGGTTTAACTTGACCCACAGTACTGGTGAAGTTTTTGGATGATAGTACGTTAGGGAAGCTTGGGCATCGCATGTCTAGGAAGATATGGCTTCGACCTGGTGCATTTGGCCAAGTGGAACTAACTGAAGCTACCCTTAAATGGATCCTAACTAGTTAGACCAAGGTTTAGTATTAAGTTCAATGGGTAGGACTATTTGGAAAACCTCAAAGGCTTGGTTACTTTAATGAGCTCCTTGTGACTCACCATAACCCAGAAGTTTATCCAAAGAATGCTTACTTGTTTAACCCAAAGCTAAACCCGAATCTAACATAAAGTTAAACCAAGCCCTAAAAATTGAACTAATTCATCTCACAGAATAATAGGATCCCCTGATTGAAAACATACATCGGGTGAGATGACTAAGCAAATTAAAATTTAAATATTCTTCCAAATTAATTAACTTAATTATTTTTTCAAAATTAAGTAACTTAAAAATTTATTCTTAAAATTAAACTCTTAAAAAAAACAACAAAAAAAAACCGCCCAAAACAAGGGTAAAAAACCAGGGGCAGGCGCCCCCGGTTTACGAACCCGGGCGCCCGCAGAGGACCCGGGCGCCCCGCCTAACATGACCCCGGGCGCCCGGAATAGGCCCGGGCGCCCAGACTCCCTTATAAATAGGGGGCAGGGGGTGCCCCCTACCCTTTCATCTCCAATTCTTCCATAAGCTTTTTAGCTTCACTGCGAAGACTTTCAAAATTAAAATTTTCCGCGGTTGATACAAAGTCGCGACTCAACCGAGGTCGTCAGTTCTAAAATTTCTTACAATGGCTCCTCGGTAAAATTTCTATCCCTTCTTAAATATTATTCCAAAACTTATCATGCTTGTTTATTTTTAGTATAATATTCGTTTGGAATTTAGGAAGCCTTCTAAATCTGGTGCTGGGCCCTCTACACCTAGCATTGACCCTAGGTTTCCCACCGACGAACTTAGGCTTAAGTTTGAGGCAATGATTTACATGGCCATTAGAACCAAATGTATAGATAGAGCGTTCTTTCTACGCTCTTGTGTTCCAGCCATCGAGGCTATAAACCACTATAGGTTGCGGAACCTTGTTGAGTGTACCAGCTCGATAAACATAAGTTTGTGTGCCGAATTCTACAACAACCTAGTAAAAATAGATGACTTTACCTATACCACTAGGGCAGCTGGGACGGATATCTCACTATCCCCCACTACCATTCGTGAGTTTCTAGGTTTACAAGAGTCACCCTGCACCTTTTTGTGCTATCCTCCCAGGGAGCTACCTTTTGAAAATCCCTACTCACATATTACCCTTGATACAATCTATTCATATTTTTTTTAGGACCAGCATGATCTCACTGTGACCCAGTTTAGGTCAGTTACCCTTAGAGTCCAGGACTACGCCCTTTATAGAGTCCTAGTGTGTTGCATTCTACCGCTAACCACCCGCGACGTTGCGGTAATGCGTCCATTCCACTCCTTTCTTCTTTATGCCCTGTGTCATAGGTTAGACATAGACTTCAGCCTACACATCTTTTCCACTATTATCTACGCGGCTGGATACGAGACCAGCGGATGGATACATATGCCCTACAGTCACATTCTGACAGCTTACATGTCCTCCTTGCACATTGATGTCACCAGAGGTGACACCCGCTACATGACCGAATTTGACATTATAGGAGCTAGGAACTTCTCCCTAGCTAGTATCCATATAGACGATGAGGGTACCATGTCCTGGCAGAGGGGGGCACAACACCAGCAGGAGGAGGAGGCAGAGCAGGATGATTTCATGTTGGCACTATTTCCTGAGGACGCCGCCCCTGCCCCACCACCAGCTCGAGCACCACGCCCAGCTCCCCGCACTCTAGACGATCGAGTATCTGGACTAGAGAGGGCTATGTCAAGCCTCCAGCTCGAGAGCTCCGAGTTTCATCGAGACATACGACGAGAGGTCTCCGATCTACGACGAGAGGTACGATAGGAGGTCTCCGACTTACGACATGACGTACGGCAGGAGATCTCCGACCTACACCGAGATCTACGAGAGGATGATCGGGCTCGTCACACTGAGCTCCTGACACTACTCCGGTCACTGGGTTCCGGACCACCACCCTAGTAGCTCGACTATAGCTAAATTATGACAGCATGTAGCAGCACCTTTATCTATGTTGATATTATGACAGCATATAGCAGCACCTTTATCTATGTTGATTATTACTTCAGACTTGATTGATTCTGCCGTAATTTAATAGACCAAGGTATTTCAAAAACTGTTTTAAAATTACGTTTCAAAAATTCTAGGCAAATTTAAAAAAAAAAAAAAATCCCCATTTTACTAGACTTTCTAAATTTGAACTTAGCCTAGGCTTTTCCCCTAGAAATCATGTTCCCCCAGGACTCAGCCAGAGCATCTCACAAACACCTAGGTCTACCTTGATTGTGTTTGTAAAACATAGAATGGTGTGAGATACATAGGGTACAGCCTGGACTCAAGAATGCTTATTTCTGTGCATCAATATGAGTTTGGGCGTTAAATACGTGATTAACAGTAATCAAATCAAGTCTTCCAGCCTTAGTCAAATCTAACTGGATCAATTGACTTGACTTGACTAACCAAGTGAACACTGTTTCCCTCTAGGCAATCAGCAAGTAGCTAAACGGTTAGACAGTTGGTGAAGGAAATAATAAGTTTGAGTATGTCTATACTTAAGGGATCTGATACCTGATCAAAACAAATCTTGACTCATGCTTGGTCTTTAGGGCTCTGATACCTTACTAAAACAAAATGGCAAGCTATTAAACATTAAGGTTATCGCTTCTCCTTTGCCTTAAGTATTCTTGAAATTCATTTCAAAAACATACCTTAAACAACTTTTCAAAAACTTCTCCAAATTTAAAACTTTCAAGTGTCCTCTATTTTGAAATTTTTTTTGGAATTTTGTTAGAAAATTATTTAAGCTGAAACTTTTTCAAAAATTCGTTAAGTTAAAAAAATTTTCTTAAGTTAGAAAATTCTTTAAAGTTTGAAAAATTTTGTTAAGCTGCAATTAACTTCTTTAAGTTGAAAATTTTCCTTGGAAATTTTCTTTAAAAAACCTGAATATTTTTCAGGAAAATTTCTGAAGTTGAAAATTATGTTTTGAAAATTTTTCTGTGAAAATTTTTGGAAACTCCTCAAAATACACTAAGTTAAAAAGAGCTCCTTTTTGCTATATCTCTTTAAGCAAAATCAATTCTAAGGTGTTGCCTTTCACTTGCTCCTTGCCTAAGTTAAAATGTTTTCTGCTAAATTCTGTCTTGAAAAGTTATGTTTTTCAAAACTAGCTCATTTTTGATATATGGCAAAGGAGGAGAGTAGAGAAATTCAAAGAAAATATTTTAAAGGGAGCTTGTATTAAGGGTGAGCTATGGCTATTTAGTAAAAAATTCAAAGAGAATAACTTATATTAAGGGGGAGCTATGTTTATGCTTATCTTGCTATCACGCTTATCTTGTTTCTTGTGCTTATACATAACTGCATATTTTTTACTTAACATTGAATTTCGGTTGCCATTATTAAAAAGGGGGAGATTGTTGGTGCGGGAAGCATCCGACGATAGAACCTTAGTTTTGATAATGGCAAAGGATTCAAAGTTAAGCTAGTGTGTGATCTAACATGTTTGAATGAGTGTTTCAGGAAAGTCCTAGCTGCGGTTAGGCAGGTGAAAAACCCTAAGGGGTGGTAACCTTAGGTCCTAGGGGGCGGTAACCCTAGGTGGAGGAAAACCCTAAGGGGCAGTAACCTTAGGTCCTAGGGGGCGGTAACCCTAGGTGGAGAAAACCCCTAGGGGGCGGTAACCCTAGGTCCCAGGGGGGTAACCCTAGGTGAAAAGTCTAGGATGGTCGAGACCTTGGACAAAAGATAATCTCCGAGTGGAGTAGGTGAGGACGTTCCCCGTAGAGGGAACAGGAGGCGTCGGGTCGACCTAGGGTTTCTGTGAAGTCAAATGACAGTCCAAGACTGTCACTCTTTTTCACTTATGAATTATCGATTCTAACATTGTCTTGCGGGTATGTAATTGCTCGGACTAACCTTGTTTTGCGGAGAAGCGGCTCCGGAAAAGGAGGTCCGGGCCGGATGGATCCGGGCACCGGAGGTCCGGCGCGGACCAACTTTATCCTCGCGACTTGCGACGTGGAGCAACCGGTTGGTGGCCACGTCACACTCAGCGCCGGAAGGTCCAGTGGCCCGGAACCTCATATAAAAGGAGGGTTGTGGTGCAGCTTTAAAGATACAATCTTCTAAGCATTCTCCGTGCGACAAGCTGCTAACGTCTCGACTCAGAAGTGCTGCAACGACAACCCGGAGCTTCAGTCTTAGTCTTTTTATTGTCGGTACAATATTCTTTTCTACTTAAATTGTACTTAGCTTGTAATAGCTTTTACGAATTATAGTTGTTGCCCACCGGAAGCGATCAAGGATCGCGGGCCTTCGAGTAGGAGTCGTCACAGGCTCCGAACGAAGTAAATCCTTCGTGTCCACTTTATTTACTTTTCGCTGCATTATTTCTGAACAAGCTTTTACGATTTCGAAAAATGAAATAGCCATGAGTGCTATTCACCCCCCCCCCCCTCTAGCGCTTTCAATCCATCATCATGGATCGTTATATGAGTGTCATATACTTTCTCATGTGGCTATTAGTATGACTACTAGTCCTTAGACCTGAAGTCACCATGGTTCCCTACATAAGGAGTTATGAACTTTGGTTTCGTCAAACGTCACTCGTAACTGGGTGAACTATAAAGGCGATTACTGGGTATGTAACGAATTACGCAGAGGGATGTGAGTGATGTAGATGGGATCTATCCCTCCTATATGACGGGAGAGACATCGGTATTCTTGATAGAGTGAGACCACGAAGTGCATGGCCATGCCCAAATGAGTCAATATAGGATATTGAGCTCATTTGATTTAGTGAGTCTACTTGGAGTTCAAGATTTAGATTGGTCAGAGGATGACACGGTCTATGCCTCACATTGATCAATCTAGATGTCTAGGATAGAAGGACACTTGTCATATATTGTGAGGAGTCACAATTAGTAGTCACAAGGTGATGTTGGATCTCAACATTTCTTGTAACTTGGGTAGCAATGATGTATTGCTAGATGCCGCTCATTGCTAATGTTTTTAAAGGAGTTTAGAAACATTGCCAACGTTACAAGAACCTATAGGGTCAGACACAAAGAACAAGTGGATGGAGATTAGGTTCATAGGATGAACCAATTGGATTAGGTTCATATGATGTACCAAGGATTGGATTCGGAAATTAGACTTATTGAGTTAGACTCAATTAGATTCTATTGTTGAATAAGTCTAATTTAAATTTGATTCATTAAGTCAATTTATATTAATGAATTGAGATTCATTAGATTGAAATTGGCTTGAATCAAAGAATGAATTCAACTCAACATGGAAGAGATTTGGTCAATTTTGACTTGACCAAAATGGGAAGTTGAAACATCAAGTTTGACTTGATGAATTGCCACTTCATGGAGGATGACTCATCCTACATGGCAGCCACATCATCTCCTTGTTGTCAAGGAGGTTACAATCCTCCATTTAATGTGGCCGGCCACATTAAATGAGGGGGTTACCCATGTGTGGCCGGCCACATAATGAAAGGGGTTTTCATTTGTGGTGGTAATTATTCCATCTTCTTCCTAGCTTCTTCCTCCTCCTTTGCTGTGGTTGCCTTGAGTTTTCATGGAGGGAGAAGGTGTATGAGTTGTGTTCCAAGAAAAGGGTGAAGTGAAGGTCACAAAGGAGGGTACCTAGAGGATTATGTGAGATCTTTTTTCTTTCTCTCCTTTCTCCCCTTTTTAAATCCTACCCGAGAGCCCTAGAAAGTGCTAGCACACTTGGGTGCTCTCTTCTCCATCCTTGTGTGTTAGAGAACACACCTTGTTAGTGTGGATATCACTAGAGAGTTGTCTACGTTGACTACTTCGAGATCCGGCGTACCATTGGACGAGCGGGATTTGCGAGGGCACGCTTCGAAGGTAAAATGTTTTTCCTTTGTAGATCTACTGTAGATCATAGTTTAAAACTCGTACTCGTGTTTTCGGAAAGTTTTCTTCGCACGAGATCCAATGGCTAGGGTGATTCGGGGTTTCTGCGACGCGAAAACGCGGTTTTCGCGGCCCGAAAAACTCAACAGTGGTATCAGAGCCACGTGCGAAGCGAGTACGAGTTTAGATTCATATTTTTATGAAAAATATAGATCTGTAAACATTCTGTGAATTTCCTAATTTTTATGATTTTATGGGTATTTTTCTTGTAGAAGCGAAGCACAAATGTTTTTACACTTGTAGGCTTCGACTACCGAGAAGAATTTTCCGAAACGGCAATGTTTTGACCCAAATTGATTAGGGACAGCAGACTTAGGCACTATAGAATCGCTTAGGAGCAACTCGCGATGGTTAGATCACGGGTAGGAGTACTGCTCTTAACCCCGCAAGGGGATTTGCTCCGCGATTGCGCCCGAAATCGCTAATCGAGACCACCGGGAAAAATTTACTCATAAAAATCTGTAAAATTATGAAAAATTACAGAAAAATATGAAAAATATATAATTTTGAATTATATATTAATTTTGTGATAGTCATGGCCCAAAGACCCAATTTGATTGGATAATTTGTGTTGTAATTCATAATACGGCTTGCGCGCCGTGATGTGATGCGCGTGTTGTACTTTTATTTTTTTCTCGCGACCTGCGCGTCGTGCCTTTCTTTTATTCTGGTTGTAAATTAGATTTAGACTCGAATGTAACTCGAGTTTCAAAATTGTAATGTACAAAAATTGGACCTGTGGAAGGTCCACTCGAGACGGAGTTACGAGGAAGGCGCGAGCAACACAAGGTGGTCAAAAGGAAGGCGCATGAGAAGTTGACCTTAGGTTGACCATCCGATCTTCTCATTGGCTTGAGAAGATCGTAGTAGGGCCATGACTAATCATAAAATTTAATTAATTACTTATATGTATGTGATGCATGTTTAATTAAGTAGCTAATTAGTGCCTAGCGATTAGATTAGATCTAAATCGTGCACATGATGCACCCTTCGATTAGATTGGATCTATCGAGTATATGATACGCATCATCGTTTAGATTAGATCTAAAACGCGTCAACTCATAATGCCTACCATGCCGTGATACCTACCACTACCTCGATCGCATACTGTTGTTGAATCTGCCAAAGAAGAGCAACACATACTATCTTGGTAGGGTACGGAGGGACAATCTTGGTCCCGCCTATCAACGCATGGGTGAATACAAACTCAATCAGATTGAGTATTCCTAGTTTACTCGGTTGGATCGAGTACAACTATAGGCATTCTTCCAATGGTTGGAAAGGTAGGACAAAATCACGTTTATATTAATTCTCGGGCGTATTAGCCAAAGCTAACTTGAGTTTTAATATAAATGCGGATTTTATCCTATAAACAAGTGTTGCATAGAGATGTTATTGGTAATCGTTACCTACCGATCATACTAAGTCTTGGGCATATTAGCTAAAGCTAACTCAAGGGTTAGTATGATGTGGATCTTGTCCCACATGAATTATAGAATTCAGTGGGAGCGTCATTTAATTAAAGGCCTAATTAAATGATTAAGAATATGATACTTATTTCTGCATTTATTTCTGTTGTAGATTACCATGACGTCGAATACGAACATCTTCTCCCTACGATTTGTCCTTAAGAAGGACAAGCTCAACGGAGCAAATTTCCTGGACTGGTACAGGAACCTGAGAATAGTTCTCACCCAAGAACGTAAACTGTACGTTCTGAAGCAGCCCATTCCGGAGGCTCCTCCTGCCACTGCCACGCAAGCAGACCGAGATGCTTACAAGAAGCATCAAGATGACGCATTAGATGTGTCCTGTCTTATGCTAGCGACCATGAACTTTGAGCTTCAGAAGCAACATGAGTTGATGGGCGCTTACGATATGGTTGAACATCTTTGTCACCTATATCAAGGACAAGCAAGGCACTGGAAGAGGAACTCCAAAGAATACCTGGAAGATCTTAAGAAGAAGAGAAATAAGATTTCTACTTCAGGTATACATGTTATAGAAGTCAACCTCTCTATTTCTTCATCGTGGGTATTAGATACTGGATGTGCTTCGTACATTTGTACTAATGTACAAGATCTGAGAAATAGCAGGGCATTGACGAAGGGTGAGATAGACCTACGAGTAGGTAATGGAGCACGGGTTGCTGCTATTGCTGTAGGAACTTACCATCTATCTCTGCCCTCTAGGCTTGTACTAGAATTTGATGATTGTTATTATGTGCCTGCCTTGACTAAGAACATAATTTCAGTTTCTTGTTTGGACAAGAAAGGATTTTCGTTTAAAATAAAGAACAAATGTTGTTCTATCTATTTAAACGATATGTTCTATTGTAGTGCACCTCTGATAAACGAACTCTATATTCTAGACCTTGAGAGCCCTATCTATAACATAAATACCAAGAGGTTCAAGTCAAATGACCTGAACCAAACCTATCTCTGGCACTGCCGCTTAGGTCATATAAATGACAAGCGCTTATCCCAGCTCCATAAGGATGGTTTGCTGGACTCATTTGATTTAGAATCATATGAGATATGCGAGTCATGCCTACGAGGCAAGATGACCAAGACTTCCTTTAGTGGGCACAACGAAAGAGCGATTGATTTGTTAGGACTCATACATAGTGATGTATCTGGTCCTTTCAATGTCGCTGCTAAAGGCGGTTATAGATACTTCATCACATTTACTGATGACTTCAGTAGATATGGTTATGTGTACTTGATGACACATAAGTCTGAATCCTTTGAAAAGTTCAAAGAATTCAAGAATGAAGTACAGAACCAGCTTGGCAAGAGTATTAAGATACTTCGATCTGATTGAGGTGGAGAATACCTTAGCCATGAGTTTCGTGACTACCTAGCTGAGTGTGGGATTCTATCCCAACTCACTCCTCCTGGAACACCACAGTGGAATGGTGTATCCGAAAGGAGGAATCGTACCCTATTAGATATGGTACGATCTATGATGAGTCACACAGATCTTCCGACATACTTATGGGGCTATGCTCTAGACACGGCAGCTTTCATTCTCAACCGAGTTCCATCCAAGGTCGTGATAAAGACACCATATAGGATATGGACTGGGAGAGATGCCCAGGTGTCTTTCATGAGGATTTGGGGTTGTGAGGCTTACGTACGACGTCAAGTCTCAGACAAATTAGGACCCAAATCTGACAAGTGCTATTTCATTGGATATCCCAAGGAAACTAAGGGATATTACTTCTACATTCCCAGTCAGCACAAGGTAGTTGTGGCAAAGACTGGGGTCTTTCTAGAAAGGGACTTTATTTCTAGAAATACTATTGGGAGCACATTCGATCTTGAAGAAGTTCAAGATGCGGATCCTAGCACTGTTGCCTCGATGGAAGTTGAACTGGAACCATAAAGTGTTGTGGATGATGTTGTTCCACAAAGGGTTGAGGAACAACAACCAGTTCAAGTAGACATACCTCTTCGCAGGTCTGATAGGGTACGTCATCAGCTTGAGAGATACTCATTTCTCTTGTCTGACCATGATGACGTTATGCTCATAGAGGATGAGCCTACCACCTATCAGGAAGCTGTGATGAGACCAGATTCCGAGAAATGGCTAGAAGCCATGAGATCCGAAATGGATTCCATGTACACCAACCAAGTATGGACTTTGGTTGATCCACCTGAAAGGGTAAAACCCATTGGGTGTAAGTGGGTCTTTAAGAGAAAGACTGACATGGATGGACTTATCTATAAAGGTCGCTTGGTAGCTAAAGGTTTCAAGCTGATTCATGGTATTGACTATGATGAAACTTTTTCTCCAGTAGCGATGTTTAAGTCCATTCGGATCATGCTTGCTATTGCAGCCTACCATGACTATGAGATATGACAGATGGATGTCAAAACCGCGTTTCTGAATGGAAACCTACTCGAGGATGTGTACATGACACAACCTGAGGGTTTTGTAGATCCACGGCATACTAGCAGTATGCATAGATCCATTTATGGACTAAAGCAAGCTTCTGGAATCTTCGATTCGATGATGCGATCAAACAGTTTGGTTTCATCAAGAACGAAGATGAGTCTTGTGTCTACAAGAAGGTTGTAGGATATAGTTGTCTTCCTCATATTGTATGTGGATGACATACTACTCATTGGGAAGGGCATCCCTATACTTCAGTGCAAGACACGGCTAGGGAGTTGCTTCTCAATGAAGGACTTAGGTGAGGCATCCCGATTCTAGGATACAGATCTATAGAGATAGATCTAAGAGGTTGCTTGGCCTAAGTCGACTACATATATTGACAAGGTACTCCTTCGGTTTGCCATGCAGTGAAGGGATTTACCGATGTCACATGGCGTGAGTCTTCAAGACTCAAGGTCCCTCTTCTAGAGAGGAGAGAGACCGCATGGATCAGATCCTTATGCCTCGGCCATAGGATCGATCATGCACGCCATGCTATGTACTCGACCGATGTCTCGTATGCTTTGAGCATGACGAGATGATACCAGTGAAAGTCATCGACAACGGTCAAGAATATTCTTAAGTACTTAAGAAGGACTAAAGAATATTTCTTGATATATGGAGGCAATGATGAGCTAGCCGTAAAGGGTTACGTGATGCTAGCTTCCAGACCGATGACTATAGATCGCATCGGGGTTTGTATTTTGCATTAATGGTGGTGTGGAAGAGTTCTGAATCTACAATGAGTACATTCGCATCGAGGCAAGGAGGCGGTTTGGATCCAAGTTCATCGAACTTGGGGTGGTTCTAGCATTCTGACCCCATTGAGCTCTATTGTGACAACAATGGAGCTATAGCACAGGCGAAGGAACCTCGCTCACACCAGCGGACCAAACACATACTACGGCGCTTCCATCTCATTCGAGAGATTATCAAGAGAGCAGATGTGAAGATTTGCAGAGTACCTACAGAGGCTAACATCGCAGATCCCTTGACCAAGGCTTTGGCACAGAGGAAGCATGATGGTCACACTAGGTCATTTGGGCTTAGAGCCTACACTGATTGGCACTAGTGTTGTGGGAGATTGTTAGCTAGAGCCCTAGAGCCAATCATTTGATGATTGTATATTGGACTTATTGTATCATATTCTATATAAATAAAGGCATTTGGATTTTGGTTATTATACTTACTTGTATTGGTGCCAAATAAACTAAGTATAATAATGTCCCTAAGTAGACGGTTCTCACCTATATCAATCGGTTAGTTGAACCGATAGTGAGATGATATAGGGAACACTACTCTTAATCATTCCTAGTCGAGTATTAACATTCAGGGACAATGTTAATGCAATAAAACTAGCATGTAGGTCAACTCAATGACTTGATCTCACAAGTCATGGATATAGAGATATCAAGTTGACACATGGGTATGCATTAGAGAATGTATACTGAATGACCCACCATGAGAAAGTATCATGGATCGTTATATGAGTGTCATATACTTTCTCATGTGGCTATTAGTATGACCACTAGTCCTTAGACATGAAGTCACCATGGTTCCCTACATAAGGAGTTATGTACTTTGGTTTCGTCAAACGTCACCCGTAACTGGGTGGACTATAAAGGCGATTACTGGGTATGTAATGAATTATGCAGAGGGATCTGAGTGATGTAGATGGGATCTATCCCTCCTATATGATGGGAGAGACATTGGTATTCTTGATAGAGTGAGACCACAAAGTGCATGGCCATGCCCAAATGAGTCAATATAGGATATTGAGCTCATTTGATTTAGTGAGTCTACTTGGAGTTCAAGATTTAGATTAGTCAGAGGATGACACGGTCTATGCCTCACATTGATCAATCTAGATGTCTAGGATAGAAGGACACTTGTCATATATTGTGAGGAGTCACAATTAGTAGTCACAAGGTGATGTTGGATCTCAACATTTCTAGTAACTTGGGTAGCAATGATGTATTGCTAGATGCCGCTCATTGCTTATGTTTTTAAAGGAGTTTAGAAACATTGCCAACGTTACAAGAACCTATTGGGTCACACACAAAGAACAAGTGGATGGAGATTAGGTTCATAGGATGAACCAATTGGATTAGGTTCATATGATGCACCAAGGATTGGATTCGGAAATTAGACTTATTGAGTTAGACTCAATTAGATTCAATTGTTGAATAAGTCTAATTTAAATTTGATTCATTAAGTCAATTTATATTAATGAATTGAGATTCATTAGATTGAAATTGACTTGAATCAAAGAATGAATTCAACTCAACATGGAAGAGATTTGGTCAATTTTGACTTGACCAAAATGGGAAGTTGAAACATCAAGTTTGACTTGATGAATTGCCACTTCATGGAGGATGACTCATCCTACATGGCAGCCACATCATCTCCTAGTTGTCAAGGAGGTTACAATCCTCCATTTAATGTGGCCGGCCACATTAAATGAGGGAGTTACCCATGTGTGGTCGGCCACATAATGAAAGGGGTTTTCATTTGTGGTGGTAATTATTCCATCTTCTTCCTAGCTTCTTTCTCCTCCTTTGCTGTGGTTGCCGTGAGTTTTCATGGAGGGAGAAGGTGTATGAGTTGTGTTCCAAGAAAAGGGTGAAGTGAAGGTCACAAAGGAGGATACCTAGAGGATTATGTGAGATCTTTTTTCTTTCTCTCCTTTCTCCCCTTTTTAAATCCTACCCGAGAGCCCTAGAAAGTGCTAGCACACTTGGGTGCTCTCTTCTCCATCCTTGTGTGTTAGAGAACACACCTTGTTCATGTGGATATCACTAGAGAGTTGTCTACGTTGACAACTTCGAGATCCGGCGTACCATTGGACGAGCGGGATTTGCGAGGGCACGCTTCGAAGGTAAAATGTTTTTCCTTTGTAGATCTACTGTAAATCGTAGTTTAAAACTCATACTCATGTTTTCGGAAAGTTTTCTTCGCACGAGATCCAATGGCTAGGGTGATTCGGGGTTTTCGCGGCCCGAAAAACCCAACACATGGTGTTTGTGGTAATTTTATTTGTCATAAAGTTAGGTTGACAAAATAAAATTAACGGGTAAAACCTCCTCTTAGAAATTATTAAATTTGTATACGTCCACACTATCGTGACATACAAAATTCATGGTGTTTGAGGCAATTTAAGGTTGACAAGATAATTAATGGGCAAGACTCTGCTCTTACAAATTTTTGAATTTGTATACGTCCACACTAACGTGGCATACAAAATTCACGGTGTTTGAGGTGTTGGTGAATTTAAATGATATTGTTTTGAGGAATCAATATTATTTTAATTTCTAAAGTTTTGACCAAATATTTAATCGAAGGCAGACCAACTATTAATTTTATTTATCATAAAGATAGGTTGACAAGACAATAAAATTAATGGATAAAATCTCCTCTTACAAATGTTTGAATTTGTATACGTTCACACTAATGTGGCATACAAAATTCACAGGGATTTTGAGGTGTTGGTCTTGACCAAATAATTTTGTGATTCTTAGGATTTCAAATGTTTTTCAATTCCCTATCTGTTATACTAGAGAATAGACTTACTAGTCTCAATTATAATGATTGGAAACAAAATTTGGACACTAAGGTGGACTGCCCTCTCAGGAATGAGAACAATAAAAGTGTATCTTATTAGTTGTTGAAACATGTTTAGTAGTGTTATTTACCAATACCTAGTGTGTAGATACGAGAACCACTGATCATGTCTGCAAATCATTGCAGGGGTTCCAGGAAACCCGACAACTACATGAAGTAGAAATCACCGTTTACATGGGAAATGCTGCAAAAGTGATGACTGTTGTAATAAGAGATTTTTATTTATCCTTTAATAGGAATAAAACATTGATTTTAAGAAATTACCTTTATGTACCAAGTTTAAGAAAGAAGTTGATTTTAGTTTCTAAACTATTTAAGGATAGATATTCTGATTCTTTTGATGGCAAAGTGGTTGTCAAGAAAACTAGAGCGGTTATATGTTCTGGTATATTAGTTGATAATTTGTATACTCTAAATCTAATAACTCCCACGATGCAACAAATGGAAATTAATAACACATCTTCTAATTCTAATAAGAGAAAGCAACCTTCGGAAATGAACCAAACATATCATTGACATCTAAGGCAAGGTTATATTAACTTGAGTAAGATTCAAAGGTTAAAAGCCGATGGACTTTTAGGTTCATTGGTGGTGGAAAACTTTCCAACCTGCGAGTCTTGCTTGGAAGGTAAAATGACCAAGAGATCTTTTAAGGCTAAGGGGTATAGAGCCAAAGATGTGTTGGAATTGGTTCATTCTGATTTGTGTGACTATCCAGGCAAGAGCTAGTTTCGAATATTTCATCTCTTTTATATATGACTATTCGAGATACGCGTATATTTATTTGATGCACCGCAAGTCTGAGTGCTTTGATAAGTTCAAAGAGTACAAGGCTAATATGGAGAAACGTCAAGGTAAAAGTATCAAGACACTATAGTGTGATCATAGTGGTAAGTACCTCTTAGGAGAGTTTAGGAGTTATTTATCAAAAGTCGGGATTCAATCATAACTGTCTGCACCTGGTACACCCCAACATAATGGTGTGGTAGAACGAAGGTATAGGACTCTTATGAAAATTGTTAGATCGATGATGAGTTATTCAGAATTATCAAATTCATTTTGGGGATATACTCTAGAAACTGCAATGAACATAGTACATTCTAAAGTCAGAACCATCTACTCCCATAGAATTGTAGAATGGGCGTAAGTCTAGTCTGAGGCATATTCAGATTTGAGGTAGTCCAGCACATGTGCTGAAGGGAGACACTGATAAGTTGGACAAGAGTTCACTTGTTTGTAGGTTATCCTAGAGAAACGAAAGAAGCTTTATAATCCTAAAAATCAAAAGGTCATTGTTAGCACCAATGCCCAATTTTTAGAAGAGGACTATGTAATGAACCACAAGCCCATGAGAAAAATTATTCTTAAGAAAATTAGAGAAGACACGTCTAAACTAGTACCAACAGTACAAGATGAGATACCACAAGAAACTGCAACACGTGTCACAAATGATGCACAATTACAAATAGTGTCACATCGTAGTAGGAGGGTTGTTCGGCGACCTGAAAGATTCATGTTTTTGGGAGAGTCTTGGACTTGATCTCTGGTGAACATGAACCTGATTCCTGCACATATGATGAAGCATTCCAAGATAAAGATGCAGCATCTTGGCAAAGTGCAATGAACTCTGAAATAGAATCTATGTATTCTAATAAGGTCTGGGAGCATGTAGAACCACCAAATGGTGTAAAAGCCATTGGGTGTAAATAAGTCTATAAAAGGAAAAGAGGGACAGACGGAAAGGTGGAAACCTTCAAAAAAAGGCTTGTTGCGAAGGGGTATACTCAGAAAGAGGGAATCGATTATGAGGAAACCTTTTCACCAGTAGCTATGCTTAAGTCTATCCGGATACTCTTATCAATTGCCGATCATATGAATTATGAGGTTTGGCATATGGATGTCAAGACAGCTTTCCTTAAGGGAAGTCTTGAAGAAAACATCCATATGAAGCAACCAGAGGGGTTTATTGCAAAGGGTAAAGAGCATCTTATATGTAAGCTCAATCGATCTATTTATGGACTGAAGCAAGCTTCAAGTCTTGGAATATCCATTTTAATGAAGTAATCTAGTCTTTTGGATTTATTCAGTGACCGGATGAGTCTTGTGTATACAAGAAGTGTGACGGAAACATGGTGATATTTCTTGTACTATATGTAGATGGCATTTTGATAGTTGGCAACAATATCAAAGTGCTGTCAAAAGTAAGGGTATGATTGTCCAAGGAATTTGATATAAAGGACTTGGGAGAATGTACACATATTCTTGGGATAAAAGTAATAAGGGATCGCAAGAAAAGAATATTGTGCTTATCCCAAACTTCATATATCGATACTATCCTAGTTCATTTTAGCATGCAAAACTCCAAGAAAGTTTTAATACCTTTTTGGCATGGAGTACCCTTATCTAAAGAGATGCATCCTAAGACATCAAAAGAGATAGAGGAAATGAAGGCAGTTCCTTATGTTGTAGGACGCCTAATGTATGTGATGCTATGTACGAGACTGGATATCTATTTTGCCATGGGCATGGTTAGCAGATATCAAATTAACCCAAGACAAGGACATTGGACTGTCGTAAAGCATATATTAAAGTACCTGAGAATGACTAGAGATTATATGCTGGTTTACCAGGCAGATGACTTGCTCCCTGTGGGTTACATGGATTTGGATTTCCAATCAGATAAGGATAATAGTAAGTTAACCTCGGGTTTTTGTGTTTACTTTAGGAAGTGAAGTCATAACAGTGGAGGAGTGTTAAGCAGAAATATGTTTCAGACTCCACTATGGAAGCAGAGTATGTGGTTGTTGGTTGCTACTGAGAATATCGTACTGGTTCCCCTGTACAAAAATTTTGTACAAGTTATGAATCATTCCTAACAACCTATTGTGTTATTTAGAAATTAAATTTGGAATCGCAAACAGAACTTAACATTATTGATTCCAAATTCAACTTATCTGTTCTTAGAGGTTTAGACTTGGATCGCAAACGATGCTTAACATTATTGATCCAAATCCACCCATGTTACAAATTCGATTAAATATTAATTTCAGAAATCGGCTACCAGGTTAAACATGGAGAGGCACTAGGCCTTCTTGGGTATAGGAGCATCCACCATTTCCTAAACAAAGCCTTTCAACAAAATTCAATATTTAATATCCATATAATAACCCTAGGTTTAACCAAAAAGAACAATCGAATCACAAGTTCGAAAATCAAAAGAAACACAAAATCGAAAACATGAATTCGATAGCCTAGATTCATTAGCCTCTTGTGTTTGATATTTCAAGATCCAAACAAAAGGATAAACTAGTTATGATGCGGAAACTAATAACTAGTTATACCTTTTGTAACTTATAGACCTCACTATCTTCTATAGATTCCTCTTCTTATCTCGGACGTCATGTGGGCAACGATCTACCGAGACGAGAATCCACCCAAGCTTCTTTCTTCTCCAAGCAAGTTTCGGCCAATCAACAAACTCCTTGAGATGAAGAACTTCGGCCACCAACCAAGCTACAAGGGATGCTAAGAAACAAAGCCTCCTATCTCTCCTTCTTCCTCTAACAAGATCAGGCCACCACCAAGCTCCTTGAGATGAAGATGCCGCTGGTCACACAAGGAAGAAGAATAGGAGAAGAGGAAGAGAGGGTCGGCCACCAACCAAGGAAGAGAGGAATAATAGAAGATATATTGTTGTTGTAAGGTGAGGCACCTCTACCCTCTCTTTTATATTCCTTGGTCTTGGCAAATAAGGAAAATTTTAATAAAAACTTCTTTATTTTCCTTGCCATTGAAAGGAAAATTTAATTGATAAAAAATTTCCTTTTCTTCTATTAATGGTCGGCCACCACCATCTCCTCCAAACAAGGAAAGTTTTAAACACAAAATTAAAACTTCCTAATTTGTTTCCGGAAATTTTTAAAATAAATATTTCTCTTTAAAAATTCCCTTCATGGTTGGTTATAAAAGGAAACTTTTATAAATTGAAATCTCTCTATTAAAACATGCGGATGATTACAATAAGGAAAGTTTTCTCCAAAATTAAAATCTTCCTTTCAATCTACAAATAAGGAAAGATATCAAATATTTCTCTTAATCTTTTGTAGAAATTAAAATAGGGGAAAGATTTAATTTTAAAACTCTCTTTTAAATCATGGCTTCCACATAAGAAAAGATTTTAAAAAATAAAATCCTTTTAATTTTATTGTGGTCGGCCACCAACTTGGACTCCAAGTTACGGTCGACCACACTTCAACCCATCCAAGGCTTTGTTTTGGCCGGCCCTTGCTTGGGCTCCAAGCTTGGCTTGGCCAGCCACCTTAGGATGGGTAAGAAGGTGGGTATGGTGGGTATAAGACTTTAAAAATAAGAGGCTACGACAGGGACCGAGAGGAGGAATTGGTTTTGGTCTCCCGATGAACTTAAGCTTCCTGTGTTCACCCCGAACACCCAACTCGAGTTCATCAATAATAACTCATAAAACTAAAGAGTTTTTATTGAACTACTGCACCTATCCCATATTACTATATGGGCTCCTTCTTATCATGAGTGTGTTAGTCTCCCTGTGTTTAAGATATCGAATGTCCAATAATTAAATGAGTTACTGACAACTCACTTAAGTAATATCTAGCTCCAAGAGTAGTACCACTCAACCTTATTGTCATGTCGGATTAAGTCGACCTGCAGGGTTTACATGACAATCCTTATGAACTCCTCTTGGGGACATTATCAACCTAGATTACTAAGACACAGTTTCACTCTATAATCAACAACACACCATATAAATAATACCATTTCCCAACTTATCGGGCCTATTGATTTATCGAACTAAATCGCACCCTTTGATAAATTAAAGAAATGAATATTGAGTATATGTGCTTGTTATTATATCATGATTAAGAGCACACACTTCCATAATAACAAAGGTCTTATTCTTTTATATAGTCAGTATAAAAAGAAACTACCACAAATGATCCTGCTCAATACACTCAGAGTGTACTAGTGTAATTTTATAGTCAAGATAAATTAATATCAAATTACACTATCACTATTCCAATGGTTCGTTCCTATCCATCTTAGTCGTGAGCTACTATTTATAATTTTTAAGGAACTAATAACATGATCTTCTGTGTGTGACACCACACATCATGTTATCTACAATATAAATTAATTGAATAACTACACTTAGCATATAAATGTAGACATTTGACCAATGTGATTCTTTTATTTCAAAATAAATGTTTACAAAAAGCTAGGCTTTTAGTATACACTCTAACAATCTCCCACTTATACTAAAAGACTATGTTGTCATAAACGCTGTCATACATCTGATTCTCATTCCTTCAACATGCCGATCGAAAGCTTTCGTCGGAAGGGCCTTAGTGAAAGGATCTGCCTGGTTATCCGCTGATGCAATCTTGGCGATAACAACTTCTCCTCGCTTTACAATGTCTTGTATCAGGTGGTATTTATGCTCTATGTGTTTACTCGCCTTATGGGCTCGTGTTTCCTTCGAGTTTGCTACTGCATCGCTATTATCACAATAAATTATGATAATTTTGGGCAAACCAGGAATCACATCTAAGTCCATTAGGAAGTTCCTAAGCCATACAACTTCTTTGGCTGCTTCAGAGACTGCCACATACTCAGCTTCCATAAATGAGTCTGAAACGTATTTCTGCTTAACACTCCTCCATGAAATGGCTCCGCCTCCTAAAGTAAACACATAGCCTGATGTAGACTTACTATTGTCCCTATCTGATTGGAAGTCAGAATTCGTGTAACCCACAGGAAGCAAATCATCTGCTTGGTAAACCAGCATATAATCTCTAGTCTTTTTCAGGTACTTTAATATATGCTTAACAATAGTCCAATGTCCTTGTCCAAGGTTACTTTGATATCTTCTAACCATGCCCACGGCAAAATAGATATCTGGTCTCATGCATAACATAACGTACATTAGGCTTTCAACAGCCGAAGCATAAGGAACTGCCTTCATGTCCTCTATCTTCTTTGATGTCTTCGGAGAAATCTCTTTAGATAAAGCTACTCCATGTCTAAAAGGTAGAAAACCTTTCTTGGAGTCTTTCATGCTAAAACGAGCAAGGATTGTATCGATATATGAAGCTTGGGACAAGCACAACATCCTTTTCATGCAATCCCTTATTACTTTGATACCAAGAATATATGCACATTCTCCTAAGTCCTTCATATCAAATTGCTTGGACAACCATACCCTTACTTCCGGCAACACTTTGATATTGTTTCCAACTAACAAAATGTCGTCTACGTATAGTACAAGAAATACCACCACGTTTCCATCACACTTCTTGTATACACAAGACTCATCCTGACACTGAATAAATCCATACGACTGGATTACTTCATTAAATCGGATGTTCCAAGATCTTGAAGCTTGCTTCAGTTTCATAAATAGACCGATTTAGCTTGCACACTAGATGCTCATTGCCTTTTTCAATGAACCCCTCTGGTTGCTTCATATGGATATTTTCTTCAAGACTTCCTTTAAGGAAAGTTGTCTTGACATCCATTTGCCAAACTTCATAATCCATATGAGCAGTAATAGATAAGAGTATCCGGATAGAATTAAGTATAGCTACTGGCGAAAAGATTTCCTCATAATCGATTCCCTCTTTTTGAGTATACCCCTTCGCAACAAGCCTTGCCTTGAACGTTTCTATCTTCCCATCTGTCCCTCTTTCCTTTTGTAGATCCATTTACATCCAATAGCTTTTACACTATTTGATGGTTCTACAAGCTCCCAAACTTTGTTAGAATACATAGATTCTATTTCATAATTCATCGCTCTTTGCCAAGATACTGCGTTTTTATCTTGGAGTGTTTCATCATATGTCCGGGGATCAGGTTAATGTTTACTAGGGATCAAGTCCGAAGACTCTCCCAAAAACATGAATCTTTCATGTTGCCTCAGAATCCTCCCACTAGGACGAGGCACTATCTGTGGTTGTGTATCATTTGTGATACGTGTTGCAGTTTCTTGTGATATTTCATCTTGTGCTGTTGGCACTAGACTAGACGTGTCCTCTCTAATTTCTTCTAAAATAATTTCACTCATGGGCTTGTGGTTCATTACATAATCTTCTTTTAAAAATCGAACATTGGTGCTAACAATGATCTTCTAACTTTTAGGATTATAAAACAAATCACCTTTCATTCACTTAGGATATCCCACAAACAGACAAACTTCTGTACGTGATTCCAACTTGTCAGTATCTCCCTTCAGCACATGTGCTGGACTACCCCATATCTGAATATGACTCAGACTAGGCTTACGCCTATTCCATAATTCCATGAGAGTAGAGGGTACTGATTTAGAAGGTACCATATTCAGAATGTACACTGATGTTTCCAGATCATATCCCCAAAATGAATTTGGTAATTCTGAATAACTCATCATCGATCTAACTGTTGGATGCTACTCGGAAAACCTAATGGTTCCACTGTACAAAAATTTTGTACAAAGGTCTGAACCTTTTCCTAGCTACCATGTGTTCTTTTAAATTAAACTTGGATCGCCTGCGGAACTTAACACGTTTGATCCAAAGTTTAATCTATTTGTTCTTTTAGGTTTAGACTCGGATCTCCTGCGGAACTTAACACGTTCGATCCAAATCACCTAGGTTATTAATTTCATTAAATATTAGTTTCCAAAAATTGGCTCCCAGTACTTACGTGGCGAGGCACATGGCCTTCGTGGATATGGGAACAACCACCACCGACTAGACAAAGCCTTTTAAGGAAAGTTAATATTTAATTTCCTTAAATAACTTTAGGTCAACCGAAAAGAACAATCAAATCACAAGGAAAAGAAAAAACAAAAGAACACAACATCGAAAACAAATTCGAAATACTAGAATCGTATGCCTCTTGTATTTGGTATTTTTACAAAGAAATAAAACTAGCATGATGCGGAAAAATATTACTAGTTATACCTTTCTTTTGAAGACAAAGACCTCTTGATCTTCTACCGTATTCCTCTTCTAACCTCGGACATTGTGTGGGCAATGATCTTCCGAGACGAGAACCACCTAGCACCTTCTTCTTCTTCCTTCAAGTTTCGGCCAAGCAAAATGTCACGCCCCAGGTAGTCCCTGTCTGAAGAAAAATTTCGGCAGCATCTCCCCTGTACGGGTGAGAATATGAATCCAGAATACATATATCTATACCTCGGCCACACACGGCCGGAACAATACAATACAAATAAGAAACAAACCACGCAGTTTATATCAACATTACACACAGTTCAACATATAATCAATCCACGCAGTTTAATAAGAAAAGACGATAAAGAATCTCGAAGATATATGTAAACATCCTACTCCACTACAACGAGGAAAGACAAAATCCATGAAGTAATGAAAATATATCCGCAGCGGAAAACCAAAAGTAGTAAACCCAAGTGTTCGTTATAAAGTCCACAATACAAAACCCACATCACAAGTATATAAGATGCAAAAACAAAACAGATCCTGACAACAGGAAATCCTCGCGATAAAGGGGCTAGCGACTGGAATCTCTCCTGACGGCCTCATCCTGAAAAATAATAACAATGAGGTGAGTTCAAAGAACTCAGCAGGTAATCCAATAGATATGTACAGCAACATATAACTACTAGCAATATCCTAAGGTACAGTCTCTTAAACCATAGGATCTATAGTACAGTTTCCTAACAGTACAACCTCCGGTACAGTCTCCTAACAGTATAACAGATATGCATAGCTGAAATAAACTGTAATAACCAACAATAGGCATAAAGTACAGTCTATAGCAAGAATAATAAGAAGATGCATAACTGAAATAAACTGTACTCACCTGCGAGGCTTGGGCGAATGACTGTGGACATACACAGATAAAGATAGTTAGAGCAAATACGCATGTATCCTGTATGCATGTCAATCATATGCAGTCACCCAAGTGCACCATCTAATATGCAACAATCACAATAAATGCAATCTGTGCACATGATGCAATATGACATGGTCACCCCTGACGCCAGTCAGCATCTCACATACAATGGTGAGACCACGTGGGTAGGGCTGTGACACCGTGCACTCTGCCGTCACAACCCCTGAAGAGTGACCGAGAGGACGGGATGCTGTCGGAGTACACCTATCCTCCTACCTCAGACATAGTGAGGGAGCGCAATGCTCTCATCTCCCGGTACACAATGATGGGGAGGGACCCCTGTCTTGCTACTACGCTGCGTCACACTAACCCATGAGTGTACCAGCGAAGCCCTCGACAGAGCAACCTACCATACACACCCTGAGTGTTGTGCCACTACCCATGTAGTGATCACGTGTTTAGAGGTCCATGTAGCCGGCCGACGAGCTCAACAATAATGGAGTCGTCAATCGCCCAGCATGCAATCATGCGGAATGGTGCATGATGCTAAATATGTCATACCTGAACATAGCCTCCTCCATATATGTGTGTGCCAAAAAGGTAAACACATATATATATAACCATGATATAAACTGCATAAGTCTAAGAACATCACATATAACAATGATATAAGTATCATAAATCCAAGAGCATGTATCAAACATGTAAAGCAACTAATCCAGTATAGTGGAGCACTATAAATATACATATCCATCTCTATAAACATAGATACACATGGCAAAAGATAAAAGTATCCAGTTCTAAAGTAAAGCAACTAACAGAAGAAGCATGTGATAGGTATCAACTAAACCTAAATCCAGGGGAAGTGTTGAACTACCAATCACTAGTAACCGTCTACAGGTATCGAATAACCTATAACCAGGGAAGTGCTAAATCTACCAATCACTAGTAAGTATATATAAACTGCACATATCAAAAGACACTATCAATAGATAAGTCAAAGGGTACCCGCCTCAAATAGAAGGTACGATCAAGCAATCCAACGTCGAGACGTCTGTCTCGAATCAGAGTCCTGTGTCAAACAAACAATATGTATATTTTATTTAGCTAAATCCAAACAAATAGCTAAATAAAATCCCTAAACCTAAATTAGGGCAAAACCCTAATCACACAACCTCAGTCTACATAATTAAATCTAATGGTTAATTAGGATTAGTTACCTAATCCCTAATCACCAATTAGATTAGAAATCCAACGGTTGACTAGGGTTAATTACCTTAACCCTAATCATTCCATTAGATCAATATAACCAAATAAATCTAAACATAATCACTAACCATCTAGTAATCATGTAATCCAAATCATACCTAAATCTACACATAAACCTAATTCAATTCTACACATGATCAATAATACAACATAATCCACATGTATCACAATCTCTACACATACCTCAATTCCCAGCTATTGTTGATGCTGGAACAAGGAGAGCTGAACCAAGAACACCCACGTTACACAATTCTAAATCCACAGAAACAACACTTGCTGGAAAATCCACTCCTCTGTTCAGATCAAATATAAAGGAGATCACAGATTCAAGCACACATTCCAACAAGAACTACTTCAAGAATATAACCTAGTCGTCTTACCACTACCTGGATGGTTGCTGCCGAAACCTAGAAAGCCACCCAACAACACCCCTCTACCGGATTCCACCATACTTGTCTCTGCCGACAGCTACAATTGATCCCATCATCTTTAACCTAAACCTAATCAACCACAAGAAGATGAGGATCAAGAATGTAGATCGGTGAAACAAGAAGAGGATTGAGGAATCGCAGAAAATGCTAGGGCACATATCGGAGAAACTCCAGAGAAGAGGAGAAATCTAAGCTAGCTTACCCTCGGAGCCCTAATTACCTCTCCACGCCGGCGATCGAGTGGATCTGGCCTGATCCAATAGCGTCGGTTCGTCCCCGTGAGAGAACCAGCGACGAGGAGAAGAGATCAGAGCTAGAAGGAGAAGGGCCTCGGCTAGATCTGGGCTTACTTGGCGTCGATGCCGGCAGAGGAAGATCGCCGGAGCTGGAACCCTAATCCCGTGGCATCGCTCGCCCGCGAGAGAGAGCACAGAGGAGAGATCAGGAAGAAGAGAGGGGAGAAGGGCGCGGCTTCGAGCAGTGGAGATCGGGAAAGGAATGAGTTAGGGATCGGCGATTTTGGGAAAGAAAAGGAAAAGAATTTGAATTTATAAATAAAACATTTCCTCACTTAAATTGGTATCCCAAACAGGCTTTATCCGTGCCCGCCGATCGATCCCCCTCAAAACCCTCCATACGAGCTCCGAAAAATTCCCAGAAAATTTCTAAAAATTCCGGAAAAATTTTATAAGGCTATTTCTGAAATAACCCTATTTATTTAAATTTTTTGAGATCTCACATCCTCCCCTACTAATAAAAATTTGGTCCCCAAATTTTGCTATAATCAATAGCAAACACTGAAATATAACCATGCAGTATAAATGCTGAAGAAACTCTAACCCACATACCTCAAGTAAAAAGATGGGGATATCGAGCTCGGATCCTATCCTCCAGCTCCCACGCAGCCTCCTCGTCAGAATGATGCTGCCATCCGAATTTAACCAGTCGGATCGTCTTGTTCCGCAGCTGACGCTCTCTACGGTCCAGAATCTGTACCGGAACCTCCTCGTAAGTAAGGTCCGCCTGAATAGGAACAGATATATCTGACAGAACATGTGCCGGATTGGATACGTATATTCTCAGTATAGATACATGGAATACATCGTGAATGCCAGCTAGAGATGGTGGTAGCGCCAGACGGTAAGCTACTGCTCCAATCCTCTCCAAGATCTAGAATGGTCCAATATATCGGGGAGCTAGCTTACCTCGGAGACCAAATCTCTTCACCCCTTTCGTGGGTGAAACTCTAAGAAATACATGATCACCAATGGAGAACTCCAGGGGTCTCCGTCTCTGATCAGCATAACTCTTCTGACGGTCCTGAGCCTCTGACATCCTCCGTCTGATAGTGCGAACTATCTCTGCATCCTGCTGAGCTCTCTGAGGTCCTACCAACTGGGCCTCCCCAACCTCTTCCCAGAGGATGGGTATCCGACAAGGCCTACCATACAACACCCCAAACAGTGCCATCTGGATAGCAGAATGATAGCTGTTGTTGTAGGCGAACTCCACTAATGGCAGGAGGTCCTCCCAACTGCCTCTGAAATCCATAACGCAAGACCTCAGCAAGTCCTCCAAAGTCTGAATGGTCCGCTCTGACTGTCCATCTGTCTGCTGATGGAATGCCGTACTGAAACGGAGCTATGTGCCCAAAGCCTGCTGCAGACTCTGCCAGAACCGGGACGTGAATCGTGAGTCTCTATTTGATATAATACTCAACGGAACACCATGCCATCTGATAACCTCTCGACAATATAACTCTACTAATTGATCCAGAGAATCAGTCTTCCGGATCGCTAAAAAGTGTGCAGATTTGATTAATCGGTCAACGATTACCCAAATCGCATCATGGCCTCGTCGAGTCCTAGGCAATCCTACCACAAAATCCATAGTAATATGCTCCCACTTCCACTCTGGAATAGGGATCCTCTGAAGTAACCCAGCAGGTCTTTGGTGCTCGGCCTTCACCTGCTGACAGACAAGACATCTAGCTACAAAATCTGCGATGTCTTTCTTCATACCGTTCCACCAATAGGAACGCCTCAAATCATGATACATACGGGTCCCACCTGGGTGGATAGCAAATCTAGAACGATGAGCCTCCTGAAGTAACTCCTCCATGACCGGGTGAGACTGAGGTACACATAATCTGCCTCAGAAATAAACAATACCCTCGTCATCTCGTGTAAACTCGGTCTTTTGTCCAGAAGCTATCTGGCTGCTAATGAACTGTAAATATTGATCTCCGGCCTGGGCCTCTCGAATCCTCATCCTGATCGACGACTGAGCAACCATGGTAACCAGAATACCCTGCTCTGTCCGTCCCTGCTCCTCAAGGCCCAGCTCGGAGAATCCCTGAATCAAGTCCGTGACTAAAACTCGATGACAAGCTAAAGTCCCTCTGGACTTCCTGCTAAGTGCATCAGCGACCACATTAGCTTTACCGGATGGTAGCTAATAGTACACTCATAATCCTTCAGGAACTCCATCCATCTCCTCTGTCGGAGATTGAGTTCCTTCTGTGTGAAAATATATTTAAGACTCTTATGATCAGTAAGAATCTCAAAAGTAATACCATAAAGATGATGTCACCAAATCTTCAAAGCAAAGATAATAGCGGCTAGCTCTAAATCATGTACTGGGTAGTTCTTCTCATGCTCCTTCAACTGACGAGAAGCATAAGAGACTACACTACCGTGCTGCATCAATACAGCGCCCAAGCCCTGAAGAGATGCGTCTGTATAAAGTACGAATCTGTCATCACCAGAAGGTAAAACCAAAACTGGTGCTGATACTAATCTCCGCTTCAGCTCCTGGAAGCTGGTCTTGCAAGCCTCTGACCACGTGAACTTCACGCCTTTCCTAGTCAAACGTGTCAATGGCATAGCAATACTGGAGAAACCCTCAACGAATCATCTGTAATATCCAACCAGTCACAAGAAACTGCGGATCTCCTGGACCCACTTCGACTGCTCCCAGCTAGTGATAGCCTCGATCTTCTGAGGATCTACTGAAATACCTCGGCTAGAAACCACATGTCCTAGAAAACCAACTGAGGAAAGCCAAAATGCACACTTGCTGAACTTCGCATACAGATGATGTCGTGGAAGAGTCTCCAAGACTATGCGAAGGTGCTGCGCATGTTCCTCCTCGGAACGTGAATAGATCAATATGTCGTCGATAAATACCATCACAAACTGATCCAGATACTCCAAAAAGATACGGTTCATCAAATCCATAAATACTGCTGGAGCATTGGTAAACCCAAATGGCATTACCAAAAACTCGTAATGTCCGTATCTGGTGCGAAATGCTGTCTTCTGAATATCAGAATCTCTAACTCTTAGCTGATGATATCCAGACCGCAGATCAATCTTAGAATACACTGATATATCTCTGAGCTGATCAAATAAATCCTCAATCCGTGGCAAGGGGTACTTATTTCTGATAGTCACTGCATTCAGCTGCCTATAATCGATGCACAACCTCAGAGTACCATCCTTCTTCTTGACGAATAGTATTGGAGACCCCCATGGAGATACACTAGGGCGAATAAATCCCCTATCCAATAACTCCTGGAGTTGGACCTTTAGTTCGTCCAACTCTTTCGGTGCCATACGATAAGGAGCTTTCAATGTTGGTGCAGTCCCTGGAATCAGCTCAATAGCAAACTCCACTTGCCTTCGGGGAGGTAAACCTGGTAACTCGTCTGGAAAAATGTCTGGATACTCTCTGACAACCAGAACGTCTGAGAGCTGAGAACTACTGCTGTCGTCAATATTAATCAAGGATAATAGAAATCCCTGACATCCATGTGATAGCAGTTTCTGCGCCTATATCACAGAAATGGTCGATATCCCGTCGTCTCTGATGCCAATGAAATCCCAAGAGGGTTGGTTCGGAGGTCGAAACGTAACCACCCTCTTCTGGCAATCAACTGTGGCATGATAAGCAGACAGCCAATCCATACCCAGGATAATATCGAACTCGACCATCCCCAGTACTAACAAATCTACAGTGAGTATAATGCTACCAAAATCTAACGGACAACCTCTGACCTCCTGGGTGACATCCAAAGTATCACCGGATGGTAAGGAGACAGTCAGTCGCCGCGGTCTATGAGAAGGTAGTCTACCAATCTCTCTCATAAATGCACAAGATATAAAAAAATGTGAACTACTTGTATTAATTAGCATATTAGCAACCAAAATGTTACCCAGATATCACTACAGGTATGAAAACTATATAATTACCTAAATTACCTATTTTCCCTCTGGAGATATCCTGTCGCTGCTTAACCCCCAAATAGAACCAACAGATCCTCGTCAAAATACCTCGGAATTCCGAAATGATAAAATCGACGGAAATCCGTACAATCCAAAAATATCCAGATAAGCTCGCAAAACTCGTAAGAACTAGTATCAGAACCGCTCTGATACCAAATAAATTGGTATCAGATAAAATCCAAAAAAATTCAGATACGCTAACAAACTCCAGGACACAAAAATCTGAAATCGGAGCCTAGCTCAATACCAAATAAATTGTCACGCCCCAGGTAGTCCCTGTCCGAAGAAATTTCGGCAGCATCTCCCCTGTACGGGTGACAATATGAATCCAGAATACATATATCTATACCTCAGCCACACACGGCCGGAACAATACAATACAAATAAGAAACAAACCACGCAGTTTATATCAACATTCCACACAGTTCAACATATAATCAATCCACGCAGTTTAATAAGAAAAGACGATATAGAATCTCGAAGATAAATGTAAACATCCTACTCAACTACAATGAGGAAAGATAAAATCCACGAAGTAATGAAAATATATCCGCAGCGAAAAACCAAAAGTAGTAAACCCAAGTGTTCGTTATAAAGTCCACAATACAAAACCCACATCACAAGTATATAAGATGCAAAAACAAAACAGATCCTGACAATAGGAAATCCTCGCGATAAAGGGGCTAGCGACTGGAATCTCTCCTGACGGCCTCATCCTGAAAAATAGTAACAACGGGGTGAGTTCAAAGAACTCAGCAGGTAATCCAATAGATATGTACAGCAACATATAACTACTAGCAATATCCTAAGGTACAGTCTCCTAAACCATAGGATCTATAGTACAGTTTCCTAACAGTACAACCTCCGGTACAGTCTCCTAACAGTATAACAGATATGCATAGATGAAATAAATAGTAATAACCAACAATAGGAATAAAGTACAGTCTATAGCAAGAATAATAAGAAGATGCATAACTGAAATAAACTGAACTCACCTGCGAGGCTTGGGCGAATGACTGTGGACATACACAGATAAAGATAGTCAGAGCAAATACGCATGTATCCTGTATGCATGTCAATCATATGCAGTCACCCAAGTGCACCATCTAATATGCAACAATCACAATAAATGCAATCTATGCACATGATGCAATATGACATGGTCACCCCTGACGCCAGTCAGCATCTCACACACAATGGTGAGACCACGTGGGTAGGGCTGTGACACCGTGCACTCTACCGTCACTACCCCTGAAGAGTGACCGAGTGGACGGGATGCTGTCGGAGTACACCTATCCTCCTACCTCAGACATAGTGAGGGAGCGCAATGCTCTCATCTCCCGGTACACAATGACGGGGAGGGACCCCTGTCCTGCTACTACGCTGCGTCACACTAACCCATGAGTGTACCAGCGGAGCCCTCGACAGAGCAACCTACCATACACACCCTGAGTGCTGTGCCACTAACCATGTAGTGATCACGTGTGTAGAGGTCCATGTAGCCGGCCGACGAGCTCAACAATAATGGAGTCGTCAATCACCCAGCATGCAATCATGCGGAATGGTGCATGATACTAAATATGTCATACCTGAACATAGCCTCCTCCATATATGTGTGTGCCAAAAAGGTAAACACATATATATATATATAACCATGATATAAACAGCATATGTCCAAGAACATCACATATAACAATGATATAAGTATCATAAATCCAAGAGCATGTATCAAACATGTAAAGCAACTAATCCAGTATAGTGGAGCACTATAAATATACATATCCATCTCTATAAACATAGATACACATGGCAAAAGATAAAAGTATCCAGTTCTAAAGTAAAGCAACTAACAGAAGAAGCATGTGATAGGTATCAACTAAACCTAAATCCAGGGGAAGTGTTGAACTACCAATCACTAGTAACCGTCTACAGGTATCGAATAACCTATAACCAGGGAAGTGCTAAATCTACCAATCACTAGTAAGTATATATAAACTGCACATATCAAAAGACACTATCAATAGATAAGTCAAAGGGTACCCGCCTCAAATAGAAGGTACGATCAAGCAATCCAACGTCGAGACGTCTGTCTCGAATCAGAGTCCTGTGTCAAACAAACAATATGTATATTTTATTTAGCTAAATCCAAACAAATAGCTAAATAAAATCCCTAAACCTAAATTAGGGCAAAACCCTAATCACACAACCTCAGTCTACATAATTAAATCTAATGGTTAATTAGGATTAGTTACCTAATCCCTAATCACCAATTATATTAGAAATCCAACGGTTGACTAGGGTTAATTACCTTAACCCTAATCATTCCATTAGATCAATATAACCAAATAAATCTAAACATAATCACTAACCATCTACTAATCATGTAATCCAAATCATACCTAAATCTACACATAAACCTAATTCAATTCTACACATGATCAAGTAATACAACATAATCCACATGTATCACAATCTCTACACATACCTCAATTCCCAGCTACTGTTGATGCTGGAACAAGGAGAGATGAACCAAGAACACCCACGTTACACAATTCTAAATCCACAGAAACAACACTTGCTGGAAATTCCACTCCTCTGTTCAGATCAAATATAAAGGAGATCACAGATTCAAGCACACATTCCAACAAGAACTACTTCAAGAATATAACCTAGTCGTCTTACCACAACCTGGATGGTTGCTGCCGAAACCTAGAAAGCCACCCAACAACACCCCTCTACCGGATTCCACCATACTTGTCTCTGCCGACAGCTACAATTGATCCCATCATCTTTAACCTAAACCTAATCAACCACAAGAAGATGAGGATCAAGAATGTGGATCGGTGAAACAAGAAGAGGATTGAGGAATCGCAGAAAATGCTAGGGCACATATCGGAGAAACTCCAGAGAAGAGGAGAAATCCAAGCTAGCTTACCCTCGGAGCCCTAATTACCTCTCCACGCCGGTGATCGAGTGGATCTGGCCCGATCCAATAGCGTCGGTTCATCCCCGTGAGAGAACTAGCGACGAGGAGAAGAGATCAGAGCTAGAAGGAGAAGGGCCTCGGCTAGATCTGGGCTTACTAGGCGTCGATGCCGGCAGAGGAAGATCGCCGGAGCTGGAACCAGGAAGGAGAAACATGAGGTAACAATATTTGAATACTAGTAAGACTTTTCAGATTTAATTAAACATGCAACTTAGAGTTCCTGGTAATTGCTACAAGATGAATGGAATGAACGCATCACTTGGGCCTGCAAGTTCGAATCGAAAACTCAGAATTCAATCACATGGATATCCAGGATGCATCCATAAAGGAAACTGTAAGAGTAAGAAAACTATAACATCGAGTAAAACCAATTTGAAATTGATTTATCACGATCAACCTCCTAAATTACACTCAAAACATACTAACATAAAGAGTTGCACATTGTGCTTTTACCCAACCTGCTTCTAAGAAACCATGTTTTTATTGGTAACGGAAGCAAAGAAGCATGAAAGGTAAAATGCAACTTAAGAAGGTTATACAAATAAGAACCTGGTGAATGTAATCCACCTTGCAGCAGCACACTAATACTTGAGAAAGGGAAAAACCTCGATTAACTTTCACAAGGATTTCTGGCTTGCAAATTGTTAGTCAAGCTATTCTGTAGAAGCTAGGCCTTCTTTTTCTACTTTCATTTCGTGCAAACCAAATCCAACTACCATGCTAGTTCATCATTCTAGGTATCAACCATATAACTGGTTTATGTCGCAGAGATTGTGGACCAAACCGTCAAGAAAGCTCCTCTTCCGGATTATCCTGAGGGCATCTGATCATCTCTAGTATGTTCACAACTTCAACCATATCTGGCCTGGTAGATGGCACCTGAGAGGTGAAGATCAATATAGTGATCTATATTTAGAGGAATAAAAAAAAACATGAACTGTGTTATGTCTAAGAACAAATCGTGCAAGTAGACCATCCAAACACATTCAAGGAGATTTCCACTTAATATGATTTCTACTGAGAATTGCTTGGTATGGTATTTCTCAGTATTGAGCAGAACATCATGTGCCCAAATGAGTATGACACTTGTGCACATCATGCATGACCTACACAAAGCATGTGATGAGTTGTAACTTCGGTACTATGAGTTTTTTTTTACCCCAATTGCATACTAAAGTTCAAACAACACATTAACGCACGTGCAATGAATCTTGGAGAACTAGAACTTGTAGAGAGGAGTTTTCTTCTCGAGTAGAGTTTTTGGAATCTAGGGAGTGTTTTAGATGACATTTTGTTTCTATTGTTCCAAGTGTAGACGTCTCTCAGAAGCATACCGTCGAACACCTTCTCCGCGTCGGCGATGCTGCCGCACTTGAAGTAGAGATTCATGAGCGAGTTGGTGGCGGCGACGTCCATGGGTAGATTCTTCTTGAAGACGAGAGATAGGAGCTGCCTTCCCTGGTCCAGCGCGCTGAGATTGGCGGAGAGCGAGAGCGCATTGGAGAGGGTGAACTCGTCGGGGTCGAGGTCGGAGGTCTGGAACCATTTGAAGAGGCGAAGAGCTTCCCGCGGGCGACCGTCGAGGGCGAGGCCGGAGATGATGGCGCTGAGGCAGCGAGGATCGCGGTGGGTGGCGTCGGAGACTAGGCATGCTTTGGCCGATTGAGCTGCTCGGGAAAGGGAAGTGACAGCGACTTGAGAGGTGGGAACTTACACTGACGGCGCCTCGGGAAAGGGAAGTGCCAGCCTTGGGCTTCGCTTTTCTGGTCTCCTCCGTGACGAGATGTCGAGATCCTCGAAAAAAAGAAGATCGAAAACTTAGAATTTGATGAAGAGGGAGAGAGGAAAGAGGGCAGCGGTGAGGTTCCTGCAAACTTAGAATTTAGAAATAAAAGGTACGATTTGATCGTCTTGATCAGTGGAACTTAGTATCACCTTTCCCTCTAGTCATCTTCATCTTGCCTCCCTCCGCCGCTACTACTCTGAAACCCTAGAAAACAAGACCAACTCGTAACCTCTCCTTTCTTGTTCCTCTTCTTACCCAAAGGGAGGAGGTGGAGGAGATGCGTCGTGAGTCAATCCTGATCAGGAGAGGAAGAGGCGTCAATCTAAGAAGGGAAAGAGGAAGATGAAGCTGAGAGAGATGGTTGGACTGCCTGCGGCGAGGAGGAAAGTGGTGGTGGCGTCGTGACGGTATACGGTGAACGGCGCGATATAGGTTTAGGTTTAGAGGGAAGAGTGAAGTGTTGCAAATTTCGGCTAAGTATTGGTGGGAAAAATATATTATTTTATTTTATCATAGACACCGGGTTTTAAAAACCGCTGTTAAAATCGATGTCTATTAATGAAAAAAAGGCGCTCATAGACATCGGCTTAAAAAACCGATGTCTATGAGCGAAAATCTGGGCTTATAGACACCGGTTTTTGGAAAAATCGGTGTAAAATACTCAAAGACATCGATTTTTGCTTAAAACTGTTGTTGTTCCAATGATGTCTATGCGGGTTTTTCTTGTAGTGCCAGTACTGACGTGGCGAGGCACATGGCCTTCTTGGATATGGGAACAACCACCACCGACTAGACAAAGCCTTTTAAGGAAAGTTAATATTTAATTTCCTTAAATAACTTTAGGTCAACCGAAAAGAACAATCAAATCACAAGGAAAAGAAAAAACAAAAGAACACAACATCGAAAACAAATTCGAAATACTAGAATTGTATGCCTCTTGTATTTGGTATTTTTACAAAGAAATAAAACTAGCATGATGCGGAAAAACATTACTAGTTATACCTTTCTTTTGAAGACAAAGACCTCTTGATCTTCTACCGTATTCCTCTTCTAACCTCGGACATTGAGTGGGCAATGATCTTCCGAGACGAGAACCACCTAGCACCTTCTTCTTCTTCCTTCAAGTTTCGGCCAAGCAAAAACTTCCAAAGGATGAAGAACTTTTTCCACCAACCAGGCTCCAAGGGATGCAAGCTTTCTCTCCTTCTTCTTCAAGCTAGAATCCGGCCACCAATTAAAACTCCAAGAGCATGAAGAGGTTCGGCCACAAGATGGAGAAGAAAGAAAGAGGAGGGGCCGGCCACACCCAAGGAGAAAAAGAGAGGAGAAAATAATAGAGTCGTTCACCATGAAGGCACCTCTACCCCCTCTTTTATAATCCTTGGTCTTGGCAAATAAGGAAATTTAAATAAAAACTTCCTTAATTCTTTTGCCATGAAAAGGAAAAATTTTAATTAATTAAAATCAAAATTCTTTTCTCAATTTCAATGGTCGACCACATTAATATCTCCAAGCAAATAAAATTTTAAACACAAATTAAAACTTCCTTATTTGCTTCCGGAAATTTATAAAAAATTATCCAATAATTTTTATCCCTTCATGATTGGTTAATCAAAAGGAAATTTTATAAATTAAAAACTTTCTTTTAAACATGTGGATAATATCTAAAAATGAAAGTTATCTCTAAAAATTAAAATCTCCTTTCAATCTACAAATAAGGAAAGATATTAAATCTTTTCTTAATCTTTTGTAGAAACTAATAAAAGAGAATTTTTAATTTTTAAACTTTCTTTTAAATCATGAACATGATTAAAAGGAAAGTTTTTACCAAAATTAAAATCAACCTTTTAATCTACAAATAAGGAAAGAGATTTAGCTCTTCTCTTAATCTTTTGTAGAATCTTATAAAAGGAAAGATTTAAATTTTTAAACTCTCTTTTAAATCATGTTATCCACATAAGAAAAATTTTTAAAAATAAATTCCTTTTTATTTTAATAGGGCCGGCCACCTAAGCTTGAGTTCAAGCTAGGGCCGGCCACATGAATTCACCCATGAACCAAACCATGGCCGGCTCTAGCTTGGTCTCCAAGCTAGCTTGGCCGGCCCCTATAGGATGGGTAAGAAGGTGGGTATGTGGTGGGTATAAATCTCTATATACAAGAGGCTACGATAGGGACCGAGAGGAGGAATTGGTTTTGGTCTCCCTATGAAATTAAGCATCCCGTGTTCGCCCTGAACACACAACTTAACTTCATCAATAATAATTCATTCCACTAAAGAATTATTATTGAACTACCGCACCAATCCTAAATTACATTTTTGGGCTCCTTCTTATTATGAGTGTGTTAGTCTCCCTGTGTTTAAGATGTCAAATGTCCACTAATTAAGTGAGTTACTGACAACTCATTTAATTAATATCTTAGTCCAAGAGTAGTACCACTCAACCTCATCGTCATGTCGGACTAAGTCTACCTGCAGGGTTTAACATGACAATCCTTATGAGCTCCTCTTGGGGACATTCTCAACCTAGATTACTAGGACACAGTTTCCTTCAATAATCAACAACACACACTATAAGTGATATCATTTTCCAACTTATCGGGCTTATTGATTTATCGAACTAAATCTCACCCATTGATAAATTAAAGAAATAAATATCAAATATATGTGCTTGTTATTATATTGGGATTAAGAGCACACGCTTCCATAATAACTGAGGTCTTTGTTCCTTTATAAAGTCAGTATAAAAGAAACGACCTCTAATGGTCCTACTCAATACACTCTAAGTGTACTAGTGTAATTATATAGTTAAGATAAACTAATACCTAATTACACTACGACCTTCCAATGGTTTGTTCCTTTCCATCTTGGTCGTGAGCTACTGTTTATAATTTATAAGGTACTGATAACATGATCCTCTGTGTGTGACACCACACACCATGTTATCTACAATATAAATTAATTGAACAACTACATTTATCATAAATGTAGACATTTAACCAATGTGATTCTTATTTCTAGATAAATGTTTATACCAAAAGCTAGGGTTTTAGTATACATCCTAACAATCTCCCACTTATACTAAAAGACTAAGCTGCCATATCTGCTGCCATACATCTGAATCTCAACCCTTCAACATGCCCATCAAAAGCTCTTGCCTTAAGGGTCTTAGTGAAAAGATCTATAGGTCATCATCTGATGCAATCTAGGCAGCAACAACTTCTCCTCATTTATACGATTTCTCGTATTGGGTGGTACTTGCGCTCTATTGTGTTTACTTGCCTTATAGACTCATGGTTTCTTCGAGTTTGCTACTGCACCACTATTATTACGATAAATTGTAATAATCTTTGGACAAACCAGAAATCATATCTAAGTCTATCTTGAGGTTATTGAGTCATTCAGCTTTTATGGCTACCTCAGAGGCTTGCCATATACTCAGCTTCTATGGTGGAGTCCAAAAAAACACCTATGCTTATCACTCTTCCATAGTTATGACTTTGCCTCCTAAAATAAACACAAAACCCCAAGGTTGACTTAATATTGTCCCTATCCGATTGGAAGTCAAAATCCGTGCAACCCACAGGGACCAAATTAACTGCCTTGTAAGCTAGCATATAATCTCTAGTGCCTCTAAGGTACTTCAATATATGCTTTACTGCAGTCTAATGTCCTTGTCTAGGGTTACTTTGATATCTGCTAACTATGCCCTTGGCAAAATAGATTTCTGATCTCGTGCATAACATACATTAGGCTTCCGACAGCCGAAGCATAAAGAACTGCCTTCATTTCCTCTATCTCCTTTGATGTCTTCGGAGACATCTCTTTAGATAAAACTACTCCAAGCCCAAAAAGTAAGAAACCTTTCTTGGAGTTCTGCATGCTTAAAACGAGCACGGATTTTTTTCGATATATGAAGCTTGGGATAAATAAAAAATTCTTTTCTTGTAATCCCTTATTACTTTGATCCAAAGAATATATACATTCTCCCAAGTCCTTCATATCGAATTGTTTGGACAACCATACCCTTACTTCTGACAAAACTTTGATATTGTTTCCAACTACCAAAAATGTTATCTACGTATAGTACAAGAAATACCACCACATCTCCATCACACTTTTTGTATACACAAGACTTATCCGGTTACTAAATAAGTCCAAAGGTCTGGATTACTTTGATAAACCGGATATTCCAAGACCTTGAAGCTTTGCTTCAGTCCATAGACTGATTGAGCTTGCACACAAGATGCTCTTTGCCCTTTGCAATGAACCCTTCTGGTTGCTTTATATGGATGCTTTCTTCAAGACTTCCATAAAGGAATGCTGTCTTGATATCCACTTGCCAAATAGATAAAAAAATCCGGATAGACTTAAGCATAGCTACTAGTGAAAAAGTTTCCTTTTTCATCAAGCCTTGCTTTGAAAGTTTCCACCTTCCTTTCTATCCATCTTTTCCTATTGTAGACATATTTTCACCCAGTGGCTTTTACACCATCTGGTGGTTCTACAAGCTTCCAGATTTGATTAGAATACTTATATTCTAATTCTGTATTCATTGCTCTTTGCCAAGATGCTGCATCTTTATTTTAGAGTGCTTCATCATATTTTCGGGATCAGACTCATGTTCATTTGGGATCAAGTCCAAAAACTTTTCCAAAACATGAATCCTTTTGGTTGTTTGACAACCCTCCCACTACGATGATGTACTGTCTATAATTGTGTATCAATTGTGATACGTGTTGCAGTTTCTTGTGATATTTCATCTTGTACAGTTGGTACTAGGTTAGACATGTCCTTTATTATTTCCTTAAGAACAAATTTACTTTTGGGCATGTGATTTATTACATAGTCTTTCTCTAAAAATCGGTCATTGATGCTAACAATGACCTTCTGATTTTTAAGACTATAATCCTACTTTCATTTCTCTAGGATAACCCACAAACAAGTGAATTCCTGTCCAACTTATTATTATCTCTCTTCAGCATATGTGCTGGACTACCCGAATCCGAATATGCTTCAAAATAGGCTTACGCTTATTCAGCAATTCTATATGAGTAGAGAGTTCTGACTTTGGAAGGTACTATATTCACTTCCGTTTCCAGAGTATATCCTTAAAATGAATTTGGTAATAACTCATCATCAATCTACTTATTTCCATAAGAGTCCTATACCTTCCTTTTTCTACACCATTCTGTTGGGGTGTACCAGGTGCAGTTAGTTGGGATTGAATCCCTACTTCTGATAAGTGACTCCTAAATCTTCCCAAGAGGTACTTGCCACTACGATCTCACCGTAGTATCTTGATACTTTTACTTTGACGTTTCTCCGCATCAGCCTTGTACTCTTTGAACTAATCAAAGCACTTAGTCTTGCGGCACATTAAGTAAATGTATTTGTATCTTGAATAGTTGTCTATAAAATAGATGAAATATTCGATACTACCTCTTTTCTGGATAGTCATAGGATCACACAAATCAGAATGAACCAATTCCAATATATCTTTGGCTCCATACCCCTTAGACTTAAAAGCTTCTTGGTTATTTTTCCTTCCAAGTAAGACTCGCAGGTTGGAAAGATTTCCACTACTAATTAACCCAAAAGTTCATCAGCTACCAATGAATCCTACTTAAGTTAATATAACCTAGCTTTAGATATATGCCAAAGATATAATTGGTTCATTTCCGAAGGTTGCTTTCTCTTAAAGTTAGAAGATGTGTTACTAATTTCCATTTGTTGCATCGTGGGAGTTATTGGATTTATAAATTGCCAACCAACGTACCAGAACAGATAACTTCCCTCTTTTTCTTAATAACAACTTTGTTATTAAAAGAGGCAGAATATCAAGTTCTTTGAATAGTTTAGAAACTGAAAACTAGTTCTTTCTAAACTTAGTACGTAACGACAATTACTCAAAATCCATGTTTTATTCTTATCAAAGGATAAACATCTCCCACTACAACAGCTTCCACTTTTACAGCAGTGCCCATGTGGACGGTGTTTATATTTTCATTTAGTTGTCGGGTTTCCTGGAACCCTACAATGAATTGCGGACATGATTAATGGTATTTATATCTACACTCCAGGTTCTGGTAGATAACACCACTAAACATGTTTCAACTAATGAATTAAATACACCTATATTGTTCTTAGTTCTAAGAAGACAGTCAACCTTAATGTCCAAGTCCTATTTCCAATCATTACAATTGGGACTACTAAGTCTTTTCTATAGTATAACAACTAGGGGATTGACAAACATTTTAAATCCTAAGAATCACAAAAATATTTGGTCAAGATCAATTCTTTAAAATCCCCATGAATTTTGTATGCCACGATAGTGTGGACGTATACAAAATCAAAGAGGAGATTTTATCCATTAATTTTATTATCTCGTCAACTTTACTTTATGACAAATAAAATTAATAGTTGATCTGTCTTTGATCAAATATTTGGTCAAAACTTTTTGAATTTAAAATAACATTGATTCCTCAAACAATATTATTTAAATTCACCAACACCTCAAACACCGTGAATTTTGCATGCCATGATAGTGTGGACGTATACAAAATTTAAACATTTGTAAGAGGAGGGTTTTACCCATTAATTATCTTGTCAATAAATCTTTATGACAAAATAAAATTACCTCAAACACCGTTGAATTTTGTATGCCACAATAGTATGGACGTATACAAAATCAAACATTTGTAAGAGGAGTTTTTAATTTTATTATCTTGTCAACCTATTTATTTGACAAATTAATAGTTTGTTTTCTTCGGTCACACAAATAATAGTAGTGACTCCGATGGAGAGGATACTATTAGACGTGCCTAAGTGTATATCAGTACTTGACACTAAGTCCATTAATAAGATTATGCCCCTTCCGATGGGGAAGATCACACGCTCTTAATTAACTTCCTATAGTCATCCAAAATGTAAGTTTAATCTAGTGATCCGCAAACAAGCTCATCCGATATGGAGGAAGGCACTCAGAGCTAACGCGCAAGCTTGTTACATCACTTATAAACCAGTAATGGAGACCGTGGAATTTATTTAAAAATAAATCCCTCTCCCACTTAGTTATTTAAAGTGAGGAATTTTGACTATGCTAGTCTACTTAACATGCATACTAACAAGCACACACAGTCTCAGCATAAAAAGCAATAAACAGAAAAACTAATTTTCAACTATTATGGCTTTTATCTATTACTATCCTCCGTGTGTCGCCAACCCTAGCTGCTGCCATCTTTGGCCACCGCCACCGGGTCTAGTTGTCGCATCCATCTTGCTCCTTGTTCCGCTGCGCCTCTGGTCCTCAAAAGGTTCCACGCCTTGCAAGATTCGATCCGCAACATAAATAGAATTTTACATTTTCGATCCTATATTCCTCGAAGGAATGTACATGTAAACTAGATCGAACATAAAATAAAATTTACATCCATCGATCCTATATTCCATAAAAGGAATGTACATGTAACTAGATCAAAAATAAAATCCTAATAAAACTAAATACAGCTCCTGCTGTATTTTATAATACAATCATGCACACACAATAAATGCCCTTGACATGTCCAAGGGTCCAATCACACACATAATAACTATAAGCCATAATAGTTGGATCCTGCATCCACAAAGTTAGCACATCCTACTATTATCCTGCCTAAATTATGTATGACATGTGCATAATTAAACTAATACCAAATACACAGAGGCAAAACCCTAGCTCTGATACCAATTGTTGGATGCTACTCGAAAAACCTAATGGTTCCACTGTACAAAAATTTTGTACAAAGGTCTGAACCTTTTCCTAGCTACCATGTGTTCTTTTAAATTAAACTTGGATCGCCTGCGGAACTTAACACGTTTGATCCAAAGTTTAATCTATTTGTTCTTTTAGGTTTAGACTCGGATCTCCTGCGGAACTTAACACGTTCGATCCAAATCACCTAGGTTATTAATTTCATTAAATATTAGTTTCCAAAATTGGTTCCCACACTACAACAAAAACCTTCATAGACATCGATTTTCCACCGGTGTCTATTTGATTTTCGACCGATGTCTATGAAGCCGATGTTAAAAGTCTGCCATTTTAGACATCGGGTTAAAACCGGTGTAGTATCACTTAACGACACCGGTCTTCGAATCGGTTATTAACCGGTGTAGTATCACTTAACGACACTGTTTCATCAACAGTGTAAAATCGAATTAATATTGTATGTTAATAACACCAGTTTTGGCAGTGGTAAATGACCGATGTAATATTACTTTATAACACCGATTTTACATCGGTGGAAAATCGATGTAATATGTATATTGTTTAACAGCACATATTTGATTTTAAAACCGACAATAACAAAAAAAATACACAAATATTCACAAATTGTACAAATATTCTTCATTCAATAATATCCATAAAATACACAAATATTCACAAATTATATAAATAATCTTCTTACAACAATATCCATAAAATACCCAAACATTCTTTTTACATCAAAAGCTAGCTAATAGATATCAAAATCAAAGTATAACATTCTATTAACACATCAAGGTACAACTGTCTCAAATGTAATCTAGCATGCATTCAGCCCACTCGAACCGCACTTCATCAATTTCAACTCTGGAGTACTTGAGATTTGTAAACTATAAAAACACATAAATCCACCATATGTCAAATAACTAAAACAAATGTGTACATGTATCAAATAAAATAGAATACTGAGTTTTTAAAGGCTGCTGTGGAAGATAACGAATATAACATAGAATCTAAAACTTTCATATATGACACTTAGTATATGCTGCTTAGAATATAACATAGATAATTTGCTCCTTCTAATTCAAGTGTACAAATCGATAAGAACCGACAGCATCATACAACAACTTACTAGGCATGATAATGGTTGAACAAAGAAATATGACTACACAACAAATCCAATGAAGCATAGAAGAACAAAGCTACCTCTGATGAAGAGATATACTATTTATTGTACTACCTCTGATGTCATCTTGGTATCCTGAATATCCTGCACTAAGCCCCCTATTTTCTGTGATTTCTGCTACCAACCACAGTAGCAAGGAATGCGGCAAGAAGGCAACTGCCTCCTTAGTTCAACACCCAAAACAGCAAGTTAGAGCTTCCTTTTGGGTCCATTCAATCCTCTAGTAAGTAGAAACTATTTTCCCTTTGGTTTATGATGGATTTGGAGTGTCTCGACCTAAGATATAATCCTCTTGTAGCCCTCTATATTAAAGGCCAGCATACATGGAAAATTCAGCATGTTCTTCTGAAGTCATAACAGGGTAGGTAAACTTTACTTGTAGTTTTTATTCATTTGCTTCATGTAGGAGTAGATTCTAGTAAATTCCCACACATTTAATGTTTAATGATCGGCTAGGGATAAGATTAGGGATCAACATGATCATTTCCTCACTATGATTCAGTGTGTTTCTTTTTTGCGATTTCTATATAAATTCCATAAAATCATGGTTTAGTAAGTAATGAAGTCCTGTTGGGAGAAATTTTTCTTGCTAGTGAATTGATACAACGGTTACCGTTGAGCTGGGTGATTTTTCATCTTTTTTTATTTAAGGCTGAATTTGGATTCAGAAAAGGGTTAATCAGATAGATTGATGTAACAAGTGCTAGATTTCATATACCATTACTTGTTAGACTCTATATAATATTGATAACATTTTGATACCATGATCTTGGTTGTTATCACATTGACAAACTGATTATTCTTGTAATATAAATTTTATGAAATTCAGTTGCATAAAATTATTTAAATGAATATGTAATCAATGTCATATTATTGATAACTTGATGAATGGAGAACAAAATAAAAGTTGAAAATTAAATACAAGAAAATTTTCCCTATAGCCATGTGGTAGAGGTCGAGCTTGTAGCCTAAATAATGTAGTTAGGGGTCTCTATCTGATTAATGAAAAACATGAATATAGGTAAAAACAAAAGAGGTGAGTAAAATAATGAAGAGGGGTTAAATCATAAAAACAAAGAGTTCCCTATTCTTGTGGTACCCATAGGCATATTGACACTCACTCTTACTTCTAGTTGAACTTGAAATTCATTGGTATAGCTAAATATGGTAATGGGTACCCTTTAGGTTTGATTACCCATTTATCTTAATAGGTTAGGTTAAATTCGAGTATCAATGTGTTAGATATTTAGAGGAAGTTAAGCAGGTTCAAAAAATGTAATCAATCCTAAGGTTACCATTTAAGATAGCTTATCCAGCCACTCTACTCACTATAGCTCCTAATCTCTAATTCCTTTCTTCTTAGGCAATCATTTAGTCTCCAACTAGTATCTGGTTTGTAACAAAAGCATAGCATCCGGTTTGTAACTTATTTTAGGCAAATAAAGCAACCATATAAGCTTATGAAATGAGAGAATGCTACACTCATTAATGGTTGCATAAGGATTGCTTAAGACAACATATAAATTTTCTTTAATGGGATGTAGGTCAATTAATATAGGTTGTTTAATTCATGTGTTTTATGTTGTGTGAATTGCTTAAGATCATGCCTAAGCTACTGTACATGCTATGTCAGAGCTAAATTCGTCCCAATTTGTGTGGGTTCTTTTCTCCTTTTCACCTAAGCCATATGCATAAACCATGTACATATTAAGTAGAAGCAACTAGTTTTCACTCTTGTGAAACAAAACATCTAATGCTTTTTGTATTGTGAGAATTTACTTGGATCATAGTAAGAGTATCCATCCAGTATGGGTGTCGATTTGTGTCCAACAGGGTGTTTTTTGCAAACGTTTACATGCTATCAAATTAAGAGTGTCAAGTTTTGATTGGAAGTGTGGATGTTGACAGGTGTAGAGAAGGCATATGAAAGCCAAAGTATCAGAAAGGACAATATCTAATGGAAAAAAATTGTATTCACTAATGCATTAAAACCCCCATTGAATCAAGAACACAAACAAGTACTTATGAACTTTTGATGTAGCATGATGTGGGCATATAGTGAAATATACTGTCCTAATTCCATTTGTGGAAACAAAATTGTCAATATAGATTTTGGCAAAAATTGGAATGTAAAATTTGTTTATTTATCTCCTCATAAATTTTTTGATAGGATATAAATAATTTAACCTGAAAAATCCAAAAAAGTTAATGTAGGATGTACACTCAGAGCTAATATCAATTAATTTCAATATTCCTAGTGATAAAATATTGCATATAGCTCAATAGAAAGATAAGATCCATATAGTTAAGCCCAAATAATTAAGACAAACACATCACGATTAACATGATAAAGGTTAATTATATTAAAATTAACAACCCCGACAATGGAGGCGAAGGAAGATTGCAGTGATGCTTATTTCACCAAAAAAAATGTCTTTAGTGTTGAGCATGAATGGCATCATCACATGGACAGAAGATGAGTGTGGTCCTCTATTGTCTTTAAAGACTCGCCTCAAAAAAATATATGGGAAAATGACTTTCCAAAGCCTTCATTATAGATAAACAAATACCTTCATAATCCCATATATTGAGGAAGCCATCCTCAGCAGCTCTTCTAAAAATTGATGCTTTGTCAAGAAACCACTGGAATAAAGTCAAAAGGACAGTAAGTTATAGCATGTAAGAAAAGAACTGACTCTCACATGTGAGAGTAAAGCAAATAGTAGATAAGCATAATCACTAGCAAGCAACAAAATTAGCTAATAGGAAGAGAAGATTTTTATTTAAACAGATAAACTCAGAAACTCAAAAAAGATTCTACTTATATTGACATAATAAATTTTCAAAAGAACAAAATGAAATAGGAAGAGAAGATTTTTATTTAAACAGATAACCTCATAAACTCAAAAAGATTCTACTTATATTGACATAATAAATTTTCAAAAGAACAAAATAAAAGATTCTTCCTTCATTCTTAAACCTCATAAATCTAAGCAACATGGAGGAGAAAGGTTTCCATCCCGGGCAAGGCAGCCGTAATCTTTCGCAAGAGAGCCTGAAAAGATTGAGGAAGCAATTAGTAACTGCAGTCCTTGAAAAATCAGAAATATTCAGATAAATAAATAAGAAGCCATTGGATTTGATGGAGAAATTGATCCACAAACTTATTCTCAGCCATGAGAATAAAATATTGAAGCCCGAGTTAATAATAGTGTATATGTTAAGTCTATATAAATCCTATTCATTATCTAACTTCCCTTGCTAGCCTTGTGAGACTAAATTAGCATGCCATTGTTAAGCATTTTGTCAGGAATTGAACATAATTAGGCACGTAAAGATGACATATGTTTGCTTTCAGTGCATCTGTCTAACAAGTATAACATCATTAGTTTAATGATCTTTGGGACAAGTCATTGGTGCACCTAAACGAGATGTTGGCAGTACAAGTATTTGTCTGTTTCAGCTGTGATCAGGCATATATGCATTGGTAATTTGAAAAGCATAAACATGAAGTGATTTCGAAGCATAATAGGTTCTTGTCATGGTATGATAACTACCTTTATATTGAAGCCAGCTTTTGCGCTTGTTTTGATAAACATGACACCGAGCTCTTGCGCTTTACCTTCTCCTTCTTCTATGGAGACTTGCCTATTAATAACAATAAAAAGAACAATGCAATGAGTCAGTTCCCATCCTCAAGGACAGACTTGGAAAAAGAAGTTGACATGAGATGATAAGAAACATTTATAGTGACTGATGGTATTTTTGATGACTTGTTGGTGACCACTTTGGAACATTAGTGCTGAATTCAAGCAGAGCTTATTCACTTGAGAGGGCAACACACTTGTAATATATAGGTATAATGGACAACTGACATTCATCCATGTGGGATTAATGAGTAAAACTCATTTCATCCTAAAATGACTATTCACTCTATGAGGGATACACTTTCAATATAGAAGGTCATAGTGATCTATAAACTCAAGTAATAGAACATAATTACATGATACTCAAGCAATTGACCAATTAAATGAATAAGATAAAAATTTGTCAATTGAAAATGAAAAAAAAAATCATCAAGTTCTTTTTTAACCATTGGTGGGCTTACATTCTCTATATGAACTTCACCAACTTTCACAATCTCAATCCTCTACATATGCAAGAACTGAACAAGGAAGGAGAAACATGAGGTAACAATATTTGAATACTAGTAAGACCTTTCAGATTTAATTAAACATGCAACTTAGAGTTCCTGGTAATTGCTACAAGATGAATGGAATGATCGCATCACTTGGGCCTGCAAGTTCGAATCGAAAACTCAGAATTCAATCACATGGATATCCAGGATGCATCCATAAAGGAAACTGTAAGAGTAAGAAAACTATAACATCGAGTAAAACCAATTTGAAATTGATTTATCACGATCAACCTCCTAAATTACACTCAAAACATACTAACATAAAGAGTTGCACATTGTGCTTTTACCCAACCTGCTTCTAAGAAACCATGTTTTTATTGGTAACGGAAGCAAAGAAGCATGAAAGGTAAAATGCAACTTAAGAAGGTTATACAAATAAGAACCTGGTGAATGTAATCCACCTTGCAGCAGCACACTAATACTTGAGAAAGGGAAAAACCTCGATTAACTTTCACAAGGATTTCTGGCTTGCAAATTGTTAGTCAAGCTATTCTGTAGCAGCTAGGCCTTCTTTTTCTACTTTCATTTCGTGCAAACCAAATCCAACTACCATGCTAGTTCATCATTCTAGGTATCAACCATATAACTGGTTTATGTCGCAGAGATTGTGGACCAAACCGTCAAGAAAGCTCCTCTTCCGGATTATCCTGAGGGCATCTGATCATCTCTAGTATGTTCACAACTTCAACCATATCTGGCCTGGTAGATGGCACCTGAGAGGTGAAGATCAATATAGTGATCTATATTTAGAGGAATAAAAAAAAACATGAACTGTGTTATGTCTAAGAACAAATCGTGCAAGTAGACCATCCAAACACATTCAAGGAGATTTCCACTTAATATGATTTCTACTGAGAATTGCTTGGTATGGTATTTCTCAGTATTGAGCAGAACATCATGTGCCCAAATGAGTATGACACTTGTGCACAGCATGCATGCCCTACACAAAGCATGTGATGAGTTGTAACTTCGGTACTATGATTTTTTTTTTTTCGCCCAATTGCATACTAAAGTTCAAACAACACATTAACGCACGTGCAATGAATCTTGGAGAACAAGAACTTGTAGAGAGGAGTTTTCTTCTCGAGTAGAGTTTTTGGAATCTAGGGAGTGTTTTAGATGACATTTTGTTTCTATTGTTCCAAGTGTAGACGTCTCTCAGAAGCATATCATCGAACACCTTCTCCGCGTCGGCGATGCTGCCGCACTTGAAGTAGAGATTGATGAGCGAGTTGGTGGCGGCGACGTCCATGGGTAGATTCTTCTTGAAGACGAGAGCTTGGAGCTACCTTCCCTGGTCCAGCGCGCTGAGATTGGCGGAGAGCGAGAGCGCATTGGAGAGGGTGAACTCGTCGGGGTCGAGGTCGGAGGTCTGGAACCATTTGAAGAGGCGAAGAGCTTCCCACGGGCGACCGTCAAGGGCGAGGCCAGAGATGATGGCGCTGAGGCAGCGAGGATCGCGGTGGGTGGCGTCGGAGACTGGGCATGCTTTGGCCGATTGAGCTGCTCGGGAAAGGGAAGTGACAGCGGCTTGAGAGGTGGGAACTTACACTGACGGCGGCTCGGGAAAGGGAAGTGCCAGCCTTGGGCTTCGCTTTTCTGGTCTCCTCCGTGACGAGATGTCGAGATCCTCGAAAAAAAGAAGATCGAAAACTTAGAATTTGATGAAGAGGGAGAGAGGAAAGAGGGCAGCGGTGAGGTTCCTGCAAACTTAGAATTTAGAAATAAAAGGTACGATTTGATCGTCTTGATCAGTGGAACTTAGTATCACCTTTCCCTCTAGTCATCTTCATCTTGCCTCCCTCCGCCGCTACTACTCTGAAACCCTAGAAAACAAGACCAACTCGTAACCTCTCCTTTCTTGTTCCTCTTCTTACCCAAAGGGAGGAGGTGGAGGAGATGCGTCGTGAGTCAATCCTGATCAGGAGAGGAAGAGGCGTCAATCTAAGAAGGGAAAGAGGAAGATGAAGCTGAGAGAGATGGTTGGACTGCCTGCGGCGAGGAGGAAAGTGGTGGTGGCGTCGTGACGGTATACGGTGAACGGCGCGATATAGGTTTAGGTTTAGAGGGAAGAGTGAAGTGTTGCAAATTTCGGCTAAGTATTGGTGGGAAAAATATATTATTTTATTTTATCATAGACACCGGGTTTTAAAAACCGCTGTTAAAATCGATGTCTATTAATGAAAAAAAGGCGCTCATAGACATCGGCTTAAAAAACCGATGTCTATGAGCGAAAATCTGGGCTTATAGACACCGGTTTTTGGAAAAATCGGTGTAAAATACTCAAAGACATCGATTTTTGCTTAAAACTGTTGTTGTTCCACTGATGTCTATGCGGGTTTTTCTTGTAGTGCCAGTACTGACGTGGCGAGGCACATGGCCTTCTTGGATATGGGAACAACCACCACCGACTAGACAAAGCCTTTTAAGGAAAGTTAATATTTAATTTCCTTAAATAACTTTAGGTCAACCGAAAAGAACAATCAAATCACAAGGAAAAGAAAAAACAAAAGAACACAACATCGAAAACAAATTCGAAATACTAGAATCGTATGCCTCTTGTATTTGGTATTTTTACAAAGAAATAAAACTAGCATGATGCGGAAAAACATTACTAGTTATACCTTTCTTTTGAAGACAAAGACCTCTTGATCTTCTACCGTATTCCTCTTCTAACCTCGGACATTGAGTGGGCAATGATCTTCCGAGACGAGAACCACCTAGCACCTTCTTCTTCTTCCTTCAAGTTTCGGCCAAGCAAAAACTTCCAAAGGATGAAGAACTTTTTCCACCAACCAGGCTCCAAGGGATGCAAGCTTTCTCTCCTTCTTCTTCAAGCTAGAATCCGGCCACCAATTAAAACTCCAAGAGCATGAAGATGTTCGGCCACAAGATGGAGAAGAAAGAAAGAGGAGGGGCCGGCCACACCCAAGGAGAAAAAGAGAGGAGAAAATAATAGAGTCGTTCACCATGAAGGCACCTCTACCCCCTCTTTTATAATCCTTGGTCTTGGCAAATAAGGAAATTTAAATAAAAACTTCCTTAATTCTTTTGCCATGAAAAGGAAAATTTTTAATTAATTAAAGTCAAAATTCTTTTCTCATTTCAATGGCCGACCACATTAATATCTCCAAGCAAATAAAATTTTAAACACAAATTAAAACTTCCTTATTTGCTTCCGGAAATTTATAAAAAATTATCCAATAATTTTTATCCCTTCATGATTGGTTAATAAAAAGGAAATTTTATAAATTAAAAACTTTTTTTTAAACATGTGGATAATTTCTAAAAAGAAAAGTTATCTCTAAAAATTAAAATCTCCTTTCAATCTACAAATAAGGAAAGATATTAAATCTTTTCTTAATCTTTTGTAGAAACTAATAAAAGAGAATTTTTAATTTTTAAACTTTCTTTTAAATCATGAACATGATTAAAAGGAAAGTTTTTACCAAAATTAAAATCAACCTTTTAATCTACAAATAAGGAAAGAGATTTAGCTCTTCTCTTAATCTTTTGTAGAATCTTATAAAAGGAAAGATTTAAATTTTTAAACTCTCTTTTAAATCATGTTATCCACATAAGAAAAATTTTTAAAAATAAATTCCTTTTTATTTTAATAGGGCCGGCCACCTAAGCTTGAGTTCAAGCTAGGGCCGGCCACATGAATTCACCCATGAACCAAACCATGGCCAGCTCTAGCTTGGTCTCCAAGCTAGCTTGGCCGGACCCTATAGGATGGGTAAGAAGGTGGGTATGTGGTGGGTATAAATCTCTATATACAAGAGGCTACGATAGGGACCGAGAGGAGGAATTGATTTTGGTCTCCCTATGAAATTAAGCATCCCGTGTTCGCCCCAAACACACAACTTAACTTCATCAATAATAATTTATTCCACTAAAGAATTATTATTGAACTACAGCACCAATCCCAAATTACATTTTTGGGCTCCTTCTTATTATGCGTGTGTTAGTCTCCCTGTGTTTAAGATGTCAAATGTCCACTAATTAAGTGAGTTACTGACAACTCATTTAATTAATATCTTAGTCCAAGAGTAGTACCACTCAACCTCATCGTGATGTCGGACTAAGTCCACCTGCAGGGTTTAACATGACAATCCTTATGAGCTCCTCTTGGGGACATTCTCAACCTAGATTACTAGGACACAGTTTCCTTCTATAATCAACAACACACACTATAAGTGATATCATTTCCCAACTTATCGGGCTTATTGATTTATCGAACTAAATCTCACCCATTGATAAATTAAAGAAATAAATATCAAATATATGTGCTTGTTATTATATTGGGATTAAGAGCACACACTTCCATAATAACTGAGGTCTTTGTTCCTTTATAAAGTCAGTATAAAAGAAACGACCTCTAATGGTCCTACTCAATACACTCTAAGTGTACTAGTGTAATTATATAGTTAAGATAAACTAATACCTAATTACACTACGACCTTCCAATGGTTTGTTCCTTTCCATCTTGGTCATGAGCTACTGTTTATAATTTATAAGGTACTGATAACATGATCCTCTGTATGTGACACCACACACCATGTTATCTACAATATAAATTAATTGAACAACTACATTTATCATAAATGTAGACATTTAACCAATGTGATTCTTATTTCTAGATAAATGTTTATACCAAAAGATAGGCTTTTAGTATACATCCTAACACTAACCATTTCCATAATAGTCATATTCCTTCGTTCTGCCACACCATTCTGTTGGGGTGTACTAGGTGCAAACAATTGGGATTGAATCCCAGCCTCTGATAAGTAATTCCTAAACTCTCCAAAGTGGTTTCTCCACATCAGCCTTGTACTCTTTGAACTTATCAAAGCATTCAGACTTGTGGCGCATCAAGTAAATGTACTCATATCTCGAATAATCGTCTATAAAAGAGACAAAATATTTGAAACTACCTCTTGCCTGGATAGACATAGGACCGCACAAATCAGAATGAACCAATTCTAACACATCTTTGGCTCTATACCCCTTGGTCTTAAAAGGTCTCTTGGTCATTTCACCTTCCAAGCAGGATTCACAAGTTGGAAAGTTTTCCAACACTAATGAACCCAATGTTGGTGCGGGAAGCATCCGACAATCGAACTCGTGTTTTCATAATGGCATAGGATTCAAAGTTAAGGTGTTTTGTAATCTAACAAGTCTGCTTGAGGATTTCAGGAAAGTCCTAACTGCGGTTGGGCAAAGGTGAAAACCCTAGGGGGTGGTGACCCTAGGTCATAGGGGGTGGTAACCCTATGCGGAAAGTCTTGGCAGGTCGATGGCTTCAGGCAAAAGTCCTAGGGGTGGTAACCCTAGGTGGAAAGTCCTGGTGTCGCGAACCAGGTGAAAGACTGGACTAGCCAGGAAGCGGATGTCCAGCAGAAAGTCCGGAAGCATCGAGTGCTGAGCAAAAGTCCAGTCGATCTGGAGGATCTCCTGAGTGGAGTAGGTGAGGACGCGTTCCCCGTAGAGGGAACAGTAGGCGTCGGGTCGACCTAGGGTTTTCGGTCGGAAATCCGAAGTCAGACCCGGATAGTCCGGAGACTGTCATAACAATTCTTATCATATTCATTCTGTTATTTATGCTAACTTTGTGTTGCAGGATATTGTTTGGGACTAACACATCTTGCAGGTACAAAGAAATGGGGTTTTTCCTCGGATGAACAGTATCCGAGGTGCCTCCATGGAGCTTGGAGGCGCCTTCATGGGAGTATAAGGCGCCTTGGAAGGCGCCTTAAGCAGGCTATAAGGTGCCTTAAAGGGATGAAGTTCGACCAAATCAGATTTGATCCACACGGAAGACTCGGCAGCATGGAGGCGCCTTGAACAGCCTTCAAGGTGCCTTGAACACCCTTTATAAGGGGGTTTCAACCGGCACTTCAGAATATCAAGTTTCAAGTGATTCCAGTGCTACGTGCTGCTCAAAACAGCGTTTCGAAGTGCTGCTACTTGTGCCCAATGACCAAGAGCTCCGGATCTTCATTTCTTTGTCGTCGGTATAATTATTTATTGTCGTTTATTGTACTTCAACTTGTAATTCTTATTGAGCTTATAGTTGTTGCCCACCGGAAGCGATCAAGGATCACGGGCCTTCGAGTAGGAGTCACCTTAGGCTCCGAACGAAGTAAATCCTCCGTGTTCTTCTGTCTGTGTTTGTCTTTTCTATTTCCGCTGGATTTACTCGTACGTTTTAAATCGAACAATTCCGATAATTCAAACAATTTAGCCGTGAGCGTTATTCACCCCCCCCTCTAGCGCTGTCTCGATCCAACAATTTGTATCAGAGCGGGGTTATTTTGAATTGGTGCAACCACCATTCAAAATATTTTTTTCGTGGTATTTTGTTTATTCTTTTTTCGGAGTCAAAATTAGAATTAGCTCGATAGCTAAATTCTAATTATTTTTATCGAATTGGCTTTGCTCGAAGTTGGTACAATACCACTCAAGCTCGTCATTTCTTTTCTTTTCTCCCGCACTACTAATCCAAGACTTAGTCTTGGAACAGAATTCGTGTATTCTTTTGTCGTGCATTATTACAAATGGCCCAACAAGAGGGTTTTAGTACCGTCCGTACCCCGCTCTTCACCGGAGAAGATTTCGGATACTGGAAGGGACGGATGGAGACATTTATGAAAACCCAGTTCGAAACATGGATGATCGTCAAGACTGGACTACAACTACCAACTGACACAGACGGCAAGACTACATCCTACGAAGACTGGGAACCAGCTTTAATCAAAAAGGTAGAAGTTGATGCCAGAGCTACTTGCATTCTCCAGTGTGGTCTTACCAAGGAGGAGCTCAACAGAGTCGGTCCCATTTCAACCGCAAAGGAACTCTGGGAGAAGCTGATCGAACTCCACGAGGGCACCACTGACACAAAAGTAAGTAAAAGAGATTTATTATTTAATAAATTGTATAATTTAAAAATGCAGGAAGGTGAGATGGCGAGCCAGCTTCATGCGCGTATCCAGGACATTCTCAACTCTCTTCATGCAATTGGACAGAGAGTCGAAAATCGGGACGTCATAAGGTACGCATTAAATTCGTTTCCAAGGAGTACATTGTGGGCATCAATGGTAGATGCCTATAAGGTCTCCAAAGATTTATCTTCTTTAAAGTTAGACGAGTTATTTTCTGAATTTGAACTTCACGAACAAACTAATGCACAGCCATCCGAGAAGGGTATTGCTTTAGTTGCAGGTACGAGTCGAACACGGGAATCAAGAGTACAGCGAAAAATTGAATTGAAATCAGAAGACGAACCCGACTCAGAAGATTCAGAAGATGAACTGACCAGCGAACTCGTGAATCTTGTGAAGAAGCTCTACAAGAAGAAGAAGGGCTTCAACAAGAAAGATCTGAAGAAGGCAGTTCAATCCAAGGAGGCCCAACTGAACTCAAAGGTAAAGTTCGAAGTCACTTGTTACAGGTGCAACCAGAAGGGGCATATCAAAGCCAACTGTCCCAACCAAAAGGAGGCCAAAAAGCAAAGAAGAAAGAAAGCCCTGAAGGCAACCTGGGATGAATCTTCTTCGGAGGACGACGACGATGAACTTGATCAAACAAGTCTACTCGCACTGATGTCCCGGGACCAGATCGACGAGAGCGAGAGCGAGTCAGAAGCCGAGTCCGAGCAAAGTCATGGATCCGCATCCGTTTCAGAAGGGCCAGACTCCACTGTAAGTATTCCAAGGCTTAATAATTTAGCTAATTACTTACTTCGCAAACTAGCTAAGTCAAACCTTAGGATTAAATCACTTCTAAAGGAAGTAGTTGTCCTTAAAGAAGTGACAAACACTAATTCCTTACCTGATCAAGTTCAAACTGGAAATTCAACTCAAGTTCAAAAACTTGAGGAAGAAAATTCTAGTTTGAAAAATCAGGTAAAAGATTTAAGAAATACTTTAGAACAGTTTTCTCTGGACTCCAAGAATTTGTACCTAATTCTTGGGACACAAAGAGCCGTCTACAACAGAACTGGGCTAGGATCTAAAAGTAAAAAGAAATATAGATCTTATTTATCCTTAATAAACAAACAAAGTAGTAAAGCAGTCCAATCATGGGTCCCCAAGTCCAAATTAATCAATCAAGTTGGACTTGGCCAATACTGGGTTCCGAAGGATCAAATACACTACCTCGATAGACCATATCGAGGCCATGATCCAGGGGGAGCTAAAAGAAAAATGATCTTAAAAGTTTAAAATTCAAAATTCAAAATAAATTCAAAATTCAAAATTCAAAATCAAATTAAAAATTTGAAATTAAATTATAAATTCAAAATCAAATTAAATTAAAAATCAAATTAAAAATTTGAAATTAAATTATAAATTCAAAATTCAAAATTCAAAATCAAATTAAATTAAAAATCAAATTAAAAATTCGAAATTAAATTATAAATTCAAAATTTAAAATTCAAAATCAAATTAAAATTCGAAATTAAATTATAAATTCAAAATTTAAATCAAAATCAAAGATAGATGGAGGATCCAGACTAGCTGGCACCTCCAACTGAACTACCCGATAGGGTAACTGAACCTAATCTACCCGAAATGGATAAAACAAGAGTAGATTACCCGGTAGGGTAATTAAGGTCAAATTAAAAAGGGCTAGGTTTAACTTGACTCATAGTACTGGTGAAGTTTTTGGATGATAGTACGTTAGGGAAGCTTGGGCATCGCATGTCTAGGAAGATATGGCTTCGACCTGGTGCATTTGGCCAAGTGGAACTGACCAAAGCTACCCTTAAATGGATCCTAACTAGTTAGACCAAGGATTAGTATTAAGTTCAATGGGTAGGACTATTTGGGAAACCTCGAAGGCATGATTAATTTAATGAGCTCCTTGTGACTCATCATAGCCCAGAAGTTTATCCAAAGAATGCTTACTCGTTGAACCCAAAGCTAAACCTGAATCTAACACAAAGTTAAACCAGACCCTTAAATTCAACAATAAATCATCTCACAGCAATTATAGGATTCCCTGATTGAAAACTTAGATCGAGTGAGATGATTAAGAAATTAAATTATGAAAATTGACTTGAAGTTAAATCAAGTTAATTAACAATTAAATTGAATTATTTAAAAAAAAAACTTAAATTTCAAAATTGTTTTAAAAATTTAAATTTTAAAATTATTTTAAAAACTTAAATTTCAAAATTACTTTAAAAACTTAAATTTCAAAATTATTTTAAAAAATTTAATTTCAAAATTATTTTAAAAACTTAAATTTCAAAATTACTTTAAAAATTTAAAAATTTCAAAATTGTTTTAAAAACTTAAATTTCAAAATTACTTTAAAAACTTAAATTTCAAAATTACTTTAAAAATTTAAATTTCAAAATTATTTTAAAAATTTAAATTTCAAAATTATTTTAAAATTTTAAATTTCAAAATTGTTTTAAAAATTTAATTTCAAAATTGTTTTAAAAATTTAATTTCAAAATTGTTTTAAAAATTTAAATTTCAAAATTATTTTAAAAACTTAAATTTCAAAATTACTTTAAAAATTTAAATTTCAAAATTGTTTTAAAAACTTAAATTTCAAAATTGTTTTAAAAACTTAAATTTCAAAATTACTTTAAAAATTTAAATTTCAAAATTATTTTAAAAACTTTAATTTCAAAATTACTTTAAAAACTTAAATATCAAAAAAAAAAAAAAATTGGACACGTATCACATGAAGGCGCCTTAAGGAACCCCTTAAGGCGCCTCCAAAGGCGCCCTAACAATTCTTTAAGGCGCCTTCAGCCCTTCTTTTTGCCACGAACAGAAGCGTTTTTCCTCTGTTCGTCCGCGTTCTGCCGCAAGTCGACTTCCTGCGATACTTCCCAACCAAGGCGCCTTCTACCTAATTCCTTCCCTTTCATTCCTAACTATGCCTCCTAGGTATAATTTAAACCCTCTTCAATCATTTATTTCCTACATTCTTTACTAGTTTTGCAATATTTCTTATATAATGTCAAAAATAGGAAGCGTTGTATTGTGGATACCACACCAGCTATAGCTCCTTCCACGGACCCGAGATTCCCCTCGGAACAGCATAGGATTGATTTCTCTAGGTTTACCTTTGAGTCAATTAAACCTAGATATATTGGTCGGGAATTTTTGTCCCAACACTGTTAACCCACTATTCAGATGATAAATCACTATCAGCTAGATAAATTGGTTGACTGTACCACTACAGTCAACCAAGATCTGTGTGCCCAGTTCTATCACAACCTTGAAAAGGTTGATGTTAAAACCTACTCCACCAGAGTTGGTGGTACTGATCTTCAGTTTACACCCTCCCTACTTCGCACCAGCCTAGAGCTTAGAGAGTCCGACTGTACATTCTTATGTTACCCGAGTAGGACCCTACCCTTTGGTGATCCCTATTCACACATTACATTAGACGACATCTACATGCATTTCTTTGGTGAGGAGAGACCCTTGGGACTGACCGAGTTCAGATCCACTCTTCTTTGAGTTCAGGATTATGCTATATACAGAGTCCTGACAGCTTGTATACTACCCTTATCATCTCGAGACGTCTCGAAGATGCGACCGTCCCACTCGTTCTTTTTGTACGCCCTCACCCAGCGCCTTGACATAGACATAACCCTCCATATGTTTCATAACATTATCCTTGCATCCAGCACAGTTACATCTGGAGTGGTTCATATGCCTTATTGTCATATCCTGACCCAGATATTCTCCAGCTCTAGGATAGACATCACTAGAGGGGTACTCATCCCACTTACCATTTATGATGAGGTCGGTCAACATAGCCTTAGATTAGCAGGGGCAGAGGTCACTGCCGAGGGGATTCTGGCCTGGAAGGGCCGACCACCACCAGTTGCTGCCCCGGGTGCTCCAGAGGCCGAGGACGCACCAGATGCAGATGAGGAGTGGCCTGATTTCCTGGCAAAGGACTTTTTCACAGATCCTTCCACCGCTGCAGGACCCTCTACTTCTGTTGGGCCTTCATCTTCAGCACCACTCTCTGTCGAGGACAGACTCACTCGCCTTGAGATCCAGACCACTCAGACGCGATGGGCTGTGCTAGATAGCCATCGCTTTCTTCGATCTATACGATCTGAGATGGTTGCTGGTTTCGCATCTCTCCGAGGCAAGCTTCGGCGTCAGGGACAGTCTCAGCCACCACCCGAACAGCCTCTAGCCGATCCTGCAGCTGACGATCCACCAGCTTGATTCTGTTTCTTAGATATTTGGGCTATGTCATTCACCTCTTGGATTCGCCTATCTTACTCATCCTTTTGACTTGTATCCTGGAGCTTTTAGACTGTTTGGACATGTTATTAAGTACTTATGTGTTTTATTTGAGAGTAGGTGTCTTATCTTGTTTTTATTGTTGTCTTTCAAATTCTAGGAAAAATAAATTTCAAAATCTCAATTTCCTAGATTTTTCAAAATTTTGGAATTAGCCTAAGCGGTTCCCCTAGAAATCATGTTCCCCTAGAATTAAGCCAGAGCATCTCACAAACACCTAGGTTTACCTTGATTGTGTTTGAAAGACATAGAACAGCGTGAGATGCATAGGGTTCAACCTGGACTCAAGAATACTTATATATGTGCATCGATATGAGTCTGGGCGTTAAACACGCAATAAACATCAATCAAGTCAAGTCTTCCAGCTCTAGTTAAATCTAACTGGACCAAATTGACTTAACTTGACTAACCATGTGAAAGCTGTTGCCCTATAGGCAGTCAGCAAGTAGCTAAAGGTTAGACAGTTGGTAAAAGACACTCAGTTTTCTGATTAAGCATGTTTTGATCTTTAGGGCTCTGATACCTCTTAAAAATCAATCTATTAAACTTGACCCATGCTTGGATTTAAGGACCAACTGACTTATTAAAACCAAATTTTAGATACTTTGCTCCTTCCTTGTCCTAAAATTTAAATATTGTTTAAACTTAAGCTAAGTTCTCAAAACTCAATACTTGTAAAAAAAAAAAAAAAACTAAGCTAAGTTCCAATCTTAATTTTCAAAATTTTGTTGAACACAGCTAACTTTTTAAATTAGTGCACAGTCTCCAAACAGTCCTATAATGCTAACTAAATTTCCAAAGAGCTAACATCATCTTTTCACTTAGCTAAAAATAAGAAGGGATTGATAAGTGGTCTCAAAATCTAGCTATTTTAAAACAACTAATCTTGATTATTTTTGATATATGGTAAAGGGGGAGAGTATTGTAAATGTAAAATTCAAACTTAAATTAATATAAAAGGGGGAGCAACAGTTAAGGGGGAGCATATAGTTGGCACTAAAAATTAGCAAATTTGCTTTGTTAAATGTGTTTATCTAATCTTAGCAAAATTGCCTGTGTTAAAAGTATTTATCTATTCATCTGTTTACTTAACTTTGAATTTGAGTTGCCATAATCAAAAAGGGAGAGATTGTTGGTGCGGGAAGCATCCGACGATGGAACTCGTGTTTTGATAATGGCATAGGATTCAAAGTTAAGGAGTTTTGTAATCTAACAAGTCTGCTTAAGGATTTCAGGAAAGTCCTAACTGCGGTTGGGCAAAGGTGAAAACCCTAGGGGGTGGTAATCCTAGGTCATAGGGGGTGGTAACCCTATGCGGAAAGTCTTGGCAGGTCGATGGCTTCAGGTAAAAGTCCTAGAGGGTGGTAACCCTAGGTGAAAAGTCCTGGTGTCGCGAACCAGGTGAAAGACTGGACTAGCCGGGTAGCGGATGTCCAGCAGAAAGTCCGGAAGCGTCGAGTGCTGAGCAAAAGTCCAGTCGATCTGGAGGATCGACTGGCAACAGGTAAATCTCCTGAGTGGAGTAGGTGAGGACGCGTTCCCCGTAGAGGGAACAGTAGCCGTCGGGTCGACCTAGGGTTTCCGGTCGGAAATCCGAAGTCAGACCTGGACAGTCCGGAGACTATCATAACAATTCTTATCATATTCATTCTGTTATTTATGCTAACTTTGTGTTGCAGGATATTGTTTGGGACTAACACATCTTGCAGGTACAAAGAAATGGGGTTTTTCCTCGGATGAACAGTATCCGAGGCGACTCCATGGAGCTTGGAGGCGCCTCGGGTGCAAAGGCAGACCTGGCTGCGAAAGTTGATTGAAGGCGCCTTCATGGGTGCATAAGGCGCCTTGGAAGGCGCCTTAAAGGGATGAAGTTCGACCAGATCAGATTTGATCCACGCGGAAGACTCGGCAGCATGGAGGCGCCTTGAATAGCCTTCAAGGCGCCTTGAACACCCTTTATAAGGGGGTTTCGACCAGTACTTCAGAATATCAAGTTTCAAGTGATTCCAGTGCTACGTGCTGCTCAAAACAACGTTTCGAAGTGCTGCTACTTATGCCTGACGACCAGGAGCTCCGGATCTTCATTTCTTTGTCGTCGGTATAATTATTTATTGTCGTTTATTGTACTTCAACTTGTAATTCTTATCGAGCTTATAGTTGTTGCCCACCGGAAGCGATCAAGGATCGCGGGCCTTCGAGTAGGAGTCGCCTTAGGCTCCGAACGAAGTAAATCCTCCATGTTCTTCTGTCTGTGTTTGTCTTTTCTATTTCCGCTGTATTTACTCGTACGTTTTAAATCGAATGATTCCGATAATTCAAACAATTTAGCCGCGAGCGCTATTCACCCCCCCCCCTCTAGCGCGGTCTCGATCCAACACCCAAGAGTCCATCATCTATAAGCCTTTGAATCCTACTCAAGTTAATATGACCAAGCCTTAGATGCCAAAGATATGTTTGGTTCATTTCCGAAGGTTCCTTTCTCTTATTAGAATACGAAGATGTGCTATTAATTCCTTTTTGTTGCTTTGTGGGAGAAATTGGACTTAGAGTATATAAATTGCCTACTTATGTACCAGAACAGATAATAACCCTATTCTTCTTGATAACCACTTTGTCATCAAAAGAAATAGAATATTCATCCACAAACAATTTAGAAACTGAAATTAAATTCTTTCTAAAAGTTGGTACATAAAGACAATTCCTCAAAACCAAAGTTCTATTCCTATCGAATGATAAGTAGACGTCTCCCACTACAATAGCCGCCACTTTTGTAGCATTTCCCAAGTAGACGGTTATCTCTCCCTCATATAGTCATCGGGTTTCCTGGAACCCCTATAATGTATTGCAGACATGATCAGTGGCTCCTGTATCTACACACCAAGTGTTGGTAGATAACACCGCTAAACATGTTTCAACTACTAGAGAATAAGATATACCTTTATTGTTCTCTCTCCCACGAGGACAGTCCGCCTTCCAATTGTTGGACCCCATGCTTGTTTTGATGTGATCAACCAAGTCAGGTTAGGTTCTGCTTGTTATTTGATCCCTGTGTCTAAGTGTGCAGGAGCGTAGGAAGTCGAGCGGAAGACGCGGCTAGCGAGAAGGACGGCACGGAGAGAGAGCTGATGAGCTCGGTGAGTCCGAAGGACGAGGTGACCATAGAAGAGTACACTGGTGGACGAGAAGAATGTACGCGGCGTTCGAGGGACGATAAACCTGTAACGACCCAAATTTTCTCAATTAGAGTCCTAAAAGTAATTTAAAAATATTTAAAAATGCTATAGAAATATTCTAGGGATTTTTAGAAATTTTTAGAGTATTTTTATGTAATTTTTGGAGGTCGTTTGGTATTTTTACTAAATGAAGGAAGTTTCGACAAAAAAATGTCCAAGCCGAGAATTGAACCCACGACCTTTGACTCGGCCAAAACCCAGCTGACCAGGTGGGCAAAGAAATTTTTCTGTTTAGAAAAGGTAGCGAATTTATTTAAGATAGTTAACAGAATATTGGATTATAAAAGGGATAAGTTGATCTTGGATTTGTCTGTTTAGAAAAGGTAGCGAATTTATTTAAGATAGTTAACAGAATATTATAAAAGGGATAAGTTGATATTGGATTTGTTTGTTTAGAAAAAGTAGCGAATTTATTTAAGATAATTAACAGAATATTGGATTATAAAAGGGATAAGTTGATGTTGGATTTGTCTGTTTAGAAAAGATAGAGAATTTATTTAAGAAGTTAACAGAAATATTAAGTTATAAAAAGGGATAAGTTGATGCTCTATTTTTCCGTGACTTAAACCATTCTCTCCTTCTCTTCTGCGTATGATGGCGAAGCTCGGGCAGAAAATGAAAGGGAGTTAGGGCATCATCTCCGACGGCCGACCAAGGTCCTAGAAGCCCTTTTTGTTCGGTTGTGAGTCCAAGAATCAAGGTAAGTGCTTCTCACCTGCAGTAGGAGTAGTTTCGGACCTTTGTTCTTCTTGAATTCGAAGCATGAGAAGCTCTTATAGTGTAGATTTTTAATTAAGCCTATAGTGTAGATTTTAATTAAGCTTATAGTGCAGATTTTTAATTTAGCGTATAGTGCAGATTTTAATTAAGCTTATAGTGCAGATTTTTATGTAGGCTTATAGTGCAGATTTTAATTAAGCTTGTGGTACAGATTTTTAATTAAGTCTATAGTGCAGATTTTAATTAAGCTTATAGTGCAGATTTTTATGTAGGCTTATAGTGCAGATTTTAATTAAGCTTATAATGCAAATTTTTATGAAAGCTTATAGTACAGATTTTAATTAAGCTTATAGTGCAGATTTTAATTAAGTTTATAGTATGCAGATTTTATAAGTATATTAAGCAGATTTTTTATTTAAGCATTTCAAAGTTAGAATTGGCTTAAACATTTCAGTTTCTTTTTAAAGAAGCATCCTTTTAAAAGTATTAACAAGTATAAGAAGGATAAAGAAAAGAAAGAAAAAGGCCAAGGCCTTAAGTAGATCCCAAAGTCAAGACTTTAGGGATTTTGGCACACAAGGTGCTAAAGAAAATGCCGAGGCATTATATAGAAGTATTAAAAGATAACAAGTATTTTACTTTTATCAGTGGCACTGTGCTGGACTCTCAGTTATCCTTGGGTTGGGCTCCCATAGTCGTCCCTAGGTTTAGATAACCTAATAGTAACGGCACGGCCGACAGTCGACGGTCGACGACCCGAGGGTCGCCAAATGGGCCGCTAAATGGGTCGGGTCGTTACAAAAGTAAAAGCACAATTGCCGGGCCCAAGAGAAGTTGATTATTATTTTGAAGTATTATATCTATAAGTTTTTGAACAAGTAAAGTAAGTTTTACATCAGTATAAAAGTATTAAAGAAGAAGTTTTTAAACAAGTGAAATAAAAGAATAAGTTTAGAACAAATGAAATAAGTATCATTTTGTTTTAAAAACAGCAAGTTGAGTTTTCTTTTATGCTAGCATGTTATTTAGATTAGCTTATTGTTCTTTGCTATTAGAAGAGCATGAGTAGCTTTACATGTTTAGCATTTCAGTATGTTTGTTTCTTTTACTAGTAGATGAGCATGAGTAGTTTCCCTCTTGAGCATTCAGTTTTAGTTTTCAGTATATGTACATGCATATAGAGATTTTGTGAGTTAGATAGCGCTTACTAAGCAATTTTGCTTATAGATGCATTTCCTCTTACTGCAGATAAAGGAAAGGAAAAGCTATAGTAAAGGAAGGAGACAAGGAGGTGCGGATGGATGTGTGATGCCTGGACTATAGAAGCCTTGGGATTTAGCATAAGAATTTATTAACAAAGAGTTGAGTAGAATGTATTAGATGAGTCATTTAGTCTTCCGCTGCTAGTTAATTGTATGTTTTAAGTTCTCCGAGAGTTTTAGGAATTACTATCAACATGTGTGCAATGTTAGTTAAGTAAAGTTAGTAGTCCAGTAGCGCTCCGCCCTCACAATCCAGTAGTAAGGAGGGTGGGGTGTTACAAAACCAGGAAGGAAGGCTGCTCGAGGAGATGAATGGAAGTTGGGTTTGGGTGAGCCCTATTCCGGATAGCGGAGATCACCCAAGCAAGCAGAACAAAAGACACCAAGACCAAGCCGAGCTGAAATGGAGCAGAAGGCCCGGATGAAAAGTCAACCTGGTTGACTTCACAATCCGGGTGCCCGGATCCATTCCGGTCGCCCGGACCTCCGAGCGCCCGGACCTCCGAGCGCCCGGAACCATTCCAGGCGCCCGAGATGCCTTCTTATCTTGATCACGGTCAAACCATGATATATTAATTGGGGGATAAAATTTTATCCCCCAGGGTGCCTAGAATCCTTCAGGGCGCCCCGACCAAGGCTATAAATATAGCCTTGGTCCAGATCTCATTATTCAACAAAGCAAACAACTCTGTATTTCTTTCTTGCAATAGTTCTGAGCTTCTAGTGTGTAAAAGGCTAGAAGCAAACAACTCTCCACTTTCAGAGAAGGAGATTCTTCAGAACTTTTTCTATTGCCTTGGATTAACAACCTTCTTGGTTAACTAAGTAAATAGCTGAGTCTTTCTTTTTCTTTATGTTAGTTTACTTTTATTACTATTGCATACTTTTGAGTTGAAAGTCTCGAGGAGGGTAGCTTTAATCTTGCAGGAAACTCACCCCCGTCTTGCTGCCCCCGCTGCGCCAACAATTGGTATCAGAGCCCAACAGCCTCAGAAGGGCTATCCGCCGACTGAAGCACAAAGATCATGATGATGGCCGGCTCGAACATTCATCCCCCGAAGTTCGACGGAGACTTCGCTACTTGGAAGCAAAAAATAGAGGTATTTTTTAAAACTGAATTTGATATTCTTTTAATAATGAAGTATGGATATGCAACGCCAAAAGATAAAGAAGAGTGCAACTAGATGAAAAAGGAGCAAGTCGATTGCGTGGCCAACGGAAAGGCCGAATTTCACCTGCTCAGTGTGCTGCCGCCCCAGGAGGTAAGTCAGATCGAAAGCTATGACTCCGCCAAAGACCTCTGGGATAAATTCTTGGAGCTCCACGAGGGCACCTCAGAAGGGAAGCTAGCAAGGCGCAATGTCCTTCGGACACAGCTAACAAATCTTCGGATGAACAACGGCGAGAAGGTTGCGCAACTTCAAGCAAGGATCAAGGAACTGATAACGCAACTGACGAATCTCGGTGAAATGGTAACAAACCGAGATTCCATTCGGTATGCACTTAATGCCTTCCCCAGAACTCTGAAATGGGCCTCCTTAGTAGATAGAAAACTTATTCTCTACATTTGAACTTCATGAGTCCCGAATCATAGAGCCTAAGCAAATGGAGAAGATGAACCTCAATATTGCCCTACAAGCCGAAAAGGACGATCCCGATTCTGAAGCATCGATCGACGAAACCAAAGCGGTGCTACTGGTAAGAAAGTTAAATAAATTTGTTAATACTAATAAATTTAAATCGCAGTCAAGGAAGTATCAACGCAACAAAAGGACGGTCCGATGCTACAACTGCAATGAGGAAGGGCACATCAAGGATGATTGCCCCAAGTTGAAGAAAAGACACAAGGAGAAGCCTCAGAGACCGACGTCCTCTACACGCAAGAGTCTGAAGGCTACATGGGATGACTCTTCATCCTCCGAGTCAGAAGTCGAAGCCTTCTCAGGAATAGCACTGATGGCCAACCATCTCTTTGAAGATAACTCAGACTCAGAGATGAGCATAGATGAAGGGGGAGGATCCTCAGAAGAATAAGAAAGTTGTGACAAAGGGGGAGCATCACCAAGTAAGGTAAGTAAGGTACGTGATCTTACCTCTACTCAATCCTTTAATTTTATCAAAATGCTTACAAAGGATCTAGCAATCTTAGAAAAAGAAAATACTGAATTGAAATTGAACTTATCAAAAGCATGCCCACTAGAAATGTATGATAATTTAAAATTAGAAAATGAAAAATAAAAAATTTAAATTGAGAATTTAACAGATAATCATGCATGTTTAAATAAATTTCCAAAATCAAAACTAAGGATTTATGGAAAATTAAACTGGTATATTAGAAAACATCATAGACAACTTAGGAAAGTTCCTAGAAACTATATACCCCCTAAGTTTCTGATTAATCAAGTAGGAAGGAATCTTTACTGGATTCCAAAATCATTGCTAGATTAAATTTAAAAGGTAAAGGCTTTCAGAGAAGAAAATTAAACAATAAATTTCCTTATGAGGCTTTGACTAGAAAGTGGTTGTTGCTCCAATAACCAAGAAGGCCTAGTGCCTCGCCACTGCTTGGAAGCCAAATATAGAAATGAAATATTAATTAAACTTTCTTGAAAAGTAGAATTAAATAATGCTTGTAAAAGTTCTTCAAATTTTTTTTAGAAAAATATTTCTAGCATAAAATTTTTCACTTAGAAAAATTTTCAGAAGATATTTTTTTTAAGTTAAAAATTTTTAATTCTTGCAAAATCACCTCTTAAATCCGATATTTTAATGTTTAACTTCGAATTTTTTAATCCCCATTGTTTTTGCTGTGATCAAAGGGGGAGAGAGGTACAAGTTAAGGGGGAGTTAAAGTTAAGGGGGAGTTAGATTTTAAAGTTTTTTTTGGTATTGCAACTTTTTATTGCAATCTTTTATGCTTAAACTGTTAGTGAGTAATTTCTTTAAAATTACCATTTGTCAATTAGTAATTTTTACTATTTGTTTTTATACCCTAACTTGAACTTGGGTTGATGCACATCAAAAAGGGGGAGATTGTTGGACCCCGTGGTTGTTTTGATGTGATCAACCAAGTTAGGTTAGGTCCTGCTTGTTAATTTATCCCTGTGTCTAAGTGTGTAGGAGCTTAGGAGCGCAGGAAGTCGAGCGGAAGATGCGGCTAGCGAGAAGGATGGCACAGAGAGAGAGCTGATGAGCTCGGTGCGTCCGAGGGACGAGGTGACCGCGGAATAGTACACCGGTGGATGAGAAGAACGTATGCGGCATTTGAGGGACGAGAAACCGGGAAGGAAGGCTGCTCGAGGAGAAGACCGGAAGTTGGGTTCGAGTGAGCCCTATTCCGGATAGCGGAGATCACCCAAGCAAGCGGAGCAGAAGAGACCCGGAATAAGCCGAGCTAAAATGGAGCCGAAGGCCCAGATGAAAAGTCAACCTGGTTGATTTCACAGTCCGGGCGCCTGGATCCATTCCGGGCGCTCTGACCTCCGGCCGCCCAGAACCATTCCGGGTGCCCAGGATGCCTTCTTATATTAATCGCGATCAAACTACGATCTATTCGTTGGGGGATAAAATTTTATCCCCCCAGGGCGCCTGGAATCCTTCAGGGCGCCCCGACCAAGGCTATAAATATAGCCTTGGTCCAGATCTCATTATTCAACAAAACAAACAACTTTGTATTCCTTTCTTGTAATAATTCTGAGCTTCTAGTGTGTAAAAGGCTTCTCTGCCTTTAGAGAAGGAGATTCTTCAGAGCTTTTTCTACTGCCTTGGATTAACAACCTTCTTGGTTGTAACCAAGTAAATAACTGAGTATTTCTTTTTCTTTATGTTAGTTTACTTTTATTACTATTGCATACTTTTGAGTTGAAAGTCTCGAGGAGGGTAGCTTTAATCTTGCAAGCAATTCACCCCCTCTTGCCGGCCCCCGCTGCCCCACTGCGCCAACACCAATGTCCCGACTGCTTCCAAATGAAACACTTGCTCTTTGGCTTCTTCATTCCTGCTTTAAGTCCAGTACCTAGAGATTGTTTCACTTTCTTTGCTGAGCCAGCTTGTTTCTTGTTCTTCTTCTTGCCTTTCATCTTAGAAGTAGAAACATTTTCAGCAAAGTGAATTTGAGAATTATGACGAAATAACCCTTCTGCTGCCTAAAGTTCTGTCAATAGTTATGCGAATGAATACATCCTCTTATTCATATTATAGTTCAGGCGGAACTGCTCAAAACTTCTGGGTAGCGTTTGGAGAATAATATCGACCTGGGTTTCCCTATCGATTTCAGCTCCAAGGATTTATATCTAATTTAAGTAAGCCATCATTTTTAGGATATGATCCCTTACGGGTGTCCCTTCTGACATGGTGGTTGTCATTAATTTTCTCATTACCTCTTGCCTAGCAACGTGATTCTGGTGTTTGAAGAGTTCCTTGAGATTGTTCATCATATCATAAGCAGTTGGCAAGTCCTGATGTTGATGTTGCAACACATTTGACATTGAAGCCAAAATGTAACACCGTGTCATCTCATCTGCCTTTACCCATTTCTTATGATACTCAATCTCCTCTTCACTAGAATCACTATTAGACACATCAGGGCAGGTCTCTAACAGTACAAACTTATAGCCTTCAGCAGTTCGGACAATGTCCAGGTTTCTTTTCCAATCTATGTAGTTGGGACCAGTAAGTTTGTTCTCTTTTAGAATAATAGCCATTGGGTTGAAAGTCATCCTAAGAATCACAAAATAAACTTTTGGTCAAGACTCTAAATTTAGAATAATATTGATTTCTCAAACAATATTCTTTAAATTTACCAACACATCAAAACACCGTGAATTTTGCATGCCACGTTAGTGTGGACGTATACAAATTCAACATTTGTAAGAAGAGATTTTACCTATTAATTTTATTATCTTGTCATCCTAACTTTATGACAAATAAAATTAATAGTTGGTTTTCCTTTAGTCACACAAATAATAGCAGTGACTCCGTTGGGGAGGATACTATTAAATGCGCCTAAGTATATACCATTACTTGATACTTAGTCCATTAAATAGGATTCTGCCCCTTCAGTTGGAGAAGATCACACACTCCTAAATAATTTCCTATAACCATCCATAAAGGACGTTTGACCTAGTGATCCGCAAACAAACTCATCCGTTGTGGAGGGAGGGACTCAGAGCCAACACGCAAGTTTGTTGCATCACTTACAAACCAGTAATGGAGACCGTGGAATTTATTTACTAATCCCTCTCCCACTTAGTTATTTAAGGTGAGGAATTTTTTCATGCAAGCACATATCACATGCACACACACATCACAGTAAATAAAAGCAATAAATATGAAAATTAATTTTTCAACTATTATGGCTTCTTCTATCACTGCCTCCATGTGTTGCCAGCCCTAGGGATCATGTCGTCGGGTCCATCGATGTAACGACCACCCTTCTTACTACTACTACTACTCTCTAAGAGTGACCGTTACTTATCTACTAACTCTACTTAACCGGTTTATTAAAAATCTCTAGGAAAACCCTACCGAAAAATTTCGACAGAGTCTCCCCTGTACCGGTGACCATTTTCCATAATACAAGCATAATATACTCAGCCACAAGCGGCTGGAAATATATTTCAATCAACCACGCAGTTTAATAATTCAAATCATGCAGGTAATGAAAAACCAAAAACATAACTTCTTACTACATCCTTTTCTTATCAACTTAATAAGAAATCAAACTAATCACATTCTTAAACTAAATGAATTCCTTAGCTAAGTCCCAAGGACCTCCATAGTCCACACATCACACACTCCTCTTGCATCTCCTTGTCGCCTTCCTTCACTGTATCTTTTCTTTCCCTTTATCTGCAGTAGGAGGAAATGCAGTCTATAAGCATAAAGCTTAGTGAGCGCTATCTACTCACAAAAACTCGATATGCATATATATAAATAAAAACATGCTAAAACTGAATACTAACATATAAAATTACTCATGCTCATAAATAGCAAAGGAAATCATGCTAACTGAAATGCTAATCATTGTATAGCTAAATATGCTCATAAACCAATAAGAGAAGCATACTAAACATGTAAATCTACTAAACATGTAAAACTACTAAACATGTAAAGCTACTAAACATGTAAAGCTAAATATGCTCATAAGAATAAAACTATAACAGCATGCTGAAAGCAAATAAAACTAAACATGCTGAATAATCTAATAGCAAGAAACAAATAAAACTACTACTGAATGCTTCAAACAACAAGAGACTAAACTTTCTAATTCTAAACATATTTGAAGCTTGTTTCATTTGTTTCAAAACTTATACTTTAATACTTCAAAATAATAATAAACTTCTTTTGGGCCCGGCATTGTACCAATTTTGCGCGCATCCTTAGTAAGAGTCGAGGTAGCTAATCCCGAAACTACTAAGGTACTTCTAGACGATCTTGTGTCTAGGGGCGATCTAGGAGCCCACCCAATGGACCTTGTGTCCTGGACCTCATGTCCGGTACATGCCATTAAAAGTAAAATACTTTCTTTTTAACTATAACTTCTTTATACTTGCCCTTACTTGGCATTTAAGCAAACACCTTGTGTGCGCTTTTGATATTCAATCTTCTGGAATTGAAATCAAGTCTAGACCTTAGTCTTTCTTGCTTATAGTTCTTAACGACAGAAACTCATGCTTAGGTAAAAGCAAAGAAACTAATAATTGCATGCTCAAGATATTCAAATAGCAAAAGAGACTAGAAAGTATCACCGTGCACATCTAATGGCAAAGGGAACTGATCATGCTTAATTATTAGCAAATGGAAAATTGCTCATGCTTATAGAATAACAAAGAAACTAAGTTTGCAATGGTATTAAATAGACTTGATCACGCTTAATATATATCAAGAAAGCTCACACTAAGTACTTGAATTAAGGGCTGTTCGTGCCCAACTAATAACAAGTGAAAGCTAGAAAATCTGCTTATGCATATCTAATAGCAAATGGAAGCTACTGTGTTCAGCTAATAGAAACCGAACCTAAGGTTGTTCATGTTATTCAAGAAAACCAAGAAACTAATACTACACTTAGAAGGAATTTAAATCTGTGTCAAAGAATTAATAACACAAAGTCTAGCAACATGATAAGGATTAATAACATTAAGTCTAGCAGCATGTTAAGAATTTATAACACTAAGTCTAGCAGCATGTTAAGGATTAGTAACACCACCAAACCTGCACAGCAAGCTCCAACTCAAGCTAAAACCTGCTGGGATAGGGTCATATGGAAGGGTGTACTTTGCAATTCTAGACAATGAAAAGCATGTTGCTGTGAAAAACTTGATGCTTCTGAAGATGGCTCAAATGATATCCAGATTAAAGCATGAAAATTTTGTTGAGATTCTAGGATACTGTGTGGAAGGAAATATGTGTCCGTAGGCCTATGAGTTTGCAACTATAGGCTCTTTACATGATGTTTTGCATGGTATGGCTATAGCATTTATCTGCTATTTCGTGTACAGCAACAGAACAACTTATAACATAACCCAATTTCATCTAACATCCAATCTAAATTTATGAATGACTAACTAACCAATTCCTACAACAATTCAACAGGAGAGAAAAACCTCTTCATAGATTAGATCAATGTTAACTATAAGGCTGTAGAATCTAGCACGCAACTTATACATTCATCTAACAACTCAGCTAGGCATTTTTGCAAACAGAGAACGATCAGAGAGCTTTCAAAGAAACCTTGAGGAGAATCAAAAATCCACCGAGCATAAACCCAATTCAAAACCAAAACCAAGTATCGAAACGACTCCTACTGCAGGTGAGAAGCAACTCACCGTGATTTTCTTGGACTTACAACCGAAGAAATCGCTTCAAAGATTCGGAGAGACTTCAAATCTCGCGGCTCCTTTTTGTTTCCGAGCTCCCCGGGTCGAGGTGGTCACCTACGGGTGAAGATCGGCCAGAAAGAGCCTTCGCCGGCCACCGGAGGGTGAAAACCCTAGCTCCTTCGTGTTTCCGCCCGAGAGAAGAACGGCGTCGCCGCGTGAGAAGAGAAGGAGATTTTTTAGAGAAAATTTTAGGTTTTCGAAATAAGATTTAAATCTTATACCTTAGGTTATTTTAATTTCTAACTTTACCTTATATACTTGTCGCTGCATATCTGATCAGCAAAGACCGCTGGCGCAGTTGGTCCGTTGAGTTTTGCTCGAAGCCACAGGTCTGGGCTTCGATTCTCAGCCGCGCCCCTTTTATTTTCAATTTATTTTACTGTTCCTAACTACTAGTTAAATATATATCGCTCCATATATGATTAACAAAAATCGTGTAGCTCAGCTGGTTAGGTCGGTTTTGCTTGGGTCAGTCCAACCCGAGATCGTGGATTCGAATCTCACCTTCAACATTTTTTTTTTAAAACTTCTTTCTTTTTGTAACCCTACTAAACGACCTCCAAAAATTACGTAAAAATACTCTAAAAATTTCTAAAAATCTCTAGAATATTTTAAAAGTATTTCCAAATATTTTTATGGACTTTTAGAACTTGAAATAGGGAAAATTGGGTCGTTACAATCGAGATTCCTTTTCTGCTGTGCTTCTGATCCTCCAATAGTACCACGCCTTGCAAGGCTACGATCCGCGACAAAAATAGAATTTTACATATATTGATCCTATATTCCTCAAGGGAATGTACATGAAGTCTAGATCAAACAAAAATGTAAAATCCTAAGGCTAATACAGCTCCTGATGTATTTAATAAATACAATCATGCACACATAAAATGCCCATGACATGTCCAAGGGTCCAATCACACACAATCACATTAAGCCATAATAGTTGGAGCCTTCAACCACAGAGTTAGCATATCCTACTATTATCCTACCTAAAATATGTATGACATGTTCATAATTAAAATGAAAACCAAACACATAGAGGCAAACCATAGCTCTGATATCAGTTGTTGGTTACTACTGAGAATATCGTACTAGTTTCCCTGTTCAAAAATTTTGTACAAGTCTTGAACCATTCCTAACAACCTATTGTGTTATTTAGAAATTAAATTTGGAATCACAAACAGAACTTAGCATTATTGATTCCAAATTCAACTTATCTGTTCTTAGAGGTTTAGACTTGGATCGCAAACGAAGCTTAACATTATTGATCCAAATCCACCCATGTTACAAATTTGATTAAATATTAATTTCAGAGATCGACTTCCAGGTTAAACATGGCGAGGCACTAGGCCTTCTTGGGTATGAGAGCATCCACCACTTCCTAGACCAAGCCTTTCAACGAAATTCAATATTTAATCTCCTTATAGTAACCCTAGGTTTAACCAAAAAGAACAATCAAATCACAAGTTCGAAAATCAAAAGAAACACAAAATCGAAAACATGAATTTGATAGCCTAGATTCATTAGCCTCTTGTGTTTAGTATTTCAAGATCTAAACAAAAGGATAAACTAGTTATGATGCGGAACTAATAACTAGTTATACCTTTTGTATCTTATAGACCTCATGATCTTCTACTATATTCCTCTTCTTATCTCGGACGTCGTGTGGGCGATGATCTACCGAGACGAGAATCCACCCAAGCTTCCTTCTTCTCCAAGAAAGTTTCGGCCAATCAACAAACTCCTTGAGATGAAGAACTTCGGCCACCAACCAAGCTCCAAGGGATGCTAAGAAACAAAGCCTCCTATCACTCCTTCCTCTAACAATATCCAGCCACCACCAAGCTCCTTGAGATGAAGATGCCATCGGTCACACAAGGAAGAAGAATAGGAGAAGAGGAAGAGAGGGTCAGCCACCAACCAAGGAAGAGAGGAATAATAGAAGATATATTATTGTTGTAAGGTGAGACACTTCTACCCTCTCTTTTATATTCCTTGGTCTTGGCAAATAAGCAAAGTTTTAATAAAAACTACCTTATTTTCCTTGCCATTGAAAGGAAAATTTAATTGATAAAAATTTCCTTTTCTTCTATTAATGGCCGACCACCACCATCTCCTCCAAACAAGGAAAGTTTTAAACACAAAATTAAAACTTCCTAATTTGTTTCTGGAAATTTTTAAAATAAAAATTTCTCCTTAAAAATTCCCTTTATGGTTGGTTATAAAAGGAAACTTTTATAAATTAAAATCTCTCTATTAAAACATGTGGATGATTACAATAAGGAAAGTTTTCTCCAAAATTAAAATCATCCTTTCAATCTACAAATAAGAAAAGATATCAAACCTTTCTCTTAATCTTTTGAAGAAACTATAAAAGGAAAGATTTAATTTTAAAACTCTCTTTTAAATCATGGCTTCCACATAAGAAAAGATTTTAAAAAATAAAATCCTTTTAATTTTATTGTGGTCGGCCACCAACTTGGACTCCAAGTTAGGGTCGACCACACTTCAACCCATCCAAGGCTTTGTTTTGGCCGGCCCTTGCTTGGGCTCCAAGCTTGGCTTGGCCAGCCACCTTAGGATGGGTAAGAAGGTGGGTATAGTGGGTATAAGACTTTAAAAATAAGAGGCTACGACAGGGACCGGTAGGAGGAATTGATTTTGGTCTCCCGATGAACTTGAGCTTCCCGTGTTCACCCCGAACACCCAACTCGAGTTCATCAATAATAACTCATACAACTAAAGAGTTTTTATTGAACTACCGCACCAATCCCATATTACTATATGGGCTCCTACTTATCATGAGTGTGTTAGTCTCCCTGTGTTTAAGATATCGAATGTCCAATAATTAAATGAGTTACTGACAACTCACTTAAGTAATATCTAGCTCCAAGAGTAGTACCACTCAACTTTATTGTCATGTCGGACTAAGTCCACCTGCAGGGTTTACATGACAATCCTTATGAGCTCCTCTTGGGGACATTATCAACCTAGATTACTAGGACACAGTTTCACTCTATAATCAACAACACACCATATAAATAATACCATTTCCCAACTTATCGGGCCTATTGATTTATCGAACTAAATCGCACCCTTTGATAAATTAAAGAAATGAATATTGAGTATATGTGCTTGTTATTATATCATGATTAAGAGCACACACTTCCATAATAACAAAGGTCTTGTTCTATTATATAGTCAGTATAAAAAGAACTTACCTTAAATGGTCCTGCTCAACACACTCAGAGTGTACTAGTGTAATTTTATAGTCAAGATAAACTAATATCAAATTATACTACGACTATTCCAATGATTTGTTCCGATCCATCTTAGTCTTGAGCAACTGTTTATAATTTATAAAGAACTGATAACATGATCTTCTGTGTGTGACACCGCACACCATGTTATCTACAATATAAATTAATTGAACAACTACACTTATCATATAAATATAGACATTTGACCAATGTGATTCTTTTATTTCAAAATAAATGTTTACAAAAAGCTAGGCTTTTAGTATACACTCTAACAGTGGCAGCCTCTGAGGCAGCCATAGAAGTTGTATAGCTCAGAAACTTCATGATGGACTTAGATGTGATTCCTAGTTTGCTCAAATTTATTACAATTTATTGTGATAATAGTGGTGCAGTACCAAACTCGAAGGAACCACGAGCCCATAAGGTGAGTAAACACATTGAGCGCAAGTACCACCTAATACGAGACATCGTATAAACGAGGAGAAGTTGTTGTCGCCTAGATTGCATCAGATGATAACCAGAAGATCCTTTCACTAAGGCCATTAATGCAAGAGCTTTTGATGGGCATGTTGAGGGGTTGGGAATCAGATATATGGCAGGGTATATGGCAGCATAGTCTTTTAGTATAAGTGGGAGATTGTTGGAATGTATACTAAAATCCTAACTTTTGTATAAACATTTATTTAGAAATAAGAATCACATTGGTCAAATATCTATATTTATGCTAAGTGTTGTTGTCCGTTTAATTTATATTGTAGATAATATGGTGTGAGGAGACACACAGAAGTTCATGTTATCAGTTCCTTATAAATTATAAACATTTGCTCACGACTAATATGTATAGGAACAAATCATTGGAATAGTCATAGTATAATTTGGTATTAGTTTATCTTGACTATAAAATTACACTAGTACACTCTGAGTGTATTGAGCAGGACCATGTAAGGTAAGTTCTTTTTATACTAACTGCATAAAAGAACAAGACCTTTGTTATTATGGTAGTGTGTGCTCTTAATCATGATATAATAACAAGCACATATACTCAATATTCATTTCTTTAATTTATCAAAGGGTGTGATTTAGTTCGATAAATCAATAGGCCTGATAAGTTAGAAAATGGTATTATTTATATGGTGTGTTGTTGATTATAGAGAGAAACTGTGTCCTAGTAATCTAGGTTGATAATGCCCCCAAGAGGAGCTCATAAGGATTGTCATGTAAACCCTGCAAGTGGACTTAGTCCGACATGACAATAAGGTTGAGTGGTACTACTCTTGGAGCTAGATATTAATTAAGTGAGTTGTCAGTAACTTATTTAATTAGTGGGCATTCAATATCTTAAACACAGGGAGACTAACACACTCATGATAAGAAGGAGCCCATATAGTAATATAGGATTGGTGCGGTAGTGCAATAATAACTCTTTAGTGGTATGAGTTATAATTGATGAACTTGAGTTGGGTGTTCTGGGCGAACACGGGAAGCTCAAGCTCATCGGGAAATCAAAACCAATTCCTCCTCTAGGTCCCTATTGTAGCCTCTTATATAAAGTCTTATATCCACCCAAAGCCTAGCTTCTTAAGGCCCGAGTTAGGGCCGGCCAAGGCTTGCTTGGAGACCAAGCAAGGGGCCGCCAAGCTAAGCTTGGAGCCCAAGCAAGGGTCGGCCAAAGCCTTGCTTGGTGCCCAAGCAAGTGGACGGCCACATCATGAAGAGAAGGAAGTTTTATTTTGTAAAATCTTTCCTTTTATAGAGATCCATAAAAATAATTTAAAAGGATGATTTTATATTAAAACATTCCTTTTTTAGATCGGTCATAAAAGGAAATAAAAGGGAGTGTTTATTTTGTTAAAAACTTTCCTTTTATGTTGGTTTTAAAAGAGAGTTTTAAATTTTAAAATCTTTCCTTTTATAAATTTCTACAAATGAATAAAAGAGAGATTTGAAATCTTTCCATATTTGTAGTTATCTATAATGTGAAAGAAAGATTTTAATTTTTTATAAAACTTTCCTTTTGTAACCATGTTTTATTTTAAATCTTATCTTTTATAGATATCCATAAAAGGATTTAAAAGAGAGAGATTTTAATTTATAAAACATTCCTTTTATAATTATCCACAAAAGGGATTTTAAAAGAGAGATTTTAATTTTGTTTAAAATCTTTCCTTGCTTGGAGAATAAGCATATGGCCGGCCATGTCATCGGAGAAAAAGGAAGTTTTATTTTTGTTAAAAACTTTTCTTTTTTGCAATCACCAAGGAATATAAAAGAGAAGGAGGGGGTGCCTCACCCGATAACACTACTTCTATTCCTCTCTATTCTTTCTTGGTGGTCAGCTATTGCTCTTTCTCTCTTCTCCTTTGTTTTCCCTCTTGGTGGTCGACAACATCTTGGTGTGGAGATCTCTTGGTGGCCGGTTGCTTGATGGAGAAGAAGAAGAGAAGGAAGCTCTCTTGTCTAGCATCCCTTGGAGGAAAGTTGGTGGCCAGATCTTGGAAGCTTTGGAAGAAGCTTAGGTGGACTACCTCTTGGAAGATCATCGCCCACACGACGTTCAAGAGAAGGAGAGGAATACAATAGAAGATTAAGAGGTCTATAACCTACGAAAGGTATAACTAGTTATTAGTTTCCACATCATAACTAGTTCATCCTTTTGTATAGATCTTGTAAAACCAAACACAAGAGGTTATCAGTTTTAAGTTATCATTTTTGTTATCGATTTTATTTTTTGATTTCATTTTTCGATAATGTGTTTCTATTGAGGTCTCTATAGTTAAACCTAGTTTACTGTAAGAAGTTAAATATCCAATTTCTCTGCGAGGCTTTGTCTAGGAAGTGGTGGATGATCCCATACCCAAGAAGGCCTAGTGCCTCGCCATGTTTAACCTGGAAGTCGATCTTAGAAATAGATATTTGATAACTTCTGTAATATGGTTTAACTTTGGAAGATCTCATCGGTTGAACTTGGAGTAAGAATGTTAAGTTTTGTTCCCAATCCAAGTTTAACTTCTAAAGGGGAAATTTGGATTAATAATGTTAAGCATCGTTTGCAATCCAAATTTAACTTTAGTAGAGCACATGGGTAGCTAGGATAGTTCTATGCTTGTACAAATTTTTGTACAGGGGAACTAGGACGATATTCCGAGTAACAACCAACATCACTAAGCCACAAGTTTTAATCTCTAATTTTATACTAGACAAAAGAAGAGATGATGTGATCTTGAATTTGTGCCTGATGGCGAGGACAACTCGGTCGCACAAAGCAGAAAGGGCAGCAGCCTTTCAGCTTGCTATCCTATGGCCTTGAAGCTATTACCATGGCAGGAGCTTCTATCCAACAGCCTAGAGCCCAATAGTAGGAGGTTGGATTGGTCTGAAGCTAGCTGACAATCAACAAGTGAATAGCGGTGGGCTAGACACGATGGCAACCAAGAGGACAACAGCCTCTTGTTGTTGTCTGGGGGCATAGCAGTAACTGTGCTGCTTTCTAGCGATTGGAAGGTTTATCGGAGGTCCAACAGCAAGTTCCTAGAAGGTCGGCGGTAGCAAGGTGGTACCAACGATGGTTTTCAGTAGCACAAAGGGGGTGACAACCCTCTTTGGATCAGTGGCAACAAGGGGAGGGAGAAGAGAGAGGAGAGAAAACCCTAATCAAATTAGGCTTCTCTCCAATTAAAAAAAGTAATTAATCTCTTCTCCTCATGAAGGGGTATATATATATATATATATATATATATATATATATATATATATATACCCAAATCTAAAATTTAAATTCAATAACAACCCAATCCACTATCATTAAGCTTGGTTCAAAACCAAACCAACTTGGTTAATTATTAAACCAAACCCATTTTGGTTAATAACTAAACAAAAAGGGATCCAACCTTGCCTACAAGAGACGTGGCCCATCAATGCTTCAGTCCAACAAATATCTTCCATATTTTCTCCTCGTCTGGTCCTATCAGACTTAATCTCTATCAATCTGAGAATCCAATTCTCAAACTTGTTTTATATTTTTTAGATATACTCATGTGCATGTGACTCAATAGGTTCCCAATTTATATTAGTCATCATAATTAACCATTAATTATAGATTGATCATGAATGGTACCTAGTAGTACATCATGATCCTCAATTAATCAAAAAATCATAGTTATTAGTTCGCATTTTCCTTTCACTGATTTAATACCCACTTGGTTCAGGACATGGACTATGTGTCAGTCCCCACTAGGCTGATTATGTTACACCTAGCCAAGTAATAGTTCATGTCTTGTGGATTAAAATTACTCAAACATGTGTCCAAGAAGATCATTCTCTTGATATGTAATGCTTTAGCCAAAGACTTACTAGTAATAATTCTGATAGTAGGCCATAAGATATACATCTCCTTATAAAAGGAGTGGTAAATCCTCTATGGGCTTTTCTAACACCTTTGGGTATATTGACTTATACCTAATCATCTTAGACTTGCACCTCCTATGAGTATAAGCCTTCATGAAAAAGATAACTTGAATACCTCAAGTCTAAGAAATATTACACTCGAGCTACAATGAGATCTTCATTGGCATGTAGAGAACCATATGAAGTCTCATAGCAAGTCACATCCAATAAACTAGTTACCCTTAACCAACATCTATATGTTAACTCTCAACATCCTAATGTTTCCAACCAGCAAACATCGACTGCTTGGATAAACCATGGAGCATAACATATGCTAATTTTACAGAATTGATGATGTATAATCTTATTAATTCATGGCTAGAGAATATTTCAATGCGTATATAATTATACATGGAGAGATATCCATTAATTGTGATCCAAATCATAATTTCTCTGATGCTATGTATTGTATTATGAACTTCATTAATTAAGTTTAAGATCAATATCATAAACATATAAAATACACACTCAAATAAGGAATTTTATTAATCCAATAAATAATATAATATCTAAGATGTTTTCCTTAGGACACTCTCCCACTTAGCCTAATGTCAATTGCCTTGGTATCATATAACAGAGGATCTAATGTGACTCTCAAACTTATTTTGTGGTAGAGCTAGCCATTATCAAAAGATCCGCTAGATTCCTTTCAGTGGAAATTTTCTCAATTTATGTTTCTCGCCTACTTATGATCTCCCTAATCAAGTGATAACGACGAAGCACATATTTAGATCATTGATGAGACATTTATTCCTTGCCTTGTGCAATGACCCTATTGTTGTAACAGTAAACTAGTAATGCTTCAACAATGCTCAGAACCATACCAAGTTTAATGATAAGCTTTTTGATCAAAACCACTTCATTTGTTGCTTCAAAAGCTGCATGTATTCCACCTCAGTGGTAGAATCAGCAAAAGTTTCTTGTTTAAAACTTTTCCAACTTATTCAATGGTAGAATCAGGAAGAGTTTCCTATTTAAAACTTTTCCAACTTATTGCACCTCCATTTATAGTGAATATGTATCCAGACTAGGACTTGGAGTTATCCTTATTCATCTAGAAGTTGACATGAGTATACCCGTGTATTACCATATCACCATCTCTATATACCAAGAATATATCTTTAATTCTTCTCAAGTACTTAAGGATTGTCTTGATAGCTACCAGTGATCCATTCTTGGATCTAACTAATATCAGCTCACTCAGATTGTATGATATATTAGGCCTAGTATATAACATAGCATACATGATCGATCCTATAGCTGATGCATATGGGATCAAACTCATGCGCATCCTCTTATCTTATGTGTTCGAACACATATTTCGAAAGGTGAATCATATGTCTCATGTGAAGAAAATTTTTCTTGGCACTTTATATATGTATGTAGACTACGAAAGACCAAGCAACCATCTCGATCTATCTCTATAGATCTTAATCCTTGGGATATAGGTTGGTTTCCCATATCTTTCATGGAGAACGTTTTGACAATTAAAATTTAACTGATTGTAGAACAAGCACATCATTTTCTATGAGTAATATGCTATCAACAAATAACACTAGGAACACAACTACACTTCCACTAATCTTCATGTACACACAGAGTTTATCTGAATTTTATGAGAAATTAAACTCTTTGATTACCTCATCAAAACTGATGTTCCAACTCTTGGATGCTTGCTTCAGTCCATAAATGGAGCGTTGAAGCTTACATACTTTGGTTTTATCAATCAATGTGAAACGCTTGGGTTGTATTATATACACATCCTCAAACAAGTTTTCATTAAGGAAAGTTATTTTTTATATCAATTTGTCATATCTCATAATCATAATGAGCTTCTATGACTAGGAGTATCTAGATGGATTTAAGTATGACTATTGGTGAGAAGATTTCATCAAAGTTAATACTATATTTTTGACGATAACCTTTTTCCACCAAACTCACTTTGTAAGTAATCAAATTACCATTCATGTTAGTTTTCTTCTTGAAAATCCACTTGCACCCTATAGGCATTATACCTTCAAATGGATCCACCAAGTTTCAAATTTGGTTTTCATACATTAAATCCATTTCTGACTTCATGGCTTCTAACCATAAATCCTTTCTAAACTATTTAGAACTTCTTTATAACTAGTAGGCTTCTCATCCTCAATGAGAAATATGTCTCTAGATTCACTTATGAGAAGTGCATATCTCTCGAGAATTAGATATGTCCTACTAGATCTACAAAGAGGTGGTGTAAGAATAGGCTCAACCATTAACTCATCCTCATGAGTAATTGGTTGTGGTTCTTGATGAGATGTCTCTTCAGTGTCCACTAGAGTCTATTGAACTGCCTTAAGTTCAACCTCACTCCCACTAGTTTCCTATAAGAGAAACTCTTTCTCCAGGAATACAACATGCTTTAAAATAAACACTTTTATTCCAAGGGATCATAAAATTAGTAACCCCTTGTTTCCTTAGGGTAACCAATAAATAAACACTTATCATACATAACATCTAGCTTATCCAACACAGTCCTATTCACATAAGAAGGATACCCCTATATTATCAAATAAGATAGATGAGGTTTATTACCAGTCCATATCTCATATGAAGTAGCAAAGATTGCCTTAGTTGGGACTCGATTTAGCAAATAAATAGTTGTGTCAAGTGTATAAGCCCAAAAGGATTTGGGAGACTTGCATGATTCATCATCAACCTAACCATGTCTAACAAGATTCGATTTTACCTCTCAAACACACCATTGTGTTGTGGTGTTTAAGATAGAGTCCATTGATACAATATGTCATTGTCTCTGAGATAATCCTGAAACTCTTGTCTTAAGTATTTGCCACCTCGATCCGATCAAAGTATTTTAATACTCTTGCCTAGTTTTTCTACTTCATGTTTGTATTCTTTGAACTTTTCAAAGGCCTCATACTTGTATCCCAAGAGATACACATGCTCAATTTGTGAGTGATCATTGATAAAAGGTCATGAAGTAGTTATAACATCCACATGCATGAGTTAACATAGGTCAACATACATCAGTATATATGAGGGTTAATACATCATTTTCTCATTCACATTTTCCGTTAAAATGTAACTTAGTCATCTTGTCTTGAAAGCATGAAGTACATGTATTGAATGAATCCAATTCAAATGATTCTAGAATTCCACACTTGTGTAATTTGGACTTGCATTTCTTACTTATATGACTAAGGCAACAATGGCACATGTAGGAGGTTAAGTGATTGTCTTTTTAAGTGTTTTTGTTGCTCATCTTGATATTGAATATATCATTGGATATATCTAGTGTGTAGATACCATTACATAACATTCTAGTCGTATAAAGAATACCATTTAAAGTTAAATAACAATAATTATTACTAAAAGTTAAATGATAACTTTTTGTATTTAAGAAAGAAATAAAAACAATACTCTTTATCAAAGAAGGAACAAAATAAAAATTATCCAATTTCAAAACTAGTCCACTAGGGAGTTTTAACAAATAAGTTCCTATGGCTATAGCTGCAACCTTTGCTCTATTGCCAACTCTCAAATTTGCTTTTCCCTTTACTAGTATTCTATTATTCCTTAGCCTATGTACGCCATTACATATATGTGAGGCACACCTTATATCCAATACTTAAGTGTATGAGGAAATAGTATAACAATCAATAACAAAGATACCTGAACCACATGAGGCATTAGATGTCATATTCTTTTTTAGGGACTCAAGATATATCTTGTAGTTTCTTCTCTAGTGTCCCATATTATCACAATGGTGACATGAACCCTTTAGTGTTGGTTATTGTTTCTTAATCTTTTTCTTCCATTTAGCTTGAGTTTTTGACTTTCTTTTAGAATCTTTCTTTGAAGAATCAAACAACATCACAACTTTCAGTTCCTTCTTAATCAATGACTTCACTTTTTTAAGCATGTTGATCAACTCAGGAATTTTAAATTTAAGTTGGTTCATCCAATAGTTCATCACAAACTATGAATAACTATTGGAAAAATTATGTAGAATTAAGTCAATACTTGACTCATGATTCATCAAAAATCCAAGTGATCCCAACCACTCAATGTAGTCATTCATCTTTAGTATAAACTATATTGCAAATAAACCCTCCTACGTCTTTGACCCAAAGAGGATCTTGGAGACTTCAAACCATTCAAATCTCGCTTACTCATCGAACAACTCATGAAGATGATAAACAACCGTATAAGTATCCATATTCTCATATTGTTTTTATATTTCAGGAGACATCGAGGCTAACATTATCCAACTAGCAAACTCAGAATCAATCATATGTTTCTAATGGGCCAACATTTGGTTAGAAGTTGCATCATCCGCTAGACTAGCAAGAAGAGTCTCTTCAAGGACGTAAGCGATCTTCTCAACCTGAGAATAATTCTTAGGTTTCGGACCCATTCCAAGAAATTCGGCCTGGTCAGTTTATTCATCTCCAAAATCAAGGTTAAATTAATATAAGTCATGTTTATTCTATTAACTTAGAATATAAAATTGATCATATAAAAGAGAAGAATTATTTATGTAATGCAAACCATTCACATACATAACAAAGACCCTACTTATTTATCAAATTCAAGAGCCCTTACTTTGAATTTAGAAAATGGTAGGTTTTCTCTAAGTGGGTTGATATCCACTATAGATAAGAACAACCTTTGAGTGAGTCCAACAAGTCATTTTTAGCTCTAGTGGTATGTATCAAATATACCAATTATGTATCACTTATATATAATTATCACATTACACTATCAACATTTGATATTTGCATAAACATTTGACTGTTAACTCATTAACATATATACATTATATGCATATCATCCAACTTCACATCTTTCTACATTAACCATGGAGTAAGTCCAATAAATTAATGCTTTAAGTTAAAGTCAATCCATTAATCATGAGATCATATCTCAATGGTCTGAATATGTCTAATCTTAAGTTAGGCTTGAAGTGAGTCCAACAATCCCAAACATGAAATTAAACTTTAGTTCTTACCCATATTAATGGAAGGTGTAGACTTTAATATTTTTTTATAAGGGCTTTGATTAATCTAAATCTCATTCATCACATGCAAAGAAGGCATAAAAAATTTGTAAACTATTTACATGGATTAACATGGCATAATAATTGCATCTAACATGGCACAAATCATGGCATCAATCATAGCATCTAACATGGCATATATTATAGCATAAGTCATGTCTTAGTTGTCTTGAGTTAATTTAGTAAATAAATACATTAAATAATTTTATTTCATAAATCATAATTCCTTAATTAAATTAGGAAACAATTTATAAATCTAATTCCATATCTAATTAGGAAATAATTCCAAAGAAGGAAGTTCATTATTAAATTAGGAAATAATTTCCTAAATTATATTTTTCCTTATAAATTAGAAAAAAGATTCCAAGATTAGAATTTTCTTACACTTTAAGAAATATTTTTAAAATTGGATTAGCTAACAAATTAGGAAATATATCAAGAATTAGATTTCCTAATAAATTAGAAAATAATTCCAAAAATAAAAAATTTTATATAGGATTAAAAAACAATATCCTTATCCAAAATTTTCTAAACTATCCAAAACTAACTTTATTACAACCTATGACACCCTAAATATAGATCTACGATCTATGTCGAAACACAAGGTGACTCTGATACCACTATTGGGTGTTTCTATGCACGTTTTAAATTTTTAATTTAAAAATAAGCAATGGAAGCGTAATAATTTCCTAAATTATTACAACACATGCATCACACACATACAGGATATACACATGCGCAGTTATAGCCATAGAATAAAATTTCATAATGAAATTATACTTTTCGGATGACGTGTAGAGAAAATGACATCAACTAGCAAACTTGACCAAATTCAAGTCTATCGATATCCACGTCGTGATATCTTCGAGACCACTTCGCTAAGCCACAAGTTTTCATCTTGTATTTGGTACTAGCCAAATGAAGAGATGACATGATCCAAGAGAGGAGACCCGACTCAACTTTGTGCCCGACGGCAAGGGTAACCTAATGACACAAAGCAAGAAGGGCAGTAGGCTTTCAGCTTGCTATCCAACAATCTTAGAAGTTGTTGCCGATGGTAGAAGCTATTGTTCGGTAGCTTGGAGGCTAGCGGTAAGGGTTGAGTCAGCCGGAGGCTAGCTGGTGATTAGTAAGTGACCAGCGACAAGCTGGAGGCGGTGGCAACCAAGAGGACAGCAGCCTCTTGTTGCTATCTAGTGGCACAACAATAGTTGTACTGCATTCTGGCTGCTGAAAGGTTGATGAGAGGTCTAGCAGCGAGTGCCTTGATGGTAGGCACAGTGTTACGATTCTGTAAGTGCACGGATTCGTCATTAGTAATATATAAGATTGTCGAACCATAAAGACTGTTGATTAAGCACTAGAGATGTCGCAAAGTAAGTTATCCAGACGGTAGAAAGTTGGCTTTAGCGCTTGCAAACTAACAAGAGTGATTGAAGAGAGAAAGAGAAGGATGAGAGAATAGATCTTTGAGGGATTTGAGCTTTGGAAAATGGATTCTAGGATTTTGGTTTCGTTGTGGTGGAATCTGATGCATTATGTTCTATCTTTTACTCATTGTCAATCAACATACCTTCACCGAAAGTTAAAGCAACTATCCTTAAGTACTAATCAGAAAAGACCCCTGTGAAATCCTGTTACGGTTAACCCTTGTCACTAGGGTGCCTCGGTAGATCACAAGAGTACAAATCTAATAGGTATCATTAAGGATAGAGATAGGGGTTTGGTTTGATCTCTTACTGCCTTGTGGAGAAGTTGTCTCTCCTTTCAAGGGAATATCCTAGACATCCGTGAACGGGTTACCCCTATCACTAGGGCCCCTCGGATATACAATCTAAGATCTTATCTTTATGAAATTAGTAATTCTTACACAATCAATTAACATGACAAGGTAACAAGTCTCATGCATATCAAATAGAAACGAAGCAAGAGAAATCATCCAATGAGTAAAGGTACAAACATGACTCTTACATCAAACCCTATCCAAAACTATTCCCTACATCCATAGAAAAGGAGATCTACTCCATTGCGAGAGAGAACACCCCCAAAACATAAAGTAAAGCGCACTTACAACCCATGATGTGAGAAGAAGGGGAAGAAGAGATGCTTGCCGAGATTTCTGATGTCTTGGTGATGCCTCCTTGCTCTGGAGATGGACGGAAAGTCAAGAGATGGCGGCAGATGAAGCTCTAGGGTCTCCCCCGAAGGGGAGAACCCTTTCCCAAGGAGAGGGAGCAAAATCCCAAACCAAAGATGATCCCAAGAATAGGGTTCTTGACCCTTTTATACCTCCTCCAAGCTACCCAGGAAAATCAGGATTACAGACGTCCTATAAACCAGGATTTTCACCCATTAAACTAGGTTTTCTCATGATTCACCCTGAACCAAAATTGTAGCCCTTGAAATTATCTTCAATATGATACTTGGATCGAGCCCTGGCTCCAACCGCGCTGAAAGTTATGTCGGTTAAAAGTTTGGTATGCGGTTTGAGCGGAGGTCCAGTTGAACCCACAGTTGGGAGGCACGGCCGTGCCATTTAGCATGGGAAAACATTGCTTTATCTTTGTTGGATCTGAAGTAAAGTTGTAGATCTTGAAGTCATCTACGTTTCGGTATAAAGAACAGCCCAAAACTCCAACGGACACAAAGTTATGGCTGAATTACAATCAGTCTACAATCTGCCCAGAACTCAACACAGTTCGGTTTTGGCGTGGCACAACCCATGTTCTTCGTCACACGGCTGTGTGGAATCCACACGAGTTCCTCTCGGATTGAGTCACACGACCGTGCGAGGTTGCACGGCCGTGGCCTTCTACTTCTCTTCCAAGGTTGTTGGTTAGTCCTAGGAAGATCGTACCGGTTTCACTGTACAAAAATTTTGTACAAGTGTCGAACCTTTCCTAAATAACCTATTGTGTTCTTTAGAAGTTAAATTAGGAATCACAAACGGAACTTAACATTATTGATTCCAAATTTAACTTATCTGTTCTTAATGGTTTAGACTTGGATCGTAAGCGGAACTTAACACTATTGATCCAAATCCAAATATGTTATAAATTTAATTAAATATTAATTTCCAAAATTAGCTTCCAGGTTAAACATGGCGAGGTACTAGGCCTTCTTGGATATGGGAGCAACCACCACTTCCTAGACAAAGCCTTTTAAGGAAAGCTAATATTTAATTTCCTTATATAACTCTAGGTTTAACGAAAAGGAACAATCGAATCACAAATTCGAAAAAAAAAAACACAAACTCGAATAACAAATCTAAAAAACTAGAATCTATTGCCTCTTGTGTTTGGAATTCATACAAAGAAAAATAACTAGCATGATGCGGAAGAAAATTACTAGTTATACCTTCTCTTTGTATGCTAATTGTAAAATACCGAAAATAGGAGAATATTAATAAGGGAATTTTCCAAAATTTTTGGATATTTTTCGGGAATTTTTGGAGCTCGTACGGACGAGTTAACGGGGATAAAGCGGGGCCCCGGGAAAGCCTGTTTAGGCTACCCCATTTTAATGAGGAAAAGTTTCCTTTTCCTTTTTATTTCTTTCTTCTTTTTCATTCGTTTTTCCCTCTCCCATGTGCTTTCCTCTACCGAACCTGCTCGCCCGACGCTGTCTCCCCCTGCCCTAACTGCTCGAGGCAGTTCTTCTTCTCTTCTCCTTTTATTTTCCTTCTTCTTCTCCACTTCGCCTCCCAGTGTCGAGTTCTTTCTCCTCTTGGCAGCGTCACCGGCCACCTCCTCTGTACCGGCCACCAGATCTGACCCAGCACCGTTGTCGCCTTTGCCCTAGCGCCGCCAACCGAGCCTTCTCCGCCGCTGGGATCAAGACGCGCCGCTCGTCCTTGTGAGCCGACGCCGACTGTCGTCCCTCCTTCTGATTTCCGCGACACTGAGCCCTAATTTTTGAGCAGTCGTCGTCGCCTCGGCATTCAAGAAGCAGTCACCGTCGACCGTCGAGGGTGTTGCCGGTCACCCAGTCCTCGTCGCTCTCGCCACTCACGACGCCACTGTTGGGTCATCGTCTGTGCTTGAGCAAGAGTTGGCCGTTTCCCCTCTTTTCCTCGGCCACCTCCGCACGGACACATCCCGGCAGAGCACTCCCTCACTGGTCTCTCCTGGTTTGCCCCCTGTTGTGCTCTGGGTTGCCAACCCAGTGTCGTCGCCTGTGCCCTATTTGCCTGCCACCAGTTTTTGGGTTCAACTGGTTATTGTCTACTGTTAGAGACTAGGGTAAGGCAGGTAGTGTTCTATTTTTCCCAATTTTCGTGCTAGTGGATTAGCTGATCACATTTGCTTCTGGTTTCAGCAGCAACTCTACTCTTGGGTCCAGCAGCCATAATTTCCAGCAACATTCTTGCTATGAGAAGTGAGGTAAGGTTTTTGGGTTTAACGTTTGTGGATTTAGGTCTTGATGTGGATAAGTTAATCGATGATCAGTTAAGGTTGATCGATAATTAGGGTTTTCCTAATTGAATTAGGAGTTTGATTTAGTTATTTGATACATGTTGAGTAACTAAATTATATGTGTTTAATTAGGTAGGTTAATGATTATGACTTAGGGTTTTGCCCTAAATTGTGTTAGGAATTTTATTTAGCAATTCATTTGAATTTTTAGCTAAATAAAATATCTGTGTATTGGTATTACAGGACTTTGATGCGAGACGAGTATCTCGACGTCGTATTCGGACCAGATTGGACTTTTCGATTGGAGGCGGGTATTTTTGACTTATGTCATTTGATATACATAGTAGTGAATATAACAAGTTACATTAATTATGTTTCTTATTTGTTCCGGTTAATCACTACTCGATACTTGTTACATGATTGATTGATTGCTTGTTTTGCATCTCATGTAATCCTTACCGGTTGATACATGCTTATAGGGGTAGTGATATACCATACTTCACCATGTTCAGGACCTAGGTTTTATACCTTCTGTATACCTTTGATTTGATTTGATTCGTTGACCTATGATGCACTTTTATATATATATGGATTAGGTCAGGATATTTTGTGGTTAGTGCCATGCACCATTTGCATGATTGCATGTTGTGCGATAGTTCGCTCCATTATTGTTGAGCACATCGCTAGTTACATGGATCTGCACACACCACCACTCATGGGTTAGTGGTCGATTCAGGCAGAGTGTGTTGCAGCAGGGACTCTGTTAAGCACCGTTGGTCCGCTCATGGGTAGTGTGACACAACGTGTTATCTGGCAGGGATTCCTCCCCGTCATCATGTACCGGGAGTTGAGAGCATTGTGCTCCCCCATTTATGATTTGGGGTAGGAGAATAGGTGTACTCCGACAGCATCCCGTCCACTCGGTCACTCATCAGGAGTAGTGACGATAGAGTACACGGTTGTCACAGCCCTACCCACTCGGCCTCACTATTGGGTGTGAGATGATCGACTGGCGTCAGGGGTGACCAGGACGCATCATTGGCATCATATGCATGATGCATTTATTGCTTGTGTTTGTGTTTGCTGCATTTATATGCTGCATATTGTTTGGATACCTATGTTTGACATGCATACATGATTTCTATACCACTCGGACTATTTGTCCTTATACCCAGGTTCTGGTTAGTACAGTTTCTCTCCTGTTTACTTCATATGCATTTTTATCTTTCTTATATCAGGAGACTGTACGCATGATTAGTGCTAGGTGTTATTTCCCTACTTTGTACATCAGTTGTACCTGCTGAGTGTTGGACTCACCCCGCCTCCATTGTTGTTATTTTCCAGGTTGATGCTGTCAAGAGAGAGTTCCAGTTGCTAGTCCCCTGCAGATCACGAGGACTTATTGATCTTTTGGTTTTCTTCTTTATTAGACTATGTTTTGAACTTATTATGTTTTGGATTGTTTTACTTATGGATCTTGTATGGATTCTTATCGTTGATGGACTTTGTTGTGGTTTGGTTATGTTTTACTCCATGCCTGCCTGGACGGCAGAAGAGGTGAGTTTGTCGGATTTAAACTTTACGAGTGTAGTGAAGTAGGGTTGATTTCGAGTCAGAGTATTATTCTTCCGTTTACTTGTTATATAAACTGCGTGGAATGTTTGTGTATTGTATTTTATTTCTGCTATTATTCCAGCCGCATGTGGCTGAGGTATGTGGATATCCAGAAAGTTTCAGATTGTCCGCCGTACAGGGGAGATGCTGCCGAAATTTCTTCAGACAGGGACTCCTCCGGGGCGTGACACTAATGACCTCGAGATCTTCTGTCGTATTCCTCACCTCACCTTGGACGTCGTGTGGGTGACGATCCTCCAAGATGAACACCACCCAAAAGCCTTCTTCACCTTCTCTATGTTTCGGCCACCACCACCTCAAGGGAACAAAAGAGAGCAAGGGGATAAGAAGAGGGAGAGGGCCAGGCACAAGAGGAAGCACCAACTTGAGAATAAGAATTGTTATCCCATGAGGCCTCCTCTCCCTTTCTTTTATATTACTTGCCCAAGGCAAATAAGGAAAGACTTTTTGCAAAAAATAAAATCTTCCTCTTGTTTTTCCTTTTCCCCTTTTATTTTTCTTTTTCTTTCCTCTTGATTGATTCAATCACCAATCATTGATTGGTTTAATTGATTGAATCTTTTAAAGGATGATTGGCCGGCCCCTTGCTTGGGCACCAAGCAAGGGTGGCCGACCACAATTAAAAGGAAAGAAATAATTCTTGTAAAAATTTTATAAGCAAAGAAAAAACTCTTATAAAATTTTACAAGCTCTCTTTTAATTTCCTAAAGAGAATGTTAAAAAAGGAAAGTTTTAAAAATTAAAACCATGTTTTAAAATTTAAAACTTCTCTTCTAAAAATTTCCTTTTTAAACATGGTTACAAAAATAGAAAATTTTTAAATTTAAAACTTCTCTTCCTTTTTCCTTAAACCCATGAGGATGGTTAAAAAAGGAAAGTTTTAAAATTTTTAAACTTTCTTTTAAACCATGTGGCCTAATTCAAATCAGGAAAGCTTTAAAATTTAAAATCTCTCTTTTAAAACTTGTAGATATCTACAAAGAGAAGATTTTAAAAATTCAAAACACCCCCTCATCTTTGAATTATTGTGGCCGACCACTTCTTGCTTGGGCACCAAGCAAGGGGCCGGCCCCTTAAGAGAAGATGGTGGTCGGCCCTTGGCTTGGTCACCAAGCCTTGGGCCAACCCTCTCTTGGACACCAAGAAGGGCTTTTATTTGGATGGACTTGAGGCTTTAATGAGGCTACGACAGGGTCCTAGAGTAGAAAAATTGGTTTTGGCCTTCTGATGAGCTTGAGTATCTCGTGTTCGCCCCAAACACACAACTCAAGTTCATCAATAATAGCTCATTCCACTAGAGAGTTATTATTGCACTACCGCACCAATCCAAAATTACATTATGGGCTCCTCCTTATCATGAGTGTGTTAGTCTCCCTATGTTTAAGATAACAAATGACCACTAATTAAGTAAGTCACTGACAACTCACTTAATTAATATCTAACTCCAAGAGTAGTACCACTCAACCTCATTATCATGTCGGACTAAGTCCACCTGCAGGGTTTAACATGACAATCCTTATGAGCTCCTCTTGGGGACATTCTCAACCTAGATTACTAGGACACAGTTTCCTTCTATAATCAATAACATACACTATAAGTAATATCATTTCCCAACTTATCAGGCCAATTGATTTATCAAGCTAAATCTTACCCTTTGATAAGTTAAAGAAATAAATACTAAATATATATGCTTGTTATTATATTAGAATTAAGAGCACACACTTCCATAATAACTAAGGTCTAGTTCTTTTATTAAGTCAGTATAAAAAGAACTTACCTAAAATGGTCCTACTCAATACACTTAGTGTGTACTAGTGTAATTTATTAGTCAAGATAAACTAATACCTAATTACACTACGACTATTCCAATGGTTTGTTCCTTTCCATCTTAGTCGTGAGCAACTGTTTATAATTTATAAAGAACTGATAACATGATCTTCTGTGTGTAACACCACTCACCATGTTATCTACATTATAAATTAATTGAACAACTACACTTAATAAATAAAATGTAGACATTTGACCAATGTGATTCTTTTATTTTATAAATAAATATTTACAAAAGTTAGGCTTTTAGTATACACTCTAATAAAGGTCACACGGTTGTGTGGATTCACACGGTCGTGACCTTCTCTACCTCTGGAATGTTGACATGACCGTGTGCTGCATGGCCACGGGGTGATTGGCATGGTCGTGCCATTCGGAACGGACGTGGCCCTCATTAAATCTAGATTACAAGCATGGCCGTGCCATTTGGCACGGCCGGAACATGCTATGGCCACACGGTCGTGTTGGCTACACGGCCCAAGTGCTTTTGCTCCATTTTCGCTCCAAATAACGCAGCAGGGTGGCATCAGTGGTGATTTGCAGCGGCACAAAGGGGGCAATGACCCTCTTTGGTTCAGCGGCAGCAAAGGGAGGGAGAAGAGAGAGGAGAGAAAACCCTAATCAAATTAGGTTTTTCTTTGATGAAAAAAATTAATTAATCTATTCTCCTCATACATCTTCACAATGACTTGGAGATCAAGTCATCTCTCAGACCCAAAACCTAATAGTGACTTGATCCACTGTCATTAAACTTGGTTCAAAACCAACCAACTTGGTTCATTATTAAACCAAACCAATTTTGGTTCATAACCAAACCAAAAGGGATCCAACCTTACCTACAAGTGGTGTGGCCACCATCACTTTCAATCCAATAAATATCTTCCATATTTGCTCCTCGTCTAGTCCTACCATATTTAATCTCTATCAATATAAGAATTTAATTCACAAACTTATTTTACGTCTTTCGGATATACACATAGTGCGTGTGACCCAACAGGTTCCTAGTTTATGTTGGCAGTTGATAATTAACCATTAATTTTGATTGATCATGAGTAACACCTAGTAATACATCATGATCCCTAATTAAATAAAAACTCATAGTTAATCCTAGAGCAATTCTGAATCCTTCAATAGTTACAATTATTAGTACATCTTTTCATTTCACTTATCTTATACCCACTTGGTTCAAGAAATAATCTATGTATCAGTCTCCACTAGGCTAACTATGTCACATCTAGCCAAAGTAATAGTTTCTTATCTTGTGGATTCAAATTACTCAAACACGTGTCCAAGAATATCATCCTCTTGATGTGTAATTGTTTGGTCAAAGACTTATAAGTAATAATCCAAACAAGAGGTTATAGGATATACGTCTCCTTATAAAAGGAGTGGCGAATCCTCTATGGGTTATTCAAATACCTTTGGGCATATTGACTTATACTCAATCATCCCAGACTTGCACCTACTAAGGGATAATTACCAAGATGTCAAAGTATAAGCTTTCATGACCAAGATGGCTTAAATTGTAAAATACCGAAAAAATGTCGGATAATGATAAGGGAATTTTCCGGAATTTTTAGAAATTTTCTGGGAATTTTTCGGAGCTCGTATGGTCGAGTTAACGGGGATAAAAACGGGGCCCAGAAAAGGCCTGTTTGGGTTACCCCACTTAAGTGAGGAAAAGTTGAATTTCTTAATTCCTTTTCTTTATTTATTTTGTTTTTTTTCTCTTCTTTTATTTCCGTCGTTTCCTCTTTCTCGCCGAACCGAGCGCCGAATCCCTTCTTCCTCGTCGCCGTCTCCGAGCCATAATCGCCGGCCCGGCGGTTTCTTCCTCGCCGGAGTCTTAAACCCTCGGCCACCTCCTTTTCTTCCTTCTCCTCTCCACTGCCTGCACCGGCGCCCTCTCCAATCTCCTCACGGCGCCACCTTTCCGCTGTGCCCTAGCCACATCCCGCCGCCGACGCCCTCTTCGGTCTCTCTGTGCTGCCACTGCCGACCACCCCGTGCCGACACCACTTCTTCCCTTGCCCTCTCTGCCTTCGTGTCGGCTGTCGTCTTCTTGTTGTGCCCTGGCGCCGCTGTCGACGCCAACAGACACCACCGGACCCTGCTAGTTCTTCACTGCCGGCTGAGGGTTGTTGCTCTTCTTGGTGACGACCACTGGACTTGAAGAGCATTCCGGCCACTGTTGCTTGCTTCCATCGCCGGAGAAGGTCAGTGAACAGCAACATGATGTAATTCGTGTTGGATTTATGACCATGAAGAGCATTGCTGATTGGAACGTGAAGCCAACACAAGAAACTGATGCAACATTGATGATCATGTTGTTGACCAAGCATCAACATGTTGGAGAACAATTGTTGGTCCTCCAAGTTGAACGTTATTGATTTGGGTGGTTCTTCTAAGCAACCAAGTTGTGGTTCTGTGCTGATCAAGAGAGGGATGTGCTGCTCTTACTTCTTCGGTTGTGTATCACAGTAGTGGTTTGGTGAAAAGAAAGTAAGTGATTGATTTTTATGAGGTAATGAATAGGGTTTTGATTTTGGTTATAGATCATGGTGTAATCTAGATTATATGATTACGTTGTTGTGAGGGATTATAATTGTTGCAAGTTCTAATTTGTAGGAATTAGTTATGAAATGATTGAGGAGTTGATGATCCCATTTAAGGTTTAAAATTGGATTTGGATTTAGGTTAGTTTTTCGGGAATATGATTTATCTAATTAATTAATATGTAATTAGCTAAATCTGTATATCGTGTTGTTACAGGACTGTGATTCGAGACGGGCGTCTCGACATCGGGTTGGTTCGATTCGATCTATATCAGAGGCGGGTACCTCTTGACTTATCTTTTATGATATTGTCTTTGGATATGCATAGTATTTTATAACTACAAGCAATGAACATGTTTGTCTTTGGTATGTCACTGTTTGATATCCATAGCATGTTAGGTTTATCGCCTGTGACGTATCCGTGCTTATATCATGTGATTTATTGCCATGAGTACTGTATTACCATAAGTATCTTAGTTTCTAGAATAAGTGACATACCATGTTTTACTGAGGTAAGGACTAGGTTCTGGATTTTTGGTTTCAGTCATATGTATCGAGATTGTCTGATACTTAGGTTTTATGCCATGACTGGCTTGTGTACCTCTATTTGTATATCATATATGATTCGTGTACCCAGACCTTGATTCTTGATATGTGCATATTGTTGGTACGTATGTTATGGAAGGAGATATGTTTAGGATCTAGGTTGCTATACCATAGAGGACCTGTATGCCCTAGATCCGTGGATTGACCTACTGATACTGTGGTACCCATATTATGTATATATGGATTTTTCTATGCTGATCAGGATATTCCATACTTATTATGTTCAGGACATAGGTTTTTGATATTCTATCTGACCTGTGTATTCTAGATTTTGGTATGTGACCATCACTTTTACAGTACCCATTTTGTATATATGGATATGGTTATGTTGATCAGTTTTTGTTATGCATAGTGACATGCATCATGATTGCATGCTGTGCGATTGTCGGCTCCACTATGGTTGAGCCCATCGCCAGTTACATGTACTGCACACACCACCACTCATGGATTAGTGGTATATCAGACAGGTGTGTGGCGGTTCTGCTGTTTGGCTCCGTTGGTCTGAGGACTCAGCGTGGTAGCCGGCAGACAGTTTCGCTCTGTTTGGCTCCACTGGCATTTAGTGTAGCAGTGTAGTAGCCGGCAGACGGTGGACTCTGTTTGGCTCCGTTGGTCAGGTGACTCAGCGTGGTAGCCGGCAGAGATTTCCTCCCCGTCATCGTGTACCGGGAGATGAGAGCATTGAGCTCCCCCATTTATGATTTGGGGTCACAGGACAGGAGTACTCCGACAGCATCCCGTCCACTCGGTCACTCATCAGGAGTAGTGACGACAGAGTGCACGGTTGTCACAGCCCTACCCACTCGGTCTCACCATTTGTGTGTGAGATGACTGACTGGCGTCAGGGGTGACCAGGACGCATCATTAGCATCATATGCATTGATGCATTTATATTTTTATGATTGTGTTTGCTGCATTTGGTTGCTGCATTTTGGTTGGATACATACTTTTGACCTGCATACAGGATTATTGACACTTTCGGTTTGACGACCCCTTTTGTCTGGATAGGAGTTCCTGGTGAGTACAGCTTCCTCAGTTACCTTTCAGTTTTGCGTAATCCCTATATATGATTAGGAAGCTGTATTCCATGTTTTGTTGCTGTTAGATATATCTTACTACTCATGTCCATTGGTATTCGCTGAGTTGTTGAACTCACCCCCGTTGATACTATCTTTTTCAGGTACCAGGTTGGTTTTGGTGTCGCTTGGAGTATCCTGTCTGCTGGTCCCCACGTCACATCAGAGGACTTATCGGTGTCACGTATGTTTTATTTGTTTATGTATCAGTTTGTTTAGCTCTGTACTTTGGTTTTGTTTTTGGAGTGTTGATGTTGTTATGTGGTATTTTGTATTTGTTGTTGGTTGTGTAAGCCTAGCCGGCTAGCAGTTTTTGTGCTTTGGTTTGTATTGGGTTTCTGTCATTTTAGTTGTGTTGGTTTTATTCCAGCCGTGTGGCTGATGATATATATATAACTGCGTGGTTGTGTGTATATATTCCAGCCGCCTGTGGCTGATGTATATTGTGTATGTAGAAAGTGTCAGATTGTCCGCCGTACAGGGGAGGTGCTGTCGAAATTTCTTCGGTCAGGGACTCCTCTGGGGCGTGACATAAATATCTCAAGTCTAAGGAAACTTGCACTCGAGCTACAATGAAATCTTTGTCGACATGTAGAGAACCACTTGAAGTCTCATAGTAGGTCACATTCAATGAACTAGGTACCCTTAACTAGCATCCATATATTAACTCTCAATATCCCAATGTTTCTAAATAGTGAGCACCAACTGCTTGGATAAACCAAGTAGCGTAATATATGCTAGTCTTATAAAATTAATTATGTCCAATCTCATCAATTCATGAATAGAGAATAATTCAATATATACATAATTATATATGGAGAGATATCCACTAATTGTGATTCAATAAAAAATTCTCACATATTATATGTTGTATTGTAGACTTCATTAATTGAGTTTAAGATCAATATCTTGTTGGTTGCTACTCAGAAAGCCTAGAGGTTCCACTGTACAAAAATTTTGTACAAAGGTCTGAACCTTTTCCTAGCTACCATGTGTTCTTTTAAATTAAATTTTGGATCGCCTGCGGAACTTAACATGTTTGATCCAAAACTTAATTTATTTGTTCTTTTAGGTTTTGACTTGGATCTCCTGCGGAACTTAACACGTTCAACCCAAGTCACCTTAAGTTATTATTTCCATTAAATATTAATTTCCATAATCGGTTCCCAGTACTGACGTGGCGAGGCACATGGCCTTCTTGGATATGGGAGCAACCACCACCGACTAGACAAAACATTTTATAGAAAGCTAATATTTAATTTCCTAAAATAACTTTAGGTTAACCGAAAAGAACAATCAAATCACAAGGAAAAGAAAAACAAAAGAACACTATATCGAAAACAAATTCGAAACTCTAGAATCGTATGCCTCTTGTATTTAGTATTATTTCCAAAAATAACTAGTATGATGCGGAAAGAAAAATTACTAGTTATACCTTTTAGAAAAACCTCTTGATCTTCTACCGTATTCCTCTTCTAACCTCGGACGTTGTGTGGGCAACGATCTTCTGAGATGAGAACCACCAAGCACCTTCTTCTTCCTTGCAAGTTTCGGCCATCAAAACTTCTCCTAGGATGAAGAGGTTCGGCCACCACCACCATGCTCCAAGGGATGCTAGAAACAAAGCTTTCTTTCTCTCCTTCTTCTTCTTCTTCTCTAAACTTGATCCGGCCACCATATGAGTCTCCACAAGAAGGATGAGGTTCGGCCATCAAAGAGAAGAAAAGAGGAGAGGATGGCCGGCCACACCAAGGAAGAAAAAGAGAGAGGAAAAATAATAGAGTTGTTCTCAATGAAGGCACCTCTACCCTCTCTTTTATAATCCTTGGCCTTGGCAAATAAGGAAATTTAAATAAAAATTTCCTTAATTCTTTTGTCATTGATAAGGAAAATTTATTTAATTAAAAATAATTTTTTTCTCATCAACAATGTGGCCGGCCACTTTAAACCAAGCAAGAGAAATTTAATTCAATCAAGAATTAAAACTTTCCTAATTTGTTTCCGGAAATTTTATAAAAAATTTCTCTAATAATTTTCCCTTCATGATGGTCAATAAAAAGGAAATTTTATAAATTAAAATATTTCTTTTAAACATGTGGATAAAAAGAAAGTTATCTTTAAAAATTAAAATCTCTTCCAATCTACAAATAAAGAAAGATATCTAATCTTTTCTTAATCCTTGTAGAAGCTTTATAAAAGAGATATTTAATTTTTAAACTCTCTTTTAAATCATGAACATGATTAAAAGGAAAGTTTTTACTAAAATTAAAATCAACCTTTTAATCTACAAATAAGGAAAGAGATTTAACTCTTCTCTTAATCTTTTGTAGAATCTTATAAAAGGAAAGATTTAAATTTTTAAACTCTCTTTTAAATCATGTTATCCACATGAGAAAAATTTTAAAAATAAAATTCCTTTTTATTTTAATAGGGTTGGCCACCTAAGCTTGAGTTCAAGCTAGGGTCGGCCACATGAATTCACCCATGAACTAAGCCATGGCCGGCCCTAGCTTGGTCTCCAAGCTAGCTTGGCCGACCCCTATAGGATGGGTAAGAAGGTGAGTATAGGTGGGTATAGTACTCTATAATTAAGAGGCTACGATAGGGACCGAGAGGAGGAATTGGTTTTGGTCTCCTGATAAAATTAAGCATCCCGTGTTCGCCCCGAACACACAACTTAATTTTATCAATAATAATTCATTCCACTAGAAAACTATTATTGAACTACCGCACCAATCCCAAATTACATTTTGGGCTCCTTCTTATTATGAGTGTGTTAGTCTCCCTGTGTTTAAGATGTCGAATGTCCACTAATTAAGTGAGTTACTGACAGCTCATTTAATTAATATCTTAGTCCAAGAGTAGTACCACTCAACTTCATCGTCATGTCGGATTAAGTCCACCTGCAGGGTTTAACATGACAATCCTTTTGAGCTCCTCTTGGGGACATTCTCAACCTAGTATCTCTAGGACACAGTTTCCTTCTATAATCAACAACACACACTATAAGTGATATCATTTCCCAACTTATCGGGCTTATTGATTCATCGAACTAAATCTCACCCATTGACAAATTAAAGAAATAAATATCAAATATATGTGCTTGTTATTATATTAGGATTAAGAGCACACACTTCCATAATAACTGAGGTCTTTGTTTCTTTATAAAGTCAGTATAAAAGAAACGACCTCTAATGGTCCTACTCAATACACTCTAAGTGTACTAGTGTAATTATATAGTTAAGATAAACTAATACCTAATTACACTACGACCTTCAAATGGTTTGTTCCTTTCCATCTTGGTCGTGAGCTACTGTTTATAATTTATAAGGTACTGATAACATGATCCTCTGTGTGTGACACCACACACCATGTTATCTACAATATAAATTAATTGAACAACTACATTTATCACAAATGTAGACATTTGACCAATGTGATTCTTATTTCTGGATAAATGTTTATACCAAAAGCTAGGCTTTTAGTATACACTCTAACATATCTTATACATGTTGTATGCATACTCAAATAAGAAATTTTATTTATCTAATAAATAATATAATATCTAAGACAATTGCCTTAAGATACTCTCAAATATAATAGATGGTATTCACTATTTGACACCACAAATAAATATGACTCCCTATGTTGGACAAAATTTTTTTTTTTTAATATTTAGAATGTCTTAGGTCAATTAGTCACTTTTGGGACAAAAATGACTAATGAACCTTGAGATGTCTAAATTACTCCAAATTAACTCAATAAAAAATATTTATCACACTATAAAAAGTATCCATCTACAACTGTCATACCATAAAATTACAATAATAATAGCAACAATAGTTTTATTGAGTTTTATAACAATAATACACATTAAAACAATAACACTCAAGAAGAACATAATAATTTAGACAGTGATAATTAGCAATATAGATCAATAATAATTATGTAGACAATAAAAATAATAAAATATTATTTATATTCCTCTTCAATATCCACAGCAAACTAGCATGCTTGTGATTATACTGGTTAGGAAGAGCAAAGTTCTCTATATCATCCAATGAAAAATTAAGTTCTCTAATTTTTTTTCAAGTATGCTAGATGATTCCCTATAGTAAGATATCTCAAATGGTCCTCTTTGGTCTGCCCTTGCAGATTCAACAACCAAAGATTAGACCTAGAAATACAAAAGGGCAATGAAAGCATAAAGAAGTTAGATATATCTAGAAAAATTAATAATATGAAAACTCAGAAAATAGAAAATAGAAAATAGAAAATAGAAAATATAATGTTAATTCACATATGGAAAATTGATTATTTTCCTTGTTATGAATATCATAATTGATAAACTTTTTAAGAAGTACATAAATTTTAGGTAAGACAAGTGAAATTTTTTTTACTTAAATTACCAATACTTCATTACTCATGAAAAACTAGTGACATGAACCCATAGTATAAATTTAGTGTGCATATTATTAAGCTTGATCAAATATAAATATAGTCCTATTTTTTCCTTAAACAAATCTAATATCCCATCCATTGTCCTTTATCTCTGTTTTAACAAATCTAATATTGACATTTCATCAAATAATTATCAGTTACAAAAATAGAATCATCCTAAAACACATAAAATTTAAGTGTTTGGTCTGAAATCAAAAACTTATTTCACGACCGAGGACATACTGACACTTCTACGATCGAAGTCGCCCTCCGATGAAGAATCGACGAAGTCAGTCTTATCTTCTAAAAGCGCTAATTATCCTCCTCTTGTGATCGACTTCTCCGACTCATCGGGCTTTACTTCTAACAATAACAAGAAATTCAAAAAAGTGACCAAATACTAAAAAATGCAATGCAATAGAATGGGGATCGTGAAAAGAGAGTGAATGAAGTTGGGATGGAATGGTAAGGAAAGATCACTGCCGATACCCTTTTAAAATTGACAGAGTTGGCCACCATCATCGACTTGTCGTATCTCTTTGCATTGTTGGACGGAGGCGAAGGGATGACGACGGATAACCATCGTCGATGCTCCAATAATGGAGGAAACGGAGATGAAAGAGTAGGATTGGGAGATTATTTTTTTTTAAAAAAAAAATAAAATAAAAAGGAGGGGTATTATGAGAAAAAAATGAGAAGGGATGTGTAATTTGATAAATTTTAAAATGGGTACTTTTTTTTTTTAGTAATATGCAAAACTAGATACATAATTTGGTAAGTCGTCATAGAATACCCTCTAAAAATATAATACATTTGAATATTTATGTTTGTTTACACTATCTTTCATTTTAAACTCCTATTACGAGTTAAATTGATTGAAAAAAATTGACAGACATATATATTTACATAAAATAATTTGTATGACTTATTCTTTTTTCAACTCAGTCGACCAACTTACCTTGGCGTCACTAGTTTGAATGGTCCATCTAAATTCATCAGACTTGATCGCTTAATGATCAATCTGATAGTTCTATTCTATTCATTTGACTTGGCTTATTTAATGATCTCGACTTATCTTGTCAATTCAATTGGTTACATCAATCCACCTAATCTATTGTATATATATTGATCACTTCGATTGGCTGCTTGACCATATAAGTTATTGATTTGAGCAACAAATATTTAATTTACGATAAGATGCGTCATGAGATAAATAGAGTCTCGTCATACATCAATAAAAGCTGGGCATACATTACATCAACAAAGCAAAACTATGCCTGATTTTGCAAGTGAGAAGATCAATGGATGCTCAGAACTAGTAGTTGCCCTGTGATGGGCATACATAATACAACAGTAGCACCCACCAAGTTCCAAAAAAGAAAGGGCTGAATAATTAAATAAAAAAGTACAAGTAGTGGGGGAAGGTATATATAGGACAAAGATACAAAGAAGACAACAAAGAGGTGGAGAAGAAATAGGACAAGGATAGGACTGTCTCGTCGTGCCCACCTTCCCCTCGTGCACTGCAGGAAAAAAAAGGAGGCGAAACCAACAAAATTGCTGCCATGTGACGCAGGCCTACCTTTGAATACCACTGCCTAACCAGTCCTTTCCTCGGCGGCTATCCCGCCCCCATTTCTGAATCCAACCCTCTTTCAGTCATGAAATTACAATCTTCTGGATGAATCATATTTTATAAAATCATGATCTGGTTTTTAGAATCTTACCATCCTACAATTTGAAAGTACCAGATCGTTTGGTTTCATCTTTTATGATTGGATTGGAACCGAATCAGTGGCATCGTATATAATAGGTAGAATCGATATGATCCTACATTATTATGATTCTACGTATTAATCTTTAAATTGTGTAATCTTATAGTTTTTTTTAGGTTCAGAAATCTCAAATCCGATCTTGGATCATGATTCTACGGACTACAGGCTAGACCCTATGTGCTATTACTTACTACAGGTGTCAGTCAGACCCAGGCCCATGATAATAAAATCTACGTACCTGCTATTTTACATAAAGTTGCTTGTGCATATAACATAATCCACAGGGGTACTTTAACCATATTATTTAATAATATACAATATGACAGTATTTTTATCCTTCGCCTAAAGTTTGAATTTAATCTAGTTTCTAGTTGCAGTTTTCTATATTCCTGTTCTTGTTGAAATTTATATATTCGAGATGATTCTAAGCAAATGCAACAATTATACTATTGGTCACTAAATTAGATTTTTATGAGTTGGCGGGTATCTATATTGGTATTTACTGGGCTCGACCCAGAATTTTAGATTTGGAACGCGAGTAAATCGGATTCTCCAACTGTGTGATAACTTACTCTATGAAGATGTCATCACATGACAATGTGATTGGCTTATCGACAATCGAAAGCCCAAACTTTTCCTTCTCCTTGGGGTCATGACACCCTTAGTCCTATGATTGTTCCGCCCATGCTTGGGAATAATTTCCAGTAGGTACATAATATTTTATTAAATGTCCGATCTTCCTCATATAAAGGATCGTACTGTATTAAGATAAAATTAAATATCCTTCATAATTTATATGTCTATATCTCACAATGATGTCAACGATATTATACTGTTTAAAATTAACAATATCACTTTTTACCCCATGAAACTAACCTAAGCTTCCAAATCATATTCTCCTCCATTTGCAATAATTAAGGTTTGGATCAAAAACTTAATTATTGCAAATTTGGAAGCGACTAGTTTGGTAACGAAACTATGGTTATTTATTGAGTGAAAAAAAAAGTAATGAATTTTATGGTTATTTAGGTCCTCTCAACAAATTTTCAAGAATAATATGGGTGTTTTGATAATCATGCTTAAATTTTAATTGGATTCTAAAGACATTACGTTCTAGCTTTATTTTTATACATAATTTTATTGGGGATATTGCCGTATAAATCAGAATTTTTCTGAATTGAAATTAAGAAAGAACAACTCAGAATTATCAATAGATTTGAATTGATAATTTCAAGCTGTTAGCCTAAGTTGATTAGGTCGATCTAGACTTCTAGAGTTTGAGTGCGATGTCGCTAGCCTAATGCACCCTAGTAGTCGTGAGTGCCATGAGATTCGAGTAACTCAAGTGCTTCCCAAGTCTAAGTGGGGAGCTTAGTGCCGCCCGAGTGGATTAGAGTGCCCAAACTACTGAGTGGAGTTAGGATGCAAAGTACCCGAGTTGTTTGAATGCTCATGCTGAGTCGATGTGTTGTACAACTACTCAGTTGGCCGAATCCGAGTGGATCATCATTGCTTGAGTGTCGTGTTGGAAAATCAGATCACCCGATTATTGATTTGGACGAATCCGAGTGGGTTCCCACTGCTTGAGCACCGAGTCGAGAGACCAAATCACCCGACTGTTGAGTTTGAATGGGTTGCCCAGTCAAGAAAAGGAGACGTTGAGGCCTGTGTTTGATGCAATTTTCTAAAAATGGATTCTTTCCCTTCGGCGTGCATTGAGATCAAATCACCTAATTGTCGAGTTTGAATGGGTCACCCAGTCAAGAAAAGGAAACGTTGAGGTTGTTAGTATTAGCTCTAGTACCAATTATGAGATGATTGTAAATGCCACATTATTGTATCATATATCATTATTAATAAAAGGCAAAATTGGTTATTATATTTATTTCAGTTCAGTGTCAATTGAATAAGTGTAATAATATCCTTGAGTAGTAAGTTCTTATCCACAATATATCAATTGGTTGAATTGATAATGAGATATTGTAGAGAACACTACTCTTAACTATTCCTAGTCAAGCATTAATATACAAAGGACAATATTAATGTGTTGAGACTAGCATGTAGGTCAACGGATGACTTGATCTCACAAGTCATGGATATGAGATATTAGGTTGACACATGGGTATATATTAGAGAATATATACTGAATCACCCGTCATGAGAATATTTCATGGATCGATATATGAGTGTCATAAACAGTCTCATGTGACTATTGGTATGAATAGTCCTTTGACCTGAAGTTACTACGGTTTCCTACTTAAGGAGTTGTGTACTTTGGTATCGGCAAACGCCACCTATAACAAGGTGGACAATAAAATCGATCACTGGGTATGCAATGAATTATGCGGAGGGAACTGAGTGATATAGATGGGATCTATCCCTTCCATATGACGGAAGCGATATCTGTGGGCCCCTTGATTAGTAGGACATAAAAACACATGGTCATGCACAAATGAGTCAATATGAGATATTGAGCTTATTTTATTGAGTGTGTCTACTTAGAGATCAAGAAACACAAAGGTTGATAAGAGGATGACACGGTCTATGCCTCATTGATCAACCTAGATATCAAGGATAGAGGGACCAAGTCATACAAGATAATAGCCACGGACAGGTTAGGTCAGATCTTGACCTTCTCGTCACTTGGGTAGCAATGATTCCCTGCTAGATGTCACTCATTGCTTATGTATCTAAATGATTTTAGATACATTGTCAACGTTACGAGAGCCTATTGGGTCACACACAAATAACACGTTGACTTGGAGATGGATTATGGGGTTAAGTTTAATCCGAATTACACACATTGGGTTAGACTCGAATGAATTTGGATTAGACTTATTGAGTAATGGGTTAGACTCATTGGTTTATTGGGTTAATGACTTATTGGGTTAATGGCTTATTGGGTTAATGGTTAATCCAATATTCTAAATCCAACCCATTAAGATTAATGAATATTAATAGAGATTAATATATCATTAATCAAAAGGAAGATCAAGAGACAAAAGTATTTCGTATTCATTGGATGAATACAAAAGTCATTTGTAAAAGTAACCTTTAGGTGAAGTAACCTTTTTGGTAAAGTAACCTTTTTGGTGAATTAATCTATTTGGTAAAGTAACCCTTTTGTGAAGTCACCTTATATAGATGAAGTGACCTTTTGGGTGAGTATGCTCTTCTTAGTTTTGCTCTTCTTCCTTTTCTTCTCTTGGCCAAAAACAACCTTGTAAAGTTGCTAGCACAACGAAGGTTGTTTCTTCTCCAAGTTGTGAGTTTGTGAGATGGACGGAGAACATACTAGTGTGGATACCGTAGAGGCATGGACGCACTGATCGTGCTGAGATCCACATTTAAAGAAACGTTGTTGTCAGAATTGCGAAGGGCACGCAGCAAAGGTATAACTTTCTCATGTAGAAGAATTAGTACTTAGTATATGGTTTCCTTTCGCATGGATCTTCTGGAAAGGAACTAGATGTTTTCCGCTGCGCTTTCACGTGTTTAGTGCCCTAGTTCTTAACAGAGGTCTATGTTTGATGCAATTTTCTTAAAACAACTTTTTCCCCTCCGATGGTGCTTCGAGGTTACATCGAACATTTGTTTGCTAGGATAAAATAATAAAACCACAAATGTAACCTAGTGTTGGAAGTAATCTTGAGGGTCTAATGTGACCATGAGTTTTTATGTTTAGGTAAAGGATTTAAGTTAGGTTTACCCTTGTATTTTATATATGTATTTGAGTTATGCAGGTTTGCAGGATACATATATGACATAACTTGATGGCCCCGACTTTGGTGAAGGATGGAGCATCCGAGTGATCATGGACATGGTAGCAATGACAAGCTGAGGGAAGTGCACTTTGAGGCATACACGAAGGATGACATTAGGATAAACAATAGACTTGAATGCATCCAAGGGACAGGAGACAAAGAAAGGAGGTTTGAAGGCAACAGGTCAAGGTTGTGAGGAAGAGTCAAGTGAGTCATGATGGTCCAAGTGGAAGAGAAATGTACTGAGGAAGGGAAATCCTAAGTTTAAGATTTTACCAATTGAATGCCAATTGGACCAGTTGACTGGGGTAGGGCATAAAATGTTTCTGTGCCCGATGGCTGAGACACCAATCGACTGATAAAGAGTCATTGGTCGAATGACAAAATTTGTGGAGTGTCGTTGGCCAGCACTAATCGACTGGTGCATGGACCAGTCGATTGGTAATACTAAAATCAGCTTGCTGATTTCCCTAAGCTCTATATAATGGAGCTTAGGATGGCTGACCTTAGTGAAAAAATTGGAGTTGGTTAACCCCTAATTAGAGTCTCCAAGTGTTGGATCGAGACGCGCTAGAGGGGGGGTGAATAGCGCTCGTGGCTAAATCGTTCGTATCGGAAAACTATCGGAGTTAAATACGCAGCGGAATAAAAGAAATAATCACACAGAGACAGGTCGATTTTACTTCGTTCGGAGCCTTGATCGACTCCTACTCGAAGGCTCGCGATCCTTGATCGCTTCCGATGGGCAACAACTATAAGCTCGATAATGATTACAATTTGAAGTACAATAAATGCCAACAATTAATTATACCGACGACAATATCGTAATCTGAAAATTTGGAGCTCCGGGTCGTCGGTGTCTCGTAGCAGCACTTCGGAATCGTCTCGTGAGCAGCTTGTAGCAGAAAGATCGCTTGTCAGTTGTTGATTCAAGAAGCTGCTCGAAGTCCTCTTATAAAGGGCATCCAAGGCGCCTTGAAAGCCATCCAAGGCGCCTCCACCGCTCCGATTCCATCGTGCAGATAAGCGCTGACCATTCTGCGCTTATCACAGTTGAAGGCGCCTCCATCACCACTCAAGGCGCCTTCAACAGGTTCAAGGCGCCTCCATCACCACTCAAGGCGCCTTGAACACTGTTTCGCAGCCAGCTCTTCCTTTGTACCCGAGGCGCCTCCAAGCTCCATGGAGGCGCCTTGGACACTGTTCATCCGAGGCTTTAAGTTGCTCCTTTGCACCTGCAAGATACGTTAGTCCCAAACACTATCCTGTAGCACAAAGTTAGCACATAATACAATAGATATTATAAATGAAGTATTAACAGTCTCCGGACTGTCCGAGTCTGACTTCAGGTTTCCAACCGGAAACCCTAGGTCGACCCGACGCCTACTGTTCCCTCTACGGGGAACGCGTCCTCACCTACTCCACTCAGGAGATTTACCTGTTGCCAGTACGATCCTCCAGATCGACTGGACTTTCCGCCTAGGGTTACCACCCCCTAGGACCTAGGGTTACCGCCCCCTAGGGTTTTTCTCCATCTAGGGTTACCACCCCCTAGGACCTAAGGTTGCCGCCCCTTAGGGTTTTCCTCCACCTAGGGTTACCGCCCCCTAGGACCTAAGGTTGCCGCCCCTTAGGGTTTTCCTCCACCTAGGGTTACCGCCCCCTAGGACCTAAGGTTGCCGCCCCTTAGGGTTTTCCTCCACCTAGGGTTACCGCCCCCTAGGACCTAAGGTTACCCCACCTTAGGATTTTCTCTTACCTAACCGCAGTTAGGACTTTCCTAAAACACTCATTCAACATGTTAGATAACAGAGAATCTTAACTTTGAATCCCTTTGCCATTATCAAAACTTAGGTTCGATCGTCGGATGCTTCCTACACCAACACCAAGTTCTCAGTGCAATCCAAGGTTTTAATCGAGTTATGGTGAGGTATCTTCATCGATAAGGAGGATTGTGCTACCCTGAGTTTTCGGGGACTAATCCACTAACGGATAGGGATTGTCCACCTTATGAATAGTCGTGGAGTAGGAGTTTTATCTCTAAACCACATAAGTCACCATATCATTGCATTTTGCATTTCTTGTCTTTGGTTTTTTTTGTTTAGCTTTCGTATTTGTATTTGGTTAGTATTCCACTGCATGAACGAATACGCAATAAGCGAACAATTTGGGATGATTGTATATTCAACTGCCCTTCTAGTCAAACTACAATCCCTAACAAGTGATATCAAAGCAAGGTTGCTCTCTATCGGATTAACCGTCGAGGAAGCTAAGGATGGTTGGCTTGATTGTTCCGCTGATGTATGAAGGGGATAGCCTATGGGATATCGCCTTTTGAATTGTGAAAATGGAGAACTTCTTCGAGATAGATTAGGACACTATGATGGTTGTCAATGAACCGTTTGAAGCTCTAATAGACAAGAAAGGGAAGAGATTCTGATCACATTATTAGACGAAGGAGCAAAGCTCACGATTAAAGGCAAATGAAAAGATAATATTAATTTTGATTGATATTTTGTCTAATGATATAATGAGTCGTGTAGGTGAGTACAAGAACACTAATGATTTGTGGAGCAAGGTAAAATGGTTCTAAGTAAAGAACCTAATCCTATATACAAAGAAGAAAAGCCCGAGGAAAGGGACGTAGTGGCTCAAGTGGAGAAGGAGTAATCAGAAGTTGACATGTGTTCAACTTATGAGGAGAAGGAGGATGTGGAATTGTCTATATCTTCGCGGGAAGAAGAAGAAGAAGAGCAATCCAAGATAGAGATCTTGAAAGCTCAACCCTCAACCACCTCTACCGAGAGGAAATGCCCACATCAAATTCTTTAGAAGTGGAGAGATGGGACACTACAAGAGTAGATGTCCATTGCTCATAAAGGTAAAGGAGGTACATCCTAAACTCGCTAAAGTGGATTTAGAAACTAATTTGAGTTATAGGAAAGGAGGTAAGGAGGTAAGGAGAAGAGGAACATTAGATGCTTCACGTGTGGTGAAAGGGAACATTACCACACAAAGTGCCCAAGAAAAGGAGAGCTCAAGAAGCTAGCGCATTTAAAGAAATAGAAGAAGAATAAAATCTCAAGTCAAGAGGGAGCTTTAAGGGTAAGGGAGGTATAGCCTAATTTGAATTATAATTCAAATTATTATTTTCCTATGCATGCTAGGATTGATAATGATTATCATCATATAGCAATGAAAAATTTTAGCTTTAGGTATCATGATAGAAGTAGAGTAAATTTTAAAATTAACCCTAAGATACCTATGCATAATAAGCCTAGATAAGTTAGATTCTTATTACCTAAGAAGAAGAAAGTAATGGAGAACTTAGGCAAAAATCCCAGAAGGGGAGGCACATGCGTAGAAAGATGAGTAGGTCTAGGAATGTCCAAGATGGATAATAAGTGTCTAGAATTAAAAGTCTAAAAAAGGAAAATCAAACTTTAAAGGCAAAGCTTGATAGTTTGAAGAAAATTCTAGAGAGATTCAATGTTGAATCTAAGGGATTAAGTAAAGTGTTGGGTAACCAAAGACCCAATAATGATAGAACAACTTTGGGATACCGATCTAGTCCCTCCAAGGCCAAATAGAGATAATATATTAGGGTAGCATATGATAATGGAAAGGGAGGAGCAACCAAGGGCAAGGGAGAGTCATCCAAGGCTAATGAGAAGAAATATGCAAGGGTTGCATATGATTATGGCAAGGATGAGGTGTCCAAGGTTAAGAGCTCTAGTGAAAGCTCAAAAAGTCAATTTGGGAACTCATGGTCAATGCATCTCAAGTGGACCTTGCTTGGGATTCTATATGGGTCATAATATGTGCCAAGTAGTTTGTGTTGGAGCAATCCCAATGGTTCGTCGGACCATGTGTTTTGGTGTTTGGATAAAGGGTTTAAGTTAGGTTCACTCTTGTATTTGATATGTGTACTTGAGTTGTGCAGGACTGCAGGATACACATGTGACTCAGGTTGACGGCTTCGGGTCCGGTGAAGGATGGAGCATCCGAGGGACCGTGGACAAGGCAGCAAGGACAAAGGCCGAGGGAAGCAACTTCGAGGCATACGCGAAGGATGACATTATGGATGAGCCACGGGCTTGGATGCATCCAAGGGACGAGAGCCAAAGGAAGTAGGCTTGAAGGCAAGAGGTCAAACCTGCAAAGAAGAGTCAAGTGAGTCATGAGGGTCCGAGTGCTGAGAGAATTGTACTTGGGATGGGAACCCTAGGTATAGGGTTATACCAGTCGACTGGTACTGGGATCAATCGACTGGTGGTGAGCACAGAAGCTCTCTGTGCTCGAAATGGCTGGAATCAGTCGACTGGTCATGGGACCAGTCGATTGATAGAGAGTCGTTGGGTTGGCACCAGTCGACTGGTGCATGGACTAGTCGACTGGTAACGGGCAAATCAGCAAGGCTGATTTCCCCAAGCTCTATAAGAAGGAGCTTGGGATGGCCGGCCAAGTTGACGAAATTAGACTTGGTTAAAGCCTAATTAGTAGTCACCAAAGTGCTCAAGGTCTCTTGTGTCCAAGTGTTCTTGGTTGGTGTTGTGGTGAGGTTTCTCCACCCATAAGGAGTTGCTTGAATAGCCGGAGTTTGCCGGGGGCTAATCCACCGAAGGATCGAGATCGTCCACCTTACGGACAGCCGTGGAGTAGGAGCATCATCTCCGAACTACGTTACATCGACGTGCATTGGTTTGCTTGTTCTTTTCTTTGTCATTAGCTTTTGTGTTCGTAATTAGTGTTTGTATTTCCACTTGCGCACTAACGAATATGTAGGAAGCAAGTAATTGGGGGCGCCGTCCATTCAACCCCCCTTCTAGGCGGTCGCAAGATCCTCCAACAAGTGGTATCAGAGCGAGGTCACTCTCCGTCGGACTAACCGCCGAGGAAGCAAAGAAGACCGGCTTGATAGATCCGTCAAAGTTCGAAGGAGGAAGCTTATGGGACATCACCTTTTGGATGGTGAAGATGAAGAACTTCTTCGAGACGGATTGGGACACAATGATGGTGGTGGAAGAGCCATTTGAAGTCCCTAAAGACAATAAAGGGAAGAAGCTCCGACCACGACAATGGACGGAGGAGCAAACCACACAATCGGAGGCAAATTCAAAGGTAATATCAATATTGATTGAAATTTTGCCTTCTAACGTGATAAGTCGTGTAGGTGAATACAAGAATGCCCACGAGTTGTGGAGCAAGGTAAAGAAAGTTCTAGGAGAAGAACTTTTGCCTACACAAGAAGAAGAAGAAAAATTCGAAGAAAGTGACGAAGTGGTCCAAAAGGAGAAGAAGGACCAATCGGATGTGAAGCCCAAGGAGATGGGCTTAGTAGCTCAAGAAGAGGAGGTGGAGCAAACGGAAGTTAACTCATGCTCAACTTCTGAGGAGGAGAAGGAGGATGAAGAAGCATCATCAACATCCTCAAGGGTTGAAGAAGAATCCAAGACAGAGGAAGAAGAGATCTTGGAGGTCAACCTAGTGAGCACCTCCACCGAAGCAAAGTCAAAGGACCACATCATTTGCTTCGGTTGCAATGAAAAGGGACACTACAAGAGTAGGTGTCCATTGGGTAAGAAGAAGGTAACTCCTAAACTCAATCAAGCTATTTTGAATACTAACATGGGTTGTAGGAATGAAGAAGCCCAAAGGAGGAGAATGTGCATTACATTCACGTGTGGGGAGAAGGGACACTACCACACCAAATGCCCCAAGAAAAGGGAAATCAAGAAGCTTGCACATTTAAAGAAATGGGAGAAGAAGAAGAGGAGCTTGAGTCAAGGGAGAGCTTCAAGGGTAAAGGAGGTATACCCTAATTTGAATCGTAATTCAAATTCAAATTCTTATGTTCCCATGCATGCTAGGAAAAATAATGATTATCATTATGTAGCAATGAAAAATTTTGGATTTAAATATCATGATAGGAATAGGGTAAATATCGATCATAACCCTAGGAGACCTATGCATGATAGACCTAGGCAAGTTAAATTCTCATTATCTAAGGAGAAGAAAGTAATAGAGAACCAAGGCATTAATCCCAAGAAGGGGAGACACATGGCTAGAAAGGGTATGTCTAGGAATGTCCAAGGTAGACAAATTAACTCTAGGGTTAGGAACCTAGAGAAGGAGAATCAAGTTTTAAGGGGAAAGCTTGATAAGTTAGAACAATTCCTTAAGAGATTTAATGTTGGATCTAAGGAATTAAGTATGGTGTTGGATAGTCAAAGAACCAACAATGATAGATCGGGTTTGGGATACCGATCTAGTCCCTCCAAGGCCAAAAGGAGACCATGTGCTAGGGTGGCACATGATAAGGGCAAGGGAGAGTCATCTAAAGACAATGAGAAGAAATATGCTAGGGTTGCATATTATTATGGCAAGGATGATGTGTCCAAGGTGCACCGATGTGGCCTAGCAATTGTGGATAACTCACCTAGGGAGATGTCTAAGGCTAAGGGCTCTAGGGGGAGCTCAAAGAGTCAAATTGGGGCTCATGGCCAATGAATCTCAGGTGGGTACTACTTGGGAGTCTAGAGGAGCCATGGAGTGTGCCAAATGGTTTGGAGACGGACTTGAGTCTCAAACCTAGGGATGTGGCACACATGATTTGTGTTTCATGCAAGAAATATGACATTTGAGGTCATATAGCATGATAATTGGTTTTGGATGTATAGATGTCATATAAACCAATGCTAGGGATGCATTGTGGGTTGGTATGGGCAAATACATCAAGAAGAAGTCAAAACTAGGACTTTAGGCCAAGGTTCAATTGAACCATTTAGCTAGTTTTGGATTTTGTGTCAATCTTGGGATTGGTGATAGATATATTTTGTAATATATTTTTCCCAAGTATACAAGGGTACAATGGACATCTCCACAAAATTTGGAGATTTTTGGAGGTCTAGGGAATTTCTGGTGCATTTCTGAAGTTGGCCTGAAAAGGTTGATTTTTTCATAAATAGGGTACCAGTCGACTGGTACAGATACCAGTCGACTGGTAACAGTAGATTTTGACCGCAGAATACTTCTGTAAGGTTGTGTCGAAGGGGGCAGTCGACTGGCACTTAGGGCAGTCGACTGATATCAGCCTGAAAGTGTTTTTCAGCGCTGATCTTGACCATGTCAACTCGTTTAGATGCATGAGATCTATAGGGGATAAATACATGAGTTTAGGGTCAGTTTGGATGATAAATTTTCAACAATTGGGATATTGTTGGAGAACTTTTTGGACGTTAGGCAAAGGGGGAGAAGTAAGGTTTAGTTGGGAAAACCTTAAGTGTCTTTGCATAGGGGGAACCTTGTGATAGGTTCTTAAAAATCCCTGTGGGAAAATCCTAGCACATTGGGGAGCTTAGGTGTAGGGGGAGCCTTGTGATAGGTTTCAATGCATATTTTCATTTTTCCATTCGGCGGTTGCCAAGTGTGTAGCCTTGGCAACGTAAGTCCATTCGGCGGTTGCCAAGTGTGCAGCCTTGGCAACGTAAGTCCATTCGGCGGTGTAAGTCCAAGTGTATAGCCTTGGCATCGTAAGTCCATTGTTTTTAGTATGTTTATTTGCTATTTGTTTTCCCTAACTTAAACATATTGCCAAACACCAAAAAGGGGGAGATTGTTGGAGCAATCCCAATGGTTCGTGGGACCATGTGTTTTGGTGTTTGGACAAAAGGTTTAAGTTAGGTTCACCCTTGTATTTGATATGTGTACTTGAGTTGTGCAGGACTGCAAGATACACATGTGACTCAAGTTGACGGCTTCAGGTCCGGTGAAGGATGGAGCATCCGAGAGACCGTGGACAAGGCAGCAAGGACAAAGGCCGAGGGAAGCAACTTTGAGGCATACGCGAAGGATGGCATTGTGGACGAGCCGCGGGCTTGGATGCATCCAAGGGACGAGAGCCAAAGGAAGTAGGCTTGAAGGCAAGAGGTCAAAGCTGCAAAGAAGAGTCAAGTGAGTCGTGAGGGTCCGAGTGATGAGAGAAATGTACTCGGGATGGGAACCCTAGGTATAGGGTTGTACCAGTTGACTGGTACTGGGATCAGTCGACTTGTGGTGAGCACAGAAGCTCTCTGTGCCCGAAATGGCTGGGATCAGTCGACTGGTCCTGGGACCAGTCGACTGATAGAGAGTCGTTGGGCCGGCACCAGTCGACTAGTGCATGGACCAGTCGACTGGTAACAGGAAAATCAGCAAGGCTGATTTCCCCAAGCTCTATAAGAAGGAGCTTGGGATGGCCGGCCAAGTTGACGAAATTAGACTTGGTTAAAGCCTAATTAGTAGTCACCAAAGTGCTCAAGGTCTCTTGTGTCCAAGTGTTCTTGGTTGGTGTTGTGGTGAGGTTTCTCCACCCACAAGGAGTTGCTTGAGTAGCCGGAGTTTGCCGGGGGCTAATCCACCGAAAGATCGGGATCGTCCACCTTACGGACAGCCATGGAGTAGGAGCATCATCTCCGAACCACGTTACATCGACGTGCATTGGTTTGCTTGTTCTTTTCTTTGTCATTAGCTTTTGTGTTCTTAATTAGTATTCGTATTTCCGCTTGCGCACTAACGAATACGTAGGAAGCAAGTAATTGGGGGCGCCGTCCATTCAACCCCCCTTCTAGCCGGCCGCAAGATCCTCCAACAGTTTGGAGACGGACTTGAATCTCAAGTCCAAGGAATTGACATAATTAAGTGAGTTGTCATGCAAGAAATATGAAATTGGGTTCATATTGCATAAAAATTGATTTTAGATATATAGATTCCATATAAACTAATGGTAGGATGCATTATGGCTTAGCATGGGTAGATACATCAAGAGGGAGCCAAAATTAGAATTTTAAATCAATGTTAAATTGCACTATTTAGATAATTTTAAATTTTATATCAATCTTGGGATCTGTGATAGATATATTTTTAAATATATTTTTTCTCAAGTAGACAATAGTAAAATAGAACTCTCCAAAAAATTTAGGAATTTTAGAAGTCTGTGAAATTTTTAGTCTATTTCTGAAATTAGATTTAAAATGCAGTTTAGGCTAAAAAAAAAGGGTACCAGTCAATTAATACATGTTGGTGCAGGAAGCATCAGATAATCAAACCTGAGTTTTGATTATGTCAAAGGGTCCAAAGTTAAGTTGTCTTGTGATCTAACAAGGTTGATTGAGCTTGTAGGAAAGTCCTAAGTTGTCTTACGCAAAAGTCCTAGTGGATTCTAGGCAAGTGGAAAACTCTATGGGGAGGTAACCCTATGTCCTAGGGGGTGATAACCCTAGGTGATGGAAAGTCCTATCCGTGGTTAGGCAGGTGGAAAACCCTAGGGGGTGGTAACCCTACGTCCTAGGGGGTGATAACCCTAGGTTATGGAAAACCCTTGGGGGCGATAACCCTAAGTCCTAGGGGGTGGTAACCTTAGGTAGAAAATCTAGTCGGTCTGGAGGACCGGTCTGGCACTAGGTAACTTCTCCTAAGAGGAGTAGGCGAGGACGTGTTCCCGGGTGAGGGAACAGTAGTATCTTCTATTTTGTCTAACTCTGTTTTTAGCAAACTAATAGTTTTGTAGGGTCGGACTTAGCCTTGATCGATCGACCGAATGCCTGGATCAGTCGACTGAACCCTAGTACAACAGAGTTGATTTCCAGGCAGCTGATCGGATTTGACCGAAGGATCGGTCGATTGAACCTGGAATCGGTAGACTGAACAGTGGATATACGGTGATTGAGATCAAGCTAGATTGATCGGATCAAACCAGATAAGCTAGCGAGGATAGCAGCATTGGTCGACCGAATGGCAGGATTGGTCGACCGAACGAGGACTCATCTGAAGCTGAATCTTGACGGGAAGATGGACCAATTCAGGCAAGATCAGTCGACCAAACCAGGGGATCGGTCTACCGATCAGCGACGAGTCAAACCTGATCCCGAGATCAGTGGATCTGGATCAAGCCTAGCTTGGCTATTTAAGGAGGGCTCGACCAGTTACTTCAACAACAACAATTTTCGAGATCAAGAACGGACAGCTTCTGCTCTCTCCGATGCTACTCCGACAATCGACGAAAGACTTATATTTATATTATTGTCGGTAACTTTATTGTATTGCAATTGTACTTAATATCTGTACCTATTTGTGGATCTATAGTGATTTCCCAACGTAAATGATCAACGATCGCGGGCCTTGGAGTAGGAGTCGTCACAGGCTCCAAACCAAGTAAAAGAAATTGTGTTAGCTTTACTTTTGTCTTGCTCTTTATTCCGCTACGTTACTTTAAGTTTTCCGAAATGAATGAATTAGCCACGAGTGCTATTTACTCCCCCTCCCCCCCCCCCTCTCTAGCATGTCATCAATCCTATAATATAGAGACCAGTCAACTGGTAGCACTGTTCATCGAACACAGAATGGTTCTGTGGGGTTGATTTGAAGAGAACAATCGACTGTGGTCTAAACTAGTCGACTGATATAGTCTGAAAGTGTTTTTTTAGTAACAAGTAATGACCAAAAATGGTGGTATATATGTATGCAATCTTATAAGGGGATTGATACATGATGATTAATGGTTATTAGAGGTTAAAGAGTCCAATAATTGAAATATTGTTAGAGCTCTTTTTGATATTAGGAAAAGGGGGAGAAGTAAGATTTAAGTGAAAAATCTTAAATACCTTTGCAATGCAAAATTCCTAGCTTAATGAGGAGCTTAGATGTAGGGGGAGCCTTGTGATAAGTTTCAATGCATGTTGCGTATTTCATTAGCTTGGTTGATTGCTATTATGTTTTCCCTAACTTAAACGTATTGTCAAAAATCAAAAATGGGAGATTGTTAGAAGCAATCTTGAGGGCCCGATGTGACCATGAGTTTTAATGTTTAGGCAAAGGGTTTAAGTTAGATTTATCCTTGTATTTGATATGTGTATTTGAGTTGTGCAGGTTTATAGGATACATATATGACTTAACTTGATGGCTTCAAGTTCGGTGAAGGATGGAGCATCCGAGGGACCATAGACAAGGTATTAAGGACAAGCCGAGGGAAGCACACTTTGAAACATAAACGAAGAATGGCATTAGGACAAACCGCGGGCTTGAATGCATCTAAGGAACGAAAACCAAAGGATGGAGGTTTGAAGGTAAGAGGTCAAGGGTTCGAGGAAGAGTCAAGTGAGTCATGAGGGTCCAAATGTGAGAGAAATATACTCGGAAAGGAAAACCCTAGGTTTAGGGTTTTACCAGTCGACTGACAACTGGACTAGGCTACTGGGGCAGGGCACAAAATATTTTAGCGCCCAACGGTTGAGACACCAATCAACTAGTGATGTTATCAATCGACTGGTAAAGAGTTGTTAGCAGAATCGCGGATTTTGTGGAGTGTCATTTGCCAGCACCAGTCGACTGATGCATGGACCAGTCGACTAGTAAAGGTAGAATCAGCTTGCTAATTTTCCCAAGCTCTATATAATGAATCTTGGGGTGGCTGGCCTTGGTGACGAAATTAGAGGTGGTTAACCCCTAATTAGAGTCTCCAAGTTCTCAATGCAATCCAAGGTCTTGATCCTGTTGTGGTGAGTTTTCTCCACCAACAAGGAGAATTATGCTAGTCAAAGTTTTCGGGGACTAATCCACCAATAGATAGAGATCTTTCAAATTATGGACAACCGTATAGTAAGAGCTTTATCTTCAACCCACGTAAATCGGTGTGTCATTGTGGTTTGCATTTCTTGTCTTTGGTTTTTAGTTTAGCTTTTGTATTTGTATTTAGTATTCCATTGCACTAATGAATACGTAGAAAGCAAACAATTTGGACTAATCGTTTATTCAACCCTCCCTTATAGTAGGATCACGATCCCTAACACCTAGCATAGGTTGTTTGTGGTGAACTAGGAGAGTGCGCTAAACACTATCACAATTGACCTATCAAGCGAGTTACCTAACAGGGAGGAAGAGAATGGAGGACGAAGTAGATGAAATTTCTTATTCTTCTTTTGCTCTCTTATTCTGCCCATGGTCCTAGCCTCCTTATATAGGAGCTCCGACCTTTTGTATGAATAAATTACCGTATAAAGATCATTTACTGCCTCCTTCATCTATCGACTTGAAATGTTAGCCCTAATCGGCCATTTTAATCGTAGTTATGGATTGTCACATTAATGTATTTGTTTACTCATAAGCAGCAAGCAATAGAATTATTGGATTGGAAATATATTGGTTGATTTACTTGTGCAAATTTTGTCCCAATCAATTCAGCATTATACTCATGTAGATCGTACTTACATACGAGTTACTTTTGATTCAGTGCAATTTGAGCTCTAGATTTATACTTCTTACACATGCATATGTGAGCAAAAACATCTCCCTATGCATATATTCATAATTTCAATGCTTATCATACATTATATACTAATTCATTGGCATAAAATTTTCAGTGCAAAAATAAAGACTTATGCACAAACGTTTCATTTAAAGTTCCAATAATACTTTAATTGTGAGCTTCTACATAACCATATGATTTGTTACCTTATTTTTAAAAACTCGAGCTTCAATTAAAACTTAATATATATATCGACGTGTAGACAGGTAGGAGAGAAGAGCATAGGGGTGTTTTGAGAATGAGGATCTAGTTAATAATTAATTTTTTAAAAAAACAATGTCAAAGGCGAGATCAAACTTTATATTATGTTATATATATTGAAAAGATACGCTGAGCTTTAAGCTAAGTAAGACATGGCTAGCTAGGCCCATGCCTAACCAAGAAGAATCCAAATTTCCCCCGAGGTCTAAATCCAATCACTTAGCTAGGGATTTGTCTGTGGCAGTGCTTCGTACACGACAAACCCCAAGAACGTTTGGAATTGCAGTAGCGGACAAGCTACTCTAGATGACAGGATATGTACGAATGGCATCTCCTCCTCCCTCCATTCGTACCAGCTTCAATTTCAGAAACGTATTAGTCTCTAGCTAGCTAGCTCACTTTTGGCTCCTTCCTTAACCTCCCATTCCAATCCACCACGTACCAATCGCAACTAATTCCATTTGTTTGGTCTCCTCTGTCTTGTTTTGTTTGATTGCAAAGATGAATATCCAATCCTTTATTGCTTTAATTAGACAAATTAAATGAAAATTTATCAAGTCTAAGTATTGCAAATCTTATTTCCTTTATAATAAGGATAAGGATAGCAGTCCAGAATAATAATAAAAAATTTTATCATTGACGATAAGGACAGTATTCCAAAATAATAATAAAAAATTTTATCATATTACGGATATAATTAGAAATTGATTTCAATTGATGGCTTATTATATTTGGATTAAAATCGTAATCATATTTATCTTTATTTCTATATTTTTTTATTATCATAGGCATTGTAACATATTACCAAATATATCATAATACTTTTCCCGATATTATTTGACCATCTGTATAATTAAGTTTGTTAGCTTATGATAATATTAATAAGAAAGCAATCATTTTTTTCTTTTTGTTTGCTTATTACATTTTGTTGGAGCAATCTGAGTACCCTAGGTTTTGATGTTTGGGCAAAGGTTTAAGTTAGGTTTATTATTGTATTTGATATGCATTGTGAGTGTGCAGGATACAGATATAACAAGGAAAGTCCAAGTGTGATTTTGGCAAAGGAGGAAAGTCCAAGGATGAGTCTTGGCGGTGTAAGTCTAAGCATGTAGTATTGACAACGTAAGTCAAAGTGTGATTTTGGCAAAGGAGGAAAGTCCAAGGATGAGTCTTGGCGGTGTAAGTCTAAGCATGTAGTATTGACAACGTAAGTCCAAGTGTGACTTGGCAATGGATGAAGTCTCGGAGGTGAGGAGCCTCTTGGCAAAGGAAGACCCGACAATATGGGCAAGACCGAAGGAAGCTCCAGAAGGCAAGATGTGAAGGATGGGGAGACATCCGAGGGACGCGAGGCTGATGGAGGAGGCTAGAAGGCTAGGTCTAGGTTGGTCGGGCGAGGACGAGTGTTGAGTGATTGTACTCAGGCTAAAATCCTATGTGTTTAGGATTTACCGTAGCAGTACTGTTGCGACACTGTAGCAGTACTGTTGCGACACTGTAGCAGCACTGTTGCGACACTGTAGCAACATTATAGCAATTGACTGGTTACTGTAGCAGTCAACTGGCAGCCGACCATTGGGTAACGGTCGGTTTCACTTAAAGGACCAGTCGACTGGTGCATATACCAGTCGACTGGTAGCGAGAAAACAACTTAGTTTTTTCCTCTAGATCTCTATTTAATAGAGCTCGGGGTGCTTGGGCATGGTTGACGAAATAGAGGTGGTTAACCCCTATTAGTAGTCTTCTAAAGTCTCTAAGCTCTTCTTGTGATCTAAGAGTGTTTGGATCAACATTGTGGTGAGGTTTCTCCACCGAGAAAGAGGTTTGAGCTAGCCGGAGGTTTCCGAGGAGTCATCCACCGACGGATTGGGATCGTCCACCTTACAGACAGCCATGGAGTAGGAGCCCAAATCTCTGAACCACATAAACGCCTTGTCTTATGGTTTGTTTTGGTTTATTGTCTTTCCTTATTGCTTATAGGGTTTAGCTTTTTTCTTGTTAGTTTGTATTTTATTTTTTGCTGCATAATAACAAGTGTAGGAAGTGACGATTTGGATGAGACACTATTCACCCCCCCTCTAGTGGACGTCAAGGTCCCAACACTTTTAACATGGTATCAGAGGCACGACGATCATTCATACCTATTTCTTTCTTCCACCTTCTTTATCGATGATTCTTCGTTTCTTCCTTGAATCACTCTTCTTTTGAAAAAAAAACCTTATTTTCTATTGTTTTCCTCCTCTCTTCCACGATTCTTTTCTCCCCTGTTCCACATTTTTTTTCTTCTCCCTCTTCAAGAATTGAATACCACCAAACAACAACTTCCCTTCTACCGACTAAAGGAGAAAGCACTCCTTGTGCCTACCTCCCCCTTTGTTGCCACCAAGTCTCCAACAATGCAAGTTGCACCATAATTTGTTTTGGCATCCTTTTATCCGCAAAATT